>NC_137543.1:93619360-95106757 GCF_963082525.1 Nesoenas mayeri | reverse complement strand
AGCCATATCTTCCTCTCTCCTGCCAGAAAGCTGTTTGTTTGAGGAATCCATGCATCTGGCACCAAATTCCAATCATAGCACTACAACTGTGGGAATTATAGAGACATTGGCAGCTTATCTGAAGAGACAGTATTTGTTTTCCTTGTTTAGAACTATAAATAGTCAATAGAGGACTCTCATTGAAAACATATTGATGATGGAAGTAAACCAGGCACTGAGACACGGCCAAAACTTGGACTTCTGCTCCAAAGCTGACCCAACTCTTGCTTCAGAAGCAGAAGTTCCAAAAGGTCAGTGCAGAAATCATGTGCCCAGCAGCAAACTAGCCCTCAAGTTACACTGACACGCCAGATGTCCGTGTTTGACCTTAGAACTGTTTGCCTATGCCTATGTTTTTGTTCAAACTGCAATTTTTAAAAACACTTCAACTCTGCTGTGGTTTGAGCAGCTGACTTCTCTGCTTTGCCAAGATCCACAAAGTGAAGCAAAATTGAAGTGTCCTGAGAGCACCTTTTCTGAGCAATGTGTTGGAAACACACGTGTTACTGTTGAAGGGCAGTTGCAGGGTCTTTATATTTAGTACACTGAAAGTTGTGCTTCACCACCTCTTGCTAGGGCTCTCCGGCCCTCAGGGCAATGTGCATTTGAACCTCTCCAGGAGCTGAAGAAGTAAAGCACCACAGTTGTTCTATTCCCTGGGCGAACAATCCCTTTGCTGCAACAGGAAGAAGAGGACCATGTCTTTCTTCCCTGATATTTTTAAAGGGAGAAGAAAAATAAAATAAAAAAAAAAGAAAAGATGGTACAATTGCTCAGTTTCTGTTTTCAAGAATAATTGTCAGGCCCTTCTTGGAGGGGGCATTTGAGACTTGAAGGAATGATAGGTGTGGAAAAACTTTTGGAAGGAAAAAGAGAGATACAAATGTATTGCCAAAGTGGCCACTGTTGCCCAAAAGACCGTGATGTTGGGTAGGTTCTCAAGTGCCCAAGTGTTGGCATTGCCCAAATCCTGTTCCTACCAAAAAGATTTCCTTCAAAATCAATTATCATGTCCTGCAAGCCAAGGTCATTACTGCAAACAATATTTTCTCTGTGTGGCAGGGACTGTCTGTAGTGATGAAAGAGACAGAATAACACCAGAAACAGAGTGTGCTATTATGAATATAAAATCAGTAGCATAGTTGTAACTCATCCTGAAAATCATGTCCTTGAGCTACAGGGGAACATGTAACTGTGGAAGGAAGAACCAACAAGGCCGATGAACAAGTGACAGGATAATAAAGGGCAACTCCCCAACGTTCAAATACATTGCTGTGGTTTTTAATAATATAATAAATAGCTTTGTGTCATATGTTTCTTTACCCACCCTTGGCTATGCAAATGTTAAATTAAGAACCCCAGGCAGCCAAAACCTTCTTCATCTAACACCAGACACAGAGAAATAGCATTGATTTGCTGGTGCAGATACTACCCTAGCAGCTAATCCTCAGCTGAGTGTTGTTTCTGGATTTCTTCCAAAGACTCGACTCCTTTATGATTGCACTGGGGTACTTTTTTCCTGGAGCACTGGAGCCTGTTCTTGCCCAGACTATTTGTGAAAGGAATGCAGCACTGCCATGTGAAACACCTTGCAGCTTCACCACCACCTTATCGGATACCTAACAAGAAGTATTATACCTAACAATAACTATTAGGGGAAAGGGACCTGGAGGTCCTGGTGGACAGCAGGATGACCATGAGCCAGCACTGTGCCCTTGTGGCCAGGAAGGCCAATGGCATCTTGGGCTGTATTAGAAGGGGGATGGTTAGTAGGTTGAGAGAGGTTCTCCTCCCCCTCTACTCTGCCCTGGTGAGACCCCATCTGGAATATTGTGTCCAGTTCTGGGCCCCTCAGTTCAAGAAGGACAGGGAACTGCTGGAGAGAGTCCAGCGCAGGGCAACAAAGATGATGAAGGGAGTGGAGCATCTCCCTTATGAGGAAAGGCTGAGGGAGCTGGGTTTCTTTAGCTTGGAGGAGACTGAGGGGTGACCTCATTCATGTTTATAAATATGTAAAGGGTTAGTGTCACAAGGATGGAGCCAGGTTCTTCTCGGTGACAACCAATGATAGGACAAGGGGCAATGGGTACAAACCAGAACGCAAAAGGTTCCACTTGAATTTGAGAAGAAACTTCTTCTCAGTGAGGGTGCCAGAGCACTGGAACAGGCTGCCCAGGGAGGCTGTGGAGTCTCCTTCTCTGGAGGCATTCAAGACCTGCCTGGACATGTTTCTGTGTGTCCTCATCTAAGTGTTTCTGCTCTGGCAGGGGGGACTGGACTAGACGATCTTTCGAGGTCCCTTCCAATCCCTGACATTCTGTGATTCTGTGATCCATGCCCAAGGTGATATTTCAGTTTCTTGGGACTTTTTCCCTATTCCCCCGCAGTGTTGCAAACTCCCTTTTCTACCTCTAATGCAGGCCTATCAAAATACATTTCTCCTAAACAAGGTTCGTTTACATGTGAAAATTTACTTTGATAGGGTGTTTTATTCCAGTAAAATGAATGTACTCAAAGGGCAAAAAGCTCGGTATCTTAGTGAAATAATATTTTTTCTTTGTAGCTCTGGCCACTTAAGGAAATCGCCATAAGAATCGTCTTCAGGTTTTACATACCCTCAAAACAAACTCAGATGTTCACACAGGCCAACATAGTTCTTGCTTCAGTGCAAGCATTAAGAGTTTCAGCTGTAGGAAAAGGCATTTTCAGAAAGTTTTGCAGGTTGTTAAACAAGCAGCCATAAGGGAAACTGTTCTGCAAATTCACTGATAATTCTATCACCAAACCATCATCAGATCAAAACTTTACCTGCAGCTTCCACACAGCATCCAATGTAAAGCTCTTCTACACCTGCTGCATGCTTTGCCACCTCTCATATCTTGCACGGCATTGTCGTTGTTCTGAGGATGTAGTGTTTTGAGTTCACATCCAAAAATGGAATGTTCTGGCTTTACCGCGGTTTTCTGCTCTCTACCTCCACCAGTTTCTTTACCTATATTCTCCCTGTTCCATCATTCTCCACAAACCCTGCCCTGGTCATCTCCCCTGGCTCAGTCTTATACTTTAGATTGTCCTTTTCTGCACTCTTAGTATCTTGAACCCAAACTCCAGGAGCAAACCAGCTCCTTCAACTCTGAATCACCATCCGTCCGCACGCTGTTATCCTCTTTGCTACATAGCAGTATTTTCCCTAGTCTTCATTTAAGCCAAATCCCAAAATCCCTACAGTTACCTATAATCTTTTGGTTCTTCCTACAAATTGCTTGTCCCCCCAATCTTTTGCCTTTTTCACAAAGGACATATTGCTGCATATTTTAAAACATGAGATGCCACAGTTCAGGCACTTGGGTCTCTGTTGAACCACGTATCAAAGAAGCAGAAGACAGCTGTTTTTGCAGATGTGTAGTCTAAAAATGGTGATGATGCTATATCTTTTTGAGGAAAAAGCCAAACAGGGACCTAAACTACTGTCAGTGATTCTAGGATTTTGCTAATGATGTTCTTTAATCTATAAAGGCTTCAAGAGGAAACATGTCTGTAACTAACTCATCCTAGACAAGGAAGAGTTCATAGCAGTGTTTTCTGAACAGTCTCCAATAAATGAGAGTAGCTAATTGCTTAATCTTCCTAAATTTGTGTTTCTCTATGCTGTGACTTAGCCTGCAGCAGACTCCAGTCTAGACTGGAATTTTTGGTTCTTAGCCATCTGCCGGACAGTTTTTCTGCGACAGATGCATTTCTTCTTAGTGATCTTCTTATTAGGTATCACAGTTTACCACAAAAATAGGCCCAAGACTGAGACCAGCATCTGAGCTCTCTGTACTTTGATCCTGGCTTTTATTTGTAAGGAGCACTGAAGTTAAGCCAGGCGAACCTCCAGGTTTGGAGTTCAAAGTTGAGTCTGCCATCTGGATCAGGATCTCAACTGTGCAGTTCAGGCATGTCTCCTGTTTTTTATTAAATATCAAGACACGTTCTTTCCCCCTGACGCTCATTCCTTCCCTCTGGTTTGTAGGTTGAAGAATCAGGTAATTACTACCCCAGGTTTCCCACCCTCTGGAAAATGCTGTGCCCTCCTACAAGAGATGTGTCTTTCTGTTCAAACAGAAGTGCTCACAGTGGGCAGGTTAGCTTTGCCTCTTGCTTTGTGTTTGTTTCTCTGTAAAACAACCATTTCCTCCAGCCATGCTTAGGGCTAAGGGAAATGAGTCATATGTCTCATTTTACTGTGCAACTCTTTATCTGGACATTAATTAGGATGAGGTATCAGTTATCCTCTGAGCTTTGTTTTCTTCACCCCACCTAGCCATAGACTGTCATCAATGCTGCTATGACCACCTGGATTTCCAGTTTCCCCAAAGGGGAACTGGCTGGACTATGTAAAAGGGGCATGTCTGAAGCTCTGTTTCATGGTGGCAGCAGCATAATAAGACCTTCATCTTAAACACAAGGACTGACTGAGTTATGACTTTGTCTATACCTGGTCCCTGCTGGCATTTTCCTTGGCACAAACAGTGTAATGCCAAATTGCCACAGGGAGTAGCTGGCAGAGATGAAACGAGGCAGCCTCTGCTGCTCCACATGGACAGTCAGGCTACTTTAGCAGTGCAATGGGATTAGAGAAATAAATGGCTCAGTTTTACGAAAATTAAGCCTCAGGTTGCTCATGGGCTTCTTGCTGGTTGCTAATGTGGCTGTCAGTTAGGTAAAGCTTAAATGAGGATCATCACCTCCTGGAGCAGAAAGTCCTGCTTTTCCTCCTGGCAGGTTTGCTGTGGGGAAGGAGGGCTGGGAAACTGCAGAGAAGGGACCTGGAGCCTTTTTGCCAGGGGAAGGTGAAAATGAAGTGGGACATTTGGAAAAGGTCCACAAGAGGTAAGCGCACCAGTTCAGTGTGGGGAATGTGCTGTGGGAGATGCACCATACCATGGTCCCAAAGCTCAGAAAAAATGATCCAGATGAAGAAGGACGTAGGGACATCTCCCTTGGTAGTTTTATTAACAGACTGGTGAAAGTCAGAGTGAGGTGACTATAGAGTGGTGCACGCATATATGACTGCTGGCGCTAGTGCCACACCTCTGCTTTTAAAACACCGTACAGCTGTACTGACAATAATATTTGAGTGATTTCCCCAGGTCTCTTTCCTTTTAAAAGGAAAGTATTTAAAAATCATGAAATGTATCTGACACCCTTGATTGCATCCCAAATGACCAGTCTAATGAGTTAAGTCTGAAAAACAGCTCAAGGAAACCAAGGGAAATTTTGCATTACTTGCAGACAACAACTGCCCAGAAAATGGAATGGCCACTAAGGAATAAGTGAGATGGAAAGAATCTGATCCTCCTCATTAAGCTGCTCACTCTTCAACAACAGATGGTGCATTTGCGAGTGTTTGCTGCTGAGAAAGTCAGAGCCCTGGACAAAGGGAAAATATAAGCCACATTTAACTACTTGCATATGTTGACTTTTGGAATAATTTCCAGTCAGATATTGTGTCAGACATGTATACACTGATCCCTTGGTTTTGTTCGCCTGTGCCTTTTCATTTGTTTGTTATTATGTTTGTCCCATGATCCAACATGACAGCAAAACGTTCAGTATTGTTTTAACATAAATAGTAAACAAGCTCAGACAACTACTTTAAAGGAATAAGAGCTGCAGGTCACGGAAGACTTTTTTATAGCAGAGACATTTTAATATAGCCAGGTGGGAACAATCATTATGTTTGTCTCTGACTGTGTTCAAATAACTATGCCAACTTGTATAACTCAAAAGCTATTTTACTGTTTTGCCTCTCTGTTTCATACTGATGGATGTTTTCTTAAACCTCAACTAAAACTTTCTAAGAATGATACTGAGGAAAAATATGTTGTTTTGCCATCCTAAAAAATCTTGCCTATGCAAACCCCTGGTGTGTGTACCATCCAGAACAGATAGATGCATGTATTCACATAGATCTATGTATCTGTGCATATATGTATATATATATACACATATATATATATATAATTTTTGAATTTCAGTTGTGGTTATTTTTTTCCTTCTCTGCCTCATTCAAATGGCTCTGACTTGGAAAACATGTCAGTATTGGGGAGGGAGGAGAAAAACAGCTTTATGTTTAAAGCAGCAATTCTCAGCACTGGAGAGCTGGAGTTGAATTCTGCTTTTACGTGGAGTTCCCACACGATGCCAGCCGTGTGACGTAGGATGCTTTTCTCAGCTGGCTGTTAAAACACATTTACACTGCTGATTGCTGTCCTGAACCTACAGGGCAGCTTCTATACTGTCCCACAAGTGCCTGCAGCAGCCCAGCACTGTGCTGCCTGGCACTTCCATCTAGCAGCACCCCTGTCTTCTGCCCCGAGATGCTACTTTGCAGACATGCAGCACCAAGAAGAGAGTGAAACTGCCTTTTGTGACTGGATTTTCAGATTACATCTGAACCAGTACTCGAATCACTGCGCTTTTATATTTATGCATGTATGTCAAAATGGATTTTTTTCCCCACCTTTGTCAGTACATTTCATCTTACCTATGCATTAGGAATTTCTTCTGTATATTTTCTGCTGAGCTCGCTCATTCTTCTGTCTGTGCTAAAATAGATTGAAACTGGTCTCAGATGCAGGGAGACGTTCCCCCTTCAACCTCACACACACCTTGTACTTATGCCCTCCCAAGAAATGAAGACAACGTGCAAAATGGTTGCTACTTTGACTCCCCCACATCCTGCTATGAGCACATCAGCAGTGCATGTAGCTCCTCTTCCAAGGTAAGAAGCAAAGCAGGTCAAAGAGTGTTTTTTTCCCAGAAGAGAGCTGGGGCTTTGCTTTGTCAAGCTGGGCTCCCTCTGCCATGCATCACAGCCTGGAAACCCCCACCAGTGTCAGAGATGCTAATGGGCAAAACTGATGTTCTCATTTACTTTGGTGAGGCTGTGCTAGTACGATTTACTATGGAGTATGGTTTGTATCACCTGCTGCCACCATCAAAACGCATTCTCTAATGTTAGGTGAATCCCAAAGGTGATTCGGAAATAATTAAATATAATATAATAATTAAAAGAAAAAAATCAGGCAGGTGAGGTGATGGACAATACTGTCTTACTGGAAGCAGCAAAATTGTTCCCATTCAAATATAATATTAGATCTGACTCTTGTATTCCACTGTGAAGCAATGGGAAAATAATCTCATAAGCAGCATATTTCTAAGATTTTCGAAACAGCTTCACAGCCTTACCCCTGTCACTGCTACTGTCAAACTGGCATACTGTACACCCTGAAACGCTGTGCACTGCACAGCCATAAACCCCATATGGATTTACCCAGCAGGCTTAGTGTCATTAGCCCCTGTTACAGACAGGCTGCAGTGCTCAATGAGCGCGTAACTTGACAGAGGTCATACAAGGTAGCAAAGACCTCGCAAGAGAGCACAGGTTTCATAACAGTCTCTCATTTTCTGCATGCTGCTGGGTAAGCAGTCTGGATGCAATGCTCTCTCACTATTATTTCATTTTGCCTTCAACCATTTCTCTTGAGAATGCATCTGTGCAGCGTTCTGGGAAGCAGAAAACATTTATCAGGCACTTTGTTGTCTGTTTTCTGACCCCAAAAAAGCTACCTGTCATTTTCCAGTCATTGCCAAATCTCAGTGTGGCTGTTTTTAATATCTGTTGTAATTGTGTTAACATGTTTGCTGAGCAGGCACTCCTAGGCTGTGCTGACCGCTCAGAATTCAAAATTATCACAGTAATTATATTTCACAGGCTACTGGTCGATGGGAAATTTCACCTCGTTTGTGAATTTGCATGTTCTGAAATAGGTCAGAGAAGCAGATGGCTTTGAAAGAAGAAAACAAAAACCAAAAGGGCTGGGAGTCAGACTCCTGTTTTCCTTATTAGGTTAAGCTCTTTCCAACAGGGTGAGTGCTCACATCCAGTTAGGTGGTTCACTAGTGCTGAGTGAACCATCAGGAGTGTCTCTGGAATTTTTCTGGAGGGTATTTTGTGGGTAATTTCCAGGAGTATATATGCACAGTGCATCTGGAAACACCGGCTTGTTATTCACCGTGGCCCCATCAGGGAGTTGGAAAAGAGCAGCAGATGAGCCTGACATCTAAGAGTCTGAGAGCAGAGTAAAAACAGTTTTCCATTACCATGATGCTGAAGTTGTAATTAAATTTAGGTGTTGCCAACTGCAAGATCTGTTAGATAACTGAGCAAACATTTCTCTGGGGAAGCAACCCTGGCCTAAGGTATTTTTCTCACTTCTGTAGACACAAGGAAAAGTACCAACACCCCTATTCAAAGCCTTCTTTTTTTATCATTTCAGTCCCAATAATTAACGGCAGTCTCAGTAAAATGAAGTTCCTCAAGGAACATGAACAGGAACCCACCATGTTCCTCCAGTGTTTCAGCACTTTATGAGGCCTATTTTCCGGCTTACTATGGTGGGGTGAAAGACAAATAAAAACACTGCAGGGACAGACAGACTTCTTCTGTGAGTGCTTTCATGCTGTGTGTTGTGCAGATTTGCTGCTTTCTGGTTTTTTACTTGCCTTCCTTCGTACATACCCACAAACACTTGATTTACCTCTCAGTTTAATAACATCAAAAAAAGCGCAGAGGCGCTTTAATGAGCAGGTATATTTTTGGAGGAAGCCAACAGTTATGGGTAGCCAGCTTGCATGCAAAGTCGCTTGCTCAGTGAAGAGGCAGTACCATATGGAAACCTGTCATTGTCTCTTTATTTTACCTCTCTACTACGAAATGTATCCAGAACTACCGCACAGCCACAGTATCTCTGTAGATACAACTGCATCACCAACTGTGGGTATCTAGACACAACTCATGGGCTCCTGCAAGTCCTTCCCACAAACACTGAAGGAGAATCTCTGAATCTTCTGCTGAACACAGACAATGCTTATTAAGTGACTGACCATGGAGCTGAGAGCTGCTTAAGTATCAAAATTAAGACTTCTAGTTTCCTATGTGGCAAATTTACCTGGAAATGCCAATGCTGTAATATCCTATTTTTCTTTCTGCAAAGCCTGCAGGAGAAAAACATGTTATGAGGTTTTCCTGGCTGTTCGTTGTGCTCCTGCCTGTATGTGACATACAGAGCTCACAAGAACAAACATGTATGTAAAGGAATTCCTGTGAAACGCCTAACCCAAGAATTGAATTTTATCAGTCAGAAAGCAATTAGTAATAAAACCATTTTCTTCTCTTAGGAAATGAGCTCCACCATCTAAGTTGACTATAACAGGTCTGAACACAATGCTTACAGATGTCTGCCAATCAACAGCATCTCGGTCTCACCTAAGCTCAGCCAAAAGCCAGAGGCTTATCTGTGCTCTAATTTTATGCTAAGCATTGCAAAAATCCACAACTGATTGTTGATTTATAATTAAGAGTTTGGGTTTTTTTCCCCAACACTAAGCAATGAACTTCTTAATCACATTCAAATCAACTGTACATAAATATATCAATACTCCTTGCTAGTGACAGCCTGGTGGTTTGCCTTGTCTGACAATTAAGTCACAGTCAATGTTTTCTTGTTCTGTTATCTTGATTCCCATTTGATTGATATATATAGAAAAAATAGTGTATCGATGTACAAAGAATGTACCCATGTCAAATGATTAAATCATAAGGTCGATAGGAACTGCAGAACAATAGGATGCCTTGAGTAATTCATCTTATCATCAGCCTTGAAGAACTGATAAAAACATCTTACAAAATTCACAACAAAAGTTATCTAGGAAAAATGTGACATAATGCTGTCAGCAAAGCCATGTAAAGTAAAACTAAAAGGAGAGGGGGAAAAAGGAAGAAAAAAATCAAAGGTACTTGATGCAGCATCTCAGGTTCTTTTGCCCTTGTAATTGTTTCCAATGGACTGTGACTACATTGTTCTTAAATTTTTCAAGGAGCTTAATTCTTCCATACAGCAGAAAGGCAAATAGGACTAGGATAATTATTCATGCTGTGCAATCATTTCACTATATTTAACATTGTAGCTAGACCAGATCAGAAAGAATTATAGCTATGTTTTTGCCCTTTTCTTGGAGTCTATTTTTCATGGGTAGGATTCCAACTCAGTGATCTCTACACAGAGGCCAGGCAGCTTTTTGATCTGCCATCTTGCCTATAGAACCAGCCTGCAGCACACAACCCATCACAGCCCCAGCATCCCAGCCTCTCATGGGTGACTGTCATCTCATGAGAACAGAACAAGACCTGAAGGCTTGAAGTCATGTTTACACTCTTGCAAGAACAAACAGAAGGGATTGAAAATGAGATTACCCTGAAAGATACCTGGATGCTTTGACTGTATTAAAAAGTAAGGAGTATCACTGGCAGCCCTTGTAATATTTCCTTGGGAAACCAACAAGAGCTGGAAGAAGAAAGATAATACTAATTTGCAGAGGTTTGCTATTTTATGTGTTTGTGCAATCTGGAATGTCTATACCCATGAGAGGGTCTGCTGATGCAGAGTCACCCAGAATTTTGCTGCAATTCCAGAACTCTAGCTCAAAATTCATGCTAGTCCCATATGGACTAGCTATAATTGGTTTCTTTAGTTGGTGAATCAAAAGCAGCTCAAGATGGTGCTGTCATACCTCTAGCTGTCAGCTGGAGAAACTAGCTCACCTGGATCACTTGGCCTGATGTGTCACTAGTGTGCAGGATGTGCCTTCTCAGTGTCACCTGTGTTCAGAATAATGACAAGATGACAGAGTTTGGAGAAGCTCTGATGCATGAAGCACATAGCAATCATGAAGCATACAAATGCAATCCGTGTCACAAATAAATCCCCCAGTCTCCTACTGCAGAGTTAGGGAACCACTGAGCATTTGAAGCATACCCAGCACAGTGCTGAGCTCACGAGGAGTGCTCTGGCCTCATAAAATATTTGGGGAATGGAGCACATGCAAAAAGCAGGACAATAAATATCACTGTTTTTCCAAGGGAAACCCAATGCTTAACACAGAAAAAGTAACAGGAAATGGCAGCTACTTACACTCAGCTACACCTCAAAATTGGAGCTATCCCTACCAAACCGTTCAGGCTGCAAAACATTCGGAAAAAGTGGCAATGTTAGGGACTATTGAGGGATACAAGAAGGCAGGGCCACAGTTAAGCCCCATTGCCTCTGCTGGCAAGGCACAGTTCAAGCCACACCAAACTCTATCACCCAGAGTTCAACCCGAGCAAGGCTGGCATCAGTGATTTGTGAAGGCAAAGGGCATGGCTGACCAGGCCTCGCTCTTCAGTAATGCAATTTCTAGGGCTCCTAGCCCAGATTTTACAGGCCTCCCTGCACAGCAGTAACAGTGCTAACTGCTAATTTATTTATATTAAATTCCTAATTTATTTTTAGTTTTCAAATGTCATAGAGAAAGAAGGAACCAGTCAGTCAGCAAGACTGACACAGAGCAAATATCTCCAGGGAAGACAGTGATCTGTACCGTTGCTATTGACTTCATCTGTCTGACTCGATTTGACAGTCTAGGCTGTTTTTTCCCTTCTGCCTTTAGCACAAGGAACGTCCAGAGCTTGAATTCATCTGGTTTCATGCAGGGTGACATCTGATCATTCCCAGGCATGTGGTTTGAAGCTCTCTGATGGTCCAGAGCCTTATATCCTCACTGGGAGCTGAGGAATGTTTGATGCATATCTGGGGTAGAGCTTTTGGTGCAGTCTCTTTCAAAGGAAGCCTAGTTCCTATGTGCCAAGCAGCACTGTGTACCAGAAATGGCAATGACCAGGGGGTTCATTTCAACACTGCACTATTGCACCACATCAAAATGCAACGGTAGATGCAGCCACAGATACGGTATTTCATGTTAATAACCATACATACTATCCATGTATGTGATCATGTTGTTTGACCTCATCTATCTGAAACAAGAGCTAGTAACAAAAAAACCCCCACTCAGATTAAAGACTGTCCTCTTTGGAAATGTCTTTATTTCTCTCAGATGACATCTGTGACACAGGTGATTTGGAAATATTATGGAGAAGCCTGAAAGAATAAAATCTAGAAAAAGGATGGAAATAACCTTTGTACCAAACCATTCAAGAATCTCTCTAGAGCCTCTTGTAGTTAATGAATGTTAATGGATTTTGAGAATTTTATTGTGTTTTATAGGCTGCAGCCTGTTTGTGCTAAGTCCTTGCTCCAGAGGGAGTTAGACTTAGAAAGAGTTAAGTGAATGGGATATTGCCTTCCTTCACAAAACCCCTGTCGAGGCACGTCACAGTTGACTGTTCCCAAACACCACAGGGACTTTCTTAGAGAGAATGTGGACCAAAGAAGCACATCCACCCCCACTTTCTTAAAATAAGCATATACCCTGCATCTCACATTAGTGCACAAGAACAGGCAAATCACCTGCTTGCTTCTGCTTGAGAGTGTCCGGAACCTGTAGGAGTTGATGCACTAAGGAGATGAAAAAGCATTTAAGGTATTTTTGTGATCACAGACATTGTACACTGAGGCTTTAAACTGATTCACGAAATACTGTACAATTTGTGGGTTGTCATTTCAAACAGGTCTTATTCAGTAGGTCTAGGATCCTGCGAGACATTTCTCTGGCTCCTTGTTCCCTGTCCAGGGTTTGCAAATGAAAACCCAGGAGTGCTCCAGAACTCTCCAGCTACTTCCATCCATAGTTTTGAAAAGTGGTTTCTATGGGGAGGAGCAGTTCTATTGTTCCCTGCTGTTTACTTTTTTTCTGTGTTCTCACTAAAGCTGGCCATACTTGGTAATCAGTTGGATTTTATAGAAATATTTTTTTAAAAAATCCAGCCCTAAAGATTTCCATGCAGTTTTTTCCCCCCAGAGATCTCAAACCTTTGGTGAAAAGCTGGGTGAGACATAAGACAGGTTAAAAAAAAAAAAAAAGAAAGAAAAAAAAAGAGAAAACAATTTTATCTTTACTGGATGAACACAAAATTTCCATTGACAGATCATTTGACTTTCAGAGTTTTTACAGCCTCTGTACAAATCTGTCAAAAATCAGATGCTTCCTTCTTAAACTGACCTTGCTGGTATTTTAAAAACGTTTACTTGTTTAACAAGAAGCCTTCTTTTAAATGACAATTTAATTTGAGTTTTTCATCACATTTTCACTTGTATGCCATCCCAGAATAGCAGTTGGGTGTTGCAGGATATTTTGGTCCTATTTCTGCTTCACAATCTTAGTTATTTTTTTCCCTATGGAAAGTAAGAAATTCTTGAACATAAAAGGTTTGGGTTTTTTTAAACATCAGTTATCAAAATCAAAGTGTTTCCTCAGCCTGCTCGTCACTTAAGTGTCTGGTTGATTCCTCACCTGGGCATTTCCCATGCAGCCCACTTGGAAAAAGGAGAAGTGTCTGGCAGGGAAGCAGAGGAAGAGGGCAGGTATTGCACAAAAAAACTCGGAGATTTTCTTCCAGAATAAGAGGAAGCAGACAAGTTTTCAAAATCTCCACCTTTCTCATCACAGAGAAAATCCTGTTCCCTTCTGAGTTATTTACTAGAGATTCTCTGTAAAAATGCTCCCTAATGGCTAATTGACCTCTCCAAAGAAGCAAGTGATTTTGCAGAGGGATTTTGTCTCTGCTGTTGTGTTAGCCTGGGGTCTCAGTCCTGCTAAGCCCAAATTCCCCGTTGCCCATGCTGCTTACCTGCTGGCTTATCGCCTGCATCTAGACTTAAATGAGCCAGTTGGTTTTCCAGGCAGAAACACAGCTATAAAAGGCTCTTGCTCATATATTACTGCAGGACACTGTTGCCTCCTTATGATTCAAGTGTTTCCTCTGGATCTAAAGGAAGGCAGCAATACAGCTGAGAAGGTATTATTTGGGTTGAGAGCTCTGAAGGAACTAGGGCCGGCTATACCGGCACTCAGCTGGAGCTTTGCCGCACTAGGGCTGCTTACTGAAACGAATGAGAACAGTCAACACTAGCTGATTGCCTTTGATTTTTCTTTGCAGGTAATTTATACGAGTGTTTCTGGCTTGTGTGTGCTCTTGAGCATGACACTGGCGGGCAAAGGAGCTCAGACTGCAGGCTGACTCTTTATGCCACAGAAGAGAAAGAAAGCTCCAGGTAAAAAACACATAATCCAGCGTGTGGAAGACAGGGAAGGATAAATAGCTGAAATCAATGACCTTTAAAACTTATTTCCAATGCTCAGCAGTTCCTGCTGTGTTTTGTTAGGCATAGACAGTGGCAGGCAGGAGTTTGGGCAGGAGCGAGCCATGATTCAAGGCTGTAGTGAACACCATGTATATCCTGTATCCTTGTGTCTCTCCTAGCAGGATCAGGCCTTCATGATCATAGCTAGGTCATGAATATGTAGACAGCCTAAATTTTATATCCATTCCTCCACAGCAGACTAATATACTTTTCTAACATTCCAGAGCTCAAAATACCCATTTTAGAGCTACATTCCTGAGTGCTTTTGTCTTCTTTCTTCAGAAGGCCCGACATGTCACATTGCCTTCCCTTATTAAGGCAATTATGCCTTGCAAAATGAGTATAAAATGGTGGTCCTAAACCAGTTGTGGTTTATATCCATTGAGCAGCTCTGCACAGCTGTCATGGGCACGATGCTGAACTTGGAAGTTCTGTCTTTGCTGTAACTTGTCCTTTTCCTTCAGGGCAATTCCTTCCCTCCTCTTGCTTTTTTTCTTCTTCAAGTCTTTATTCATTTCACCCCATTTGGAATATAAAGCTTCCAGGCAAGTGCTGTCTCTTATTATATGTTCATAAAACCAGGCCCTCGGCTGAACTGCTGCCCATACGAGCTATTACAATAGCAATAAAAGTTGGAATATTTTCACATCATGGAAACACCAGTGGTAAATCCAATTAATGAACTTTAATGCTCCTGATACCTACAATTCTGTGTTGCTTCAGTTGCATGGAGATACCTGCACCTAGACAGTTTCAACGTACCCATTCTGGCACAAGCAGTTTTCTTCCAAAGTCACCAGGCACCAGCTCTTTTCCTGTCAGGATACACCCTACTGGTACTGAGCAACATCTCCAGAGTTGCACATGGCACCGACTGCCTGGGAACTCGCAAAATTGCATCTCCCTAATCCTCAAAGCTTGCTTGAACAGATTTGCTGGCACCATGCCTGTGCTAAAGGACAGGAACATTTAAAATCACATAAATTTTTTGGCTCATTGAAACCGTTCTGTTGCCCTGTTTTACCATTGCCATTCAGTCTGATTTGCAAGCAATTTTCTCAATGGAGCACTTCACAGAGGTTGGGAGTACGCTGTGCTCAATACTGCGTTCTAGCCATAAGCCTCATTGGTGTTGGTTTATTTTCTGGCACTGTCATCTTGCGAGTAACGCTTACCTTCCCAGTTTTTGGCACAAAAAATTTCCTACTTAGTCATCAGATGCCCAGTGAAGCTTACTTCATTCAGACAGATTCTCTACTTCTTTTTTTATAGCTCACTTTCAGGATTCTTTTCTGCTTGTTAATGCAAGCCTCCGAGCATGCTGCTGCTGCGCATTTTTAAACACTTACCCAAATGTCATCTCTATTATTTCCAAACTCTCAGGCTCTTTGGGGATAGCTCAGATGCAAATGAGCTGTCAAAGAAAGATTGCTTGAACCAACATTCAGAATGACAAAAGGCTTACAGACTGCTTGCACAGCACACGGCTTCCAGCTTCCCAGTCAGCCGTTATTTGCCAAAATCAAGGGTTTGTACACAGGCCAATAAACCATTCAGCTTTATTACAATGGGGCACAGATATTCTCCACCTAAAAATGTAAACCTCTTAGATCTAGGAAAATCCTGAATTCCATAGCTTCTCAGAAGTTGCTCAGCTGCACGTTCAACCCATGTGTTCTTTTTAACTAAAAATTCACTTTAGAGCCTGATGTCCTCTGCGCAGTGGAGTTGTTTCTCCTTAACACACACTTTTTGGAGTTGTTGCACAGGTGGATTAGAAGAAAAAGTCTACTCACCTGGCCCTGTGCGGCAATCTGAGAAACAATGAGCGCTTCTCCAACAGAACAAACTAGGACTTCTCTTTCAAAATGAAGACCCACATTCAAGAGGCTCCATGAGGAGATGCAATGCAGTCCCTGAAAGCAAAGGCATCATTTTGTGGAGTCCAGCTTTCTAACTGCAGGTGGCACCCCTGATTCTGCTACAGTGACATACATTTTCCTGAAGAGCTGATTTCTTCTGCAGGAAACGAGAGCCCCAGAGGCTGAGGAATTTAAACCAAACCCTGACCTGCTTCAACACTGTTTCAGTGTTACACAGAGGAGACATGTACACTCATGCACTCATTAAAATGGGATAGCAAGCCAAATTTGTCTCTCATGCAACTACTGACATCAACAGAAGGCCCTCTGTGTTTGAACAGCAGCTGTCACAATTTGTTTCCTGAATAAAGGTTAGCCAAAATTAAACCTGGATAGAGACAGCAGGTATTTTGCAGATATTCTGGTCTTGCAATGAGCATTGAGCAAGTCCTGGAAGAGCAGGTTTTGAGGGGTGCACAAGATACGCTGACTTTTCATTTCCTCTGTCCACTGATAACTCTTCCCTCCCCACACTGGTGGTGGTCCAAATGATGTCTTTTTTAGCAAGATAATCAAACACAGTTTTAAAAGTAAATACTTACATTGCACTTGTCATCTCTAGAGCCTAAAAAGTACAGATGGGCATTAATTAATCAGCACAACATCTCTGCAAGTTAAAGGAATATTTTTATCCCCTGTGTGGAAACTGAGGCATGAGGAAGTGGAGTGTCTTATAAAAGGTCAAAAAAGAAGCTCATCACAAAAGAATAGAACATGCCTAACTGGTGATTACCGTGGGCTAGGAAATACTCCACATAATGGGTTAAGATATGTTCTTTGTTTTTCATTGTTTATTCCTGCTGAGAGATGCTCTTTGCCCACAAACTGCTGGACCAAGACTGAATGTTAATCAGTATGTCACACCCTGTTGGTCCTCAGCCCAAGTCAAGTCACTGCAGTCTGTAACTCATGTGTGAGAGTCAGTCCGAAGATGGAGCAGTATTTGCCTGAACATCACCATCAAGAACTTAGAGAACTGAAGCTGAGACAGAAAGAACCCATGGACAATGACTTGGAGAGAGGCCCGAGGAGAAGCATTATGTTGCACTGTTTCTCCGATACGGGGTGGCTCCTGCTAACAATGGCTGTTGTGTGGACTTTGGCTGCTCCTCCAGCCAAACCAGCCCCCACCCCCTGAAAGCTATTGTTATGAGGGACTCTTCGACCCAGAAACAATAGCCACTGTCCAGAAGAATGTGTTCTCACCTGCTGCCTCAGTTACACGTGTCCCTCACCTGTTCCCTCAAACGATGGTAAATGAAAAGGAGCATGCCCAGAAGCTCACCAAGGGTCCTGAGATCACCCAATGGACCAGAGAAAGACCCATGAATGCTGAACACATAAGCGTTGGCAAAAAAAAGCGTGAATCTTTTGACCCTGCACAGTACGAGCCTGGGCTGTGAAAACAATGGGAACGGAACAAGGGGGTGTGAAGAAGCATAAAAGGTGACTCCAGAATGGACACCATGGAAGATCTTCCCACCAGAGGATCTCGGACCACGACGGAGGACCGGCCAGACTCCACGGGACCTGGAGACCAGGGGGATGCTTCTGGAACTGGACTGGTGATAAATGCAACCTCATTTTCTCATATTTTCCTTTACTTTTCCCCATTACTTTCCCCTTTCTCTTTCTTACTCTCTCTCTCTATTGCATGCTGCTTTACGGGGAAATGAATAAAGTAACACTGCTTGATTGAATTATAACCCATTGGCTTTTGGTCGCCTTAATTTTGCACTCTGAGATCAAGTTAAAAGAACCATCACGAGTCCATCGCTGAACTGATCGTGACACTCGTGCCAGCACATTTTTTTTAGCTTTATGGTGTGAGAACCTCAGGTTTTAAAACAGCTCACAGTATATTCAGAGATAACACTAAAGAAATATTGCAGTGTGGTCAAATTTACATGCTACACACTGTTGTCTTCTAGGAAAGTATTGTTCAACTGGATAAAAGTGAGTTGTGTCAGCTGCTGATGCTGTTGTTCACAGCATAAGGAAAGAGTACTGTTTTCATACGTATTGCCACTATCTTCAAATGTGTGTAGTGGGACAACCCTTCGTATTTTCAAGCTCATGGATTCCTTCTCATGTCCGACATAAGGCTAGACTGGGGTGTATACCAGAATTTCCTCTCTGCTGTGTACCTTGCTTTGGAATCTGCTGCTTATTTTGAGCAGTGTCTTCCCACTGGTTCTTTGTGCCCCTACATATACACCTCCTGTCTCCTGACTCAGACTGAAATTGCCTTATTATCTTATTTTATTCTGCATTTGTTCAGTGGGGTGCCAGGGATGGGATCTTTAGACCCAGAATCATTGTTAGCTTTGCAATAGTAAAGCTGGGGTGTCCAGCACACCAAGAAGATGGGGAGGGGATGGGGAATGCATCGCACTGACTGCACCATGTGCCATGGAAGTACAAAGCTCTCCTTGGGCAGTGCTTGCTGGGGAAGGGGGAGCGCAGGATAGTTACAGTCCTTTCAGCTTGCCTGCTTAAATTTGCTCCCTTAAGAATGATTCATGCTGACCTAGAAAATGTAACAGGAATGGATAAGTCGGTTACCAGGTTACTGCTGTGCCTTGCAAAATCATGGCAAGCTCTTTCCTAAGGGATGAACTTTCACTTCCTGCTCCAAGTGACACTGTCCTCTGCAAGCACAGGGTAACTGTGGTTTAAGTGGATTTAGTCACAGCACAGTTGAAACTGCCTATAGGGCGGAAAGGACAGTAACATCTGTGGAAATAAAAAGACCTTTCTGCATAAAATTCAAAGAAAGATTTCTGAAAGAGCTGAGACTACATCTCTCCATCTGAGCATTGAAGAAAAGTCACAGTGGGCTCTCAACACCTCCAGAAACCTCTGCAAACATGTTGCCAAATCTACAAACAAAGTTTTAACATGTTGTGTTGAACAGAACAGCACAATTTTATCTTTGAAGACAGAGGAAATGTGTTGGGCCTCATGGCAGTGATTACTACTGACTTTAGTATCAGATTGTCACCAGTGTAGAATGCTCTGCCTGTATTCCCAGGCAAGCTGAAACAATACCTAGGAGTACTGTGAAGCTTGACCATTACAAAGTGGTGATAACTCTGAGACTCAAAAAGGACATTACTAATCTATAATCTGCTGCTTGGTCCACTGCCGGAACTCCTCACCTTTCATCCTATATCCATAATTTTCTAGGGGTTTGTGTTATTCTGGTTCAAAAGCACTGTAGTATAGCAGAAATGGAAAATATGAGAACTAGCAAAAAAAAAAAAAAAAAAGAGAGAAGAATTTTTGATCTCACATAAGTAGCACTAAAGCTGCAACACTGGATGTATTTTTTCTCTCCATACTTAAATCAATTCTAAAGAGGGATTTTCTAACTAATCTGCATTTGTTACAGAACTTGGAGGATTTCTACCATTGTGCTACAGACCTAGGAGATCACGTGGCAGAGGTTAGGCTTCCCTCCCTACAGAGTATACCAGTTCTTTGTTGTGATGGTGATAGAAAAAAAAAAGAACAAAAAAGGCTGAACACAGGCCAAGAAGGGCTATTCACCCTGGGGTTGCAGAGAGTCATTTGTGGCACAGGTTTATTTGCCTTTATTCAGTTAACTTGTGTTAGCAAAAAAATTGCGAGGTCTGCAAGAGGTGGAGTAGCATCCAATTAAGTGACTAACCCTGCTATTAGTTGGACAAAACAAACACTTTTCATCTGAAATGGCATGTATGTCTCCAGTGAGCCTGGAGAGATGGGAGGAGCTGAGCTTTAAGGGTGTAACACTTCTGTTTTCAGGGTTGTTGAGTACAAAAATGATAGAAATAATCTGTGTGTGGGAAATGTGGCAGTAAGGCATTGTACATGTGAGCTCAAACTCTGGATTTTTAAAATTATTTGGGTTTTTTCTGGTGCTACTAAAAAATAGCATTACACATCCTGAGATCCTATTGGGGGAAGCGGGAGGCGAGGGGGAAACACTGGAAAAAGTGTAGCTAGAAAAGATATTTCACAAAACTACGGGAAGTTTTTTCTCAACACTATTGTTTTGGTTGTGACACAGAAGTTCGGCTTATAAAGCAACCTGCTATCTTGTTCACTAGAGCATTTCTTAGTGCTTTGGACAGTGTCTGTACAATGATTTGAGAGCTGATTTAGCAGGAGTAGGTACACTGAGTCCTGTAAACAGCACACTTTCCATCATTGCTGGCAGTGTTCCAGCTGTATTCAAAGCATTCATGCCATGGTTAAGAAAAACTGTAACTGGAATATCTGCAGGTGAACTGACCTGTGGCATGCTTGGCCTTGCATATCCCTCAACCTGTGTCCAGCTCACACATAAGAACTTGGTCCTGCATGTGTGATCAGGCTCTTCCCTTGCAGAATGCATGCTTGCATGCAAATGGCACAGATGAGAGGTAAATCCAGTCATATCCAGAGGGTCACACTTGCATTTCCCAGCACAGCCTGTATATCACTTGAAAAGTTGTTGTCCTTTACTAAGAAACAGGCGTCATACATGTCGTCTGTGCTAAAAGACATCTCGGTTAATACTGGCACACAAACTCTGGGCTTTGCAGATGCTCAGCACGTCTGGAAACCAGCCACTTTCTTTTGGTGCTTGCATACAACTGCCTTAGGGGTCTCATTTCAGAAATGCCATTTGCAAATTTTGTTCTAAATATTTTATCATGTCTATTCCCCTCAGAAGGAGCAGTGCAGATTAAATACAAAATGCTTGTAGACTCCTCAGATAAGATGCACTGCTGACACAAAATGTATTGTTAATTATGATTAATTATTATTATTCTGCTGGCTGACAGGCATCTGACTGACAGATACTTCCTAATCCCTATTCTCTCCCCAGATATTCTTCCTAATTAGTGTCCTCTAGAACCTTGTAATCACATGCCTTGAAAATGAACTTTATGTTGTTCAGCCAAAGAGATTATAGTAGATTGGGTCACGGGCAGTCTAGATAAAAAGAAACAGAGAAAAATTACATGATGTAAATTGTTATTTTCTCTTGCAGGAAAGACAGAACTCCGCAGTGCTCTGAGCAGCGCTGATGACACAAAGCAAGCAGCGGAGACCTACGATGCAAGAGTAAAGCTGCCCTCTGCAGGTATCCTTTGTCACAAGCAATAAGTCACATCACAGCATTCAAAGGGTGTAATGAAGTGGTGGAGAGATATGGGGAATAGCTTCCTACTATGTTGCTAACAGGTTATCTTAACCAGGAAAACAACAACAAGAACAACAACAACACATGACCAACTTAAAAAGGACCAAAAGAGACTCTGGAAGATGTGGCATCTGCATTTCCCAGTGGGAATCTCTCCATACATTGAAGTGCTGGCACCAACACAAAGCCAAATGCAGGGACTGGCTCCCGGCCTGCCCAGCCTGTGATGTGAGGTGGGTGTCTGGCTCCAACCCCTCCGAGCCACATGAGCTCTGTGCCCATGAGCAGGGGTCTGTAGGCTGCTGGCAGTGGGCAGAGAGCCAGAGCCACAGGGAGCTTTGCTGCAAGGGCTCATTCCCTTTGCATCCCAGTACAAGGCGCTGATGAAAGGAGTGGGGGGACTGACACACAGAGGGCATTTCTTGAATGGTTTGAAAGTGGCTTTTGCCCCTTCCAGCTTGTGAATCCCCCAGGGTGGCAATGGCTCAGTTGCTCCTGACTGAAGAGGTGATGCTCAGTCTCCCTCAACTCAGAGGAGACTGAGCTTTTGCTAAAGACTAAGAGCAATTTGCAGTTCCCTGGCTGAGGAAAACACTGTGTACTGTACTCTGACAGCCAGTAAGTCCTTCCCACTCACTGATGCCCTACTTTCCAACCTGTCTAATACCACCTAACTCATCTAATATTTGCAACCACTTCTGAACCCTTCTGCAATCCTTCTAGCACACCCATAGTTTGCAGACATGCTGCAATGTGTGTTTCTCAAATGCACTTATGCCTCCACTTGCTCCAGTGCTTGTGTCTTTCATACTGAAGCTCTGGCCCAGCCATTCATGTCGGCACACATGGAAGAAGATCAAGGGATAAATAAAAGTTCTTTTACTGGATTATCTTTCAAGTTGAGCAGCACTTTGAATGCAGTCATCACGCAGAGGCACAGGCAGAGTGACTTTTTCAATGAAAGGGTCTGGGGAAGCATGGAGGAAGAAGGAGAGGAGGAAAAAAGCTGGGGGTAACTTACACCAGTTGGATGAATTTTGTAGCCAAACGTGAAATCTGAGCCTGCGAAACACAGACTGGCACAAAGGTGTGGCCAAGTAAGGACTGGACTTGTTGTGGCCATGCTGCATGTAGGCCTGCTCTTTACCAGCAAATCTTACAAGCTCAATGTCACCAGCAACAACGCCCACCTGCCAAAACCCTTGAAGCTAAAGTTGTGGCATCACTGACTTGTTAGAAGCTGTGCTGTCCCAGAAGTGGACAAATGGATGTCAATCATTGCCCATTTGATGCCTCTGCATTATGTAAGAGACTGTCGTGTCAGCTCTTGGTAGCTTTCCCTACTGTGTGCTTACTAAATCGCTGTGAAAGGCTCAGATGTTCATTCCTGCATGCTTTTAGGTCCACAGGTCTTTAACAATGAAGATATTTTCCAGGTCTTGCATAATAAGGCATGTAGTCTATTTGCGTGTGTACATCACAGAACAACAGAATGACTAAGGTTGGAAAGGACCTCTGGAAGTCATCTGGTCCAACCCGCCTGCAACAAAGCAGGTTGCCCAGGACCAAGTCCAGATGGCTTTTAAATGTCTTAGCCTTCTCTTTGATGTTCCCATCCAGATGCTTAGGCACTAGAAGCAGCAATGTCTCTCTCAAGTTCCCACTTCTCCTGAATGTCACCTCTTCATAAACATGCACTAGTGTAGTGTGTCACAAATGTGGCACACACTCCCTCAACCAAGAAGAGACTTCATGCAGAATTTTCAGCACTGCTGTATTTCCCTTAAGAGACAGAGCACAAAAGATGATATAGTTAGAAAACAAGCAGCATGCCAGATCTCCACTGGTCTTTCTCATCAGAGTCAGCTCTAATAACAGCTCTGAGGCTGTAGACCTGTGTGACCCAAACAGAATAGCACCTACTCTATTAAGTATGAGGACTTCTACAAGATGATTTTTTTGCTCGATAAGCACTCTCTGATAAACCTGTCCTGAGGAAGAAGCCAGCTTGTTGGCCTGAAAGAAAACACCTCAAGTAGCTCCCCTGTTAGGGCAGTCTGGTGTCTCCAGCATCTGAGATTCCAGTGTAACATGGGAGAAAAACAGAAGCAGATATCCAAAACAGAGTCCAGTTCAACCAGTGGTTACGCATAAAGAGCCCCCGGTATAAAACTGAATTTATAAACTGTACGTAAATAGCTTCCCCATATCATTCCATAGGCACAGATTTTGTAGGGAAGCTAAATAGCTGGCACTCCTCCCAGCACTACCTGGTACATGATGTGTAGCCTGCGCCGTGTAATGAAGAAATGACATGCAGCCATGCACTCCCTACCTCTTAAGCCCTCCTCGCCCATGCTAAATAAAACACCAGACTGATATCCAGCCAGGCTGGAGGGCTGATGGTGGTCATCAGTGTGGCCATCATGGTGCACAGGGAGAGAGCACATACTGCACATTCAGAAGTGCTGGTTCTGATCACTCAGCCTAGCTGCAGAACTTAGCAAGAATTGAAGACACATTTGCAAGTAAGAGGAGACAAAATTCTAGACAAGCTATAATTGGCAAACCTGAGTGAGAACAAGGAGTGACGTAAGATCTCCTTCACCTGATTAAGTGATGCCTGGAAATGTTTCAACAATGCAGTAGGAATTTTCAAGTAGAAGCCATATATACCTGTCGAGAATGTTTCATGACAAAAAGTAATGCCAAGATTTCTGATCTGCCTGCTACTGAAATAAAATTTGCCTCATTCAAAGGCACTTGAACAATTATAAATATAAGATCTACATCCTCCAGAAGAAGAGGTTCAGCCTGAATTTCCCAGGAACTGGAGTTCCACTCTGTCCTTTGAATATCTACCAGTTCCTAATAATTTCCTCAGTTTGTAGGCTTCCTGCAGTAGGAGTGTTTGTGATGTATAGTTTTCATATGTATATACTCTGTGTACGTCTAAGTCCCTATTGTCTTCTAAAACACAAATTTAAACCCACATCATGCTCCAGCATCAGAGGCATATAAGGGAAGAAAGCTCCATCTGTCACATGGACAAGCTGGACAAGGTTTTGGATGTATTTTCCCTCCAGCCAAGTCCACCACCACACATTCCATCATATCCTGCAATGCTATTATGAGCTACCGTTGAGCAGAGAATTTAGTGACAAGCCCCCTCCTGGAAGGGGCTGTTGCATGAGATGGCCCATTGGGAGCCAGGGGCAGCTGAGCTTTGAGTGTGCCACAGCATTTTCCCTGCCCTCTGGCTTGCACTGTTCACGGTATCAGGGGCATGGTGCTCCTCTCCAGTATGGCAAGTGGAATCTGCATCCTCCCTTCAAAAACGTTCGGTACACAACCCATCATCCCTCCATTACACTTCTCCTCTGCCACCCAATTCAGGTTCCAAGTCCATTGGATCAGCTGTTTCACTTGAGCCAGTGAATTTAAACCTAGGTATTACCTTTTTTTTTCATAATCTAGGGTGACCAGGATGACAAAGAAGCTGTGGCCTCCATAGTGTTGTCATTCAAGAGAGAATTAACATTGTATGCTGTTCCTCCCTTCCACCTCAGAGCTGTGTGCAACCCTGCTCAGCTGAGATTCAGAAATGGACTCAGACTCCTTTCTATTAAATAAGAAAATTACCATCAACATTTTATCACATTCTTTGCCTCAGACTCCCTGTTAGTAACCAATGAAAAAAAGAGAGAGTGTGTGGGGGGGGTGGTGTCTTAACACTGCAGCAGCAGAAATCAGCTTTCATAATGACATATGATGGCCCAGTAATTGATACAATCTCTCAACACATACACTCTTGTCATGGCAATTAGATCTGTAGTCTAAGCATTTCTGGACTTTTTGCCAGGAAATAATTGGGAAATTAATGAAAGCAAATTAATTATTTGTTTCCATGGTTTCTGACGTAATAATACAGCTGTTCTTTATCAGCATAATTCACTATTAATGTCTCCCATAGCTCAGCTCAGATTTATGCCCATGTTCTTTGCATGACACATTTCTGTTCTGATTAAATATCAAGTGGTTTTTAAATATCAAAATGGTTCTGCATTTCCGATATCTGTTCTGGGCTGTGGCAAAAGGAAAACAAGAACTCCTTTTGATCATACACATATGAGTTTTATGTGATGACACCATCTTTGGCTCCTGCAGAAGTAGTCCCAGTTTACACTTGCATGAGGGCAAGCTAGATTCTATGCCATGGACTATACCAGACTTCTCTACCATGGCCCAAATGTAGGCTTAGGAAAGTAATCGGGAGTAAAGAAAGATGTCTTTTTGCCAAGTTGGGCACCAGACACAGTAATTCGAGTAGATCAATTTCAAAGATCAGAATGTTTATAGCCATTTATTTATTCCTGTCTTTTCCTCCACATGACAGTGTAGCCCCACACATCTCATTTAACAAATTCCAAAAGACTTGTTTGCCTGGCTCCAAAGCGACACTGCAGCTCATCGATTTTCTTGACAAGTTCTCGCTCTGGTGAACAATATATTACCACCTGACAGCGGTATGTCAGGATGAAAAGAAGTAGCCTGCAGTTGAATGCAAGAGGGTCCACAAACACGGAGTCAAAAATAATTGAGCTAAAATAATGAGAATTGAAAAAGGGGGAGTGCAAGGAAATGCCCCATCATGTTCTGCATTTCCCATCAGAGCTCTGTAAGGGCCAGCTGTGCTGCCTTGGGTGGGGACCACGGCAGCACATGAAAAAGCACAGTGAGTGGCGATGTGGCTACAGCCCAGAGTCAGTCGCCTGCTCAGCCCTATTTGCTGTGGGACTCGTTGCAGCTCCAACACAGTGGGGCCAAGTAAGGGGATTGCAGGGAAAGCAAGGGGCTGCTGGCCTTGTAGCTTAATGAGGCTAATTATTCCCTTTCCCACTGAGCTGAGCAGAAGGGCTCAGAAAAGCAATTGTGTTTTTCCTCTTTCTTTCTGGGAAGAGAATGAGGGTAGTAGCTTAGATAGCTGGGAGAAGCTGATTATTGCTTTCCTCACAGAACTCTGCCTGAAGAGGAAGCGCCGTTGCCGTCTAAACACAGTGGAAGGAAGAAAAACAGACACAAGACTCAGAATTCCAAAGAAATACCCTTATGCTGGTCCTTTCTGCTCAGGATACAGGAACAGCACAGGCTGTACTGCAGGTGAACGGACATGGCAAATGGGAAATGGGATCTGAATCAGATCCAGAGAATTAGACCAAAGCAAGGAAACTCCAGGGAAATTTTAAGAGAAGCTATTGATGATGGTAAGAATAAAGAGGCATTTGGTAGTAGGAGAGACAATTGTGTGCCTGGAGAATAGCCATCCTTTTGTAGGGACCGAGCTCACAGAACAGCGATTATGACTGTGCCTGAAGCAAACATTCAAGTATTACTGAGATGTTTGACAATTTAGTCAGAGGAACTCAAGATGAAAGCAAAACCTATTAGCACTGTGTGTGTTGTGGAAAAAAGGGAATGAATGGTATCTTATATTTATATCACACCTTTCATCCTGAAGGATCCAAAAGCACTCTGCAAGCCATGAATGGAAGTGACTTTTGCCTTTGCTGAAATATGGACAGCAGGGGTGAAACATGCCAACTCTTTTAACGTCAGAAACCGGCACTGCTGCACAGCAGCTCAGGAAAAGGGGAGAGATGGGTAGGTGCAAATCAAAATGCAAAATAATAATTTGCTAGGCAAGCATGTGGAATAACAGACCAAAAATATGCAATATTTTCAGAAGTCTTGATTATACTAATGCAAAAAGACTGTAATCAGGATCCATGCCTGACTGACTCTGGGTGCTCAACACACATTGTGACAAATAATGTTCTTGCTCCACAGAGTTTCCCAGCAAAGGCACTACATACAAGCCTAAAATTTAAATAAAGAAGTGGTCTTGAATTTAGCCCCTTGTTCTCCTCCCAGAACAAAATCACTTAAATGCGTTCGAACTTTCCTGACAGATTGTATTTCACTTTAGCTTATCCCTGGATATATATTTTTAAAAATATATGTGTTCACAGGAAGGGAAGAAAACGTAAAGAGGATCTGCTTTCTTCCTGAAAAAGAGGAGGGCAATTAATTACATCAGTTTCATGTCATATTTGTCCTATTTGACTACTGAAATATCATGGACACTGAAACTGCGTGTTAGACACAAGCCAATAGCTACAGATGTGCAACTACTGTGGTCTCACATGCTAATAATCTTCAGGTTTTGAACAGCCTTTCAAAACTAGTGCATATTTTACAAGCTGGGGCATTGAATTTTCCCTTCCCATTTTATCATAATGATATATGAGGATATTTAGCAAGGTTTTATTTGCTGTGGGAGAAGCAGAATTTTCTAGGTCATTTTAAGAATAACTTTAGGCAGTGAGGAATTACGGGTAAAAAAGGCATAGTGGTGACAACTGAGTTGATGTTAATCATAATCCCTATGTAGGTGTCTTTATGAAAAAGTGTGTGACAGCTGATAAATGCAGCAGCTTTTATCTACATCCCATTACACTCTTAAGATGCAGTAAAGGACCAAGCCAATCTTGTTTTCTATTTCCCCATGATAAGATGCAAATTAACACAAGTTTTGCAGAAGCAAAACTCCTTGGCCAAAGCGTACAAGATATTTAAAGTCATGGGAAATGTAATTTTAAACACAAAAGACATAAAACCCTCATACTTATTAAGATTAAAACTGGAAAATTCCACTTTTATTTATTAACTGCAATGATTAAAGAAAGTGCTTAATACAGTTCTAACATTTTGTAATACCAACAACATGGGGGTTTTTTGCCTGTAGATGGTGCAGTTGGGCAGCAAAGTTACTAGGTTTTTCTTTAAATAAAGATTAAATTGGGTTTGAAAGCTAGTCATTACCAGATGTTCATAGTTTAAAAACATTTTTGCAGTTTAAAATTTGTAGCAAGATTTCCACCCAACAGAAAAATGTCAAGAGAAGCCCAGAAAATAAAGAAAATGCTATCTGGTTACGTAATTAAAAAAAAAATAAAAATAAAAAAAATTAATGATGTGCTTTTCATTTCTTTCATATAGCAATGCCAGCGTGCTTATTCACACAGGCTTTGGGCACCACACCAAAAGAAACAATTACCAGGGTTAAAAGAGGCAACATCCTGACCCTTCTCCATAAGCAAGAAATGGACTTTCAGGATTTTAGTCTGTCTTATGCCCGAGGCACTGACCAAATCAATGATGTTAAGCACAGGAGAACTGCCTTATTTTTTTTTTCCCCTGTGTTAACCACTTTAATCCTTAGCAACACAAACTCAGGGATAAACCCACAACTCAGTAATTCCACAAGAAATATGTTAACATGAAAGAAACAGCATGTTGATACAGGTACATTAAAAAAAAAAAGACAATGAACTAAAAAATAAAGAGTCAAATAGCAATATTAGTATTTGCACCGCCCCAGCAGTGCTGTGGCTTCTCTACTGCATACTGAAAATCAGCTGTTGGCAAGAAAAACATTTGTGCAAAATTGCTTCTTGAACCCAGTATTATCCTCTCTTTGCATGCGTAGGTTGAACTGACAATTGATTCTTGTGAGTTTCCAGGCTAGAAATGATGGATCAAGTTCAGGTGCAAGCTTGCATCCAAGTTTGAACGCAAACACTGTGGGGAGAAGGGGGTATCGTCTGACCTGGTAGAGTCTGGTTTGTCACGTGGTGAAATTCTCATGCACTGTCATGTCATTCAGTGATTTGCTGACAAAAAATCATCAGATGGTATGCAGGCAATTCCAGAAGTTCATTTTTGCTGAGTCCTTCTTGGCCCAAATACTTCTGCAATGATGCACTATTGCATTTATTTCTTTATCTGGAAATATAAATCCTTATTTATCACTTATATTGCTGTTTGGTCTAGTAACTTTTGGACAATCCTGGTAAATCAGTTTATGCCCCATCAAGACAAAAGACTTCTACCCCCTCTAATCTGAGATGAGGAGGCCAAGTAGCCAGGCTGTCTAATGATTTTAGAGGACAATGGATGCAAGAACATGGGCGTGCATGAGGCTCCAGGGCCAAAGCAAGATTCAGAAGGAGGAATACGAGAGGCCTTAGAAATGCCCACCCCTCCCAAAAGGAGTCCAAGGAGCCACGATTGCCACATCAAGGAACTTCTTCAGAGATGCAGGGAAAAAGAATATATAGGGTCAATAGTCAGAGAGCCCCCTCCCCTACTGGGCTTTGTGGTGTTGTGGATAACCACATAGGGTGAGGCTAGGAAGAAGCTAATGAAGTGACTTCGTGGGCCTGCAGGCAACGTGTATACAACACATGGAGAAAACTTCATGGGAGCAGAGGAGAAGCTTGGACATAGAGTATGACATGAGGTTCTGCCATGCTGAACACACCCTAAGATGATAGTTGGGAACTCCTTCTTGGTTTCAATACCAGCCCTAAAAATGACCCTCTGTATGACATTGGCCATGACGGTTTACAACTCAAGGCCAAATTTCACCATGTTTTGGTGGTAACAAATCCTAATTATGCTAATGGCAGTGAGTCCACTGTATTTGCTGCCTGAAGTCAATTTGCTATAAATGCCAAATCAATGCAGGCTATGGCACTTTGCCACTTGTCTCTGATTAGTTTACTCCACAGTCTATTTCTTTCTACAGTGGTATGAAGTAGGGACAACTCCTCTGAAGTCAGTAGAATTTTACGGCAATAAAGCCAGTGTGAGATCATAATCAGAGTTCTGATGTATAACTTGGATAGGATTTCGCTTCATCCCTGAATTTGTCTTTCCATGCCTTTCTCTTACATAAATGAGCTTTAACAATGCTTATGACCATCAAATAAACTATTACCGGAATTTTTAAAGCCCTTTGAGATCTTTCAAAGGAAGATACTATGTAGTGACAACATAATGTACAGAACCACTGAATCACAGAGTAGTTGAGGTTTGTAGGGACCTCTCAAGATCATGCAGTCCAACTCCTGCTCAGCCAAGGCAGGTTGCCCAGGACCATGTCCAGTTGGGTTTTGAACATCTCCAAGAGCAGAGACTCTACAATCTCTTTGGGCAATCTGTGTCAGTATTCCACCGCCCTCACAGGAAAAAAAGTGTTTTCTTACATTCAGGTGGAATTTACTGTGTTTCAGTTCGCACCCGTTGCCTCTCATCTTGCCAGTGGGCACCACTAAGGAGAGGCTGGCTCTGTAAACAAAGCTCTGTAGCAGCACCAGAAAGCCTGTTACATCATGTGAGGTGGTTTACAATTTCCACTGAAAGAATGTCACTTTCTTTTACAGACTCAGATATAATTTACAGAAATATCAGTTCACAGTGGATATATACAACAGGTTTTGTCCCATTTAGATAAAACCTACAGATCTTTTTCATAACAGTGAAGCCCTATAGTAAACTGAACTGGACTAGTGCATGGCCACATGCTCTACCATGCAACGGTCCGTACTCTTTAATTAGTATCACACTCCCTTGGACAACCTGGTGAGCTAGCATTCCACCATGTCGTCTGAACGCAGTTCAGGGAACAGCACCAGACTGTTTCCAATATGCAGCATGAGTGAAACCCCTTGAAGCTCGCATATGGCATCTAAATGGATGCCACGTGTGAGTAACACTCTGTCCCTTGCTTTGCAGGGACAGAGTTTGGGCTTGGTCCATTTTATTCATCAGCACAAACAGACTCTAAACATGTTTCATAAGGCAAGGAAGGTCAGAGTCCATTAATTATTAATTGCTGTGATTGCTTCTAATTGTTATAGCGCTTGAAATCTGCTGAAATCAAATGGGAATGGATACTGTCACTCCTAAGTAAATTGTACCTTCAATGAGAAGTTGTACTACTGAATTCAGTGTGGGCCTGGGATTCAGCTTGTGATTAGTTGTCTACCCTAAGACCTTTGAATTTCATGAAAATACAGCATACGAGTCTCTTCGCCTCATAACAAGTGATCTTCATGCATGTGGCTGAAGTCTGTTTGGCACAGCTGTGTAAGTCAGGGGTGTTAGCCCCACTCCTCCCATTTCTGGTGTTTGTCAAGGCCAGCGAAAGTCCTAGTGTAGATGCCGTAATATTAGTGATAGTTCAGAGAAACCCCATTATCTCCACAACCAAAAGAAATCTTCTGCCTGCATTTGCAGGGTTTGCTGAGTTAGCTCTCTTGATCCATCTACTGGGAAATGCTATTCAGTGTAGACAAGACCCAACCTTAAACAGAATCATGAAAGTGATTTAAATTTCTCATAAGGAAAATAAGGCTCTTTTCCCAAATGTACTACTTCTGCTTAACAGTGAAAGATCTTCGTCACACATGTCCTGCAGCATGTTGTTCTTTCCAGTTAAGGGATTTTGCTGGGAAGTTGTGACACACAGTTTGCAGGAGCACTTGCCAGCTGAGCAATGCTTTCACTACTGCTCACCACACTCCTCAAACACGCATGCTAATTATGTTACAGGCTGTCTGTATGGAGCTATACGAGGCTATAGTATTTTCCTAGGAACCACAGTAAGGCAGTCAGCATGTGCCTTCAGTTGTGTCAGCTGTGCATCTGCTGTGACCATCTCATTACTGGCTTCTGTTGAAAAATAATGACAACCTCATTACACATTCACGCTAGAGGTGTTTCTGGTGCTCAGAAGTGCTCATACTTTAAGATTATCACTGAACACCTTTATCAGTACCAAGGACTTGGTGAGGAAAGTGTTCTTCTTTAAATTAGAAGAAAACTGAGCATGGATAAAAAGGTATGTTTTTAATGCCATTTACAATTAACCTGCTACACCACAAATGGCTGACCTCCCACTTGACTTCATGTCACTGATCACAACCCTTTGATTCTAGAAGTTCAGTCAGTTTTCAATCTGCTTCATTGTCCTTTTAGCTAGTCTGCACTTCATCAGTTTTCTATGAAGATGTTATTGGGACTCTGTCAAAAGCCTTGCCAAAGTAAAAATAAACAACTTCCATTGCTCTCCCCTCATCCACCAAACCAGTCATTTCATTGTGGAAGGTAATCAGGTTAGCAGAGCATGATTTTGTCTTCGTAAATTCATGCCAAGTACCTTCAATCACCTTCTTGTCCTTCATGCATTTGGAAATGGTTTTGGGGATTATTTGCTCCATCATCTTCCCAGACGTTAAAGTGAGGTTGACTGGCCTTTAGTTGCCTAGATCCTTCCTCCTTCTTGCTCTTCTCAAAGACAGGACTGACATTTGCTTTTTCTGGTCCTCAGAAACAAGCTCCCCATGCCCCCATGGGTCTCAGAGGCTTGGGATTCCTGAGGCAAATCTCAAAAGAGAAGACCAAAGTGAAGAAGTCAATGAGTACCTCAGCCTCTTCCATGTCCCTTGTTACCAGGTCCCATATGTGACCTAATTTCTATTATTAAATACAAGAGCATATACTATTACAGTAACAGAATAAAAACCACAAGGACAACAATATCTCTTAGATAATCATAGGCTGATAGATATTGCTTCTTGAGACATGGTAGTAACTATTTGCATTATTATGATCACTTCTCCCTCTTGTCAGAAACACCAAGTTCAGAAAAATATCAGAAGTCCTAAGAAGTTACACTGGCATTGGTCTTTTCAGCTACACTGGCTGATAAGTTCTCTTCTGAGTGCGTAGTTCTATCTGCTGTTAAGTACACATATAAAACAATGAAACAGAGAAAAGAACAGTTCTGAAGGAAAGTAACTGAAATAATTTACATATGCTAATTTCAGAAAAATTAGTGATTGCACTTACAGGATAAATACTAGGCACAGAGCCTGGCTGAACAACCCTTTCTTCCATAACACAAAAGGATAATATGGCATCACTGCAGCTGTAAAGGGGAATAGCAAAGATACATAATGAGGTGATCTTTATTTCTGGCATTCTTCTGATGCCAGTACTTCAGAATGGACACTAAAAAAGACAGAGGTGGCTCAGCAAGAAACTGTAACTTCAATTACAGAAAACAGATCTTGAAGTAAGAAACTAGAGGATTTTGTAAATTTTCAAGATTACCAGAGTTGAACTGAGAGACTGGACTAGTCTGTTGGTACATGTACACAGGGAAAATATTGCATATTAGCAGATACTGTAATTCACAGAAAAATAGCATGGTGAGCTCTGTGAGTGGAAACTAAAATTAAAATACTGGAAATGGGAAACATAGCATTAGGCATGGATGTTCTGGGGCTCACAAGTATCACTAGTGGAAACTAAAATTAAAATACTGGAAATGGGAAACACAGCATCAGGCATGGATGTTCCGGGGCTCACAAGTATCACTGCTAGCCTCCAACTCCTACTCCCCATGACAGTGCTGACTTTTTGAATTCAAAGTGCAGTGCAGTAGCTTCTTCCTTTTTTCTCAGCATCACATGCCTGCCACGAGGGCAAAGAGAAGACATCGTGCCAGGCACAGACAGAAGGCATTTATTTTTGCTTCATTCTCAGTTCTCTGCTACAGGCATGCCACTTTCACAGGACCCATTCTCATCAGTACTTTCTGCTTCTGAGCAAAATGTTAATTATTACTGAACAGTAAACAGCGGGAGATGCGGCTATCTGTCTGAAGAATAAATTTTAATAGTTCTATTACACTGTTGAATCAAGTAGAGAAACCACCAAGTGAATTGCCTCTGGTACGCATATGAGACTCATTACAAAGGGTCCTGTTTCATCTGAATATTTCTGTGGGAAATACCCACAGTGGCAAGGATCTCCTGGAACATCATCTGGAGTTGTGAAGCCTCAAAGCTCCTGGAAACGAGGCTCAAGGCCTCTCAACCTGGACATTCAAAACTGCAAGCACTCAAATGCCCTGCCTGCTGTGTAAAAACTGGGCCTCACACTCAGTCATACTGAATTATCTGGGACACTTGGGCAAAGAGATGTCTAAGAGCTCTGCTGAAGGCAGGGTGTTGGCCAGATGTGTGCAGCTTTCAGATAAAGAGAACACTACCTCATCCTGCAATGTGTTTGAGGAAGGGAAGCCAGCCATGATCCTCCAGTGCTTCAACTTCCAGTCACTGACAAGGCTTAGCTCATCTGTCTTCCAAAGAAGTCCAAATCTAACAACCCACTGACTTCATAATTAAACAGACTTTAAGGCTCAAATCTCCTGTGAAAGTCACCTTATATGATATATGATAGTCCTGTACTGATCACTATGCCAGCAGATGTAGATGGACCCAGCATGCATAATTCTGTTGTTACAGGAGGTTTGCAACTGCATGTTGAACAGCAGTTAGCCATTGAAAATGTATCATATGAAGTCACAAATCAGGCTTGTCTTTGCTATGGAGGGAAAAAAAAATAAAAAAGAGAAGCTCCCTGTTGCTTCTTTACATATACTAAAATAGGAAATTATTATGCAGAGCAGCTCCAGGTGGCTGGTACTGTGATTGCTCTCCTGTGACCAACCAGCTGCACATTTCTGACCATTTCTAATGCTGAAAACACACACTAGCCCTTTGCTCTGCATTCAGATGGAGAACCAGCTCAGAGGGTCCCAGGAGGCTGACAACACTCAGTTTTACTGTGGGATGATGGGCAGGGAGGAGGCCAAGTATGGGCTCAGAGCTGAGCACCCCAGAAAGTCAGATTTCCACCAGAGCGCAGTGATACCAAAGGCTAGTGCTTTATAAGGAAGGAAGCATGACGTTTTAGGCCATGCCGCATCCACTTGAAAAACGTTGGTGAGCATACAATCATAGAATCATTTTGGTTGGAAGAGACACCTAAGATCATTAAGTCCAACCATAACCTAACTCTAGCACTAAACCATGTCCCTAAGAACCTCGTCTATGTGTCTTTTAAACACCTCCAGGGATGGTGACTCCACACCTTCCCTGGGCAGCCTGTTCCAATGCCTGACAACCCTTTCTGTGAAGAAATGCTTACCAATATCCAATCTAAACCTCCCCTGGGGCAACCTGAGGACATTTCCTCTTGTCCTATCACTTGTTATTTGGGAGAAGAGACCAACACCCTCCATGCTACAACCTCCTTTCAGGTAGTTGTAGACAGCGATCAGGTCTCCCCTCAGCCTCCTTTTCTCCAGGCTGAACAGCCCCAGTTCCCTCAGCTGCTCCTCATCACACTTGTGCACCGCCAGCGCCGGGCAGCCGTTGGTCCGCAACCGCCAGCCGGGGCAGTGGAAGGGCGGGCGGGGGGCCGCGCAAGATGTCAGCTCAGCACCTCAGCGGCCGCCTGGCAGCGGCGAGCTCTCACATGCTGCAGCGGCGCCCGGCTCGGTCACATGGAGGCGCCATTTCCTCTGCCCTTGCTTTGACCTTAAGGCCGCTGCGCCGCCGGCGGTGCCGTTGCCGTGCCCGGCGCGGGCAGGTGCGGGAGGCCGCAGCGTCCCTGTTTCCCACCGCTCTCCCGCCACACACAGAGCGTCCAGCCTGGCGCAGAAACGGGGGTGGCTACGGCGGGAGAAAGGGCAGAGGGCAGCCAACTGCACGGCTAAAAACAACCCTCTCCTAATAAAGCGATGGGGCCCGGGCCGCCCCGCGCCCTATAAATAAGCTCCGTGCGCAGCCCGCAGGCTTTGGCCGGCGCGGCTCTGCAGGCGGCGCGGTGCAGCGGAGCGCAGAGAGCGCAGCGGGGCCGCCACTGTCGCCGCCGCCGCCGCCAGGAGAGCCCGGGCCCCCGCACCCCGTCGCCCCAGCAAGATGCCCCGGGTAGACGCAGACCTCAAACTGGACTTTAAAGATGTCCTGCTCAGACCTAAAAGAAGCAGCCTCAAAAGCAGATCAGAGGTGGGGGCACTGGAACCCAGCATGCTTTTTCTCTACTCTCAGCGCCTAACTTCCCTAACCCTGCCTCCCTCCTTGCTTTATTTTTATTCCCCAGTCTAACGTAGCAATGCCCTCCCCGACCGAAACGCCCTTTGCGTGGCGGGGCGGGGGGGAGATGCCGCTGCTTCTGGGAGAAGGGGGCCGGGGTTAGGGAGCGTGCGGCGTGTCCCCCTCCCTCGGCGAGACGAGCCCCGACCCCGGCGGAGCAGGGGGTGGAGGGCGCTGCAAGCTGATGCTCCGCCGTCCTCCCCCGCTCCTCAGCAAAAATGAAAAAAAAGGGGGGCAGGGAGGGAAAATGTTTTCTAACAGATGCCTCTGCGGATTTCTGCGGCGCTGAGCGGGGTGGGGGGGGTGAACTCCGTTCTTTTTGGGTGGGGGGGGGCTGCCGGCAGTAGGGGCAGCGATGAGCCGACAGCTCTGCCAAGGGGCAAGCGGGTGTCCGGTGCCGCAGCCTGGCCCGGCAAAAGCCGGCTGTGTGGACCGGCCGGCATTTTCACCCTCAGCCTCGGGGGTTGTGGGCGGTGCTGTTAGCGAGTAACTGACATGCTCTTTTTAAAAAAAACAGTACTAATAAAATAATTTAAAAACCAAAACAAGCAGAAAAACCAGCTGGTGAAGATGCTGGGGAGCACTTCCCATGGCAGAGAGTGCCCCGGGCTGGGATCCCATTCCGGTGGAAACCTGGGTTGGTGGGGCGCGTTTCACCCTCACTGATGTCTGCCCCTGCGACCTGCTGCTGTGTGACCTGTGCCGGCAGAGCCCAGCCATCCGCCTGTCGCCCGGGCTGCCCAGGGCTGCCCAGGGCTCCGTGTCCCTTGTTGGCCCAGGGCCACTGTTAGCTGAGATAGTAGTTACTTCTCAGCAGGGATTAGGAAAAACCCCAGGAAATCCTGTGAGGATTGCCTCTACAGAAAAGATGGCTGCCTCTGGGCTGAAGGTGCCTTCTCGTTTACCTCACATAACCTCAAGGTTAACAAAGGATTTAGTTTGACTAATAAAGGAATTACATTGTGCTGAGGGATGGAAAGAGGATTAAGCTTTTCTCCAGGGGAAGTGAAGTTGTGAGAGACTGAGACAAATCAAGTGAGGTAGAAAGACAAGACTGGGAAGGGAAACTAGGTGGCCGTGTTTACTACAGGGCCATGGCCAGGGATTTTGTGGGCAACAACCAGGCAAAATTTTTTGCTCTTATGAAGGTGTTCCCCTCAGTAGAAAGGTAATCTCAGGCTAGTCATTTTTAACTTACAAAGAACGGTGTCCAGGCTGAGCAATTCCTCATTGTGTGCAGTTACTGCTCAGAAGGTCTGTAGGCCCTTTCCGGCCATTTGCTTGGGGACCTATGGTCCCTCTTCAAAATACACTGTGCTGGCCTGGCAAACAGGTGGAGCTGTGCTCCGGTGAGTGACACATGGCTCCTTGAAGTGCAGCGTTTTGTATATTTAGCTTAGTGCAGGCTGTGGAAAGAAGGGCTGTTGGGAAGGGAAAATGATAGGAGGAACACGAGCCGATATGGCAGGGTTGTAACGGGTGGCTATGATGAACTGTTAAAAACATTTCACATGAGAAAAAGTGCATGTCATGAGGGGGCTCAGTGGAAACCAGTGAAGGTTAAGAAATTGGACACCATCACTGAGGCTGTAGCAACAGGAATAAACAGTGTCTGTGCGAGCCAGATCTGAAATGGACAGCCCCAGCCTGCTTCAAAACAAGAATATAAATAAATAGTTCTGGCAAAGGAACAGAGGCAGCATACTACAGAGCCTGTTACCCAGCAAGCTGCTGCTTTGAAGCTTATATCAGCAAGCGTCTGCTTCTCTGGTGTGAATGCCTCCTTTTGCGCAAGGATAGCTTTTTATGTAGTAACTGGGATTAAGTCAGCTTCTTAGGAGGCACTTTGGAATGTTTGCAGCTCTTCGTGTAGGTCTGCTATGTTAGCACTTGGTTTTGATTCCTTGCACTGTCTTCATTTTCCACAATTGCTTTCTCTTTTTGAAAAGATATCATAAAATGTGAAGCTTGAATTCAGGTGTCAAAACTGATTGAAGCAATGATTGGAGTGGGAGCAGCATTGTCCATCTGTGAGGTCTTAGTACCCACATAGCCTGCTATTCTTGCCTTTGCTGGACTTGTCTCTCCAGGCTGTCCCTTTTATGTTCACCAGACAAGCACCCTGTAGGAAGTCCAGACATTAATTTAAATTTGCAAATTCAAATAAGTCCAGGGACCTTTAACACAACAGTCCCAGTCTATGTCCTAGTACTTTCATCTGTGGAAAGTCTAGGTAGGAGTTAAAAAATCCATTTAATGATTTTCTTTCTAAAGAAACTTTTACTATTGTTGAGTGATGGTGAGCAACCCTAGAGTCAGAAGTTATTTTCTTATAATGCACAGAACAGTAAGCTGTAAATTATCTGGTACCGCTCAGGAAAGAGACAAAGAGATGGTCAGAAGTGCTACTAGAGGAACTAAGGAAAACCGTTTAGCTTTGCTAACTTGGTATGTTCATCTTGAGTACTCACCCCGGTGATCCCTTCACAAGAACAGCATAATATGCTAGAACAGGTACAGAGAGTGGTAGCCAGGATGATCAGCAGTATTGACTGGTTTCCACATGAGGAGAAAACTAAGTGTACTAGGACTATTCAGTATGGAGAAGAAACAGCTTTGGAGGATAGGCTAGAAGTCTGTGAAGTGAGGACTGGAATGGGAAAGGTGAAACTGAGAAGTGGCTGTTGATTTTTCTCTTACACAATAAGAATCAGGAAGCACAGAATGTAATTATCAGGCAAAGGTCATAGTTTTCATGTAATGTATAATTAGTCTTTGGAATTTATTGCTATGGGATATTGAAGAGGCTGAAGGTGTGAAGGGTTAAAAAAATTACAAGGTGAATTCTTTGTCTATGAGTGGCTATTTACCAGAATGGATCAGAGAAGACCTTTGTCTTCAAAGCATCAGCTTCTTAGGACCTGGGAAGGTAGACTAGGGAAAGAATCTTTCAAAACTTGCTTCGTTCTTATGTTACTTTCCCAGACATCTGGTTCTACTGGCCAGAACAAGAACAAGAGATTGTGGTTTCACTGTGAAGCAGCTGTGCTTTTCCAGCAATACAGTTACCGGAGAACTAGGGCACCACATAAACATGTCCAACCCAGTGTGCCATTTCTTACAGAGCAAAAGCCTTATTAGGGGAAGCCCTGCAATTATCCCTCATAAATGTATACCTCATAAATGCCTTCCATTACAGTATTATCAGTTGTGTGGATAATTGCATGAGATCCATCTGCCTGACTGGCTAAAGGAAGTCATATGTGAGAAATTATGGGAAGTAGAGGTGAGAATCACTGAAAGAGTAATGACCTTGTGTTCCCTGCGTAGTTTTGCATCTTGCCTCAGTCTTCTTAAACATACTGTTCTTCTCTTCGTCTTTCTTAAGTTCATTTGAAAGAGACATTTTTCCTGTGGAAAACTGTAAGGCAGTGGTTCTGGTACATTGTCTGTATGTGATACTCTGTCCTTTTCCCCCTGGTTCTAGTTAATAAAAGTGAATAAAATACATTAAATTTTCATATTTATACCTACCTCCTTCATACAATTTTCTCATGTTATCTGCAGCTGAAATTCCCGTAAGAACATTATGTCATTAGTGATGGGTGGAGAATTAGGCCTCTCTGATAGTAAATGACAAGAAGGATGAGTCTTCGTTAAGATCTATCTTAGCTTGTTCCCCCAAGTGACCCTTCCTTTATACAAAATGAGAACCTGTTTCACAAAATACCACTGCGTCACCAAGTTCTTTCTCTTAACAGTAAACCCCCACCACATTAATCAATCAGAATGTAGCCTGCAATATGACGGTGCTCAAAGTATGTTGTAAATAAATAATCAAAGTTCTGTATTTTTTTATATTGCTTCCTTTCTGGTGATGGATTTCAGTTCAGGTCTATAAATGTTCCTGGACTAAGGCTGAAGTAAGGAGTAATGAAAACTGTGAAAGAGCCTTCATTTTCACTGTTAGTGAAGAGATGAACCTTTCAACAGTTGTGTGGATTTCTAGATTTTTTTTTCCCTTTTGCAAGATGCTAAGTAGACCAGTGGGAACTGATCTAAATTTGATATCACCTCTTGCAAATAATGTGAGGAGCAAAATGCCCGATGTTACCATGATCATTTGAGGATGCTGAGGAAGGAGTAACTTTGAACATGAAGGCTGACACAACTGTAAGAAATTAACTTAGAAACTAGCAGCATCATGGTTTAATAAGCAAGGGTATGATTGCTTATGTTGTATGGCAAGAGTACTGGTAACCATAGCCAAAGGTAAGAGCTGGATTTTGAGTATTATATTGTCATTTACATCAAAGATTGGCACGAAGCCCTCTATTCCCTGGAGACAGAGGGAGTTCCAGTTCTGACTTCTGCGGAATTAGGACTTCAACTTGGGTTTCTCAGGCAGCCAAACAAGCAGCTAAGGTTACTTCTGTGGAAAATAATCCACACTCCTCATTGCCTTTTCCTTTCCAACCACTTCTGCCTTGTTTGGTTTGCTTTTTAATTTTTATTTTTTAATATACATAATTTCTATTCTCTTTCTTGAGCGAAAATGCTCTTAAACACAAAAAACATTTATTTTACTTTTATATTTTCTTTCCTAGTTGTAAGGCAGAAGTTGTAACAAGGTAAATAAAGTGAGGTAATAGTGGAATGAAAGGAGGAAGAACAGGAAATGTGAGGAAAATTAAGGAACAGTGTGCAAGCCTGCTGTAACTGAAGTCAGTGGCAAAACTCTTGCTAGGCTATGATCAGTTACTTAAAAAGAATGTGTGCCTATTCATTGCAGGTTGACCTGACGCGTACCTTCACCTTCCGCAACTCCAAGCAGACGTACACGGGAATTCCCATTATAGTGGCAAACATGGACACTGTGGGGACGTTTGAAATGGCTGTGGTTATGGCAAAAGTAAGTCTTGATTCTTATTTCTGCAACAACTGGGGAGCCACTGGGTGACAGTGAGCAGCCTTTGTTAATTGTTAGCTATGTTTGTTAGAGACCAGGGGGACATGAGTTAAAAATGCAGAACAAGAGATTGTAGTTTCACTGTGAAGCAGCTGTGCTTTTCCGGCAATACAGTTACCGGAGCCAGGGCACCAGATATAAGATGGTTTCAGTGAAGATGCTTATTGAGAAGCTTCTGTCTTGGATGTAGCTCAGCTTCAGGTGGAGCATCTAGAGCTTAGTTTTTCAGGTGTATATTGTGCTTCCTACCAGAAAAAAACCAATTAGCTGACAACAGTTGTAAAAACATAGGTTACTGGATAAAGCTGCAGCAGTCAGGAGTTGCTAGTTAATTAGCCTCTGGTCTCAAATCTCTCCTTAATCTCTTGCAGTGCTTAAGCACATTCCAAATATTGACCATAACTTCATCAAACCGATCGGAAATCTGGTCCTGAAAGGTTGGCTAAGTATGCCAAGTTACCTTTGAATAGCCATTTGGAGTTGCCTGGCCTGTTATTCACTGTTACTGTTTCTTTCAAGTAGGATGAGCCTGTACTTAAAATGGGAATTTCTGGTAACTTGCTAGTCCACAGCTGAGGGGAATTATGACTAACTTGGACACTAATATCAGTTTTCTTATTTTTGCTAGCATGCAATGTTCACTGCAATTCACAAGCATTATTCTCTGGAAGAATGGAAACTGTTTGCTGCCAATCACCCAGAATGCCTTGAGGTACATTTTCATACTGTAAATTATTATGGTTTATTGCTTTGTTCTGAACTCACATACACTAGGATCTCTTGGGAATACTGTTGTCAAATGCGTTTTGGGGAATGAAGATATTTGCTGTGCTTAAATGCATCAAGGGAAGTGGCTTGTCCTTGTTTAAAATGAATAGCTGTGTGAGTCCGTTATGAAACTGCTTATATTAAGATGCAAAAAAGCAAAGTTAATATATGGCTGCAATAGAAGCAGAGAAGGACCCTGAACAAAGAAGGAAATACTTGGGAATAGCTTCTGTTGCTGTTAGGAGCTGTGATAGTGCTGGTGAGGGGGAAGCCCAAGACCACAAATGCCAGTAGCCTCAAGTAACCCAACCAGAGGTTGCCCCTGCACACCCCTGAGCTAGGCAGGGTCTTTGCTGTCAGGTGTGCTAGTGGATCCAGAGTCCGCAGGCGCATATGTATCCTTCGTTTACCTCCTTGTATTGGATCTCACTCTGTGCTACTACTAGCTGTGCTGCCTCAGTTGTTCACAGGGTCCTAGCCTAAGCCATTACAGAGAAACACCATTTACTAGATTTAAACATTGACTTAGATTCCAACTTTTTCATACGCAGATTTCTTCTATGTTCTTCTGGCATGCCCCTACACCAGGAGAAGCAGTATAAGAGTGTGCCTGGCTGTCTCCCCTCCTCCTTGGAGTTCAGTTCAGTTTTGAAATTTTTTCTGTATGGAAAAGACACACAGCTGTATTGCATCTTTACTTCTGGCACATTTTAGAATTATATTACAAAGACTATTGATTACAGGATTGTTTGAAAGCCAGCCTATCACTTAGGTTCATCAGGGTTGCTTATATGCCACTACAGGGTAGAAAATGGTCCCAGGAATATCCTGTGTCTGAACACTTTGGCACTTAGCTCATTTGTGGTTCATAATCACTGGAGTAGGATCTCCTAGTGATTAAATACTGACTCTCACTGTGACCTTGGATCTCTGCAGAGGTTTTGTGGGCCAACAGCTGTGGAAACTATTTCTCTATTGGAAAGAATTCATAGAAATACAAAGGAGGAAGCAATCTGCTTGTTTTCAATGGTAGCTGACCCTAGTTGAGCAAGGCAGTTGGACTACACAGTCTCCAGAGGTCCCTTCCAAACTCAACTATTCTGTGATGCTCTAGATCAAGGGAGTGTTTGGTGAACTTAAAGATCCAGATCTCACTCTCTCACAGTGCCTCAGGTTTTGCCAGTCTGCCTTTCTGGAAATATACCAAGTTAGGGCTCATTTGTCTTAATGTGAGTAGGACTGAGCTTTTATCTGTCTCAGGTGATTATATTTGCCTATGAGAATCCACTTGTGAATGAAGAGCTGATAAAATGCTAATTTTGCTTTATTTTAGAGCCTTTAAACAAAATAGAAGTAACAAATTGATATTCCCAGGAAGGTATTTGTTTCATATTGTACGATTTTCACTAGTTTCTAGCATAAATCCTCCCAAGCCTATGCAGAAAAAGACATACAAAGTATGTGTTTATCTCAGTTTTTGCCAACTGCTACTCCATTTTGCTCTCCCTGTCTTTCTAGCATGTAGCAGCAAGCTCAGGTAGTGGAAAAGCTGATTTGGACAAGCTAACAAGTATTCTAGAGGCCATTCCACTTATCAGATACATCTGCCTGGATGTGGCAAATGGCTATTCAGAACACTTTGTGGAGTTTGTGAAGTCTGTCCGTGCCCTGTTTCCACATCACACCATTATGGTAAGTGTGTAGAAAGGGCAGAGGGTGTGTCTGGGGGAATAATTTTGTGCAAACACAAGGCCCAGAGGTTTCTTGGTAGGCATCAGAAGCTCTGTGGTAATTCCATCAATTTCTGAGTCCTGATTTAAAAAAAGGAAAAAGGGAGGGAGGGAGGGAAGGAAAGAAAGAAAGAAAGAGAGAGAGAAAGAGAGAAAGAAAGGAAAAGAAAAAAAGAAAAGGAAAGAAAAGGAAAGAAAAGGAAAGAAAAGGAAAGAAAAGGAAAGAAAAGAAAAGAAAAGAAAAGAGAAAAGAAAAGAGAAAAGAAAGAAAGATAAGGACAGATACTCTTCTGAGAATAGAGGGCAGCTCTATTCATCTGCCATTTCAGTCCAGCAACATGTTGACTTTGAGCTAAATGATGACTGTTTAATAACATATTGGCATTGTCAGTCTTCCATTGCTGATAATTTATCTGGGAATGTTCACTGTGTGCTCTGATACAGCAGTTCGATGTGGGCATGACAGAGTGGGTGGATCCAATTTTTTTCCTGCTCACGTGGTCTTTCCCACAGCAGATGTGACCTCTAATCATAAAGTGTGTAGGTTTATTTTGGTGATTCCAAGCTGAGGTTTGCTGTGGGAATGCACCAACATTTCTGGCCAATTGAGGCAAATGACTTTTTCCATCTATTAGATCACTATAAAAGACAGCTGAATATAGACTAATCTTTGCCTATGATAAGAATTGTAGGGGTGTTGTGCAATTGTGGATGGGGTCGTGAGGGAGCAAAACAGTCAATGCAGGGGCTTTTCATCCCCTTCTGTGACGTTACTGTCACTTCTCACAGCACCAATGCCACGCTTCCTTCAGCCCTTTTGCACTGAGAGTAGGGTGTTTGCATTGGCACACGGGACTCCTTGCAGTAGAGCCCTACTGCTCCTACTTGTTTCCCAGGGCCCTTGAAGAAATGAGTCTGAATTTGTTTCTGTGAGCACAGCAGAAATTCTTAATCAGACAGCAGATTCTTAATGAGGCTACCAGCCTTTCTTCAAGCCAGTGCAGCAAAAAATCATGTGTTTAAGCAAAACTTTCTCACTCTTTCATTCCAGGCACAAAGCTTCGCATATGTAAAATAAACGTGGAATATAAGTGGTCATAAATGCCTGCTCTGACTTGGTTCAGTAGAAAACTGCACATTCAAGCAGCTCAGGGGAGATTATGTTCCTTCCTTCCATGCTGGAGGAAAGTGGTGTTCTTGCCTCTTAATGATGGTGCACTGGAAAATGGCAGTGGGCTGGAATGCCTGTGGGGTTCTGGGTTTCCATAGGATACTTAATAGGCATCCTTCAGCACCTCCCAGCAGACATGAGAATCTTTTTGGTGTGGCCATATTTCCTGTGGCTTTGGGGAGAGCTTTTGGAAGTGTGAAATGATAGATGTGGGCTTTTTGAGCTTCCTGCTCCATGTTCACTGCAGTGAGGGAAGGAGCTGTTTCCTTGCTTTGGATCGAAGTGTTGTCCCTAGTGATGTGATTACTCCAGTGTATTTGGCTTGAAGAGTTGTGGGAGTAAGGGAGCTTAAACTACATAGTTAAAAAAATTTATATATATAAAAAAATAATCTTCTCTATCAGGAGTGGAAAGAAAATTGTGTGTCATACCCTCCTCCACCTCCCCACAGAGTGCTGACTTTGCTGACTGAGGAGGGAACTCACCTGGGTAAGATGGATTGCCCAGAAGGTACAGGAGGTCAATGTCAAAGTCAGGTATCGAGCGCAGATTTTAGTCCAAGGTCCTTAAGTCAGTCTCATCCACCTCCCATATCTGTTCAGCTACCTACTTAGTTTCTCTGCTTCAGTGACTAAGGTTATCATTACTTCAAGTCTTATTGTCCTGACAGCACCACCTGTTTGAACACACATACCTGACCTATTCATTTGCCTTCTCTGATTGTAGCTCCTTTCTCTTAGCATGGTTTAGTACGGCTTATATTTTTTGTCTCCTGTGCGGGGATAATTTCCATTCCTAAAAGCATGCTAATAAACTTGGGGTGTTCAAACACCTTTTATTTTCCAAAGCCTTCAGAGTCTGTGTGGTCCCTGAAAGTCTGATTCAGTTAGAGACACACACCTCTACCCCACCTCCAAATGGGTTTACTTTACAGTGTGTGCCAAAATGGCCTTTTGAAGCTATTCCTGGCTGAAATGCAGGAGCTCATCTAGGCTTCTTTTTATGATACTCTGGAAGACATGTCCTTCTTCTACCTGTTCTGTCCTCTTTGATGTCTCTGTGCTATGCCTGCAGTGTGTTCTCTGCTGTTGTGTCTTTCAAACAAACGGATTAACAGTTAAATAGAAGGTATAAAAATAAAGGAGCTTTCTTATAGCTCAAAGTGATCTCCAGGACCTTGCAGGCTGTCTTGTTTGCTTTTCTCAGCATGACCATTCATTCCACAGTCAGCTGCAGTGCAGTACATAACAGTAACCCAACCCTGGGTCTCAGGGAACATGTATTTACTGGGGCCATGTAATGAGTTCAGCTCTGAGGCTGAAAGGTGATGTGCAAAGCAACTGTGATTAACGTAGTACTCTGTGGCTAATGCTCCAGTGCAGATGGAGGATATCTCTTGTGTAACAACCTTACAAATGCATGTTTTTGCCTTTAAAAATATTTGCTTTTATAATCACATTACTATTTTCTTCTGCCTCGCTCTGACACAAGCTCTTTTCACTCCTGCCTTTCATATTAATTTACAAAGATCAGTTTCTCTGTGGAACACAAAGGATAGGAAAGACAAACGAGAGCAGAACGGTACAACATGATTTGCCTCAAACCACTCATTAGATGAAGGATGGAGGAAGAAGCAGTATTCAAGTCTCCCGAGTGTCTCACCAATGCAGCACTGCCTCCCAGAATCAAGAGTAATGGTGGGGTGTTTTGTTGTGGTACAGCATTATGTGCTTGCGTTGTGCCTACTCACTGAAGTCTAAAGCAAAATTCAGTTCACCTTCATGACAGAGGGTCAGATCCTTTATATTACAGTAAGCATAGTCCTTATTTATTAGTGTAATTGCAGACATTAGGGTTCTTCTGTTTCCTTTTTAGCAAGGTATCTTTGCCAGCAAGCTTTGCCAAGTTTTTATCCTGAATTTTTCTTTTTGTAGTGTTCTCTGTTCATTATACAGAAGAAGCCCAAGAGAAGGGAGCAGGGAGTGTGGCAGAAAGGAAAAGACTGGGAAGGGAGCACACTTGCAGATGCAGTAGGGCCCATAAGATGTGGGCCAGAGAGAAAGGCAAGCAGAATCACAAGGTAGGAGCAGAGGAGAACAGCAATGGCCAGAAACTGTTGCTCCTCTTGAAGACAGTAGCAGAACTTCTCAGGGGTTTATTGGAGGCAAAATTCAGTCAGAGAAGGCAATGTAGACTGCTCTCAGTTTGTATCTGGAACAAGCAGCCGTCAGTGCAGGCATGGCATGTCCACCCTTGCTGGGATCTCAGAGCAGGAGTCAGCTGGAATCTCAGGGGAGGAGACAGTGATGCTGCTGAGGCTGTCTTGGGTCAGGCACAATGCTAAGTGCAAACATCTACTTGGTGTGGCTCGGCCTCACAAAGGGCATTATTTCTCGGTCTTACGGTAAAGTACCTCTTGCTTTGGTGGATAGGAAGTGTCCTTTGGCAGTGTTCCTTTTAGTGTGGAGGCACAGACTGTGCTTTCCTCTAGGATACAAGAGGAAAGTTTGAGAACTGTTATCACAGACACTTCTCCCCAGCTTGATCCATTGCCATTTGCCAGCAGCTTTCAATCAGTGCAGCAGTGTTCCTGTCTTAGTCAGTGTGAGTCGATATTTATAGCAGGCTTTTATGAGGCACAGTATCAAATGCCTGACTGAAATTCAGAGGCACTGCCCTACTGTGTTCACTGATTTTTGCATCTCTGTCAGAGAAGCTGAAGCTTTTATATTCCTGCTAGATGAAATCTTGATCCCATTAAAGTCAGTAGTGAAACTCCCTTTGACTTTTCTGAGCTCAGGACTTCCCTCAAGATTGACCCACAGTTCAGTCACCCTGGATAATGCTGGGGTGTACCAGGGTGACTTTCACTTGAAACCTCAAATGGTACAACTGAATGTCGCCCTGAGTATGTAAGGCCAGGCCCGCAGCCAGGGTAATTTATTGTAGCCCCTGATAACTGACTGCCTTGAAAGCATCATAGTTTACCTGAGCTGCAGGGACTTTTCTGTTCTTACTGATGCTGTTATTTTACTACCAAGGGTAGCAAAGTTAGATTAGCAGTAAGGTAGTTACAGGGGTATATCTCTTTCAAGAAAGCCAGCTCTGCAGCAAATTAGAAATGCATTGGTATCTGGGCTCATCATTAAGATGAACATAGTTTTCACTAATGCAGTACTGCCAACAGTTACTATGTTCCTTGACTACTTGCCCAAATACACTACAAAATGTATTGTCTGCAATATTGTCCATCTTCTTTGTACAAGTTCCAATTACTTTACTTGCTTTATGATCTTAGTTAATTTTAACAGGGTATCATCTCTGTAGTCTCAGTCTTTCTGTATTCACCTTCTCAGATTTTTTTTTTAGTTGATGTAATCTGTTTTTACCTTACATGTGGGGCTTTCAAAAGCCCTTTTGCCTCTATTTAGCTGTCATACAGGCATCAATGTAAAGCAAGCATTGGTTTCAGTGCAAGTACAGCTCAGCTGGATGTGAGAAAACAGCTTTCCCTGCTCTTCAGCTGTCATACTAGGGTCTCTTCACACACAGATAGCTGTGTTTCTCTCGCAGTGTTTTTTGTCCTCTCTGAGGTCTGGAAAAGGTACCTAAAAGAAGCAAACCTGGCATCAGTAGGTTGAAGTCTGCTATGTAGAGCTCCACATTTTCCCTGAAAATTTGTTAAGGATCTGCAGATTCAGGAAGACAGAAACCACTGATGTGTGTACATGCATTCCAGGAAAAAATGTATGCTGGGGACATAAGTGCTTTTCCCTTCTAGGATGAGCATTTTGAATCAACATATGCAGTTCCAGCATTCTCTAGCAGTAACTTAACATTAAACGTCTGGTTAGCATTTCTGAAGAGACAGTTTGACAACCCACTGTGCTCTGCTAATCAGAAGACACTACTGTTTAAGTTAAATACATATTTGATCCCAAATCTTGTGGAGCCACTGACTTGAATACTTGTTAGGTCCTATTTATGAATCTGTTGCATGAACGCCAGTATTTCACCAAGTTATAATGCACTGAGTATCATACTGCACAGGTAGTCATCTGCCTTTCAGATATAAAATGCTTCCGTAGTGTTGTAAGCAGCATGCTCACTGTCACCCCACCTTGGAGTGTACAACACTTAGTATAACAAATTGCCACTGAGCGGAAAGGAAGCAGCACTTAGCTGGAAACACTGTACCTATTATATATTCCTTATTTCCCGACTGTTCTATTTTATTTTATTTTAAATCAATATCATGCAGTTTTGAGCAAAGTTAAGTGGTCCTGTGTCATAGACCACAAATTGCTGCCTGACAGTATCATTGTTTTTGTAAGTGCCTCAGGTGGTGGCTTATCAGCCATTTCAGGCTAATAAAAGAGGGAAGTAAAATTTGTTAAAAATAAACAAATGGTGAAATAGGAGCCAAAAATCAGTAAGTGGAGAATAGGCCTTGCCCAGCATTCCCTGAGCACATCTTGTTGACTTCAGCAGGAGTTTTGTTTCAATTAAAAAATACAAAAATATTAAGGATTTTAGGATTTGCCTCCTGCTCTGCCCACATCAGTGCTACTACAAACACTTAATAAGTCCCAGAATATCATTATGTAAGAGGTTTGCTAAACACATCTAGATCCTAAATTCAGATCTCCACAAATGAATAGCCCATCTCAGCACAAGTGCAAAATGGGTGATGTGGGCAACTAGACTTGTGTTTCATGCATGTTTATTTTGTGCAGTTTTTCTAGTTAGGAACATGCTGTAGACATGAGACAAGCCACAAAGCTGAAATCCAAACCAAACTTCGTTTTCAAATGTCTGATGATGGGTCTGATGGGATTAATCCCAAAGTACTGAAGGAGCTAGCAGATGTTACAGCAGGAGCCTTCTTAGTCACCTACCAAAGGTCTTGGGAGTGTTGGGAGGTCTCTGCTGACAGAAAGCTAGTCAGCATTATTCAAATTTCCAAGAAGGACATGAGGGAAGACCCAGGAAACTGCAGACCTTTTGGTCTAACCCAAGTAGCTGGAAAAATTATGGAGAAGATCATACTGGGTGCTGTTGAAAGACATTTAAAGAGCAATGCAATATTCAGGCATAGTCAACACAAGTTCACAAAAGGAAAGTCCTGTTTCATCTCCTTCTACAATAAGGTCACCTGCCTAGTAGATGAAGGGGAGGTGATGGGTGTAATTTTTCTGGATTTTAGTGAGACTTTTGATAGTATCCCTCACAGCATCCTTCTGGACAAGTTGTCCGGCGGTGCGATGAGCAGGTAGACGATGCACTGGCTGAAGGGCAGAGCTTGAAGGGTTGTAGTGAGTGGGGCTACATCTTGCTGGTGACCAGTCACCAGCGGTGTTCCTCAGGGCCCAATTCCAGGGCCAGATCTGTTCAGTATTTTCATCAAAGATCTGGGGACAGGAGTGGAATGCGCCATTAGCAAGTTTGCTGATGATACCAAACTGACAGGTGCTGTTGACTCTTTTGAGGGATAAGAGGCCTTGCAGAGGGATCTAAAGAGATTGGAGCATTGGACAATCATCAATGGCATGAAACTGAACCAGAACAAATGCCCCATTCTGCACCTGGGATGAAGTAACGCTGTGCACCAGTATAAATTGGGAGAGGAGTGGCTGGAGAACAGCCCTGCAGAAGGGGACCTGAGGGTGCTGGGTGACAGCAGGGACAGTGTGAGTCGGCAGGTGCGCCCTGGCAGCCAGGCAGACAAACTCCATCCTGGGGTGCATCAAACACAGCGTCACCAGCTGGGCAAAGAGGTGATTGTCCTGCTGGATTCAGCGTTGGTGCAGCCTCACCTTGAGCACTGTGTGCAGTTCTGGGGAAGGGGCTGGAAGGCATGTCCTCTGAGAAGTGGCTGAGGACACTGGGCTTGTCCAGCTTGGAGAGGAGGTTGAAGCATGATCTCATTGCTCTCTCCGGCTTCCTGAGGAGGAGAAGTGGAGAGGGGGGTGCTGGGCTCTTCTCCTTGGGATCCAGTGCCAGGATGTGTGGGAATGGCTCAAAGCTGCATCAGTCAGGGGAAGTTCCAACTTGACATTCAGAAGCATTTCTTTACTGAGAAGGTGGTCAAACGCTGGAACAGGCTTCCTTTATAGGTGATTAATGCCCCAAGCCTGTCAGTGTTTAAGAGGTATCTGGGCAACGCCCTTAGCACCTTGCTTTAACCTCTGGTCAGCCCTCAAGTGGTCAGGCAGTTAGATTAGATGATCATTGTAGGTCCAACACAACCTCTCCTCTCACTTTTCTCCTCTCTCCTCTCTCCCCTCTCCCCATCCCCCACCCCATCCCCCCATGCACTCAGGTGGTTTCAGGTGAACTTATAAAAAGCAGAAATCTTCAGTCCTTCTTTGCAGCTATCTTGCAGGCACATAGGGACTCTTAGAGAGATGCATTTGCCTTTCACTGTCAGATGGTCACCTAGCCAGCCAGCTCCTTCCCCACATCAGCATGATCAGCAACAACCTTCCTATTCTCTAAATGCTTCCATACTTCATGTAAAAACTCTGAGACCTGTATTCACACAGATCAGGGTAAAGCTGATCCGCACAGACAGCAGTGCCACTAACTGCATCACACTGACCCACCAATATTTCATCTCTTAGAGCTTTTTCAGTGACAAATGAGCTGATTTGGCACTTTCTGCAATCAAACTTCCAAAATGGAAGCTCAGTTAATGCCAGCTGTGGTTATTACCTTTCCTAGGAGGCAGATATGCATTGCTAAATTGACAAGACTGACACCATCAGCTTCCTGTTGAGAATACACCTACACAGTGTGTCCGTTGCTTTCCTGGCTAGTGGCGGGCTGGATCTCCTGGTCATAAAAGCATGGAGCTGTACTCCAGCAGGTTACTGATGGGTGAAAGCCTCCTTAACACAGCTCTCAGGTTCCACCCTTCATGCTTTGATGCTGTCAAATGTATGAAACAGTGAAGTTCATGGTGAGGTCTTTTGAATTTAGATTGCAGAAAACCATGGTTCAAGAAATGTAGGTTTCCTTGTCCACATCATATTCTGGATTTCATGACATCTGTGAGCCAGAAAAAGCTGTATCTCATGGTGTGTTTCTATAGCCATTATACTCCTTACTGGTTGAAGCCCTGATAGAAGAGATGGCCCCTACATCAAGAAAGCATGCAAGAAAAGCTGCAGGGCAGAAACAGGTAACACAATGTCAAGGGGGAGTTCCTGCTCCAGTTTGGAAATGTGAGAGTAGGCAAATGTTCCTGGAGGCATGAGTAGATCACAGGGTGACTGCAACCCACCGGTGTGATACAGACAAATGCGTTCTTGTGTGTTAGGCAAGATATTTCCATAGGAAAGGCAAGAATTGTGCAAAGCCCTGGTGAGAACTCATTTGTACCAGTTATGGACAGTTGTCATTCCTTCAGGTTCAAGAAATATAAATTCTGTCTTGGATGAAGGCACACAAAGACTAAGAAGTTGATTAGGGGTGTGGAGGGCCTACAGAAGAAATTGATTACTTGAAGGAGCAAAACAAAGGCTGAAAGGGCTGGCATCACTTTCAAGAAAGGTATCGAAGATGAAGGCCAGAGGAGGAGAAGGGCTATGGAAGTGCAAGGAAAAACGTGGTAAAGAACACAAAACAATTCAGGACTTCTTTCTCAGATCTTAGCATAAACAGCATGCCTTCTACATCTCTCCAAAGTTCATGCAGAGGGAAACAAACCCCTTTCTTTCATCTTTGGCATCTTTACAACCAATTAATGTATATAGTATAAATACCTTTATTTATGTAGTTTGAATGTACATACCAGTTTTGGCACCAAAGTACAAAATGGCAGAAATAAAAACATTTGTTATTATTTCATTACTCAAAATACTAAATCTGGAAAAAGAAAGAGATTTGTTGGGGTTTTAGATAAGATCTGACCATCTTTGCACAAAGTGAGGTAGGCAGATGGAATGGAGGGCTACAGGCTGTTCAGGAGGGATAGGCAGAGCAGGAGAGGTGGAAGAGTTGCACTGTACGTAAGGGAGAGGTTTGACTGTATAGCCCCTGTGGTTATGGATGATGTGGTTGGGAGCTGCTTGGTGAGGATTAGAGGGATGGCAGACAAAGCAGATATCCTGATGAGATCCTAAGGATCAGGGTTTTCCTGGACCAATCATGAAATTCATTTGACTTGGAAATGTACCCGTATGATTTGTTTAATCTGTGTGGCATACACAATGGACATTATGGTGAACAATGTTCTTTCTGACTCTATGTAGTTCAACTTATAAAAGCTCTGGATAAAATTCTACATTATCATCATTAGTCTTTACTGCAGTAGTCTTGAAATCTCCCGTGTGTGTGATATTGTTCCTTCTGTCTAGGCAGGCAATGTGGTGACAGGAGAAATGGTAGAAGAACTTATTCTTTCTGGAGCAGATATTATTAAAGTGGGCATTGGACCAGGTAAGTCAAACCCAGGGAAATAAGGGTGACTTATGGTAATGTTGGTGGGGGAGTTGTCCAGATGAACCAGTGTATAATGCTGTTTGCTTGCCCATTGGGATGCCCACACCCATGAAGGTCAATAAGATAACAGTGCCCTTGCACACAGTATATTTAAGAAATACAAGGACAAGGTGCTAGTGTTTCATACTGCCAAGTGTTCATTATTCCGTCTTCTGGCAGCGAATATGACTATTATTGGAAGGACTGAGTTGCTGACAGTATCTGTGGTAATGTGTTGTGTTTAGGAACACTTTTTCTAGCCTGTTGAGAAGGGGCTGAATCATCCCAGCTCAAAGAATACTGTGTTCAGGTATCCCTTTCTATCAAGGAAAGATAGTTTTCTAAATAGCTTTATGATTTGTGTTCTGAGGTTGACCATCTTGTCACTGTCTTTGAAAATGAAATGGTATTAATTGTGAAGTATGGATGACATTGCCTCTACCTGTTACTATTGCCTGGGAGCTATAATAATTACATTAATGCTATAGTAATGCTATAAAACTTACACTAATGCACTACCTATCACTGTAATGTTCCCAGGATAAATGAGAGGACCCTAAACTTCTTACAGGTTTTTTCCTACTTTCTGTACCCTAATATTGTCGTCTGGCATACATTGCCATATTGTCTTCCCTTTTTTCTTTCCTGCCCTTGTGCATTTGTTCATGTGCTACTTCCTCTTGCTGTTTTCTTTATAGACTGCAGCTGGGGTCACCACGCGTGGGCTAAATTTTAAACTCGCTAACACAAGTGCACTGACAGTATAGCTGCGATCAGCCCGTGCAGGCTGGTCGTTTACTATACAGTGCCATATAGATACAGTTCATGAATTAATTAATTTGAGCATAGGAAACAATGTAATAAAGGTTGCAGTGGCACTCAGAAGACAGCAAATAACAATAAATACTGCAAAAGAGGTGAAGAATAAACAATAGAGATCTGGTGCAATTGTCACAGGCAAATTTGGAATATAAAAGAAGAAATATTATACTTTGTAGCCTCAGAGTGGACATAGGAGTAAATGCTGTGTAGCCCCCTCTGGAGATCTTCCTGAACAGATCTGTACAAGTTGAGCACGCAAAACCACAAGTAACAAATGTTCTTCACAGAAGATCAGATATTGAGGCTCTTTTCCAGATAATGGTCCATTCTGTGGAAAGTGGCTGTGGTTTATTATAAAGCATTACATATATAAATGCATACCCTGTGGAGATTATTTTAAAACTAATCTTCTTCCTACTTTGCAGAAATACTTCTCAGTGTTTTCACCTTGTCAGTTCTTTACAATATCTTTGGAAACTTTTACTTTGCTAATAGGTTGAGTATACCCGGATATCAGCTGCATGAAGGGATCCAGATTTCACTGTATTTGGTTTAGAATCTGTTTTGAAATTCTTGTTATAATGCAGATGTTTGTGGTCTCTATCCTAAAATATAAGACCTGGACTGGCAAAAGCAGTCCTCATTTTGACTTTTCATTTGAGGAGAAAAATAGAGAAGGTATTCCAGAGGATCTATACCCATGTTACTATATTGAACTATAACTGAAGTGATCAGATATAGCTAGTAGATTTCTTGTAATATTACACTATGCAGCTTTCTGATGATTACTTATCTCACTTTTTAAATGCTGTGTGCTGATTTTCTTATATTTCCAACTATTGTTATCAATCAAATATTTGTTTTAAGAACTAGGCAAAAGATGGGTTTCTCTCCCTTGTGGAAAATCTCCAGAAAAAAAAAAAAAAAAAGAGCACAAATTTTCCATGAGAATTATGTTCAAAACTGTATGTAGAAAAGAGATATATTTATTGGAAGAAATATTCAGGTGTTAAATGCTGCTGCTGAGTCTTATGGGTTGTGACTCTGGTCTCTGGTCCTTCTGTCCCCCTTCCCTTTAGACAACTCAATCGGATTCACATTTTGTGATATAGTAATTCCCTCACAGGGAAGCATTACTGATGAGACCTACACTGAGAACTGTGGCCTTGCAGAAGAATGGGGGGAAATTAGTCACCTCAATTACAGCTCCCATGAAGTGGTGTGATAGCATTTCAAAACTTAAGTTCCTATGTGTTCCTTTTATCCACGAGAAGCCAACACTGGCAATAGAGACTTCCTGAGGGAAACATAATACGGGTAGAAACACATTTTTTCCACAAGAGGAAGAAAACAAGCTGTATCTCTTCTGGCAGCTTAATGGGCTATGTTTTTTTTCCTTTCATTCTCTTGTCCAGGTTCTGTCTGTACCACTCGGATTAAGACAGGGGTGGGATATCCACAGCTAAGTGCTGTTATTGAGTGTGCAGACTCAGCACATGGCTTGAAAGGACATATCATCTCTGTAAGTAAATATCACCTACTCTCAGATTCCTACTGTGCAAATTGTTGTGGAATAGGTGAATCAAACAGTCCAATAGCCCGCATGTTAAAGGCTATCCTGTCATCTCCAGCTGACCCCTATACTCCTGTTTGTGCCTTTGCAAAGCTGCTTCTTGCTCCCTGAATGGAGTAAGCTGTTATGTGAACAGAATAGGAAGCTTGATAGTGTTTTCACATTGAAGCAAATAGTCATTCCTACAAAAGATTTCTGAAAAGCGAGTGAAATGTAACATGGCTTTCCCCAGAGACTGGCACTGAAGGACAGTCAGGCAGTAGAAGGGAGTACAAGGTAAAACAATATGAGCTTATCTGTGCCCTAGTAGCTGGACTGATTCAGATAGCATCTTCACAGAGCTCTCTGTGCAGGGGCAGGAGTTTTTCAGAGCTGGCTCTGTAGAACACAGCTGGCACATGAGCCACGTATGCTCTCACAAGGATCTGGGGGAATAATGGGCCTTTGGAGAAAAAAAGAGTATGTACCTGTATTGCCTGCTAATGGCAGCTTCTACTTCACCAGCAAGATCAGATTCACCTCGCATAGAAAAAGTAAATCTGCACACATGGCCTCAGACTGAGCTAGGCTGCAGCCTGCGGCTCCCAAAGCTCCTGTGTGCTCAGGTGTACCCAGCCAGTCAGTGTGCCACTGCCTGCGTCAGGCTTGCACAGTCTCTGCAGGCTGGCTGCGAGGTACTCAGGGAGGTACAGGGGCTAACCAGTGTGCTGTGCTCATAGGTACTCACAGCCAGCAGCCTCCCTCTGTGGTCCTAGAAGAGACTCCACACTGAGTTTTAGATCTACTGCCAAGTGAAATCACTGGAAAGCCTGGATTTGTTCAAACCAGTTGTGACTAGTATCTGTGTAAGGAAGGGCATGTGTTGTGTTGTGTTGTGTTGTTGAGGAAAGAGGGGAGAGGAGAACAAACTGTGAATAGGCAAAGGGCTTGACTGTATTTCTTGGAGCTGTGGATATAATGGAGCAGGAGAACCAGTATATGTTACAGTCACATCTCTTTTGCTCTTTATTGTTAATGCATATGCATTCCCTCCTTTCCATGGCTCCCCTATTTGAATTGTGCAGAAAAAAAAGAAAAGCAGTCTGTGATTTTTATGACTTGGGCAGTATTACAAATGTTTATGCCTATAGCAGACAGCAGAACATGTGTGCAATAGAGCATGAAAGACTGACTCATTACTATGAAGGCTGAATATCTGTAGGTGTCATTCTAACAGTAGTGCTCAGAGACCTATCCTAGTTTTGCAATAATCGTTTTCTGCTAGCAACTCTCAGAGGAATGTTATTATCCTGATTTTACAAGAAAACAGGGGGTGTGTATTTAGACTGTTGAGAAATCAGATGGTTCTGTACTATTCTTCCTCTTCTTTGCTGCTTTGTGGATGTATCAGTTCCTGACCTGCTTAAATCATGTTGGCTCTAGTGAGCCCATGCCTATCAACCCCCTAGCCATTACAGGGGGAGCACAGGAGGGCAATTTAATACCTGTCTGATACAACATCTGGGCCTTCAGGTGTAGCTGGGTCTCTAACACCACTGCAGCTCCACTCTGTCACCCAAGCTAAGGAGACTGAAGCAAGGCTGAGGATATCATGCCTGAATTCTGCAGCATTCTGAGAGGTATTGGTATGTTGATTGGAGAAAGAAAAGGCTGGACTGTATGGTCATTGCCGGAGCTCTGGTAAGAGTATGACAAAAGAGAGGTATCCTCCTGAGGGAAAAACACCATATGGGAGAAAGCCTAAGTATTTAATTTCGACTAGTGGCAACAAGTATGCATGGCATCCCTTAAAATGTCTCACTACTGTCATTATGTAGATTCAGGAAGCGGCACACCTTACCTGAGCCAAAGGAGACCCCTAAAGTCAGAGTATTAGCACATCTATGTCATTTCGGCAGGAGAAAATAGCAGGTTTTTATTACATTGATATGGAAGTGGCAGGAAGGATATGGAAAGATTCAAAGCCTACCAGCTATCTTCATGTAGACTATAGCTGGTGGTGTGATATGGGTTAGTCCCTTGGGGCGCTTTCTTACATCCACTTCTGTCTCATCCAGTACCTTCATCGAATTGTTCCTCTTTTTTGTTGTCTCAGCTTAGGTGAGAAGGGAAAGGAGCCCCACTCATGAATGAGACAGTGATGGTGCTGAGCACAGTACAAGCACTACAAGGAACACAGCACACTGGAAGCCCATTCTCCATTAGTTCTGCTAGGATGGCAGCACAGTCTGGGATTTTAAACATGTTTTTATTGCTGAAGTGATCATGTATGATTTTTGGAGCTGATACATTGACAAAGAAGGTGACAGTTTTTAGGCAAACATGATAGTCCAAGTGAACGCCTGGTGTCTCTCTAGAGTCACACAGAGAAAGCGGAGGTGAAATTGCACTATTAATAGTTACTTTCCTCATGCTAAATTATCTTTAAGACTCAAAACTCACCTCAGAAATGAATCTTTCATGACTCACTGAAAGAAGAGAGGAAAGCCTTGTCTAAGCTACAGGCACTGTTTCTCTCCTATGCTATTTGTCTGGGAGCCAATGGTCTCATTTTTCATTCCTGCTAATCCATTGGCCTTGGCAAGTTGCAGCAGCAAGTTACAGTGGAGAGACCATTTAGCAGGAGAGTTCCTTCAGAAACGCCCTACTTGAGATAAAGTTTCTATTTCTTGTAGGTCAGAGAACTACTTTGCTGGATTGAGAGGCAGTCACGTATTCTAGTAAGCCAGCAATGTGGGGAATGGAGAGCAGCCTTCCATGTGTCTTCTCTCATTTGGCTATCATTTGACAGAGATCCCTATTTCCCCTTCACCCTGCCTGCATGATGGCCACCAGCTTTCAGTGGAAAGGATGACTAAGAGGTTCTTCACCCAGCTACTGCCATACCATCTCTTCCTCCAGACAGAACACTTTCAACACAGACGTATACCCAGCATATGTAGTTCAGAATTAAGCACCATATGTATTGTTTCTACTGCTATATGTGCCACATACTTTATATATCTTCTGCATTAAAAATACTATATTTGCTAATACTGTAGGAAGGGCTGGTTATACAGTGTATTATTATTATAAAGGTTGCTTGAAACATATAGATCATAGTTACAAGCTTATTATAATTTGCATATAATATTAAATATTCAACCAGTTCATACTGGTTTTCCATACTGTATTTCTTTCTTCAGGCTAAATTTGTTGTTAAATGGTTTATCTGTTCTGAGAACAAGACTGGGGAAAATAACATTATTTTAGTAACATTAAAATAAATATGTTGATTGGAAAGCTATTTTCCTCTCTCCTCCAGCTTAGCACCCAGTTGTCTCAGAATCATGCCCTCTACAGGCCCCAAGGCCAACCTTTCCAGTAGGCCTACTTCAAGATAGTGCCAGTTCTGCTGAATTCACAGGGGATTTGTGCACATTCATTTCCCTTGGGCTCTGAGGTAAAGGCTGAGCCTGCAACAAGCTCCATGATGGTAGCCCACCAGTTGGACAAGTCATTTTGAGTCCACACCCTGGCCCCTCTTGGGACTAGCTGAATGCAGCAGAAGCACAATCTTATGTTCTAGACAGAGTGCTTGATTTTTCACATGGATTTAAGTGGTTTAATACATAGAACTTTATTATATAGGATTTTCTGGCATTACTGCTTAGTATGTCCCCTTTTTGTTTCCGTTTCTGTGAATCATTAAAATTACCTGATTATGTGAAGTAAGTGGACACATCTATGGATAAAGAAGTGCTGTGAATCATCATCATCAGTTCCTTTTATCTTAAATGGTAACTCATGAGCTTTTGGGAAGTCTCTTAATCTGCTCAGCATTTTGTAATTTGTTGACATTCAAAGTGATATTTTTTGAAGCTGATGATTAATGATTACACAGTAAGGCCTCCATCCTCATGGTACTTCTGAAAGCATAAAGCCTCCACCACTGCCACAACTGGCTTAATTATAAAAGTCAGACACTGAGCCACCCAACAAGAGCAGACTGAAACCCATCTACCAGAGAACATTCGTAGCCAGCCTGTCTCAGTCAGACAGTAAGAGTCAGGCAAATTCCTGACACTACTCTTTGAAGATTGTTAGATCTCTCTACCTCAGGTCTTTCTCCCTTGACACGTGCACATATACTCACACTCTCCTCCAGGCTCTGACAGACTTGTCAGAGGGAAAGAATCGCACAAGCATAGCCCTTAGCAGGAGAGATTCAGCTGTCAGCCCGGCACCGCTTTCTGGAGCTGACAGCCAGAGTGTCTAGCTCAACAAAAGGCATAATATGCTAGAAGTTATCAGTAAAGGGAATAAAAGCCTTTAAAGTTCTACCACACACTATTTGCGGTGGGATGCCTTTTGAAAAGCCACTCACTTTTGGATCCAGCTGCTTAGTTTGTGTCTGAATCCTTTTCTGTGCACAGAAAGGTTCTATCACTTGGCTCTCCTGCCAGCTGCCTGCGAAAGCCATGTCTGAAATGGCTGATGGTGGGGGTGTCTGCCTGTGCTCAGCTGCAGGTCATACACAGGCATGTGTTTGTGCCAACAGGGAGGTGAGATAAAATAAAGTAGCCACACAAGTCTGGGGAATAGCTTCAAACACAGGATAAGTGTTGTCAGTGTGTAGTGGACCCTGAGCGTCAAAGGAATGGGGAGCCCTCTTGGTACAATGGCTGTGTAGAGTAGAAGGATCTTTCTTCTGATGCTCAGACCTTTACAAACCTAAAGAACCCCAGCAAGTGATGAGTTCTGCTATGTGCCATCCCTTTTTTATAGCCCTGTCACACATACATAATTTCCCTCCCCTCAACTGAAACCTTGTGATCAGCCACTTCTTTGCTATGCTCTGAAACCGAAACACACAGTTCTAAGATGTTAAAGATCTAAAAATGCTGTTTCTTAATCAAACCGATAGCAAACAATGAGGAGTATGAGAGATTCATTTTCGCTTAAGAAAGATTAGATTACCCAATTTGCTTAGAGATTATCAGATCAAAATCCAACATAGCTGATGGTATATTTCCTCACCCCTCCCACTGTGACCTTTTAATAGATTGTAAACTGCTGAGAAAGTGATTTTAAAAGTCTTAGGTGGTTTAAGGTAGGGGTTTGTGGTACCTCTGCGTCATGTAGCCTTTCATTAAAATGTCAGGGAATGATTCAGATCATCAGAGGAGTTTTTGTTTTCTACTTTATGGGATTTAGGAAATTGCAGTCAGGAATTTGCATTTCTGCTGTTATGAGTGGTATTATCAGTAGACTGATAGAGTAAATGAGCCTAAAGAAGAAAAGCAATAGAAAGGACAATATGGATTCCCTAAAAACTCAGCCAAGATGATGTGTGCCAGTGGAGCACAGTCAGCTCCTGACATGCTGTTCCTCTGTTCAGGGGGCCATTCTTGGGCAGGTCTCAGAGCATCAGTGCTCACTTTGTCCCTGAGTGGGCTCGTTACCACTCACTGTCACCTTTTCTTTGTGCAGGACGGAGGATGCAGCTGCCCAGGAGATGTCGCCAAAGCGTTTGGTAAGGACGGCGCGTGGTGCCACCCGTTACACCCCGCACAGCTCCAGCACCGTCAGCAATGATGCAGGAGTCGATGTCACCCTGAATGCCTAATCAGCAGTAGGTTACATTCGTCCCCGTGGGTGACTCCAGTGAAATTAATACACCAGACATGAATTTGCTCTTTGGACCAGGCAGTCCAAATTCTACAGCACAAAATGTACAGTGGTCAAAGTCCTATTTAGAAACTATCTGCCAGGTGTGCATGGGATACAGCCTCTGGGACAGTAATACAAAGGAAACCGATAAGAGTTTCTTCTGAGTAGGGTTCAAAGATGCCTGTAACGTTGCCAGATGAGGCTGACCTGGGCCTTGAATGGATGAAGAGATGGTGGAATGTGTGTTGGACAGAAGAACAAAACAGAAAGGCAGGCTAGATCCCTGGAGATGTTCTTGGGATCAGCTGTCCACTTGAAGGGATGAAATTTTATTTATACTATATCCCCTAGAGCTGAGCAGATATCTAAAACATCTGAGTTAATAATTAACAGATTTTGCTCTCATGCCAAGAGCTTCAGTGAATTGCACCCGCTCTTGCTAATAGAACAGAGAATTTAGTCTGTAGGTATTCCTTGTTGGGCATGAAAGTTACATTGGTGTGAGTGGTCAAGGTCAGGATTGTCATTTAGCCATAACCTTGCAGCAGTGTATGTGAACCGGGCACTAAACACATCCTGGACCGACAGGGTATTTAAAGGCCTCTGCAAAATGCCAGACCCTTTGGAGATGTCACAGTGAGGTAGTACCTGGAATACAGTGGGGAGAGCACAGTCTCATTGGGATTTCAGGGTGGTACAATACAAGAGCTAGCACATTATGCTTACAGCATGTCTGCTTGGCAGGAGGCTTTGCAAGTATGGAAAACAGGAGCAGGCCTAAACTCAGATTACAGGCCTGCCAAGAAAAACTCCGGGCCTCCTGGAAAGGTTGAAACCAAAATCTGTCTTCTAAGTTTGCAGACAGCTCCTCTTTTCAGACAGGTCAGATGACAAGGAAGGCTTAATTAGAGAATTCTAAGCATAGCTGTGGAGTGATTGCTACCAGCAAGGCATCTGCTTAGTCACAGGATTTCACAGCACCCTTGTATTACCCAGTGGGGAATGTGACATGGGGAATAGATACTTCCAGTTGGGGGATTCTGACATAGGTGAACAGTGGCATCCACCCTCTTTGACAACAAAGCTGTATTAAAAAAACACCCGACTCAGCCCAGCCCTTGCTGACATCATGCTGCCTGCAATGAGGCCTTTGTTCTGCCTGGCTTTTGCTGGCTCCATCACTTCGCTGATTATTGCTGGCATTGTTGTTGAGAGCTTGTGAACTGGGACTGTGACCTCACTGCATTCCCATCTGCCTGCACAGAAACCTGCCCTGTGGAAAAGGTCTTTCTTCAACAACAGTGTTTCCAGAAGTTAGAACAACAAGAACCAACTTCAAAGTGTTTCAAGTGTTTTCCTTTGTGACATTTATAGCAAGTCTGAAGGGTCCTTGTTGTCTCTTTGGGCTAACTGAACAGAAACTTGCATGAAACCTGTGAAAGGGCAGATTCTGGCCTTGCTGATTGTCAGGAGGTGCTGGGATTCACAGTGGTATGTGTTTGAAGGCTACCACGAGTTCTCCCTGGGACAGAGGAGCATCAGAAAGCTGAGATTATGCAGGCAGTAGTTCTACCCTGACAGTAGGCCAGACAGATCAGTCTGACCTTTGTGTCACAGGTACAGGGCTGGAACTGATAGAGATTACCCTGAGGCAATAAACTTACCATATCTGGTTACATATAATTGAGATAGACATACTGTCAGCATCTGACTAGCTGGAGCCAGGTGTGAATTAGTTAAAGGTGGGTGGCAAAATAAGCTTCTAGATATTGTTATTATTATTGGTGTTTATTGAATGCTGTTGAGGTGATTGGCTATGTAAGCCACGTAGAAGATAGCCTCCATGCCCAGCTTCTACAGGCCAAAGCCTCAATATCGATACTGAATTGTCTAGCACAGACCTCTGCGCTTGCTGAGAGCCTCTTGGGGGCAAGGAGTTACATAAATATATTGGATAGCAGAAACTGTGCGTGAAAACACACAGATGTACAGTTTCACCTGAGGATAGGAGGCCTGGACATAGCATGGACAAGGCACAGAGAGGGGACTTTAGGTTAAAATGATTATGCTATCTGGTTTTGATGGGTCATTGTGAAGTCTTCACAAACGGGATGTTGATGTGTTCGTTATAAAGCAGTGACAGAAGGGCCATCTGAATCATAAAAAGTGTAAGGGAGTCCCAGATGTGAAGACTAGCATTGAAAAACGGCTGAAGATGTGACTGGAGGAGGCAAGTTCGTGGGCACAGAAGGAGTAGAGGGTACTGAGTGCAAGTGAGGAGTTGTGAAGAACCATGAAGGAGATGCTGAGGGGCTTTACAAGTGGCAGGTGACACCACTGACTGGTGTCAGGAGTCAGACAGGGCGTTTTGACAGGGGAAACAAGGTAGTCTAAAGTTGGGGGACAAAAATGCAGGAGTTACAGGTACTTTGGGAGAGATTGCTAAAATTCTGGAACGGCTGGATGGGAACTTTGGATGGATTTGGGAAACTGAAGATGTCGCTGCCATCTGGATATTGGAGATGATAATGGAAAAGATGTAGGTTGATTAAGAAGAAAAGTGTTTTGATGCAGAAATGAGAGAAAGCATCAAATAACTTTGTGTTGGGCTCTTGGATAGCTCGCATAATTGCACCTTTGGAAAGGCTGATAATATGAACACGTTTCTCAGAATGCCCCAAAGAAGCACTACTGTCTCCTTTTTTAAAGATGAGAAGTCAAAGCACAGAAATACTGAGTTCAGTTGCATGAGGTCACATACATTTTTGTGACACAGACAAGAACAGAATGTGCCTTTTGAATCCTATGCCAGCATCTTAAACACAACACTGCTGCTCCTTACAGCAGTGGTGAGAAGAGATAGAGGAGCAGGGAAGTAAAAGGAAGGAAAAATTGAGTGGAAAGGTCAATTGGGGACATATACTCGTTCCAAAATATATGTAACAGATCATACAGGCTTTTTTTTTTTTTCATGTTTTCAATAGCTGTGTGTGTGCATCTACTGTTGCAAATGCTCACAGGCTCAGCTGGAGCACAGGTGAATGTTGATTCCAGGGTGAGCTGTGGTCCAGGCAAACTTACACTGCATCTGTCTGGAGGGCTGCTCAGGCTACAAATCCAAGCTGACTCCAGCTGAATTTGTGCAGAGCCTATCTGGTTATCGGTAACTTGTATTATCAGGTGTACAAAAGATGTCTGAGGGATTCCATCCAGATCCAGCAGAAATGTGTGAGTGCTGCAAGATTGGGCTGGCGTCAGCACACACGTTCTGTAATCGCTTGAAAGAGAATCCACTGAGAAGTGCTAATGAGCAAAATCAACCCATATGCAGCTAAGGCCTCCCCAGCATCAGTGCATTGAAGTGTCATTGTGTAGAGAAGAGGACAGGTCTAACAAACTCTGGGTGAGCTGCGATGATTGTATGCAGCACACCCCATCCCATCCTGTATTATCTAGGGGGCTGTTGCCAGGTGTTCCTGGTCTCCTACAATCTAAAATAATGGTACGTTGTCTATCTGTCCTTGAAAATGAAAGACTGCAGGTGGGCATTGCAAATGTCACATGGAACATCATGCAGAAATGAAGAAAGACCATGCTAAAAACCAGAGCTTCCTGGTTGGATGTTAACTGGTAGAAAAGCAGTGGAACAGACTCGAAACTTTCAGACATCTTTGCAACACTGAAGCAGGGTGGAAAGTTCTGGAGAGCACTGGAAAAATATATCTAATGCGAGCTTGTCATTGCTGGAGCTGCAGGGCAGTAAGCATGTGTCATTCCAGTGTTTAGACATGCTGTGTCTGCTGTGACATGGCTGCTCTCTTCTGGAAGAGCTTGATGAATTATGTTGTAGTTTGCAGAAGTTACTCAAGTTGGATGTGTTTCAATCCTGTAATCCAAACATACTTGCTTTCCTCCCAAAATACGCAATCAAAAGAAAAATAATAAATAGACATTTAAGTGCACAGGAACCAAATTCTGTGATTCTGAAGTGTAGATTTCATGTGACTGTTTTGCATTAATAATTTGGAGGCTATGAGACCCATAACCAGAGACAAGACTAGAACTGGGAATCGGGAGGATAGTATTGACAAAGTAAAGAATCCAGTGTGTCCTTTGGCAAGCCTGTGACTTATTCAAAGCCCCTCCTTGAAACCTTGATTGCATATCCGTCCCTCCTTCCTCATGTTTTCTTCTACCCATAAAGGGGACATAAACTAGGCTTCCCAGGGCACTTATGTTTTGCAAAGGTGGAGCAAGATTGTGCCAGGCAACAGCAGGAACTCCTCACCAGTAATTAAGAATGTCTTAAAGGAGGATGAGCGGTCCCTTCGTTTTTGGCAGGTTAATAGTAGTATCAGATGTGACTCAAACTGAGGCTTTAAAACTCAGCCACCTGAAACAAGAAAGCTCAGGAAAAATCTGCCAGGTAGCTGGCATGATAAGATGCCTGAATGGGTGCCTGGCTATAAATATTGCCTGTGATGTGCTCAGCAGTTTTGCACAAGCCTCATTTTTAATATCGCTTTACCACGGACATATTGTTCCTTTCAAACAACAACTGGGCAAAGGGGGGTGAGATCAGCAGAGCAGCTGGGTGCTCTGCTCCCAGGCGTCGCTGCTAGGTCTGCTCTTTGGCAAAGGGGTGGAGGGAGGGAACTGGCTTTTATAAATCAGTGCGCACTCCACAGTTGCCATGTATTCTGAGATCAAAATATTCCCAAATTCAGGTTTGTCTTTTCAACAGATGGCAGAAGCTGAGCAGACTGGATAATGATTTCACTTAGTCTTTGGATTTCAAGGCTATTGTTTGGATAGTGAAAGAGATCGGAGCAAATCCTAATTCCAGACTTTACCTAGCCTGGGATCTCCCCAGAGTTCGGACATGTTCATAACAGGGTGTGGTTAGTTTGGGCTCATCTGCTTTCTGTGAAGTGAGGTTTATAGCCCTGTTTTTTTGCCAGTTCTGTGAAGAAGCTGAGCAGAGGGGAGGCCTGTTCTGACACATAAACACTGAAGAAGCAGAGAGTCTGAACAGGAAAGTGCTTTGTTTCAGGGATGGGTCACCACAGGCTCATAAAAGAGTAAAAGCCAAACTTTTCCAAGCAAGACGAGATATGCCAGAATATCACAGCAAAAGCTGCTGGTGGAGTAGTTCCAGCCCAGCTGGAAATATTGGAAATCAGAGTAGAAAATCAAGAGTGATTCCAAAAACCGTCTTCCTGATCTTAGTCCCAGTGGAACTGACTTCATGAATTGCAAAACCAAGGGAGATGGACAGACTGAACAGGTATTATTGAGTATTCTGTGTTGTTATTCAGTATCTGGAACATATTTAGGAGTTGTAGCTATGAGTTAGGCCTCCTTTGTGGTACACACTGAGTACTGCAGAACCCAGGGGTGATGGTCCTTAGCCCAGAGATTTTAAACAACAGGAACCAAATGCAGACCCATCCAGATCTCTTGGACAAGGGATCACGCAGACCTACACTGAATGCATGTGGCTGATGGCTTGTTTTATGTCAGTCTTGGGAGGAGTACATTATATTAATGAGTATGCCTTCCTTCAGGATACATTCCTACTCACAGTTTGTAGCCTAGAAATGTCTTGAAGTAGTAGCTGTCTTCTCTGTACAGCACTGAGCTCAAAAGGTCTTAGCCCTGGGAATTATGGCTTATGAGTACCGCACTCACAATAGTAGTTAATAAGGAACTGTGCTCAGATACTATATGAGTAAAGGGTTAAAACTGAATTTGAAAATAAAGCATGTGTGGTGGAGGGGAGTAATCTATATCTTTGTCATCACAACAGGAGACGATTCTTTGCATTTTAAATACCAGAGAAATACAATTCAGCATGTGTCAGTTCTTCAGTAAAGCATTTATTGCAAGTTTGCTGCATGTATTACAGGAGGGGACTCTCTGTACAGAACTATTTAGGCCTGGCTATTGGTTTTGGAGGCCACTGTGTTCTTGCATTGTCTTTCAGCCTCTTCTCCCTTCCCTGCCTCCTTACCTGTCACTTTGCTGATCACAGGAGCCGGTGCTGATTTTGTCATGCTTGGAGGAATGTTTGCGGGCCATGACCAGTGCGCTGGAGAGATTATAGAAAAGAATGGCAAGAAGGTGAAACTCTTCTATGGAATGAGCTCTGATACAGCCATGAAGAAGCATGCAGGAGGTGTTGCTGAATACAGGTATGAATTCCACACAGGCTCAGTTGCAGTGAGATGGTTATCCAGTAATTTCTGGAGCAGAATTGTGCAAAAGGCATCTGTTAGAAACAGGTCCATGCCTCTGTTCCTGTTTAGGAAGCTGGTACCAACACTTACGACAGCAGATTTGAGGGAGGGCTGACATCAAGGGGGAGACAGGGATAAGGAACTGGGGGTGACTATCAAGAGAGAGAGCAACCATGTTCACGTGGTTGGACCCAGTGACATTATATCACTGCAGCACCAGTGGTCTGGGAAGTTGTTAGGCACTGTTCTGACTTACGGGTCTCTCGGGATGTCCATGAGTTAAATACTGGAACATGGCATACCAAACTGCAGTTTCTAGCTCTCTGCTTATCCAAATTGGGTGTCCTGGTGGTTGGTGTATGGGTTCCTCCTGGTCCATATGCTCCCTTCTGTTTGCAAAAAGCGGTCAATTGGCAAAGCTCAGCTGGGGTTTCCCCAGTAGGTAGTTCATTTAGAGCTGTAACACTGATGAGGGCAGTAGCCTCAAGAGTCCCGTGTTTGTTGAGCAGTCTTCTTAGGCAGCAGAATCCTTCTGTACAGATTTCCCACCCTTTTTTGGGTAACAGAGCACCAGAGTAGCCCCAATTCATGCAGCATGTGAGAGCTTAGGTTTTAAGCTAAAATCTTCAGCAGGGGAGAAAGGAAGACAGGCCTTGCAAAGGAGTCTCTTGTCCATTGCTATTATACTCCAGAATGCACTGAGAATTTTGACTTTTTGACAAGAGAGATGACTCGAGAAAACCTCTTTCTCTTACTAGTGGCAGGTACCGTCACTGCCTGTAGCATGGTTCATGTATACTTTGTTAGAGAATGTTTCCTGTCTTACAGTATACACTGGTTTATTGAGGAGTCCCTTTTGATTCTTCTCCTCTTTTGAGGTAGCTTGAGACTCTGGTCCCATCTGATAAGCTGCTGTTTGTTTGGGTCTTGGAGCCAGTGAGTAAGATCACTGTTCAGACATTCAGGATTGATGGGTTTTCTTGCCCTTGTTCTGCTACAACTACTCCAGCATGTGGGTTCATCCCAGTATGTCCAGCTGCTGCCGTGAGTAAGAGTTGCAGCACTGTGAAGGTGACAGTGCAGAATGTGAAGTGGAATGGAATCCACGAAACAAAATGCAACTCACACTTTGACACAGAGGCATGCTGATAGACAGAACCATGGCAATCCCATACGTCATGCTAGATAGAAGGCATCTTTGATCCTGCCTCTTGTCCTTTCACCCTGACATTGGCTCTTGTTGTGGTCTTTGTCTGAGATTTCTAAAGAGTTAAAATGTACCATAAAAATGTTCACTAGTTCACCTAGCACTTTACAAAGTGGTAAGACTTGTCGCTTTTGGCCTAAATTCCCCCAGGTATTTATTATTAGCACCTAGACTGCAATAATGCTGGAGACTAAGGAAGGCTAGTGGTAGATGTTGTGCAGGAGAGAAGCCTTTAGCTTTCCTGATCTGACAGAAAACCTAGGCTCATTGAAAGAGAAGCCTGTGTGAAAATGGGGAAACTGAGAGCTTGTGAACACCACACTTAACTGATAGTCTGTGCCTACTAGACGCAGTCTGGTTCAATACTACTTTCTGGGGATGAGTTCTGAGGAAAAGAAAGTCAGTTGGACATAGGGATGAGACATGATAGTAAAGAGTTTTTCAAGGACAAAAAAGCTTGTGATGAGTTTTGTCAAGATCTAACATTCTCACCTTCATGATGACTGAAGTCTTTTTGCATATCTCTCAGCTCACTTGTAGAAAAGGATCAAGTGGTCACTTCCTCTCCTCCTTGTGTTGATGATACCCCTTGGCCATCATCTGCAGCATGAGTAGTCCTTCTTGTGACTCTCTTACAACCAGCAACTGATGCTGACATGGGCTCACCATCTCTTGATTTATTTCCAGAGTCTAAATGACTGTCACCAGCATTGGCATAATTACAGTGGCTGTTGTGGTTGCAGCAGCAGCAGTGGTGCACAGTGTGGGGGTGGTACAGTAGTTGCCTTGTTAGTCTTTGAGGCTGGAGAAGCAACAATGTCTGCAGTCGGGGGCAGTGACTTTGGCAGCTTTGCTCTGTGTGGGAGCTGGAGGTGCCTTGGCAGTTGCTGAGGCTGAAGAAGGAGCAGTCGGGGGGGCAGTGGCTACGGGCTCTGTGTGGAGCCGCCAACTGTGCGTCTTGCGGAGGCTTCAGCAGATGCCACGTAAGTCTCAGGAGTAAAAAAAGACACAATCCTCTTTAACCTCGTCTCTCTTATCACTAGCACGAACTGACACACATTCAGCAAACCTGACAATACCAACAAAGTACGATCAAAGCTCCAGGGGTATTCAAAGCTCTCAAAAACATCTGTAATCTGTCCCAATGTAAAAGGAAAAAGTATTGTTAGTCAATTTTTCTATAGATTGGCTCATCCAATTAGAAAACACGTAGGTGTACTTCTCTTTAATCTCTACTGGAGGTTTCTCTAGATACAACAATAGCGTGTATAAATTCATTATCAGCTGGAGTATAATAAAATAAACCAGTGCCAAACCACACAGTAAAATTATCACCATCGTCCAGTTTCCAGATGTAATAAAATGCATGAACCTATTAGTGAAATATGCCCAGCACAAATAAGGTACTGCAGAACACACTGTGGAGAGTAACTGATACAACTTAGGCCACAGCGTCTTTAAACCAATGTAATTCAATCTACTTTAATACTACTAGATAATGTCCAAAGCACACAGACCTGTATCTCAACCCTATGAGTTGGCACCTTGCCAAGAAAATTCAAAGTACCTCACAGCAGTAAGAACACCAAAATCTCCAAATTTTACCCCTTTTTGTGCCAAATTTTAATGCTTTCGAGCCCCATGTTGGATGCCAATCAATCTGTCAGTGTTTACTGCAGGGTGACAATAAACTGTGGCAGATGCTCTCTCTTAACCTGGTCCCCCACCCACCCAGCCCTCCACACCAAGGAAAGGGAATAGGAGGAAAAGAGAAGAGAGAGACTTGCAAGTCGGAATAAAGTTTAAAAATGCTTTACTAATGGTACTAATAAAATAGAGAAAATAATACAAAATATACAAAACAAATCTTGAGTTTCCTGGGGCAGCTCAGCCAGCTCCAGCAGCTGCAGGGCAGGCACTCAGAAGTCCTGGGCTGGACTCTGCAGCAAACCGGAACTGGATTCAGGGATTCAGGGTCTGGAACCAGGTCTCAGATCACAGAGACGGCAGGCAGGGTCCTCTTCAGGTGCCAGCCATAGTCGAAGAGAGCGAGACCCTTGGGACCTCCCACTTTTATGTATGACGTGGATGGAATGGAATACTCAGTCAATTTTAGTCACCTGTTCTCTTCACCCCTCCTTGCAAATATGCCCCTCTCACTTATGAGATGTGCATTTTTATCAGTGACCTTGCATACCATTTACGTTATCAGCTCCTGTCTGCAAACACATGCATTCAAATTCAGAAAACTGTGGTTACTTAGAAGAACTTAGCTAAAAGGAATATTCACTAAAAGAGAAACTGGTCTTGTTTTCAACAAAACCAGGACACCAGTAGATTGCTTATGGAAGCAACCTGTGTGACTGGCTCCCCACCTGGCTGGCTTGCAAAACTCTTTTGGCACTGTAGGCTGTGCTTTTGTTTTCAAGCACAAGCTTATTGCAGAAGAAAGAGCTGCACAGGAATCTATCTGCATCTGATACAAGCTTAAACAGTGCACCAGAAAGATGTGCTGCATACGTCTGAGCTTTGATTCCCTCTGGCTTCATATGCCAGTTCCCAGAAGCAGTGCACAGTTTTGGGACCTTTTTTGTCCCCCAGCGAAATCTGCTTGTCATCAAAACCTCTGAAAAAATGGTCTGAGTAGACAGTGCTGGTAGTTATCTCATAATTTAGAAGTGGCAAATGCCAGTGACATAGAGGTGCTGGCAACCTTTTATCTGTATTACGATAACTCACTGTCCCATGCTACCCTCTGCTTGTGTCAGCTGGAGCGATGGAAAGGCCTGATGCTGGTCAGGCAGGCAGTTAATGGCAGCTCCCTGACAGAACACAGAGCAGCACAAGCATGCTGCATGGATCTCTGTGCAGCATAGTCATTTAGGGCCTGGCCACCACAGAGCTAGTGAAAGTTGCAGAAAGGTTTGAGAAAGCTTGCTGTCCAGTGGGCCAAAGGACTAAGGCAGCTATTAAACTCTGCTCCACCTAGTTAGCTGTCTGTGTGATCTGGCAACAAAATTTTTAGCCAGCAGGAGAATTAGTTGACACTGGTCCTCCTTAAAAATGAGCTACAGTACAAGTCTTATGTCTTGTAGGAATAAAGGATGTACAGAAAGGTGCTGTATTTGGCTCAATCTAGACGCTTTCAATTCCTTTTTGACAATGCTACACAAATTCTGCATGTTTCATAGCTGTGTTTTCATTTGCATCCTGGTGTTAGAGTCCCCTGGGGATGAAGTTCTGAAACCTCAGCAACAAGGCAGTGGAAGCACCATCTGAAATTTTTAGTCCCTCTTGAGTTACTGCCGTTTTGTGCCACTAAAATGTAACGTGGAAGGAGCCCCAGTCTGCAGCTCGCTACAACAGCTCCAAGCGTTAAATCTGTGAGCCTTGGCTGTTAACTGTGAAGGAGCTGATTCTCATCTTGTTCATGTTGCACCACAACTCAGAGCTGACCATACCAGCCTTAGTCTTGGTCTTGCTTGGCCTGTCCCAGCACAAAGAGTGTCACTGTAGTGTAAAAATAGCAGCAGTTGGTTATGCAGCACTGTAAATGTGCTGGGCATTGAAGGGACAATTGGAAAGAGGGCAAGGCTTGGCTTTTAATTACTCTTGTCAGAAAAGCTACATGAAATTTAGTCACTCACTAGTTTAGCTTACAGCAAACTTGAACCAAAAGGATTCTAACCCAGCATTTTAAATGCTGCATACCCCAAATGGGTCAAGTCAGTGAGGCTTCTCTATGTGCGTTTTAAAAGCCCAGCTGTAAATCTGTATTGGTGACCCCAATAAGCTGTTTTGTCTTTGGAAGAGCCCGAGCACTCACAATGTTTTATTCAAACAGTGGGGAGCTCAGTGTGGTCAGCCCCCCGCAGAATCAGACTACTTGTCACTTAACTTCCTCTTCTCAAAATTACACATTTTGGCTGGAGACTCCGAGCCTCCAGCAAACAGTTGAATTAAAATTGACATGCTGTAGCCTAAAATTGAGGTGGCTGTAGCAGGGAATAAAGTCATGAGAGTAATTGTTTTTGTAATGAGTATGTCAAGTTGATCCCATTTAATTTTGTATGAAATCTGTGTACCCAGTTTCATTACTTTTATGTCATTTATGTATTGGTTTATTTTTACCTCCTTCCATGAGGAACACAGATCAGAGCTGGGAATTTCTGAAAGGCAATTATTAAGCTGCTTTTATGGGAGAAAAGAAAGAAGGCAAGCAGGAACAGAGACCACAGGCAGTATTGTTCAGTTAGAGCCAATTTGCTTTTGTTAACCCTTCTGAGATTTCACAGGTTTTGTGTGAACACCACAGTTCTGGTGTGGTCACTCAGCAATTCACAGTTGCTACTGAGTTTTGGCACTTCCTAGTAGCTGTAGGGTAGAATTTGGGCCACAGAGGCAGAATAGCACCAGCAGCTGGCTGCTACTTACTGTCTTTTTCTGTATCCCAAATGATGGCCCAGAAGACCTGCCCCCAATTTCTGCCACTTCTTAAATGCTCCACTTCCATGGTTGCCTCAGGCCAGGGCAGCTTGACCCCTCTCTCCTGACCCACATTTGGTGGGCTCACAGAGCATAATCCCAGGGCTTCACCCCATCCACCCTACCAGGATTCCCACCCACTATGCACATCTCTCCATGCCAGCAGCAGACTTGAGCTGACCAGGAGTTATGTGGCACACTGCAGATTGGACCCTGAGTGAAAAATCTAAAGCAAATAGTTCTTCCTTTCTGGTCACCATTCCCTGGCTAGTGAGAGACAGAGAGTCTTTGCTGGGAGGACCTGAGCACACCTTTTCCAGCTGTTGGGAGTCCCAGTTGTTCCATCTTCACCTTTCTTTTCTGAGAAAGGATTCATTTTGGGTCATAACTCCAGGAGAGATGTCAGAGCTGCAAATCCCTCAACAGTTTCCGCCGACTTGCTGATGCAGCCCTCTGCCAAATGTGCCAGCTTTTGTGACACCCCTTGTAATCCATGCACAGCCAGCACGCAGGCATTTGTTACTGGCAAAACAGTCTTGACATGGGGATTTTTGCTTAGTTTCCTTTATTGCCAACTCACACAAACTTCAGATCACTGGATAATTAAACGCATAAGCAAACACCTTTCTTCCCCCTCTTCCAGACTCCACTTAAGCCAGACACCTCTCTTCGCCCCTCCATCTCTCAACTACCCTTTTACCACAGGTCCCACTCCGTCCCAGTTCCTCCAGTGAGGAAGGGGGTGGCACAAGACATTGTGGTCACATGTGTAGTGGTTTCTGTCTGCCACTCTTTCTTACTGTGCCTGCTCATCATAGGTCACCCCTGCTTTGGCATGGATCACCCAGAGACTACTACTACTGTCCCTTTGGGAGTGCACACCTTTGGCATGGAGCACCTCCTTTTGGGAATGCATCTCCAGCTGTATGTCTCTTCAAGTGTGTCTCCTCTTCCAGTGGCTGCTGCTATTTCTTAAATACACTTGAGCAGAGGTGTTATGTGCTTCCCCTGACTGGCTGAAGCCTTGGTGGTTCACACCGTTATCAGAGCCAGGTGGAACTGTCTCTGTGACTGTCATGAAGCAGATCACGGCCTACTCCCACACAGGTCATGCCGGCAGCCAAACTCTACCATATATGCCCAACACAGCACCCATATGTGTAACCATTGGGTGCTTATATGTAAATTAAATGGGTGCCCATGCATTAACAAGTTGGGCACACGTGTGTGTACTAACAAGTTGCTTAGGCATAAGTTATGTGGGCATGAACTAATTGCATGCTTAGGCAACAATTAACTGGGCACTCATGCATGGATTTGTTCAGTGCTTATGCATGAATTTATTTGGCAGTCACACAAGAATGCAGTAAGCCCAGCAATTTATGGCCTGTATGGCACTCCTCACCTCTGCAAAGCACATATCTTTGAATGTTAATCCATTATGAACCCTTTCAACATCCTCACAATCTTAATGTACATAAGTTATAAACTCCACTCTTCCTTTCTTTGGACCAGACAGTAGGGATTCATCCTGCGACAGTACACTTACTGAAGTGTCAGTCCTCCAGCGTGGGCACCACGTTACAGGGGTTAACATTACAGTTTAGTTATTTACTTATCACGGACCCCACCCCTGGACCAGACTACATCTTTGTGGCTCTGTGCTGGACCCTCTCCAGCAGTTCCCTGTCCTTCTTGAACTGAGGGGCCCAGAACTGGACACAATATTCCAGATGCGGTCTCACCAGGCCAGAGTAGAGAGGGAGGAGGAGAACCTCTCTTGATCTACTAACCACCCCGCTCCTAATACAGCCCAGGATACCATTGACCTTCTTGGCCACAAGGGCACAGTGGTCATGTTCACCAGGACCCCCATGTCCATTTCCCCTCTCTAACAGGTCATTCCCCAACTTATACTGGAACCTGGGGTTGTTCCTGCCCAGATGCAAGACTCTACACTTTCCCTTGTTTCCCTTGTAAGAGTTTCATTAAGTTATTCCCCGCTCAACTCTCCAGCCTGTCCAGGTCTCTGGATAGCAGCACAGCCTTCTGGCGTGTCAGCCACTCCTCCCAGCTTGGTGTCATCAGCAAACTTGCTGACAGTGCACTGTCATAGTTGCTTAACTCACAGCTCTGTTATTTCTGTCCCACTTCCATCCTATACTACTCCTTTTCCATCTGGAACATCTTTTCTTCCCAGTGTGTAGGGTGGGAGCATGGAGAATTTTCAGCCCTTTTTGACACTTCTTTTCAAGGATGAACTTAAAACTGAACTCTCAGCATTTTCTGTGGAGTTAATCTCACACCTCTCTTCCAGCTTGCTTCCCCTGGTGTGGTATATATAGGTCACTCCTTGATCAGCAGGACATCACACCAGCTTAGATGATACCAGAAGAGCAGTAGCAGCTGTCTAGCTCTCAGAGCTTTGGGGCTGTGTCATTAGTGTTCACCACTTTTGTAGGTTTTGGTCTCCAAAGCCAAAAGTGGCATCCCACAAACTCCAGCTTCCTAACACCACCACAGCCACTACAGGGACATCTCCCAGAGGCAGTGGCTGTAAGTGTTCCACATTTCTGTAATTCTTCTCTGAAAAAAGGACCTCCAAGTGTTTGTACTTTTGGGAGCAATGATGTTCCCATCTCCGGAGGTCTGCTGAACCACTGTAACTGGGGCTGCTTATGTTTGCAATCAGCTCTCTGATATCAGAACACTGTAACTTAAGTCCCACATGCTGCTTGTGCACGAATTAACGGGGCACTCACTCAAGGTTGAACAGATGAGGCATTCATGCATAAATTAATTGGACACTCATGCATGAACTGAATGGGCAGTCATGCACGAATGCAGTAAACCCTGCTTTTCTTGCCCAATACAGCATGCAGAACTCTTCAGACAGCAGGATCTGGTAGATAAAATTTGCACTGGATTCCCCAATTCCCAGATGTGTGATGTCTCTCAGTCTCACAGGAAGGTTCCCAGAGGCCAAGCAGAACCTCCCAGCTTTGACTGGAGGAGGTGGGCATGGCTGAAAACCAAGCTGCAGAATGGTAGTTTCATTACTTTTGTGTTGTTTTGTGGACCAGGCCTTCTCTTCTGATGGCACTGGAGCTGAAAATAAAAGCATGTGAACTCCCAGCAGCACAGGTCATGCAACACACCAGTGAGCCCTGCGCAGTCTGTGAGGGCAGTGGAACATACATTTTTCCATTGGCTGCTTATTACAGCGTTTCTTTAAGAATTTCAAGAAAAGAGTCAGTTACTCATCAGATGTAGGAAGATTAATCATGGTTCCTTTTTCACATGGCATATTATCACTTCTCCTTTATTGTGTCCCCAGGGCTTTGACCTCACATTTAAACTAACAAGATGAAATATAGCCAGACTCACACTGAAGTACCTCCACATAGCCACTGTTGCTGTTGTTAATTATTTGCCTCCAAACAGGCACGCCCATTCTTTCTTGCCCTATTCCCTAGACAACTCGTTTAAGAGAAAAGTAAATAAAGCCACATTTACAACAATGACAGATCCCTGCCGTGATTTCTGCCTCTGTTTTGTAGGGGAGAAGGAGAGCAACTCCCTCTCCCCTCCCCAAACCTTCCTCTCCAAAGAAGCCAGCATGCCGGGCAGAACAAGCTTGCTCTAAAGCCTCCTCGATGATCCTTGTGGATCCCTTCCAGTTCAGGTCATACCATGATTCTGTGAGATCTGCTGGTGACTTGGGAGCTCGGCTGCAGGAGGAATTGCTGAGCATGAGGTTGGAAAAAGCTGAAGGGGAAGGAGTGAAAGTTATTTGCCTGCGTTCTTCCATCATTTCGCTCTTCAGATGTGCTTTTGGGAACAGTGAAATCTGTGCTGGCATGTGCCTGTACTTGACAGTATTGACAGCACTGTTGTTTTTTCTGGTCTTTTTGTCTGGCTCTGAACTGTGGTATCTCACCTATAGCTTCAGGAGACAGCTTTGCAGCAGGTTTCCATAACAGGTTTCCTACTCCATCTCTGTGGGCTCTGGAGAATCAGAGGTAGGAGACAGTGTCTGGTCAGTGACATGGGACAGAGCCCAGGGGCTGTGAAGCCTCTTTAGAGCTGTGCTGAGGGGTGCCTGCTGAGAACCAGCTCCAATATTTCTGCCAGTTGCCTGAGCCTGGCCATTCCTTATACTTCAAACCTTGCAGTTCTCAAGGTCAAATTTACCTTTGGATAAACGGGAAGCTTGGCTTGTTTATAGACAGATAGTGGAAGAAAGGAAGGGGCAGATCCATACATACACTGATGGGCTTTTGGGGCATCTACAAGATTTGTCTGCCTCTAGTTCCCAGTATTGGTGGTGACTGGAGCTGAAGCATTTCAGTGCTTGAGAGCACCAAGAAGCAACAGGGAAACAAGCAATAAAGCTGGGGCAATGTTTGTAAACTGCAGCATGCAGAGTATTAAGCTCCACATTGCTCCAGTAAACACACTATTATGTTTTGCCTCTGGACACAAATGCAGTAACCAATCTCTTCTCCAGGGCTTCAGAGGGCAGAACTGTGGAGGTACCATACAGAGGAGATGTGGAACTCACCATCCTGGACATCCTCGGGGGGCTGCGCTCCACCTGCACCTACGTGGGAGCTGCCAAACTCAAGGAACTGAGCAGGAGAACAACGTTTATCAGGGTCACCCAGCAGCACAGCCAGGTCTTCTCTTAGCCCAGGTCTGGGGGGAACTGGAGAGAGAGGGGCGGAGGAGAGGAGTAGGAAGGGCTGCTGTTGTGTTTTGCCTTCTCCTCCGTGTTCTGTTAGTGGCAAACTCTCCTCTCTCTCAGGATGGCAGCGTCATAGCCATTGGAGGGGCTATGGCTGGGATTTGGAAGGGGAAGGCTTTGCTATTAACCCAGTGCCATTGGTTCAAAATGCAATAGCCTCATCTTTTGTTGTTGTGCCTATTTTATTTTTTGATCAACATTTCTTCACCCATTTTTTTCTCCCTCTGATAAATAGCTGCTGAAACATCAATTAACAAGGAATTGGTTTATACAGACATGGCTGTTATGCCTGCACACATCACACACATTCCCTTTTTTAGGACTGACTTGTCAGCTACCACAGTTTTTGGTGGTGCATCCTCCTGAAATTGCAGGCTGGGAGAGAAAAAGATTCGAGGAATTGCGTGGCAAAATCAAAAATCAAATTCTGTTCATTTTTGTTCTGGCAAAAGCATAGATGTTTGTGGCATTGCTGCCAGCCTGCAGGGTGCCAGAGGTGGATAGTGGATGAGGCCTGGTTACTGGTGACTTCTTACTGTGAGGATAAAAATGCCGTATATTTTTCACTCTCAGTTCACAGGGCTGGTTCTGCCATTTTTACTTCAGTCTCCCTATTCAATGTTTTTTGCCTCTTCAGAGAAGCTGGCATTGAATGTAGCCAACTTGTGCTGTCCCCCTTGCCCCCATCCGTGGAGATCATTCAGGAGACAAAAGCTCAGAGCTTGCCTGCTTTTTCGTGCATGCAGTTATTGAATTACTTGGGTTCCTGCCTTTAACTGCTCTCTGTGAACAGATTTTTAAGACATTGAAACTCAACAACAGTAATCCACCAAGGGGAGGCTTCTCTGCAGCCCTGCCTGTTCCCTAGCCTGTTCATACACATTTAACAAAGACATAAAAATGCTGCGACATGCATTGTCTGTGGCCAGGTGACTGAGGCCAGAGGCATCAAATTTACTTATGGTTATTTGGTACCACTCTTCTGCAGTCTTTGACACCATGAAAAGCAATATAGAGCTTTTGGCAGAATAGCCTGATTGCAAGACACTGGTAGGCTGAGATGGAGTTAAAGCATTTGCTCTAAAGGCAGTAATGAATGTTTAAGACTCTGGGTAACACTTTAATAAAGTGTAATGGCCCGGTAATTAATTGATAAATCACAAAGAAATTTCTTTGGAAATACACATTGCATCCACATGAATACCACAGTAGCTTGTTATAAATGATGTAAAAGTGAGCACCAATGAATTAATAATGCCTGGCCACTTACTTTAAAGTGCTGCTGAGATTGTAATACAGCAGATGTTACTTCAGTATTTCAGAGCTTTACTTTCCTCTCCCGTAGATACCTGTGGAAAGAGGCAGGCTTCCTTTGAAAAGCAAAAGAGTGATCTGTAGGAAGAGGAATAGCAAAGAAACTCTAGAATTAAATTTGTATGCTGGACTGCTCAAAAAGCCATGCACAAGGAGTGGTACAGCTGACCATGCTGAGGAGCAAATCTGGGCCACAGGCTGATCCCTGCTGATTTTGAAGTATGTTGTGCACATTAGAAAAAGCACAGAACGTCTTCCAAATAGCCTGGTATTCTAAATGTCTTCCATTTAACATATAGGACATAATTCTTAATTGTGGTATGACCCCTTTTTCTCCTTTGGAGGTGAATAATGGCCTTAACGTGAGCACAGGTGATGCTTGTGCTGGCTTTAAGGACCATTTGTGCTGTGCACATACCATAAAGCGACCTGAACGTAGAAGAGAAGCAGGCCCTAAGAGCAAAAGATTGGATCTCTATTCCCTCCAGCCTGAAAGCATCATGTTAAGAAGTTGCCAGGCTCCTTTATCACAAACCCCAACGTGGTCCGCACCCTGCTCTTACCTGCACTAAGCCCAGAGTATTAGTAACGGGCAGTATTACTACTCTGCATTGGTACAGCTGTAGGAGGTCGCCGTTCCTTTATTTATGTGAAGTAAAGGGCTAGGGTACAAAGGCAAATGAACACCTTGGTCAGGAGTGGGGTTAGACCGTCACATTGCAGGCCTGACCAGAGCTGTCTCTCCACACTCGTGCCTTCACACATGGGAAGTGCAGCAGTCTGCTGGTCTCACGCCTACTCTCGCTAGTGCTTTTCTACTTTTTTTTTAGCTACATTTCTAAACAGAATTTAAGAATACATATACATATGTAAAAATATATATATTTGTAAACATTTTTTAAAAAAAGATCATACGCACACTGAACAGAGCAGCTTCATGACATGTCTCTGGAATAGTTTCTTTTCTGAAGGGCAGGCGCTGGGGACAAGGGGGGCAGCCTCTCCACAGGTGTGGCACACGTGGAGCCTCCTCCCCAGGCAGGTTGCACCCTTACACAGCCAGCCTGGCCTGGGGACACTCTTAGGCACACACTTTCCTTCCCCTTGCACACTTACCTCTGACTGACTGGTGATTCATAGGAACGGGTGGGGATAAGCTAATCTTATTTTGTCCTCCCAAATTCTCCAGGCTGTGAATGACATTAATGCTAAAAATAATTACTGATAAAGCTTTGAATTAAGGTATTTGGTTTTTCTAAATGGCAGCTCTTACCATCATCTGGATAAGCAGCATGTTTTATTCTCCTCCCTCCAAAGCAAATGGGAGAGAGAAATCAGCTGCATCTCACCTGTCTCATGTTATATGCCAGTTTTGTTCAGGGATAACCCCCAACTATGTCAGCGTTCACCATTTACACTGCACATGTCCAGCTCTCAGACAGGATGGAAAATGGAAAAACTAGAGGGCTGGAGCCCTCCTTTAACACCCAGTCCTATGCTCTAGTAGTTGCTCTAATCTTCACTTAGCCCCAGGTGCTGAGCCCTGCTCAAGTCCACTGCCACTCTCGCAAGGAACTGGGGGCAGAAAGGGGGCAGAGGGCACGCTATGCCTGCCAGGATGGTCCCAGCAAAAACCACGACTACTGATAAATGCCACGTGCCATTTGTAGATCTACCTCACCTCATTTAACCAGGTTCTTTGTTACTTGGTGTCCTTCTGTGGGAAGTGTCATTCGTAAAAGCGTAGTGTTGGGTGATTGTGCGTGAACTGGTCTTCTTTAATCCTACCACCCCAACCCCCTCCTGTCTAGAGGAACACTGTGAATGTGACAATCTGCGCCGTAGGCTGAGCTCATGCCTGCTTCTCCCAGCCAGGCAACTGTTGAGCACTCAAGAGCAATGTTGAGGTTTGGCCCACTGGCTCTGCAGTGATTTGGTTTAATGTACCAAAACCCAACAAGCAGGGTGCTGAAAAGGGCCATGTTACATTATCAAAGCAATACCTGCTGAGTGAGTCCGTCTCTGGCTTCTTGAAACATAAGGACTTGTAAAACACCCATCCTCATTCTGGAGTCCCCTTGCTGCAGCATGTTGTGCAGGGTGGGCTGGCTGGTCCCTATACCCGTGCAGCCTGGCTTACCTGAACGCTCCTTGGGGAGGGAGTGCTTGGCACGGCAGTAGCCTCGCTCATGCCCAAGTGACTGCGTGGAGCACACCTGTAGACCTCCTCATGCCTCCTCAGCCTGTTTAAGGAGTGGGCCTTTAGCCAGCATCCTGCAGGCTGCCACACAAGCCAGGCAGGTCTCTTTGCTCTGACAGAAACAAGTGCACGAATCCAGCGAGTGCAGGCCTCCCGCTCTGCTCATTAGCACAGCTGCCTCACCCCCATTAGCCATGGGGCAGGAGCTTTGGCCGTGCTCTTCTGTGCAGCTTTGTACTCACCTTAGGGCATTGCAGGGGACGGGGGTGTGTGTGAATGTAGGATGAGCTCACCCTGTAAATGTGAAGAGTTGTCAGCAGGGGCAGGAAGAGTCTCTGCGTACCTTTGGAGGAGCTTTTCCCATATGAAGTGTGCCTGTGTGTTCTTTTCAGCTAGTCAGCAGAGTGGGAGAAAGGATGGGGATGAGCAAGAAACACAGTAGCAATTAGCCAAGCCCCACCATGCTGGGACAGGGGGCTGGTGTTCTCCAGTCACGGACACATTGAGTTTTCTGAACCAAGCACTCCCTAGGTAATACCTGTTGAGCTCCACTGTCTTGAACAGACCTGCTGCTACAGCTTTTGGCCAGTGTACATACAGCATCTGTCCATCACTGCCTCCCACCTCTCCACCCTGGGGTGCTGTTGCTTTCTAGTTGCTAGTATCTGTTTTATACCAAAAGTTCTTTGTTGGAGCTAGGAGGGCCTCTGCAACCAGTGCCAGGTTTGGCCTTGCTTGTATACAATAAACCCCAAAAGCCAAGGCCCCAGAAGAGCAGAGTGCTCTCTGCAGCAGCCAGAGCCAGCAGGCAGGAGAGGGCCGAGCACTCCCTTGTGGGCTGCCCAGGGGCACAGGGGCCGCAGCACATCTGGGTTAGATGCTGGCACAGCTCCACACCCCTAAACACAGCACGAGCCTTCCCCTGCTGCCTTTGCTTTGCTTGCGGTCATGCAGATGTTAAAGTGAGCCCTCCCCAGCATTTACTTGACACAGTGTTTACTGGTTGGAGTTTTCATACATAAATAAATAATTCAGAGTCCAAAACTCCTTGGTGTTGCCTGCGATATCTGTCAAGCGCTTCTGTGTAATCGGCCAAAAAAGAGCCGATGAGTGTTTGATGTTTTCTGGCCCTGCCGAGGTGGCAACCTCGGTGTGTGCGCAGTGCCTCTGGTGCACGTGGCACCATCAGTTAAAGTGTTTGAAAGTTGTACATGGAAAGTTTTGTTACGCAATAAAGAGCTTAACTCTGGAAGTTTGCAGAGGGTTTTATGGCCCTGGATGGGTATGCGTGCATTTCCACATTGTGACAAATAAAGGCAAACGCTCTAAAATGCACTGCTGATGGGGGAGCGGCGGGGAATCAAATTGGACAAATTACATCCCTAGGAAAGCTCTGACATAGTTATAATGACAAAACACACATTTGCAGTTGGCACTGTTATTTTATTAGTACGAGTATACTGAAACAATAAACTTGTACTGGTATACAGACAATTTCTTTAAAACAATTTTGTTCAAATTTTGAATCAAACATTGTTTTATTATAATAATGAAATAATTTCTACCTAGAAAACCTGCAAGCACCATCAAAGAAAGGGACCATAAAATTCAATAAACAGACGCGAGTGTATCCTACAAATAGACACACCACCATTAGAAAATAGAATATGAATTCTTCCATTTTTTTTAATATTTGTTTTAAAAAAGCTAGTGCAAGTACAATATTTTACACTGGAATTACAGAGAGTATGCACGCATATGGAAAAAAGTTCTCCTGTCACAATAAAAGCTCTTAACTATGTCTGTATGCACTTAAAATCTTCTCCTCTTTTCAATAAGGTGCAAAACGTTATTCCCTCCCTATTTCTCCTTTGTACTGGCCATGTCAGCTCAATTTCTCCCCAACACAAAGCTGCGATATCCCTTTTACTGGGCCTACACTAAGGAACTACACTGGAAGTGTGATTTGCAACAACCAGACCATTTAAGAAAAACAAAAAAAACAAACAAAAAAAACCCTAAAAAAAATAAGGAATTAAAAAAAAACCTTTAAAAAACTACTGCTGTAGAATGGCTAAACCTTCACCCGGCCCGGCCCCACGCCAAGCGCTGCCGCTGGCTGCTGGGAGCGGTGACATAGCTAGTACAAAATGATTTTCAGTAGCTCACCCAAACTGAAAAAGGTTGGGAAATCCTCCCCCACGCCCCCCCTCCCCGCCCCGTTTTGTAACACTGTGAAAAGAACAGTGTTCCCACAAGTTAATATATTATCCAAAAAAACAAAACAAAAAAAAAAGCAAATACATACATTAGTGAGTTTCAACATTAGCTGACTGTTGTGAAGAGTTGCATCTATGCCTTAACAGATGAGTGACTTCGCCAAGAGGCCAGCCCGACGGCCAGGCAGAAGACACAGACCGAGCCCCCCGCAGCTGCCCCAGGCCCGTTTTGCCCTTGGCTCCCCAGACCCCAACGCGACTGCCTCGGACAGGAGTGCCGCACAGCACGTTCAAAGGGTGAATACGTGGGTCCTGGACTCCTTAAAGCAAACGCCAGGGCAGGATGGCTGTGAGGGGGCAGAGTGGGGCTGCCCGGGGAGCCTGGTGGTCCCACACCAGCTCCGTGCCGGTCGAGGATCTGGGCCCTGAAGTTTCTGCTCGTCAGCAATCCTGTAGTACAGCCATGGTGGCTTCAACAACTGACTGACTAACACTTCCAATGCATACCTACTGCGTGGTCAAGGGAAAGGGCACAGGAGCTTTGACCGCTCAAAATAGAAGCGAACAAAAAAGAAACTATCTTGGATGAAGCCTCCATAAAATCCTCAGTGGAAGACTTGAGTCCTTTCAGCTAACAAGAAAAAAAAACCTACAGAAACCTTAGAGACTGCTATTGTATAAATACTACCTGTTGGCTGAATGCACTTCGTTTGTAACACAACTGGGGCTGGTTTTCTGAGCGCCCAGGGGGGTCACTTGGACAGGGTGAGTATTTTCTGTCCCCTGTGCTTGCAGGAGCCAAAGCTTGGGTTACCTCTGGGCAGGGGGACGGGTGCAGCCTGAAACTTCACACCCTCCGCCCTGCCACTGGCTCCCAGCTGCCCAGCTCAATCTTTGGACTGGAAAAGGACCCTCTCCTCAGAAACTGCTTCAGGATCCTCTCCTTTTGGCTTCTGAAAAAACATTGGTCTCATCATCTGTCAAGACCATCACTGGAAACATGCTCTGTGTGACTGACTGCTCCCCAGCAGCTCCAAAAGCGGAGTCTGGGAGAGAGGGGGCAGTGATGGGGCTCAGAAGGCCGGGTCGCCCGGGGTATCGCTCTGCTGCTAGCGCTCGGCTAGGATCCCTTGTTAGAAGCACTTCTTGCTCAGGGTTATACTCTTTGGGTTTCGTCTGCAACAGGAAGTGCTGAAAAAACACAGAACAGCATCCCGGAGGGAGGAAAATAAACGGGACCGAAAGGCTTCAGCAGGAACCAAGCAGGTTGCGCTCAACAGCCAAGGGCACGGCCAAGGCCTCCCTCAAAACCAGCCTTGCCCCGTGGGCTGCCAGGGGCCCCCCTGGCGCAGGCAGGAGAGACTTAAAGCCAAAACGCAGCTGGAGAGCAAGACTCTGGTTTTGCACAGTAGCAAAGGGACCCATGTAATACGAACAGAAAATTAAGCACAGTTGTTCTTTAAGAGCCTTTTAAGTAATAATTCTTCCTGGCCAAGGCCAATACAAATCAGATCATCTAGACATGACATTTTCTATATACAAAAAACATGTAACTTTTCAACCTTTCTCTTCTTTTGTATTTAAAAACTTTTTTTTTTTTTTTTACAAACAAGGTATGAAACTCACTGTTCAAACAGAGCCATCTCTTTTTCAAACACTGAATGAATCATTCCAACATTCATTTTTCTTTTGTGCAATTTTTTAAAACATTACCTGTACTCCTCAATGTGAGTGCTTCAAAAAAAGTTTCTATTTTTAATAAGCTTCTCAAATTAGGTTTACATCAAAAAATATTCCCACAAGGTATAGTGCTACAAGAAAAGATCCTATCAGTAAAGGTAACACATCTGAAGCGAGGTCGTCTATGTAAAAGAAATTGAACTCTGGAGTAGAGGTGTGCAACGCGTTTGGAATTTCCCTATTGACACAAAGCAAGGCTGTCCTCAGGACAGGGATCAAGTACACATGTAGGCATAGGTGTAAAAAAAAATCCACACGTATTTATTTGTGTGCAAACAGACACTCCTGTCTGCGTGTGCACGTATGCGTATCTGCATCAACAAATTCTCATTTTGCCATGTATTTTAGGATTGGGGGGTGGGAGGGCTGGATAAACCAGAGGAAAGGAGATGACTGCCTGCACTCTGGTGGTGCGCTCATCCCCCTTGCTTTTCACATCAGCACCAGCCAGAGCCCAGAGCAGGCTCTGCTGTCACCTGTGATGATGGGGCGGGAAGAAATGGAAATTACTTGTATGAGTGCATGTCCCATTTTGCCATTTGCCGAGTTCCTGGGACAGCAGAAGTGTTCCAATGGGCCAGATCCCCACCAGCCGCCTGGGGCTTTCGCCCTGGTGAACCTGGACATCACCCAAGATTTTTCCAGCCGCCTGGTTAAGGTCAGGATGTGGCCCCGACTGAACTCAGCTGTGATTTCACAAAGGTTTATACATGTGCTTCTCAGTGAGCTCCTGAGCAGCCTTGGCCAGCCAGCTCGGCCCTCCCGCAAGCACATGCGTAAGGTTTTGCAGAACTGGGTTCCAGACACGCAGAGCACCGTGCCAAGAGACCCCCCACCCCCGTCTTTGAAATAACACTATTAGTGTTTAAAAATACTGAGGATTCGCTCTCCTTGATACAGGGTTGTGGGGTTTTTTTAGCAGTTGCAAGTATTAACAGAATTTCACCGTTTCCATTTTCCTACGACACACTTTAAAGTAAAATAAATCTCTGAATTTTCACAATAACCAACAGCTACAGTTTGCGCTGAGCATGCTGCTTTTGTATTGCCATCTAAATGAGATCTACAAAGTTTAAACCACAAGATGCAGGAAATCCAAACTTGTCTGTAACATTGTACATCCCTACTCCGGAGCAGTAAAAGTGCTGCTTCTGGTCACATCAGTGTACCACACATATGCCAGCCCCATCCCTGAGTAAAAGGTGTGAAAGGTTTCTAAATGTTCCTTGATTTAAGGGAAATGAGAGTAGTGATGTCACTTCCCCACGCCGAGAAAATGACGGGAACGACAGGTCAAATGAAGCGACAGCGGCATGAAGGAACTAAAGGAATAAAAAGAAAAAGGAAGGCGTGTGTCCCCCCCCTCCTCCCGAGGTCTGCGTTTTTGAGGGAAAGCGAGCCCAATGGCAACGCACTAAATGGTAAAATAGGTCAACTGCGACTCCGATTTGGGTCTCGACCAGAGGACTTGAGGTAAGTGACATCAAAATCAAATTCCCCGTGATGTGGCCCAGACGAACTGAAACAATGCCTAAGTTAAACACTATAAGGAACAGTCACTTTATATATAGAGATATATAGATAGATTAGATAGATAGCTTTTTTTTTTTTAGAAATCCCTATAAAGAGGTTCTTATTTTATTTTTCTTTGCCCTGACTAATTTCTTGGTGATTGTATGCATTTCGTTGTAAACTAAATAGGCCTGCTGAGAAGAAAGAAGAAAAAAAAAGACAAAAAGAAAAACTATTGTCAGTTGCTATTGCCAAGTGGACGCCGCGCAGCAGCAGCAGCAGCGTCTAAACCTCCTCCTTCAGCTTGGCCTCAGCATCTCCGTGCCCGCGAGTGGCATTTTTGCCTGTGCCCAGGGACTGATGGTGCTTCCCGGGCAGGGAACTCGCTTCAAGGGATGCTCAGTGCCGGGGGGAGAGGCAAAGCATCCCCCTTTTGCAAAGGACTTGGTCCCGGGGGGGGATCTTTCTCTCCTCGGGGGGAGTCAGGTCTTGTCTGTGTGCTGCCCTCCGCCTGGTCGGCACACAGATATTAATACATCTTTTTTTACTTTTCTTCTTCCTGGATCTTTCTTAACATCAGATACACAAAGGGTTGGTGTTTCCCGGGGCAAGGGATGCTTCACCCTTAACACATTTTTTTTGAGGGGGGGGGTAGGAGGACAGGCAGCTACTAATAGTGAAAAAAAGAACTAAAAAATAAGAAGGAGCAAAGAAAAAAACTATTAGAGAAAACAAACAACAAAACAAAGCGAGGGGAAATCAGAAGTGGGTATGAGATCTAGCGAACACCGCACGGGTGAGTCTAAGTTGGCACGTAAAGTATTGCACATCCTACAAAAGCCAAAGCACGGAAAGGGACAATTGTTTGCAAAGAACCAGTTATTTCAGAATTCCCCGGTCTGAAATACAAGCACAGAACTAATACATTCCTATTGCTCCAAATGTATTTTTTTATTATTATTATTTTTTTTAGTGTTAGTTGAATAGATCCAGTCAGTTTAATAGCTGCTGCTTCCTTATTAACCACAAATGTGTATGCGTATGGTTTCACTTGAGATTTTTTTTTCGAGTATGCATGAAGTACAGAAATAGTGGTACGACTGTGAACTAAAATCTGTAATTCTTTCTATTCCTTTACCATCAAAGCTTAAAAACAAAACAGGAAACAAAACGAAACAATAAATTGCAAGTGCCCTGAGCAGAGTATATGGAAGATTAAGCAACTTCTCTGAGCAGAAATATTAACAGATAAGCACTAACTAAGCAGTGTGACTGTGAGAAGAAACCCACTCAGCTATTTGGTAGCCTGCCGAGAGGTTAATAAAATTCAAGGAAATTCAAGAATAGTTTCAAGCTATTTTAAATGTATTTCAACTTTTTGGTGCACCCCAGAATATGGTATAAAAACAATTAGTTCTGGTGTGAGCTAATTTCAAGTAACAGAGTCAAAGCTGGGGTTCGGGGTTAACATTTCTTCTCTTAAATAAAAGGACTGTATTTTAGGGGAGAGGGAAAACGAGATTTTAAATAACTTTTGTTTACTTTAGGTCGCTGCGTTTCTAACGACGGGACTTTTATATTTCCTTTTCTCCCCATCTGTACAGCTTCTCCAGAGCTTCCCCAAGGATGTCGAGCTCGCCCACCCAAGCCAGGCCCAAGCGCCATCCCCGGGGCTGGGGATCCCGCCAAAGGGATCTTTCCAGGGGCAGCATCAAGACTCGAGGGCTCGGCCCCGCGGTGCTTCATCCCCGCGCCTCCCCGGGGCTCCCGCAGGAGGGGGGTGCACAGCACCCCAAAGGATCCGGCCCCAACCTGGGGAAAAGGAAAGACTGAACGGCGTGAATCCCTCCCTGTCCCCCCCTCCCCCCATCCCCATCCTACTTGGTTTGTACCAAACTCTTGAGATCTCGCCTTTCCAATGGAAAACCATGCAATTAAAATAACAAATAATAATAACAATAAAATAACAATAGGTTTGTTTTCAAAACAAACAAACACCTTGCTTACGTATAGAAATGTTTCTTGTGGAAAACTCTCTCAGCAAGTCTGAAGAAAAATTCTCAGAGCTGTCCCGGTAGGACCTGGTTCTGTGTGGTAGATATGGTAGAAAGACCAAAAATGAACTTTGAAAGGAACGTAACCCTATGAAATGGCCTAGAGCATAGGCAGGTTAGTGAGTAATTGCTACATTTGTTTATGCTCTTTCAGACCCCCCCTAACCCACAACATTATTAGGTAAAAACTGCAGGAATACCACACAAATGATAAACTCAAGATGTGCAAATTGCAAGATTCTTTAAAGTCCATCTTTTTCAAAAACACTGGACAATGATTTTTTTTCCCTCTTTCCTTTTTCCTTTCTCTTATTTTTTTTTAATTATCTGTCAGCTCACATATGCCTTTAACTCTTTCTCAAGCATTAAAGTTTAAAAAGTGCCTCCTATTAAGTAGTCCTTTGTGGACAATGACTGTCACATACTAGTTCAATAATTCACATTCATCCCTTTGAAACCACATTAAAACTTTCAGCATCTTGCCTGTGAGAAAACTTTACATAGTTGCATGTAGTTACAGTGTTGAAGAGATTTGTTTGTTGTTGTTGTTGTTGTTGTTGCTTTCTGAGCAGATTAAAGTGAGATACAGTACGTACTGAGTGTTAGACCAGGATGCTCAGTAATAAAGTGTGAACAGCATTTTAAGTGCTTAAAGACATTCTAGGTTCATCTCCAACAGCGGATTCCTGTGTCACACCGAAATCTGAAAAAAAGTGGCACCAGTTGTCCATAATCATGAACTCAAAACAGTACTAAAGACAAAGGATTTGCAACCTTACTGCGAACAACGGATGCCTGTGATCTCCCAGGGGCAGTACGCGTCTACCTTGTGGAAGCAAATGTCAATGGCGTAACCCGGTCGGTTTGTCTAACACTGCACAGAAACAGGAGCGAGCCTGAGCCAGGCGCATCTGTGGAGCCGGAGGCCTCCTCACCCACACCCACGCACACCCACGACACACGCACCCACCCACCCACCCCATCGCCGGCAAGGAAAACCTTGCAGGGCGACCGGAGCAAGAGCCTGTACAGCCTCCCCATCTGCTGGCTCCGGGCAATGGAACTGCACTAGCAAGCAGAAAGGAAATGTTGGTGTGGCAGTTGCTTTAGGAATAAAAATCAGTGCAGTCAGACCCCATGGGGGGAAAAAATATATATATACATATACACACACACAAATATATATATATATATATATATATATATATATATACTGTAGAGCCTTGATTAAGTGTTGGCTTGTTGTTGAAAACATCCGATCCTTTTCAAGAAGACCCGTGGGTGGTGTCCTCAACATCCACCTTGGGTGAGGAAACCTCTTCACCAACCAGACACAGAACCCCAGTCCCTTGTCGGGACTGGTGCGCACACACACTCACACACGCACACGCGCGCACACACTCCACGCCTGACACGCACCTCTGCTACAGTTCCCTTCTCCTCACCTCCCTCCAGAAAAAAAACTAGAACGGGAACCAAAACAACAAAACGAAAACAAAAGAAACAGCGACAAAAAGGAAACAAAATCACAGCTGGACCCTGTCCTACACGAGGTGTTAGAAAACAGGAGCCATGACAACACATTCATTTCCACTAAGGGTGTGTGAAGCAGATACTGCCCCTTCCGTAGCTCTCGATAAACCTAGTCACTGACAAACACTTGTGGAAAAACATATGCACCAGTCTCCTGCATAATACCAGCTGCAACTATAACAACAAGGTTATAACATAAACCTAAAATAAGATGATAACATGTAAATACTGGGTTATTTAGTCTACAGTACAGTAATCTGGATAAAAATGACAAGGGATAGCCTAATTTCCTTTCCCCAAACAACTTTTACTTTCCTACGTTGGATCGACCTTCAATGCAAATCTTAACCTCCTGAGGAATAAAAGAAGGCTTGGGAAGAGTCAAAGGTGGCTCCTCTTCTGATTTCTCTAGTTTTCGTGTTTCGGGGGCTGACCACCTCCTCTTCCTCGTTGCCGGGGGCTTGCTGGGTTCTGTTTTGGTGAGCAAAGGTGCTGCAGGCAATCCTATTTTGTCCGGAAACTTCAGTTCACCATTCTCAGCTAACATCTGTGCGCTTCCCTGATTAATCCCGTTTTCCTGCTCCGCACACCTGTGTCTACTTCCAGCTAGACTGTCATTCTTTGAATGCTTCAGCAAGATGCTAGCTGAGTCCACGGGCTGGCCCTTTTTAATAGAGCCGTTCTTCAGGTTCTTGAGCGTGAGAGATATGCAGACGTCCCCCACCGAGAGTTTGGAGCATGGCAAATCAAAGAGATGGCTGGTTCTCTCGGGGCAGCAGGATGACCAGCCTTGTCCAAATACAAAAAAAGGGTATTCTACCAAGACTTCCACGCTGACCTGCAGAAAGAAAAGGGACAACAGAGAGAGAGACAGAGGGAGAGAGAAGGGAGAGCATGAGATCACCCGTACGCCCTCACACACGCTGCGCAGCAGACGGCGCTCGCCGCGGGGGAGAGGGATGAAACCGAAATTGCAAAAGCGACGCTCAGTTTCTGCAAAATCAGTGCATTGACCGGTGGACTTCACGCCTGTCCTTGTCAAATGAGTGTTAATGGTTTATCTGAGCTCGGCGTTTCTTAGCACAAGACCTTGGCGGGAACCGAGTTTTACCTTTATCCAGCTGCTCAGAGAGGCATAAGAGGCAAAAAGGCTTTGGCATCTGGCAAACTCTTTTCCACACTGTACCCTTGTGGTACCTAGAGCCTGTCATCTACACCTAAAGACACTTTCCAACCAGAGGATGGTTTAAGGGAAGCTCCCCAAGGCTGCAAGAGGCTCTGGCTCCTGCTCCCAGCTCTGACATACCATTTCCTAAACGACCACGGAAACATCATCCTGATCTCCACCCATACAAGCATATACTTACCAGCCTGAAACACATGAAGCATGCTGATGGGAACCATGAGCATGTACAGAGTTGTAGCTGTAAGAGCGGCGAGTGTGAACCCACCATCCCCCAGCAGTCCCGTTCCCAGTCCAATATCTTCCTTCTCACACCTGCTGTCCCACCCTACAGCTGAGTTCACCTCCTTGCCCTTCCTCAGGGAAAGGATCCTCTGTTCCCCCTCCTCCTGCAGCTCCTGCACTGAGTCTCCTTTTCTGCCCTGTCTTCTCTGCCCCCCACTTCAACAGCATATCTGGTTATGAACCCTATCAAACAGGGAGCTGCAATAGCCAGAACAGACCATCAACAGCTGCCCACTGCTCCTTGACCTTGCAGATGCCAGGTCCTGAGGTCCCAACAGCATAAAGAACCTAAACACGCACTTAACTTTGCAGGTGTCAGCACTACAGCACGGTGCTGCGTCTGCAGGCTCCATCACTTGATGTGGGCCCATGCAAGCCATGGCCCATGGGGCCAAACCCCGACCCGGCACACACCCATGAGGGCTGGAAATTACGACTAATACTTTTTAAAAATTTAGAACGTATTTTTAACTTGCTGTGCGTAACACCAATAAGGTCTGCAACTCCAAGAGGGTGGCTTATGCTGAAGGCAGGATCCTGGTCTGATGGTGTAACCATCTCCTGCCACTCTGCCTGCCCAGCAGAGCAAGCCACTATACAAGGAATTTTGAAAGTTTAGAGGCACAAGATACTCCCCAAAACATTTATTTCTGTCATATTAAAGCTCTTCCGACCAGAACTGTGTGCCAACAGCCAACTACGCGCATGGCAACAGTGGAAAGGGACCTGACTCTAGGCCTGGTTTATGATTTGAAGCATAAGTGGGGGGAGGTAACCATCGAAGACCCATCCTTCAATGCTGCTGGCTAGAAACACTTAAGTGCCAGGATTTGCAGAAATATTTGGCCAGAGCTTGGGACCCTATTCCACACGTATTCCTCTCAGTAAGGCGTCTGACTGGGAGAAGTGGTGAATATCCAGTATCTCCCATGGACTTACATGGAAACTGCTGTCTACATAGAGTTGTAGGCTTCTCTCCAGGCTTGGATCATCTGGTGGATGCAGTTTTCTCCTTTATATTACTATGTCTCTCCTCTTTCTTCCTTCCTTCCTACCTGCTATATTTTTTTCTTCCTTTTTATACTTTCCCATCCTTGTCAAAAGCTATTTGTATCTGTGGGAATCATGCATGCTTGTGTGCATTATCCTCACCGACACACAAGCTCCTCTTGATGTGAACACACTTCCACAGCATGTTACTTTTTTTTTTTTAATGTGGCATCCAAAACACTTGTCTGAACTGTCAGTCACTGAAACGAATCCTGGAATTGGTGGTGGTGATCATGAATAATACCAAGTAATAAAGACGGTGATATGCTGTATTTTCCACGATCTGGTCACAGTGTGCATGTACTACTATCAATCTGAAACGGCTTCTCTCACAGATTATCAGGTGCTTTTTCAGCTGGCTGCTTCTGGATTCATCTAACTTGGGATTTAAGGCAACCATGAGCAATAGTAGTCAAAGACCTTTTAAGTATGAAATTTCAGTAAAAACAGCCCCACATAATTTTTTCTGTCTGCTGTGTTAAAACACAAAAGCTCCTTCCCTCAATATCTTGTCATGATTATTGTAAGAGAGAAAGAAGTCTGGAACTTGTTTTCCAACTACTAAGACAATAAAACAAGAAACCAAAATGTTGGTCCCTCTTCAAGCACACCGAGGCTCTACTGCAAGCTACATTTCTATTACTTTTTCTTAAGAATGATTAGTGAAAACCCCCCAAACTCTTCAGTGCAGCCACTGAATATCTGCAGTTTTCTATAACCCTTTATAATTGTATTTCTCAGCCAAACCCAGTAGGTAAGGCAGCCAATTCAGACTGCTCAGGAAACTGTGGATGAAGCTGGAACATGGATGCTAAGTGCTGGAAGATTTGATGCCCAAGAAATAAATACCTTTCCCACCGTTCAGAAACAGGGCAACTTTAGTCTCGGGACTCTCTGGCAAACCAACGTGACAAGCGCTAAATCAAAAGGTACCTCATAGTAGTGGCTGACGTGAACTGTATTTAAATAAATGTAAACATACATTTTGCAATTGTTTTTCTCTCTGATATTATTAAAATGTGATGAAACTAGGAGTGGCAGGCTGGAAACAAAGAGGAGGAAGCGGTTCTAGAAACCACGTGCAATTAAGTGGTGGAGCTCTCTGCTGAAGGCAGCTTCCCTGGGGGTGCTGAGAGACTCCTCAGGTCCAAAACACAACTGTGTGGATTTGTGGAACAGATGCTCTCCCTCCAGCAGAGAGAAGACTCTGCAGTGCCGCCTTCCCACACAACCTTCCCTACTCTGAGACTTCGGGACTCCTGATCTTCCCTCCACCCCAAAAAACACCAGAGCTCTTATCTGCTGCGCTCCCAAAATTCAGTAACATGCATTCGAAGACACACCACAGCTGCCCCATCACTTGGAGGAACAAGGACTTACTGCCCCTGTGACAAGGGGACACGAAGACCACAAGAGGGAAAGGCTGGGAGAGATGTCCATCTGCAGCAGCAAACCGAGTCAACTTCTCTCTTTCCATGCCTGTTACGGTGCCAAAGATAATGAAAAGGAGAGCACTGAATAAAAGAAAAAGTAACTGGTCTGCGTGCATGCAGATATATAAGGGGAAAACTAAGCTAGATGATGATCTAAAAAAATATGCATTAAACTAGTTAGGGCTACTAACTACATGATCTAACAGGACTTTTCCATCTCTGGTGTCTATGATACTGCTTTTTTAAAAAAGAAAAATTAAGAACTGTATAATGATCTTTTCTTTTTAAGATGTACTTTAGGAATAACTAGGGACTGAAATGCAGGGATGAAAGCACACATTTCAGTAAACTTATTTTGCATCTCCTGTGTGTTTTGACCTTAACATCAATGGAGACGAATGGCTTCCGCTTGTTCCTGGCAGCAAAAGAAAGGACAAGTAATAATGATGAACATGTTACTACAAGAATAATATGTGGAATTGCAAAGAGATGCAGATCTGTATGCCTTTTCCTTTAGGCAACCTGAATGCAGATGAATAACAGCTGGACTTCGCGTTCTCGTCCAGTTGATACTTGACTTCTTGCTAATCCAGAGTAGGGATGCTGTGAAATGGAAACCTGCCTCCCTCCAGGGATAAGGCCAGTTATTTCAATGAAAAGGCATGTAGCTTTAGGTCAATTAATCTTCCTCTAGGTTTCCAACACCTGGAAGAGTGTTGGATTCACCAGGTGACTGGAAGATGGGGAAAGGAGGGAGGACAACCTCTTTCAGCCCAAGTGCTGGGCGGGGAGGGGGGCAGCTGTGGGCTTGCAGTGACACGATACAATAGCAGCTGTGCGGTGCCTCCCTGTTTACATTACATTTGTATACACTCAGCTAAAAATAATCTCCTACCTCTGTCCCTCAACTGGCGAGAAGATTAGCTAATGTTTGCGGAGTCTGAAAATACGAATTCATCAATATTATAATGACTTCCCAGAGATGGCTGGGAAGAGTACATAAGTGAGCCAAAGCTAATGATAACAATGCTATTTTTGATACGGCACTCACTCTTTACAACTTACAGTCCCTTGCTAATACTGTTTGAAAAGCTCCCTCCTTCCAGAAGTAAGCATGCAACCGAAACTTGATTGTAATGAAATACCTTGTGAAGCTACACATGCAGATATATCCTCGCTGTACTCCGGAGTCAAGATATATTTAAGTGCAGCGGCACCGCAGTGCTACCGCTCAAACCAGCACCACTAAATACTGTTCTTTCAACAAGGAGACTTAAGCCCTCTTCATGCAGTCAATTTTTTAACGAGCAATGACTCCCGCATGCCTGCTAGTAAGACTAAATGCTTTCTTATGGCCACGTCAGGCTGAGGGTGAGGTCACTGGAGGCTTCAAGCACGGAGAAACGATCTCTCTCTCTCAACTCAGGCAAGGGAAAAACAGCAGAGCTGTCCCCACTATGCAGGGCTGCAGCTGATCTGGGAAGAGACCCAAGTCCTGGAATCTGCAGGAAACCTAAATTAAACCCCTGTTTCTAATCATATCTCTACGTGACTCGCCCTCCATTCTGGAAGCATCCCCCGTGGGAAACACAGCTGGGGAGTATTTCAGCAGTGATGATGTCAGCCCGCTCCTGATAGGCAGAATCCTCCGTAAGGTGACACTTTGCTGGGTGAGACCCGTGTGCCTGGCCCTGGATTTTTACAGCCTCAGACTCGGTTTGCTTTCTGCCAGAGGATGGCAGTCCACCCCCTTGTAAAGGCACTCCTCCTGGAGCCTGGAACTGCAACACATCCCCTGCGCTGACAGATCTGCGAACGAGACATGACACAAATGCTACCTGCTAATTTGTACCTCTTCTGCTAGTGCAGAGACCAGTGGCCCAGCTGCAAGGAGAGAAACGAGAGCAAGATGAAAATTGCAGATGGGAGATTGCTGCCTTTGAAATCTCATTATTCAAGGCACTGGGGCAAATTATAGGAACTGGTCCTGATCCAAGGACGGTTCCTCTAATAATGAAGCCTGAGATGCACCAAGATACAGGTAAGCGGTGGGGAAAAAAATCACGTCTTTATACTGAAAGCACCAGAGGTCCAACTTCTATCAGCTGTGCAGATGCACACACGTACATGAATAAAAACCACACAGGGAACCTGCACGTTTGACATGAGAAAGGGGATGTGTCACATGTAGCGACATACCATGTGTGCGCAACGGGGGGAGGACTGGCCACAGACTGCTGTGACTGTAAGAAATTTTTCGTGTAATCTGCTTCTCAGTACCGTTGCTGTTTGTTTTTCTTCTCCAAACTGTCAGCCTGAGGTGCTTTACTACATGTGTCAGCGTCCAGCTCCTCCCTCCCTCTCATTCTGGTTCTCTAGCACTGAGGGTGCAGCATCGGAGTTGCAGATGCTGCAGTTCCCAGCATTCAAACCACACCAAACAGATTTGCAACAAGATTATTTAAAATGAGTACCTCTAGGAAGCAAAATGCTATCCAGTGTATCTGAATTGTTCCAGCCTCAGCACAGCAGAATCTAAATTGCTCAGAAAATGGACAACATTAGGATAATGCTTTATGACCAGTATGTACTCACGTTCAACCTAAAAATACCTTTGGAAAGTTACAGGTTTTCTTCCTACATTTGGAACCAATGAGAAACAAAGGTCAGAAGCACAGCCTCCCAGTCATCTAGATAGTTTTTCTTTCCAAATTAGCCTCAAACAAACAGTTTATGTGAACTGTGCAGTGTTTAAACTACCCACAACAGAAGCCTCAGTAAAACTCTGTAGTGCACATCAGTAACTTACATGTGTGATGGAGCCCTTCCCAGGCAGCTCCAAGTTTTTAAGCCATGGAAATTCACTGCCTTGTGCCCCTACCTGTCTTCTCAAGGGTAGGACTTGAGCTGAATCTAACCTGAGCTTTCTAGTGTGGAAGGTAAAAATCACCTATCAAAATGCAAAATATATCCTCTTGTACTGCTTACATAATTTTATATATTAATGAAAAAACATGAAGAGCATGTAATTCTTCCTGTGGGTTCTCTGGCTATAAGAAAGAGCCGGGTTATATCCAAGAGACCAAATTTATCATCAGTGTAACACTGATGGCTCCCCTGGCATGTTGAGGTGGATGATTTTGGGACCAGAGTTGGACTTGTGGATGGATGTAAACAATGAAGAACCAACCTTGCATGGACCCAAAGTGACTGAGATGTGCTGAGAAAAGCTGCACCTGGGGGGGCCACAGCATGCGCCCCAGTCCAATCCCCCCCACCCCATCATGCGCTGCCATTACCTGTGCTCGATGCTCCCCCACCGCAAACTGTATCACCGCAATGCCTGGGCTATGGCTGTCTTCAATCCTCTCCACAGTGCTGGAGTCTATTTTCAGGTCATTGCTAATTTCCGCGCTCTGTATGAAGTCTTCTGTTTTCAAGTCCTCTACTTTCTTTAGCTCCCCGTTGGCCAGCTGAATGATCGACCCCTTCATGAAGTACGGGGGCAGTGTGGGAGGCGCGGCGGCAGCGGGGGAAGCGATGGACTGCACCACGGGCAGGTGGATCTGCGCCTGCACCATGGTGGCCTGGTAGGCAGGCTGGGTGGTGAGGGGCTCCGCGCTGAAGTTCTCGCTCTTGGGGATGGCGGTGGTGACAAACGTGTGAGGCACTGCTGCAAACTGGGGAGACGACGTGACGATGGCAGGTGCCACTCCCGACGGCTCGACGTCCGCGCCGCCGACCGGTATTAGCAGGGGCTGGGTGCCAGGGATCACCAGGTGCTGCGGCAGGCTGCCGGGGTACCCGATGGCTTGCTGCTGGCCGCTCAGGTAGCCGATCACCGGTGGCTGGGTCCCGGCGTAGAAGGCTGTCGCTGGCAGTCCGACAGGGAGTTGCTCGGAGGCGCTGTGGGTGGTCTGGATGACGGTGTGAGGGGACAGCGTGGCCACTGCCTTCACCCCCTCGTGGCCCAGAGCCTGCTGCGGAGACAGGGCGTAGGACCGGTGGGCTGGCTTTCCTAAGTGCAAGCTTCCCTTGTCATTGAGGGCTGAGGGAGAGGTCTCACGGTTGGTGGCCTGCTGCACCTCCATATCCGCCGTGGGCGTGCTGCTGTTGGGGACCACCATGACGGAGGTTCGGACACCCGAGGAATCCCGCACACCATACTCGGCGGGGCTCGAGTGGACCACCACGTGCCTGGTCTCGTAATGATGGGGAGCTGGTTTATTGCCTGCTTTGACCAGACCCATGTCGGCAGAGGGCGAAATGCCGTACCTCCGGCTCTTCTCTATCTCGCCGTTCAGTACCTCCTTGGCCTGCATCGCCTGCAGCCGGCTGCTGTCAGGCTTCTTGGGGGTATCCCTGGTGATAAAGTGGCCCCCTGAGTCGGTGTACTGCACCACCACTTGGGAGGAAGGGCCGAGGGCAAGGGCATGCGGGATTACTGTCTGATGGGGGTGCAGGGGGACTGGGATGGTTGGAGGAGAGACGTTTCTGACAGTGCTCTGGGAAGAGCTGGAAATGTGGACGTACTGGTTCTGCTGGGTGGGTGGAGGAGACCCGGGGGCGATCAGTCCAGGCGTCCTGACCAGGTGCGGCTCAACTTTGTGCCCTTGCTGGCTTAAGGTGCTCATGCTGGCCAGCAAAGTGGAATAAGCCTCCAGCTGGGAGCGCTGGGATGGAGTGGTCGCAACAGCCGTGGCCGCCGCCACAGCGCCGGTCGCAGAATTGGCTGTTGGGGAAATCAGCTGTGAGGGGATGAATCCGGTGTACGAGCCGCTGTACTGGGGCCCGACGAACTGGAAGGTGTGTTGCAGGTGTGTGTACTGCACGGGGGAAACGGGAGTCCCTGACTGGGAGAGGGCGGGCGAGTACACCGTGGGGAGAGTGGTGGAGGCTGGAACGGACCTCGGTGCACTCGGTGCGGAATAGTCCAGCCCTGCAGACAGCGACTTGTGCAAACCCTGCGGCAAGCCCGCCTCCGCCGACGACGTCCCCCCGGGCCGGTGCCTGCCCCCCAGGCTGCCCTGGCCGCTGGGTGTGCTGGGGAGCCATGATAGGTTGTCCGCACGGTGGTTTTCATTTGGCAGGACCGGCTTCACGTCCGAAGGCAGGCTGGTAGCAGGGATTTCTCGCTTCTTAGGTGGCAGGCATTCATTGCTCCGCTCTTGGTTGGATTTCATCTTTCGCCGTCCCCCCTCCACTGTGCTGGATTCACTGTCTGGCTGGCTCTGATTTCAGTCTGATAAACGGAAAGTCACATTTGATTTCTGCAAGGGATCCAGTGACTTCATGAGGAATCATCTCCCCGTGAGCACGATTCTCTGGCGGCTCCTCTGGATTCTGCAATGAGAGGGTGGGCAAGTGAGGAGGGAGTCACACTGTCAGTGCTGGGAAATGAGAACAAACGAGCAGACACCCTGAAAAAGCAAGTGAGTAAAAGAAAAACCTCTGGAAAAAACAAAACTGGTCACGCATTGTTGCTCTTGTGTCAAGGAGCAGTTGACAGCTGCACTGCAAGCAGCAGCAAAAATCTGCTAACGCATCACGAAAACAATTGAGACTTTATAGGCAGATCAGAAACTCTCTGGCCATAACTTGCCACATTTAGCAGTGGTCACTTATTTCCCAAGGCTCACTTTCTCCTTCCTCTGGGAAAACCCTCCATGTCTCTAAGGTGCCTGGTTCGCTCTTCCAGTCTCTCCTTCCTCTGCAACGATGACGTTGCCTTCACCCTGCCGTGTCCTAAAAAGCACGGGAGCGTGGCAGGGTGCCCTGAGGAACATGCACATACAAAATATTTACGTTAGCAACAAGCAGCTATTAGTGGTGTGGAGGGAAGGTGGTGGGTCACTCCTGAACCTTTGAACCCCAGAGTCACCTGCAGGGTTACTTAATACCACACTGGGCACGGATTCGGAGGCAGCAGCTGCCCCTGTCGTCGTCCCCCCACGCCACAGCTCCTTACGGGCACACGTGCCCTTCATCTACCCGTCTGGCAATGAACCTCAGCCACACGATCTGTTTACAGCAGCAGCCCAGAGCCAGAGACGGCTGTCAGCCAGGTTTTTAATGTGTGGGGTTTTTTTCTGCCTGCCCCCCGCCATGCTTTGGACTCCCTCTGCTACTGCCACCTCACGCCCAAGTGCCCGGGCAGGGGTCTACACTGGGAGATGCCCCCCACCCCAGGCAGGTTGGTCGGAACCAGGCACTGGCACCATCTCCATCTCCGCTGGGATCCCATCCCTCGGTTTCTTAGTGACTGCCAGAACAGGGAGAGGCTGTGGGTACCGTAGTCGCGGTCACAGCCACAGGTCCAAATCTTGAGCAAACTCAGCCCTGGGGGTGCCTCTCTAGGACTGCTTGGAAAAGCACGTTTGGGTTTCCTGATCCACACCACCCGCCACTGTGAAAGCTCACTGTTTTATATTGGGCTGATTTTGTCCAAAGTAGCTGATTGCTTTGCAATCACTTAATTCAGTGACTTCAGCCACCCAAAGGCAACAAAGTCAACAAAGTCTTCCTCACTCCTTCACTATCTGCTAAGGAAAACGCTGTAACTAAATCACATCATGCTTTGAAAAAAAAAGCAAAAGGAGCTGACAGTCTCCCCCTACCTCCCTGAAACCTGCCTTGCCTTCTCCCAAAGCAAACTTTACACATAGTGAAACTCTTCCCCACCCCTGTCCAGCCACCACTTGTCACCTGCATTTCTGGCTGTTTTGAAAGATAGGAAAGAATGGGTGCTAAGAAATTGTGCACCTCACACAAGCAGCATCCTAACAAGAAAAGTGTGCATTACATGAAAGAAAGATGGAGAGAAAAAGAATTAAGAGTGGATGAGAAAGAAGATGGAAATAGCATATAGCCCACTATAAAGTGAATGCTGAGCAGCAGTAATGATACTTATGGCAAGTAATATTCCTTTGGGGGATTTCTTTCCCTGCTGCCTTGCTTCTAATGAACAATAAGCCTGATGTTTATATTCGTATGCAGTACTTTGAAAACATACTAGACTAAGATTAAACCTATCTTTAAGAGCACTCTTTATGTTTATGGTCCTCCAAGCTGCTGTAAGCCTGCAGGAAAAGTCCAAACCTAACGGTTTGATACAATCAGTCTTAACTTAATTATTCTGTTTCTTAAATATTGATAAGCACCAATAGCCACAGAGCCCGTGGGGGGGTAAAGCACTGTTTCAGGGCAGATTCCATGGTTTTGAGGTGAGAGCGAGGACAAAAGGACTCAGGGCAGCTTCAAAAGAGCAAAGGCCAGTAACGCCTTGAGCAGGGCGGCTCAGGGGCAGCAGTACCCCCCGAAAGGGGGCTCAGCACCACTACCCCGACCCGCCGGCACCACCGCCTCGGACAGGGTCCCCGCTGTACCAGCATGGGTCTTCCCCCTCCTCCTAGCAGTTGCTCAGTGTGTCTTGGCAACAGCTAAAATTATTATATTACACATGACTTACGGATTTTTATTTTTAAGTTCGACTAAAAATAAAATCGCCGAGCTCACATTTGCGCAGTCATCCTTGGGTAACTTTAGCTGGCTGTAGCCTTTCTGCCCCGGGCAGTCGGCTTTGGCAGGTCAGTCAGCAGCTCCAGGCCCAGACGGCTGCCCGGGGATGCCATGAGGGGACACGAGGTGCTTGTCCTGCTCCCCTTGCCACGGGGAGCTCACGCTGGGCTGGGATCCTCCTTCTGTCTCTCGTGGCAATGGACAACAGCTGCAAACCCAGGATTTAAATACACTCTCATGGGGAAAAGCCGGGAGCAGAGGGTTGGCCCCTCTGTATGCAACAGTGCAGGGAGATTGTACATGGGAACTGAATATGGACAGCCTCTGCTGTGATGGACAAACAAGGCTCCCCCAAACTAGTTGTTGTGAAAGTCTGAGGGTTCAGCTTCTCCACGTCAAAAGTACTACTGTGAAGCTGTATGAAACCTGGTGAAGTTTCACTCTGCCAGAGCTGAAGCAAAGGTTTTGTTCTGCTAAATAGCATTGAGCCTCTGAGTTTTGGGAAGCCTCCAATGTCCAAGCTAACATCCTTCGAAACTACCAAATACTAAATCTTTCAGGGCTTTTTTTGTGCATGTGTAAATCTTTCATACGGCTGACTTCATCATCACCGGCAACAAAAGGGCTGCCTAAAATCTCCCGGAGAGCGCAGGAGGAATGAACAAGCTTAACAGAGACAAGGGATGAGACAGCTGTAGAGCGGTGAAGACTGCCCCACTTTTCCAAGCTCAAGTACTTCACGGTGAGACTTTGAACTCTAACAGACACAGGACTGGATTTGCAGAAATGCAAATGTGCAGCATAAAACAGCCTACTTCTACTTCGAGACTTAAAAGTAAAATGGTAGGTTTTCAGCATAATTCAAGTTCCAGCAACAGCAAAGATAAGACAGGACTGATTTTGCTCTGGAAGCAATGAAAGGGAGACAACCCAAACAGAGTGTCTCCAAGGCAAGAAATACAAGACCTGGTTAAACTGCTCTTTGCTGGCTGTCCTAGAAAGACGAACGCCTGCCTTCTGCAGTGTGCTGCACAGTTTGTTATTTGTACGTTTTGTTTTTTTTTTTTAAATCCAAGTCATTTTTCTGACTCTCGAGATTTCTGTTCTCTTTAACTTCAGAGCTGTCGATCACGATTTGTGAGATATGGAAACGACAGGAAACAGCAGGTGATTTTTCGCTCCCACTTTGTACGTGTGTGGGTCACACGAATGCGTGCGTGTGTGCACGCCTGTGTAATTATGGCTGAGAAGGTAAAGGGGACAAAGAGATCAGGGACAGCAGCTGGACTTTGGTATCTCTGGCAGCGAGTACACATGAAACATTGCTAAAGTGTCTGGACAGCCAGTGTCCGCTGGCAGCCCGCCCACACTCAAATTCCTGGAAAGGCTTAAGGCAGAAAAATAATCACTTGGAGGAGTCACCATCTGGGCTTGCTCTGGTCCCAAAGGGGGTGCTCTCTGGAGCACAAGATCTGCATTTTTCATGCAAAACTCCAGCGCCTCTCCGCAAGGCACTTTAAACCTCACTATGTCTCTCCCAAACCAGTATTTTTCTGTTTATTTCATCTAATAAATTTAAAACTCATGAGAGGATACTGGGTTACAGTTTGAAGGGCTGACCTCCTTTATTTATCTGGAGTTCACTGCAGCAAAGGTAAAAGCAGCAACGCCAGCCTCAGCCCGCACTGCAATTGCACACTGCATCCCACCACGCGGGATGGACCCTTGGAGCGCAGAGGAGCTGGGGCCAGACTCCAAAACCATGGCAGCACCTGGCTATGCAAACAGTCATCATGCAAACTGCCTTCATAAATCAGGTACCTTTTGCAGTCTCGTGATGCAGCTATCGTCATTTTTAGGTCTCTAAAACACCTTCAGAAATCTGGTCCGTCTTCCTCTCTGGTCCCTGACCTTTCTGCAGCTGCTAACAAACTCACACTGACATTTGTCACCAGGAGCAAGGGCCGGAACCACACACTTGGGTTTAGCCCAAGGGGGGCAGCTATCAGCCTCCAACTTCAAGGGTATTCAATTCAAAACAGTTGCTTATTGTCAAAAGCCTCCTTTGATCCCAAACCCTAATAACACACAGATTATCACTGACTTTTTAACTTCTAGCTTCTGGCTCCACGTATGACCAGTAAATTCTCACATTTATCCATGCAATAAAAAAAACTGGGTCTCCCCTCTGTCAGACACTGTTGCTGTGCCTGGCAAGCAGACATCAATGCAATGTTCAAAGAGTACACCAGAAAAATAAATCTTTCAATCAAGCCTGACACAGAATTCTTTTATGTCTGGGGTGTTACTGGGCAGAAAAAGCAGTGCAGTCTGTTGCTCCCGCCGCAAATCGCCCACCCATCCTGTCACGATAGGGCGAGCAGGTAATTTCGGCAGCGCTGGAAATCAGTGGGAAGGCACTTTGTACCACCTCTCCCCACCCCTCCAAGGAGTTTGGCATGTCATAGGGTGGGAATCAGAGAGATTAAAAGACAGACACACTGCAGAGGGCTCCACAGCTGCATTCTGGCTCTCAGATCTATATTCCAGCTTCCCCCGCTGCTCTACGCCCTGCCCGCTGCCAGTTACATATTCATAGTTGTAACTGCTACAGATTTAATTAGCCTTGCCATGTGCAGCTCGGCACACGCCAACAATAGCTATAGGAGTTTATTGTTCAATCCGACCAATTTCACAGCTCTCTGGCAGATTTCCCAGGAGGGCCAACTGCAGAGATCCATTAAGAAGAAACATGAAAACCTCTACTACAATGTGAAATTCGCCTCCCAAAACTAAAGGATTCCTGATCAACACCGCATCTGCAAGACAGATTGTCCACTGCAGTGTTAGCTCTTATTATGCTTCTGGGAGTCCACCACAGCAAATTGCTACAGGTTTCTGCAAAGCAAGCAGCTCTTCTGCGTATCCCTCCTCTCCCTGGTCAGATCAGACAGCTTCCACACAACATAAAAAGCCAGCAATAGAAGCAAACCTCGGCGAGCATATCACTAGATGTGAGATGGCCAATGGCTCAACATTCCCAAGAGACTTTATGATGCAAGTATATAGGTACCAAAGTTGAGTGAGGAAGCTTTAGGAGGAAAAAATAGTGTAGGACACTGTCCCAAAAGGATGGACAGATGATGGAGTTTCATGACAGCCATTCACTTGCTGACATTCATAAATGTAGACAATACAAACTGATTATTAGAAAGTGACTCCAGTGGTTAATTATCCATCCCTGCTGCTTAGCTCTTGAATTTTCAGGATAAGGGGAAGATCTAAGCAGGGCACGTGCCTCCTATAGTCCTGTTCTACTACGGTTACACTGCCGTTAGGTACACATAGCTATTTTATGTGGTAGGTGCTGGTGATATGTACAAGAATATGGTGCCAGTATTAGCTTTGGTTTTAGCTAGGCTAACTGCTGAATTAAGATTTGGAATTAACTTTCATAAGTTTGGAGGTTTCTGCCATCAGTTCATCTGGGTACCACCACCTGGTTCCGCAACAAGAAAGATGCCCATATTTTCAGGATCTGTGAAAGTCATGCGATGCTCTGGATGTGCAGTGTACCTTTCTGTGCACATGTAAAGCGATGCAGTTACATGTCAGCCTTGTAGGACTCCTGAGCATCATGGGTGATCTGAGTAGATTCACAGCTGCCTACTCATTTATTCCACTTATTTTACAAAAAAAAGTTATTAGCAAAGGTGATCCCTTCTCTTCCAGCATGCTTTGCAAAGAGGTGGTACCATAGAGTGCAGCAGAATTGGTCAGGCAGGCAGGCTGGAAGCAAGGAGGCATTTACTCCAGAAGCTGCAAGCCAACCCCACGGCAGGGCTGTGTTGGAGGACTTTGGCCATCCCGCCACCCTCCCAGCCCACCCCGTGGGCAGCACTCTCGTTCCTCCGCACAGAAATCCCCTGCCTCGCAGTGCCAAAGCTGGGTGCTCAAATATCATGAGTCAGGCCCTGCTTCTTGCTCTTGAAAAACATGATACTGGTTTCCAAATCGAAGATCTCTTAAAGTGATAACGGTGGAGGTTGTTTGCTTTTTCACTATTTTTACTTTTAACTTGACCTTCTGCTGTGTGAGGCCTTTCAGGCTCGAGGTCTCTAGCTTTTCTCTGCAACCCACAAAACCAGAAGCTTATTAGTTTAGCCAAAAGTGGAATTTCCCATCTCATCATTTGATACCAAGAACTGCAGTTTTGTGAAATAGCATCAGATATCTAGAGACTAGTGATAAAAATGCAAGAGGTGACAATGCTGATCACCATTAAATTTCTTTGAGGATGAAGAGCTGGAGCTCAGAGCCCTCTGCCTCTATGGAGGAAGGGGGAGAAGGATTTAGCCACAAAGTAAGGGCCTGGGCAAAGCCATGCACAGCAGAAAGTGCACCCCAGCTGACCCTACGAGAAGCACCTCTACCTGCAGCCACGGAGGAAATACCTGGAGCTGCTTGGGCCTGGGGTTTCATCTCAGGCTGACCGCGAGCTGGATGGCTCAGCAGGCAGAGCTGATCCAGGTGCGACACTGGAGCACATTCCAGCAGCTCAACACTTTACCACCACGCCATGCTGAAGCCTTTACAGCTTGACAGAGGTCTGCCAAGCCCCTCCAAAGCCCTAATCCTGAAGCCTCGCAGGCGGCTGTGCCAGGAGAAGGAGGACCACGAAGTCACGATGTTTGGGAAGGCAGTGTCCCCCGTCACCCACCCCCAGCACATCTGGGGGCAGCGGAAGCTGTGGAGCCGACACACACGTTTTGAAGTGCTCTTTCAACCCCACCGACACCAGGATGGAAAGGTGGGTCCCATGGACGCGGCTCCGCAAGTGGCTGGGTGCAGCACCTCACCTCTTATCTCTTACACTGTGCCAACTGCTGCCAGCGCAGGACAGCTGGTTTACAGGACCAGCTTGTCTGACAGAGCACAGCAATATCCTTTCCTCTTACACCCATCCCCTAGAGGCGCTTCAGCAGCTTAAATGAGTGAATAGAGTTCATTTATAAACAAGTCTAATACCGAAATTACTTTGTTGATGTTTTTCATTTATCTAAAATGTGCCCAGCTACAATGGGAGCTGCCTACACAATTTTCCATTGAAAATTTCACATGAGTGACTATAAGCGTAGCAACACCCACTCGCCGCTCATTTTAACTTGTGACAGAAACTGTCATGCCTGTATGAACACATTTGCACTGCAGATATGTCACACAGGTCTCCTTCCATGTGTCTGAAAATGCTCGCTAACATTCTCTACTTCTTCAGCAAAGCAAATTAGAGAGACGCCTGGCTTTGCTGCCAGGAGACATGAATAAGACCCCCATGAAAAATTACAAGAACCAGGGGTGTTTCACGCCTTTGAAGATCCAGCCAGTAACACCACCAAGCAGCAGCCAACTTGGAGCAGCCACTTTACAGATAAGCACAGGCACTTATGGGGAGGAATGTACCTTTAAGCCCTTAAGATAAGAGGACGGTGTGAGAGCACGGCTTTAGGGGCAGATTTGGAAAGGTCAGCTGCATGCTCAACGCCTTTCCTTGGAAGTCCTCCCTGCAGACTGCTGCTTTGGTAGATTCCACGTGCTAGCAAATTAGACTATAATTAGTCCATCTGTAAAGTGCGAAACATGAACTGATGTTAAATTCCCCTTGAAATGGATGCCAACACCTCGCATTCTCCCAGGCTTCATTCAGCAAAGCTTTAACTTGAAGCAATTTTGCACAAGCCCTTGGTCATAGCCCCAGCACACACTTGGTGCCTCGCCTAATCAGGATCGCTGACCGTCACCACCAACAAAACCGAAACGCCAGCAGCTCATCCCAGCCTCAAGGCACGCAGCACACTCCCCCAGCGCTGCAGAAGGCCGAGACCGGGTTCAACATTCCGCCCCCCAGCCACCTCTCTGGTTTTTCTTTCTCTAATTCATTCATCTTTTTTCTTCTTCATTCAGGGTCAGCTATGTTTGGGTGTGCCCTGCAGCCCTCCCCACTCATCCTGCGCAGACCCTCAAACCAGCAGTCTGAGCACGGGCAATGTCACAGGGCATCAGTGCACGTATGAACGCACGTGGGCAAAAAAAGAAGACACACGCCAGACAAACTCTTCTGCACCTTCTCTCCCTATAAAATGCTGGTCCTGGCCTTGCAGCCCACAAAACCAAGTCACTAGTTACTCTTCTGGACTCAGCTTTGCAGGGAGCCTCTCTCCTGCGCCACAGGGAGCGTGGCAGGCAGATAAAATGGGCACAGAGAGCCAAATCCATCACCAGCATCACTTGACTGAGGCCACCGCAGTGAGGGCAAGATTGCCCCGACTGCTCTATCTGACAAGACAAGGCAGAAAACAATTAAAAGAAAAAGAAATAATGCAGTTTTATAACGACATAGCAGGCTGCACAGTCACAGGCTCCAGTTGCAATTAAAAAACCCACCCGTTCCAACTAAGAATGCAAATCATCAGTGTTGCTCTCAAACAGGGAACGTTGACAAATGAAGGCGGTGTGCTAACAGGCAGTGCCAGTACTCTTAATTTAAGTACGTGAGAAACAAAGGTATGTACCATCCAGGACTGCCAGAAAGAACTCGCTTTAAACAGCAATCAGAAAGTACTGGAAGGGTTTAAAAATTACTTTTCTTACAAAAAAAAAAAAAAGGTACAAGAAAACCTTATGCTCCCCTTCTCCCAGACAACTGAAGAAGGAACGAGAAAATAAAAATCACACAGCTCCCATAAAGGTTATTTATATAGGAGTTTTGAACTCAGGAACTAAAAACATTCCTCCATTGGACACGTGGGTCCAGTGAATCACAGCTTGGATATCCGAATGGATCTTTCGTAAAACCCACTGAGCCACGAACATGCTTTCTCACCGCTGCGAGCACTTCTGTGAAAGCATCTTACCCATCTGCCACTGGAAATCCACGGCGCAGAGACAAGTGACTCCCCGACACCAGTGAAATGGACAAAAGGATGACAAGCTACCTGCAGCTGGTTTCAGGAGAAAAGACGAGTAATTATTGCAGCCCTCTCCTGTGGCTCATATGGAGCGCAGCATGGAGCTGTAAAGCGTTATGCAAGTCTAATGTGCTGCCAGATCTCTTAGAGCAGGCAGCAGCCAAGTCGCTCCCTCCCACCATTGGCTCAGCTTCATTAACTTAATCAGGTATTCATTCATTCATTCACTCACTCATTCAAAAAAAAAAAATTACACTAAGCCTGGCAAATAGCCAGTGCCATGCATGCAAGGAGCATGCTCACGTCAGCCACCGGGGCTGGAAGAAAAGGGTGATCTCACATCCCTCACGCTTTGAGAGGGGCATTAGCTCTGCATGCAGCCCGGGAGGCACACGCACCTTTGCCACGGCCTCCCCAAAAGCACGGAGGGGCTCGGGAGCTGTGATGGGGGAGACACCAGCTCTGGAGACCGTGGAATTGAGAGCAGCCTTGTAAGTCAGCGCAGCCGGCAAGCAGCGGAGTAGAGTACTTCCCCAGAGCAATGAACTAATTAATTAATTTGATTATTTAGGGGGAAAAAAGGAATTGTGGCAGGATCAACTCAACTCGTTTTGCTGCAAGGTTCCCACCCTTTCTTTTGCACATACCACATACGTTGCAGAGCTTAATCCAGGCAGAAGGGAACAAAGCAGAACAGAAAGAAAATAAAAGAAAAAAATAAAAGAGCGGAAGCATCACACAACCAGTGTTAAGAGCAAATGGTAATGGAATTCTCTGACTGACCCCCGTATCTGTAAACACAAGACCTCCCACAGGCCTGTAGCATTCAAGCATCAAATAAAGAGTCCTCTCCCTTGCACAGCTCTTGCACTTGTTTTTCTTATTCTTTACATGTAAGTTTGCAAAGAATGTTATTTCTTCCCTCTAGCTGTCATCAAAATGACTTTCACTGCATTTTTTTTCCAGCAAGCTACAAGAAAGCTGCTTTGTGACTACTCCAAAAAGCAGGCCTTGAGAGCCAGCTCTGACTTTCCTGTGAAGAGCTGCAGGTTGGGCATTTCGGACACGGAGAGGTGTTACATTTCCCAGAGCGGATCTGAGCAACGGCGTGGAAGCCATCAGCATCTCTTCACCTCATCCTGCCCTCTGCGAAAAAATACAGGGTGGCAGGTTACTCTGAGAAAGTCCATAAAAGTAACATGGAAATACAAAGCACTGTGACTCCTGTAAAATAGGTTTTATGGTTAAATTATGAAAATGATACACCCTGGTGCAAATGCTCAGCCGCAGAGCTGGCTGACATGCCCCAAGAGCATCCACACTTCCCACCTTCCTCCAGTGATGCAAATCAGAACTCACAACCTTCCACCTTCTGTATTCATAGACAGCACATGTTCCCTGCAGGAATTCCAACAGCTTCTTCTCTAGCTACTCTCCAAGTCACTATTTATCTTCAGATTAAAAAATAACCAAAACAGACCTTTGAAGGCCACTGCCACAAACCACGATACAAATGGTAAATTAGACAAAGACTGTCAAAAAGGGCTATTAATGTAAGGCCAACATTAGCTAAAAGCCTGCAGTTCAGATGCACTTAGAAAAAGTATATGAAAGTCCCTAAACCAACACCTCTGACTCTTGACCCTGACTCTCCCTCTGACCATACCACAGAAGCCCACAGTTAACGCCTGCATCCCTTATTGAATTTTTGTGTAGGTGTATGTATTGAAAAGCCCCCAAGAACCTAGTAGAAAAGCAGACACACAGCTTCTGTGGAACTGGCTGTCGATACGTATTAAGGGCTACAAGTAAATGTTAGGTATTGCAGCTTATCAGCAAGTGAAGTAGGGCTGAACATTGCCTCTTCAACTGCTACATGACAGCATGTAGGATTTGCTGACTGGAAGACAAAAACTACTCAAGATGCTTTTACTGCATTAAAAGAATTAAAGAAGATAAAGAGATGAAAAGGTGTCTGAAGGTGACATGTTTCTTAGTCCTTGACCTTCTGTACTCAAGCAGCCTCAAAGTGCTCTACACTCAAGTCAGCCTCCTTCACCAGAAGGTCAATCTCAAGCTAAGGGCCTTTAAATTATTCAAGCTCTTAGGCACTATGTCTCTTCCATTACCTCTGTCCCCATCCCTAACCCTTCTCTAAATGGCATCTGAAGCTTGGAGCTTCCTCTTCATTGCTTCACCTCCCTTCTCTTGCGTCCCAGACAGAACTACTTCATTCAAGACACAATGTAAATCCCCCTCCTCTGCCCCTGTCACCAGCCTCAGCTGCCTCTCTCCTGCTTAAACAGCTGCTCAAGCCTTCCTCACAGCAGCAACCTTCCTTCCTTGCATCAAGGCAACTAACCCCTATGAGATTCCACCTTCTGAGCCTCTTGTCCATACACAGAAGCACACAGCGAGGTATGGTTTCTGACACAAGAAGTCCTACGTGAGTTTTAAAGCAAGCTATCAGAAGAAAGACAGGCACATAAAGGAACAGGAGAAGAAAACCAGCCAAGGAACGCTATGAGTATTTTATTCCAAATGATGTGAACTTGGGCAGAGGTTTTAGTTTGGTCTAGATAAATAAAAGGGATGTGGTTTGAGCAATTCTGGCTCTTTATATGAATCATTTCATTTCTCCCTCTGAAAGAATCATTAGAAGAATGTGGGGTTTCATGATTCAAGGTAGGAGAATGAGAAGGCAATATTTCAGCACTGTGAAACAAGGCTTGCGTGTCTAACCGCACCGCCAGCTCAGAGTTCACTTCTCACAAGTGTCAAGTATATTTTCCCTTCTAGATCTCTGCAAGCCCTAGTTCTGTCTGTTGTCATCACTCATGGGATTTACCTAATCCCTGAAACGGCAGAAAAAAAATCATCTTTTTTGCTGGAGAAACAGAATCACGTCTCGAGCTCACACTGAAAAATTCAAATTGTTCATATTGTTCATTGTATCTCCATTCATCCACTCAGTGTTGACAGTATAAATACAAATGATGCCCATAACAAAATGCTGAACTGCAGTCCAATGTATTCAGTGGTATTTCTTAAGAGATTTCCACACGCTCTTGCTGTTTCTCTGCTTACATTCCTCACACTTCAGCATATTCAAGCAGCTGCCTGTTTATACAAACACAGCCTGAAACAGAAATGTTGATTCCCTTCTTCATCAAAGCTGGTGGCTTTAGCTGTATCCACTGGTCTCAACTGGAAAGTGGGGCAGAGGCAACCAAAAGCTAGCAGTTCATTTGAAATCTGTTATCTCACGATTCAGCTACAAAGGGGGACTTCACAACTGTCTAAACACAGAATTTCACCTTTCAGGAGTTTTATTTTGAACACTAGTAGACTGCGATGTTGACCTTTTAAATTCATTATATCAAATTATACACGGCAGGTACAAGTTGCTTGTACAGCTCCTTTCCTACACAAACAAATGATAGTGCAGTTCCAGATTTTATCGGCACTCCTCGGACCCACGGGAGCAAACGTAGCTCCTGACTGTGCATCCCCTGCTGACAAAGCTCTCCTACCAGCTAGGGCAGCCTCTTTTGTCATGACAGACACATCCAAATGCAGTTTGCCAATGCGGTTCAGCAGGTACTACCTACAGGGCTTTGAAGTGCTCCCTCCAGACTGGGGCTAAAGCAAGACCTAGTGTGAAAGCTCGTTCTCGAACTAACGATACCTCGCTAATGACAGGATTTCAGTTTCCATGTCAGTTAAGGACCATTCAGAAGCACCATAACTGAATTAGGGGGAGCGAAAGACATTCAGCCAGGGGTCTGAGTGCTCAAAACCTTTGTGTGTTCCTCTTCAAACTGAAGTTTAAGTGCTGTTCTCCCAGAGAAGAAAACAGTTAGAATAGGCTCAAATTCTCATATTGCAAAGCAGAACCCAATGGGGAGACTTTGCTGGGAGAAAAAAGCTCTCAGAGGAGTTCCTTAAATAAAACTGCCTCATCTCACCAAGATGTCTGTCCAACCAGGATAAGCAAGGAACATGGACAGTCGGTCAAGTCTGTTCAGGGAGGCACCCTGTGTCTAACGGTGAACTTCAAAAGCTACAGCTCTGTGTTAGATGTGATGTATCCCAGTGCCCTGCAGCTTACCCCAAGGCTACAGAGACATCAGTATCATGGAATCACTTAGGTTGGACCTTTCAGATCACTGTGAACCTAACACTATCAAGTCCACCACTAAGTCATGTCCCTAAGTGTCACACCTACACATCTTTTAAATACCTCCAGAGATGGTGACTCCACCCCTTCCCTGGGCAGCCTGTTCCAATGCCTGACAACACTTTCCATGAAGAAATTTTTCCTAATATCCAATCTATTGCTCCCCTGCTGCAACCTGAGGACATTTCCTCTTGTCCTATCACTTGCTACTTGGGAGAAGAGACCAACTCCCTCCATGCTACAACCTCCTTTCAGGTAGTTGTAGACAGGGATCAGGTCTCCCCTCAGCCTCCTTTTCTCCAGGCTAAACAGCCCCAGTTCCCTCAGCTGCTCCTCATCAGACTCGTGCTCCAGATGCCTCACCAGCTTCGTCGCTCTTCTTTGGACATGCTGCAGCACCTCAATGTCTTTTCTGAGGTGAGGGGCCCAAAACTGAGCACAGGACTCGAGGTGCAGCCTCACCAGTTCCAAGTACAGTGGCATGATCACTTCCCTAGTCCTGCTGGTCACACTATTCTTGATATAAGCCAGGATGCTGCTGGCCAACTGGATTTGACTCCATTCACCAGAACTCTTTGGGCCCGGCCATCCAGCCAGTTCTTTATCTATCACAGAGTACACCCATCCAGGCCATGAGCTGCCAGTTTCTCCAGGAGAATGCTGTGGGATACAGCATTAAAGGCCTTACTGAAGTCTCAGTACACAACAATCCGCAGCATTTCCCTCATCCACTAAGCGGGTCGCCTTGTCATAGAAGGAGATCAAGTTAGTCAAGCAGGACCTGCCTTTCATAAACTCATGCTGACTGGGCCTGATCACCTGGTTGTCCTGTATGTGCTGTGTGATGGCACTTATGATCATCTGGTCCATATCCTGCCCCAGCACCGAGGTCAGACTGACAAGCCCATAGTTCCCTGGATCCTCCCTCCAGCTCTTCTTGTAGATGGGGGTCACGTTTACTAACCTCCAGTCAACTAGAACCTCCTCAGTCAGCCAGGACTGCTGATAAATGATGGAAAGTGGCTTGGTGAGCATCTCCACCAGCTCCCTTAGTACCCTTGGATGGATTCCATCTGGTCTCATAGACTTATATGTGTCTACATGGTGTAGCAGATTGCTAACCTTTTGCCCTTGGGTTATGTGGGCTCTATTTTGCTCCCTGTCTCTGCCTTTCAGCTCAGGGGGCTGCGCACCCACAGAACAACTGGTCTTACTATTAAAAACTGAGGCAAAAAGGCACCAAGTACCTCAGCCTTTCCCTCATCCTTTTTTCACTGCTTCCCCCTGCACCCAGTAAAGGATGGAGACTCCCCTTAGCCCTCACTTTGTTGCTAATCACCCACCACTGCCATTCCTACAGCGAAAAAGAAAACTTTTTTTTCCCCCTAGTTTTATTTACACTCATTTAGTCCTGGATAGAGCGATTTTCCAGCATCTGATCTGTTTACCACTCTCTCTGCCTACTCTGATTTTTTCTTATGAATGCATAATGATTTTACGTCTGTTAATCTGCTTTGGTTTCCTTTTTATACGTGTTTTTTGACTTGCAGGCTCCGTGTGGTAGATATGGAATATAATGCTGGTTCTTCTGTCTTTTGTTCTCCTTGTATTTATGAATGAATGTTACATGTTCTTAGAAATGTGAAATAGCTACTGCAATAATGATACATAATCTCTTTGGTACAACAGACATGTTAGAAAAACATGGAATAACCATGAGATCATACAGCTAGGGTGACTAAAACAACATCATCGGTCACAACTTATTCAGCTCCTGAAGTGGAAAAACCTTAGTAATGCTCCCCTATAAGGCTAGTGCAACTAAAATTGAGATAAGCTACACAGTCACTGTTGCCCTTGCGTCAAAATTAAGTAAGAATTAATGGTTTCCAATAGAATGGTTTCCAATAGAAGGAATTTTTCAAGCAAAATTTACATTAGAAAATGCTTGTTTTCAAATCTGAATCTGGTCAAGTGAAAACTGTTTGAATACATTTATGGCTGTGGAAAACTGCAGAAATTTATTTGCAAGTATTTTCCCAGTACTATTAAGAAAAAAAATCAATCCATTTGCTGGGCTGAAAACAAAAGTTTGCTTCAAACATTTAGTGAAGGTCTACTTAAAAAATGCTGTAATGTAAATGAATTTTGGTTTGAAATGAAACTATCTTCTAGTTAGAATAAAGAGCTATAGGCTTTGTTGTACAGTTTTAGAAAACATTTTTACTTATTATCTGATTTTAATTGTATCTCAGTTTTTCAAGTTTTCTTCCCATTACAGCATGAGACTTTTTTTGAGATCTTTGAAATTCTCATGGACAGAAAGATTTCCTCCCAGCTCTGATTTCTAATTAGATTTAAATCTTTCCCAGATGGGGCAAGACCTACCCAAGCATTCTGAAACATTGCCAGGTTGATTACCCATCTATATTAAAATTCACATCCTTGCTTTTGGTTGGCAAAAACCATGCACCGGAAAAAGAGTCTTTCTTCTTCTGTGATGGCATCATTCAAACTCACTCCCCAAGACTCCAATTCTGCCTGCAAAATCCTTCCTTTCGGCTCAGGTTGCTGCCAAAACTGTGTACTATCTTTTCTGATGTACAGCTGAGCTGAGATGACAGCTACCACACTGGCTTAATGAGAGGGAAAAGGAGAAAGAGAGGGAAGGGAACTGCTGGCCTGTCTGGTGAGCTGGGGTTGAAGGAGCTGCAGCATCTCAGCAGAAGCCATAGCGCTGGTCCATCCCGTTCAGTGGGAAAGGATGGAGAGAAAACACATCTCCAACACGTACATTGCCTGAGCTGTTGCTGAACATTGCTGGCATGGCTAACAGAAGTGGTACTGCAACATTTCTTGGTGGTCGGGGTGAGGCTACTTTGGCTTTTTGGTGTTTAGAGAGGTGAGTTAGCGAGGAGATCATCTGACAGTCCGAACTTCATTTCTCACATGGACTGTACTGCTACGGCTTTATCAGCGAAACCTTGTACAATTTCAGTTCACTAGTGGGCTTCTGGCAAGGATGGGAATATGCTTGTTATATCTATCCACAGAAAATGTTGGCAGACTCTCAAAAATGATAGATTCTAGCAGGTGATTCTGACAGCTATGCTCTGTGACACCACTCAGCACAACTGTGCTGAAACCACTCTAGCGAGGAGCTACAAAGGTGGGGGGTAACATAACCAGTGACTCAGCTGTATCACCCAGGTCAGGATCCTGACCAGCACCCTAAATTGCACAGCTGCACTACGCACCAGCACGTAATGTTTCTTCCATTCAGCTCCACTGCCTACATCCATCAAAACCCTGCATCTGTCACAAATAAACTATGAGCTGACAAAAAACCACCTGCGTACCACCTACTGCACAGACCTAATGCTTCAATTAGACTAGGTGCCTCCTTGCACAGCTTACTTCGTTTACAGAAACATTTCCAGTGGAAGATGCAGACAAATCAGCCCTGGGATCACCAGTAGCAGCTGATTCTTTCTCCACACAGAGTGTCAAGCAAATCAACAGAGACGAGCTCCTGCTCACATCAAAATCTCAAAGATGTGGATGACCACCCTGGTTAATTAAAAGACACCGGATCAGACTAGAGGAAAATTGTCGCTCAGCAGCTTAGACTCAAAATCAAGCTGGTCTGACAAGGAATAGCAGCTTTTCCAATTTTCAGTCTGTGGTCAAGTACTTATTCTACAGTTCTGGTCTAAAATAATTTCCCCCCACACTATGTTCTTTTCTGAACTACTGTTTTAGCATTTTTCTTCATTGTTCTCCTAATTTCTGTCTTTCTTACTTGCTCTTAAATGTTAGTTTCTGTCCTTGCTTCAATATCAGTTAAAATGCCACTTATCACTAACAGTGTGAGACTCAGTCAGAATTGAGACTGTGCACTCACTCATTTCTGACTCTAGAAAAAAATTACTAAAAGCCAAAAGAAGTACTGTTGTCACTCTTTATAAAAGAGTCTTGCTCTGTCCTGTCTGTTTTGACCCCTTAAGTCTATGGAAAACACACCAAGAAGGCTGGCAGGCTCATATGAGCAATCATTCATATCTTCAATGTTTTCTTGAGGTTGATTAGTTTTGTATTACTCCCATTTTAACCACATAAACCAGTGGTGAAAGAGCCTTCCCCAGAGGGCTTTCTTGTACCGTTGCATGGGAGGTTATTCTGTTCATGTTCATTGCAGAGAATCCACACTTCACAGGCAGGTGAGTACAAAATTTCTGAAAAAAACTCAAACTGCTGATCTCAAACAGGGATTAAACAATGTTAAATATGCATCCGAATTAACATTTGGTTTGGATTTAATGGTATTAACTATCAGGCCTTCCTTATACCAGGAATTTATTAATAAGGCAAAGCATAGCGGTAGCACACAAGTGATGTGTCTATGAAAACAGCTAAAAGAGCAAATCAGACTTTGGGAGATTTCCCTTGTAAAACGATATGTTAAAGATTTCAGTAAGTGCAGGCCTAGTTTTGCCTCCATAACACCTCTAAAACATCCAAGGACCTCAAGTCCAAAATTGTTTGGGTATGTTCTTGTATCAAATGTTTCTAGGCTTATTCAAAAGGACAACCTGAGCTAGTCTCCAAATCAAACCTGTGCCCTCCCTGCAGAGCAGTCTCTCTCTTCCTAGAAGCTCCACCACCCCAAGCGATGCTGTGTGACCCCAAGCCTCTGCAGGCCATATATGGTCTTCCAAATACTCTTAACATGAGGGCAACTGAGAGCCTTGCAGTAAGAAAATAAATGAGATGGGTTGAAAGCAATTAAATGAGCAGAAACAAATTCCCTCCATGAAAAGAGGCCATATTCATGCAGTGGCAGTGGCTGCAGAACAGAGAAGACAGTCTGTCCGCCACCAGAAAAGAAAAAGCCAGTGACGAACAACAGTCTTCAAAAATCACAGTTTGGCAGTTACTGTAGTTTATCTAATTACCATCGCATTTAATATTATATGGCTTTAATAATTCTCTGTTATCATCAAGCTGCTAGCACTAAAAGAAAATGGGAAATTGGCTCTGATGCCTTACAGGGTAGATAATGGGAAGGAGAGGTTTGCCCTCTGGGTCCTCAGTTTGGAGTCAGCTCAGGTTGGCAGCCGAAGTCATTCCTGCTGGGCAGCCTCTCTGAAGTGAGCTGATGTTGTCAGGCTCGGTCCAGTTCCACATTCTGAGAATAAAAACCATCACCGCAGCAATGCGGGGTGCTGGAGGAAGGAACTCTTGAAAATGCTTTGTCTCTTGCTTTTTGTTATCATGCATGCAGATCTTAGCATGGAACAAGGGTATTTATAGATGTGTATTTACTCCAAAGCAAATCTCACCAATTTGCATGCACCTTATACTGGTTTAAAACTAGAATGACTTGCCCTGGAATAACAGGGGCATTTTTACCTCTGTGCAAACCTTGGTGTGGAGTGGCAAACCTAGAAACCAGAAGGACTGCCAAGCCTTTAGTAACACTGATGGCTGAATGTGCATCTCAATATTATTAGTGCTGTTGTTCTTAAAATAGCTGAGCAACACTCAACTTCAAGGTGCATCCTGGCTCAAGCTGAATTTGGAATACCCCTAGCAGAAAAGTTTATAGTGGGTTTGTGTTGCCCAGCAGGTCACCTTAAATCCAGCTAAATGAATGGTTAAATCCAGTTCAATTAATGCAGCTGCAGGTCAATAAAGAGCTGAAGAACTCTTTTTTTTAAGTTGGATGCTGTGAAGTCTAAGCTAACACCACATCCCTTGGGACTGACCCTTCTAGGCAAAGGCTGCAGCACATTAACAGGGTAGAGCAGCTCGCACTGCAGCTGCTGTGCCTGCTCCGTGGATTGATAGAGATTTGGTCCTCTGGGGCTGTTAGTCCCAAACCTTTTCAAGAGAAACGAAATCTCTGAGATTAAAAAAAAAATAAAAATAAAAAATAAAACCAGTACTGGAATTACAAATAAGTGTCTTTCTGACTTCCACATGAGACCTGAAGCATCTTCATTTACAATTTAATATTTTAGTAAGCACTTTGTTGGAAGAGACTGTGTAATGGGTTAATTTCCAGATGTCATTTATCTTCACTCACTGGGGATGACTTTCTCTAATTCACTTGAGGCTGCAACACTCATGGATTAATACATCATCCTCCAACTTGAGAAGATAAAAGCCTAACAAGCTCTAACCTGCTACACAGACTATATTTAAGCAGTACAGGGTAATGATAAGCATCTCCTGTAAAATGTGTTCTCTTCACACTTCCTGTGAAAACTGCTGAGTGAGCCAGCTGGTGAGATGGATCCGACTGCCCTTGCTCGCAGCTCTGCCATCTACACACCATGAAACCAGAGCTCTCCCTTCCCCAGTGTCCCGGCTGCCCACAAGTCTCCACAGGTGAGGCCACTTTTTGTCATAGGCTGCCGGCACCTGCGGCTCTGCCTGCACCCCATAAGTGCCTCTCCCTCTCGCTTGGCAGGCAGGCAGGGAAAGACTGCTGGGGTGGGTGTGCAGTTTGGTCTTCCTTAAACATGCTCCATTTCCCGTGTTGGACTAAACATTTTGCAGAACAAAATGAACACTGGGCGTCTCCCCAGAAGCACTTATGAAACACAAGGAATGACCGTGGCAGGCAGAATGGGGGTGATGCAGGAGCCAGGAGGAGTGGAGACCACACAGTTGCATGCATCATTTGCAGGGCCAGGATGCAAAATGAGTCACTTCTCCCTTCCTTCTTTTGCACATAGGTAGTGGTGGATGGTGATAACCATGCAAGGACGTCACAGCATGGACACTCAGACCACTCTCCTGCACCAGGGAGCCAGAGGAGGTCCAGGCCAGTTCAACCACAGCCTTTTCAATGTGCATTGTCTCCTGGTGACCAGATGTTACCCCAGTGCTTTCCAGGACTGCTTTTAACATCACGAATGTTTAACTGCAGCCAAGTATGACAACCTCTGTCTGGAGTTGGCCTGCCTGCCCAAGGCCTGAAGCCTTAGTGACCTAAGCACAGCATCAGGATGTTAACATAGCTCCTTAGCCTACGTGGGAACAATCTTGTATCTCCAGGGGATGCTGATACTCAGCATCCTGCCGGCACCATCTTCGTCAAGTCTTCTCCTTACTTTATCACTGCTTTACGCACCCTCATCACTCACATAACTCCCGAGGGGGACAGATGAACACTACGGCCCTCCGTTTAATTTGGAGAGAGAAACTGAGAGCAGAACTAACAACCTGCCCTTCTGAAACGCCAAGGAGTCCTTGGCTACAGCAGCGCTTCCCAGCCATCAGAACCTGGACATGTGCCACTGGGAACTGGAAGGGTAAACCATTACGGTTAAAAATTACAGTTATCTTCTACAGACGTAACACACATCCCACCACAAACTTCCTCATCTAATTAGTGCCGGAAAAGAAGTCATCCTCCCACCCACCTGGCCATTTTGATGGGCTGAACACATCCACCATAAGACTGTTTCGAAACAGCCTCTTAGGATAAAAGGTCATTTATTTTGTTGTGTTAAAAGCTCCTGTGTTAAAAGGCCTTCACTAAGTCTGTCTGTGTGGGAGCTGCACAAGTCTCACTGTCATCTCTCAGGGATGTGCCTTCTTCCAGGGCAGCCAAGATCAAAGTCTGGTCTAGAAAAGACAAACTCACACTGGCCTTGCCCTGGGCCTCCAGGATTTAATGAAGTCCTCTCACCACGGTTGGCTGTGCATAACACACTCACGTCTGCACTTCCCTCTGTCTCTCAAGAGTTAGGAGAGCATCAGCTTAGAAACAAAACAATCAGATTAAGCCAGTTCTATCTTCTCCTGCTAATTCTACCTACATTTTATTTAGACTGTGCATTTGGATTCCTGAGGATATTTCTTCTCAGATCAATATGACCTCAGGGTAGTTACCATTCAAACACATCCCTGATAAGATACCATTAACCACCATCTTTTTTTCCAAAACCACTTTACAGAGATGATGAATTCAGTTTTTCAGCAATGGCAGACACATGATAACACACTTGTTGCAATCATGAGCTAGTAGCATGGACTACCCTTAGCACTGATTTATTTTTGTCTATATTTTAAAACGTGAAGAGATGCAATAAGAAATGAATGAATGAAGGTATATGAATTAATGCAATGAAGAAGAAATCCTCATATTCTGCCATGTATCTATTTCCATTTTCTGATTTTAAATGAAGAACTACTGAGACAAATGGCTTTTTTACTTATTCTATAAATAGCTTTCTTTGAAGACAGAAGGAGACACTGGGCCACAAGTTAAAAACCTAGCATATTTTCCTTGCAACTTCATGCTGCACTGCTTTTGGCTTCCTTTTCTTGCTCCACCATTTAGACTGTAAGCATTTGGTGAAGAGATGATATGGCACTCATTCTGCACAACACCTCCAGCAAAACAAAGCGAAGGCATTCTGGGTCAATTCGTAAGTGCTCACACCACGAGAGCACATCTGGCCTCCCAAAGCTGCCTGTGGTGGGCAACAGCTGGTACACCACAGAAAAGCAAAAACTCTGAAAAAAATAACGACAATGCTAGGCAGCCATAAACAGTGTAAAGCAACAGAAAAACAGAGCTCATCTGGCCTCTGCAGTTTCTACCCTTGGCTGCTGACTTGCAATGCTGACATGAGTGGCAGCTGCACCAGCACACACCGCTGAAGATCTGGCCATGACCACAATGGGGATGTAGTTTGCAACACATCTATAACTCTTGCCAAGGAAAGAGAACTCATTCCTGCTTATAACCTTCTTTTTACATTTGCCATTTTTGGGGAATCGCTTGCCTTGCCTCACTGAAAATGTAACACTTGTGAGCAGCGGGATGGAGCCCTGAGTTTAGACTCTTTTTCCAGTATCCCTGTTGGCGGTCAAGAGCCGACACACAGTGGAAGACCAGAAGGTGCAGTCATCTCCCACTAGCGAGTTCTTATCCTCCTCAGGGCTGTGCAGCTTCATGGGATTTAGAAAGAGGGATGAAATCCTGGCCCCTGAGGAACAAAAGGTAAAACCCCTGTGAAATTTGTCACGTTCAAAATTTTGCCAAATGCCATCTGGCCTACTGCTGTCAATATTGCTAGGCAAATGGGAGTTGTGCAATGATACCTGGCAGTTTTCACCCTCACAAAAACCTTTGTTAGGCACAGCATTAAGACACTGCTGGCTGCTGGGCCACTAACATGGTTCTCCAGAAGACTGTACCAGTTTTCCCCATAAACTAGGTCTCTGTATCTTATGATCAGGATGCCATTTGTGTTGTTCCTAGGAATAAAATAACAGACGGAAACCCAGTGTCCAACAGAAGACTGCATGGAACATGGTACCTTCTAGAGAGCATCTTAGATTTCTGTGTGGGAAACAGCTGTACGAAGAGGAAAATCTGGGCGTTAACAGCACATGCAGGGGACAATACTTTCTGTGCAGTTATGAAACTGTTCAAAACATGGTTATATCCCTGTTTCATAGCACTGGCTATGCTTGTTCCATGTAGATGCATAATGCAGAACTACTTAAGCTTTGGTGGAAAAGCAAACACAATTTTGCACAGCCATACCACCTCTTAAACTGCTCCACCATGTCCTTTTTTTTTTTTTTCTTTCTTCTTTTTTTAACAGCCCTAAGGAAAACTCTTAGGAATTTTTCTAGGGGTGCTTGCTGGGAGTTAGGTAGATTCATATCATAAAAATGCAGTTTGTCCTCAAAACTTGTATAAACAAACCTATAAAAGTAAACAGCAACCCTCAGAGTCTAAACAGAATGATTCTGATTTTAATTTTGAGATCTTTTCCTTCTCTACTAATGATTTTTTTTTCCCCTGCTGGTGCCCAAACACAATGTTTCTAGTACAGATCCAGTCATTGGGTTTCTGTGTGCACAAAAACACTGCCTGAGTGACTTTAACTCATTTGAGTAAAGATCAAAGCTGGTGTCTCTCTAGGTTGGGACCCAGCAAACCACTCGAGTGCCCATTAACTCAAAACCATGGGGAAGCAGAGTGCATGAAGTCCTGTCACTGAGGATATTTAGTGACTTAGCTCAAAGGGCAGGATTAAGTTCTCTGCTGAACAGGACCACTGGGACTCCAGACCTGCCACAGTGCCTGGCAGGGGTATCTAAGGGAGGGCAGAGGCAAAAATCTGACTTGAGTAGATGTAGACCATGAATCCACTGCTTTGCACAGTGAGCAGGTTCAATGCAATGCAGTGTTTATCGGTCTATGTAACTGATCTTCATACAACCCCAAGCAACTTTATACAAGCTTGAGCACAAGTTACATGTGATGTGCATTAGCGCAACAGCAAAGTGACAGACCTGTTCCCCGGGAAGCAAGTGAAATTTTGACTGATGCATATTGTAAACTTGCTGGAAAGAGTACATGTTGGTTAGTTTTTTTAAGTGAACAAACATACGCAACAAATAACGTCTTTTCCATAGCACTACTTCATATGATGCAGTACTGCAGATCGAGTTTCCAAAGAAAACCAAACTTTACAGAGAAAGGGCAGAAATGAACAAAAATGTTTACAGAAACTTGACAGCTCTAGGGGGTAGTTTTTGCTTCATTTGCTGGTATTTGCTATTTATATTTATGTGGTGACGCATGCGTTGTTTTTTAAAAATGTAATCCCTGCACTTAAAATACTTTCTCTTTGAGAGGAATGGCTTAGTGGTTACACTCTGGACTCTCAGATCCTCTTTCCAACTCTCTGTTTGCTCTTCAGGTAACAATATGTACACGTATCTTTAACCACAAGGAACTTATCCCAAATTTTAACAGCATAACCTCATCACATCCCAGAGGAGTGAGAGTTCTTCCTATTACTTACACATCATAGATGGGAACAAACACGTTGATTTCTTCAGGAGATGCTACGAACTGGCACTGGCAGCAGGTTGCATTAAAAGGTCACGCTGAAAACTGTGGTGTTGAGGAAAAGGCACTAAACTCCTTCGAAACACCAGCAAAATGGACTGAGGGGAGAGCAGGGAGGTGAGGTGTGGACAACTGGAAGCTGCTGCCAATTCAGTTACCAGCACTGAATTTCAGTCAATACCCTCATCACTATTCTAATTTAATGTTCTTGCAAGCTATTCAGCGCAGTAGCATGAGCCATACAGAAAAAAAACAAAACAAAACAAAAACCAACCAACCAACAACAACCACCAAACCACAAAAAAATAAAGCACACCTTCATGCAAAGTAACCAAGTTACATCCATCATCAAAAATCACCACTTGTTTTTTTAAAAAAGCATTCCTTCGCACATCATTTAATATCATTATTCATTTGACTTGAACAGGGAAGCACAGTATTTTAAACCCCTAAAACTGAAAAATAATTGCTGATTTTCTGTCTTCTCATAATAATATGGATGATGTCACTGAAAACTGAGTAGAAAACTCTAGCAGTTTCTGATTGACTCAGTACTTTCAGGGCAAAGCCGTCTTTCAGATTCATTAATGACAGATTTTACTCCTGAACCTTGTCCCCTGATGTTTGTGAAATGACCCCGATCACATGGGTTATCTCCCCAGTCCTGGCAAATCATCCCAGCTTCAGTTTGCTTTAACACTGCGTTTCTCTCATCTTCCACTTCAGTCACGTTGTCCTCACGTCACCCCGAAGAGCAACCAAGGAATTAAGAGGGATTCTTGGGGAGAGCAGAGATGAAACAGGAGGATAAAGGCAAGAAACTATTTGTCTGCAATCCTGTTAGGGAAGAAAATGCTTTACAATGTTACCTTGTGGGGAACATGCCCTGTCCAATAGTAAAATATCCTCTATGTAGCTGCTCTGTAAAATCCCAAAGCATAAAACACTTCTTTGAAGACAAATTAATGATCCACAGCACGCTGGAAAGCATTTCTTCTGACATTTCCATAGACGTAACATTCTTTCACCCTTCTGCCTTCCAGCAGAGCCTCAGGAACACTCTTTCTCAGATTGATAAAACTTGGGAATAGAAAACACCGGCAGGGATTGCCACAATGGGAACTACAATGAGGAATACAGGATGTATATTGTGCACACATGCATTCTTTCTAAGTAACTCCAGGCTGAACATTTGGGGATATAAAGGAGGTATTTTGTACCCATTCTAATACAAGTTAAGAACAGAAATGACAAAGAATGTAATTCTCTTGATCTGGTTTCTTAATGCTTCCTCTTGGTTTTATCTGGTCAGTGTTCTTTTGTTTAGCAGTAATGTTTTAATTTTTATAGTTTGGTCTGTGAAGAGCTTAAAAGATGGCCTGCAATTAGAAACTGCCGAACAACTTCTGCAGGACCTGGATGACTACCTTGAAACAATGGAAATTTTTGTAAGTCAAGCCTTGCCCCTCCCAGTAAAACAAAATCAAGGAAAACCAAACCAGAAAGGCTAAAGAACAAGAGATAACTCATAACAGAGCCTATTCAGGGATCTGAGGAGGTACAAAAAGCTCTTAGCCCTTCAGCAGAAGCCCCTAATTACCAGTGTAGGCTTGGGCCCCTCAGGCAATTTGTAGACCCTGGAGACCATTCCCCCCCAGACTGTTGCCTGCCCTCCACTGGCCAGGCCTTTCCCTCCAGGTCTGTGCACACCTGCAAGGATCAGAGTGCCACCAATGGCAATGCCAACAGGATCACCATTAATGTCCATGTAAAATTCTCCAAAACTCTTCATGCATTAGCAGGTGGAGTGCACCAAACAACTTTCACTCACTTTCTTCACATCTTACCTGACCCAGTATCCCAAATAGAGAGAACTTCAGATATTGTTGTCCTGTGGGAAGGAATTGGTTGCATAGCCTGTTCTTCCTTTACTTCCTGCCTACTTACAACTGCTCTGGTCCCTGCGGGTGATTGCATCCGGGAGGCATGTATGAGGTTCCTCCTCAGTTATCATGTTTCAGATAGAAATGGCTTTCCAATTTACAGCTACTGTTTCTCTAAGGTGCCCAGATTAAACAGCTAGGATGTTGCTTATTTTCTGCAAGGTCAACCCATAGCAGATTCTCTAGAGGATAAAGCACAGTGGCTCTAGGCTCTGCTCTGCAAAAGGAAATCCATGAAAGATCACATATGTGAAATCTCTGTCTAAAACTATCTGAGATCCAAGGGATACTATAATGCCCTAATGCCACTGAAGGAGGATAAGTCATTGCTTAGAGGTACTAGGGGTTGCTTTCAGTGCCTCCTAAGGCTGGACAAAGTTTGACTGGTGGTGTTTCACGTGATGCACACAAGGGCAACCTTCGTGCCCTTGACCTACTTGCCCAGTGACTGAGGATCTGATAATTTTTAAACAACCTCAAAGGAGCTTTAATTAGGACTCACTTCTGGTATATAAAATGGCTGAGAGTGATTGCAATGGTGACTTCAGACTTGCAGATAGATGGAACCATGGAACAAAATGTATTTATCAATGCACCTCGTAGGGGAGCACCAGACATACCGCAGGACAAATGCTGACCTCAATTGCTAGGACATTTCTATCAAGTATTTCACAAATGCCAGATTTAGACCAGAACAGGTAACAACCTCAGCTTCTCAACGTGCCCTGCCTTAGGCTGAGCACATGAATCCAGCAAGTGGACCTGAAATGTCTGGATGGCTCCCCACCTACAGCTCCTTTTGGCCTAATAAAAACCCTTCCCTCCCTCCACAGCAGATGCAAGAACCTGCAGAAAGCAGTAAAGCACCACTGCAGTGCTTGGTCACCCCAAACAACCTCAACAGGTGCTTTGCTCCTGCAGAAAACACATGTTGCTCTGTCTTTATTAATACACTGGGAGTGTGAATCGCATATGAATGTTTGTTTGCTCGGGGAGCATGAATTACGGAGTTCCCAGGTCTGCAGTCATCACCTCTTGCAGTCGTAACAGCGCTGATTCTGGGGACAGTCCAGGCACAGGACCACAGGCACTTGGGCTAAGTGAGGAGTGAAGCCCTGGGGTCAGGCAGTCACGGGAGGTATGCGAGGGCCAATCCAGGACACCGTACAGCTGGAGGTCTCAATGCTCCAGTGACCAAGAGGGTTGATGGATCAGGGAAGAAAATAAGTTAATTGCGCTGCCTCCAGACTGCCTGGCTGAAGTCACCCCTCTGTCGACAGCCTCCCACACTGCTGCGTGGACAAGCTGCTTGCTCCTCACACTATTAAGTACAAGGCAGGAGCTGTTTATTGTTTCATATTTAAGAATTCAAAATGGCAAGTCAAATTGATTCCCTGGGAAGTGAAAAGAAGACAAGTAGAGTCATACAGTCCCTCTACTCAGCATCCATTCTGTATTCACCGTAGCAAAGACATACCCCACAGGGCTAAGAGCAGCGGGGTGACACATCCCAGCAACTCTATTTTCCCTCTGGATAGCTCTGGAGCCATTTATGGTAGAAAAACAAGGTCTATTTTTGTAGCAAACAATAAAAAGCACAGATCATGAACTCATGGACAGAATTCAGGTTATCTGTAGAAGGCACAAAACCCCATTCCCTTCCAGTTCTTAGTCTGACCACAGCCATCACTTCCAAGCCACATCAGATGAGAAAGGGGGAAAGCTGATGAAAAAGTGCTTTATGCTCATTTATCTCAGGACCTTCCAGTTTTGTGTACAGATAGAGGAAATGGTGCTCCTGAAACCTCTCCCTCATGGCTGGAAGATCTCTAAAAGCTGAGAAAGGCACGGATTTAAACTTGCCCGTGATCTTATTATATCAACCAATGTTTTAATTGATCAGATTCCACTACTCCTGCCACATTAAAGCCTTGGCTGAGCAGTGCAGAACGAAAATGGAAAACATGAGACAGGTAGAACTATTTATCCCCCCCCTGAATTCATACAGCTGTTCTACAAACCTGTACCTCCTCTACATTACTGATGCAAGAAAGAGACAGAAGAAATACATACAGCCACCACACACGTAGAGTGTCCAGGGACCAGAGTGGAGAAAGCCTGCATCCTCTACATTCAAAAGGAAAACAATGACAAAGCAAACAAAAAATGGGGGAGAGGGGGAACACAAAACCAAACACACACAAACAAAAAAAAACCCAAACAAACAAACAGAAAAAAAACCAAACAAGCCAAACCAAACATACTGCTGACAGCTTAAGGGAAAGAATACTAGCTCTTTATTGCCCCAAAGGGGTCGTGCCTATGTGTGGTGAAACCATGGCCATCAGCAACAGAGAATACACGTAGGAAGTGTTACCACCCATGACATCCTCTGCAGTCACCGGGGAGTCCAGACCTCACTCACGGGTAACATTTTTCTGCAAAGCGTGCTGGTGACGGGGGTGTTCCCACACTTCTGCCTGTTACTCCCCTGCCTTTGCAAAGGGATGGTTCGAAGCACTTTGGGCAAACAATGCATGAATCGCTGTGACCATAACTGGTGACACAATACAAATGCCACTGGCCCTGATGCAAGAAGTCAATGAAATTAGGTCTCTGTGCAGCCAAGTGCCCCTTGGCTGATGAGACCACATTCATCCTTTCAGGGCAGTCCCAGATATCCTGTCTCACCTTTTGTGTCCCCTAGCTATGTCCTTTTCCTTGGGCTCACGCTGCTCCTGCTGTAAGGCAGACTGCATCTGCTGCGCAGGAGACCAGGGAAAACCTCTGCTCTCTTCTGCTTCACCAGACCTCTTCCAGATTTGCATCCCACTCACCTCTTTCCCATCCAAAACTTATCTCCCAAAGCCCAGGAAAAAGCAGATATCAAGATGTACCACCCTGCTGCGTGGAGCTGCAGTTGCCTAACGCTGTCCCTCTCAGTATGGCTGCATGGGCCAAGGCAAGCCTGGGAGGGTGCAGCCCAAGCTGTTCCTCACTCAAGGCAGCACTAAACCTTGTTTGTTTTTTTTTTTTTTTAAGCATAGATAACAATCAAGCAAAAATAAAAGAGAACTCAACCGTTATAGGTCTTTGGAAAAATAACTATTAAAGCAAACAAGGCAGGAACGTGACGTTGCTGGGGCAGGTCTCTGTGCCTCTCTACCTGCAGGCAGCCTGCCCTGCCTCTCCTCCTGCCTTCTCAGTGGGGTCAGCCATGGAAACACTGTGGTCTACAGGCCCCAGAGTTACCATCCAACTGTGTGTGGCAGCCAGCAGCATGTTGATTAACTCTCAGGAGCTGTACCTGTCCCCACAAGAAGATATAGAGTGCAATACGCAGGGAAGGCACAGACTCGACAGGCCCATGCAAAACAATAGAGCAGGGGGGTCAAACTAATTTTCACCGGGGGCCACATCAGCCTTGCGCTTGTCTTCAGAGGGCCAGATGTAATTTAGGACTGTATAAATGTAACTACTACGTTTATAGAGCCCTGAAATGTCATTCGGCCCTTTGAAGGCAACCGCGAGGCTGATGTGGCCCCTGGTGAAAATGAGTTTTGACAACCCTGCACTAGAGCATCGTATTGCTGCCTATATATCGGCCCATTCCCTGCACAGAGGAAAAGAAAAGATGCTCAAAGCAAACTGCCTTTTGCAGGCATGACAGCTGTTACACCACTTTTTGGCAGGAGCTGTGGTTCATACTGCAGCCTTGTCACTCTCCACCCCTTTCCTGCAGCTCCTTTCCTTCACAGACCACCTCCACCAAGCAAGCAACTTGGGAAGGCTGATGGCAGCCCTACGACATCATGGGATGACTGTATGGCACTGCTTCCCTGCTCCATTTTCTCGATGCCTTCTGCCTCTTGGCCTCTTTTCTGGGCCACCTTAAAGCAAGGGCAATGAAAAAAAGGAAAGGATCTAGAAATGTTGGACTGGGATATAGTCTTTAACTGCTCATTAGTGGCACTGCAGCAGAAACAGGTAGCAGCTGTGGCTCTCAAGTCCTTGCCAACCAGCCTGCTAAGGCTTACACTCCATGCTTTCACACAATTGATTACTTTGAAAAACCTGTTTATCACAAAAGCATTCATTTAATTTAACTATCCACAGAGGCCTCAGATAACATGCTTCACAGGTCCCATTCTCAGACTCATAACGATCAGCTCAATCCCCTGCAGCCTCAAATCCCTTATTTAACAAGCACCTTTGGATATCAGTACAATATTACACAGTTGACAAAGCAGCAATTAAAGAGAAATATTTTTTAAAAGGTAGGGATGGTGAGAGAATAATTAGAGATACAATTGTCAGATCCTTGTGTTAACTAAGGACACCACAGAAGTACGGCTGATCCAGCCTCCTCACCACTTAATGTGAATAAACAGCTTAAGAGTGGGAGAGGCTGAAAGGGGAGCAGCCTCCTTCCCTGTCACGGGAGAGGGAATGTGATGATCACCAAGTACCAGAAAAGCTCCTGTTTGTGAAACCCGTGAAGGGAAGGAGCCTGCTGCTCCTCCCCACGGCTCCCTTAGCTGTGATCGCGAGCCGCCGGCACAGCGTCTCTCATCGTGCATGTCATGGTAAGTCTCACTGTCATCTTCACAATGCAGAAACACAACCAGGTTAAAAGACAAAAGCCTTCTGATAGCCTGTTCTTTTGGATTCCTGTATTTCTGTCTGTATGGCCAAAGCCCTTATGCTTGTGTTTTCTGAAAAGCAGCCTTGAACCTAGTGCTATTAGCCTTTCCCAGAGCCACACGAGTGAGCCTTTGCAGCCTCAGAAAGCACAAAACACACTCCCCGCATCTCAGGGAGGAGAAGGACCTTCGGGGAACACTGCAGGGTACCATTGCAGAGCAGCTCCTCACTCGCGATTGGAGGTTTCTGCAGTAGACACGGGTGTGCAGCTGAGTCCCAGGTCTTCTGGCACGGCAACTCCCCTCCAGCCGCTGTCTGACCACATGGCATCTGCCAGCCAGGGGCCCACAGCCGTGATGTACAGCAAACCGCTGGAAGGAAGGGCTGACAGACCCTACCCTGTTCATCCTACTGCTGGCGTCGTTTAAATTAAAACACTGACCATTAAGTTTGGTCCCTGGCAGGATCCAGCAAGGCAAGGCTGCATTTTTCAGTTAGCTGCAGAGCAAAATAAACAGCACAGTCCTGACATGATGCTCCTCCTGCCAATAAAACCTAACCAGGGAGCAGAAGGGACAAAAACCCAAGCACAGATGAAATACAATGGAGAGCAACCCTCTCCTGCTGGCATGCAAGAGGCCAGCTCTTCCACCACAGAAGTGCCACCACCACCACCACCACCACCCATCTACAATATAAATGTCTGTACCTTGCAACTATAGGCAAGGGCTGCACTGCTGGCCCTAGTGAGTCTAGAGGCTTCCCTACAAAGGACGGTTTTACAAGGGCTGGGCACTGGAGAATGGTTTTTGTCAGTCCAACAAAGCAAATTCTACTGCCCAGGTTTCACAGAGAGTCTTCTTCTCAAAAAAGCAGTGAGGAAAAGCACCTTAATGACACCTGAAGGATAGTTTTAAGGTAAGTCACCATCCTTCTAGTAAAAACAAATTGAAAAGATACCTATGACAATGGTACAAATACCTTATGCTAAATAACTCCTGAACAGCAAAATCCAGGCTTTTCTAGGAAGGGCTCAATATTGGACTGGGCTCTAGATCTGAAGTTTGCAGTGGCATCCCTCTCCATTCCTGCAGGCACCTCCGCTCCTGAGAGCATCGTGGTCACTCAGCTCGTCCCTCCCCGTGTGTTACTGGCCTGTGAATACAGCCACTCTTTAGGTTGGCACACACCACCCTAGCTTCTGTAAACAAACTTATCAGATGTTTAAAAGTAAACCAGAAGGGAAATGGGCCAGGAAATTATCCAATATGCTTCTGAATGAGTGTTTCAAGCAGCAGAGACCTCAGGAATCCCATAGCTATCACGGCTGGGAAACCATTCCCAGCTAACAAAGACATAAAAAGACCCACCCAAGTAGGAGAAGGGCTGCAAAGCTAAGGAACTAGGAGAAGCCATGAAAGAAAATATATTATTAAGAAAAAAGAAAAAAAATCAAAACAAGAACAGCAAAGGGGAAAGAAATAAGTCTGTGGGATTAGCAGGGAGAAGTACAGATTTAAGAGAGATCCATTGTGTGAGTACAGCTTTATAAAAGCTTACAACACAATGACCTTTAAAAATAGCTTTATTTCTATTGCCAAAGCACGACCACAACCTGCATCAAATAAAGTTACAAACTGTCAAGGAGCTGAATGCACTGGCTTTAATGGGATTTCATGGTGCTCAGTAACTTGCAGGACTAGGTCCCTGCCAGAAAGCACTAAATTGTCTTGGAAAGAACACAGGAGGAAACAACAGTAAAACAACCCTGTAGGGTTACACTATGCACAATCTTTTACATATAACTGAATGCTATCAGCTGTTACAGCAATGAACACATCCAATACCCCAAATGGGAATTGCTACGCTGATGCAGGGTACTGAACACTTTTGAAAAACACACTTACAGCAAACAACCAGGCTCTTTCTTGTGAGTTTTGGGGTGGCGGGTTACCCTTTTTTTCAGTGACATTGCTTATGAAAGCAAGGAACGGTTATCGATGGCAATGGTTAGGATACCTCCTATCCCAAACCATCCCCCTTGATCACCACCTTGTAAAGCCCACGATTCCAAAGCGCCTGCTCGGGGACAAGGTTGGTGAGGGTGTGGTTCCATCCCTTGTGCCTCAGGCCGCACTCACATTCAAACATGTCCTTAAACCTGGGACTGTTGGCTTCTTAAGACTAAAGGCTTGGCACCGAGTGAGACAGGCTGTGGGGTGACCATGGCATGGCTCGCCAGGTATTGCCTCATTTGCCAGTGAGACTCAGCCAGGGAGAACAGCACGGACCTTTGCAGGCAGGAAGGGGTGGCTGGCACCTGCACTGTGCCAGGCAGCACTGCTGAACAAACCCTCAGCGACCCGTCCCTGCATAAACGAAGGAGGAACTGAAGTTAAGCACTCACAGGCAGCTGACATTTGACATGCCTAGAGGTTTCACGAGTTTCTTTTCGGTGGCTAGGACAATTTCTAAACCAGTTTTGGTAACAAAAGCGCACTGGTGCTCCCGGAGCAGGGAGACGCCATCAACGACATTTTCATGAGCTCCTTCCTTTCAGGGGTCAGCTTGGAGAGGTAATTTACACAGAAGTAGCATCACACTTTTTATTACTATAATTTTTTTATGGTGTCTTCAAAGTACACAGTAACAACTACAGAGAAGAGGACTTATGTTCTAAATAATCACCTGGAGAAACAACTGAGTCCACAACATGCACAAAACCAAGTGAAGAGATGCCAGGTGGAAAGAACCGCCCTGAGAGCAAGCAAGCTGTGCTCACCTGAGAAGGGAGGTGATGCTCTGGGTGTGGGTACCACTGCTGCTGGGTACCAAGGTGACAGGAATGGGGAAAAGAAAAAAAAAAGAGGAGTCAGTTGCAATAGAGAAGATGGAATCATTTGCAATAATGAGGGAGGAGAAGACCTTGCAGATTTCTTGCTGCTGCTCAGTAGGCTGCCCACTTTCAAGCTAAGCCTGCAGTCCCATCGGTGAGCACTGTGGACCTGAGCTGAGTTTGAACTCACTGGCAGGAAAGTTATAGGAGCAGATCGGTCTTGTGGCCTTGCCTGAGCGAGTGTTTGTCACAAGGCTGACAATCCCTGCTCAAGGGACTTGAGACCAGAACCGAAAGGGAGGCTTGTAGGTCAGGTTTAATCCTCAAGAGCCTGTGGGTGGGTGAACAAAGAAGGGGTGGGTGTGTATGTAAAAATAAAAGACCACAAGACACCTGGTTCTGAGTACTGCTACTAGCTTATTCCTTCCAACACCATTAATAGCATGCCAGACTTCACAGAAACAAAAGCAAGCAGCCAGGCTCTTCCTCCCTCGAACAATAAAATAGAATAGTAAAACAGAAGAAACAGAAGCAAAGACTGATTCAATTAGCCCAAGATCTTTTTTGATAAAGGTTACTCAAATAAGCTACATATGGAAGCTCTCTGCATCTACAACGTTTCTGCACCATTATTTGTAATAATATGACACCTCAGCTTGCAGAAGGTGCCACACTGGATACTAATAGCACACTTATTATTAGATTTTCTGCATGGTTACATAAGCCTGCAAAAGGGGAAAAATGTAAATGATTCAAGAAGATATTCTTCTTGTGGTTCTCATGAAGTCTTTAGTATCTGAAGATTGAAGACGATCCCTCCTGGCAAGAAACAATCAATTTTTATGCTTCATTAAAAGAGTTCTTTTAGTACTTTTAAGAAAATGCTCAAAGGCAAGTCAACCGAAGAATATATATATTTTTTTAATCTAAGCATTCTGTGCTAAATTTTACTCTCAGATCTTCCAAACTCTTCTCCTAAAATAAGATGAAGCTATGCATGCAACTTTGTGTTTATTTCTTCCTCATAATCTAACGATGATCTGAGGACATTTCACCCTATCTAAATGCAGCTGCGTGAGCATGCACGAATTTCAAAAATGTCGTAATAAGGGCGAAAGCAAGGGAGGTATGCACACTCTCTGGTAACACCAAGGCAAGAAGACTTCAGCCATAATACAAGCTCATAAGTCCATGTCAGCCCAGTCAGAATAACTTACCTGTGTCAACGCACCAGCAGTAGGTGCTCAAGAAGCCACTGCATGACCAAGAGCACATCTCTCCCATTATTCAGAAATACACGGGCCACAGCAGTGATCTCTTAAGCGCGTGATGACTGTATAATCCCCAGAGGACCTTTCGCTTGAAATCAACTGGTGGCATACACTCATCCCCAAAGTCTACTTTGGCACCCACGGGATCTAACTAAGCCTGCTGACCTCCCTCTGGAAATAGTGTCTAACATGACGTGCCCAAAGGAATGGCAGGATAAGCCACCATTATTAACCAAATTTATCCAGTGTGAGTTTACAGGTCAGCCATATCACACCACCATACACAGGATCCTAAAAAGCAGCAGATACAGGAAGGGTTTACTACACGCTACAGCACCCGTCCTTACCTATCAATGAGCAGGACACTAATTTAAGTGTCATGTTGTCTCATACTTCACTGCTGTGCAAATGGCACATAAATGCTGCTGTTACTGGTGTGCAGGGTCTGCTCACCGCTTAGATAAGTGAGGTAAATCTAACACAAGTTCAGAGGGCTGGCTGACAAGTAGCTGTGAGCAGGAATCACCATTCTTCTCCCTTTAAATGTAAATGGCTATCTAGCAAACTTACTTTTTGGAGGACTCAGCGTTCTTGCCTTCATGCATATGGAACAGTCCCCAGCCCAGGGCAAGCCTCTGGCAGCAGCGGGGAACTAGGTGGACATCACCAACACAGCAGAAGGTTTTGCCGCTGCACTACCAGCTCATCTAACCCACCTCTAGGTCACTGAGATAGCATGACAGCTGGCTCACCTTGTCTCTGGTAAACATATTCCTTCTTCAACTCATATGCAAATACATGTAATGCCTTCTGAGACACTCATTGAATTGCCCACATCAGGAAAGTTTTAATGTACTGTATCACCATACCTTCATCCACTGAAAAAAAAAAATTAAACAAATTGCTAAGCCTTTGCAGACAGAGCAAACTATGACAAGGATTTTTTAGATCCTGCATCCAGGTTGTGGTCCAGGAGGTCAAATTCAACTTGTTTTCTTTACTTCAACTACAGTTGGAAGGAGCTATGTTCTACCTCTACGCCTCTGATAAGATGACCCACGCTACCATAGCAAAGCCGGGATGCAAAAGGGTGCTGGTAGGAGGCAACCATTACATTCTAGAGAACCAAAAGTGCTTTTTTAAGTCCTCAAGACCAGAACCTGGGGCTTCTACCTCATGACCTCTGTTCACAAGAAGCAAAATTATTCTGGGTACTGTGGGTTCTTGAATCCCCTCATGAATTTCTCTAAGTCTGTGAATACAGCGTTTTGAAGAAAGCCTTTTCTGTCCTGCACTGCTCCACGAAGGGCTGACTGCAAAGATGAGGGGTAGCTCTGCACAAACACAGGAGTACATCTGCACCCCTGCTCAGTTCATCACTGAACACAGATGTTGTGTGAACCAGTATTTTGAACCTCATATTCTTAAGTTAAACTTCTAAATCCATTTTTAGGAACCTAAAAAAATGCTTGTTCTTTAGATGGGCTGAGGAGCTGCATCTCCTTGTTACTTAAAGAGAAGACACAGTTGTCCAGCACCTTTGAGTATCAGACCAGCTTTATTATATTTAGGCCCTAACTTTAGTCACTCACAGAAGAGCAAAGTGAGATGTGTATCTTTTGCAAAGTATCACGCTTTTTATACATGCAAGTGATAAAGCTGCCTGTATTAGTGAACACAAAACTCAAAACAGTGTACTTAGAGCCACTTGTACCACCAACATCCCACATCTCAGTAATTCTATTCAAATGTAAATGAGAGGCATTGCAATTTCAGGATTATTTACTACATTTGTTTAGCACAAGCACCTTGCAAGAAGTCTTTAAGTGTTTTATTTGCAGAGTTGCAAAAATTGCCCCTAGGAATGCGGATACAATGTGCCACATTTTATTTTTTTGGAAACACAGAAAAATTGGAATAGAAAAAAAAAAAAAAAAGCCTTAGAAAAACATGCCTGGGAACCTGGAAGAGAGGTCTAAGATCCTTTTGAAAATGCAGCTCTCAAATGAGAAGGGAAAATGCTTGCTCGCTCTTCATGCAGGTGGAAGCTACCTACATTCATGGGAGTATAGGAAACAAAACAAGATAAAAAAGAGGACTAATCTGAAATGTCTTGACTAACTTAATATACCTAGATTGCATTTGTAAGCAGGTTATCATATTAATTATTTACAGTCTTGCCTTAGGAGGATGCAGATTTTTGTGTGTGTATGCACATTTGGAATTTTTTACACATTTATAACTGCTGATATAGAGAGTTTTGTTCTTTGTCTCAGAAGAAATGATCTGATTCTGCCTTCATTTACACGGATCTAACTCTCAAATCCAACAGTTACGTTGCTGTAAAATTACTGTTATCAAGGGGAAGAACATTCTAAAACTATCCCTTCAGCAGACAGCATCGGTGCTTTCAACATGGTTTTATCAGCATAGTGATCTCGGCGCGGCTGGTAATGCAGCCAGCCAAAGCCATGAAAGGGAGCTTTGTGCCCGACTGCACACCAGGCCATGTAAGACTTCCAGCTTTTTCACTGGCCAGCGGGGATGTTGCTCTTAGTAACATGGCAAGATTGATTAGGTACGATTAAAAAAAAAAAGCGGCATTTAGCAAGACAGCAGTGGAATAAAGTTCCTACTCTATGAAAGCTGCTACAGTGTATGCAAGCTAAAAATGCCAAGCTGTCAGAGAGATGCAAAGTGCTGAAACATTTCAGGTAGTAAATCAGCATGGAGATTCACAGATTTGTTTATAATGGGAGAAACCTCAGCCCTGTCTGATCCAGAATGAATGCAGTGTGATATCTCTGGTGAACCACACACATACCTGCAACCATATCTCCAGCGTATGACCCTGCAAAGGCAAACCCAACTACTCTCCCCACTGTCGTGAGGTTTGCATCCAAGATCTGATATTGACTTGTGCTGGTACTTTGCACCCGTGGGTGGAGGCTGGCCAGCACAAAGACAGAGGTCTTCCCTGGAGAGCTGCCCTCCTTCAGGAGACTCTGGCAGACACATCCGGATCAGGATGCCAGGGAGCAGAGAGAGATGGCTGCAGTGAACCAGTCTGCTCTCTGATGATCCCACGTTCCAGCCCTTCCCCTTTTGGGTTGTTTCAGGGGATCCAAGTTTGGAAACCTGCTTTTTTTTCTGGGAAGACAGGGGAGGAGGGGGGCAGTCCTGAACACCACAGAGGCAGCTCCTTCACAGGGTGCCCCCACAGTGGAAGGAATGGGTTAAGGCCAGCATTTCTGTTGTATGCTGCGTACAGGAACGCCGTGTACTCGAAAACACTTTGTTGGCTTTCCCATCAGAAACCTCCGCAGCAGGTGAGAGCTGCACTTCAAAATCTAACCTCGATCCACACACATCTCTCAAATTTTCCCTGACACACTACACCGTAGCAAAAACTTCAGCAACAAATGTGCTGGCTGCAGAAGGCCCCAAACCTAGCAGCTAATCTTTTCCCAAGATGATTAAGAACTAATATCACAGCACTGATGTTTTCCTCATCTGTCAAAAAACATGACTCACCATGGGCAGGTGGCGAGCACCCTACACCAGGACTGGTGCACAGCAGGGCTTCCTGACTCCTTTGGGCTGAGATGACAAACAAGTAGCTGCCACCCTGCTATCTCCACTCTCCCTGCGCAAAGCCCGAGCATGGCATAGTTGATCCTGGCTTTTTCCTGGCTCCTGCCTGATCTTCAAACTGGGCAGGCAGCTGCCTGCCACAGAAAGCGAGGAGAAAGATGCTGGTCCTGAAGAAGAAGTCAGGTAGTGAGGATTCAATGCTCCCAGTGCTCCCTTAGTCCATGAGGATGGCTTTTCCTCATTTCACCACTCCACGACACCTTCATGGGGTTCAAATTAGATTTTGGGCTGGGTAACCCCTCTTTGTTCCTTGGACTTTCCCCCTTCATCTGTCTTCCTAATCCACGTGCCTGTTTCTTCGCATTTATATAGCTACCCACAAATATACACTCAAATTGTATACACAAAGACATGCAGATCAGATCAGCTTTACTGCAAGTCCCTGCAGAGACAAGCCCAGCTCGTCTCCCCCAGTGCTATAAAGTTTGCAGAGTTGCTTTAAATATCTCTCTTCTTCAGAACACAGATTGGCTCGGCGAGGTGGTATATACACATTACTCTGTATACTCTGTATGTGTGAACATATGTTTGATAGCTAGATCGCTCTATTCCGATACATAAAACCGCGTATACACTTGTTCTTTTAACACCTCGCTGCTGCTGACTTTAGCAGAGGTTCCCTCCAGGAATCTCGCTCCCCACTGGCCCCCGGGAAGGTTTTCCTCCAGCCATCAGCAGGACTTTGCAGCTGGCTCCAGCACAGAGCAACGATGCTGAGAGCATCAGCCAGAGGGGGCTGCGAGAGTGTGTTGTGAGATGCAACCGCCTGGGAGCCTGCCGACTGTGCTAGAGGCTCTTCTCGCTTGCGTAAATCATTTCTTGAAATAATAACGCCTAAAATAGTTCAGCAAGTCTCCAGGTTTCTCACTTTTTTATGCACGCAGAATTAGGCGGCCAGGACTGAACACATACATCTGCACGACTGTCAGCTAATAGCACCAGATACCTGCATCCAAGACAGTATGCAAAATGCCATCCGATTCTGATGCTACCGAACTCAGGATGCTGAACATTCGTTCGCCAAACCACCATTGCCTATGGTTTGTTAGTGCAATCTCTGTCATTTGGTGTTTTCTCACCCAGCTAGATGTTACCAGTAAAGAAAGTGGCCAGACTTCTTGGGATAACGCATTTGATGATGATAAAAATGTTTCCATGGAGCTTTACAGCAAAACAAAAATTGCTGCCCTTTATCTGATGTACACACATTTCATACTTGCAATATGTCTAAAGTGATTTTATGACTAAATCCTGGGAAAAATGCAAAGAATGCTTGGCTAGAAGCATACTTTTCCAGTAAAAACACAACATGGCTTATTAACTGCGGCACTTGGAGGAGGCTATTCAGCATGAAGTGCATTTTTTAGCTCAAGACCAAAAACATGTGTTCAGATGTAAGTTTTCTTTGGCTTCAGGCACTGACTACATTAGAGGGGTCTCCAAGCCCTTTTAACATATGCTACCTTCAGTACAAACGAAGGGGTATTCTATTCACTATACCAGAGTACTGCAGCTGAAGGCAAGGTTAAAACCTCCTGACTTTTTCAGAATATATTAAGCAGAAATAATAGAAACAAAAAGCTCCATTAGGTACCTTGTTAAGATTTTTGTAGTTGCTGATCAGCAACCTTGTTATGGCAACACTTTCCAAAGTCACTGCAAGAAATGTTAATTGTGGCGATGGCAGGGTGGGGACGATGCACAATGATCTGTGGGAGCAGTACTATTAGAGTTACTGTGAGAACAGATTATGCCATTTTCATTCTATCTTTGAATTCTGGTGGGTGTAGGGTGATGTGACTCTGAATGATGTCAGATTACCCAGCCTACATTTTTCTTGGAAAGAAGCTCCTTCCTCTACTTCTCTAGCAGGAGGGCTTGCAAAGACTGCACTTGGGAATCTCAGCCTCCTCAGACTCTGAAACGATCCCCGCGCTACCTGGAATTTCTTTAATCAGGCAACTGGAAAGCGTATGCTTCTTGAATACCTAGAAACACCAGAATATGCTCACTGGGGCTTGAAATGGTGAGAACCGATAACAACGGGCTGTTTTCTGGACTAATCCCCAGGAAACAGGACTTCACTCTCCCCAACGTGGGCTGAAATCCAGATGATGGCAGACACATTTGTAAGCGGGTCACAATGTCACTCCTCTTCTCTCCCATTAAAATACTAATTGTAAAAGCTTTTGTCTCTAATCTACAGCTAACAAACCAGCAACGCTGCACAAATGAGAAGAGAGCAACTCAGTCCAACATGCCTGAAGGGTACACTATCTCCACGGCATGCAGCTACAATATACGAAACTGCCCAAGACAGAGCTTGTCAGGAAACGCAAATACCGGGTTTTGACTTGAAACAGCCGTGGATTTGCACCTCTCTGCTCCCCCCCTCCCTTCCCAGTCTAGCACAAAAAGCCGTGCAGTGGAGGGGTGGGTAGGAAAGCAAGGCCAGCCCAGCACATCAACCAGGGCTGCACACACAGCACCAGGCACTAATCAGGTTTGCAGCCAGCAGCCATCTACCAAGGTGCACGATTACATGCAAAAAGAGTCAGCAACTTTCTGCTCTCTCCACCCCAAAACACACACAGAGGCTGCAGGATGGGTGGTCAAACCATGAAGATTGCTTGGCTTACGCCTGACACAAAGATAAAACATTTTAAACCTCAGTCAAGGGCAGAACATGCTCCCCCCTCTCACTCCCGAGGTGCTTTTCCCAACCACATGGATAAGGTCGTGCTGGCACTGGCTCCACTCAATCAGCTGATTTTTTTTTCCTTTGCTATCTACAGACTTTTCTTCTGTGTAAGACTAGATCGAGATAGATCTTTTATAATCCCTCTTTGCTATGCTGTCATGGGTGAGGCAAAGAGACACTGGTCCAGTTCAGTTTATCACGATATACCAAGACACCAACATTTTCCCCCACTTTAGCAGTGCATGTGAGGGTGGGCACGTTCCTCATTCCATACGAGGGAGCAACTCCAGCGACATTTAAACCAGTATAAACCATCTGGGAACAGACACGGGATCAAGCCCAGAGAGAAAACACTAAACTGTGCTTATTTCCTCTGCTGATGAATTCATGCAAGACAGAGTCGGGACGAACTACAAAGATCATCTCCTTGCATGCAAAAATCACTCGCACAACACTACTCTTCATACCATGTCAAGCAAGCTTCTAGAGATACTAAAAAGGGAGCAGAGATCTGCTGATGCTAGAGCTATGAGACGGTGCCCACGTTAATCATTTCACCTCCAGCTTTTTAAATGCTTAAAAAAAAGCCCCCTCACACAATGAGAAAAGGAACTGCACGTGCCATGTTCAGTAGCATTAATTTATTTTCTGGAAGTAAATGCGGGAACTGAACTGGTTCTTTTCCTGCAGAAAGATAAGATGCAGTGTTATGGTTTGGGGTTTTTGGTGGTTTTTTTTGTTTTGCTGTGGTGTTGTTTTTGGTTTGTTTGGGGTTTTTGTTTTGTTTTGGTGGTGGTGGTGGCTTGTTTCTTTGTTGTTTTTTTTTTCCTCCCCCTTGGGCTAAGGCAAAAAGGAAAACACTCCACATCTGAAATCCAGAGTTTGTCAAGTTTTTAAAATGTCTTTCCAAAGTGCACTGAAGCTCTAAAAATTAATTCTGAAACTCATGAAAAATGGTGAAAAAAAAATTCAGGTTTGCCAATTGTTCCTGCAACCATACATATATAAGCACCTATGCATGAACTTCTCTATTAGAAGAGTCATGCACACAGGGAAAGAAGTCTGTGCCCAGGTGTGCACAGAAATCCCAGTCACACTACTGGAAGGTGGATAGATGGAGAGGCTGACTAAAGCAGCCTTCAGTATACAGCTGTGCCGGGAAACACAAAATAACTCAGCTCTTATCACAAATCTGAATATTTGAATATGATGGGAAAGTAAGAGTAACATCATCTTTGAGGTGAGTCTGCTGGTAACTACAGATGTGTCAATGCATATGTGTGCAAAAGGCAAAGACTGTTTATGATATGCTGAAACATATATTTTTATTCATCACAAGACTGGTGTGCGGGGCTTTCCCTCCGCTGAATAATTTTACCCCTCGCAATCATCACTTGGCTTCTTACATTTCTGCTTGCCTCCTCAATAACCTTTTGATGCCTGCTCTTTACTCCTGAAATACAGTTACTGCTGAACCATTTATATCTCATCCAAGACACTCGTCTCACACTTGGCACAGCCAATGAGTCCTAAAGGGAGCTGCTGCCATGTGAGGCTGATTTGCTCTACGCTTAGCACCACCTAATCCGTATCAGTGTCCCATTTACCTTTGCAGTTACAACCCTAACCCGCTGATATGCTGTCTGCAAATGTCAGGCTGAGCTCTGAGTTGTCTGTTGTTCGCTTCCTCTGCTTTCTTAAATCTGTGAGGGAATCTCCTAAGAGAATATTCTGCTGATCCACTGCAAGTTTTCTGGTGCTGCTTAATTTTTCTATGCTTATCCTGACCTGCAAAACAGCACTTTGCCCATTTGTTAGCAAAACATAGGTGATTCTTCTGCAAGCATTTTCCTCTCTCCTTTCTTCCTCTCTGTTAAGCAACTTTCAGCTGAGAACAATGCCAGACTGACAGCTCTGGAGCCCAGGGTATTTCAGGGAGAGGAGTCAAGCACAACTCCCTTTCTCTACCAAAACCAAAAGGCCAGTTCTCTACCCTCTGCTGCAGTGTAAGAAACTGCATCCTCTTTCAGACTGCCTTAGTCAGTTAAAAGTTCCTGTTCACCAAACTCATGTGCTGAGCAGGTACAAGACCAAAGATGCCCACACAAACCCCTTTGAAGGACCGGAACTCAAATGCCCGACTGAGAGTGATGAACTTTACTGGTGAAGTGTTTGCTCTTCACTGCTGTACAGTCCCATACCTCTGCAGATGGTGAACAGAAGTGGTCCACGGCAACGTGTCTGTGCAGGAAGGCTTCAGCAAAGAGCTGCAGAAAGTCTGGAAATACAAATTCTTGTGCTGCTGGCCAGGGCCAGGTAGAGACTTCCTGGCCATCACTCCAAGCAGTCACACCAGCAGAAGGTCCCTGGCTGAATCGTGCCCACACAGCCAAGATGCCCAGGTGAGAGTGAGCACCTCACTTCTCATGCCCCCTCTGGGGGGCAAGATCCTACACTTAGCCCTCAAAGGGGGGAAAAAAAACAGGATATTGACCTTCCAGTTCTGCTGCCAGCAGTACCAAACACCAAAAAGTTCACCTGATTCCTTAGGGAGAATTAAGTAGAACTAAAGGAGCGAGAAGGGCTGCAGCAATGGGAAGCTATCACCCCAAAACCATCCAAAACCACTCTTACCAGTTAAAGGATTTCTCCACCCGAGAAACAAAAATATTTTCATACCCTAAAATATTCACCTTTTCGGAGATGAACAAGTTGGCTTCAGAAGAGAAAGTTAAGTGTGTGCCACAGAAATGTTGTTCTGTGCCCTCTGTAATGGTTGGCAAGGAAGGCAGAACTGCAGTTGATTCATTAGGTTAATATTAGTTCACAAAAGGATGGGGGAGACAGGCATTTCACCGATTATTCTTTTGAGATCTAATTGTCATGGCAGACATGACCATTTAAAAACTACCTCAGAATCTGAACCCAGCAGGACTACTTACAGAAAAGTTCAAGAAAATATAAGGAAGAAGATATTTTCTGTTGAATTCTACAGGACTTAGGAGAAACATGGCTCCTGTTTCTATCCTTCTTTATGTCTGCTGCAATTCAGCTGCTTCTTGACTGTATTATGAATTTAAAAAGCAAACACCACCTCATAAACATGGCCAAAAAAAAAATCACTACTTTTCTCCCAGATCTGGAATGTGGGCTTTAATTCAAAAGGTTCACAACAATTTTTGGACCATTTTTGTTTTCTACAAGCATACACTTAGGAAGACACAATGCTGTCTGAGAGACGACCCTGACTGCTCCTTTGAAACAGGCTTACAAACAATTAAAACAAAAAAAAAGCACATTAACAAGCAGAAGCATCGTTCATTATTTGCAGGCATTACTCAAGTGTCAATAAAGGCTGATAAAAAAATGAGCAAATCAGGCAACCAAACCCCAGTGTATTACTCAGTGACAAAATAAACCTTTGAAACCTTGATTTTCAGGCCAAACCCTAGTTTTGGGTTGTTGAAAGCAACCAGTCAGCAGCAGACTAAGATGTACACGGTGACCAGCTGCTATGTTGGTTCGTCAACATTCATCACACAAATTGTTTTAGTATAGTCTGCATCAGTCATTTAATACAAGAGAAATAAAGCCATTGTAATAGAATATAGTTTGCAGGATCAATACTTCCTGCTAAGGAAATAAATGCTTCAACACCACCTTGTCATATATTTCTCTCCAGTACCCCATCTGTGTTCTAGTACTTAGGTGGCAGCAGGAAATCGTTAACCTTGCTTTTCAGAGACTCTGAAAACCGTACAAAGCCCAGCTGTGACAAGAAAGCCTGTATGAAACCACACAAATCCTCTTCTCCTCTCAGGGAGGGAACTCTCAAAGGGAAAACACAGTAGTAAAACACCAGGCAGCTACAGATGCAGGATGCTTCCAGCCTGGTCAGCGCCCGCTCCCCCACCTTCACAACACAAAACATCCAAGGATGCAAGTCCTGCAAGCTCCAGGTGAACAGCCATCTCAGCATCAGACTCTTCTCGGTGACAACCAATGATAGGACAAGGGGTAATGGGTACAAACCGGAACACAGGAGGTTCCACTTAAATATGAGAAGAAACTTCTTCTCAGTGAGGGTGACAGAGCACTGGAACAGGCTGCCCAGGGGGGTTGTGGAGTCTCCTTCTCTGGAGACATTCAAAATCCACCTGGACACCTTCCTGTGTAACCTCATCTACGTGTTCCTGCTCCAGCAGGGGGATTGGACTAGATGATCTTTTGAGGTCCCTTCCAATCCATAATATTCTGTAATTCTGCGTGTGTGATTCAGACTCTTCCCTCTCTAAAATTTCCTAACATGGACTTTATCAGAAGGAAGTGAAAGGAAAGGCCGTGATAGTTTTATCTCAGTTTATCCATTGAGCAGCAAAGGGAATATAGCAACGCAAAGCCTTGCAGCCACAGTAGTGTGGGGAGGGGAAGGTAAACATTTCTTCTGCGTGTATTCTTTTAAAGAGAAGGTGACGGTAAGGAAAATCTATGGCGGACATGGCGCTGTGAACATGAGTAACATAAAAAACCCCTATAGGCTTACTACAGAAAAAAAAAAACCACACAAAACCCTAGTTTTCCTCATACGTGTTGTAGCTTTCTAGCCACACACTGGAAAATCAGCTTTCTGTCCAAACAAAAAGAAAAAAAAAAGACCAAGCCCCTGCATGAAAAGTGGAATCTAAGAACTCATGACTTGCTTGGATACAGCAGAGAAGTGAAGTGAATGAGTAAAACAGGCCTGTTCTGCTCAGTCATTCTCACTTGTAATGGCTGTATGCAGCTTGCCAACAGCTCTTCCTCAGCCTTCGAGAACAGCCCGAGGAGCCTGTTCCAAGTGAAGTATAAAAAACTTTATCACTAGGTAGTTTTAGAGTAAGGCAACTTCTCTCTCATTATTATTTTCTTTTCCTTTTTTTTCTTTTTTTTTTTTTTTTTAACAAGTACAACAAGCAGAAACAGTTACAGAAAGCTGAACAGAGAAGGATTTTTTTTGTTTCCACAAGGAAATCCCTACTCAAATATATGCTAAAATACAGTGTTCTCAGAAATAGCTGTGCGATTTCCAGCCATTGTCAGTGTTGCTTCCACCCACAGATAACAGGGGGAGGAGGGGGAGATGCCTCAAAGGTGATGCTCGGACCCCTATGCTACACAGGACCTTTCTCGTGCCCCATTCGGGAGCTCTGCGTTTGTTCGGCCCAGTTCAAATGGCTCAAGTGGAGTGGCTTTCACCCCATCCCACCGGGGATTATTCCACAGTCTTAACAGATCTTACCAGCTGGAAGTGCCTCTGGATTTCAGCCTACGTTTTCAGTGCTGAATTTTATCCCACTACTCCTGGTCATGCTGCTTGGACCACCTGAAAACAAATCTCCAAACGTGGATATTTATATCCTATAGGACTCGTAGTTTTAACATTGCTCTGTTCTTTCACCTTCTTTCTCTCATTCAGACAAACAGTACATATTTAATCTTTCTTCTCTTCTCTAGTCCATTAATCAGTTTTGTTGCAGCTGTCTGAATTCCTTGCAATTTGCCAAAGTCTTTCTGGTAATGAAACACTCACACACATATGAACTTTGTATCTCCTAAAGCTCTGCCTGATAAAAGATATGGACTAATACACACGCACACAGAAACACACCAGACGTTTTCCAAATTCATTCTTTATATAGAAAGAGCTTAGCTTCTTTCAGGCAGGAAGCAAAAGGCATTTTTCTTTTTAAGTCCCCTCACAGATGTGGAAAAGCAACATACTGTACTTTTTTCAGATAAGAAACTGCCTGACTCCCAACTGTTTTCCACGGTTGCTCATTCCACCTTGCAAAAGCAGTGTATTTATCGATGCCTTTCTCTTTCAGTTAACTAAGGAAGCGCATGTGGAAATGTCATGTTCTGGTTTTTAGAAATTGTTCAACTCACCTTCAGAAACGGTTCAGCAAGTGCTTAACAGCACCCTACACCTGCCTCTCGCCCTCTCATTTGCCTTCTTTTTGCTACAAAAACTGGGCAGTGGACAGGTTGCGGACAGGAACAGGGAAACCCAATTCGACATTCCCCTTCTTTAGCATTTTAGAACTTCAGGTTGCTGCTGGATGATAAAGTAACGCAGAGAAGGGAAAGTCTCCTTTGGACCGCAGGACAAAACTCCTGCCACCCTTATGTGCAAGTGCATGTTTGCCAGAGACTCTGGGCTGGTCTTGGGCAAGCCTATCACTGACCTCTGTGCAGCTGCTGCCTTCTCCCGAAAAGGGCTTTTATAGGTAATACATACTTCAGCATATTCAACCCTAAATACTTTAAAGGCTATTCAGTTACTCCCACCCATTGAGTAAGATTACCTTCCTAGCTATAGTTTGGTGTCAAATATATATTAAAGATCATGATTTTGGAGACAGATAAATACATGTGACTTCAAGTTCTACTTAACTGCTGCAAGAATAGGAAAATAGAGGGGAAAAGAGCACACACAACATCCAAATGCATTTTAAACTGAACACTCCTTCACTGTAAGGCAGGGCAGAGGGAGAAAAAAACCTTGCAGGTTGATGCCAGAATGATTACCCATAGGCAAGTTCTCTAGCATGACAACTCTGAGTATCTAGCATTAGAAGTCATTTTATTCCTTGCAAATGTCTAGGGTGTTCTCGTAGCAACATAGTTGCAAAAAAGAAAGGCATGCTCAAATAGCCACTGAAAACCTTACTATTTATTTCCCTTTGATAGTCTGTTTGTATGCTTACAATATCCAACACACATTTATTCAGAAGTTAAAGTCGCCACCCAAAACTCCTCTTCACTCTCACGTTTCATACCAACAAAACATGTACATGCAAATATCCTGAACATAAAGAGAAACTCTTAAAGTCATTATGACATTATTTGTACCCTGAAGCAAGTCATAATTTGTATGCACCCTGCCAAGTACTCTCTGTCAAAGCTAAAGTAATTATTAGGAAGTATGAAAGCAGGTGTCACTTTTGGCAAGTTGTAAGATGGCTTTATATTCTCAGTTGCAATGGGATAAAAATGATCCCTAAAAAGAGCATAGCAGGCTATTACTTTACATCCAGTATATATGTGAAACATAACAGTTGCCGCCTGTACTTTTTTTTTTTCCCCTTTGGTATTTTAATTAAAGATTCAAGCTCCTAAAAGACAAAACCTAAAAATATGTGCAAAATCAATCTCATTTTGCATAATTTCTCTTTAGTTTCATAACCAACTGTCAAGCCATCTGACCCCCATTTGCATGTGCTATAAGGCAGGCAGCCGAGCTCGCTCCCACCGCAGCGAGACACAGACTCCGTCCCCGCTCGCTCCCACGTACCAACCTCCGACTTCTCGGGTGAATCTTTGCCACAGCACCCCAGGACAGAGTAGACAGCGATTGTTACGATTACGGGGCCAAACCTTTTCCGACTTGGGTGCCTAAATTTAAACGCCTAACTCCATCTGTAGGCATCTGAACAAACAGCTAGTGTTTCAAAGGTGCTGGGCACCCAGCATCTCCTACTTGTTTCTGTCAAAGTTGCCAAAAAGAACATCTGCTTTTAATTAATTTACTGAGAACTGCAGGTATGCAGGACCTTTGAAAGCCATCCCACTTATTTCAGTCCCTAAATATAAATCCAGGTGCCTACCTCTAGGCAGTCAACTTTTAAAATGCTGAAAAAGAAAAAATAGCAGTATTAAATAAATAGATGTTTAAAAAAAAAAACACATGCAGATATACCCAAGGCTTTTGGATACTTGTTCCATGCTTGACATATGACGTGATGTAAAAGAAAGCAGATCTGATTTTGTTGGAAAGTAGCATTTCATGCTGTAACTAGAGTCTGTGCACTGCTAATAATTAACATAATTATAATAAGAAAATGCATCCAGGGAAACTTTCCTCAGCAGTTCCTCCTCTTCCTTGGATAAGTAACCAAGCAAACCAACCCCCCAAACTGTTTGTATTTATGCTAAGAGTTTAGGGAAATTGCAAATCTACTACTGTATTTATTATGCAAGTTTATTTTATTTTTCCTTCATTCAGCCAGACACCCACATTCTTGACAGTGTAGAACTTGAAAAGATTTTTTTTTTAATTTAAAAACTGCAAACAGAAGAAAAATATCGGCTACCACCTGCCTCTGCAAATCTTTCCTGTGTGCGTTTGCGCTTCTGAATACGATGCAGACTACCCCATAAAGAAAAATGTTCAAACTCAGAAGGCAATATAACAACACATGTCTGCATGCACATAAAATGCTGTCCTGCACCAGGGAACAGCGATGCCATGCTGCAAGACCAAGAGATGCTTTCCCCCGGGCTGACCAGAGAAGGTCCTGGCTCTGGAAATGAGTGCTGCCTGTCAGAGTCAATGGAGAGACTCACTGGTTTGGTGCTGCCCCATTTCTAATTAGGACTTGCCACATAAGTGTGTGCTTTGGATTTAAAAAAACTGCATGAAGCAAGTTTACAGTACACACACAACACACAGTTTGCACCTGTTCGGGGGAAAGGCTGGTAATGCCACACTTAAATCCACAGTTTCAGACATTGTACTATGGCTCCAGCTGAGCCACAATACCCTCAGAACAAAGCCAGGGGAATAGTTACTGTTATTATTTATTTTCTAAAACAAAGTCTCAAATTCCAAGGAGGCCAAATTTCTAGGCAAGAAAAAAAAAATGCCTGGAGAAAATCCTGAAATACATTTATTACAGCTCTACATAAGGTTCGTAGAATCGTTTCGGTTGGAAGAGACCCTCAGCATCATGGAGGCCAACCATAACCTAACTCTAGCACTAAACCTAAGAAACTCGTCTAAATGCCTTTCAAACACCTCCAGGGATGGCAACTTCACAGCTTCCCTGGGCCTGTTCCAATACCTGACAACGCTGGCAAAACTTGAGGCCATTTCCTCTCATCCTATCACTTGCTACTTGGGAGAAGAGACCAACCCCCTCCATGCTACAACCTCCTTTCAGGTAGTTGTAGACAGCGATCAGGTCTCCCCTCAGCCTCCTTTTCTCCAGGCTGAACAGCCCCAGTTCCCTCAGCCGCTCCTCATCAGACTTGGGCTCCAGGCCCCTCAAGTCTTATGTAATGAGAAGAGACAGGACAGTTGTCCACAAAGGTCTGTTTTACACCAGGACCAGAACTGGGTCTGGCCCTGCCCTGACTGCAGCATCCCAAAGAAGCTGCAGTTTGCTTCATCAAGCAAGTTGTTACTCTTGCTGTCACTTCAAAACATCTCCCACTGCAAGCTCTGCAGGCACAGTAACCATATGGGCCACCACTTCTCCACTGTGCCACGTCCCAGAGCCGACGGTGCCCCAGGCCTCAGTATGCAACTCTCCACAGCTGGGGTGACGCCAGAGGACTTGTCCTGTCACTCTTCAGTGTGCAAACGCCGCACTGAGACTCTCACGCACAGCCTGCTCCCAGACACGCAAGGAACCACCACCTCCCTGCTCACAGGACCCCCAGCAGCCTGCAACCCAGCCCCCTTCGCGGCCCATGCCAGGGTAGGCTGATCCCCGCACCTGCTCCAGAGGCACGTTGAAAACGGGTTTTTAATCTCTGCAGACAAGCAGTTGCTCCCTCCACCCATCAGGGCGCAACCAGAGGGAAACCTGACCTGGTGCAGCAGCCAAAGCCATCACTCTCCATCAGCACATGGAGGAGACGCTCCTTCTGCTCTTCCTCATGCCACGTCTCAGTGACCCTCATGGTGCACATGGGAAGGGGAGCCGGGTACAAACAGTATGTACCACGCTCCCTCTGCTCACTGCAACAGGATTTGTCTCGTGCAGTTGCCCTGCCCTTCCCGCAGCGTGAGTGACCTGCCAGAAGCATAAAGGGGCTATGGGGATGGTTCAGGGCAAGGGTGTCAAACTCATTTTCACCGGGGGCCACCTCAGCCTCGCAGTTGCCTTCAAAGGGCTGAATGTAATTTTAGGACTGTATAAATGTAGGAGTAATTACACTGAATGCAACAGTGCGGCTGATGTGGGCCCCCGGTGAAAATGAGTTTGACACCCCTGGTTTAGGGGAAGAGAGGCTGGTCTTTCCTTGGTACAAGAAGAAATATGGTGATTGCATGAGGGCTGTGCATGGGAGGATGTCTGCCCAAGCATGGAGTGGGGGATCCATCTCACTGCCAGGGATGTCTTCTCCCCTTACTTCAGTTTGGACTCATGGCTACAGCTCTTACATTTTGCAGGGACTCCAGTGCAGCACAATCAAATACTCTACTGTCTTATCAAATAACCACTTTATGGGTGTGCATACATGCCAGGGCAAAGCAACGAGTGCTGCAGATTGCCCACCTCACTCGGGAGGAGGTGGCTGAGATGGCAGCCAGCGGCTCTGCCCTGCTTGTCTCTGCCATGGAGAGCCAGTCACTCCTCCCTACACACAGCTCTGCAGCCTCCAGCACAGCTCTGCCCGGAAAGACCAGCTGAGGAGGCAGCAGTCCCCACTCTGGTGACTTTTGAGGGAGGCAGCTGCACTCTGGATTCACGGAGGAAGGCTGGAGAGCAGCCACCTACATGCACCCTGCTCCTACCACAGCTGCCCTGGGTACTGGGAGCTGGCCGGAAATTACAACACTTTGTTTTTCTTTGACATTCCCAAACTGAGCTAAAAAAACCCCAACAGCAGAGATGTAGGAAGAAGCAGGGAAGGACAATGCATATTTATTTGTCTTAAATTATGCTTGGGAGAGCATTAGGCACAAGCAGCCATTAGTCATCAGAGCAGGTTTCTGCTGTGTTTCAAAGCGCAGCAATACACTTCATTAAGAGCATTAACTGGACACTGGCAGGAGATGGGTTTCTGCTGTGCCTCCTCTCCAACCCTGTTTGGATTTCATCAAAACATTTTCCTCGCATTGCTTTGGTTATCTCTTAGAAGAAGAAATATTTTTTTTAGCACACAGGGCAGTATGATACTTTAGGACCTAAGGTGAAAGCCTCTACCCAAAACAAACGTGCTTCTGCTGTGAAACTCTTTGCTGCTGAATACTCAGATGAAGCATGCAAGACCAAACGTGTGCATTCCTCCTCAGCCCCACATCAGAGAGAAAACATATCGGTGGTGGGACGTGCTAATGCAAACTCGTGTGCCCTGCGTCTCGGTAGCGCACCAGGGAGCAGGAGACCGCAGGCTCAGACAGGAAGGTCCTGGTGCTGGTAAATTTGTCTGGGAGGCAGCAGGACTCCAAAATAGCGTTGCACATTATTCCCAAATGGTCTCCGTCCATGAAAAGTCTGCACACTACATGAGAAAACCAACAAATGTCTCTACGAGTGTCCCATTAACTGGTTGTTACTGGGAGAATGCACAGCTCCTTAGAGACCAGGCTGATGCCAAGAGCCCTGATACAGGGCTGTGCCATTGAAAGTGAGGAGACAGCACTTGGGAACTTCTGTTTTGATTCACTTCAGGGAAGGTGCTCTCCAGCGAGGTTTGGGATGCAAACAGGGCTGCATTTCACACGCAGAGAGGTAGCAAGCCTTTGGGAAGAAGCGCTGATGCCTGCAACTGAAACAAATGCAGCTACAAACTGGCAAGGCTGTTTTGAAAGCCTCAACACCTAAAACACAGACGACTAAGCACGCCCTCTCAGGTGCTTCTGCCAGCACTGCTGCCCCGGCTTCTCACGCCACAGGCTTGTGTTGCTCAACCCCATGACCGAAACACCTGTGTTTGGTGCTGCAGTATCCTGTCACGTAGGGACAGCCGCGAGAAATGCTCTGTTTGCAGGGAGACTGAGAAGCATCACTTCTCTTCTCCCTGGTGCCCATTGGGAACAGCAGAGAGCTGCTGACAGAACAAGGACATCGTTCTCAACGAGGGTATTCCCAAGGGTGCGTGCAAAAAATCGCAGGCGTGACCCTATTTTCCCTGCACCTTAATACCCCAAAAACATGCAGAGCAGCCACTTCGAAGGGGCTAATCCACCCACTGCAGTATTTCTGGTAATGACTCACAAAATCCCACACAATTCTGATACCATTTTCTTGATAAAATCAGCTGCCAAAATGAAACTATACATTTGGTGCTTGAAAAAAAAAAAGGGGGGGGGGGGGAAGACAAAACCCTACTAGTTGTTATTAGAAGCGAAGCGGTGGAACACAAAACCAACAGCATGCGGTGCGAGAACAAAGCTGATGGCTACACACAGATGCTCTGCAGAAAACACCCGTTTGAGAGAGAGGGCTCTGCAGCCTGCCACCAAGGATTTGCCGTCTTGTATGTTGCGACTTACACAGATGTTCGCATAATTTCTTGCACATGGACAGCAAAAGGAGCATTCATTTCAAGAATGACGTGATTGTCTGTGTAGTAAGGATAAGAAGGAAAAACTTTCAACATGTATCCAGTGATACAGCTCAATGAGAAGCCAAACTATTCCCAAATGCACACAAAGGACTTCTCATGAAGTCAATGACAAAATTCAGATGAGATTTCACAGCATTCTTTCTTTCTCTCATTTAAAAACTCAAATTAAATTACACTCAAGCACCTTATGATGAGATTCAGGAGAACAAAATGTATCGTAGCATCACAGTGTTCACTCACCACCACAAAATATTATCTAAACTTGCTCTGAAATATGTTTCAACTATTTACAGAGAAGCCAGGGGGAAAAAGAAAAGAAAAAAAAAAAAAGGATATTTGCTGGGCTTGTGCTTTATTCTTTTGGCAGACTTCATTTGAAAGCAGCCAAACTCCTTTCTGCTTCTGTAAGGCAAACTATCGTAATAACAGAGCACTGGGTGTGCTGAGGTCACAGGAAGAGAGTACTTAAGCTTGTGCTTAAATTCGGGACAGCCTTGTACTAGATGCCTTGTCCAAAACCTACTGAACTCCTGCTTAAGCTCTGCCTTAAGGAGAGATGCTGCCTACCTACTGCCTTACGGAGAGATGCTTCCCTCAGGTTGCTCTTGAGCAGCTCCTGCGGGACTCCAGCCCAAAGCCCACTGCGGGTTAGCGGCTGATGCTTCATCTGCTTCATGGGATGCAGGATCACGGCATGGGAAATGAAAACACCCAGCACTTCTTTTGGGTGCCCAGCACCCTGCAAGACGGAGCTGTCACACAGCACTGATAACTGGGAAGGGATGCTGGAGCAAATTCACCCTTGTGACAAGTAAAGCATATACAGAAATTTTTATTTGGTCCATTTTCACACCAGAAAAGATAACCAATTTGTGTTCAAATAGCTGGCTGGATAGAACATTCAGTATGCGAAGGTCAATGCCAAAAAAAATCTAATTAATTTGATTTATCTTTATTTGATTTTTTTTTTTTTTTTTAATTTAACATACTGAATGAATTCCTGAAAGAAAACTTAGATGAGGAAAAAAGTAAGTAAGGTCATTTCAGAGGTACTTCCCAGCAACACTTAGAAAAGCATACGTCTCTCCTCTATAACTGTGCAAAGGGCTCTGAAAGTTCATTTGCAGACTGTCCTCCACAGAATCGCATTATTATCACCAGAAACCCCAAGTATGCTCCCACCTTCCTTCTCAGTTGGGCAAAACAACATGTCTTAAGAGCTGCCATTGGTTCAGTGAACAAAAAGGCTGTGAAACTGCACCGTCAGCTGCTTGTAACACGTCTCCCTCCCCTGTATATTGCTCTGATGAGCTGAGCACCCAGAGGACAAGAACTCTTCATCACCTCCTCGTCCTGATGCTTCTAAATCAAAGAGTAGCAACAAAAAAAGCAAGAGGCCAAGAGGAAGTCACTCTGGAAAGTTGAGCAGCACCAAACAAAGCTGCTAACCTTCCTTTGGCAAGGTGAAAGATTTGTATAACACTTTTTCCTCCTACTAAATGTATTTACTCTTAAAAATCGATTTCCTCTGTCACTTTTTATTGCTGCACATTGCTCAGTGGTTCTGAGAAACTGCATGGAAAATCACAACGTAACGCTTGTTAAATTGACCCTACAGGGCCATACCACCAGTGCACACAGCATCCCAAGAGGCAGGCCTGCCAAAGTCATGTTGTGCATATCATCACTAAACCCAAGACAAAATGCAAATTTGGCTGTATCATAGCTGATTTGCATAGCTTTCCATTGGTTTTGTACAACCTTTTTAGAAAATGCCAATTTACTTCACTTTCCTACAGCTTATTACCAGTGTGAGGTACTTACAGCTTTTATGCAAGGCAGATTTAGTAGTTAAAACATTAAAAGACATAATTAAATGCCTTTTGGAAATGAAACACAGCTTTCAATGTGGTGACATAAGGCACAGGACTTCGACTGGGACACTGAAGTGCTAATGCCCCTTTGCAAAGGTGCAGACCCCTCTCTCACATGCTCGAGAGCTGCACAGCTTTTTCTGTTTTTTATCTGATCTGCAAAAGCAGAAATATTTGCTTGCAAACTATGAAGGGCCTGAATCCAGTTACTGAGTACACATTTCACTCACACTGATATCAGAATGGATGGCTGCCAGTTTAGTGTCTTGGCTGGCGTTCAAACATGCTGATTGCTGAGCCTCCTTGGATTTGGAGTTCGTGATTTGAAAAAAAAATAAATCCCGGAACACGAAACAAAAAACCCTCCACAAACATTTCTGGGATGTTACTGGACTAATTTTCCCCTTCTTTTGTAAGCTCAGTCTCTGGAAGCGAACATGTACAAGTAGCACTCTCTGTCATCACAAGCAGCTAGGGAGTTTGGACTTTATCTCCAAAGCTACGACACAACGAACATTAGATCTTTCCCAGCCAAGCAATTTTCACACGTGTACCAGGGGCCAGCCCTCATTCAAGTCAGCAACAGAGGAAAAGATCTGTTTACACTTCCATATCTTAACTTGGGGGAAAGAAAAAAAAAAAAAGAAAAAAAGGAGAGAAAGAAAAGCTTGAAATGTTCTGAGACTTACGTGACAGCTGGGTTAACAGGGAACAGAAAGGCTGTTTGCCTTACACAAACCTATTTTTTTTCCTTCTTTTTTCCTCACTGCTTACCACCAAAACCCACCAGGTTGAAAGGCAAGCCAAGAGCTCCTGGAAGCCCTCCTGCTCCCCAACACCTTCCCCCCGCGTGTGTTGCTGGAGGAGGCGGGCGCGCTGTGCCAGCCCCGCTTTCCTGGCACGGCAGCAGACGCCGTGGATCAGGGCACTCAGACGTTTCAATTGAACCTGACAGGTGTTTGTTAATAGGCCCTACAATACGTTTAGGAAGGGCCGCCTGGAATTGTAAAGTGGTTTATTATGACAGTTTAATAAGCCTGGTGCAGACAGTTCAGTGCATTATTTTCGGAGGCTGTAAGTGCAAGTGACCAAAATCTGAACTGTATGGCACTATACATATAACCCATAACTAAGCCAATTAAAGGCAAACGCATCCATACAGTATCTGTACAACTGGATCTCATCCTGTCGGTCAGTCTGGGAACCTCTTTGCTCCTTGCAGGACCAGTCCTCCATGTATTTACCACAATTCACGGAAATCAGGTGTATCTGTTCAGTGATAACTGCTTGGGCTAATTATTAGAAATGCAATTTATGGTAATTTGCCTGAGGGGAGGGGAGCATAAAATTAACTTGGCACACTTATTTAACTTTTTATAGTATTATTGTTACTTAAAATTTATGATAGCATTGTGCCCAGAGGCCCCTGTCAGGATCAGGATCCCACTGTGCTCGGCATCCCACATATGTGTGAATGTCCTCCCAAAATAATTTTGAGGCAAAGGTCCCATCCCTGCAAACTGTTTACTCAAGTGCCTGCCCCAAAGACTGGGAGCAAGGCCGTGGAAATTAAATGCGCATCAGTCTTGCTGAAGTGAAGCGGGTGCATTAAGCCACCACATCCTATCATGCACTGGCAGCCCACACCAAAAAGGCTCCTATTTTACAAGAAAGTGACAGTTGAGTCACTTTTGTTTTTACCATTAAACACATAGACACAAACATCCCCTCCTATCTTCTGCTGCCTTTTCTCGCTTCTATATTATAAACAGGACCATCATCAAGTGAATGAAAAAAATCACGTGAAAAGATAGAAGATATTTGTCAGTAAGTGACCTGGGTAACTGTCAAAATCTCACCTTTTATTTTAAATGCACAATGTGTAACAATTCAGTTTTTCCTTGCAGTGAACTTTGAAGAATATTTGCCTGAGAAAAGCAGCTAGCTGTTCCACCTGCCTTCATTTCTGGACATAGAAAAGTCAACCCTGAAAGGTCACCTTTTGGATGATCACAGCCATGCATCATCCTTGAATAAGTTGTTCTTTTTTCTACATCCAAGTATGCTTAACCTCATTAAAAACTGTACTGGTCAGACAATATTACCAATATTATAATATTAATCAATATGCTATCATTATTTTAACTGAAAGGGATTCAAATATTTTGCAATATTTAATGAGAAGTAGGGAAAATGGGAGCTTTTCTGAGTAAGTGCCTTAAACTGTTCAGAGTACTGGCTGTACTGACATGAGGTACACCAAAGAGTGAAGAAAGAATTGCTGGGAAAGTGAACGGTCCTTCCATAAATTATTAGAAGACCATCAGGATCAGGAACCAGGATCATCTGGTTCTTTGATGGTGTTTTAGAAACCAGCCATCCATACTGTATGGTCCTTGCGTTTGCTGGGGCTAAAGGGCACCACACAAAAGTCAAAGTGGTCTAACTTTCAAGAAGCTTCAGAGGCTACTCAGCTCAGGGGCAGGAGAGATGTTAGCAACACACTCCACTCCCCAGTCTTCCCCACATCACAAAAAGAACCAATATTAGCCCATAGAAGCATAGAAAAAAATGGAAACATCAGAAAAATATTCACCTGAGTGGATTTTCCTAATAACCTCATTTTAGTACAGCATTTCAAAGGGGTGAAGGCAAACTCACCTTTAATGCTGTTCCTCCACAGCTTATTTGTCTCTCTGGACCCAAACACCACAAAGACTTTGGAGCAGATTTAAACCCCAAACTCACACACTGGTGTGGCAGGCGGAGTAAGGACTTTTCCAGAACAGTAGGGTTTTATTTCAAAATATAAGTTTGGTGAATGTGTCTCCTGCTGTGCTTCTGCTTTCCTGTGCTTCTCCTCCTGCTGCAGTTCACTGGAGCTGTTTCAAGGTCCCATTAAATATGCCAAGCCTTTGACACGCAACTGCAACCTTGCAGCACAAAGCGAAACGGAGGCAGATGAAAGAAAAAGAAACCATCACTTAGCCACTCACAAATTCTGTATACTTTGCATATCACTCCTAACATGGACTGGCAGCCCACACCAAAAAGACTTCTGTTTGGGAAGAAAGTGACATTTGAGTCACTTTTGTTTTTATCATTAGACTTGAAAACATCAAACATCACCTCCTGCCTAAATGCCTCCTTTTCTTGCTTCTATCTTACGAACAGGACACATGTTTCTGTGGTCCTTTACAGCACTGCCTGCTTGACTCAGCACCGTGATACTTTTTGGTGCATGCAGAACATCCCATAACTGATGGAGGGTGTAAGATGCCACCAATGGCTCTCCTGAGCTGTCATTCTGACAGGATGCTGTACCACTCTGGTCTGGAATGCCAGAAAGGTACATAAGGAACATGCCTATGAAACGTTGTTTCTGCTGCCAGCAAAAAGCACCAGCTTTGCTTGCTGCTACCCATCACACTAGCACTTTCCGCTGAAGAAGAGGCACCTGAGCTCTGCCGGCTTTTGCCCTGTGGGCCAGGCTTTGCCCATGCTAGTCCCATGGATGAGACACCTTTGGTTAGATTATGCAGCAAGATGAACTTCTTGGAAGAGGGAATTTAGTCCTTTTAACCTTTTACTCCTTTCTTTTTAAATCCCAAAATAATAATAATAATAAAATATCCATTCTTTGACAATAGGCCTTTATCAGGCCTAAAAAAAAAAATAAATAAAATCAAACTAACCTGCTTACTTCAAAGTCATACTCTCATAATTTCAGCTGGCACATCATGAACAAAATGGTCTAGAACTAACCTCAAACAGTCATCTGGAGAAAAACAACATATTTTCCCATGTCATCACCACTATAGCACATACTAACCACAACTATTCAGCCTGTCAATTTTCTGTTTATATTATGATAACTTTACCTAAAAGCATTTTGTGGTTCAAAAACAGCAAGTGCAATGCCAAAGAAACATTTGCTGAACTGACAAGCATGGCAGCGCTGGTGTGAGGAATACGCTTTCTCCAGAACAGGAAAGCACAGTAAAAAGAGATTCACTGGGGACAACGCACTTCTCAGAAACTCCCCAAAACACTGCTTCATGTTGGCTTAATCCCACAGTCTAATCACGGTAGCTTGTGAAGAAGGAGGCTTAGTTTGGTCCTAGGGTAGTGAATTTTCCACAAAAATCTCCAAGAACTGTGATGAATGGGAAAAGTACATGTGAATCTTTTTTACTTGCATTAGCCCCTCCACTTCCATGCATAGGAAAGTTTTTCACATCCATTGAGCATTTAAGAGAGGTAAAAAATTAGAGATCCATGGGAATCTGGACAGACACCACATGAGAGGCACAAAAGCAACGCATTTTAAAATAACTTTAGCAAATACACTTCTAGTCTTGCAATCCTCATGATTCAGAAGGAACAAGCATTATACAGCCTTCAGTGACTTTCCCCATTTGAGGCAGGAGAAAGGCAAACCACTCATTAATGAAGCACTGTGGTTCAAATTTTATACTAAAAACCTCTCAACTTTGACAGTCATACACCCACACTCAGTCTTCAAAAATGTTCTCATGCTACAACGCTGCCTGTGCCACCGCTCCAGAAGCAAAGCAGAAGTCACTGCATCACTCCCCAGTGATCCAGGGCAAGAAGAGGATGGTCGTGACTGCAAGAACTTCATCTGCATGCTTAGGCATAGACTGCAAACCAAGCAAAAGATCCTAAACTAAATGAAAACAAACAAACGAAAAGCCTTGAGAAACCTATGAAAACACTCTGCAACCTATGGTATTACTCTCTCTCCTTTACACTGATCTGCCCAAAGTCGCGCCACAGTGGTGCCATGCAGGCTTCCATAATAAATTAATTGGCAGCTTTGCTTTTGTGGGCTGCAAGAGCAGCCTGAGCCACTTTGCTTTGTCTATACCTTCCCTGTCTCTCTCCTCAGTAGCACTGTGATGTCCTAAGGTGCAGCTCAGACACACCGAGTCAGCTTTACTCACGAGGATGAAGGGGAATGCATTTCCCCTTCTTCGTTTTTGTGGGAGACATGCTGTAGGTGAGACGCTCTCCCTGAGAACAGCCAATTTCAATACCAGAGGGACTCTAAATGAGCTTCCTTTAAAGGGCTGCTCTGAAGCCAGGCATTGCTCCCCCCTCCTCACTTTTTTAGGAATTAGGAAGGATGTGTGTTCCTATGTGTTCTCTACAGACAGAACTTCTGCCTGGAAGGAAGATGGAAAAGAAAGGGGCCAAGATGAGGAAAAATGGGTAGGAGCCCTGCAACAGAGCTTGCATTTATTTCAAAAGTGAGAGGCTATCCGACTGTGGTGCCCCACACCCAAGACTTACAGTCTGAGACGCAAGTTTGACCAAATCTTCCGTGATCTCAGGGTGAATGTGAGACAGACGGCATCCAGCTCTCACAAATACACAGCTGCGCTCCTCCACTGCTCTGAAAGTGATTTATGTCAGTGAATGTCCTGCTGCTAACGCGCAGTGAGTTCCCACTCCAGATGCCAAAGCCGTACTCTGCACAAAGCCGGGACTGTGTGGTGCCCAGACACAGCTTGCTATTAGCTGTATTTTCCCCCCATCTCATGGAAGCTTTAATGGAGCCACTAGGAGAAAAACAGAAGCATTGCAAGTTGTGTGCAGCCACCCAATAAACTAACCTCCTTTTTTTTTTTCTTAATGCAAGTATTGCAACTCAGCAGTTCTACTACGGGATTCCAGAAAGCATGAGACATTCTTAACTTAGCAAAAACAACTGCATACTATGTCAACTACTGAAAATCTCAGTGTACAGCAGAAAATGTTTTGAGTCAACAGACTGCAAAGCAAGGCTACTGGATTTTTGTTTAATTTTACAGCATGTTTGATGTTTTCAAGATGAGACCTAAGATTTGAAATCTTACTTCTCTGCTTGAATCTTTCATTATTTTCAAACTGTGCAATATGCTTTAGTTTGATTTTATTTTTAATATAAAAAACATGTTTCACAGTTGAGGTTTTATCATGTGCACAGCACTTAAACTTGCACCTAACTTCAAATCAGTGAAGTTGATTGAAATGAAAGGAATAAAGGGATGTTAAAAAGATAAGTGTGCCATGAAGTGTTGTCCTGACCAGGAATTAGACTTAAGTATGTGGTTAGGTGTCTCTAAAATAGGTCTTGTCTAATAGTAAGGACAGACAACAACATACCTTGTGTATCCAATGGCAGCAAAAGCGATGTGTCTTGAGGACAAAGCCTGAGCAGAAAGAAAACTGGAAGCCTCTGGGCATAAGATGTGATTGTTTTATAGGAAGGAAGATTATCACATAAAGGCCAAGGATAAAGCTGAAACTCAAAAGGAATATGAGTCAGGGAAGTTGTTCCAGATGGCAGAGCCATGTGGGATGTGACTCCACCATCTACTGTGGAAATAAAAAGGAAGAAATGAAAACTTAGTGTTGAGAGAATGTATAGGACTGACAGGAAAACAAGACAGAACTGAGATTAGTAGAAGGAAATTAAAGGCAGAGTGATGAAATGAAGCCTTCAGAAATTCTGAAGTGCAGCAACACCACTTCAATCAGACAGTACAAAAAAGGCTCAGTCACTTTGCTTCAGATAAACCTAAACATCTCAAAGTTTCAGACAATCCTTCTCCTTTGGTCAAGACATGGGGTTTGACATATGTGGACAGCTTCTCAGGCGCATCTCACAGCATGTACTGAAGGAACAGATGATTCACAGTAGCCCATTACTGCTGCTTCTACCCCTTCTGATATGACCAACATCATAAATGATTAAGACAGAGTTATGTCAGATGGTGGCTTGGGCAGCTTAAGACCAATGGGAAATTTTTGAAAGTGAAAATTAGGCTGAATATAAGACTTATTAAAAACTCCTTAAATGAAGTAGAGGAAGACATGAGGTCTGAACACTAGGAACTTAATAGGGCAAAACACTTGAAAATGCATTGCAGGGAACTGTCCTGTCTTATGAGGAGAACAGACATGGTGTCTACTATATAAATGGGTCTTCTGTACGTCTTAACTTCAATGCAAACAGGAGGTACATAAAAATAATTTTAAAAAATAATTTAAAAGTACAAGGTAACAGACAAAGATTTTAAACTATTCTAGTCAAATTCTCTTTGATTCAAAGATGAGCTTTTCAGCCAGAAGTTAGAGGTGATCTTCCTGGACTAGTTAGTCCCTTTACTGAACAACAACCCAGGCTACCATCTGGCAAAATGACTGCAAAGGTCAGTTGAGTTGGGAGCCAATGTACACACTCTCCGAAATCTCCATTCTCTGCCACGCACACATACACAGGCACATTATGACCTCTTTAGTCTGCAGAGCTTTTTATTACCATTTCTGTATTCAAACACTGAGGCAAAATGGCCTTTGACTGAGGCCAACACATCTAATGCCATAATAGTAATAATAATAAGTTTGATATGAGAGATTCTTATTTAAATGACAGAGAAGTACAGATCACACATAAAAAATAATCCCTGAAAAATAACTTCAGAGACACGTCTGATCTTGACTTTCTGTACCGAAGGCCTAACCTAAAGTCTAGGAAGTCAATAAAACAACCTGGAGACTTCAAAGCTGACTTCAGGCTACAGTATTTTTCCATGACTGATGCTTTCCAGTCATGTTCCTTCGCAGTCATGGCTGCTCCCTTCCAAAGCAAATGAACTTTAAACTTCCCTAAACTAACACAGTTGAAAACAACTGACCTGAAGGTAGTTCAAGAGTCTTGGTCTTCACATAATTATCTTTTTAGAAGCCACGGAGCTTGTGGTCAGCTGGCTACTTGTTTACCTATCCCTTCTTCCCAGTAAAAGGATGCTTATTTAAATATTCTTTTTTTTTTTTTTAATTCAACTTGCAAATCGCTTATTTCTTGCAAAGTATAAACTCCCTCTTCCTAGACACAAGAGGAATCTGATTGCTTTAAACTATCTTGGCTTTATCTGGGTGCACAAATGAGCCATCTAACTGCTGCAGCCATGTACATCAACATATCAGACACAAAGCAGTGCTAAAACCCAGGCTGCAACTCTTGCATATCTTTCACGCTTATTCTTTCAGCCTTGAGGATGTTTTCCTGGTTAGTCAACTTTAAATCTATTTATTGTGTATACAGCACTATTTAAAAACAGCACTCAAGTGTACAAGATAAACATGTGCTCCCACTGAGTTACTAAACAAGAGATAATAAATTTGCGGCCCTGTGATTATTACTACTACTGTGAAGCTGCCTCCAATGTACAGAGCAACACAAAACTAGAGCGCTGTGCCAAGTAAGTGAGAGGCCCTGTACAGAAAAAGGCCAGTGCTCTAGAGGCACAAACAGAGCTCTGCAAGGGAGAAATTCAGCAGTCACTGAAAACAGGGCCTACCAGACATTAAATGCGTATAATACGGACAAAGAGAGAATTTCTTCATGAGCATGGTAAGGTTTCTTCCACTTGGGATACATGGATGGGAGCCCCACCATTAAAGGGAAAAAAGGAGGCTCTCAGTTTGCATTTACTGCTGAAGTAAACGTGAGCGGCATGGAAGGGAAGGAACACAAGAGCTTTGCTGAAAATGCAAGTAAAGATTCAGAGCTCCTTGTGGCATAGGAACCCAGCTCTGCGCAGAAGACGAGTGAAAACATCTCAGGAACATGAGGAAGGCGTGTTTCAAACAGCCAGAAACAAACACACCACCAGGATTTCAAATGGCAAATCGAGACTAAGCCCTTCTAGTAACACTTCCTATTCCATGGAGGAACAGAGAGAGCAGGATTCATGCTCCACGCCTCTGCCGCCCACTCCATGTTCACCTGTCTCTGCACCATCTTCCCCGCAGCACCCTCCAACAGCCCAGCCTTGCTGGCCTGGCGCCCAGGCAAGGGCTCCATGGCCTGCTGGATGCGGCCCTGGGGCTTGCTGCTGGAGGCAAGGGCAGGGCTGGGCTGCCTCTTGCCCCTCGCTGTCAGCACTAACTCATGCCTCTTGCCTCCCCTGCCTGTTTAGCAACAACAAAAATTTTTTAGGAATTTAACTGTCTTTGCGACTTCTACATCCTGCTGCATTTGGTAGGAATTAGCCAAGGTGCTCCATGTTATGGAAGGAGAGGAAAGGGGACGGACAAGCAGACAGACAGACATCACCAAACACACCTCACTTACTTGGAATCCAGGCTAAAAACAACCAGGCTCTGGAACAGAAATACTAATGAAAACATTTCATAATGCTTTACCAAGTAGTGATATCAGCACTATTATCTCCATTTTATGGCTGCAGCACTGACTGGTCATGACACGCCTCCAGTCCCCCATCAGATATCTTTTCCTTCTGGCTCTGCCGCTATGTCTCCTGCTTGCAAGTCCATGCCCTAGCACTGGAGTCATCCCAAACCCCAAGCTGTAAGAGAGGAAAGGGCTACAGGAGTAACACGACTTACCTAAGCACTGGTTAGTCTCGTTGCAGACGAGAAGGAAAGGGAAGAATTGTAAAGGTATGATAGAAACCAAGAAATGCAATTCTCCTTCCACAAGGCAACACCTGCCTCTACCAGGTTCGGTGCACTAGGAACTGCACATGCATTTCACGAAAAAGCAACGTAGGACAACACTGACTGCAGACAGCATATACCACAGAAGTGACTGCTTAAATTAAGAAACAAACCAGAATCGAACCAGAAACCCAAAGAAGTCTGAGCAACGGGGAAGGTGGGATCTGAACTCCCACTTTCTGATAAGGCAACTACTATATCTGTATCATGACCTGAGCTAAATGCTTTGATTCAAACACCATCAGACCTTAGCTCAGATCAGCTTTTGGCTCTACCCACTCTTCTCAAACTCCAGGGGCAGCCACTCTCAGAAACCTATAATGTTTCTACTGCACTCCAAATCTAGCCATGCTTAGAATTATTTGGCTAAATCTGGATTTTACCATTTTCCTTTGTGAAAAGATACAGTTGTCAGTATCAGTCAGTAATCATTTAAATTATTCTTTATTTATGAAAACAATACATCTTCCCTTGTCTTATCCCTTAGGTATCAAATTTTACATATCAGAATTACTTCCTACCAAGGGAAGAAAGTTCTTATTGTTACTAAGTTGCATCTAAAAAAAATTAGAAAACAAGAAGAGAAGAATTATTTAATTTACTTTTGAATATAAGAAATTATATGAAAGAGAAGCGTGAATTGCCATTTTCTTTCTCTAATTGCCTACTCGTCCTATCTCCTCCTTTCTTACTGTTTTCAGGTGAAGATCAAGCATACAATTTCTCCCCTGCTCCACCATAAAACAGAAGGCAAGTAATGAGCTCAGCAAGACTTGACCTCTGCCATCAGTCTCCTACCTGCTGTCAGCCTGTTTGACATCAGCGGGGTAGAAATGCCTCAGACTGGATACCACAAGCTCTCCCACACTGCTGTTATTACTCCTCTTAAGACTGATGGTCCACACAGATAATTACATTTGTAGTGACAAACACTGCCTGAGATCAAAGTTTTGGCAGTGTTTGTTTTCAGCTGCTGCATAGCTACCACTACAAGTTATTGCATATTAACGTGATGTCTAAAACAGTACCATGTGGTGATGTCAGGACACACCATTGCCTTGATTTTGTGACTTCCTTCCATCAAGGTATCAAATTCTCCTTCCTGGTACACCTTTGGACTACATGAAAATAAGTCAAGCGGAAGGATGCTATCAGAAGGAAAAGACTTGCAAGCACACAGTGATTTGATCCATGGGGATGGTTCCCCAAATAAGTGCTCCTCTTCCTCTGCTGTGAATATTATCATAGTGTTTGCTCTTATCAGGCAGGTAGGCTGGATGAGAGCCACATGTAGCATCTTCAAGGGTCAAATACTGTTTATATCAGGCACTGGTCTGACTAAGAGCCACGAGAAAGCCTCCTACAATCTCCATTCCAACAAGACAGACAAACAACCATCAATCTGCAACTCCTCATCCCCCACACCATCTTCGCCAAAACCAAAATGGAAAGACAGAAAAATACAGAACCAAAAAGAGATGCTTTAATATGACAAATCTTTTCTATCCCAAACCACTTGGGTTTTCCAGCACATACAAGTACCGAGACTGAACTCATGCGAGCACAATTTCAGTTTCAGCTTGCACAACCACAATCAGATAGTCTGCTTTGCTCTTTGCAATATTTTGAAGTCCTGAAGGAACATTTAAATAGAACTGCCTTCCTGGAGCTTAAACACATTATGCCATAAGCCTGAAAATACGAACTGTAACTCAGTTAAGGACCATCTCTTCCATTCGCCTTTCTGAAGAAGCAATCACCACTGCTTTACACTTTACACTTAGCACTGGTCTCATCAGACAATGGGCTTTGCGTTGGTGTGGTTTCCATCTTTGACCATGGATAAACACCATTCCCTAATGTGGCTCTAGCCCTGGCACACCAGTCAGTCCTAAGGTCAACAAGCAGGATCAGGGTTCAAGTCTGTAATAGAAAGCACAGCTACTGTAGGTCTATGGGGGCCATGGAGTGCAAATGCTGGGATGTGTCCCCTGCCATCACTGGTCCAGTGCTCTTACATCTGCTTTTCTCCTCTTTCAATCCCAATGCAGTCTTTTTGGTGAACAAAGCTCTTCCCACTCTTACCAAAACATTGTTATGCACTTAACAGGTGCAGATCTGGGAGTGAACTGGAAACTGCTGTTCCCAACCTGACCAAGGAGCAATATTAAATCTGCAATTCTTCTGACTGAGTTGTCCTGTTAAGGTATTCCTGGCAAGACCTTACTAGGTAGCTCGAGTGAAACCAGTAACTAATATTCATGACTTAAAACTGGTGAAATGTCCACATTACAGTGAAAAAATATCTATATTTTGTTTTGGTGTGTGGTTTACACAGAACAGGTTTCCTCTAGCAAATGTAGAGTACAGCTCAGTCTGAATCTAGCCTTATACGTGCTCCTGGGCTGCAGAGCCTGCACAGATCCCTTCGCAAGAACAAAACACATTCTAGTATTAGACACACTGAGACAGTGTTTACGCACTGATTTGCTAACAAGCAGGCCCGGGAATTCCAGAACACGAGATCTGTATTTATTACTATTTTACATTACCACAGTACGTGCCAAATTTGGGCACTTGAAATTATGAGGGCTGCTATCGCACATTCCCTTATCAGTCTTTCACACAACTGCATTAGTGAAGCATCCCGATAAGAATGCCTAAAATGTCTGCTATGTTTTAAAACAGCAAACTCTTCCTTTTCAGCTCTGACCCAGCCATTTCAGTCAACAAAGCTCCTTCTATTCTTTCAAAACACCTTCTACTCACTTAATGGCTGCAATCATACTGACTGTCTTGGAAACTGCTACTCCCAAAAATAATACAGCACAGCTATTTTTTCATGGGTAGTGGCTTGATGTGATATTTTGAGGACTACCATTTCGCAATATGGAATGAAACATGGACATCCATCTTTTTTTACAAGAGATCTAACTATCACACTCCAGGCTTCATACACAGAACATTAACGCACCTTTTAATAGAAGAAAATCAGGAAACCTTGCAACTAAAACAAACAACTTGCCAAAACCAGCATATGTTTTTGCACTTACTTTTACATTTCCAGGCTAAAATCAATGTATGTATATATAGATAGGCATGTGTGTATATATGTATACATATGCATTCATTCTCAATCGTATTTCTCAGGAAGGTGCCAGTCAGAGGAAGGTCAGGAGTGTAAAAAGCCATGTCTACCACCATGAGCAAAAATAGTTCTAGTTGTTGGGGTTTTAAATTTTTGTTTTCTTCTAAAACCTGTCTTCTGTAAGTTCAGTAAATGTCTTTGAAACAATATTTAATAGTGAACTTACCTATATTGCAATAGGTACAGCTAGAATCAAATGTTAAAACACTGAATTATGAAAGTCACCTACCCCTGCACTCATTTTCCTTCTGCAAGTATCCCACTTGGGAAGGAAGAAGAAAGGAGCAGTGGAGTGGGACATGCACAGCTAATTAGCAAGGTTTCATAATCTAATTCAAGCTGCCAACCCATTTTTCTGCCAGTCCTGCACATGTAAATAGAATGAAAAGCAGAAAGTCCAAGTTTTTTACACTTTTATTCCTCAGTCCCACCCTTTCTGATTGTCCGCCTGGGTACTTCTGTCCTCTCACCACCCTCCTCTCCCTTGGAGCTCAAGACCACCACCTCCAGAACCAGGGAAGTCACTCACAAGCAACAAAATGAACAGAACAGAAGACACCTTGCAGCAAATGTTTTTCTGAGGGCAAGGCAGCTGCACGCAGTTCATTGTTCAAGATCTTCCCTAACACTCAATACCTTTAGTGCAGTCTCAGCAAGCCACCCAAGGCTGACTGATTCTTGACAGCACATACAATAAAACTTCAGGGAAGACCTGTGCTGCACAGCCACACAGCACAGACTGACGGGCTTGTGCTGAGCAGGCTCGGACATTTATAGGGCACACTGCAGGACAAGGCTGTACAGACACACTTGTTTGGCTCTCAGCAGTGTCAAGCAGCACCCTGCTCAGTTTAATTAGCATCATCAGAGAAGATGTAAAGGGAGAAGCAGGGCTAATTAGTCTGAGCAAAGCACCTTGTCAGCTTGGGAATCTCTGCACGAGGTTCAGGTGCACAAATAGGTGTGTACCCATCGTGACTGAGCCTCTCTTACTCCCTGCAGTCAGCAGGTATTTCATTATGCCCAAGAACTACTTACTGCTAGAGCAACATGTCATCTGACAGCAGAGCGGGGTGATTCCTCAGTTCTTAATGCTGCTTTTTTGAAGCAAAGAACTGCAGGGGTCTTACAGACTGATGTATGATGCTTTCTCCCATTGCATGTGCTTAGGCAGATAGCAGTCTTCCTTTGCACAATCTTTTTTTTGAGAGAGGAGGATCCTGTTATGTTTTTCATCTATTTGTTTTTTCTCTTTCCTTGTGTAGCATTCTAAATAGTTGAAGAGAAGGAAAGGAAGAACACCGTGCTAACAATAGTTTCACTACTTCACTCTACCATCCCCATCTCAAAATACTCTCAAGATGGAAAGACTTTATTTGGAAGAAGGAAAGAAGAAAGCTGACTGAAGAAAAGTGATAATTACATTAGTATAATAATAACAAGAAGAAAACTTTGAGCTAATGAAGACTGCCTGCTTCATCTAATTTAAGAAGAGACTTCAACCTATAATGAAAACATATAAAGCTCTGCAGCTCACTCACCCTTTGTGTGAATGTCATCAGGAGCAGTAGGACTGCTCACTAAGCCAAACCCCTTCAGCTGAACTGGTTTGACTGGTCAACAAAAAGGAAGTGCTTGTACTTAAATCTCCTTGATCACTCTGCAGGCTACCCCTCAGGTTGAATAAAGATAGCTATACAAACATTTTAATGGATCCAGTAAAAGTAAAAAATAATCTTGGTTCGCCCTGTGGATCTAATGGACATGTCCTTAACTCAGAAGTCAGTTAGGAGAACCTTCCCGCTTCAAACAGCAGCAGTGCATGACACAGACTGAATGACAAAGAGGCATTATTTTGCTTTCTTTCTCCATAAGAAGCTGATTCTTTAGCAAAATTGCTTGCGGTGCATAGTTTTACAAGAAAACAAACAACACTCCTTTCAAAAAAATGTAAAATAGATCCCAAACACGTTAACTGTGAATGTGTTAGCTCCTCCAGTGCTCTTCCTGTTTCTCCACCCAGAGTGTCAAACTCACTTTTACTTCATCAGAGGTTCAAGTTACCTGAGGTTTCTTTTTGAGAACTATCTGCATCAGAAATGCTAAATCAAGCTGTTGAGAAGAGAGGTTTTATCTGCCAGAGAGACAAAGTGCTAGCAGCTGAAGGCTTAAAGCACAATTTGCCTGCTGCCTCCATTGTGGACATCTCTCTGTTTCAAGGAATCTCTGTAGCTCTGGTAACAAATGACCACGCATCAGGGAAGCCAAACCACATTTTGCCCAGCTTCTTTCAACTGGCACAGCTTTTGTAATGCTTTAGCAGGATTCTCTGCAGTCCAAATCCTGGAAGTGAGACAAAGGGAATTCATAAATCACCACCCCAATTCTGACTGAAGAATTCTGTCACAGAATTCTGGCACAGAAATCCATGAAATAACCCTCCTCTCCTTATCTAATGAAACCCACACTCTCCAAACAGATTTATTCTATTATTAGTGTAATAACTTGCACTAGTGCAATAAACTTGATTTGCCATAGTGGGGAGGGTTTTCTATTATTTAAAGAGCTGCCAGGAGAGCCCATTAGAACTAAATAAAAGACTGCAGCATCTCAGGTTTCCTTAGCCTGTCTCTAGTTCTGACACCTCAACAGGGAAAGAAGCTAAGGACAATCCCAGTAACTGGCTGCTTTATCTCCTTCCTCTTGACCTTTTGCCATCAGGAGCCTCTGAAACATTCATCGGTGTCTGCAGCTGGAAATACCAATGCTGATTAGCACCAGAAACATAAAACTCACTGAGAAGGAACACTGATAGCATCAATACTGCCAGTTTGTCTAAAAGTACCTAATATCCTTCCCAAAATAAGCATCCAGGGTCAACATGCCTGGCAGGCTGCAAACAAACCTGGAATAAATATGAATGAACTAGTGGTTCAGGATACTATTGTGCTACAAAGGGCTTGTGATCTCTTTTAACTAACCTAGCAGCCGCAGCAACCTTTCCTTTTGAATGCACACTCGAAATAGAAAATGGAAAAAACCCTCCCCTCTAGAAGAGCTCCATTTATATTATTTTCCTGCTGCTGCCACCAACATTATCAGCTTTGAGAGACAACGCATCTACAGGCTACTAGATCATCATGGACGCAGCAAACCAGCTCACCAATGATGCTCACTAACAGAGCAGCACAACAAAGCAGCAGTAGAACAGAGGAAAGGCAGAGGAGCAGCAAGAGAAATAGTCTAATGGTCACGGGACACCTGTGTGTTGATCAGCTTCAGCTCAGACACAACCTGCAAATACTAGAGCAGCTTTCACACCATGCTGTCAATTGGTGAAGGCTCCCGATGCTGCTGCTTGGTTTCACTGAAGTCTCCTGGACCAAGGAGTGCTGCAAGTGAGGACCTGAAGTTTCTCCAGCCGACACCACCAAGTTAAAAATAAAAACAATCATAAGCTACGCTGTTGAGCTACAGGAGATGCTTCTCCCTCATGGACCACGCTGCAACTGCCCTGGTATTATAATCATTAACAAACGCATTCACTTGCCTTGCTTGCTTCGTTAACTCACTCTAATGCACTAGTACTGCCTGGACTTCTCTAACAGCAAATCATGAAACAAAGCTGACAGCAAAAAGCTGGGACAGCAGTTGAAGTGACTGCCAAAGAGAAATCTGTTTGCTCAGGCAAAAGCTGTTCTCAGTCCAAACATGGGAGTCATAATCTTACAGCCATTTGCTTGGAAGACAAAGAAGGGAATGCAGAACAGACTGGGAAACTACAGCTTGCCATGGTAAGAGAGGAGAACAATCTTTGTGGCCAGATTTCTTTGCTCTGCAGGGTAAGTTTTACAAAGCTGACAACCGGTAGCAACATGTAGTGGCCCCAGGCATCATGCCTGCCTATCAAAGACTTGGATTTTAGCCCTGGAGAAATTACAACTTCTCAGTTCCCTGGAAGCTATATCGGCCAAGAAGAAAGCAAGAGAGTAATGAATGACCTAACTAAAAATTATTTTAATACATGGATTGCATACTGCAAGCCATAAACTTAGGGGTGCCTGGGGTGTGGGAAGTACTGGGGAAAGACAAGGAGGATGAAGACATGTTGTGTTTAACATGAACAGCATAGCCACAGATTACAACAGCAAAGTCACCTACTGGAGTGGCAGAGGCTGGCACACCGAACGGAAAGTATGGATCCAGCAGATAAGCAATGGAGACAAAGGAGGAGGAAGCTCAGCAGTCTAGGCTGAGAAGGACAGCAGGGAAAACACAGGTTACAAAGTTGAGTCGAGGACACAGCCTGCAGGAATGCAGAGAAGAGAGAGGTAAATCCAGCAAAGCTGCACAGATGTAAATAAAAAGGCATTTTGCCCTGCAATGGTCCCCAGGTGCTTGTGGCTTATAGGCTTGTTGCTGCACAACCCTCTGCAGCACTTGAAGCCAGCCTGGCCACCATCTGCTGGGTGTCAGGGGAAAGGGACCCACCCCAGATCTTACATGCTGTCCATAGGTGCCAATGCGCTAACCGTATGGGGGATGCCCCACTGCCAAAACAGCTCAGCTGCTGCCAGCCACCCAAGGGAGGTTCACCCCATGCACACTCAGAAGACAGTGGCTTCAGGGCCTGGAGAGGGTGTGAGCCCACTTGATGTGCAGAAACCCCTACAGAAGCACAGGCACAGCAGCTCTGCTGTATTTCTGTGACGCCCATTTTAATCCAGTGTTCATCAGTTAAAACAAACTGCCAAACCAAAGGCTCCGAGTTACAGTCGGAGACTTTTTTTTGAAGCGCTGAATGAGACCCAAACTGCTTCAGCTTCCTCTCCCAAATGTCAGCCTTGAGCCGTTCTTCTCTGGCCAGCGGAAGCATGTGACATGAAATAAAAGCCAGGAAATAAGACTTTCTGAATAAACATTTATTTTGTGAGAAATACTTCTGATTTTTGGCAGAGAATGTCAGAAACCTGAAGCCCTATGTATAGCATGCCTACAGAGTGCAATTTCTGTTTAATGGGAAGCTGCAGCTGTCTGTGTAGCTCTTAATGAAGAATAATGCCTGGGAATAAATTACTGCCGTTTCTGAGAGACATTTCTCAAATGACAGCAATTCTTTCCTTTTTCCCTCTCCCTGTAAATACCGAGTGGCATGTACTGGGCAGTTGTTTGGAAGAATGGACACATGCAGCTCTCTGTCGGCAGCCTGGCAATTTCCGCAGAAAACTACGAAGTGGTTTAGCGTATGGATACCAAAGCGATTCAAAAGCAAAGATGTTCAGGATCATTAAGCCTGCACGTGCCAAAACCTCCCATCGCTGTTCCAAGGAGCGCACAGCTCATCACCATTTGAACAGACACCGCACATCACTTCCAACCGTGCTGCAAACCCAGCGCTGAGGCTCAAGGTGTGGGAGACAGCTGCTCACAGAAAACCGCTGTAAAAGGCACACTAACATTCAATTTTCAGTGTTGGTGTATGCCTCCTCTCCAAGGGGCTGCTGGAGAGGGTGATGCTCAGGGCAGTGGGTGTGCCCAGGCTGCTGCTGGCGGCTGAGGAAGCAGCACTGACATCAGCTCCAGGAGCTCTCACCCCAGCCCCGAGGCAGGTCCAGGTGCCAGGAAAAACAGACAGTGGCCAGAGGAGGAAAACGAATGAGATAGGACTGGGATGAAGGGAGCAAGGAGGGCCAAGGAGCGGTGAAAGGAGGAGGCAAGTCAAAAATGGGACAGGATCGGGGCTAAGCCTTGAGTGGTCACGGTCCCCAAGACCCTCTCTGGGGTCAGCCCTTAGGGTGGCAGGTTCCCACCGAAGGCAGGCACAGAAAGCTGTCTGAGCGAGCAACAGGGATGTTCACTGTCCTGCAATCTGTAGTTTGCCCAAAATAACAGCTATAGATACGAGATCAATTGAAGGATGTTTCAGCTATTGATAGATACTGCATTTAAATATTTATTTTCCATTTCCCACAAATTATACCAGAGGTTTTAGCATAAACACACACACAAAAAAGAAATGCCCGTGAGTGAGGAACACGAAGGGTTTATTCATTGTTCCTGTCAGAATGTGTTTGTGCTTGTGCGGCTAGCACTCCAAAAAAGCTGCGGCATATGTTTTCAGGATAGAAAAAAAAGCACCTCAGGACACCTAAATCCTATCAGAAAATTACAACACTGTATGCTGGAATTCACAAAGTGCCCTCATGTGAGAGCAAAAGAGCCTCACCTCATTTCATTTTTACCCCTCACTCAGTGAAATAAACGTTCCTCCTTAACGAATCCTCCTGACATCCCTTTTCCTCTCTGCAGAAGAGGAATATGGACTTGATTTGTACCAGCTCTGCTATTCCAGAAATGTGCTTCATCCAAATGAGGAGAGCAGGAGAAAGGAAGCAAGAAATTTGTACTGTTTAGTAAACAAGCAGTTTCTAGGTGGATACAAGACACTGGTCCCAATTTACTGCCCCCCCGCTCCTCACAGTCCCCCTTCCTCTGAAATTTGCCTGGGTGGCAGGAGGAGGAGGCGGAAGGGATGAGAACAGCTACTGCTTGCAACGGGAAAGGTCTGACCCCTTTCCACACATCTTAACATGACAACACCATGCAAACACACACTGAAGGCAGAGCTCTATTCCTCAGTAAAATAATGGTATGACAGTGTTTCCTTTCAACACAAGCATCATCCCTCCTCATCTTTGGTAGTCCTGTTGCCCCAAGAGGGTAAAGAAAAGAGGGGAAGGGAGCGTAGGAGCCTTGGTCAACTGCCTCTTCTTCACAGCACTGTCCCTCAAGTAGAAGCCAGGTGACAACATATGCTCTCACTGAACTTCTAAAGAGCTCTCCATCATCTATGAATGACACCCCAAAAGAAACTGGTCCTGGATGCCAGGGTGAGAGCCATTCTCAAAAGCACTTTCTATCTGTACCTGGTGAGAAGAGCGGTGCCTTTTCTGCACAAACTCAGGCTTCGCGAGTGTAATTCGGGGTTCTGGCACTGCAACAGTAGACCACCATGCTGCACTTTTAGGAGTGCCCATTTTAAACCATTTAGGACATGGCAGAAAGTAATAATGACACCAAAAGCATCTTCAACAGATACTCCATCCCCTGTAATGGCTGATGATTGCCTCCTTCTGTCATGCAGTTTATCTGGCTGATCTGGCACACCACATACCTTAGAGGACCCTGGGAATGCTCTCCTCAGTGTGAGGTGGTGTTGCTGCTGTTGCAATTAGTGGAGGTGATTGCAACATCTTGAACAAACATCTCCTGTTATCCCAACAGCTTTGCATGCTAGGACAGTTTTTCATTATTATTATTATTATTTAAGGTTGCCCTCCTCTGCTCTAGGATGTCAGTGTGCAAAGTGAGCTCTTGTGGTTTCAAGTAAGTCTTTCAGACTGTGGGAATGAGCTGATATGGCCACGTCTGCTCAGATACACAGACAGTGAGAAGCTCCAGGTCTCTGAGGCCCCTTATTCATCTTAATGAGTTACTAACTTGGCAGCTTAGTGGTACTAGTAACTAACAACTCCAAATGTCAGCTTTGTTAAGTATTTCACTGTAGATCAAAGCACGTAGGAAAGGGGAGAGATGATGAAGATTTTTCAGTGTTTTCTCTAACATCTATTTTGCATGTGGCTCTTGGGAAAGCAGCACCACTTAGACCCTGGCCCAATCTGCTTCCCAAAGCCTGAAAGCAAAGGGAAAAACAGAGCAAGGGAGGGCATCCACCTTCCAAGGAGCTAGAAGGCATGTCCAGCAGTCAGAAAATGTATTTGTATGTAATGAATTTATAGAAAGTGTAAAAGCTAATTTACTCAAACTGGAAGAATCTCCAGTGTTTTATCACTACTAACATCTCGAAGGACCACTGCATACTTTGAGCATAAGAATTTAAATACTAACTCACCTCATTTTTAAATTCCCAAGGTTCCTTCTTAAGACAAAAATCAGGATTACCTCAAACCTGGGAGGCAGCAAGCTGTTTTCCTCTCTTTGTGACGATGTTTACATTTGATCTGCACATTTTAGCCATCCCTCATGGGAACAGTTTCTTTTATTAAATGCCGCAGTTAGATCAGAGTTTTAGTTATGTGACTGTGTTTCCCTCTGAAATGTGTGCTACTCCAGTTCCCATGAACACAAACCTTCAAGAGAAGCATTTGTGTTGAAAATACTCAAACTAATAAAATGAACTGATCAAAGCAACAGGAGTTTGGAATACTAGGCACAAATAACAACATTGGTATTCCTCTAATTTGAAAGTGGCTAAATAATTCCAACCATTGTATGAACATGTATAAAACTCCTGAATCTGACCTGTAGATTGGTGAACTGTTATCCACAACATTTTTCATTTTTCTTAGGCTACACAGTCACAAGGCCTTCAAATGCAGGCTTACATATTTAACTAAAAAAATGATAGCAATATGTTAAAGAATTGTAGCAGCCCCAGGAAAAGAATATGCTGCCCTTGAAGACATGGAGGGAGAGAAGGAGAGAAAGGGAGAGAAAGGGAGAAATTCAGGTCTGGTTTTGCAGTCCAACCCAAATACATCTGTCTTTGGTTTCAGCAGAGCGAAAAGATGCTCAGTACATTGCACGGAAAGGAACAAACACTATAGCGCAGCTATTGCCCCCCTGAAAGACACAACTGCAGGTACACATCATTACAGCTAGGAACTCACAACATTCACTATGTTCTTTTTTGGGGAATTCTGGATTATCCTGTAGCATGAAGATTTTTCAGAAGCTTCTGGATTGCTCACAGGTCCTCACTGGTTTTCCTCTTTCAAATAAAGCAAGATAGAGCTGTAAAATAAAAGCAAAACAAAGTAAGAAAGGAAACTTCTTATTACCAATAATTAAAATCCAGTTCAGAGTTGCTGAAGCAGATACATAATTATAATAGTTATCGGATATTTCTGTTGCCATAACAAGAGGAAGAAAAAACTACTCAAGGTTGTTGTTTTGAAGAGTGTCTGCAACCAAAGCCCACAGTGCGCAGAGAGATCCACACAGATTTTTGTTTTCAATGAATTTCCCTAAGGGGATACAAACATCTATCTATTTCTGCGGTTATCTGTAATATTGCAACAGAGGAGTACTGAAACCAGAAATACACACACACACTTGCTACTCCTCAGTAGAAACTATTTTTCACATCTGAGGTTTTTAACATTGTGTGGTTCTTTCATCCTCATATTTTGATATCATTTCTTTGAGGACCAACTCTATTTTTTTGGCCTTCTGTACATGGTATTAGACTATCCTCAGCCTTTTCACTGGGGTCTGGTGTGCTACATTTTTATATGAATCCCACACAGACTACTGAAAACAGTGTGTATTTCCACGGGGCCCAAATTGAACATTTTTTCCTTCAACCAGGTTCCCATGTTCTACTTGTGCTTCCTAAATTCTCAGTTTCATTTTGTGCCACAAGCCTTTCCTACTTCCTTGACGTAAGGCTTCTTAATGATTTCACATATCATTTCAAGATTTGTGCACCTATGAGCACTATGGTGGAATCCAGCTCCCTGAACCAAAAACAGGTGCAGGCCAAAAGTTTACACCTGAGAAAGTGCGAGCTCTCTTTACTTTCAGCGGCGCAAACTAAGCAATCTAGAAAATGATTAATTTGACCCATCTTAAGCATCTGCTTTAGGACAGAGTGAATCACTCTCTAGAAAGGTCTGCTTCTCTCCCCCCATAAAGTAAGTCTAGACACTGAGCTCAGTCAGATTAGATGGCTACAGATGAATGCAGATGAACCTCACTCTATGTGAAGGCAGGAAGCAAGTCAGACAGACAGACAAGAGCAATTAATGGGTAAAGAGCAGAGGGAAGGCAATGCAATGATAGTAGGCAGAAGAAACTACTCAAAGAAGTTCACAGCCCTGAGACAGTCTGTTTCAGTCGAACAAACAGAGCAACAACTATAAAAACCCCAAACCCCAAACCACTATTTGCTCAGCTGATCCTGCTTTGGTGCAAGACTACTCCTGGAGTTACTGGCTGAGGCTAAGCCCTCACACAGCAGCATCCATGAATGTCTGCGATCTCCAGCTGGCTGAGACTCTCCATGGCAATGACGATGATGATCAGCCTCAGTTACATGCATCTTTGTCCTTTCCTTGGTGGACTGTAGCCTTGTAGATACCTGTTATTAAAGCCTTCCCAGCTTAAGAAATTCTGAGCTGGAAGTACAGCTTCTGTGTGACACAGGCACCACAACCTCAAGATCCTTCAGATACCCAGGCCCTACCTAGAGGACTTTGGTCAACAGATCTTCTCCTCTACTAAAATGGGACTCTGTTGCTTATCTGACAGAGATGCGCCACCCTTGGATATCATCTCACAAGCTTTTTAACTTTAGAAAGCAGACCAAAAAGAGATCCACCCCAAACCATATTTAAGTCAGCCTTCAACATTTTGTTTAACCAAAACAAAATATATGCAAGATGTTTATTTATTTAAATTAGGTGAAACTCAAGATTGAGGAAAAAAACTCAAAATACTCAAAATATTTGTTTCTAGATGTTAAAATGCAACATGTTGGCATTTTCAAAATTACCAACTTCTGGGTTTTTTTTCCAATAAATTGGCCATTCAAAAATCTCCTAAAAAATTTTCTATTTTTCATCTTCATGACTTTCCCCAAAAATCCACCAAACACTTCTCTCTTGTCATTCAACATTCAGGGCAACCTGAAAATATTCTCCAAAATACTACATTAAAATATGTAACATATCTGCCAAAATTAGATGGCTTCCAAGTATTTTTCATCAAAGCTGGGAAGTTTACTCCATGCACACCTTGTCTCCCCTACCAGCTTTGCAGCTCCTGCTTGCATGGACTCCTTTGAGCCTCCCTGGCAAGCCAACTGCATCTAACACCAGGCTGGAACCCACCACATGCAGGGAAAGTCCTTCCACTAGTTTCAACAGGCAGGATTAGAACTTGGAATCAGTTCAAGTTAAAGACGACTCCAATTGCCTATACCGGGGCTCCGATTGCCAAAACAGGAGCAAGTGTTGTGTCGCAACTATGCAGTTATCTTGCTATCGGTCTGGAATTCGTCTTGCAGAGCCTTGCCAGCACGTGGACACAGGAACAAGTCACAAGCGGCGTCTGTGCAATACAGTGCAGGGGTGCTCTGTGGCAGCTGTCCTTGTCCATGCGTTCGTATTTCATGGGAAACATAGCATTAAACAAGGTATCCTACTCCTCTGGGGAAAGAAGGGTGAGAGACCTTGTATTCACCACAGAGTGCCTTTGCACCACGCACACAGCCAGTTATTATGGAGCAGATGAAGTGCTGTAAATTCACAAGCTAGTTTAATCTGCTACAACTTGCTCACTTGACCTTACCCGTAGGCGCTTCTTTCCGCAAGGGGCAAGACTTGTCTGCCTGCAAATGCTCCCAGACATGCCTAAGATTTAAAGACAGCACAGCACAAACTCCAGGATGCACTAGGAGATACCCTGATTCTTGAAGCACGATCCTCGCCTGAGGAGCAGAGCACTCATTCCCTAATTGGGACGATCTTTTTGCTACGCAGATCTGATGGGCTGCTATGATGTGCTCCTCTTGGAACACACAAAAGTGTCATACCTTGGAGGGACCATCAAGGAAGGCAGGTTTGCAGTACCACTAGGTTTTAGCCAGGCTTTGCAACTGAAGTTACGACGTGATCAATGAATAATTATAACATACACAGTTACCATCACATCTCAGCTATAAATGGGAAGTGTTACGCTAGGAAGCTGTTTGTCATGGCCCCACAGCATTATGGTTATTTAAATATCACAGCATAACCCTGCCTTTGAGCAATAAAAAGGACATGGAGTTGACAGATTAGAAGTGTAACTGAGAGATGAACAGACCTCAAATCAAAAAACATGGAAGTACTTCTTGGGAGTATTCAGATACTAAAATTGGACCTCAGGGCAATCAAGAAATGAAAACCACAGTACAAGCAAGCGATTGCAAATTGGCAAAACCGAAAACCAGAAGTCAGCTCTGTGCAACACTCTGTATTTATTCCAAGAAAAGGTCATGCTCTCCATCTTGCTTTGAAGAGCAGGCAGTGAGAGATCACCATTTTTCCAGTCCTTTCCTGCAGGTTTTTAATTGCCATTCCTTGCTCTCTTGCATCACATAATTTGGTTTTCCTAATTCACAAATCAGCATAAGCTAATAAAACTGTTTAAGAGATGGCAGCATTGTTCCCAAGTTGTTTCATTGTTCGCTATTATCCCACAACTAATCCTTCAACTCAAATAAAACCGTAATGCATTTCCTCCTTTATCCTCCCTCTGCATGAAATAGTTTTAGACAGGTTCAATCCTGCCCCACCGCAAATGGGAAAGGCGAGGCTGTATCTTTCTGGAGCGTGTGCGATTTCAATTACCTAATGCGCATATCATCTATCATGTTAGGAAAAAACTTCTAAATGATTTTCAACACATTTAGTTGATTTTACACATGTAGAAGACACTAAAAAAAAAAAAAAAAAAAATCAAGAATTAACAATGTTTTAGATTTCAAGTTAAGAAAAGCTCCTCTACAACAGCCATGCCAAACTTTACCCGTCTGAAAATCTACTGACATTTTGTCTATAGTGTACAAAGGTTGCTCCTGATGGGGCTGAGTCATCTTTACATTAATTGTTCTGCTAGTGTAAGAAAGACTTAAATCACAATTATGCCTACTTTTAAGGCTACGCTGAAGGAATATCACCTTTGCACAAAAGAGGCTTCCTTTACATAAAACAGGCAGGCATGACTCTGATTTCTGTTTGGCATCCATTCCTCATCTGAAGCTTGATTCTCCACAGTTTTGTCATGTAAACAAGCACTTCCCATGGCTTTGCGTGTGGTCTACAGTGAAATGCCCAACTTCACAAGGTGTTGCACCCACTTTTGGCAGGGTAAGTAACTGCACGTGGGTGTAAGGCAATACTAAATCAAGCTGTCAGCACTTTGCATATCATATCCTGCAGGTCCTAAAAAAAAAAACCAACCAGCATGCCGACCATGGGGTTCACGCAAGGATGCAATCCATCCATCCTGCCCCACAATTTTTAGTAGGGGGAAGAAGATATACGTGACCTTCCCCGACTCTTTGAACACATCTATGGGCTGCCCCAGCCCTGAGCATCTTCCCTGTATAAATGGCATTTCCATTGTGAGCACTCACTCACCAGGAAAGTGAAGGTTGGGCATCTCTGTCTGCAAAGAGCAGATGGACAGGACCCTCCAGCAGAGGAGCCACTACTGAGGATGACAACTGATTCTGCACACCTAACATTGACTGTCAGTCATCTAGAAATCAGAGTCCCAAGATCTAATCTAAAAAACCATGATTCATCATTATTTCATCCACAGCAGGTATTTTTTCTCTGACTTAAGGCTCAGGTAAACCACCTCTGGTTTTGGCACCAACCTATGCAAGTGGACTGGGAATGCGCTTTCTCAGCCCTACTCAGTGGGCCTTCAAAACCTCTTATCTGGAAACCAAGGAAGCAACTTTATTCCAATCACCGTCCTACAGAGTGGTCCCCACTGCTCTCATTACTCATCCCCTAACCCAAACACCTTTGAACAAGCAATCAGAAAATACATGAAGATCGATCACCACAGGAAGAGTTGTAGATACAAAAATATGCATGCCAGCTCAAACTTACACTCTATTTACACAATGCTGACTAAGAACAGAAACACAAATCTGACCAGGACCTCTGAGACATCACCTTCAGGTAAATAACAGCAATCACAACCATACTCATTATTTGTATTTCAATAGTATCCAGTTTTGCCAACAAGACTTGAAGTTATACTGTGTTTGGCCCTGTGTTTCACTTACTGTGTTTAGTTTCTAAGCTCTACAAGATTTTCCCCACGAACAGATTGAAGCGTAAGGTATTGCAAGAGCAAGTAAAGAAGTGGGCAGTGGGCACAGCACACAGTGCCACCAGGTGAAAGGAAAAATAACAGGAGAATGTCTAGGTTGTTTTGTCTAAGAAGAAATAGTATATTAGAACTGGAAGAAAAATAGCACACAAATACCTCCTATCAGATGTCAATGACATATTTTTTTTAGTAAAAATCCATCACTCCATTAACATCAGTCTTCCCTTTTTGCCACTTTCTCATGGCTATCAAAGCACGAATAGCATGAAGAAGGAGGGGGGATTTCAGCACTGATTTACCTTTCTCTTAGCATGCCAAGTTTCTTCATTCTCACACAGGTTTTAAGAAAAACAACTCTATCCCCTGCATGTTTCTAACACAGTCATTCCTACAGGTCTTTTGAGCAGAAGAAACAAGAAAAAGAATGCAAATGGTCCATAATAATTCAGGCTCAGAGGCAGTAATGTTGAACAGATATAAGTAATAAAAATAACCACTCTGTCTGCTTCTGTTACATGACATAAATATTTTTCTTTTTCTTTTGTGGAACCTATTATGCAAAAAATGCAGCTCAGCCCGGAGTTGAGACAATGAGCTTCCTGCATATTTGAAGACGTGCAGAACTCTTGTTACTTGTTACAGATGAGAACGCGCTCAAGGGCTTGGCTTTTGTTAATTGTACAGACATCTTACAGATGACTGCCACAGCTCTCCTGTGAACAGACGGTGTTGAAGAGGGAATCCAAACTCTGAGTCCCAAAGCGTAGCAGCATCAAAACCAACAGCTGAGGTTTTGTTTATCTGCAGTATTTTAACAAACCAAAGAAACACCACCTGAAGGAGAGAGCTCTGTAGACTGTAGCATTAACAAAAACCAGCAAAAAGGCTTGACCTTTGGCGGCAGCAGCAGTAATCCCAGTGGATGCCCACCATACCAATTCCCTGGTGCTGGTAAGATACGAGCTGGTGCCATGGCTTTTGGCCCACTGGGCTCAGCTGCAGGTTCAACCAGCTCTCCATCTGCCACCTCGCAGAACGCTTTCAGAGAGTAGTTTCCCCCGTAGCCCCTAACCGTGCAGCAAGTTGGGTTGAGGAGGACCCGAGGAACGCGAGCTGCCAGGCTGGTGACACACACACAGGCACAAACAATGCCATCACGTGAGCTTCCCTTCCTTAGGAAACCAGCCCAGAACCCACCCTTAACTTTCTCCCTGCTTCCAACGTGGCCACATCTTCTGTGCTGCTAATGCAATGAGAAACACAGAGCTGGAAAACAAAGGCACTATTGACTAACTTTTTTGCAGGATTAAGACGACTACGCTGGCTTACAACAGAGATTGCAATGATTCTGACACTGAGCGCTAAGTAACAGGAACACGGCTTGGCAATAAATCCAGAGATTACCTGTTGAAACATTAATGGCAAACACCTTTTGATGTGGGCTGCTTTATGTGGTGCAAAAGCCAGCTCTGTAATTATGCATTTCCTTTCTATGAATCTAGCATTTAAAAGTAAGTATTAAATTGCTTGAGGGGGGTGCGCACGCGTATGTGTGTGCATGTGCATGTGTGCGTGTGTTCCAGGAAATACTCTACAGCTGAGCCTGCGATTTACCACTGTCGCTGCACGTAGTAAATCTGCAACAGGGGACCTCAGCTGTTTCATTCATCGTGCACTGCGCAGAGGGCTAAAACAATTGCCACGCTCAAGACAAATGCCAGCGTGAGTCATAGTAGCCGGAGTGCAAACATGTTTGCTGTTGGGTGAGTCAGAATATCACATCCTGAATTCACAAACCTTCCTATAAATAATAATTTCCGAAATTGTTGCATTTCTTTAATACAATGTAATTTTAAGTGTGATGCCAAATCTATAAAGGTTTTCCTGACTACGAAGAAAATGTTTTTCTCCTCTTCCCTTTTGCTCCTGACTATATGTACCTACCTACCGTAGTAGGTTGTCTACAGTGACTGGAGTGGTAATTGCATCAATTCATACTTAGCAAAACGCAAACATGGCTCAAAACGGGTGACAAATGAGAGACACCCAAAAAAAAGACAACAAAGAACTAAACCCCAAGACATATGGACCTCTCACTCAATGTATATGCTTTCTACATCAGCACTTCTTTGATGCTCTAGTTCTGACATGCTTTAGCATGTTCAGCATTCAGAGAAAAGGAAAGTCACACTGGCGTGGGACACAGACCAGCTGAGAAAAGGGGTGAGAAAAGCCGGAGAAGTGGTGAGAGAGGCTGTGGCAGGGAGGGACCGAGCTTGCCCCCGTGCTCCATTGCGTAGGTACACACAGCAAAAGTAGGGTCGCCGCTTCAAGAAGCGCTCAGCCTCAGCACAGCGCACAGCCATCACTCTTCTCTGAGAATAAGAACATACCTGGTAACAAAATTAATGCACCGGAATAATTGGTAATGATAACCCACGGCTGCCTTTAATTCAGGAAAGCATCTGAATCAGAAGTCATGTAAGTGCCTTTTGAAACAGGGCTGAACTTCAGAATATGACCAAATTTATTCAGGAGAGTGCTGATAAAGATGCGTGATGTCTCTGCAAGCAAGGCAAAAAACTGTGATCTTGTGTAAGGTTGGGGGGGTGTTTCTAACTTGATTTTCAGTTAGGAATGTATTCTCATTTTACACTAAAATGAATTCATACACATACAAATCTCCTTACACCAAATCAAGACAGACTTGCTTTCTCTTAACTGTTTTGTGGAATAACCACTCAGAGGTTCATCCCTGTTACCTTTCTCAGGTGAAATAAAAGGCCTTTTAGAAAAATTTTATTGCTAAAACAATGAAATTCTCCTGGGAATGACTTTGTTATGGAAATGAAGTGACAGCTTCTTTTATCTAGCCAAGCAGCAAGTCTGCATTTATAAAAGGCATTCTGTGCACAAAGTACAGTGAGTGGGAGGACATGAAAATGCTATTTTTAATCCAGATTTCAGTGTTCCTCCCATACAGATCTCCTGGAATAATAACAGCAACAACAATAATGATAATTAATAATGCCAAAAAAGGAGTATCATCTTGAAGGTGAGTGGCATGCAAGAAAGGAAACTGTAGTTAAGGACTTGTAAGATTTAGAGACAAATGTAAAGTTATTTGAAATTAACTGTAGTTAAAGACTTGTAAGGTTTAGGGACAAATGTAAAGTTCTTTCAAATAAATTGGCATTATGCCATGAATTTCACAGGATTTTAGATTTGCCCCCTAAATTTTATACTGTAATTTTTTTTAAAGGCAATAAACTATCATTATGTGCAACATATGCTGCATCTCTACCATTTTTTTTTTTCCTGCACCAATGCATATTTTCAGAAACACCACTAAATGAGAAGTTAACTGTGGAGTTGATGCTGTCACCTTGTTTGATTAAGTGACCATGACAGCTTTTAGACCTAGAAAAAATCCAGGGCCAAGAGATGTTTTCCAATGCAATGAGAACATGGGTTGGATGCAGACTTTGGCCCAAAGCTTAAAAAAAAAAGACACTGGAAGGATCCTTCTCTGCTTTGCTGACCTTTGGACATGTTCCTCAGGGCGCTGTCACAGAGCAAAGATGGTGAAGTAACACACACAGAGAAAGTCTGGGCCAAATGCTTCCTCCCTAACAGGAATATCCTGGCTCCAGTGAGCCTGGTGTATAATTATCTAAGGGTAGAAGTTAGCCTTGATTATTCAAAGATTGGTATTCAGTTGTACTATCATCTACTAGTGGTAATTAGGACAAGCTTTTGCATTTCACACCTAATAAAAATTAACAAGAATGAGCAGGCAGTAACAAAATACATGGGAGGCATACGCATGGTGAGGTGCGACATGAAACCTGCTGGCGCGATCGCACTCGGAGTAACCCCAGCACTGCAAAGCCCCCATTTCACGTGAGATTAGAGCAAGCTGGAGAAATCACACAACGCCGTCTCTCTCTCTCTTAAAACACACAGAAGCACGTCGGAGTCTGGCACTGTGTCGTGTTTCAAACTCAGGAGCACCCCTCAACACACACCCTGCACAGCCCCCATGTCACGGGGCACCAACCTTGTTAAAGTGATTTCCCTCCTGGTTTTTAGTCCACTTGGTTGCCAATGCAAACCCCCAAGCAGCAGCAGCGTGAAATGCGCAGGAACCAGCGCAGCACCCTGAGTGTGCCACCCCCTCAGGGAAAAGTCAGCCACCTAACTACTCAGGTAGGGTGTGTTTCTGGAAGCTGTCATTTAAGGACCATTCTGGGCACGCTTGGAGGCACTTCCACTCTCTCACAATCCTACAAGACGAATTTTCATGCCATTAACCTTTATTTGCCTTTTATACAGCAAAATTTAAGTCTATTAAAATACAGAGTTCCAATTTGATATTTTGATCACTGCCATCTGCTTCATGGGAAACGTACAGTGGTAATAGAGAGAAAAAGAAATATGTAGGACTGGTATAAGTTAGCCTGGTTTTCCTTTTTTGTCCATAGCTTGCTGCCAACCACACTTGCTGCTGGTCACTTGTCTAGCTCACTGCCAACGAATGCTCAGCTGGGCACGTCACCAATGTTTAACCCTCAATAAAATTAAATTGCAATAATACTTTACACTCATTTAGGGTTTTACATATTACAAACACTGTACAAAAGAACCCATATTTAACTGCACACTCTGTAATATGCCTGCAAGGTGAGTATTATTATTCATACCCTATGCAAAGGGGAATTTCACCAGAGAAGGGATAATTGACCTGCCCAAAGCTATGCAACAGAGCTGCTCCTGTTTCCTGGTTCTCCTCCTATTCCAACAGACCAGTTTCAGCCCTTTCTGAAATTCAGGGAGAATTAGTCCTGCCTTCATTTCCGCCTCTTTCTGCTGCTGAAGGACAGGAGGGAGCAGGACTCTGCACCCAGGGATACAACCAGTATGTGGCTAGCATGAAAGCAGTCCGTGGTTGCATTGGCTTGTGGTGGGACCAGACTCAACTGGACCTGTGGCACTCCCATTTCCACCTCCCTGTGGCAAGCGGGGATTAGCTACAGGGAGAATTTTGGTCTGTGGGAACATTATGAGCCCTTTTCACAAAAGACAGCCAAGTTTTAGTCTCTGCAGACACCTTCTAGTACCACAGGGAGGACTCAGCAGTGTACATTACTGCACACTGCTCCTCATACTCCCCGCTCCCTTCCCTTCAACTACAAAAAAGGGTAAGACTGAACAAATAAAGGTTTTATCCAGGACAAACAGCGGCAGGGCAGGAACAGTGCCCATCGCCTGCTCTCGCAGGCAGCAGCCACCCCTGCCAACCATTGCGTGGCAGGAAAGGCCACGCTGGCCTTGCCTGCAGCCGGCGCTGCTGCTGGTGTGTCAGATGGACCTGATTTTTTTTAACCACCTCTTTGAGGTGAAAACTCTCATGTCACAGGGTGGACAACAGAGTAAAGTAGTCAGAGATCCTGTTACAACACCAGCTGTTCATCCTGCGCCGTTGCCAATAGCCACAGTGTAGGTGAGACCCAACTGCGCTTACCACATCAAATATCACAGTTTTCCTACCTGTAAAGATCTGTACTCTTATGTGCAGTGACACGATTAAAGCAGAAACCTTACCTGCCAGTACTGCGGATGTAATTACCCCAGTTTAAAAAAGTGCTTTTAGTGGCAAAGCTCATCCCAGTTCACAGACAAAGCAAGCCCTACCTTTGATCAAAGCAGTTAGGCTGGAAAAGCACTCGAACGTGTTGATCAGCTCCTGAGCTAAGACAAGGCTTAAGCAGAGGGGCTTATCTCACCTAACCTCTCACTTTTAACCCCATTTGGTTGGGTCAGGGCCAACTTAGTGTAACCAGATCCCCAGCCCTAGCTGCAGGGCTTGATTGCCCTGAAGCACTAGCTCAAGCCAAAGCCTCTTTAGCTATCCCACCTAAGAGCACTGCCACCCCTGCAGGTCAGCAGATGAGCTCCACACTTTAAGTGGATTAGCTGTGCTGAACCACTCTGCTACATCCAGTTCTTGTGTCGGCAGCACTCGAGCTTCCATCAGCGATGATCTTATACTCTGCTGCTCCTGGAGGTTTTGCTGCAGAGGACAGAGCTGGGCTAAGGACAAACCTGAGCTGTCCTGGAGAAAGCTAGGCTTGCGGCTTGGGCTCAGTGGGCATCCCAAGGGGCTCAGTGAGCCAGAGGTGCCCACAAAAACTGCTCCCTCCCGTGCCCTCTCTGGCACCAGGGTGTGGGGTTGGCTTTCCACTACAATGAAAAATATCAGCCTAGCATGCCACACACCACCTTGTCATGACTTCTGCAAATTCCTCATCAGTGGCACACAGCAAAGCAGTGCTTAAACCCACACAGTAACAGGATGCCCTCCTGATCCCACCTACCCTGGCCTGGGAGGAACAGCCTCTGCCATGTCTTAGCAGCTACAAAACCTGGTTCCAGCAAACTCCTCTCAGAAAGCAATGAATTGCAATTTCCCAGGTACACCATATCCTCCTCTCAGCCACTCCTCCGAAAGGCAGCAGGCAGAAGCGCCACATAACATAATCAGCGTGAAGTTGTAACAGTGTGGGAGAATGTGGCAATTCATGGAAAATGTCATCGACCAAAAGGCAATTAGCAGCAAGTCTAAATGCAGAAGCAGAAGGGAGTGGTTTCCTAACAAAACACGCCTTGTTAGAGAAAAAAACCACCACACATACACACACAAAAACAAGACCCTAAAACTTGCTTTCCTCAAAAAAGCAGCATTCTCAGGAGAATGAAAGCATGTGGAAAAATACCTCTGTGAAGCTTTCTGTAAAGATTATTCTTTACAGACAGATTTGGCAGCCGTTTCTGCTCATTCTCCTAATGCTATTCAATATAACTATGTTAAGTCAATAAGCAAAGCCACTCAAAGGTTTTTTCTTTGAGGTTTTCTAGGCCAAGAGAGGAAGCAGTGCGATAGGAAAGTTTTCAGAAGTGGGAGTTGTGCCTGCCTTGCTTCTAATTGTAGTGAAACTGTCAACCTCTGTGTTGTGTTTCAAGACTTTACACTTCAAAATCATTCCCTCTGTGGTTTGAATTGCTATACTTTTAAGCTAACTACTTCTAAAAGTGCTGTTTAAAAAATGACATCTGCAACCACATTTAGCATTGAGAATAAATCTAAATTTGCAAAGTCTCATTGGGTCCCTGCAAAAGTGCAGATTTTATCATCGCACTTGACAGCCGCACTCTTGGAAATTATCTGTGCAGAAATTTAGTTTCAATTACTTCATATCAAGACATTTAAGAGAAAATGTGTTTTTCTTTGTTATAAGCTAAAAATGTTCTTTTTACCTTAAGATTAAAAAAAACCCCAAACAACAAACAACCCAACATTCGAGCAGCAAACAACACTGAAACCAATTAGTAATCTTACAACCTAAAAATCCTACCTACATGCAGGCATGTATTAATCGTATTTCAGAATGAGCTCCAGATGCACGTGGCTAAAAAACGGAATCAGGCTGACTTACTCACTCTCTTAGGACGCTGCCAAAAGAGAATGTGGGTCCACGTACTACAGTGAGAACTACAGGCACTCAGTGCCCTTGGAAAGATGTTGTCTGCCTCTGAGCTCTAAGCTGTAGGAATCACCCTGTCAATGCCAGAATGGTACATTCATAGATAAGCCAATGTGCTAAATTTCTCTTTAGTGCCCAGATCTGATCAATTGAGGAGACAGATACCTGCCAAAGTGCAGGGGGTTGAGGGAGCCCTGTGCTTTCCAAGTGCCTCTGCAAACATTTGAATTTTAGGGTAATTAGGAGGCCATGCTCCTTTCCTGCTGTCATGAAACAAATAACAGTCACATTGCTTTGGCTGTAATGATTTTAAAATACAAAAGATCTTTTCAGGAGAGTAAAGACAGGTTCAGTACAGCTGGGGTGTATTTACACTTTGTTGCTCAATGTGGTAAAGCCAATTCATGGTAGGTGTTTACTGCTAAATATTTGGGGAGATGAAGAACAGGCATGTAAGCAGCTCAGAGTGTGCAGGCTCAGAGTCAGCTCAGCCTGTACCTATCTTCTAGCTAGTGTGACAGTGCCCAGCACAAGGAAGTCTCAAGACTGATGCCAGTTCCTGAGTAATACTTTCATCAACAGAAAATTATACTGTACCTTGTGGGGCTGAACAACTTTGAAGTATTATCTCGAGGTCTGCCAAAGTTCGAGGTGTTCCAGATGCCAGGTTTCAATTTAAGCTAATCTATTTTTCATATCCTTCTCCCAGATTCTCATCTCTCTGGTTTAAAGGAGGACAGCAGAGTATTCAACCCTGAGAAAAAAAATCTCCTACCATTGCTTGCGAATGACTCTCCCCTCGAAGCATTTGGAGATCGCATTAATCACCTTGCAAGGAAGTCCCACCGCACTCCCCTGCAACACTCACCGCACGATGGACACTTGGCTGGGTCAAGCAGAGCTGCTGCAAACAAGCTCCCCCGTTGGCATTGGTTATTTCTGTGCTTGGGAAGCAGGGAAATGTGGCCTTCCCTCTGTGCTCCCCTCATCACCATTTCTCCATGCATGGATATGAATCCTCCCCAACATCAAAAAAAAAAAAAAAGGCCTTAACCGGACAGGAGCGACGTTGGCAAAGCGCCTTCTACTCCAAACTCCAGTACCAGCTTGGGCAAGAAGTGAGGAAACACGGCCATGTCACATGGGAAACAGCTGAGCTATCGCAAACAACAGCCAGCAATCCTTTTGACTAACCAGAAAGCGCCCAACCCAATTCCAGTTTGCAAGTGGCAAGGCTGCCCTCTGCTCCCTCGGCAGACTCCAGCAGAGCTGGATCGCCTTCTCAAATATCCCTCGCCCGTCACAGCAGTCCAGCAAACATTACCATCTAATCGTTCCCACGGCACACAAATTCCTTCCTGCCTTGGCCCAAGGTAAGTACACAGATTTTGCTAATCTTGCATTTATTTTAATTTTCTCCCCCCACGGTTTCCATGTTATGTGAATCATCCACGCTTCCCAGCAGCAAAGAGTTAATGGAAGAAAGAACCACCCCAGCATGTGCTTCACGCAAGGGTAAGTGGGCTGGCCAGCTACCAAAGCAGATTGTAAAAGACTGCACCGAGATCCTGATTTTTTTCCCTCGACTGCAATAAAAGTAAAAATTGCATGTGGACATAAATGTAAACCTAGACCACATCTGCTGATAAAGCAAAGCCTTTGTACTTGCACAACTGCTGTTTAGTGTACACAAAATACTTGAATTTCATGAATTCTCCTACATTCAAAAGCTGACCTACCGTCCGCCGGCGGCAACCCATGTGAACTGCATGCTCAGCAGAATCGCACATTAAAGGCAGAGGGGAAACAGATTATGCTATAATACAAAATCAGACTGCTAGGAAAGTAAATCACTTCTGCAGCTGTTAAATGCTCAGAGTAATCTGGGCACACTTCACCACACCAGATTAAAGCACATCTATTGTGGTTCTCATCTGAAAGGCAGCTCTAGGTAACAGGTTTGTGTTATTTGCCCCTTTCATCACAGGCACGACCAGTGCCCTCAGGACTCGCTCATACTCCACTATTAAACTTTTATTTGGAATTAACTGAGGCTACTCTGCTATTTGAAGATTTTTACATTCCCGCAACTTCATTAGTAGCTTGGAGGAGAGTGTATGCACATAATTTCTTCCCAAAATCTCTTGAGAATCTTCAGCTGTAAATCTTGGCCATCAGCATTTACTCTTCTTCTCAGAAGATAACTGAAGTTAAAATTAGACTACAGTATCAGACTTATTTTTTTGGCAAGACACGTCGATACATGTCAGATATGAACTGTGTTTTAGTAGAGTTCCCTTGGTTAATTATGACCAAATCATCTGAAGGTCTCTCCATCACAAATCAGGTCTAAGTAGTTAGGACCTACCTAACAGAACTCCATCTCTAGCCAGTTTTATTTTGAATGGCATAAATGACCTTGGACCACCTTATTGCCATGTTGGCTCATGCTCTGCTCCACCCAGCAGGAAGACAACTCAGGGACCCACTTGTCCCGGACCCACTTGTCCCAAACCAACTCATCATCTTTTTTAGATTCTTTCCTATTTCAAGTCTACCATAGCTGACCTATAGGCATGAAATCTACCCCAGGATACGACAAGCAACCATTTCTACAGTTTGTATTGTCATTACTATTTACATTAGCATTATGAACATTGTTAACAGCAGCAAAATATTTTAATTTACACTGCTAGCAAATTCAGTTTTCACATCTACAATCAACAGAATTATGCATACAAATAGACATTTACTCTCAAATGCTGAACTTGGAGACACAAAAAGAGGAAGTGTATTTTGTAGTTGGACCTATGGCATCTATACCTAGTACTGCAACCACAAAGTTAAGCAGAAGTCTGGGGTAACCCAGCCTATTTTTGGTTATCCAGTACTTTCCTAGTTCATAACTAGTTAAATTAAAAAAAAAAAAAAAAAAAAAAAAAGCTTGTGATACAAAATTTATATCTAGATTTCAAAGACCTGTGTTGCAAGGTACACATTAGTTTGTAAGTTGGAGTGTTTCATGCATAAGGATCAATAAAGACTTCTGGGTGCCTCCACCCAGGACTGTTTAACTTTTCGCATGGAGGGCTATCTCTAACAGCAAAAAAAAAAAAAGACTCCCTGCAACTAACATGTAAAAATGGAAGCTGATTGTTTGGGTTGAGAAGTGCAGTGATTTTGCACAGGAATTGCACACACCCCATCTACTGGCTTTTCTGAAGACTGAGAACTGTAACAGCAGCAAGGCAAGTTTACCTTTTCATTTTCATTGAAGTTTTTTACTGATCAATGCCCATGAGCTTAGTGCTTGATGAAAAGGGGGGGACAACCATCTATCTCAGGTGAGCCACAATGCAACCCAGAAGTGACAAACCAGTTCAGAGACTACAATGGTAAAAACACAGGTCACAGGCTTAAAAAAAAAGTGTCACCAGATCATCAGAGCATCTTGCATGTTACAACAGAAAGATAAGAGAGGAGTCAGAGGAAAAGAATATCCCAGCTGACAAAGGCCTTGGTTGTGCAGAATGCGTGCTGTGCGGCTTGCCTTGCTGCCCTTCCAGCAGATGTAGAGGTAATGTCCAGCACACAGACTCACAGAATGTTAGGGATTGGAAGGGACCTCGATAGATCATCTAGTCCAATCCCCCGAACAGATAAAGGCAGCAGAGATGCACCCACAGGAGAGACTTCGGTCAGTGTTGCTGCTGTGCCACCACTGCAGCGCTCAGGGAGCAGAGCCGCTGTAATTTTTAATTCAAGAAGGTTGCATGCCATTCCACTAGAAGAATTCATAAGAAACTTCAGTGACCAAGTCAAAAAGGGAACTCGAGCTAGGCTGTGGCAATCAGGATATTTGATCACAGCAAATCAAAGAATCCACTCAGCTCTTCTGAAAGTGACCCAAAGCCAGTGCCATCTCCCACTCCTCTAGTGTGCAATGCTTAATTAGCAGATGGCAAAAGTAACAAAACTAAATGCAGTGCTAACAGCAGCTGGGAACACTGATAGTTTTGCCACTGGAGTGCCTAATTGTGACACTTTTTGCCTGACAAATGAGTAAAGTTAATATATCCACATTGCAATGCCAAGGGTATCAGCCAGAGTTTGCCTGTTCTAAATACATTGAAATCTGTCAATACACTCTATCTTAATGTGAAAATTTTATAGCAGGTAGGCTGTTACTGACAGTTGTACTGAAATACATGGTGGACCATGATGTGGATTAGAGAGAGCCTCAACCCCTTTTCACTTGTGACCTACCCTAGATTTCAAATGAGTTTCTTTAGGAAGCACTTGGTATTAATATGCCAGAGCTTTGTCACACAGATGAACAAGACTTCCAGCAAAAGCTGAAATCACAGAAGTTTTATTTGCATTTAGGGTCGGAACTGTTTTGAAAACAGACTTTTCAGTCATCTCTTATGTTTGGAGGAACTCACTGTTGTAGAAAGAAAATAACGTTTTTCCTCCACTTGCTACTGTCCTCATCATGGACCAAAGTCTGTTCTTGTATTCAGTGCAACTTCAGTAGAGTGGCCTGGGGTAAGAGTGATGTAATGCATTAAATGTCCAATTTTCAAATAAAGGATCAAATTTCTTTTTTAGAATACTCAAAGCATTTTAAACCAACCATTTGATAGGAAGCTACTGTTGCTGTTGACCCCTTGTTTCCATTTTCTGTGCTAAAATTCTGGAGGTATAGTGCAGTTTTAAGCTGTACATCAGCCAAGGAGAGCACAGTGATGTGAAACTGGTATTTGAGTTTTGTCAGTACTGGCAAAGGTGTGTCTGCACAAAGCTGTGACAACTGTCAGCACCTCAAAGCAATTTAGATCTTCGCTCATCTATGTGCCAGGCAATCTCAAGAGTTGCAGATCTCTCGCTTCAAAGCGCTAATATCTCCATAACTTCAGCTATATAAGCTTCCCAAATTAAAACAGCATATTCATCAATTTCTAGGAATACACCACAGTCTGGATGGCACCCGATTCCAGTGCTCAATTCCTTCTGGACACAAAGGCATCCTAGAGGTCCTAAAACTCAGCCCTTCCTCAGCTCCAACTGGAGCTGGACCAAGTGTCCAGCCCTGGCACCAGACCCACTGCAGTGCCAGAGCATTTCAGAAACTAATCCAATAGCTGGGGAGGTGTTTTAGGAACCCTTTGCAGAAGACATCTCTGCCAAGAAAGTTCAATGAGGCTTCTGCTGGTGACTTGAGAAGACATATTAACTGTCAACTGTTATGTCTATCTTCTTTAAACACTGAACTTCCTTTCAAACACCACCTAATAGGGCAGATGACTGGTTTAATACTAATGGAAACTGATCAAAAGACCCTAGATTATTTGGCTGGCTCACCTTAAAACCTTTTCCTGCCTTAGTTTACATGCAGAATATACCAAAAGAGTATTCTTATCAATGGGCAGCCTATAAATTAAGCATTTAAGGAGATGGGGGAAACTACACTTAAAACTCGATTGTGCATTAAAATGCCACTAACACCCCAGACCAACTTAAAGACCACCTCCACAGATTTTCACAAGAGCTACTTTGGAAAATAAAATTAGGGAACCATGTTATATAAGGACATTTGGAAATGCTATTCCTTATCTACAAAGGGCAGTTTTTTCTCACTTAGCACTACGGTTCATTTGGCTAGGTACAAAGGCGGCTGGCAAACGCATGTAAAAAAGGAACAAGTAAATACTGGCACTTTAAGTAATGTCTCTAACTGAAGATAAACAACAACGGTCAAATGACAACCCGCCAGCTCTCTCTCTGTGCCTATTCGAAGGGACAATGGCTGGGAACCACCTGGACCAAAGCCGTCAATCTATTTAAGTGCAGAAATGCTTTCACGATTTCAATGCAGAACAAATATTTCTTTTTGTCTGCACACTTTTTGGAAAACATGAACAGTAACTACAGAACAGAACATAGATGCCTATTAACAAAGCCAACAACAATTACTGCTATGTCTAAGAATCGACAAAAAAACCCACATACCAGTGTATTCCAAAGGCATTCGCTCACAAAGCAAACTCACTCCATGCAAGCCCTAGCACAGAAACCTGATAGTATCTCATGATTTATGTTCTCTCAGCAGGTTGTACTGGGTCCTCCAGATTCCGAGCTTGCCTTTGAAAGCAATTAAGTTTCCAGCACTTCTGGGAGCGACAAAAGCTCTCACTATGAAAACCTGCATGCTGCGCCCTCGCTGAGTCTGCAGCCTGGCAGACTGAAACAACGGCACCGCGAGAGGTGTGAACTCCCCCCACTTAACTCATCTGGGAGCACTAGTACGTGAAGGGCCAACTTTGGAGCTATTTCCAAATTATGTCTTTGTCCAGCACCCGAACAGCCAGCTGCCGCTGTGACTTGCAGAACATTTGCAAAGCCCCCTCTCAGCCTGGAAAGAAAACTCCCTTTCCTCACCAGCCCACAGCCAGGAAACTCTGCAAGTTCAGCTAGTGTGAACTATTCTAATTACTCAGCAAGACGGAGTACCCTTCTTACATTACAGCGTGTCCAGAAACGGCAACAAAACCTGAGTCCTGCTGTGCTATGCACTATACAAACACACATTAGGAGACGGTGCCTGCTCCATGGAATTTACAACTTGCACAGGGTCAGCTGTACCTAATGGAAGGCAAGGGCAAGAGGCACAAGTACAGAAGTGAGCAACAGGCATTTTGCACAACTAGTGTGTGAATACTGCTTCTGAATTATTATAGTACAGGAATGCTATCTGATCAAAAAATAGATCTGTGATAAGCTCCTGGCTGAATAAAACAAATGGAACAGTAGCACAGCCAAACTACAGAACACCCCGGCCCCAGCAACAAACACCCCAACACTGTTCAAACATCAGACTGCCTGGACAAGGCACAGCATCTTTACCTCCTCGAGATAAAAAACAAAGCCAAAGCCGTTTCCCATCGCTGTGCTTATTCTAGCCATAATACAGACAGAAATGACCCAATGAGGCCAGAGCAAGAGCAGTGAGAGGGGCTGACAAACACGGCAGTGGGTGCACACCAGGGCATACCCTGGCAGGGCTCTGCAAGAGCTGCCCCAACACAGGATCTCAGCCCTGAGAAAAGGCAGAGATGGGGGCAACTCCTTCCAGGCCAGGGGGGCTGCTGCTCCACCTCTTGTTTACCACAATGCACCCCGGTGTAAGGGCTCGCACAAGGGCAGCTACCGAGGGGTCGCTCCTATGCAGGGAGCTCACACACAGTTTGCTCTGTGGCAAACACACTTGTTAAAACCAACGTTTTCTCACATGCCAAGTTGTTTCCGCGCCTTAGACTCTGCATGATTGCCTTTCAGAGTTGCTGAACACTCATAACTCTAAATGAAATCAGCTGGAGTGATGCACACTAAACACCGCGGAAAGTCACCGACAGGTATTCTGGTAATTTTATTTTTTTACTTACTGGTGTGTCTGCTTTCTCTGTTACACAGCAAGACACCCAACTCCTTGAACACAGTGCAAGTAAGAGACACAGATATTTTAAATAGTGTCATTTTCAAAATTATTTAAACCTAGTTAAGAGTGTTAACCCAGCTCTATTTCCTCACTGACAACATCTGTGGTTTCATAGCTGTATTTTTTGTGTACCTCTCACTCACCTGTTGCTATGCAAGGACTTACAAATACAGAGAAATAAATTGATTTATCAGAGAGACATGCAAAAAATGACCTGACATGATTTCTATCAGATTTAGAAGACATTAAGTTAGAAAAAACATTTATCTTCTTATCTCATTAAATTAAAGTTGCAATCATTTTCAACAACAAGAGATAAGCACTTTGGAGACAGACATGTGCTTAAAGAAGCATACTGGCAGAAGTGTAAGATGCTTTAATGGCCTTTAAGTTCTCTTTAAACTGCTTAACATCTTTGGACAGAAAGTACTGAGCAACTGCAAACTTGGTCACAAACAGTTCATTACACATACAAACATGTCAAAAAAGTGAAGTGAAGAAGTATGAGACAAGGAAATAGCAGAAATACAGCCAATTGTGCAACATTTCATCTTCTTTCTTAATTTTATAATCACATGGGGTTTTTTTCTACAGGAAATGATGCCATTCATGATATAGTAGAGCTGGTGTTACTGAATAAGCAACACTCAGTAGTTTGCTTCATTCTCACTATTAAAAATGGTCATAAACCTCATGCTTTCAAGACAGAAAAAGCTATTTCCTTATAGGTTATTTTCTGGCTGTCACCATATTACCTGATCTGCCTGATATACTAAAATTAGTGCATGTTTGCAACACCCCAGTGAGAAGGTTTTTTTTCCCCATCACACAGGCAGAACTGAGACCCAGAGACACTGAGGTTGTGGACAAAGGTCTCTTCCAAACCCAACTAGTCCACTTGACGAGTTTTCACTCCCACACACCTGCTTGGCACCAGCTGCCTCTCCTGTGATGACTGTCTCCCTTCAGAAGTGCTAGCAGTCTGGTGTCAAAGCGTTTTGTAATCCATTACGGTGAAAATAAACTGGAGTGGCTACAAACTACTCTTTACGCTCTTTTATGCTAACCCAGTTTTGCCTCCGACCAGCTGGGGAGTGCTCACTCCTCCCCAGAGCAGGCCGAAGAGGGTCATTTCCAAGGGGAGGTGCAGCAAGCAGATGAAAGCTTGTGCTGACACAGGCAGACCCAAAAGAGGACATCTGCACATAGCTACAGGTCAAAATCATTCCCGGGACTCAAACTTTTAAACGCAAACAAACCAACCTCTTCCATCGGAGCCACTGAGATAATTGCAAGCGGGAACGAATAACTGAACTTCAAGTGAACCAGAACTGCAAGTTTAAGACACAAAATTTGAACTCACAGATACATACCAACAGCACAGGGACAGCAAGACTAATGTATAGGAACAGGTGAAAATAAATGCGTCCACATGAGGTACTACCACCAGCAAGATACTTGTTGCATCCTCTTGTTAGAGATTGTTCCACCACCACAGAGCTGCTTGAACAAACTGCATGAATGCTCCTCACCCACTTCAGTGCAAACTTAAGACATTTCGTACAGACTTGGCAGCATTTTAAGCTAAAGTGTTTGGTTTCACACCAGGGTTTTTGCACTGAAGCAGAGGTACAGCACCTGCATAATTCAGTCTGCTGTCTCAGTTTGGCTCCAGGGCTGTATCGAGCACTTGGAGTATAACAAATAACTGGAGGTGGAACAGTCTTGTTATCTTCTCACCAGACAGGACAAGCAGCATCCAACTGCAGCCTCAGGAATCACAAACTCCATCCCAATGTACAGACTAGAGATTTCCCCCTGACCTTCTCTTCTGTGGTTTTCTTCCTGCTGCTTCCCTCCTCAGACTCTACCCCAGTTTGCTCCTGAGTCCTCATCTTAATCTCAGTCCCATTACACAATCTACCCCTGACAGTCACACCTGTTCCAAAGTGGTGTCCTCACACTTGGTGCTTGCAGCCATAACCACCCTCATCTCCTTGTTCAGACAGCCCCATGTTCTCCCATCACTTGTGTTCTCTCTTGATCCTGTTCTTCTGTTCCACCCTGTCTGGGAAACCAACAGTTTTGCTGAAAACATGGGAGGACAATCACCTTCCTTTTGCTTCCTGTGCCTAGGACCACATCACTTCTGGGGAGAGAGATGTAGCAATACCAAAAGAAATCCTTCAGCTTTAAAATACAGTATGCTCAGTGCAGTGCTACCTAACAAGCTCCTGCTGCGTAGATATAAAATGAGACATTTCAGAGTTTATAAACTGATTACAGACATTTTTTCCTGCAAATGAGAAGGGAGATCCTTAATACCAGGGCAACTCTACAGAAAAATTTCAAATATCCACCCCCAAAAGTGAAGGTGCTACACAGCTACTCAGTGAAACAGCTGGCTTATTTTTTAAAAAGGTATAAAAATGTGGAGGTTTGTAACTTGTTTTCAAGACAACCTGAATCATTCATGCCAAAATGTGAAAAGGAAGAAAAAAAAAAACAACAAACAAACCACAACATGAAACTGCCACTGAGTTTGGAAAAATGTCACTTTAAAAGGTTATCCTGGAAAAATACTAAATGTTGTGCAATGCTGATTGTAGGCAGTTCAACCAGCTTTTCTTACATTACTTGCTATTTCCTACGGTCATTACTGAGAAAGTCTCTTAAACAAATCCACGATGTGGAATAAAAATGAAAGAAGATTATAGGCTTCAGTGATGTCTGGACATATCTCAACAGGAGAAATACAGACTGCAATAAAGATGATGCCTATTAACGAGGCAATAGACAGTGAATGCAAAAGACAAGACATCTTTGTGTACAGAGATTTTTTGATTCAGATATGCAAGAGACAGGAAATCTAAGTGTCGCAGTCACAGCCTATTACAAAAATTAGGAGGAAGTGTTGATTGGTTTCTATAGACACAAACATTGATATTCACACTAGAATCAAACAATTGTTCTCATGACTGGAAGAAAGGTCAAATTCTGATCGTTGCAGTTCAGCAGACTCAGAAAGATAGCAAGAAAATCCTGTTGATACATAACCTTCAACATCTAAGAGTCAGATGATTCAGCTTCAAGTAAGCAAATAAAATTACTTTAAAACAAACATTTAGCTCTTTCTTCATAAAAATATGTAGCTTTTTAGCAGATGACTCAAATGTGAAAGTTTGTGGTCTTTGCTCTGGCAGGCGGGCATGCTGGGTTCTGATGTGCTATGCAAATGACTCGTGTTTTTCATTTTCTAGGGTGCCAGTTGCACTCCTGATCCCCCTGCAGAGGGGACCACTGCTGCTGCCAAGCCTCAGAAGAAGAGAGCAATGGGGCATGAAGCATTCTTCCCCCAAAGGTGACTACCATCTACTTTTATGGCCTAACGGAGAGGACTTGTAAAGTCACTTTCTCCTCACATACTGAAATAGAGGCAAAACGCCTAACTTTACAATTTTATTGAAAGAGATGTACACAGGTAGATCCATGTACACATGGATCATTCCAAATTTGTGCTTTGCAGATCATCCTTTCAAGACTGATTATAGACGTCTTAGATTACAAGAAATAAGTACAAGCAGAAGAAGGAAGAAAAACCTAAACCAAGTCCCACTTACATGGAATCTTTCCCTTTGCTGGATGGGACCTTCCTATCAGGACAAACTTCACTTACAAGCCTTAGTGCTTACTACATATTCTTTTCCCTGCAACAGGATGCAAAGCATGTTTAGTTGGAGTGATTTAAGAAGCAGAAGGAAAAGCCACGAAAACCAGCAGGCAAGCAACCTCCAAACACAGTGGTGGAGCTGAGCTACACATGGGCTGATCTCTCAGGCCCTCCAGGGGAAACTAGGGCGCTGGGAACAGGTCTTCAAAGGGACTTAAAATACTGCTGAGACTTTCCAAAAGCCTCTTAAGACAAAAGTCAGGGATCTAAGCCCCATTATACAATATGACACACATTTCTATGCTGTTCACATATTTTCAAACATCACAAAACCCACCTATTTCTAGTGGTAAGTGTAGAAATACCTGATTCTTACTGCCCTTAATAAGTGACATCTACACTGAGCAAGTATGAAGCATTACTGCCGTACCTGTGGAATCATGATGAGAAATCATCAGCCTATGTATTTTTTATCCCATCTAGACATGACACAGCTTTAAGTTGCTGACTACTGTATTGAGTTGGACTTCCTGGCTCTCACCTATCTGAATCAAACAAGCAAGTTCTGCAAACAATAATGTCTTCTATATTCACCCATTATATGGGTCTACTATGTGGACTAACCTGAACTTTTTCCTCCACTAGACAGGTAAATATACAGGGGAAGAACTAAAATGCATGTAGTGCATGTTACCAAGCTATCCTGGTAACTCTATAGAGTAAGACAAGACCAAAGACGGAGCAAGGAAAAAGGAAACCTTCCTCCAACTGGATATCAAACGAAACTAAGCCAAACCAGAGTGTTCTACCCTATAATTTCACAGTGAGGTCTCTAGCTGGAGAGCTGTATTACTCCACTTAGTGAACTTACACTGATTAGAAAAGAGTAATGAAGTACAAGGGAATATAGATGCAACTTGGCACCAGTGCCAGGCTGACTAACGGGCTCAACCCAAATCCTTTTGCTTCCAAGCCGAACTGCTGCAAGGAAGAGCAAACCAAGTAGAGAGATAAGCTTATTTCCTGAAAAAGAGTTAGTGTTCAGATCACAAGGCAAGACATAGACGTGTATGGCCTGACTTTCATTTCACGGGGCATACTTTCATTAGTTCTGACTCACATAAGTTTTGGATACCCTGCCTACATCCTCAGTGTCAGGCACTTACGACAACAGTTAAGGCAGGTAAGTAATAACAACTCACCCCTCCATGTCCTTAAAATCATCCTGATTTTCCTTTGAGTCTTCCAGGAAAATCAGATATACAGCTCCCTCATCCTGACAATTCATCAGTCTCTAGACTACGCAGCAAGTCCCTGCAATGTTCCACTTTGGCTAGCAGAGCAGCGAACAGATGTGGAAAAAACCTCACTGACTAGTGAAGAAATTCAGGGCAAGAAAATAATCCAGAACTGCCTGGACTGTGTCCAGGCCTCTTTACAGCTTTGTGAAGAAGGTTAGGAAGCAGAGGATACATGTTTCAATTTGAGAGACCCACCTTCCTAAGCTCAGTATGAAAGAAACAGAGACTATAAAGGGGTGCGAGGAAGATTTCCATCACCATAATTCACCAGACAGTGCTTTGGTACAAGCTCACATGAGTTTTCCTAAGTTGAGGAGCTATAGTAACTTACACTTCCCTGCATCTTACAAAACACAATGATTTAAGGTTCAGATGCCTACAGACTTGCCACAACAGATACCCTAAAACATTCGTAAATTTGGAATGCAAAGTCTCAAGGGACAGCCTACCCAGCATGCCTGAGACATATGCAGGGCAGGAGAGCAAAGGTCTCTGAAGAAAAGGGAGGTTTCTGAGAGTAGGAGTGAGCATTTGGGAAAAAGCATCCAAAAAAGCAAGCAAAGAGAGAGAAATGGTTAATGTAAAGGGTCATCTGAAGGTCTTGAGTCTCCTGACAAATGCTAACTAAAGTTGGAAGGTGAGGCAGTAGCTGACAGAGGAAGAAGGAGAAAATAAAAAGGAATTTGCCTAAGTGGAAGCTTCATGGACAAGTACTGTCATTCCATTTTGTTTTGAAACAACAAAGCAAATCAACCAAGTGCAGAAGTGAAATCCAGAGGGTGTGCTGCAAGTTAGCAGATTGGACTTCAAGAATTCATACACAGCCCTGGAGCAAATTTCACTCTCTAAAGCAGTACTCTAGAGGCAGAAAATGTTCAGTGACTTGCCACTGTCTCTGAATGCGTAAACCCTCCTAGTCATGGATGCCAGTTAGCTGAGGTAGCTGAGCTGTGACCAGGCTGGAAAAACAGGAGCAGAGCGAGCAACACTGGCACCAAACAGAAAAACACTAGGGAAGGATTCAAGCAAGAGTAACCTACAAGATAGAAAAGTTGCCCAGGATCTGGGAAACTAAAGAAGTCAAACCTCAACACCACAGAGGTTTTATGAGCATGTCCTTCAGTCTTTTTGTACCTCATCTGCAAAAGGGGTAAGAGCAGTAGCCTACCTCATACGAAGCTGTGCGAAGGAAATCAAGAAGGAGAGCAGAGCACTCAGGCGTCAGGCTCACAGCTCAGCGAAGAACAATTCCCCACACAACCAGAGTCTCCGCCTGCCAAAGAAACTTAATTTTTGAAGTGGTTGCACCCTGCTACAGAAGTTTGCTTAAAAATGAAGACACATGCTTAATCCCTGAGGCAGAGTGTGTGTGTGAGAGATTTTATGTTTCCTTCGGCATGACAGGATTAATTTCCTTGTTTTCATGATTTTCTCACAATTTCAATTATCTACATCTAGATTTATTGCACACTTAGAAAAGAAATACTGTAGAAGGACCACATCCATCAAAGTTCTTATTTCTTCCCCCTGAAACCTGAAATTCTCACTAAGGCACGGCATGAAGGATTTCCAAGCATAAGGCCCTTTGCACATAAAGAACTGAACAGACTTTAACATCTTAACTGCTTTTAACAGACTATAATATCTTACATGTTAGGAGTCCCTAGACATTAAGTAACATTACCCATAAGCAAATACTGTAGGAAAACAAGACCTGAAAAGTCCACAAAACAGGGAAATGTATTTCAACAATGCAAAGCACATGTTCATTGAACTCAGAAAAAATAAATACTTGCTCATAATATTAATTACTGTCAAACAAGCTCCTGGAGAAACTTCTGTGCCAAAGAAAACTGGAAAATACAGAATCCGACTGATCTATGTCTCTATGATTTCCCAAGATCAATTAATTTCAGTAATTAATTAGTCAAACTCTTAGTCATTCTTTTGTAGTCTTCTTCATTAGGTAACAAATTCGTGCAAATTATTAACTTCTTCCACTACTTTCTGTAAGGATCTTCTTGAAGAAAAGTCTCTTCCAGGTTCCTCAGTTTAATACCTATATTGCAAATGCACCAGTTTACCAAGTGAGAGAAACAAAAAATTCCAAAGAACTCTGACCTGAAACAGCAAATTCTAGGCCAGAAATGCATCAGTAGTTAAGAAAATACCAACACTAGAACCAAAAATAGATCTTCAACCATTTGTCTTTCCAAACCTCTCCGTTTCTTTTCAGGATCCATACTTCTCATAACTGAATGCTTCTTATGCTTTCACTAGGGTCTCTCAGAGCCTCTTTCCACTGAGATAAAAATATGTCTTTTTCTCAACCATTTTACTAACAATCACAGCAAGTAGGTTTATTTCTTTTTTTCTCCATGACCTTTCTTGAGTTCTGCCAACTGTTTACGTAAAAACAAAAGCTGGTCAATGCTTACCACTTTTTTCTTTTATTAGGTATTCAAATGAAATGTGATGATACCTGTTATTCAAATGTATATTCAAGCCATCTCACTGGCAAAACTGTGCCATATATTTTCCTCCCATCTACCAGAATTTCTCAGATCACATTCATCTCTACTTTACTTTTTTTTTTTTTTTTAAAAATGTGTGACTTATTACCAGAAACAAATGTTTTCCTTGGGCTCACAGAAGTCAGCTTTTATGCTACCCGAATATAAAATGAAATGATGGCCAAAGCAACAGAGCAGCAAACCCATCAAAATTCACCTGTCAAAACAAGAGTATGTAACTGCTGGTAAAAGTCAGTAAATGCTCTATCTTTTGCGACATGCTGGCATTTTGTTATAGTTATTCCTCCCCAATAATTAACAGATGACAGTTTAGTCTTAAAACAAGGGCACTTTCTAATAAGTGACCCATCTATGCTGCTCAACCATCTGACCTGTCTCAAGGTCACGGTCTTCAGTCATTGGGTAAGAATTACATCATCTGTCCTACTACAGGATGACAATTACATCATCGATCAATACCTGAGATCTGAGTGTTATCAACAAATTCACGTTAGGGATGAGTTACAACTGGGCACATACCACAAAATGAAACTCCTCTTTGCTTCAAGCCACATCCTCATTAAGACTACATTATAAAACTACCAACTCTATTACTATTATTTGTATCACAGTGCAAATGGAGAGCAAAGCAAAGACGGGGTGGAGAAGGTGCCACAGCAGCACGCCCTTTGCAAAGACAGAGAAGACGGTCTTTAGTTTGAAGAGCTCAGAGCAGCCTGAAGTGACAAAAGCACCGAAAGGTGGAGGAAAGAGGTGTAAGCAGATGGCAGCAGACCACATGTTATTTCTGTAAGCTTTTGGTGGCAGTGTAGTTTAAGGCAGTCACATGTTCACCTTCAACAGCAAGAAGTATTTTAAGCTATTTTAGTTTCCTCTGCCTTGAAACAGACCTGGAGCATGCAGGCAGCAAGCTACTGTGTCTCAGTGGAAGCTGCACAAATGGACAGCCTTTGGGTCTTCTGCTCCCCTGCAGCTGTTTGGGATGTGAAATGTGAGGCTCTGCACTCAGTGAGGAAAACATCAGCTGAATGGAAGGACAGTGAGTGAAGGTCTGACCAAAAGAGGATAAAGATGAGACAGTTAAAAGTGAAGTTGACCAAAAGAGGCTCAGAGAAGAGCAGAAAACTGGACCAAATAACAAATCAGGTTAAAGCAGAGTAGATCTATATGCAGTTTGGGTCCAGAGTATGTCTTCTGGCTGCTTTTGCCATTGTGCCCCTTCTGGTTCAAATCTTCAAGAGGGGGCAACTTCCTTGCCCCTGATGGGAAAGGCTCCCAGGCTCCCTTATAGGAACCTGTTAAACAGATGGAGCTTGCTCTACCACCTTTGCTCATCCAGGGCCCAAGCAGCCCTCTCAGGGCTAGCATAACCCAAGCAGAGCCCCAGCAAAATGTTTCAGCAAAAACACCTACATTAAAATTCAACAGAGGGTGATAACTCAGCCATGGGTGAATATATCATGTACGGTAGTACCTAAAGGCACCGACCTACTTGGCTTCTGTACTGGAATTCACTGAATGACAGCTTCTGTCTCAAACACAGAGAATACACAGAATGAGAGTTCCAGGGAGAGATAACACTAAGCCAACATTTTCAGCCCTGGACACACTACATTAGGTACCAATCCATACTCCAGTACTTACACAGCTGGCCTCCTGCATGGCAGTGCTGTGTGCACCCAGAGGCCCATTAAAATGAAGCGGAAGGTTGCAGGTGACCAGCCTGCTCTGGAAATCAGGCCAGGACTAACCAGATTTGATAGCTCTGACCTTAACAGATACGGTTGTGAAACGCAGACAAGACTTCAGCACCAGCGTGGGAATCACATGAGGTTTCTAAAGCATAAATTAGATGTTGAATCTTACAAATATGTACACTGCAGCTGCATGTCCTGAAATGCCTCTAAGGGCAAGAACTGATTTGGCCATTTAAAATGCTGGATTTTAAAGCACTTGATAATGCAGGCTGTAACTCCATAACCTGAATGACAAGCAACCTTCCCGTCTTAAGCAGACCTCTACTGTCAGACACAAATAGTGAACACTTACTGCACATCGCTCCTTCTCCCTTTTTACATACAGACAAAGAGTGGTCAGTAAAAGCATGGCATCAGAGAAGAGACCGCAATGAACTCATCTCAGACAATATGTTTTTTATTGCAGGTTAGGACAGGCTAGTTAATAATAACTGCGTTTTTCTGGTAGGGCCCACTCCTGTATACCTCTCACCAAGAGGCAGGCAAACTCACTGCCTTCTGATTAAACAGGAATGCAAGATTTGCCTCCGTGGGGCTCATTACAGGGTAAGGGCATTAGTTCCTTTTTCTTGTTACAAATTCTTGGTGTATTTGCAATAAGAAAAAATTGCTTTCAAAGTTTTAAGTAGTACTTGGAGTTCAAAGTGTTCAATGCCTCAGATCACATTTGCAGCAGATTTAATAGAGCAGAGCTGCTGGCCTCCAGAAGGTGCTTTTTACCCTTGCAGACTAGAGAATAATTACACACAGAGAGGCTAACTCTGCCATCCCCTGTGCCAGGTTTATGCTGAAATAACTCCACTGATTGATGAAATTAAGATGGAATGAGGCTGCAGTAATCTAATACTGAATCAGGCCATAAAAAATAAAATCTGCTTTGTCAAAAATGTAGTCCACTTGAGAGATTTCCTTCCTCATTCCCTACGCAGGAAAGCTCTCCTATTTTTTCACATGAGGAATTTTGAAAGAGCACGGCCTGTAGGATTCTGGGCTCTTTTTTTATTTGGACTGTAATGTTATGTTCCCTGGGGAAGCTCATCACAAATTTAAGTGCAAATTCCTCACAGGTAGCAGGAAATTAAAATACAATTGGAAAATAAGCTGTCCATACGGCTTACTATGTAGCTTAACAAGCAGATAAATATTAGGTTAAATAAAAAGTTAGATGCTGCTTCAGTTTCATGACTGCAAGCTCTTTATCCCTGTCGCTGAAACCAACTGTGTTCTGTGGAGGAGGAAACATGTCAGTGCAGCAAATTCCACCTGCAATGAAAAGCAATTTATTGTGCCTAACTGTGAAAAGCAAATTGATATCATCATCTACGAGTTTGTATCTCACAAGGGTTGTTTCTGTAATTTGCCTTTCTTTTGGAAAGAACTAAGAATAATAATGCAAAAGCTTGCAACTAAAATTAAATTAAGCTGGATTTCATTAAAAGTTGCTAGATGAGAAAGGTTGGAAGGACATGTATATATGGCACAAAAAACCCTACAATATCGCTATGAAATATAAACCTATTTAATTGCTAGTGAGATAACTTAGTCTCAGATATCACGAGAATTCCAAGAAAAATAACCTTTTCCTATCAAAATATGTTTCTAGCAAGATCGTTTGTTAATTTAAGAAAAAATAAGGAAAGGGCAAAAGAACTGGACATTAGTTCTTCTGCGTTGTCTGAAAAAGACAACCTGCACAAGCACAGCTGAGGAAGAGGGCGAGGAATAAACTGGAAATCTAAATAGCCAAACTAAAACTTAAATCTTTACCCTGAAGTGCCTTACCATTGGATTGCTTTAAAACACACTTCAAAATACCATCACTTTTCCCAGCAGCAAGGATGACAGTATTTGCATTTTGCCGCTGGAGCATTAGCTGGCTATGGTTAAGAAAACTCAAAAGCATGGGGTGGGACAAGGGTTAGGGCAGGAGCCTGTACATCTCTGAACATTCCGTTGCTTTACAACTCCTGTGACCGCGTAGGAGGGTCAGAAGACAAGACCTTTCCAACAACTGGCTTATGTGTGACCTTTCCAACAACTGGCTTATGTGTGCTGTGGCAGAATTCTCCACTCTGCAGCTGCTCTGCTCCCAGAGAGGTAAGATATAAAAGCCTGAGCTCTTATTAGCCCATGAAGAAGAATAAACTTCAGTCTTTTACACTGCTAAAGTATTATACACAACTAAGGACCCTCTTGGTCCTCAGCCCACTGCTAGCACCTTCTGATACGCTGGCTTTCCCCTCTCACTCCTTCCCATTTTCAGCTATCCCATACACACTTTACTGATGTTCTAGCTCCTACCTCCTGTATCTTCCTAACCCAACCATCAACCTGTAGCTTTTTCCCATGTTACTTGGCTTTTCCATTTCTTTTCCAGATGCTGGTTATCATCTTGCTGCTCCTTCTCCCAGATGATAATCTGTTAATAACAGATTATAACAGGCCCTGATTTTTTTTACCAACACCAAAAACTGAAAAAAAAAACCAAAACACCAGGAATCAATGGAGCTGATAACAGATTAAAGCATCGCCTTTGCCTTTACTTCCTTCAGAAGACAGGACATGAAAAACACCATCAAAGTCACAGATCAAAATTTATAGAAGTTAACTGGAATTGGTTTTCAGGACAGATGGCTTGACACCCCTGATAAGCAGTGGGTTCACAGCACCTGGCTGTTACTGATTTCAGGAAGAAGGCACCTTCTTCAGCATAAAACTAGCAGATCTTTAAGCTTCATTGCTCAGAATGGAGCATGAAAAGTGCCGCCCAGCTGACTCCCGCAAGAAGCCTTCCCCCATATAATGGGAGCGGATTTGAACCTCACAGCTTAAGAAAAAGAGGAAAAAAAGGCACAGAGCGATTAAATGTAAAGCCCCCAAATAAGACTGCAAGTTGGCAGCAACACCACAGCTACAGAGAATTCAGGGCTTCTTGGATCTTGGCAACATCAAGTTGCTAAGGTGAGAGCTTTTCTCTTTCCTTAGTTGTGAAGCATGACAAAGCTGCATAAGGCAGCTGTCCTTTGCGACTTAACTACACACCTTGGTTAAAGCCAAAGCCAGAAAACTGTCCTCTGGAGGCATTTTCTTCTACTGAGGCTGAGGAGCTGGGCTCTTCTGCTGCCACTTTTTGATGAGGGTTTCACGCTAGCACATCTCAACAAATTGCAATCTCCTCTCCCAAGTTAACCTTCATCACCGAATGCTGAACACGTTGATGAAGATGACAAACTGTAAAGTGGTGCAATAACTTAACTGATGGCTGATAAAGCAAGCGTGTTACATTCCATCAGTGACAGCAGCTTGCAGGGTGGAAATTACTCTTTTCACCCTTTGCTCCCTCCCTCCCTCCCTCAAAATGAGCACCTTCCACTTGCCAATATGGCAAGAGTAACTTTGGGAGGGAAGGACCCGGGAGAAGGCAGAACTGCACACTGGTAGCCACGAGCAAGAAAGCATTTGCCTTGTAAAATGTCCAGGTCCCCAAAGGCCCAAATGTGATGGGACACAGACAGAAATACTACTAATGTGTCCAAGGGCACAGAAAGGCATATTGTGCAGGCTGCCCTGAGGGCAATGGAAAACTCAAACATGGCCAAATAACACTGTGATAGCCTCTGGCATAACGGGTAGGGGACTGGAAAAGGCTTGTTTTTAAAGAGAACGCAGGGCAAAGAGCACTCCGCAGGGAAACGAAGGTGAACAAGGCAGAATCCTCCTTCAGAAAACAGACTTGTATGCTCTGCATTGCTGGGGAAGAAGAGCTGTACCTCTGTACCTGCGTTGTACACACAAGATGTCCAGTTTCAGAGTTTGGTCTGGTCTCCTCGAGAGCTCCTTCTCGCTGCCAGCAGCAGACTGCAGCACAACTACTGCTTGTGCTTTCTAGCAGGGAAAGCAGGACCAGGTGTAAATTCAAATACGTATTGATGCTACACGTACTCTCAGTTTTACTCTCCAACAGCAGAAAGCGGTGGCAGTCTGTAAAGACTTGTTAAGCATATTCAAATGAAGTCAGAGCATTTCTACATGCAATTAATCGTGATTTATTTGAAGGCACTCTCTTAGCACTCCCTTTTTCTGCTTCCTGAAACTCCAATTAATGAGGGCCAAGCCTCCATCTGAAACTGTTCTATGTCACGTGTTGAACAAAAATGATGGAGAAAAGGGGTTATTATCTAAACCAATGTGTTCTAGGGAAGAAAAAAAAGAGTCCTTTGCATCCTTGAAGAGAACAAATGTCTTAAAAAGAAAGGTTGGGCAAAATAGATTAAATAACTATAGCAACTTCGGAATTTGGAAGCAAACCAGTTTTTATTTAATAAGAAACTAAGTGGTGCTTCTGCCATCACTGCTATTAGTCCTCTACTTTCCACTGTTCTTTGTTTAGTGTCTACGTGTGTTATGGTCTCAGAAAACAAACTCGTTAACAGTGTCTCTGAAGCAAAGGAATGAGGAAATAAACATACCTTGTTTGTGACAGATTAGCTATACATGTTTTCAAATCTGTACTTTGCCTGCTTAAAAATTATTTCCAGTGGCTTTTTTACATTTAGGAGGGAGAAAACCCACTTTTGTTTTCCCTAATATTTCAAGTCAAGTGCTTAGGTATGAGAAAACCCAGGTTATTTCTTAAACATTTTCATCTGATTTAGCAGGAGATGAAGTTGGTGGCTGCATGGGTTTCACCTATCGCATCTCACATCTACTGAAACCCTTCACCTGTCTTCCCTGAAGAACTTCACCCCATTACTAAGGGTAGACCCTCTGCACCCAATCCATGGGAACAGACCTTACCCATGGACTGTCTTGTACTCCAACAACTACACAGAGCGAAAGCAACTGATCATACTGGCCTTCAGGTCACAGGTATCCCCTAAAACAGAACAGGGAGCTACTTTTATGGGTATATTCTCTCATGGTGAGATTTCTAAATGCTGTGTTTTGACACGGAGTAAAAATCTGTGAATTTTTTAAATACTTTCTGAATACCTCTTACTTATATCAGTCAAACAAAATAGCTAGCTATACATAACTTTTGCTGCATAAGCAAGTTCCTTTCAAAATATACTAAGTGCTTTGATATGATGCTGGTTGCCACTTCAGACCCTAAGCCAGGTTTGTTAAAATCTGTCCAAATACCACATACAAAAGACGAAGGAGCTGTGCTACAAATAGAGCAACTGCAGAGGCTACAGCCCTGCCCACGTTCACTCTCGTGTATTTTTACACAAAGCCTCGCACTGTGTGATGTGGGTGCCAGCTATAGCTTGTACCATGCTGCCAACAAAACAGGATCCAAAAACAGACAACAAGGAAAATTCTAGGGCAGCTTCTGTGTACTATGAGGAATAGAATTTGTTAGGGTTTTTTAAGAATCACTATTGTAAGATGTTTCACAGACACTGAAAATATGGATGCAAATAGCACAACGACCATCAGTCATAAATTATTTCAAACTCATCATCTCCTGCCCTAGACAGGAGATTTTTTGAATAAGGTTCTGCTTCAGCTTCTGCCCCCAGTACAGACAGTAACATATCATAATTCAACGATGTCATGACAGATTTATAAAGCAAATCAGACTTGACTATACGAACAAGGTCACTTTACAATCATGGACAGGCACTCTGTTCCAGCTCTGCTGGAATGCACAGTCCCAGCACACCCACCCTTAGCACAGTAAATTCAGCAGCACCAAAAAGCTCTTCAGGTTCATGGGCACTGGGGAAATGCTTTATGAGGTAATTTTCCAGCAACATTCTGCAGCAGCAAGTTTGACTTACTTCTTTCCTCCCTCCAGACTTTCTGAACCCAGAGAAACACCACCTGGTTGTTCTCCTCACAACAGGAACAAACCATGTTCTCTGTCACTCAGACTTACCACAGTAAATTTTAGATACTGACACTAAAAGACAGAAAACAAAACAAAAAATGCCACACAATCTTGTGGAAGAAAAACATCCAAACTGTTTGCAATTTAAAGCCTTGACTTTCTATTTCATTAAACAATAATCAGATTTTATGTTAGAACAGAAGTTTATAGCTTGAGCTGCACATCCCAACTGCAGACTTGTTCAATCATTTACTTCTGTAGGAGTTTGAAAGAACCTACAGTTTTGTGACCCTGTAAACATTTTTGCCTTTTATTTCTCTTTATTCTCACAGAATGACACTGCGCTCTAGCAACCTTCTGCTTGGCAGAGATATAGAAGCCCTACCAGTCTACTTGTGCTGCTCCACACATATGCAGAGGAAGCATCTCGAGAGCATTGCGACATCCCCCTCCCAGCTCCCCTGGGGTGAAGGTGCTGCCCCTGCAGCAGCCAGTGTCCCACTGAGCTCCTGCTGACCCAGGCCTCCTCCGCCTCCATCCTGCGGTGCCATGGCACCGGTTGGCACCTGACGGAACGTAGGAATGTGCAAAACCAACATGAGGGGTTGAGAGGAATATGCGACACTCATCAGCCTCTGAGCAAACTAAGGATCAGAGCACGGGGTCACAGAATCACAGAATGTCAGGGATTGGAAGGGACCTCGAAAAATCATCTAGTCCAATCCCCCCACTGGAGCAGGAACACCTAGATGAGGTTACACAGGAAGGCGTCCAGGCAGGTTTTGAATGTCTCCAGACAAGGAGACTCCACAGCCTCCCTGGGCAGCCTGTTCCAGTGCTCTGTCACCCTCACTGAGAAGAAATTTCTTCTCATATTTAAGTGGAACCTCCTGTGTTTCAGTTTGTACCCATTGCCCCTTGTCCTATCATTGGTTGTCACCGAGAAGAGCCTGGCTCCATCCTCGTGACACTCAACAGGGTCATGCTAGAGAAGGCCATCTCAGCAGCAAGAAGGGCGTCAGATGCAAAACTGTGTTATAAAGAACGCAGCAGGCCTCCGGAAAAAAGGATGCCCAAGCAAACTGCAGATTTTTACTATGTTATTTCTTTGCAGAGTCTTACCACATTATTTATGTGCGTGTTCATTAATATAAAGCAAATTACGACATGTCCAGGAGATTATTAATCCCCTCAATAACGTAGTGTAATGCTATAACCCTTCGAACCCTAAGTCCCACACTGCAGTACTACTTTTTGGGTTTCCACGTTGCAGTACAAAATGCAATATGGTGAACAGAAAGGAACATGCAGTACTTTCATAGCAGATTTTAATATTCTGGGTTACAGGCCAAAGAAACAGTTGGCAATACCTCTCCTCTCCCCGGCGTGCATCCAGAGCCATCACCAAGGAAACTTGTCGCCACTCTTCCCCGATGCCACTTCGATGGCACATAGGGCACGGATGGACACCTTCTTCACTATGGCCCAGCAAACAGCATCAGCTTTCAGGCCAAACAAAAGTAATGACCCCTCAGATGAGTCATATAACATATCACCATTTATTACCTAAGACAGTTGCTTTAATAGTACTACACTGGGAATTCATCTAACGCATCCCACAGACTGGCTTTCAATGATGTTTAAGTCTTTAAGTTGATGGCTTTTCCACCAAAGGTTTGAAAGACTTGGTAGTTTGTGGGGGTTTTGTTGTGTTGTTTGTTTGTTTTTCTTTTCTTTTTAATAGCCACATAAGAAATGTCACTATACAAAATTTATGGCTGGCCCAATGGCAAGTCTGGGGTTGGCTTCTAAGATTCCTGACCAGTCTGACTTCTTTAAAAATATAAATTTAAAGAAAAATTAAGACAACACAGAGTAAAAACATTCCTAGTAGAACAGAGAAATATCTTTCCTCTATCCAGAGATCAGGCTTACCATACTTCAAGGTGTACTGAGTTTTCTTAAATTGGAAAGATTTCAAACAAACCTCCTTGGTCCTTTGTTTTTTTTTTCTACTTTTGACAGATTTATTTTCTTTGTTCGGTTGGTTGGTTTTTTTTTTCATTTTTCTGCTTTCCACTGATTTTTAAAGACTGTGGCTGATAAATACTATCAATTTCAGTTAGTAGCTTAGTCCTAATCAGGTCATATCACAGTCCACCGCCTGGGGTTCTGCCCAGCAAGCAACACTGGCCCAGCAGAGCCATCCTCCATCCCTTGGTTGCCATAGATACTCCTCCGCGACCTCCTGACACGTTTACTTGGCTGGCAAACAGAAACTGTCATCGCGTCAAGTGCTGGTCCCTCTTCTTGCTGCTACTAATACCCCTCTTTTTTTTCCTAGTGGCACTGAGGAAATGGTTTGCCTTCACATTCACTCAGTGAAATCGCTGTACAGCCTCACGGCGAAGCGTGAGCCGCTTCAAGCACGACCCCTGCAACTCCGCTTCAGCAACTGAAACCGCTCACACCAACCCCAGAACACACACCGAACCCTTGTACAAGACATCGTGCCACTGGAAGGCTCCAAACTAGAAATTCAATGTCAAGATCAAACCACAATTACAAAGAGTTTTATTGCATTTGAGATTTATTAAGGAAGTCCCTCAAATTTCTGTTTTAAATTATTCCTCCCAGCAGGCTAGCTTTCTTTTTTAGACTGTCTTCATTTCCTTCTAAGGCATTTTAAGATCTTTATTTTTACTATAATCTGGAGAATAAAAGAGGTCACTAATACCTTTTACTTGGTTTGCAGAGTTGGAGAACATCTGGATCACAAATTGACAACAAAATAAGAGAAATTAAAAGAAGAAAAAAACCCAAACATCACAGTACCTGTACCCAGAAATCAAGGGTTTACTTTTCCTAAGAATATCCAAGTCACAAGAAAGGAAAACTACAGAATATCAGTCTTCCACAGAATAAGTGATTCAATTTTCAGTCATAGAAAATGAACTATATTTAGAAGGGCATAATACGCTTTTTCTTCTGGTAAATTCAGCGGAATTAAGAGAACCAGATGGTCAAATATCTATAGAGTATTCAGATCTATTACACTGATGCAGAAACATTAGAGAGGAAGAAATCCTACACGTCTTGAGAGTAGCCTGTGCAGACCACATAATAACAAATGAGATCATTATGCACAGCCTCGAAGCAAATGGTCTTTTGACTTTCAACAATTTATGTGCGCCATGGAATGTCAAGTTATTACCATTTTTTTCTAATAAAAAAAAAAAATTCCTGAAGCACTGTTCCTTCTGATTTGGCACAGAGATTACACAATGGAAATCCTCTACTCCCAATAAATAATCATTTGGTAACTTCAGTGATCACCGGATTTGAAAACACTGGTGTTACAAAACATTGGTTTACTATTTAAGTGCAAGTGAAAAATGAAAAGCACGGTTCTGAATCCCAGATTGAAAAAAACCAACACACCCACCACAGCATCACTGATGCACACAGCAAAAAAACCACATCCCAGCAAAGGGGAAACATTATCACCGCTTTAACACTCTCCAGCAAAGAAAGCTTCCCAGACAAGTTGTGTCAGCTGCTCATGGTGGAATGAGTTTTACTTGCGCAAGTCAAGAGCATTGAAGAAGCAGGTCTACGATCATTTGCACTCGGTATTGAACCCATCCCAGGTCTTTTAACTGCTGAGAGCCCTTGGGTGGACATGGGAGATGCAGATCCAGCTCCTGCCATCCCATCCTTCGGGCCATGGCACCAGCCCACCTCCAGGCTTGATTTGGACACCCAAGCAGTGAGTACATTTATATAGTCCTAAAATTACATTTGGCACTTTGAATGCAACCGCAAGGCTGATGTTGCCCCCAGTGAAAATGAGTTTGACATCCCTGCCCTAGATCGTTCCTGGAAAGTGAATCCTGCATTGCTGTTTTGTGCTCTTCACCAAACGGATAACTAAAACTGGAGGGGATGGAAGAAAGAAGTGAGTAACGTTGAATTCAACATATACAATGAAATTCTGCCAGCATTTCCACTTGAAAAAAAAAAAAATCACTGGTTTAGATACACTCCAAAAATAACAATAGTTCTAACTTTATGGCTATAGTTATGGTAACATTTTCAGTACCACTATGTCTCTGAAATACTATCAATGATTACTAGAAGTTTTTTATAAAAGAGTTTTGAGGTGAATTCTGATGTTCTGTTTTCTTAGGCTGCAAATAAATGTGACCAGTTGTGACATGAAAAGCATCTGGACTGTGCAACCACTATTTTCTTCTATACACACTAAAAAGAAAGCATCTACCAATGCAGCCATGACTCGGTCTAGCTGATTACAAACTATTTCAAGCCCTGTCTCTATACATTGTGTTAAAAATAATTCAATGTTCTGTTTTACAACAGGGAACTGAAAAACATGATGACAACTGAAGTACCATATGAAACACAGGCTCTGTTTTTAAGAGACATTCATGGCGTGAAGGATCACAAGCAGATTTTCTAATAGTAATTTCCTTTTCTCCCCCTAGAAATTTCAGTGTGAGAATGTCCTACAGTGACACATCCCTTGAAGGATTTCCCTCCTGCTTACCCACAAACTGTCCAGCCCCCACAAAACGGAACGGATTGCACATGTCAGCCTAACTAATTAATTCAAGCTTACAAATAGCTACCCATTCATTGAAGGATATGTACCTACACAGTGTTTTCCCACACACATTTTACTTGTGCATTTTATGTTTAGACAGCCTAATATATTAATCAGTGTGAAAAGGGCAAGAAGCCTAAATTTAATTAGACGATTTATACCTGGCTCAAGATCTCTTTACTTGCCTCAAGAGCGTGAAGTAGCCTTTATGCGTATAAAGATCAAGACCTGGGATTCGTACATTTTACATTACTGGTGGGAAAATCCCGTGCTATACTGGTGGGCTTGACTTCAGTGGTTACAGGCCTCAAGAAGGAACATATCTATCTTTACAGATGTATAGTCCCAAAGCCCACAAGGTTCTTCAGTCACTAGATATTTTATTCTAGAAGACACTGAATCTGCATTGAACCCTTTAAGTCCTGAATAATTCTCCCAAGAACACTACTCAACTGGAGCTTAAATGTGGAAACAGTCTGAGGATTAATTCAAACATGGTCTTTCTGTCCTGCCGCATGCCGCACCCCCCCATTTTTTTTTTTTTCTTTCTTTTCACAGTTCGCATATCTTTTCTCAATTCACTGAATTGAGGTTTGCAGCAAGAAAACAGAGTCATGAAATTCAATTGTGATTAACTGGTAGTAACATCACGATTATAGCCAGAAAAAAAAAAAAAAAATCAAACACTACTTAAAACTCACTATATTTTTATCTACACATATGTGATTACAAGCGACTTCTTTGACACCAGATTTGTCATGCATTCTGTGTACACCATGACAGCTTCAATCATGAACTTATCGTCACTCAACCCTTTCAAACAGAAGCAAACTGCTATACTAACAAATAAAACAAAACCAAAACCCAGAAATCAACCTCCTTGTGGTTTCCTTAACTAAACAACAGCATCTTGCCCCATGCAGGGGAAACCTCAGTGTTCACGTACCGTGAGTTACTTTTTACGCTTCTGCAGCTAATTCAAACACTTTCCTCATCCACATCAGCCAAGCTGCCAGGGATCAGCCGTGCCAATGGCTCACCCAGGGACAGCAGAGCGAGCATCTTGCCTACAACCCTACACACACCATGTGCAGCTGGGTTAACTAAGAGAGGCCTTTGGTACACATCTGCAGAAACCTCTGAATTCCTGTCTCCGTGATGCAGTAATGTGAAGTGCTTTATCACACACACTCTGTACACTTGGACACCAAAGCTGGCTGGAAAACAGCTGCCAGCACCACCCTTAGCTCCACGTTCCCATGGTCAGCAACCTCTTGTAGCCAAAGCCACATGTTCCTTCTCAGCAGCATGTGACACGTCACCCAAAATATCAGCCTGTAAGGGGAGGATCAGCATCAGCAAGACAGGTGGGTTTGGTTTTTTGGACTCTTTTTTTTTTTTTTTTGAGCCAGTTTTGACATGTAACGATGCTAAAGCAACACCATTGATGTTCGTGAGTCCACTGCAAGCCAGTGTGTCAGCTTTGGTGTTCTCCTTCTAGGAGAAAAATCCCTTAACTGAATATCCAACACACTAAACCTACTTTAAGTAATGTATTAGAAAATTATAGTTAACCAGAAGGCCCAGGAAACATCTCTGTATCTCAATCATAGGCACAGCAGAAGCAGCTGCAGCACATGGTGTCTGCAGCCTGTACCACCAGCAACTTGCAGGCCTGGAGAGGAGAGCTGAGGTGTCATTCCCACCCTCTCCCCTAGCAAATGTTAAGCTTGTCAACAGAAATATTCAGCTAGGAAATGAAGAGACAAACAACTCAATTCCATCAAATCCCTGGGCTATAATAAAAAGAGGTCCAATGCAGGAGGTCAGGATTCAGAGCTTACTTAAAAAAATCAGAAATTAGAGTAACACACATAATGTCAGAGGTGTTACAGACAGGGGAAATTTGTTGTTTAGCTATAATCAATGAAGATCAAACACAAACTTGCAGTTTGCCATGGAAAAGCCTCAGCCACTGGGGAAGGGATCACCAGTCAATTAGGCTGAGAAGGTGTCCATGTTTTGAATTGTCTTGTATGAAGGATAAATTTAACAGGTAGAGCAGACAGACAGCTATTAAAGTTCCATAAATAACCCTCTGGCAGTATCACCCACATAAAACACAGATATTGGAAAAGCTTCATAGTCCTGGAGCTCAGATACCATAATGCAGTTAAGATCCAAAGAATATGTTTTTAAAGTGGCACAGATGACTGTCCATTTATTTCACAAGAGAAGGCGAGCCACATCTGACAACACATTTCACGAACCATTAATGCAGTGGAATTCATTTATTGCTTCTTATTCTCAGTATACACAAAGAGAAGGAAATCATAAATATCATCAACTGGAGCAATACTAGCTTGCTAAATGGTGATCCATTTAATTTCAAAATGCTGCTCCTGCTAAAATTTACCAAAAACACTGTCCTTCCTGATCACTTCTCAAAACAGTCCCCATAACAGCACAAAGCAGGCTGAGGCAGCTGAACTGACCCAAGCTGTGATCTGCAGCATTATATGGTTTTTAGCAAGGCGTTTTGAACTCAGAACCAGAAAGAAACAATTCTGAAGCACAATTTCACTGAGCAGTTCGCACAAAAAAAGGTTGCAATCCCAGACTTTATTTATAGACATTTAAACCTTTACTCTATTGTTCTAAATGCTGAATAGACACCCTTCGCTCCACACGGACTTGCAGGCACGCACACGTGCACACTCACATGCACTCAGTGTCACACCGTGTACTTCACTTCTAATAGTAAACCCAGCAGAAAGGAATTTTATTTTTATGCTTTCACACCACCCACTCCTAATTAATGTCAATCAGTGTCTTCTGCATAGTACACACTGCAAATATACATGGCCTTATTTGCGCTGGGGTGGCTGGCAAAACTTTCCACTGTTTCTAAAAACCAACTGGGCTCTGCGTGATGGATTCACGCTGGAAGAACCTGGAGATGCACGACCCTCCTGAGGGGTCATCAAAATGCTCTGACTTTTGGGGAGAGGTTTCTGTTGGTTGGTTTGTGCTTTTTCCCTCCCCTTCCCAGATACAAATAAAAAGTAATTCTCTAGTTAAGAAGAGCTGCTGCAGCCTTCCTGAGGTGCAAGAGGGAGCAGGGACTTGCCAGTACATCTTGACAGCTGCCAGGAACAATGGCAGCAGTGGGCGGGACAGCAAGGGAATTTTGCTGGTAACTTCAGCGGAACCTGCATTTCAGTCCACGCTGTTTAGACAACCACGGATCAGAGCCAGACAACTAAAAACACTGTCAGCTACCGGGTATGTGCCTATACTTGCACTCTCCAGCTGTCCCAATAACCACCACAGCAGCAGAAGGGAGGGTGGGAAAATCTTGTCCCCCAAACCCAAAGCAGACAAACTTGGTTTCCCAGCACACACACCACTCCTTTTTATAGACTGCTCTTCTCTTGGATGCAAAAGTAAATCCAGCTCAGATGATTTCCCTGCTATAACTTTTGTATGAGAGGAAGACAGAAAGCTAAAAAAAGAAAATTAGACACTTCATGAAATCCATGATTAAGACACAGAAACTAACAAGACAGATGGGCTGAAACATTCAGGGAGCTTCAGTTCATCAGCCCATGTTTTTCCAAGATCTACTGTAAGCTATTGTCTTCCCCATTTAGAGTTTTTAAATCCCATTTTTCACTGCAATAATTTAACACCATTTCTAAACTTGGAGTCACCTTGTTGAGTAGCCCAAAATAAACCTCAATATTTACTCAACCAGCACATGGACCTAGAACATAGCTATGGGGTTTTTCCCCCCTTCCTTTGCCTTTTTTTTGGCTGCAGGTAAGAGCCACTGCTGCTGGCTCAGAGAAGGTGAGCTTGCTGGGGAGGCAGAGCAGGGCAGAGGTGGATGGGGGGACAAGGCAAGAGGCTGCACCTCACTCTGTTCTGCCGCACGCTTTGCTCTCTTGTGTGCGCCCGCGGGAGGAGCTGCTATCACTGGCATTAGTCGGGTTATTGCCGTGCAGACAGAAATACGAGGCCAGCTATGCAGCTAACTCCCTCCTACAAACGTTCATCTCCCGGGGGTAAGAAGCAGCAGTCAGTATTACGCACTCTGAAATGAAGAACAGTCTGCTCTGCTGCAAGCTCCTTGCTCACAACAAGGGCTCAGGCTGGTCTGCTCTCCCCCCGCCCCACCTCAATCTCTTCTTCCATGAGAAATTAAGTCCTCTTTTCTGCAGGGGTGCACAAAGCAGCCACTCACCCAGGGGAAAAAAAGGAGGGGGGCAGGGAGAAGAACAAGGAAAGAGGAGGAGGAAAAAATAAAATGAAATAAAATAAAATCTGTGACTCCGTGCTTGGCAAAAGCCAGCGATCAGCAGCAACTGCTGAATGCTGAGTCACTTCTTTCCCTTCCACCTGGCAGGCGGCTGCCCAGATCCATTCAGCAGAAAGCCTCTTTTCATCGAAACTGGCATAAATCTGGAGTAATTCCCTCCGTTTCAATGGAGCTGCTCAGGATTTACGGCAGCATGACACGACAAGCAGAATCCCAGCTGCTAAGAGCTCCAAGCCCGGGTTTTCCTGCAGAAGAGCGAGCCGCTCTGCTCCCGCGGGCTGCGATGCTAACCATGCGATGGCACGGATGCCGCGGCCGCTTCTGTTCTTCCTGATGCTGTCATCTCCAGCAGATGCTCTGCAAGCAGGACCTTTGGAGAAATCACCCTCTTTCACACATTTAAAGAGAATTTTGACAAACTACAAGCAGAAGAATGTTTAATAGTTTGAATTAATTATATTTTTTTCAGATTTAGCTCCTCCCCACCCTCCTCCGATTTCATTTAATGTTCTAATTTGGTTTTGCAAAGATTTATAAAATTATTATTTCTTTACATCTCACTGGACTGTGTGAAACAGAGTTCAGAAGACAGCAGAAAAATCTTCTGTGCAGCTGACGTGTTGAGCAAGGAATGAAATAAAGATTTAAGGAATATCAATCAGCTTTACCAGACAATTATCTACTCTATTTCTGTTCTCAGCTTAAGAAAAAGCATTGCTAGAGGATTTATTGCGTGCATTAGAAGGTTTCTATAAGCAGAGAAAGACCCTGAAAAACTACATATACTTCCTCCCAGCATGCAAAGCAGCAGCAACCAGAATAATAAATGGCAAACTAACACAAAACCAGCCCTTTGAAACGGGACTCTTTCAATAGAAGAGAGTTTCTGCTTTACTATAAACACTTATATATTAAAAAAATGCATTCGCACATATATTGAGGGACTGACAGGGTTTTCTTTTAAAAAGGCAATGATCCTTATCTGTCCTGGTTAAGTACATGTACAACATGCCAAGAAACAGCAGCTTTCATGTAGTCCTTCCAAGATGGGGAACACAGTGTGCTCTACAAATATTAATTTAGCCTGAACAACCAGTGAGGTATGCAAATACTACTCCCAGCCAGGGAAAGCTGGAATCTTGAAAATCTGCAAGTGCTTTCGATAGTCCCGCCCTGACCAACTTCCTAGACAAGCTGTAAGTCCAAGCCTGAAAATGAAGCCCTGCTGTTTCTCTTCAGGAGACCCAGATGAGCAAATGTTTTCTGTGTGCTGACTGGTTACACTGCCAACATCAACCAGGCGGTGTGTGCAGGCCTGGGTGCATCCCATGGCACCTCCCAGGTCCTGGCTGTCCCAACCAAGAGGCCTGGCTGGGACATATTGCCGTTCCTTTGCCATCCCCGTGCTGGAGCTCCCTCCCCATGGAAGCCCAGCGGTGGCAGCCAAGCATGCCAGTTTTGCCCAGAAGGGGAGGCCTGCAGACAACCAGAGATGGGACCTTGACTCATAACCTGGAAAGCAGAGGGAGGCCCACTACTTTTGACATGGTTCAAGAAAAGCCACCGCAGCCTTTTAGCCAGGCAAGAGGAACTGCAAACAGACCCCTGTTGGGTATCGCTGCTTCCACAATTGTCCAAAAAGCACTGATGGGTTAAAAGCAGAGCAAAGCAGCAGGGACTTCAGCAGCTGCCAGTGCCTTCTTGTTATTTTTTTGAGGAAGGACGATGCTGAAGAACTCCTGGAGTTCAAGTGATGAGGACAGGGCCAGGGCATGACAAAGCCCAATGGGCCCTGCTGTGTATTTTGCCTTTTCAAGTTCCACCTCTAATCCAAAGAGAGGATGTAAACATTTGTGAAGTCAAAGAAGCAGACAAGGGAAAGAGAGCTGAAACAATGCAGATCTAAGTGACCTGAAAAGAATGATCTCCTGAAACCATTTTTTCTACCACTCCACAGAACAGCAGCAAAGTGAAAGGCAGAAAAATACATATCTCGAGGATAGGGTATATAGTGCTGCAGCTGGTTCCACCTGAAGACACCACCTTTAGACCAGCAGCCCAAAGAAGGTAATTCTCAGAGCAACCATGGCACTTAAGACTATTCAACCCCCTCTGTGAAAAGCCTTGGGTTTAGCTTTTTACAACTCTGGCAAATATTTTAATTAACACCTTCCATGCTAACATCTACCTCAGACTGAGCTTTTGTGGGAAAGTTTGAGCAAAAAAACTTCAGACATTTTGGAGAGAGTATGAAAATGCATATGTAGCTCTGACTGCATTAATTTTACTTCTGCTGCTGCTGTTGTTGCAAATTTATTGCAATGTAAAAATGGTTTCAGGCTCTGCATTAAGCCAGAAAAAATGGCGAAATGGTTATGCTGATCAGATATATGTTTTTAGCTATTCCTGTTAAAAAATCACCTATATTTGGTTAAATTTTAAATCCCTGGGTGGGGGCAGGGGGACAGAAATCAGCAGCTAAAGTCTGCAGACCTCTCATCAGTGTAAGCCTCACACCCCAGGCTTCAACTCAGCACCATTCAGGCCACAGTATCTGTGAAAGGGTCTGTCCTCTTGGGCTTTGCTGCAGAACAGAAGACTGAGCTCTCAGCAGCTTTGGGACTTTGAAGTCAAGAAACCAGTCTTAGTAAAGAAAGACACAATTATTTCAATATACTATTCTTTACCTGAGTATATACAGAAACAAAGAAGAGATACGGAAAAGCAAAGAAACACTTGCAGCTTGTTAGTTTTGGTTTTTTGTTGGTAGTAGTTGTTTGTTTTGTTTGTTTGTCTTTTTAAAGCTAGTAAATCCATACAAGCAGTAAAGTGCAATCACTTAAAATTTCCCCAACACAGAACTCACCAGGGTAAACACTTTCTAGTAACCCAGCATGCCTGCATTGAAGATTTATGGTCCACTGTGCTCTAAAGTATTCTTCTCTTTCAGCAGCAATACTCAGAGAGGGTGACACTGCAATGCCAGGTTGCCCTCCCTGTACTCCAAGGCACCTCCACTCCAACACCCCCAAATGCCATTTCTCCCTTGACTGAAATATTTGTTAACAAATTTCCCTTTTGTGTGTGTGTGTGTGAACTGTGCTTTTCTTTTTTGTTTGTAAACAAAGAAACAAACAAAAAGCCAGAATGTAGGAAGGCTCTGCCAGAACTCAATTAATAAATAATGAGCATCGAGTGGTTTTGATCATTTCCTTCTGTCTGAGCCTCACAAAGTGACAGTAAAACAGTGTATGACCCTTTACAGAACAATTTTACTATCACATTACATCCTCACTGGAAATTAAGCAGCACAAATTAGATATTTTGAATGGGAATAGCTCATCCAATTTGGTGCAGTGTTACCCACTGGGAAGTCCGGAGAGAGACAGGCTGTGAGTCTGTATGGCACATTCGCGATGCATCTATCCAGTCACACAGCAAACCCTCGCGTGACCTACACCAAATTCTTCCCCCACTCTGCACTGCAGAAACGTAACTAACACTTCTCAACTCACAGAGCCGTACCATTTTAGCTGGGTTTTCTGCGTCATATGGATGAAGATGTAACTTCTGCTTGAGTTTGAGCAGTTCCTCAGGACGTGTGAATCCCGAGGGCTGGGTACAGAAGGGCAAGAAAGGAGTAAAGACACCTTGTCCTACTGCTGTAGCTGGAAATGTAGGGATGGGAGGAAGCTACTTTTGTATTCAAAATGGGAAAAAAAAAAAAAAAGGAAATAACAGGAGTTTAGTTTAGAGAAGGGGAAGATGGCGAGACCTGCTGGAAAAGCATGTTTGGTCACCTGGGGAAAAAAAAACAACATGACTAGAGGACAGCTTTTGCCACAGAGACAGTGTAAGAGAACAGAAAAAAGTAATATACAGAGACAACTACATAAGCAGTTTCCATTATTTTCTTCAAAAATAGTGGCCAGGAGGACAGATTGCCATTCTGCTTCTGTTGGCATAAATTTACTTTATGGAAATATGACTATTTACACCATACATACACCTGCCCCCTCCCTTTATAAGATGCAGGAGACAAAACCAGTGTTAATAACATCTTCTTATGTCCTGGTGTTCCGGAGCACATAATCTGTTTACATTTGGAAACTGCAATGAGTGAGATGCCCACCACACATGCTAAATTGCCAGGATTCATTAAGTCTGTGAAAAGGCAAGATTTCCATGACTTCAGCCCTAATTTGACTAACACCAGGACCAAATGATCTCTACCCAAACATAAAACACATTCCTTATAAACATCTTGAATACCAGTACTTTAAAGGCATAAGGGTTTGTGTGTCCTAATCTCTCTAAGGACTAAAATTCAATCACATCTACAAAGAAAACTGTTTGTTGGCACGTCACTGAAAGGAAGCAAATAATGGCTCACAATGATAAGAAGCCTGATGACAAATGTAAGGGAAATTACTCTTTGAAGAATTTGTGCATGACCCATAAGTTTTAGTGGGCTACAAGGAATACAAACTCAACAGTTTCATTTTGCTGTCATACCAACACTTTATATATATATATATATATATATATATATATATATATATATAATGCATACTTATCCTCTTTTTTTTAATTCTTTAAACTGGTTTAGGTGCAAGACAAAGACTGGATTTGACCTCCTGAATGAATTATGCACACAAGCTTTCTCAAAAAAAGCAAATGGAAAATAAAAAAAATAATTTTAAAAAAAGTTTCTTCCCCTGGTTGAGATACTGCTGCATTCAAATAACAGAACATGGATTTCTCCTAGTAACTGCAGCTATAATTGTAGCTACTACTTATACTGCTTTCATCCTATTAGTGTTAAAATTGTCCAAAGCATAACACTCAACTAAATTGTCGTAATTTCTGATAAATGTCTAATTTTTAAGGTAACAGAAAAAAAACCCACAAACCAACATCTCCAGAATGTTACTCCTTTCCTCTGTTACCTTATTCTCCTTCTTTGGCATCGAGAGCATTAGGAAGTGATCCTGCTTTCCGTGTCTGGCAGCCCTTTCTTAAACCAAAACACTGATTCAGTGGATGTTCTGCCCACTATCACAGAGAACATGCCTTTTTCAAACCCGAGTCTCTTAAGGACAACACAGAGTAACTGTCTTTTTAATAATTCACCAACTAGTAACCCATTTAGTATCTAGTAAGAATTGGCTTTTAGCATTTTCCTCTGCTGTATACAGTATTTGCATGCGGTTACTGAATATTACACAAAATAGCAATCAAGACAAATGGCCTGTGCCGTTGTATTTACTCACAGACAGAGTACATATCTCAGGCAAGCGCACATTTTGTCTCTCATGTAGTCTCATTATGACAAATAAGGCACAGGCATGAAGAGTTCATCCCTCTGCATGGAAATAGCATGTTGGGCAAGGCAGCAGCAACAAGAAACCCAGATTTACCAATTCTTTTCTCTCCCTATACCACCAAGAAGAAAAAACTCCTGCAGAGTCAAAATGCTAGACAAATCATATCATTTAATGCAATCAGTTACTCCTCTGAGGCTTCTGTCCATTTCACAGTAAAGCAACTTTTTAATCGCATTATTAGCACACCATGATTTAATCTTACTCACTGTTTCTCATCTAAAAGTATTTTTGCCTCTTGCCTTTCCTTTTTTGCTTAAAGGAAGGATGGTTCAACAAAAATTTAATGAGAACAAACAGCACAAAATACAACAAATCTGATTTATAGGGTCAGATGAAGAGAACAGAAACGTCCATTAAATCCAAATGCTACTTTCAGTCTTCCTTCTTAACCGGTTACTATTTTGCATATTTTGCTTTATACCCTTGCAATAACATATGGATAGGCCAACCATATCACACTTACTTGCTCTTTAAATAGCAGATTCCTGCTATATTATCATGCCATACTTCCATAGTTGTGTGTGTTCTTGTTACCCAACCACAAAAAACTGTCAGAACAAGGAAACAGACTTTGGTGTGCAGCTCTGTAGCATTTTGGCAAGTTTAAGAAAAACAGGAAAAGGAAAGAGGAGAAAAAAAAAGAGAGGAGGACAACAGGGGGAAAGAGAAGAGCAGCACTTATTTTTTGCATGGGAAGGTACATGAAGAAGACAACCACAGTGCTTCACAATAAAGCTCAAGAAATCTAAAAGCTCTGCACCAAGCAGCGTGCTGTGCACTGATTTGGGGTGCTGAGCACCTGCTGTTCCCACTGCGCACACAGAAAGCAGGTCTTTGCCTCACTTAGGATCGAGCTTTCTGGATCATGGGCCATCATATTCCCTGAAGTACCCAGCATCATGAGAGATACACCAGTTGTCATCCACAGGTGTTTCCAAGCCCCTTCCTCACCAGCACCACATGCAGACACTCACCTATGCCACACCATGTGGAGGTGACCACACAGACACTGTGGAAAATGTCGGTCAGCTCTTCCACCCTGGCACGCAGGTCAAACGCAGCAGCAATAGAGAAGCTGTTGTTTTAGGGACACAATGCTAAGAAACTCATAGAAAAAGCATAAACTTACCACCTAGTGGAACTAAACGCAAGTAAATCTTACCCCTCCACACACTGAGAGAGTAATAACTACCCTCAGTAACTTAACTGAAGCAAGCCCTTTACAAAGTTACCTAATACTTGCAAAATATCCCTGGAAGTTTCGTGAGCATCACGGGAACAGCTGAATGCAAGTGTTAACCTGCACATTGAGCACACCTGCTTCTTCTCTCATAGAAATCAGCTGTCCTCAATTTGAACCGTAGGAGACCTAGGCCTCTTCTACTGCTGTGTTCCTCATCAGAGCTCTATAAATGTCACACCTTTATTTTATTAGTGAAAGACGTATTTTATAAATTAACAATAAAAGCATTCTTGTATGTGAGGTTTTTTGGCCCCTGTTGCGACTCTGAATTCTTGAAGGTCAGATAAAGCAGTCTGTAGAAAGGAAGAGAAGAAAATGCTCTGCAATAGCCTTTTAAAGAGCCTCTGCAGTAAAAAGCCAATAAATAGCTGATTTGTTACATGGTTTTGAGGGCAGCCACGAATGCTAAGACCACAGCTAAATGAACCTGGCCATGAAAGGAGCAGCAGCTCATCCAGTACTGCATCTACATTAGTTAACTCTTTTTGTGATTCAAGACCAAGACTCTGTATTGTTCTATTTCTGCCTATTCCTCTGCTCTAGATTCCCTTTGTGACACTTTTATCAATGGAAAAATCGAGGGAGGGGTTTCCAGCTGAGAGCCCAACAAAAAAAACCAGGAGGTTCAGTCTGGTTTTCTCACTTGTGCTGCAAGAGCCATTTTAGCACCAGTAATAAAAGAAAAACTACACAAAGGAAAAAAAGACATGACCTGAAATTATTTTATCATCATAAATGAAATGCTGCACTGCTCTTTAGTCTCCAGTATGGTTAGTCTCACATATTGCCACAATAATTTGCTAGCTTAAACAGGGCTTCTTGCAAATCATGTAACAGGGGACAATGTCAGCTAGAATTCCAAGGAAATGCTAAGAAAAAGTTAACACCGCTATCAGTCAGATCTACTATTTGTCATGCCTTTGCAATCCTTATAGCTTGCTTGTGTCCGCTGTGAGAAGAGGGGAAAACACATAAACTCTAAAGGAAGGCAACTGGCACGCTGGGAGCTGTGCCAAATGGATTTTGCAGAGGCACATCTGCACGGCTACATGTGGGGGTGTCACTACAGCAGCCGTGGTGCAGGCACAGCCACAGCCAGTTGAGTGCTTGGAGTTGTAACCTTAGAAGGTGGTTTTGAAAATTAGATCGTCTGCCCTAAGAGGATTTTCAAGGTAAGTCAACGGATGGATTTTGGTCTCGTTTAAGATCAGAAAAGACTAAGAAGCATATGTTGGAACGTTACAGCAGCACAGACCATTCGTCTTGGGAGGCACTTTGTGCAGCAACAGAGCTCACATAAATGAATAGGAGCACCACACCCAAGCAACAGGCTCCTACAGAAGCTACCTACTGTACCTATTTTCACACACCACCAAGAAGCCCTGGCCACCACCATCATCTCAAGCAAAAGGATGGATGACTCAAAACCTTCACTAGGCAACTACAGCCTCTGCAAGTGTCCCAAAGACAACCAAAATCTCTTTATTGCACATACAATGCGTGAACGAGATGGCTGTTCAGGCCACTGTGCCTGTGATGGCTCTGCTGAGGAAAGCACCTTCAGATACAGGCAAAATCAAGGCTGCTCTCACCAGAAGGCAGCAGCTATCACCCCAATTGCCTAAGCCTGGCAAAGCCACAATAGGGCAAGAGCAAAGCTGAAAGGAAACTACAAGGGTGGACAATCAGATGCAAAGGCTGTCTGCTTAGACATGGAGAACACTTAAAAGTGTGTCTTATGATCAAAGAAAACTGCCAGTCAGGATCACAGAAGGCACCTGAGAGAGCCTGGTATGGTACCCAGACTCCCAGATAGTGTATTTTAGCCTGTTGGACAACTTTTAATAATATTTTTGTAAAGTCACATGGATCTCAGATACCTAAACCACAAAAAATAGTGAAACAGTAAACCTTGAGAACAGACTGCTAGCATTCACTGGATCCGTACCGCAGACCTGTTACAAGGAACAAGTGTAATGGGGGGGACTCAGGTATCAGATACCTGCCCCGTAGAGATCCCTACCAAGGGAACAACCCAAGCAAGAGGCGTTTTATAACGCTTGCAATGTTTGTGATGAAACTAGTGAGGAAGTGCCTTCATTCCTAATGCTACAAAACTCGAAGTTACTTAAATGGGCTGCTGTAAACCCAGCTCTGTTTTACACTGAGCTCTTTTACTGCTGGTTACGTCCTCCCTAAATAATTACATGAACTTAACCAGTGACTACAGCAAATGTATGGATCCAGGTTATGTCTCCAGCTCCAACCATTTACTTCATTGTCTTCCACAACATACAGAGCAATTCTCCTTAAGTAGTCAACTGTGAAGTAGCTCAGTAGAGAGACAAGGAAATGCCTAATCCAAAACTAATCTATGGGGCAAACTACGCATGGGAAAAATTACTTTAACTTGGGTGAAGTCACAGGAATTAACTGAAGGAAGCCTATATGGTCCTAGCAGACAGGACCTGTCCCATATCACAGACAAAAAGGACAGGGGGAAATATCCCTGAAAACATTTATTCTCAGCTTCAAATCTAGAAATCTGCACATGGGTACATCACATTAATCAAACGCATCAAAGAAATCTCTGTATCATTTCTGATCGCCACTTTGCCCTGTCTAGGGTCTCACCTTTCACTGTGGCCAATCTCTGAGAAAGACATCAGAAAAAAAATAAAATAAAATAAAATAAAATAAAATAAAATAAAATAAAATAAAATAAAATAAAATACCACCATACCCACAACTCAAACCTAATAATTGAAAAAATGAAGTGGGGGAAAAATTATTTTCTGTCCCTGCAGGTAAGGTTGAAGTCCTGAAGCACTAGACTTGAGAATAATTAATTAGAGATCGACAAGTTAAACATCCTAACAGGGCATTTTAAATTTATAAAATTTTTTTTGCTTAAATCACATTAATTTTTCAGAAATGTACAATAATCTTTGTGGTTTAAAATGACTTTGTATTCATTTTTAAATGGAGAGTATTTTTATTCATCTAATACATTATCCTTTCAAGAAAATTATCATACTTGACTACAAGTACTTAATGAGGCGCTAATTAATACTCCTATTTCTCCCCATTTAAAACTCCTTTGAGAAATGAGGTCAGAAACCTGGTCTTAACACACAAGATGCTTCTCAGAGGCTGAAGGGGGAGGGACCCAAAAGGCACCTGCCACTTTCTCCACAGAAGACATCCCCTCTTGAAAACTCAAGCCCAACAGGACGGCAATCCCTCTGGCAGGGCAGGCGGCTGACGTGGCGGGGACACACTGGCCCAGCAGCTTCTCCCCAGCTTGTGAATGACGAGAAGTCATTCTCAAAAGTTCTGTTTAACAGGCAGAGTTTTACTTTTCCCACTCCGGTCAGCTTGCAGCAGGCAACCTGCCCACCTCTCCCCAGGAACACAGCTGAAGGGCTTTTTTGTCCTACTACATCGTGCTCCTGGAGCCACTAATTCCCCCCGTCTTGCCTCTGCCAAGCGCAGCAACACAATGATGGGCAGTTCCACCTTTCCTCTGCGCAGAGGCCCAGGCTGAGCTGTGGCACCGTGCCAGCAGCTCCAGCCATCCCTGTGCCTTGCCAGGGGTGCGGTAGGCAAATTCAGGCTACAAACACCTCCCAGAGCAGGAGCGGACGTTTCAGACTCGAGGAACTGCAGGTTTAAAGAGCAAAAGCAAAGACCGAGCGACAAGTGTTTCTGTAGCTGTTGGGAAATTTGTAGACACCCGCGAACTTCACTTCGGGGTTTGCTCCGCATTGTATACTAGTTGCAATTATCTAAGAGTAGCTCCACGATGGGAGGAGGGGAGGAGAGGAAGGCTTCCTTTTGGCACAGCTTCTTCAGAGTTCAAAGGACACATATGGCCTGCAAACACAGCGCAGGGGATAATGTAAAATTAAAGGAGGGATAGGAGGAAAATGAGAACGCAGCAGGGACGAGCAGTGTTGTTCTGGATCTGCTTGACTGGAATTTTAAATAAAGGAATGGGGGGGAAGGGGTAATCAATCAAACCTCACCCTTATTTTAATTCCACAGCCAAAGAGAAGAAGGGATTGTGGGAGGGACCCCATCTGAAGGGAAGACCTCTGGGGAGCAGCACCCGAGCAATTTTGCTGGGCACAGAGACCCCCAAGCCCATAGCCTCAGCCGGGCAGCAGCACCCAGAGGACTCTGCCCAGAGAGCACGACTGGAAGCAGCCAGAGATACAAAGGCTTCAGGAATCGTACTGCTGACACCTCCAAAGAGACAGGAGGCATGCATTTCAGAAGAAACACATGTACAGTACCAAACCTGCAAGGAGGGACAGCATGCCTGCCCAGAGTGTAAAGCAAGCATAAAAAGGTATCTGAATAGCATAGGTCCTGAGTTGCCCTGCAGTATCCGTGTAGCCATGCAAAGGGAGCCACATAAAAATCAGCAGGTTGCGAGACAGTGCCTGTGCCCAAGCTGAACCCCTGCTCCTGCTTGTGGCCCTCTATTAGTTAGGGTAGATACCAAAACCCTGCTCCCTCTCACTTGCAGGGCATGTCAAGCACAAAAACAAATAAATAAACAAACAAAACAAAAAAGAAAACCATCCACAACACTCCTCGGTCGTAATTTCTACATAATTATTGCACAACGACTGCCCATAATGAGAGAATGAATTTATAACCACACACAAACTATATTTACCAGTGGACTGGTTACAAAGCAAAACAGCAGGAAACCACAGTGTGTGTCTACATATTAGCTTCTTGGTCATGGTGCAGAGCAGGGCTGCCCGGGCAGATGAAACCCAGGTATGCTGGCCAAAGCAGAGCACAGCCCTGTGCGAGAGAACCTGGACCCAGCAGGGCACAGAGATGTCACCAGGTGTTCAGGAGAAGCTACATGGAGATGGGGCTAGAAAGACCTGCTTGGCTTCAGAGTTAAATAATTGGGCATCCAAACAAAAACTGACGGGAGTCTCACCTCCCAACCTTCCCAGCTTCCACAAATTTCCATTCCTAGGGGGAATTACAAAACAAACAAACAACAACACAGAAAACAAACAGAAAAGCCACCTCACAACTGGAAATGTGGCCCCCTGGGCAGTCAGAACCCAGAAAGTTAACTGTTCCGGCCCCTTGGAATGAACAGTCCCTCCCAGAGGGCACTTTGTCCTCTTCCCTTGTCTGCTCTTCAACAGCTGACACCCAGCAAAATGGGCACCATTCAACCCAAACTGGGGCAGCGGCACTGCATCTCAAGAGGAGGCCTCGTGAGGTCAGCAGCTGAGCCACTGATGACAGCTTTCCAGCACTGGGGAGAAGTGATTTGGGTTTGTCTGCCAGCCACCATACACTGCTGAGCTTGGGGGGCCTTCACACCTTCAAATGCTGCTTTTCACGCAAATTTGGCCAAAATTGCCTCACAGCTTCGGAAGTTACTATAAATGTAACTGGACTGATGGACTCAGGTAAAGACAGGGTCATGAGAGCCACATTTCCTTGGGCAGACGCTGCATAAGCAGGCAGCATCCCTGCTGCCAGCAGCGCCCCTGACCACCTCACTCCATACCAGTATGAACCCTCGTGCTTTCCAAGCTGGTGTGAGAATGATGGTGAGCTAGATTCGGGAACAGATCCTGCTGAGAACATACCTTTTCTTTTTTTTTTTGGGGGGGGGAGGATTATTTTTGACTTGAATTCTTTCCCAGGCCTGGCTCAGAGCACAACTACACAATGCTTATGTCAGCACAAGGAAGCCATCTAATGAGCACCCAAGGGGCGGGGGGAGCAGGACTGCTGCCATTGCCATCCCAGCTACCTTAATGAGCTTGTAAAACAATGGTCTATGGACAGCGGGTTAAAAAGTCACAGAGCTTCAGTTAACCCAGAAAGGCAGATGAAAAAGAAAAAACAACAACCAAACCAAAAACCGTGCACACACAAGTTACTGACTTGCTGCAATGTCAGGCTGTCAAAACACAGCAAAAGCATGGGGCCTTTCCTCAGGGAAAAGAAACCCTACACTCAGGTCCACAGCAGCCCTGATGCAGAAGGGCTCCTGATAGACACACAGGGGAAATCTCGCTCTTTACTAGGTCCTAAGCAGGATACACAGCAAAAAAACGCATCTTGTAAAACACTGGTATCTCAAAATGACCCATCCTCTTATCTTTTTGGCTAAGCATGCTCTCCCTGTCCTGCTCTGTCCCTGGACAGACACCAAACAGCTCAGCCCCAACTCCAGGTGGAAGCATAAAAGTGAGAGAGGAAGGTAAATGGGGGAAACAGCTCTCCTTCCCCGTGAACTACAGGTACAAACCCATCGCAACAAACAGCATAACCCTAAACACATGTTACGATGGAGATGAGAATCCACGTTTACCATTTCTGCTGTTTATGCTGACCAGTGCGCTATTATTGCTCTGGTGGTAATCAGTGAATCTGCCACTAAAAGAAAGTATGCGTTGGGCTTGCTATCAATCCTTGAAATGCCTGTCTGAGTACAATCATATGGTCTTGAAATGCAGCCCAAAAGGGCACCGTTATTGCACAACTGAGTTGCTTTTGGAAGATGAGTCAAAAGCAGTTCCACATACTTAGATGTCTTGAGGTTGCTTACAATTTTTCCTGGCTTTACAGACACATGTTCTGATCCTTAATGCACTTTCTTTCCCCTGTTGCTGAAAGAGCCACACAAAAAGAAATTTGACTATGCCAGGAAATCAGGTAACTGACTATACACAGAGGGCTGTCAAATATGCACGAAGTAAACGAACTGAAATAATATTATTTTTTTCCCTCTAATACCCTTCATTTATAGTCACTGTAGGTGTTACATGTAACAACAGCAAGTGGAGCAATTTCATACAGCACTTTCCATATTGAGACAGCTATTCCACAGCCCCCTGTGCAGCAGACAGTTTCAATAGCTCACTCTATTATGGCAACGTAGTAAGGCAACTCAAATTAAACCCAGAACAGTAACCATTTACTAGAACCAGGGCTAAAACCTAGACTAATGAGTGGCTGTGTCTATAGCCAGACCAACTCTTCCTCCCCAGGGAAGCGTGGGCATCACCAGTAGCTGGTAGGCAGAAGCAGGTGCCTCTGACGGCACAACTCTTGCCCCTCAACACAGGCGGCCAACAGCACGAGCAACGCACATGCACATTGTATTGGGGTGGCACATTTGCAAGAGAGATACTAGATGCTACAAGGGGTGAGCTCCTGCTTGTAAAGCCTTGGAAAAATGCTAGGTGAGAAGTATGTATGTACTGCTATTAGCACAAGGCTCATGAGGGATGAGCAGAGGCCCTGACTGACAGCACTGCTCCCCTCCCATTTCTCATCAATGGGAAAGAAAAAACACTCAGCTGAAAAACAAACATGAAACACACCCAACTCAACACCATATCCAAACCAAACAACTAAAGGCAAAAAATAAATTAATCCCAAGCACCCACTGTATTTTATGTTTCTTTTGTCATCGATTACGATTCTCATGATGTTAATAATGTGTATTCATACAATTACAAATAGAGTGCGCAGCAAGACACACAAGGAAGGGAAGGTCGATGCCTGCCATCAGACACAACATGTCACAGACACTCAGAAGGTAACAGCACCCAACAGATTAAGTATCATTCAGTGTCAGTCATCATATTATTGCATCCAAAATTGGGCCCAAAAATACGTATGAAAACACACATTCCAAGCATGGCTAAAACAATAGTACGAAACAAAACATATGATACTAATTCAAGTGTTAGGACAAATTGCCCATTGTAGCTGGAAAACAGAGAAACACAGCCCTGAAAAAGGATCTTAACAACACCCACCTAACAATTGTTAGTTGTTCATATTTAACATACATTCTAGCATATTCCTAAACCAGGCACTTCGGAAGGAAGGAAAAAATATGAGAGAACAGGTTAATCAGTTAAACGTAAATAATAAAGAAAATCAAAGACATAAATGAGAAGAAATTCCAGCTAACAAATATGAAAAGATTTTATGTGCACATGCGTGTGAAATTCAATGTAAGTCCTACTTCAGGTCTCTTGGATCACAGCTGTGTTTTTCAGACATCAGTTTCAGAAGTTTATCATTTTTTTCACGCATGATTTCAGAAGGACTGCAGTCTCTAACAGCGACATTCTTGCCCTCCAGTTCACACAACATCTTCCCACTGACTCCAACCAGCTTAAGCTTAACTACAAATACAACAGAAAATCTGAGGTAGCTTGTTGCCTTTATTTTCCATTTTTTCCGATGTGCTATTAAGTTATTCATAATGAATAACAAATTGATATGTTTTTGAATTAACAATTAGTACAAACAAACACTCTAATATTTTACAAACCCATTTGATGCAAAATACTAGATATGTGTTCTAGGCCTCAGTTTTTCAGACTTCTATTACTGAATTCTGACTTCTTTTAATTCCATTAGCACTCTCAACAGCTTATTAATGTAAAGCAGAGCCTTGTTAATTTGCAATAATGTTCAAGACACCTACTCTAAATTGATGGAAGAAATCAATAAATTCATCAATCAACAAAAAGGAACAGAAAAGAAAGATGACAAAACGCATTCTGTTCTATTACTGTGGCAATCCTAAATGGTGTTTTAATTATTCATATAAATATCTCTAATGCACTAGTAAATGTGTTGAACAGCATATCTCCTTTAAAAAAAAAAAGTCTTAGGTCCCAGTTCAGGAATGTGGTTCCTTTGAGGAATACAAAGGAGGTGTCTGAATACTTTTTTGTATTTGATTCTACATGCTCACATGCTGTTCTGCTTTGGATCCAGAATACCGCAAGATTACTCACTCGCCAGCGGTCTCTGGAGAGAGCAGCCCCATACAGAAAGTCACACAATATGGCACAGCCTGTAACAGACCACACGACACAACCACGGGGCAGGAGCACCTCTCCATCGCTCCTGCCAGAGCCAACAAGCAAATTCCCAGAGCTGCAGCTTGACAGGGAAGGCAGCCAATACCCCACAACTTGACAGCCCACGGAGAAAATGAGGATAAAACAATAAGCTAGTGAATATCTTTGGGAAGAGAAGGCAGGGTCTAAGTTCTGGGCCTGCTTTGCCAAGCCACTCCTCCTTTTTCATCAACACATAAAACTCCATGCATCTTCTGTAGGCAGCTCCCTGGGCTGTGCCATTCTCACTCATTCACAGCCACGTTCAGGCTGCCCACCCAGCAGCTACGTGCAAGTAGTAACTATCATTCTTGTCCCAGAAGAGACACCAGTAGCACAAAGAAAGCTGCAAAACCCCGTGTAAAATTCTGGGTAGAAGTGGAGTTTCTCAAACTATGACAGTGAGCTTCAGAAGGGAGACTTTTAAGTGCACAGAGCTTCAAAAATGTGGGTCCTTTTCATGTCAGCAGGACACATGAAGGGTTAACAAACCACTACTGCTTACATTATTTATTAATCTCACCCTTCCCTTATTTAGCAATTTCTTCCTTAAGTTCTGGCATCGCTTCTGCGTTTCCCTTACAATTTTGGGTCCTTTTCCTCCTGAGATTATCATCTGCTGGAAGCTCCTCCTCCCCTCCGCTGCCCACATCCCAATCTTTGTCTTGGTTCCCTACAATGCTACATGTCTGGCCAAGCTCCATGCTCACTCCAAATTTATTGCTCTCCTCCTCTTCCAAGCTCACAAAGCAGGTTTTCACTCAGCTGCCCTCGCCTGCCAGGACGAGGAGCAGCACATGGAAGCTGGAAAGAAGAGCCGATGAGCACCAGCCACCAGGAGAGCGGGGCTTTGCCACGAGAAACCCACGGTGGGAACACACATCCTGTGTCTTATTTAGTCCCAAGCCGAAATGTTTCTGTCTAGGATGTCTGTTTGTATCTCAAGTCACAAAGAAGCCATTAGTACCAATAATGTGTCATTACGGGGGCGTCAGCACAGATTCTGTAGCTAAGGTTAATTTGAGACGCATAATTTAAAGCAGAACTACAATCCCTCCATTTCACACTTTAATAACTGAATTCAAATCATTCTTCAAATTTGACACAGAAGCTCTTAAGGGGACACTTGCACTTTTTCCTTTTCTCTATTTTTTTTTTGGCCAACTTTAAGTAAAACACAAGCTATCTATTGCAAAAGAAAAATGTACTGATCCTCCCTTTACGATCACTTTAACATTCTCCTCTCACATTTCTTTTCAGCAGCTTCATACAGCATCATGCTTCACACATTCATTCTGACATGTCAGAATATGCCTGATACAGGCCACTTCTGCAATTAAAAAAAAAATACTCAAAGTTAAAAATCACACTTATCATAACCCTAGTGATTTTGCCAAGAACAGCTGAGAACACTGCTTATCTTAAACACACCACATCACTTAGGTAACAGTAGCACCCGCACAATTCTCTGTCCTTAGTATTTCTACTCTTAACATCCTGCCAAAATACATAAGAAACATAATTCTTGTTTTTCCACACAGAAAAATGAGGCAAAGACAGAAGGATGCTGTGGTTCAACAAGTGCTTCAAGCTGGTCCAAGTCTCCCAAACCCACTGATAATTTGTTTTGTCAGGCAACTTCCCTGAGCACAGTTGATAAAACACAGAAAAAAATTAAGCAAATACTCATCACAACATAATGAAGCAGCATGACAGGGAGATCTCCATGCTGCGCAAGCAGAGATGCAACACCTTTCTATCAAGAGCCTCCTGCCTTTTACTGTGGATTCTTCAATGAAGCTCACGTAATATTACCAAAACGCATAGAAACATACAATAATTTTTGTCATCTGACACAAATTGATTTTGTTCTGAATTTTCAAGAAATCACAGTTCAAGCACACAGACATTCTTTGGAGGACTGCCCTTCATGCTAAAAATGGCAATGGAATTGCACAAGGCGGGTGGGTTGTGGGGAAGGGGGGAAAAAAAATTCCAAAAAATCTTTGACTCATCCATTGTTATTCATCAGTTTTCTGGAGCAGAGAATGGAATGCTGTCAAGCTAAAATTGACAGTGCTATTTTCTGATCTCTCAGTGATGTCAATCCTTCACAAAGCCACAAATGCTGAGAAAATTTTTCTCCGCAAAAGTCTAAGAATGACTCTTAAATTTTATTAGTTTGGGGGGAAAAAAACCTCCAGAGCTAGAAGAGGTACTTGATATTAAACTCCTACGTAGGTGTGCGTTTGAATACTGAGAGTATTAGGCTTCATAGCTTTGTGCCATCTGTGACTCAGACTTGCTGCCACAGGTGTCAAGAGACCTGGGACCTATCTCGAGCTCTGTAGAAACCTGCTGCTTTGTGATTTTACTTTTTTTTTTACTATAGAGTAAAAAATTCACCCTCAAAGATAGACAAAAAGCAGGCTTTTGCACTCAGTACAGACCTGAACCCTTTTAGTCGACATGTTTTACTGTCCAGCTAACTTCCATCTAGCAAAGCAGATTTTTCTGCTGTTTAATTCTCAAGTTTTTCAGAACAACACAATGTCAACTAAGTTTAACAGCCGAAATGGCTTTGATAAAGTTCTGAGAATAAGATATCTATTTTGGCATGCCAACACATTATTTTTAATTGTAGCTCATTAAAGATGTAATAGAAGAAGAACCATATTCACTTCCAGCACTGTTCTGTCAATGCAGTGAGATAATCATGCTGTTGTATCGTACATAAAGCAATATTTATGCATAGTGGCTTAGGTAATCTAATGGAAAGGCAGAAAGCAGTGATTCACTCCTTGTTCAATCTGTTGCTACAACATGGTTTTTACCTATCATAAGGGTCTAAGCAGGCATAGAGCGATTGGTTTCAAATGTTAGTAAAACAGAGACCTGGAAAACCAAAAAAAGACAAGTCAGTTGAAATGTCAAACAAAAAACAAAACAAAACAAAGACAACTGGACTGTAGAGGGGAAGTACTTTACAGAGCAGTGTACAAATGCAGGCCTCTGAGGTAATTTAAACCAAATGCAGACTGAAACTGAAGTAGTTTGGTGAGTCAGCACAGTAAAAGGACACTAAAATCACACACGAGAGAAGTGCAGTCCTTTTTGTATACACACTATATCTTATTCCAAATTTACCAGAAAACAAATTAATTGTCTCCTTTATGTTGTACCTTCTTTGCCTCCTTCTGGACCCGACCTCTACCTTCCAGAAACAAATTGTCTACAGGCCGACTAGCTGTAAATTCTGATGTCTAGGACTCCAATTTCCCTTTCACAAAAATTTCATCTCCAGACCATGACAACGTCAATAAACAATTGTTGGCACGAATGATGCTGACCATCTTCCAAGCTACAATTACTTTCCTCTGGAAACAAAATTTTAAAAAAAATGAATACTTAAAATGAAAACTGTGGAGAATCATTACAGCCTCTGACAATTTTAAGTGCCTCTCAGATTCTGCCATCGCAGAGGTTTCAGCCACCTATGACTTGGTACATACCAAGACTTAGCACTAAATACATTTATCACCAATCAAAGAAAGGCTTAGCCTTCTATCTGCCTCAAACATTTTTAAAACCACTATCATTTTTAAACTTACAAAGCAATTTTCATCTTCATTCTCATCTTATTCTTGCTTCATACTTGCACAAGAACGTAATTCTGTGAAAGCCGCAACAATTGCTTGTTCAACAGAGACTGCCACTCTCTGAAATGCTTTCTGAGATAGATTTGTACGGATAGACGTGGGTAGAAATGAATAATCCAAAAATATCCACAATAGATAATGAGCACAGTCTAGAAAAAAAAAAAAAATACCACGTACTGCAAATGCAGCCCAAATTGGAACGAATGCCTACAGTAGCAACAGCACAGTAAGAGCAAAATGTTATTGAACATTACTGGCGTGCAGCCCGCAATTACAAAAAAATACTGCAGTATTCCACAGTAACAGTGTAAAATATTATCATTTCAAACAAAGCAGCTGCAGCACCTGGCCCACAGCAACCACGGCAGAGAGAACCCGGGGAGGAGAGGGCGGACAGCTGCCGAAGGGCTCCCTTGCTGCTGAGGGCGGGTGGGCCATGGGGTCCAGGAGCCCTCGGGACGGCTTCTCCTGGCAGCCACAGCTTTCCCCAAAGCCAGGGCACGAAGAACTGTGGCTCAGCGGTGAAGGGCTCCCACATGGGCTCCAGCTGCCAAGCCCTCCTGCAGAGGGGAAGCACACTGACCGCTCTGTCTTGGGGCTTTTGCCTCTAGTCAGCTTTCGGATGAATTTGTGTTTTCACAGCGTCATGGATTCAATAAAATCTTCCCTATTCCAGCACCCCTGCACTAACCCCTGTGTTACCCAGACACCTCTAACACTGCCAACATGTTTTAACTGGGCTAGCAAGGGGCTCCCAAGCATCAAGTAACATACACGGCTGTTAAAACGGCTATTATTCACTTCCCTAGGGTTGCTCCACTACGTATCAGCAAAACAGAAGATGATGTGCACACGATTTTATTGGCAATGCTCTTCTCAGCCTCTTTATCCAAGGACCACCAGCACAGAGCATAGTCTCATCAGGGCAAACAGAAAAACATGGGAAATTACAATTAAGTTCTCCTGCTCGCTGTCATGCACCACACACAAATCAGTAGTCCTAGCTCATCATTTGTAGAAATAACATTTATCACATTTGGTTTCTATGCTGGATCATGAAAAAAGACCAGCTAAGGAGTCACATGTTTTTGCCAAATTTTATGCGCCTGCAGAACTAGCAACCAGAGGAAAAGGAAGGCAGAACCTTGAACAGTGAGGTTAGTGGAGAAGGAAACTGTTCAAATGAAAGATGATGATGGCAAAGGAGTGGATGTGGTCTATCTTGATTTCAAGCATTTGACACAGTCTCCCACAGCATCCTTGCTGCTAAACTGAGGAAGTGTGGACTGGACAATTGGGTAGTGAGATGAACTGTGAACTGGCTGAAGGAAAGAACCCAGAGAGTTGTGGTCAATGGGGCGGAGTCCAGTTGGAAGCCTGTATCTAGTGGAGTGCCTCAGGGGTTGGTACTGGGACCAGTACTATTTAATATATTCATCAACAACTTGGATGAGGGAATAGAGTGACTGTCAGCAAGTTTGCTGATGACACGAAGCTGGAAGGAGTGTCTGACACGCCAGAAGGCTGTGCTGCCATCCAGCGAGACCTGGACAGGCTGGAGAGTTGGGCGGGGAAAAATTTAATGAAGTATAGCAAGGGCAAGTGTAGAGTCTTACATCTGGGCAGGAACAACCCCAGGGTCCAGTATAAGTTGGGGAACGATCTGTTGGAGAGCAGTGTAGGGGAAAGGGACCTGGGGGTCCTGGTGGACAGCAGGATGACCATGAGCCAGCACTGTGCCCTTGTGGCCGGGAAGGCCAATCGCATCCTGGGGTGTATTACAAGGGGGGTGGTTAGTAGGTCGAGAGAGGTTCTCCTTCCCCTCTACTCTGCCCTGGTGAGACCCCATCTGGAATATTGTGTCCAGTTCTGGGCCCCTCAGTTCAAGAAGGACAGGGAACTGCTGGAGAGAGTCCAGCGCAGAGCAACAAAGATGATGAAGGGAGTGGAACATCTCCCTTATGAGGAAAGGCTGAGGGAGCTGGGTCCCTTTAGCTTGGAGGAGACTGAGGGGTGACCTCATTAATGTTTATAAATATGTAAAGGGTGAGTGTCACGAGGATGGAGCCAGGCTCTTCTCAGTGACAAGCAATTATAAGACAATGGGCAATGGCTACAAACCGGAACACAGGAGGTTCCACTTAAATACAAGAAGAAACTTCTTCACAGTGAGGGTAACAGAACACGGGAACAGGCTGCATATTTACTGCCATACTAAACACTTCCCAGTTCACTAGCACTTTGCATCTTTCCCATACCGGCTTTTCTCTACCAAACATAAAGGGGACTGTAGTATTTTTATGCAATATATATGCAATAAACTGCAGTAATACATGCAGTAGATTGAAATACTGCATTTTTGTATCCTCATAAGCCATTCATTGGCTTATGGATTCAAAGTCCAACAAAGAGTGCTGCAAATCCACATAAAGTCTCTGGGTGCTGGATTTGACGTATCTAACAGATGTGCAAAGTAACACGTAACCAGATGCCTCACAGCTAGAGACCAAAAAGTCCTAAAAATGTTGTGTCCAAGGGCAAAGGAGAAGGGTGAGAATAAGAACAGAGTCCCCTATGCAGCAAGGAAAGGTTAGGCTTTATTAATTTATTGTCTACAATGCTGTAATTTTTCACATCTGTAATTCAGCTACGGTATCATGAGAGAAGGCTTTAGAGGAGGTGGTGAGTTCCAGCCACTGTGGCCTGGTTTGCTCCATGCCAACTGTTTCTTGGTGTCTGTGAATCTTTAAGGTCCTACCTCCAAAGAACTTCATCCAGAAGGAACCAGAGGTCTAACTCCTCAAAAGAAAAACTCTGGGAAAAAAGCATATGGCTGTATAACAGTAATCACTTCAGAAGCCCCTCTCCACTCCTTAAGTTGGTGTGTCCTGGCCACAGTGACTTGGAGAAAATGGCTGGTGTGCTTTTACCGTAATCTTCTAAAGCAGAGGTGAACAGTGGGTGGGAAAATGGCAAGAACTTGTTTAAAAGCCTCAATTTAAAACTTCTGGCTACTCCCATTTTATGGAGTAAGTCAAAACCACTCTCTACTAGAAACTGTGTGAACCACTGACTTCAGATCTGGATCCTGCCTTTTGCAAAGCTGCTGGTGGGCTTGGATCCAAGGCTTTAGTTCACGCTCTTTATCTACTCCATAGTAAAATGATTTACACCATACGTCCTTTATAATAAATAGCCTCACAGTGAGGAAGCACAGTATTGGCATGGTTCATATTTACATCACTCTTTTGAAAGCCAATGCACATGGTTTAAGGAAAGTGTTGGATATATTACATCTTTCCAATATTTTGCCTTATGCGCTTTACAGCCAGCATAATCAACGGTCACCTAAGCTTCACTCATTTTTACATGATGTGCTAAGCAGCAGACGCCCCAGGTAATGCCCATCAGCGCTGAGCAGAGTGGGCACAGCCACATGTCACCACAACGGTGCCCCAGGCTGTGCCACTGCACGCTCCCGGCTCCCTGCAGCGCAGGTCTCCACTCGCTGCCCCCACCGCCTCCTCTTTACAAAGGCTCACACATACTTACAGAAACAAATGAACAATTCCATTATGTGCCTGGCAGCCCGTGCACTTTCTTTCTGATTCACAATAGAGGCGCCCCACTGAAAAGATCCATATACTGGGCAGGGGGGGGAAGAAAAAAATCTAAGCGAGTCTCCAGCGAGCAAACATATTATCAAAGCCTCATTTCCACTTAACACAAGTTGCTTTGGGAACTAATGCAGCTGACTTGAGGAGAAAACACAAACAAACAAACAACCTCTTTTTCCATTAGCCAGAGGGAAGAAAGGAAAAAAAAACCAAACAAAAAAAAAAGAAAAAGAAACATTCGAACTAGTGCCATCTTTGTTGAAGAACTCCACTAAACTAATGCTTTAGAAGAGCTGAAGAGCATGGACGAGGGACAATTTGTGACTGATCACTGCTGTCTGAACATGGCATGCTGACAGCTGAAAGAAGAGCAGAGAAAGGCAAAATATAACAGGCATGTGTTTAACCGGGCAGGCTCAGTCCCCCGTATTCACTCCCTGCGAAAAATACAAGGCAAGAGAAAGTCGGTCCCTCTGTCCGCTCAGCTCAGCGCCCGTGTAACTCCCTGGCACACACCACAGGACCTTTTCCAGGCACATAAAAAGGGGCATTAAATAAAAGAATCAAGAAAGGGCAGGAGTAGTGGTACAATTTAACAGATATTAAAAAGCTTCTCTTGTCACCAAGGAAATCTCCCTTTCTTTAATGATCAGCCAATGAGCTCCTGCACCCTCCAATACAAAGAAAACTAAACAAGATTAAACAATTTTGTGACTACAGAGAGCTGATCGAATGATTATAAAGGCCATAGAGATGCTACAAAGATACCTTCCCCTGAACTTCAACATGTACCTCCTCTGAGAGCAACAAGAAGGCAGCTGTGAAAGGAACGTTATCCTTGTCTGACGTCAATGAAAAAAGACAGGAATAAAAGTATTTTGATTTATGCTCTGCAGAGCTGAAAAGGAATGCGTGCCACCAGGAGAGTGGGATGGAGAGAAAGCAGAGGTGGGCTGAGCGCGATCACACGTGGGTCACTGCGGGGCACCTCTCTCTCTCCCACCCCTTTGGCCAGGACTGTCACCCTACACCTGGACGAGGGCTTGCTCCAGAAAGGAAAGTAAGTCCCCACCTGAACCACAGGGGTGGGTGCAGAGAGGGGAGGGTAAGGACCAGAGCCCCTGAAGGCTGTAGAGCAGCAGTTTCAAACAGATTTGCATTAATACCTCATTACACAACTACAGAAATCGCCTCAGATTCCTACTGAAAGAGTCTTGTATTCCTGTTTGGGCTCACAGTCCCTAGAACAAGACCTGCACAGGCAAAGGAGTTGGCTACGCTGATTTGTAAAAGTTTGGAACTTTTAGGATAAATCAGTACAAATGCCTACAGGACTATTATAATTTCCCAAGCAATGGCTCTTGTCCACTGACCAGAAAGGAAATATTTAGCTCCCTGCAGCGAGCCTGTTGATTTCAAAAGAAACTTAATAGCTCTGTTCCTACAAAGCAAATACAGAGCAGTCACCAGGGGCCAGCTATGCTCTCCTCTCTTCTGAAACCTGGTAAGCAACAAACGTCTGCAAATGCCACCAGCCCAGGGTTTTGATATTCTGCAGGTTTGTGGGACTGTATCCCCTGCTTCTTCCATGTTATGTGGGTCTTTTTGATTCTGCAAGTTTCTTACAATAATTTTGTCTACTTCAGCACACTTATGGGACAGAACAGAGTAAATAGGTTGATTTTTTTATTTAAGAAAGAGACTGGTGGTTTTTAGGTTTCATTTATGCAGCAACTTCAGTGGTTCTCAGTTTTACAACTATAACGTATTGTCTTTACTAGACAAAAGAGACTTGGAGGTCATTCTTTCCTAATGAGCGATGAAAACAAGAAAAAGAAGACTAGAGGGAAAAGGTGAGCTTTTCCCTGCAACTCACTATTGCCTTTATTTAAAACAAACAAAGTCAGGACAACACAATTTGGCCTCAGTCAAGGAACTCTTAGTTCGGCTGCTATTCAAATATCCAAGCGTAATTTGCAACTCTTGTTATGAAAGGGGTCATTACTTTCTTTATACATTTAATTCTACTTATTCAAGACACACTGATGAAGCAATTAAGACAGACGTATTACTAAAGCTGCTGTAGAATTTACAGGCTCTGTTAAGCACTTTGGTATTTCAATGAGGTGCTTAAACATAAAAATGAGAACTGTGTATTTAATACAAAAATATCAGTTAAGAATGCTGTAAAATCAGATTACTCATGACATTATCACCAACAGTAACAGAATTGTATATGCATTTTTGTGGTTGTGTGTTGTACATTCTTCAATAGCTTTCTTCTGCAGAGTTCTCATATGATAGAGATTCCAAATTTGGAAATATTCAGGCACATACCTAACTTTCAAGGAGAACAGCCTCATTAATTTAAACAGGGTTTAACCCTTATAAATGTTAGAATGATTGCCTGTTTTCAGAATTGGACCTCATGGGGCCCATTTTCAAAAGGTAAGTGCATTACATATTTTTACTGCTGTTTCTGGGTTTGCTATTAAAGTTCTCTCCTTCCATCTCCCATCTGCTTTTATTGCTTTTGACAGAAATATCGTGACAGTCTGAGGTAAATAATGATTAATTTAATTACAAACTGCCTGTAACTTATGACGAGACCCTCCAATCACTTACCTCAAATCATATGAGTGTTCCAACATGCAATTGTAAATCTTTTTCCCCCTCTCTCACAGGAGATGCTGCAGCCTTTTTCTGATGTTTTGCATTAAAACTCTTTCCCTGTGCTCCAGGATCTTAAACAAAAACAAAACAAGAAAACACTCAGAATGAAAATGTCAGTTCAAGTGATTGGTGGGTGGCTCAGGGGAAATCCCTGACCTTTCTGCAATGTATATTTCATTATTTAAAGCAAGTGTGATAACTCTCCCCAGCAGAAGCAGCATGAACATGCTTCTGTGGGTTGTACTTAAAACACACAAAAAACCTACAACAAAAACAAACACCAAATCCCAACTATTTTAGACCACTCAAAAACATGTTATTTTTAAAATCTGCATGACAGCACACCACAAAGTATTCATTTAAAAGCACAATCCAGTATATACTAGATTCTACAAATTTATGAAGGTGAGAAGTGAAGAAAGCCCTGAGATACAAATCAGAAGAAAAATCATTGTGTAAAGTATCAAACTGTTAAACGGGGGAGCAATCGTCGGTTTGATTATTATTACTACCACCGTTATTACCACTAATAATATGTATACGGCCAACTCCCTAAATCTTCACTGAGTTACTGTAGTATTTCTGTAGTAGCAGCATGGGGGAAGTAGTAGCCATGCTGGAGCAGCAACGCAGCGTTAGCACCACAAAACCCAGCCCAGCTGAGGAGAGAGGAAGGAAGGGAGGAGGAGCGACCAGGCCAATGAGTAAGAGAAACTGGCAGGCCTCTAACACAATCAATTTTGACATTCTCCACCATCGCCAAAAAAGGTCTGAAGGGTTTCAAATTTTCAGCGAGTGCTGCCACCACACCGCTTTCTCACCACCCCCTGTTTCGCCCTCCTCCCTCTCCCGTACCTGCAGCAAGGCAGGCCAGGAGCTGGTCAGGCACAGAAGCCTCCAAAATCAGGCTCTAGCAGCAGGAAAATCCCCTGGCTACCAGAAGCAAACGCTGCCAGCCAGCGCAGAGTTCACTTTCCCTCTGAGAGAGCGGTCTGGCATTTGCGCGGCCCCTCCGGATTACAGGCATCCCAGTTATTTCTCTACAAGCAATTTTGAGGATCAACAACTATATTCATTCCTGCACTGTAAAAAGCCTGAAAGGCAAATCGTTCCCGGGGCTACACCTGTGACTATCGCCACTGAAGCCAACAAACTTTGACAACACGGCAAAGAGCAAGATTTGACCTTGCGTACATGTAAGCCAGACTACTTTGGTTTTCTTCCTCGGTTAGGACAGACAGACAGCTCTGAATAACATGTTCCATTGCTTTCAAGAAGTAGAGACATTATCCACAGCCTTCTGTGGCTGTAGGTACTTCAGAAAATACAACTTTTCCAAAAGCAGTCAGAAATTCAGAAAGTACAGCTTTCTACATCACAGTTTATTCCTACACACCCCGCTGGAGAAAACACAATGCAAAACTCAGAGCAAAGACCAACACACAAATAAAGGGGAAAATGGGCTTCCCTTGACATGTGCACAGAGGCTGCGCCTACGTCGTCACTCCCCAAAGCTGCTCACAGTAGAAACAAATCCAAAATGCTCCATTTAAACGACCCTGTTCCCCCACTCCACCGTGCTTGTTCTCACTTACGTGGTGTTGCTGCCTGCTTGGAGGAGCCTGCTCTCACTCCACGTGAGTAAAGGTTGCAACAGCCAAGCCTGCAGACTTGCAGGAAGAGGGCACAGCCCTCTGAAGCAGTGACACAAATCCACAGAAGGCTGGAAGTTCAGCGTGAAATGAGGACACTCCATCCATGACTCATGCCACCTAGGAACCATTCTTAATTTAAGCAAAAGTGTTAAAGGGATTATTTTATGGAGTGTCACCCTGCTGAATCAACTAGGTTCTGCCTCTCATTTTTTTCCCTGACTCAAATACAAGGTGCCCAGGGATTCTATTTTAAAATCAAAATCAGCATAAATTCCTCCTGTTCTCACATACTTAGATTTTTAATGCTCTGTTTAAAGAGACAAACAATGTTGTTTGAGGGACAGATTCCCAGCTATTCTCTAGGCTTTTTGCATGACCTATGGGCAAATGCGACAGGACACTTCCCGAAGGGCTGAAATAGCTCTGAATGACACTCAAGCTTCTACGGTGCAACTAAAGTATAAGAGTTTGGCTACTAATGCACATTGTCACTTAACTCAAATTTTCCTGTGCCTCAGTTTCCCTTTCCTCTACAGCAAAAATAACAGTATTCCCCCATCTCGGAGGGCTGACGTGAGGAATGCAACACCCACGCTGATTTAATGGATAATCTGGTAACGTGGACAAAGTTAAAGATCTCTAAACTCATGTGGGGCTGAAACATCACATCCGCAGAAAAAGACCCTGTGAAACAAAACAAGGAGTGAGTCATCAGCATGTCCCTCAGATTGTTTTGCTGGATAGTCATTTCACTAGTACGGCTCCCTTCTCCTGGGTGCTCTCAGCAAGCGTGGGGGAGACTGAATGGATTCACTGTAGTGACATAACAGCTTTACAGCTGCTGAAAAAAGGCCTATTGTAGCCCTGCATTTTACTATCTCGAGTAGCATACATTAATTTGCTGTACAGCTTCCATTACCCATCTGATCCTTATAGAAACAGGAGCAGCAAACCAAGGTTTGCCAAATGAAAATATATTTAACTGTGATGAAGGAAATGTTTGGTTTTCTAAAAAAAAAAGGTAGCAATTTATACAGCAGATGATAAAACACTAAAGATCCAGTGTAACGAACATACTTCAAACAAAACTGGTTCTGCTTTTTTTTTTTTCCTACCATGAGCCAAATTTCACGATCAGAAAGCAGTGGCAGGTCTGCCATATGCACGTGTGCTCTTCCTGCAGACCCTATCTACTCGTGGCTTGCACCTCTGTGCATTTCTGGTATTTGCTCAGTAACCTGAATGGTTTCAAAAAGAACTGTGAACTCAATACAGAACTACTCAGTCACACATACAAAGCCTCATTCAACTGTCAAATATGCTGGACTTGGCAAAATCACATATGAGTAGATTTGACAGCCCATTTCTAAATGTCTTGGTTTTTCTCTGTAGTGTCTGGACTCAAGTCAGGGAGGAAGGACAGTCCTGAATTAGACACATTCCTCCCAGCATCCAACTACTCCACTCTCCCCCTTCTGGAGAAATGAATGCAACTTCAAACAAATTACAGGAGCATTTTGTTAGCTCTTTCATTTTTCCCAGCGCCATAAATGAGGCGGTGCTTGGCTTTTCTAGCCCCCAGCAGAGCTAAATGAAATAAAAATCTCCCTTCCTCCTCCCATACAAGTAACGTTAACCCTGCCAGCTGCAAAGCAGCTGAATTCAGCCAAGGTCCCTTGAAAACAGCAGCACATCACACCTCACACATGCTGTACTGCTAACCCCTAAGAATTAAATGATGCTTGACCAGCACGTCTCCTCAAAATGTAGTACTTCCCTCAAAAGCTACAAGACTGGACAAAAATCACGAGGTCTTTTTCTCTGCCTGCTGGCTTCGGAGCCATAGGAATGCAACAGGTGTTGTGCTGGTATGCACTCAGAAGGCAGAAATAATCTGCTTTTTAAGAAAAGAAAACCTCAAATATCACGACAATAGCAACCTGAGAAAATGTCACCAGTGGAACCCCTCCTTCCCCCCAGTCTTCCTTCATTTCACAGTGGTGCCTCTCTCAAACTGCTAATGGAGCTGAACACACTGAACTGATTTTCCATTCTAGTCAACTTCTATGTTCATTATGTTATTGTGACTTGACTCCAGTCAAAGCCCATGAAAAAGCCCAGTGGAAACAAAGAATCAAGTAAAGAAGAAAATAAAACCCCCAGACAAACTACATCGAAAGACTCTGCTTATATTGTTGGATTTGGGGCAGGTTTGCCCACCTCCAAGCCTGGGCAGCTGGTGGGGCTGCCAGTCTCCCTCGCCATCCCCAGGGCAAGTAGTTCTCGGGTGGCCCTGGACAAAACCACCGTGGTACTACCACATGTGACAAGACAGGGCCAAGACCAGATCAAAGTGGAGTGCTAAAATGCAATCTCATTTTGAGACTAGCTAGGAAGGACATAGAAACAGCAGCACTGGGTTCTCTGCACAGCAGCCTGTCATGGGGACAGGGACTGATTTCCCCAGTCGTGCAGAAATGGGCCTGCTGCCCTCCCTTGCCCCTGCCAAGGATCTGGCAGGCTCAGGCACATGTTCCCACTCGGTATTTACTCTTTTTCTTGCCTTCTGCTCATAAGCACGAACACCATAAACTCCCCTCTTTTCTTAATAGCCAAGAGTGACTTCATCGAACAATTTTTGGAGCAAGGACTGCCGGCACTCACCCCCTACCCCCATGGCTCGTGTCAGCCTGTTTATCATTAAAAGGTGATGCAGAGCCACACTCTCCCGCTTGCCCAGAGGGGTGTTAGGTCTTTCCAAGTCGTAATCACCCCGGCCTCACCATGCGCTGACCTCAGACTCACCTGGCACCCTCTTAAGTGCCTCCATATCCCAGCATCTGAGCACAGCACACAGGTCTGAGAGAGACTGACCGCAGTGCAAGCCAGCAGCTCCCTCCCATGGCAGGTGACCCTGCCATACAGCCACCTGCCCTCACCGTGGCACAACCCTCCTCAGCTTCCCAGGAGAACCAAGAGTCCCAAGAGATGAAGAGCTGAATACCCTCCACCCAGACTCTCAATGGCCAAGCCAGTCTGGACAGTAACTTCCTTCTGTAAAACTTCAGTGTTCTGCCCAGGAAAAGCAGCAGCTGTGAGTGTCTCTCTGCTAAAGGGCTTGTATAGTTTAGAAAGAGATGTTAAGAAAATGAAGTATGGCATGATTTGCAATGTGCAGATACATCCTGGGTTCTTCAAATGAAGGGCTCTAGAAAAAGAAGAAATTTCATGTCTTTTGGGAGAGATGAGTCTGCTATTTTTTTCCTGTTACCTTCTGCTTTACTTACTCAGCTCAACTACCTTCTAGCTATAAAAGGTTGCACTTTGAAATGTAGTTGTTTGCTGCTATAAGGAATGAACAATCAATATTCCTCGTACTTATCTCCAGCACCACATAGTACAGGACACTTCAGCAAAAACCTGTGGTGACCTTTGTTGCAGGAAACTTTGGAGGCCTTACCATAAGCTTTTTTCAGAACAAAAATCTGACTAAGTCACAACCAGCTCAGCACCACTGTAATTTGGTTTTACTTTTTGAGATCAGCAGGACTATGCCAGCAGCTTGGCCAGCAACCATAATCTCCCAGGCAGCAGAAGAAATGTTGTCCTCTGCCTGGATCCAGTGAATTGGTTGGCTAGAAAAGCTATTTAACTTTTGTAGCCAAATTTACTCTTCCAATCAAGGAGACAGGACACTGAGAAAGATGAAGCTTTTGTGTAAAATCTACTTCTCCAGACTTTTTTTTTTTTTAAAAGTTGTACCACTGATTCTATTGTCTCTACTCTTACTTCTTCAGCACAAATCATAACATGAGCATTTCGGCAAATATGAGGTTTGGTAGTAGGCTCTCTGGGCTGTCAGCTGTCAGATCCAGAAAGCAAGGCTGTCACATCTGCCAGACTGGCTCTCACACCTACTCTCTAAGGTAACATCGTATATTTTTCAAGTCATGCTAGCAATAATATGACACTGCATCTCACCATACCATATGTTCCTTCTCTGCCTCAGGACATATACCAAAAAGAGCCTACACACCTTGAAATAAAGGATGCCTAGCCAGTGTCTCACAATAACCAACTGCCTCAATTCACTGCTCACCCTCTTGAACTCAAGGGCATAAGCACTGTCTCCAGTCAGCAAGTCGAGCACAAACAGCTACACATGGGTCATTACCGGTTAAGCATCTAACGTACACTTAGCATTATATAAGCTCCTTAAAGAAGATACGATCCTTCTTTCGGTAGAAGATTTCTTTCTAACTTCTCAAAACAGCCTTCCTTCTCTGATGCGTACTCACACCAACCTTCCCCTTTCAGCAATAACTACAAAGAAAAAGGGAAGAAAGAACATTAAGAAAGAAAAATTATGAAATGTGTTTTACTAACAGATACAACTACAAGATGAGATCGCTGAAATTTGCCTTTCTTTCCATCCCTTCATCCTACAAGGTCCCTATAGGCCATGGCTACCTTAGCACTTTTGTTCACATCAGGGATGCAGCTTTTGAAGCAAGTCTCCAGATAATCCACCTTGCCTGGGCTTTTAATTGCGCTGTGGGATGGTCCTGAAGCAAGTGAACTGAATCCCCCTTGGGAGGAACTAAACTAGAACCATTATGTTCTCCAGAGCGGGCACTCAGTGGCACCAGGCTGCTCAGAAGGAAAGAACCCTGAAATGTGCCTGGTGTGAACCTCAGGATCCCAGCACTACGTTTTTCACTATACAAATACTCTACAGGTGGTACACACTACTTGCTAATGTGGGCATAATCATTAAAAAAAAAAACAAACCTGCTGTTATTCATCATTATTCCACCAAATAATAATATTATTATATTCTGTTGTAATATTGCAACAGTGTAATAGTGACAGCAGCAAGGGCATCTTGAGGTGAATAGAGAGAATAGATCAAAGTAGTTTCAGCTACAATAACTAACCTAATTTCTGTAGTTTTACAATGAGTTCTTCTGCTCTCTAAAATACTTGCTCTTCGTCTTGCACCAAAATAGTAAAGAATGGTTATAGAAGGGAAAAAGTAAAACAAACTGGATAAAAAGACATAAAAAGTACTACCTTTCCCCCACTAAACCCCATGAAAAATAACAAACTTTAGGCATTAGTCATAAAAACAGCCAGCAGAAAATTTTAGGCAGTACTTTTTTAAGGTGACTGTGCTGTCATCTGAGCTTATCAAATATCCTCTGGTATTTTTTCTCACAGTAGGTCTTATGTTCTCTTTCCAAATATCATTAAAAAGACCAAAAATCTGGAAATTTCTCATAACTCATTCACGTAATGACAGTCATCACACATTTTTTCAGTGCATGAAAAGCTAAGAATTGTATGACATGATGTCTAAATTTCTCAGTTATGATTTGCCACCTATTAAGAAATACCTGCTGAGCCTATGGAGGTTTGCAGGCCACACAGAGGTCTGTAGGCCACTGGCTAGAAGCCATCTGCCTATACAATCCATCACATTTGTTGAAAACATTATCAGGAAGGGGAAAAGGATCTTTTCCTCATAAGCTGTTTGTATTCAGCAGTAACAAGAGTGTAACACTCAAAGAGCTTCACTGGAAGTTGCTACAAAATACCCCATGATGGAAACCTCCCTGTGCTCCAGGTGTAGGAAATCAACTGTTCAACTTTCATTAAACAGTTCTGGACCTGGCAGCACATTTTTGAGCAAGAATGACATTGACCACTGCACTGAGGACCTGGCCAAGGCCAAGTGAAATGCCTTCCTAGTACTCAAATACTTCCTGAAAACTTCTCTCTTCCTTCATGTGCCTTCCACTGGCCCTCCACGCAGGAGAGGACTGCAAGCTCACTGCGAGCAGGACACCCAAGGGCAAAGGAAGTATGTGTAAAATCCAGTCTCACTTTACCACCACTGCCCATCCATTTTCATGAATGAAAAAGGCAAAGTCTCTAGGAGAAGCTGGCCCCTGTCACAACTGCTACCATGCTGTTTGTCCTCTGTCTTCAAAGCATCGTGGATCTGTGTTCGTTTCCTTCAAAGACAATTGTTTCTATGCATTTAACCAGCCACAGGCATGGTTTGTAATGCGGTTAATTTTTAAGACAGTGCACTTCTTGTCTTGCATTTCTGAAAGCCATCTGAGAAGGTCTAGGACCTGTAATACCTGATATGTGCATTCAAATTGCATTTACTAGTGATTCTACAACACACAGGACAGAAAAGGCAAGTGGTACCGCAGGCTGGGCTCTAACCTCCCAGCTCAGCTGCACAGGCCAGGACCACATTATGCCTCCCACACAGCCCCGGTCACATCACTTTGTCAGGCTGCATTTGCCTTCCGCACAACATGGGAAACAAGAGTGAACGTGCTGCTGGTTTAGAGCAGAGGGAAGCTGAAAACATAAAAATACTACATTTATTAGGAAAGTGTGGGAGAAGTAAAAGGAGTTCGTATTTTCTCCCTCTTTAAAAGACCAAGTAGTCCCCTAGGCAGGGGAGTCCACAAAGGCTGGTTTCTGGTGGCTTTGCCTCTTGCAGGTAGGTGACCCCATGCACAGCGAGCAGCACAGTAAGTGACCACAACCAGACCTTTGCTGGGAGCACTCGCAACTGCTCACACCCCAATGAGCTGTCACATCTGTGATAACATGGGTAAGCCTTTCCTTTAGAGAGGTCACTAATTTCTGTCTTTGTCCTATATCCAACTGCCTGTTTGATAAACCTGCTAGGAGTTCAAGGACTTCATGATCTCAATCCGTCTGTTCAATTTAGCTGGAGCTGGCCAGTGGATTCCATTGTTACTGAGGGGAGACTGAAAGAGATAGCATGCTCCAGAAAGAACACAAACTAAAATATCCACCTTGGCCCATGAAAATTACGTGGAACTGGCAAGATAGATAAACAAATGGATCTGATGTTAAAACTCAGAACTGCAGTGCCAGGTCTGCAAGATTCATTAGTATCAAATCCAAGCATAGTCTTACCCGGGGAGGTTTATTTCACTTACGCTGGTTTGAAATATAGCTTTACTTTTACTTACTGTGAATCGCATTCTGCTTATAAATAATATTAGGTATGATTTTCTAAGGAATTAAACTGTAATCTTTCCTCTGTTCCATTTCTTTAACATATTCAGTTTACTACTAACTTGTTTGTGATATTACTAAATTGCAACTACAGAAACTGGGACAACATTTTGTTCCTAAGCAAGACAGGAAAAGTGTATCTGTAGATTTAAGTACAGATAACAGACTCAAATTTGCTTCAGATGACACAGGACAAGTAGGTGTCTGGGGTTTTTGGGCAGAAGTGAGATAGAGAAAGGGGTTTTCCCCTGGAGGATTGAAACAAGGTTATTTTTCCTTACTATGATTCACAATATAAGATAGATAATGACAACATCAGGAACAAAGTTAAGTTCGAACTAAGTTAGGTTTATGGAACATTCACAATGTTGCATATGGCCACATATATCTTATTAACTTTGGTGAACAGAGTCCGTAAAGAGAGAAAAAATTAAATAAGAAACCCTCTAGTTTATTTTGGGTATTGTGCCTCTCTACGTACACACACATGAAGTAAACACAGGCTACAGTGCAGTCTTATCTCTCCAGCATTTATTCAAACCTAGGATAAAACTGCTTTCAACCTGCAAATATTTGTCATGACAAAGCTAGCACTCAGTTTCATTTTCCAGCACCAACCAGTTTCAATTTTAATATTATTCCATCTTTTCCAACATTCCTCAATCTTACACTCGGAGTTTCCCTTCAGTGTCTACAGCTAGTGAATGCAACACCACCTAACTTTCCTATCACCACCGTCCTGCAGAAAAGCCAAGTAACGCTTCAGCAAGGCTCTGCAGGATGACTGAGGTTTGCAAGGAAACCAACTGCACAGCTTTCTTGCAAATGGGCAAAACAGACAACATCCCACTTTCAGTAACCGGTGTATTATCAAAAAAAAGCCAGCGATCATTACATAATTGCTTTAAAAGAAGCAATGTCTAAAATGCTACGAACACAAGCCCCTTGTACTAGTCCATGGACTTGCATTTTATGCTAAAATGCATGTGCCTCAACATACAGGTATGTATTTTAATATAATATAAAGCAGATGAATCAACTTAAGGTTTTAAGCAAAAATTAAGATATTTTGAAAGTCAGCAAGGGCCTTTATGCTCCTTTAGTCTTATGCTAATCTATATGACAAGTCATACAATTTCAGCCTAGAATCCCCTCCGCAATGGGAATCACCCTTCGATTGCCTACAAGTGAGCAGCATCACGCCCAAAGATTTGCAGTACAGCATTTTCAAAAATACATCCAAACTCTATAGAAAGATTTCATCCACCCATGACTGTACTGCTTTCCTAGGCCTTTGCAGTTATCACTGGGATCTTCTCATTATCATTAAAAACAAACTATTCTTCATGGTGAAAGACTGAACTGTTCCTCCTGTTCTCCCAAGTTTCAATGAGTGTGATTTTCACCAAGCACTGACATGTTTTTACTATAGAAAAATCTTTAATTAGAAAAGAAAAATCTTTCACTCCCATTTGAGTGTTCTTTTCAGCACATTTGAGTGCTTTCCATGTATCTTAAAAACTTCCTTAAATTAATATTTGCCATTAATGACAGCTGATCTGCACATAGAAACATGAGATATTTTAATTTGATGCATCTTTGAAGATATTACTGGCATACATGAACAAATGGACATGGAGTCTCTCCACATCCCATTGACATCATAAGCCCACCCGCTGCAGGCAGGAAAAGACTTGTAATTTGGGGCTCTTCTTGCTTTGTGAGGTTTTACTGCAAACTCTAAAGAATGAGCCAAGGAGGCTCTTTCAGGCCCCAAACCATTTACGTGTTTAACTGCAGGGGCTTCAGGAAGTGAGCAGGACTGCTCAGATTTGCGAATTAAACACAGCCAGAACTGCCTGAAGGACCTGAACGTGCCCCCTCTGTTCCCCCAGTTCACACTCTCTTTGTATTTCCAGGAGCAAGAAGAAAGGATAAACGGGCCTTCTATTAATACTATTTGTACTAATCACCTGTTAGTCACAGTAGTCTGAAAGGCAAACTGACACATCCACTCATTTTACTGTTTCTAGTATTTATAGTATTATTTCTCCAGGACTGTGAAGTAGCTGCCAATTATTACTAGAATTTGGCATGCAGAAGCTCATGTATATGAAAAAACATGATCAAACAATATGCAGCTCATTAAAGGAAATTTATAACTCTGTTCCCTGCCCTAATGCTTTGTTTTTATCTCCTGGAAATATTTACCGCACCACCTGATTAGTTTGAGATGCTTATGTATTTTGAAAATACAAATTATGCCATCAGTCATTCGTTGTATGACAGTAAACTTGCAATTACACAACTCCACAAGCTCACGCAGTAGACCAAGGCAGGCACAACCCAGCCCCAAGTGTCGGCACAGCACAATGAGACTACTCAATTTTTACTGATCTTATAAGAAAACTTGGACGATAAAGCAGGTCACGGTCTGCAGAACAAAGCTTGGACCTGGCTCTAACCCTGCACCAGTGAGCAGAGTCATGTCTCTCCAGCTTCCCACTGCAGGCAAGGTGAGCGGGAAGCGCTTGCATAGGAAGGAGCGGCTGGCACATTTTCCCCGGTGTATAACAGCGCTACCTTCAGACTCATTTCCCAGAGCTGAGCATCTATGCCAAAATGGTATCGGGTCCCAAACATGTTAAAAACCTACTGTCGTTCTTTCTCTTCCCTCTCCTCCAGTTTGCTTTTGAGCTTACGAACCTCACACAGAGGAGCACTGAGGATATGGTCCTTCGCATGTGTGCAGAAATGTACATCCAGTGTGTCACCCTTGGCTGCCAGGAGCAAGATGCAACTCTTTTGGACGGCAAGGGTTCAATATAATTTGCCCTACAACCACCAGGAGAGACAAGCAACTTACAGACCTTGAGAAACGTACCCTTAAACTTGTACATTCATCCTCATTTCTCTCTCTCCTATCACACTTTGAGTGAAGCCCCTCCCTACACAAAACTGGCAAGCAGAAACGTACAAAACTACAGTGTGCGTACAAAATTCACACAGCTCAGTATTTCAGTCTCATGTATCTACCATAACACAATTAAACAGTTCCCCCGATGCTAAACAGCTGGCTTCCTCTCTGCTGATGTGATACGCTATCTTGACTCACATGACACTGGATTCGCCCAAGGCTGCAACTCATTCAGAAAGCTAGCACAAATGCCATGTCAGATCTAAACAAGGCTTTAAAACATTAGCCTAAATGTGCACAGCTCTCACGCCAGACTCCTCCAGAGCAGAGAGCATCATCTGAACAAGCCTTTTTGCCCCCAGAAGTCCCAATCTAACCGGTCCATATGAGAGGCATGGGAGAGGTAGCCGCAGAGGACTGCTCTTCTGCATCTCCTCGTGATGCAGAAGGGAACAGCGATTGGTCCCGCACAGATCTGCATGGTGCCAGCGATCTATTTATACAGCTCTAGTGGGCTGAAATTCTGCACAGAAACTGCAGCCATCTCTTCAGCTCTCAAACTGAAGAGGGGTGGATGTCTCTAACTCTGATTCCCATGGTGTGTTCCCTGCAAAAATGACAATCATTTTAATTTTGCGTGGGGGAGAGCTGCCGGCATGTTTTGTATGTCTTCCTCTATACCAGCTTCAAGATTCTTACACCTCAAGTATTATCAGCTTTGTCATGGGGTTTTAGATTCCATGTCTGCAATTTATAATATGGTCACTCAAATTAAAACCAGGCTAATGCTTCTCCACCAGGTCCATTTAGTCAGTAGGTACTGTGATGTTCTCTATTCTCTGTTTTCTTAAACATACAACAATAATAAAACAACAAAAAGAAGTCACTTAAGTCATATGGTATCCAACTGTCTTTTATAAGACTTTACTGTATCATTAGTCAGAGTTTCTGGTGACAATATAACCCACAGGACTGAAACTTGAGTGGTTTATACATGTCATCAGACCCTTAGATAAAAATCCCACCTCAGAAAGTGGGAGTATTTAATTTTTTGTAATACTTTTGTGCTAGTATAAAGCATTCACTTAATTTACATCAGTGACTTGTTTTCTTAAGATATGTGTATCTGTTTGATCTTTTACAAATACCTAGTTCTTTTCTTCGGACCTAATAGTGCTGAGTACTTCCAAGACATTTTGCTAAGGCTTATTATTTAGAATTTCTATGAACCTTTAGGGTTTGAACTTTTTTGTCTTTTTTTTTTTTTCCAAACCAAGGCATGGCATTGCAAATGCAAAATTGCAACCCCTCACCCCCAAATACCAAATTATTCTTATGAAAAGGCATGAATTAGTTATGTTAGTTGGTAACAGCTGCATGGTGTAGTGGCTGGTACTAGGTATCTGTACAAACACATGTCCACAGGCTGTAAAACAAAACCAGACAAATTCTCCATTCCTGTAGAAAGGCTAAATCCCATTGAAAACTGGCTGTGAAGGAATGCTGTGACTCAAATTCATCACAGCCGTAACTGTGGACATTACAACTAGTTACACAGTACTAGCAATTACACACCAGAACTTGATTGCTGACTTTCCTAGTATTCAAAATGCTTATAAAAATTGAATAATATCAGGGCAAAACCCACTAAAAAAAAAAAAAAAAAAAAAGCAGCACCACTGGAATGAAAACTGCAAGAGCCAGTTCATTTTATAGCAGTTTCCCATTAGCTTGTGTTGCTCCAGTGTAGCTTTGCTGCATTCATGGATGCATCCATGCACATATATGCACACACAATTCTGGGAAGAGGAGGACAAAGAAAGAAATAGGTTTTGTGAACAGCCAAAGAAGTAGGAATTAAAGAACTGATTCAGCAGACCAATTAAGCACATAATTAATTTCTGTTATCTTCAGTGGAGCTTGACTCTGGTTAAAGTGCTTTGCTGGATCAGGGTCCTCAAAACACAGTGCTCTTCAACCCGTTTATCTGATCATGGCTTTAGGTGAAATGAAACACTTGAAAGGGATGAAAGGTAAGGAAATGCTCAGGTTTAGCAACTGAAGCCTTGTAGGAATTCTACTAGTTCGGAAAAACCCCACAGTGGCTTCATAAATTTTCATCACCTCTAGCAGTTTTTGAATAATGCAATGGTCCTTTTGGCAGCTTCACGAAGCTGTAATCCGCACAAGAAGTTCTACAATGTCTCAGCACTTCCTGAGGACTCGGAGCAGTAGGATAGCCTTGCAACACAAGCAGAGATTAATCATTTTCTAATGCACAGTAATAAATAATGTATCCCCCATAGTACATAAATTAAAGCTGTAATTCCATCCCAGTTCTGTGATGACACCAGAAACCCAAGATGGAATTTCAGCCTCATTATGACCAGTCAGGATACGCATTATTCCTTAAATTATGTTCTGAGAGTTGATAATGAACTGAGAAGTTCTGAAGACATTACCAGAAAGACTAATGTATAATTACAAGCCGAAAACAAAATTATTAAGTCAGATATTGTTTGCAGAACTTGCTGAAGTAAGCAGTAAATCTCATCCCTGAAAAACCCACTCAGCAGATTTGTAGCAAGGCAAGCAACGATCACTACTACTATCAAAAAACTGAAAGTTGTTTTAGTACCAGAGAGCAATGCTCCCATCACGATAAACAGAAAGGAACTACATGTTAGAGATTGGGCTTGTACATTACAGAGTCCTTAAAACACTGAACATAACACCTCCTACAACAATACATGGTATTTCACTCAAGTCAAAGAGTCCTACAGGTATACAATGACAAGCAATAGAGAATATCACCAGGAAGTCACAGCATGTCCCAAATCCACATTCCTACTTGACAAGAAATCTGCTGAACAAAGCAAAATACTCTGAATGAGTAGTGTTCTGTCTTTCTGATGAAAATATATACACACAGTTTATGTACTGTAAACATTCTAAACCATTTTCATGAATAATATGATCCTAATATTGTCCTACACACAATTTCAAGAAACCTTATGAAGATTCTAAAGACATTTTACAAGTCTAACAAGACACATTTTAATGGAATTAAGTTGAGAAGTATGAAGACAGAGAGCCACAATAATCTACCTACAGTTAACCACCGTATTCACGCTGGACTTTTGTTACCAATTCCCAGGATTTTTAGCAAATCACACAAGACTTCAAGTAGGTCTGGAGTCAGCTTTCTTTCAGAGACAAGGAAAAAAATAACCTTCTGACCATCTTCCACAAACAAGGCATGAAACTTTACAGGATCTCCTGTGGCCTGGAGTGGTTCCAGTTTTGGAACTTTTTTCATGGTATTATTCACAATTTTTTCTCCCCCCATTCCCCCTCCCACCACATTCTTGACAATGTGAGACTAAGTGAGGCTCACTCTCTCTTCTTCTCCCCGCTTAGGTGTCTAGCTTACAGAACTGTAAAGAAGGGGTAGCCTGAAGACCATGACAAAAGGTGAAAATGCTGCAGGAAGCTGATATTTTAAAAAGCTGAATATGTTTAAGCCTAGAGCAACTGGTTTTGAATACCTGAGGCTACCCTACAAACCACCATATTATTTGTTCCTTACCTCCCAACTCTTCCTCTTTCCACTTCCCCTTTTTATAAAGTTAGATATAAAGTGTTCAAACCTGAATACCTGGACTTACATTTCTTACTTTTGTATATGAGCACTTTAACAGGAATAGTCTCATATTCAAGAGACCGCTCACCAGGAGATACCTAGTGATTTTTCCATTCTCTTTCAAGCACTTGGATAAGGATCAAAATCTAAAATCTGAATATAACTATTTTTGAGTCTACATCTGCATTTAAGGACACATATTTTCCAAGAACCCATTTCCTCCCCTCTTGTCTTGCATGACTATTGATACAAAGATGTACCAAAAACCATGAGGAAAGGTCAAAGCAAGCAAGACAATCAATGCCCAAAGCTCCTTGACTTCATAGTATCTCCCCAAGAAACATATCATCACCTCTAAATAGCAACCTGAGACCTACTCAAGAGACTTATGTAAGTCATGACTCAAGAACTAAAGCAACGAGTGTCAAAACATTCAAAGACACAGTACCCTCTGTTCCTAGTAGTAAAGGAGTAACTACTGAGGATATGCAGAGGAGATCCTTGCACTGGAGAAAAAGAGCAGTAAAAACATTTTACAAATCCACAGAATCACAGAACGTTATGGGCTAGAAGGAACATTTAAAGACCATCTATTCCAACCCCTCCCCTGCTGTGGGCAGGGACATCTTTCAGCAGATCAGGTTGCTCAAGGGCATCCATTCAAAACCACCCACACAAGCTAAGCTACACACTTCAGCAACAGTAGTAGACTACTAGATTACTTCAACCAGATACAGTCTTGGAGGTTTCTTACGTCTCAAATAACTGACATAAGCTCCAGAAAAGGTGATAACCTAAGACCCAATGGATGCCTCCATCTGTCTTTTATTAATACTAGGGACTCAGAGAAAGAGAAGGTTTTATCCCAGATCTCTTAGCTAGTAGGTTATGCTGCTTGTGAGATGTTTTTCATAAGGGATGGCAATCTAACACAGAGACTGAAAGGTGACTCTGTAAATATATGTCAGCTACAAAATCGAATACCTCTCCTGGTCTGAGCTGAACAAACACTGCTATATTGACAATGTAAGCAAAATGCTGAGAAGAGAAATACATCTGCAATGAAAAAGAAATAAGAAAAAAAATCCTCTAGAATTAAGCAAGAGCAAACATGAAAGGGAAAGGCCACATGGCGAACTCACGCTAGCGCAACTCTGACCAATTCAGGCTCTTCCCATGCTCATCACCACACCATCTAAATATAAATTAGAAGGGGTCCCTATCACATTTTCTTTCTTTGTGCAAATATCATATTCGTATTCACATATTCTGAGGACTATGTGACTTATTGATTCAGATTTGAATCTAAAATGATGCTTATATAATACCCACCATATGGATTCACAATCTCATTGCACTGGACATACAAATGCTACTAGGAATTGTTCAGAATGTTCTTCTGATCTGGGAATTACACTACAACACTTGCACTCTAAATTTAAAGATATCATGTACACCAAAGACCAAGCACTAGTCTGGTTAATGGGTTTTCTTTCCTTGCTCATTAGCTGAATACACAAGACGTAGATGAGGGCTCACACCAGCAGCAGTGAAAACTTCAGGGCCTTCAACCCAAGGAGAGGAGCAGGACTTCAGAACTGTGTAATTACAAGAAGGAAGAAAAACTATGACTAAAGAGTCCCCATTTCTGACGCAGCACAACTCAGAAGAAACACCAGCCCTTGCCACAACAAACTGTGTGGCATGGACTTCCCCAGCGTTACCATACCAAGAGATCTGGGCTTTTTAACACTGATAATTCAAATTTCCCTCCTGGTAAAATGAAGAAGGAGGAAAGATGTATTTTTTCACAACATTTTAAAATTATTTAACTCTACTAACTTAAAAAGACTCATTGCCAGTGAGTTACTGGGTTGTTCCAATACAGGCATTAAGAGTCCAAAAGCAGAAGCTCTTGCTGCCCTTGAGATTACTTACTGATGGTGATTTCTTCCTGACAGAATATAGCACAAATGAACATGCTGCTAATGCATACTGTGTTAATTATTCTGCAGTGCCATGTAGCAACCTTGATGGAAGTTCAAACGAATTGTGACAGATACAGATAGAAACAGTATTATACACAGTTTAAATTTGTCCTCTGGCAAGTCTGCAGCTATAGCAAGCAAGGAGTGCCCTGTGAGGCTGCACTACTGCCTCAAATAATCTCGCATTATACTATTAAATACTTCTATGAGCTAAAACACTGTAGAGAGGTGAAGTTCAGAAAATCGATTTCAATGCTGTTTTGTCAACTTCAGTATAGCTCCAATTGTCTACTATTGATACCAATTCAATGAACCACATATACATTGTAAGCACACAGCAGGCTTGGAAAGTCAACGGGTTAGTGCACAGCCCCAAGAGCACCATAGGGAGGGCAGGCACTTCAGACAACATGCTGCCAAAACAAAGCTTTAATTTAGAGGAAAAAAATTCTGGCCTCTGGAGGTGTAAGAATCTCCCCGAAATAGGAACTGGGAGTACGTGGGTACACAGAAGCAATGCCATGAGTCTACACAGAGCGATTTCCAAAACTCACCCTCCCGTGGCTTCACCAAAAAGCAGCTTGGTGAGCTGAGCAGCCCCTGCAGGGCCCTGAAACTGGGCAAAACCCTGCTCGCTGCTCAGCCCAGACACTCCCAGCCTACAGTCTGTGGGCCACAACGCTGACCTCCAAAACACTGGATCCAGCCAGCCGACTGCTCACACCCACCCATCCACCCTCCAGCATCCTTTACCTCCAGGGAAACACAGCAGGGGCTGCGGGGCCCTGGGGCAGCTCTGCATCAGCTCCTGCAAGCCCACAGCAAGTCATGGGGTGGGGTTCAAGTGGGGTGTGATACAGAGCCTCTCTGAACACAGCAAACACCACAGCAAGCTTCCCACATCAGAGAAGAGTCAGGGTCAAACCACTGCAGCTCACGCTCCCAAAGGTGACACAACAAACAGTAAAACACATAAATATACATATAAGTGCTCTCAATAGAAACACATTTGCATGCATTTACAACATACAGTCTTATTTTTTGACATTGAAATTTTGTTGCCTCCTCCATGCTCACTGAAAAAAAAACAAACAACGAAAGAACCCATCTTTGTTTGCTTTCCTCAATCATTAATCATATTAAACTATTAAACATTCTGGCACCAACAGTGTTTAAACAGCCTTCTCTCCACCCAAAATCTACTGGCAAACGTTTTCACATCTAAGATGACCATCCCACAACCCTGCTTTTGAATGCTAATCTAAACTGAGTTCTCCACGCCAGCAGGATTACTCTTTGGGAGGGGGAGTGCAGAAAAGAAATGGGAAAGGGGCCTTTAAGATGGAATAGAAATAGACTCCCTCGATCCCACCATGACACGGCCCAGACATTCTGCCTGTGGGGGGAAGAAAATGTTTCTTACTGCAGTGAGAGTTTTTATAACATTTTCTTCTTTTTCTTTTTCTTATTTTTTTTTTCCCCTGTGCAACTTTGCTTCCTGAAGAATGTTTTATATAAAAGACATGACATTTGGCAACCCAGCTCTGCTGCTTTGTGAAATTCTTCTGGCATGTGCCCTACGTGCTGACTGCATTAAGCACATCAGTTTATTTATTTATTTATTTATTTAGGCAGAAGTCAGAGGGAGCAAGCCATATCATTAACGCACAGAACGGCACCGCTTAATCCAAAAAAAAGTGGGAGAGGAGCTGAGGAGGGAGGAGCCGGACGGAGCCTCTCCTTTTGGGAAACCTCATCACAGGAGAGGAGATGGTTCCCCAACCTCAAAGTGTTGCTGCTGCTCTGGGGCATACGTGGCGATTCTTGGATCTCTAGGCATTTAGCGAACATCAATTAATTAATTAATTAAGCCTCAATTCCACAACAGAGCCGGGTATCATTACACATCTATTTTGCATATGGGTAAAACGAGCCGCGGAATAAAGCTAAGCCTGTGCCGACCTTGCCCGGCATCCCCAGGCAGCAGGTGAACTACCTGGCTCTGGCCGGGGCGAGAGCCGCCCAGCAGCCCCCGGCAGGAGGGCACGGCGCCAGTCACCCGCACACCCACGCTTCCTCCTTCACGCCCCCAGTGAAACCAGAAAATGGAGAAGTCTCCACACGCCACCGTCTTCCCAAGGGTACAGCCATGGTGTGTGACTACAAGGCACATAGACCTCTGCCGATAAGCACCCGTGTCCTCTGCACCACGTTGTATGCCCGTGACAAACCTCAGCAACATCTGCAGCAAGTCAGGGACAGCACCATGTAGACATAAACACACATATCATCCGTGGTCACCTTCTTGCAAAGGCAAATCCTGCAAGGGTCAAGCACTCAAATGAGCAATCTCCATTTCCTACGCGGATGCCACACGTTGGGCGAGAGGGCTGTACATCTGTGGTCTGGAGTTATTACTTTAGGCTTACAAGAAAACAAGATGCTTCTCAGAAGCAATGGAATATTTTGCTTACGATCATGATTAGCGCCATCTATTTACACCAGCACCAAGAAAGCCTGGCAGCACACCGCCCGGGACACCCAGCAATAGCAGTTCACACAGCCATGGAGTTTTCAAGCTGAATAGAGAGGAGAGCTGGGAACGAGAGAGGACATGACACACCTGCCCAGAGACTGAAGCCAATGGCTGGCCAGTCCCACAGGCCTGGAAGGGTAAAGCCCCTGCGCTCACTGCATATCCCCTGATATCTTCAGGACAAGCTGCTAGCAGCAAAGGGCCAAATCCATCCAAGTCATTGTTCAGGCACACACACCACCACAGAAATGCTCACAGTCTGGTGCCCCACACAGGAGGGAGCTGCCAAGTCTCTCACCAACGGGTCCCCCTGCAGATCAGGTACCAAAAGGACTTTTCTGCATCTCAGAGAGCTGAGACCTGACAGGACAGTCTGCTCCACCAGCTGATGCTGCTTCTAAAGCTACACCTGAGGGCACAGATAAACCTGCAAGGCAGCTATCCTTTGGAAAAGTTTTACGCAGCCTGGCCCAAAAAGATGTTACATGTTTAACATTAGAAAGGGTTTTCTACACACAAGTTGAAAAGATATAGATGTGTATTCTCACCATTTGTATGCACCCCAATAAAAAAGAAAATAAAATTCCTAGAAAACTGACACAGCAATCTAAACCTGTCTAATGTTTTCTTAGAAGAATATGAGAAAAACTATTTTTTTGAATTAAAAAAATCTGGCATTATCCCCTTTTCCTGTTCTAAAACTTTTTCCTAGAACTTCTTCATTTCCAGGCCAATTTCTATTATATCAAACTAGTTATCACAGTAGTAACATACAAGTCCAGTTTGACAAGGTTTATTCAAGGCAAACGGATTTCAACTAGACTGTCAGTCTTAGCAGAAGTTTGACGTGACCAAGGTTCAGGACAGTAAGATACAAAAATCAGCAGCACTTTAATCACGTGTACTAAGTGGAGCATAGACAGGCTCTCCGAAAAGGATTTAGGGATCTCAGCACTGCAAAGGGCCAAAGGGATACAAATCTCTCCACACAGAGATCACTGGCAAAATTCCCCTCACCAGAAGCAAGGAAATACCAAGCCTTCAGAAGCACAACACAATCGTTCTCTTCAACCTGAAAACAACACACTAGAACTTCCAGCAGGGATTTTAAGCTCAGTGTACTGAGTTACCGACTGCCCACACAGGATTCGCACCTTGGTCTATGAGCTGATTCTGGAAGTACAGGCCAAGAGCAACCAAGGAAAACCTCACCACAAGTTTTCTGAAGCTGTGGTCTCACCAGTCCAACGCACATGCAAATATGAAGTCAAAAGAGCCTTTGGATCTGTGTGCATATATCAAATACGAAAATATGAAAGATGCACGTGTCCCAATGCAAAATTTCACAGCAAAACATTAATTAACACACCTTTTCTTTAAATAGAGAGAAAAAAAAAATTAAAAAAAACTCCACCAAACACATCTGTGAAGGCAAGTAAGAGCAATTAACATAGTTTAGGACAAGCCTGACAAGCACAGGCCTCAGGCGAACAGTACAGAGATACTATGAAAGACAAAATTACACAGCTTAAAACTTTGTTACATGTGGTTTACTTGAGCAGAAGGACAAGATTATTACAGAGGGACAAGACTTGGGGGTAAAGGGTAAGATAGGACAGAACACATGAGAGGGGCAAGACTGGGTTGGTTTTGACTTGACACTTGCCAAGTGAAAAAACAAGCGTGAGTCATAGTAAAGGTAATTCAAAGTGTGATGTGACTGTAATGGGAGAGCTGAGCAGACCACACTGCATGAGTCAGCAGCGCAGATAAAAAGGGTGATAAGAAACAGCAGATGGGGCATGTCTTTACTAAAACAACCCTGCAGGACACAGGCCTCCTTTGCTTTAATGAAATGGTCATGCCAAGCTGCTGCGCGCTGGCTCGCACGCTTGCGATCCTCTGAATCAAAGAACGCCGTGCATGGAAGTTAGAAAAGCAGCAGGCAAACAGGCGCAGACAGACCCACGTGCAAAAAAGCACAGAAAAAGCAAAGCAACAGCACCCCCCCTGCACCCCAACACACACACACACACCCTGACGAGCACCCTGAGACACCACCCTCCAAACCGCTCAGGCAGCCGGGTGGAGAGGAAGAGAGGGGGGAAGGAAGCTGTCGCTGGGATCCTGGCATTCAACCTGGCCAACAGCCAGCTTCTCCTGTTCCTGCTAGGCAGAGTCTGCCTTCCTGGTGGACACCAAGGGCAGGAGACTGCAGTCCCCACAGCCCCTTTCTTCCTCCCCAGCACACACCTGCAGAGCCGGGAGGCAGCCGCAGCCCCACAGCTCGTCCCTGTCTCAGGAAGCCAAAAGGGCAGCTGGGGACTATTTGGGAACCAGTATACCTGCAGCTCAAATGGTTTTGCAAAACTCAAGTTTGAAGTGCCATCTTTCTGTTCAGGATCGTAAACCCCGTTCTACTTCAAGAGCAGCACATTTAGCCCCAAGAGACCAAGCACCATGTTCTTGGGTAGCAGAAACCACACAGTCATACCCAAGGCCACATTACCTGCAAAATGCAGCTGCTGCCCAGATCATAGAAATGACCTGCAATGGTGGGTTTTCACTGACAGGATCCCTACTCGCTGCGCTTTTGAACCTGGTCAGGAAAAACGAGGGTCCTCTGTCACCAGCTCAAAAGGGGACAGAGACATGAGCCAAAGCTCAAATTGCCTTTGATCTCACTTCTTGGCTGAGAGAAGATTATACTCTGCCTGCAAGGGGCAAGATGGAAAGTAAAATGCTCTATTTTTAGACACAAGATCCTGCTTCATCAGGTGCAGCTAATTTCTAAGAAACAAAGCTTGGCAAAGGTCTGCATTTGAAGGGGATGAAAGATGACTTGTTTCATTTTCTTTTAGTGCAGCTCATAGCATGACTAGCATAAATCTAAGCAAATCTGCTTTAGTCACATACACATGCCAGCTGTTCTATTCAGGAGAGATAGTCCCCTGTATTCTGGCAAAATATATACGTATATTTCATTTTTCCCAATTTGCCCTGCCAAAATAAGCATGTTGTGTCCAAGTATTTCAATGGAGTTAGAAGGTGTATCTATTCACCCTGCTCCAAACATCCTTATTTATAGATTTCAAAAGTTGGCAGGTATGCCGAGGAAGAGTAGTGGCTGAGCCTAACACACCCTGCACAGCAACAGCTCTGTCGTAGCATATTAACAGGCACAGAGACAGAGACAGGAAAGAGCCGTACTTTCCTTCTTTATACACGTCCTTGCTTTCAAATGCAGGCTTTACGGAGATAATGGCAGTAACTGCATGTCTAAAATAAAGCTGGCCCGGGCGCCAAGGCTCATGCAACCACACTGACAGTAGAGCTTGGCTCTGCACTTTGGTCATGCACTTTTCTAACCCGAGCGTGTGCCTTCCAAGAAGCAGGTAGAGGAACTGCTCTCCTACGGACATGGCGAGCATTAGCAAAGGGGGAGGGCGGTCAGTGTGTAACAAAAACAGTGAAGTTTTCATTTCCTGTCAGTTTTAATCTTGTCTAGAGGCTTTGCTAGCTGCTACTTCCATTTTCTGGCCTGCCTGCAGAGGAACTGCTTTCTTTACTCGTTCGGAGAAGGTCCCTCTCAACTGCCTGCAGTCAGCGTCTCTGGTGCTCCTGAAATCCACCCCACCCTCCCCACCATTCACTGGCTGCAGAAGCAGCGAATCAGTCTGCAACCACAAATCACTGTGTTGGCCTCCCCCTTGTAGCTCTACAAACAAACACACTCCTGATTACAGCTTCCACTGTTTAGAAAAAAAAACATAAATGCACAGGACCCATGGAAGCTGATGCACAGCTCTTTTTTTTTTTTCCCACAATCTAATCTTTCCATTACCTCTGGAAGGGTCCGGGCCATGCAGAAACACCCTGACATGCATTTCACTGCTGGTTTTCACCAGCACCTGCTCTTTTCTTTTCTTTGAACACTTGATGCAAGTCCTTCTATACATTCTGCACGCAATTCGTGAAATGCACTTCACAATTTGCATGTGGACACAGAGTGCCTGCTAACCTAAAGACAATTAGCAACAAATTAGGATCAAAACTCAGACACAAGCTCAGCAAGGACTCCCTTGTACTCAGCCTGGAGAAACTGCTGCATCTACATAGCTCCCATCATGGGACTCTCAGGCCCTCAACGCTGAGGCTGCTGAATGGTGACAAATCGATGACAAACTATTACTGATAGTTCTGCAAAACGGTTCCTACATCTCTCAGTCACAGCCTCCTGGCAATATACACACTTCTGCACATCTGTTTGCAAAGGGAGCCATCAGATGCACTCATCCTTCTGACCCAAGACAAAAGGGTCTAAGTGACAGAGCGCAGAGTTCATGTTGCTGAGAGTTAACCAGCACGGTATGTGCCAGGAGAAATAACTTCTCCTGTGACCAGGAGCAATGCCAGCAAGTGTGTGCATCAAAAGAAGTCACGGCTAAGGGAGACGGAAGAGGGGAAATTGCCTGACCCTCCACCCGTACACATCTCTGAAGATTTATCTGAGCACCACATCCTTAATTCCTTCCCAGGTTTCCAAGAGCCTTGGAAATCTGTGTGTCTTTCATACACACGCTAGAGAAATAAAAAGGCATTTGTCTAGTATCTTTACATTCAGCTCATGTCTGCAAAGCTTCCAGAGAAGAAAACCACCAGACTCCTCAAGTGATCAGTGTTATCGTACCCGACCCACATGTGCCTCCAGCTCGCTGCCCCTCACGGCACCCACAGCCACCGCTGCAGTCATTAAGGGACAGTGGCACGAGACGGTAAAGCAGCATTTCGCCTGCCATTTCCTGGGAGAGATGATATAGGTGTACTACACACTGGAAGGCAAAATCACTAACTTTATTCCTAAAATCTCTAAACAGTGCTCAGTCTCACTTCCTCGTTTACAACAAGATAAATTTGAACAACAGGAGTTGCTTCTGCAGGATCGCAGGTGACTGAGAACACAAGAGCAAAGCCCCAAATACTGTTCCTCTCCTCAGTCTGCCATACAACTCTCTTCTTTCCCTCTGGGCATAGTGGAGCTGGGTCACTATCTCTCACATACAGACTAATAAATGACTTTTCTCTCATGTATTTCTGTACATAAATTAAGATCGATTTTAGACTAGGTTGTCACAATCCACACTACATTCAAACACTGTATCTACTGAAATAGTTTGAATTAATTATTTTTTAAAGTAACATTTCAAGAACAATGTGGTTTTGCTGCTGAAGTCTCAAAGAAAATCAAACCTTGGAACTGACAGCAGTTACTGACTGCACTTCTTAAACCAGGCCTGGCTGACATACTATATCAGCTGGCAGTACCAGCCTCTTCTGCCAGGCCAGAGAGGGCATCTTCTTCATTTCAGTGCAGTCAGGAGGCTGAGTTAAATACTTGGCTCAAACAGGAGAAAGGAACTGGAAGATGTAAAAGTAAGAAAACAGGAGAACAAATGATTTCTTAAGAGAAGTGATGTGCAAGAGTCCGGGATATATGATTTCTAAAAGCCCTCTAATGTAACGACAAAAAAATTACTTTAAAACTACAATGAACTTTTTTTTTTTTTTTTTTTTAAAAAAAAAAAAAAAGGGCAAAAAAAAAAGCTTTATTTTAATGCCAAACAAGATTGGGTTTTGTTGTGGTTTCGGGTTTTTTGTTGTTTGTTTTGTTTTTTTGGTGGTGGTGGTTTTGCTTGGGGAGTGGTTCTTTTTTTTGGGGGGGGGGGTGGGCAGGGGAAGTGGGGTCTTTTATTTGTTTTCTTTTTCCTCCTCCTATTTCCCAGCTCCTATGTTAAGGAAGCATTTAGTTACATAACATAAATGTTTCAAAATCTCCTTTTTGTATTTTTTCTGGACTTTTTTTTCATGTGAACATAACCTGATACAAGTCATGTGCAAAAATATTATCTAGTAAACAGTGGACAGAAAATGCACAATTGATTTGAAAAAAATAGTAAAATTAGATGCCCACAGAAATCTATGTTGGACCAGATAACTGGTGGAACATCTGTAGAAACACAACGTAGTCTAAGTTTAAAAAATTATATATAAAATTATTTCAAGTACTGAAAGCATTCCCTTCTTTAAAGACAGTAACTAAAACCAGTAAATGCAACATGAGATTTAGAAGCTGATTACTTTAATAAAGTCTTCCTGCTTGTTGATTTTAGTCACAATCGAAATCTGCTATTTCAATCCCCCTGAAGAACCCTCCACAGGAGAAGCAGTGCTGATTCATTTCTCGCGAGATGGGACACTCAAGATCAACAAAAAGAATGTCAGTTTGCCGATGCACGGCAGGTACACTGGGAGAGAGACAAATGCATGCTAGTATTTCAAATTTTAAAAAAGGCAAGAGGACAAAAAATGTGCACATGTGAATGCACACCCTCATTTTTTTTTATCATGTTCTATCAGGACACAGACCTGCCCAGTAGCGCACTAGGAGGAATCTTTTGCAAAGAGGTAATGGTCAGCAACTCTCAAGTGCTCAGGGCAGTTCTTCCAGATGCAGAAGCACCAGGGCTTGCTCAGCAGTGGGTTTCTTGGTGTAAGCACAGCTCTGTGGGGCCAGAGCTGCAGGGCCGGGGACACTAACGCGTGGTGATGTCTGACTGCTCAGGGGTAGCATGGATCCTGCCAGGATCATGGGAAACCTTGCTAAATCTGTGCTGCGCATACGGTGACTCTGCACCATCCTCTGCCAATGCTCCTAGTCGCAGGATGACAGCGACAAAATGCCCCTCAAGGCTGTCAAGGAGTGAGCTGTGCTGAGCAGGAGACAAGAGCTGGGCTGTTCTCACCAGACCCAAACTGCCTGGCCCTACCTACTCAGGAGACTCTCCTACAGGGGTCCTGTAGCACCTTCCCATCACCCAGGTTGTTCCCAAGGGCTACAGCAGCACAGACCTCCTCCTCCTCCCTGCCCTGCACAGCAATAAGGACAGGGGAAGCTGTGTTTCATAAAGAAAAATACTTTTGTGCTCTAGCAGAAACTGAGTTACAAGGCTTCAGGGGACCTGCAGAAACTGGTGAAGTCACAGGCGCAATTCTCCAGCAAGAGTGAAAGGAGGAAGAAAGTATCTGTGTGGACTTTACAAGCCATGTCTCAAGGCAGAAGGTTACTCTGTGGGGAAGAACCTCTCCTTTTTCCCCATGCCATCCCCATATGCTGAACGGCAAACCCACAGGGAGATGCAATCACGGTGGCTACAGGTGCTGCCAAAGCGGTTTTTGGCTTAAGACGGAAAGGACAAGTTTGAGACTTGTTCTTGAACTGCTGCCTCATGCATTTAACAGGATAATGGAGAAGAATAACCCATGTATATGGATAGCAATGAGGTAATTAAAGCCTTGGTCTTCTCAGCCTGCCCCCTGACTCAACATAAAAGAAGTACACAAGTGCACGAACATCTAGGTTGAACATGCAACATCGGACTCTAGAGTAAAACTCCCGTGCCCCATGAAGTACTGCTGGCTTTACTACAGCCACGCTGTGTATTAGTGGGTACTGATTCTGTTCACAATATTTCAATAAGCAGAGCCAACTAACATGACTTCCTCTATTTCTGTATAGAGTAATATATTTACAAGAAAAGGCTTTTGAAACATTCCAGTAAAATTAGCTTACTCACAGATTTTTTTTTTTTTTTTAACTAGAACAGAGAGCAGAAGGATAATATAATCATCGGGTCTTGTGCATAAATCAGCTGTTTACCACTGATATGTTCTGACAATGAATTACCACTATCTTCTGAGTCATTTGTTGGGTTATTAGAGATTACCTAAGTTCACAGGATCACACACACACACACAAAAAATCTTAGTTATTTCCTGGGAAACGGCCTTCAGAAGCATGCCTTCCACCTCCTTCCCCAAAGCAATTCCGAAAATATTCCTGGAGGAGGTTTGTCTGTTTGATATAAACCTCTAGTGACGATGCTTTCACAGCTTTCTCAAAGGCAAATGACTGTAGCACCAAAATACCCTTATCACTTGAAAGCTTTATAAATGTTTACCTAAGTCTTGCCACCTTCAAATGAAGCCCATTTCTTCTTAGCCTAACCCAAGCAACTGTGCAGCACAGTTTATTCCCTTCCTCCCTGTAGTAACCTTCCACATAGTTGAACATTGCTATCACATCTGTTACTGGCCTTCTCTCCTGTAGACTAAACAATCCCAATTCTTTCATCTTCTTTCCCAGGTCATGTTTTCCAAATCTTTGATCATTTTCACTGCCTTCTCCCTGGACACCATCCAGCTGGCTCTGGACCACCTTCTGCCCCAAACTAGATGTTGAGCTATTTCCAACTCCAACTGAGTGGAGTGGATGGGTTATTTTGTGTCTTTTCTTCACATGCCACAAAACCAGGGCTTGTCTGAGGGGCAGGGACGGGGAAATTTTGTTCCTTGCATGATGCCTGCGGTCTCAGGTCTACGATCCCCTTCACCCTGCGCACACAGATCAAGCCTGGGAGAAGCTGAGCTGAGGCTCTTCTCCGATGGAGCTGCCAAGTCTCCAGCTCCAGGGTGGGAGCCGAGGCAGGCAGGGGAGGGAAGGAAAAGCTGCCTACTCAGCAGAGCGCTGGCAGCCCAGCTCCCAGGGGACAGGAGAGCAGGACATGCTGCAGGCTGCTTTGTGCTGGTGGTCTGGGAACCAGCTGTGATTTTTTTAATACCCTATTCAACTAAACCAGGCCAAACTGCCTCCAGCACAGCCCAACTCCAGCTCACAGACCTTCTTCTGTAGGACCACTATTGAGTCAGTCATTCCCCTTCCTGTATCATGCAACTGGGTATTTCTATCTCTGCATGGTGCTTCTAAGCTTGTATCCTGGTTTTTTTTCCCCCCAAACCATTCCTCCAGTTAGCCAGGGCCACTCTGAACTTCAATCCTACCTTCCTACACACTTCTACCTTCCAACGAGTCTGCAGCCCCCCCTCCATGCTTCTTACCCTATGTAAATTTAATAATTGCTCTCTCTGCTCCATCAATCATTTCAATAATGAAAACAATGAGTATTACCAAAGCCAGGACAAACCCCTGGGGAATCTCACTCACTCCAGTCTTGCAGTTTAACAGCAAACCATGAATAACTACTTCAAATAGTGCTTGGTGAAAATCTGCACACCCACATTACGGACCGGCTGACCAGACACTTAGCCTGCTTCAAAGAAAGCCATGTTAGAAAGCATACAGAGCCCCCCATTAAAGAGGGAGTAATTTCTGTCAGAGAAGTCCAATTACATTGTCACAGGCACTGCTGGAAAGTCTTTGCTAAACCCTGCCATAAAAATGTAATGCATGCTGACAAGAGGAATAGGAGGGTTGACAACCAGGCTTTAGGATGACAGGAAGAACTTCAGCTGAACAGGAACCTGACTTTGCTTCCAGCAAGAGAGAGGCTTAGAAGAAGTACACTGAAACACAGTATGAAAATGACAGGAATTTTGTACCTGCCATCAATGGCTGCTAACTTATTGAGTTGTAATTTATCAGGTCAAGATGATAATATCACAGATGTGTGGTTTGGGCTTTTTTTGTTTGTTTGGGGTTTTGGTGGTGGTTGTTTTTTAATAAAACAAACATTTTCTTAGGTCTTCTGGATGTTTTTAGAATTGCATTTCTTACCTCTCCTCAACAGCATATCCTGCACAGGGATCACAAGCAAGTCAGACAGACAGCAAACACCATGGCTCCCAGAACCCTGACTTAATGGTTTAATCAACCACTGAAAGCATCCTCAGGCCCACACCAGCACTAGGAGAAGCAAGTGGCAGCGGCTGGTGCCTGAAACAGGGAGAAAGGGTAAGTTCCATGGAAAGTGAAAGGTGAGGCAGCTTTCCAAGGCTGGCTCCCTCTGCTTGCCAAAATAGCAATGCCCTGCCCACGCCTCACGACGACTTGTGCGGAAGATGCGCTTGCTTCCCAAGAGAGTTTATTCTCGCAATGCAGATGTGCTTCACTGAGGCAATCGCCTGCTCTTGCATAATGCAACCCGGAATTAAACAGTATATGCTATTTGTTGCATTTTTAAAATGTAAACCAGAAGTTACTGCGGAGCTCACGGATGCTGCCAAGAATGTTAACACTATGATTTTAGCAGGGAAGAATACAGCATCTCCTCCCTCCTCCCACAGCTTACTCTTGAGTTGTAATTTTGCTAAATCCTTTTTGTACTTGTTGGTAAAACCCAAAGTCACGCATTTGCGTGACTTCCATTTTGATCTTCGGTGGCTGTGGGTGCCATCACCTCAGGACCTAACGTGGCCACACCAGTGGCAGACACAAGGCAGCTCTGGGAAGAGCCGGGGAGGTAACTGCACTGAGGTTCACGGGGTTGAACCAATAACCTCATGTCCTACAGAACTGGGGTTAAAAAAAAGAAAAAGAAAGCAATGGAACCCACAACCAACCATTTCCAGACCACTACATGAACCAGGAGGAACAACACTGCAGATGCTAAGGCATACTTTGAATATAAATACACATACATTTAGATTCTTCTTATAGTTTCCAGCAGTTGCACCATGCTATCCCTCTTCAGAGGAACACAGGTCTTTTCTAAAATATATTATGAATAACTCAGTTTTCCACAGTGGAAGACTCACCAAGGGAATACTGTCTGCTCATACCAGAAATGTACCCCAAAATTACAGTAATTTACAGCTTCATTTTAATTGACAAAACAAATAATATCATTCTCTTCTGACAAATATCATTACACTGAAAAAGTAATAAATGCCTATGAACAAGCATCAAATAAAGAAACTATCAATCACTGCAACAAAATTTTAATTAAAATCATACATTAAGTAGAAAAAGACTGAAGTAAAAACAAGCCATATAATCTGAAATCAAAATAAAAATCTTTCTACCATGTCAAAGCAGCAAAGCACAATTCAGAGCTAAAATACCACCACCTGTAAAAAGACAGGTCATCTAATTGTTATTTGTAAAGCTCCGAGTACGCTAAACAAAGCCGAACATAGAGATTCAGCAAAGTACTTAGGCATGTGCCAAAGTACAGCTGTATTTTAAAAGCATTTTTTATTTAACAGAGAGCTTAAAACTCTGGAGCTGTTCATGTACACCTCTACAACGATTTCTTGTTAAGAGACAGAAAACACTCAGAAAGCAATCTGCACTGTCCACATTTTAGTATTACAAATCAAATCAGCATTCAGCCTAAGCTGAATACACATTTCTGGAGACACATCAGAAAGAACCCTGAGGATTAATCCTAACACAAAAGGATGAGGGAGTTGCCTGCTGTCATTCTGCCAATTTTGTGGAACAGAAGAGCTAGCAAATGAGGCATGAAAAGATGTGAGCAAAGGAACTCATACCTGCAAAAAATGCAGCAGTATCAGGTGTGCAAGAAAACGACAGTAAGTAGTATCAGGCCAAATCACAAGAATTGCTGACCAGCTGAAAGTCCTTTTGGCATCAGGTGGAAATACTTAGCACCCTTAAGGCTAGTTAAACTTATAAGCCATCCTAATTTAATGCTGTAAGGGAAATTTGAATATTCAGCACTTAACTTTTTAAAGCTCTGATCTTCAATTTGGATCAACGGTAAGGCACCAGCACTAACTGAAGCTCTGGCTACATCAAGAAAATCTTCCTGTGCACCTTTTTTTAATTCCTTATAGTGACAGTGATAGCAATAGCAAATATACGTATCCTACTGCTTTAGGGAAATAGGGAAAGCCCTGGTTTGAGCTTTGAAAATCTCTCGTTAATGCAGCTGGTGGCTTTCAGAGTGCAATGACAAAGGGAGAGCATTATTCAGGTGTGTGGGTGCATGCACACACATGTGCAGGGAAAGTGAAAGAGGGCACACACTCTATATTGTAATTCTACAAACCTCAATACAGTAACCACGCACATTGCGTGCAGATGGACAGTCATATTATGAAAATACACAGCTGACTCAATGCTACCACATCTAGCACGGTGGGCTGACAGGTTTCAAGTGGCAAAGGTTACCTCTGGGTGAGGGGAAAAGCTGAGGTGGGGATGAGGAGTTCCACACCTGCCTGGAGATACCTTAAAAGTGGCTTTAACTAAACTCATACACAAGATTCATTAAAAAAAAAAAAAAAGAAAAAAAAGAAAAAGCAATTAACTGCAAGAACAAAAGGCTTAACTTACTGAATAAGACACCGCTTCAAGAGCTTTCCCCACTTTCCCTGCTGTAATGCACTTCTGAAAAATTCAGTCACTGAGCTACTGCTTTTTTTGACCTTTTCGCTGAAAGAGAGCAGAGTAAAAACAGGAAAGAACTAAAATGATCTGCAATAAAGATGCTTCGTGTTAGGAAAGTCTTTTGAGTCACTGTTGCAAATTAATTCCATGTCAGATTTGCCACTATAATGCTGGCTAAAGACTATCTATTAACGGCACCAGCAGTCAAAGCGAGCATATCGTCTCTCAGCTGTTGCAGCAACACCATCCACACCATACGATGCGGCTATGTAGTGTTTGCATCTGTTGCTAGTTTTTCACACCCAAAAGCTCACTTCATGTCTTATCATTAATTTATAGTACCCTGAGGCACAAGGAGATTTGCTTTTCTCATTGCCTTTTTCTTAACAATAAAGCAAATAAACATGGAAATAAATCTATTGTCTGATGAACCCTTCCACTAATTTTGTTCTTTGATGGTTTGGTTGATCTAGTAGAACTAGGAATCAAGAGTAAAGTGGATTGTAGCTTAATATAGAGTGTGGTTAATCTTCACTTTGCATAATGCCGGTACACTATGGCCCAAATACCAGAGTTTTATTTGATGTGTACATGCTTTCAAGCATTAGTAAACAAGTTGCAGCCCATTATGAAAGAAGGGCAGATTTAAAGAGTTATGAAGCTCTTTATATACTAGATTGACACTGGAAGTGCAATATACTTACACCTGCATGTGTACTAGCTTTATAATTTTGGAGACTATTTTACCAAGAAGTATAATTTTTCAGAATATGACTAAAAATATGGCTGAGATCATTTCCCATGTCTTGATGCACTATTGTGTGAAGCATGACAGAACTGTCAGAGAGAGGCAAGGTCTTTCTTTAATTTATTTTATTCCTCATAACATAGCTAAAACGAGCGAAAACCTATACTAGAGCCTCACAAATTTATAGACACATTAATTCCCATTAAAAAAAGCTGCTCTCACGTCTCATTTCTTATTTTTCCATTACTTTAAAGAATATACTACTGAACATACAGAAGCAATCTACCAAATATCACAGATTTTTTTATTTGATCTATCAAATAAGTTATTAGCCTACATCCTGTAACGAAAACATTTTCATTGTTGTTCATGTACAAATTAAAACAAATTGGTATTTTAGAAGGTAGTCGTAAGAGCAAAATATTAACTTAATATTTTTTAATAATGAAGTTTCAAGCAACTGTACAGTGGAAGCACTAAAGTTATTTACGTGTGGCTGTGCTCCCCAGATAACAGACCTAGTGTGAGCCTACAGTATTTTACAACACTCAGGCAAAGCCACCCAAACTGGACTGTTGGGTATTAATAAGCCATTCTCACAATACAGCACAATTTTCTACCTAATAGAAAAAAAAACCAAACCAACATGATCCCACGCTCAGGCACTCGCTTTAGACAACAGCACCTAACTCCTTGCCCTCTCACACATATACGTGATTTTCAGCAATTCTCCCAGTGTTTATACTACACTCGCTGACCTCCCATAGAGGCCACAATTGGGCACTATCAGCCATTTGCTGTCTCGAGGCCTAGGGTTTATCCTGTTCCATACTGAACACTAACTTGAGATGACTCAGGAACAGTTGCCTCTGTTTTTTTCCCCCCATAATAAACGAAGAAGCCACGACAGTAGTAGAGAGAAAGTGAGGGCTGGAGGGGGAAGGACCTATCAGATAGCAATTCCGCTACAGAGGTATAGAAAACTCCTGGAGTGGGCTCTTCAGATGAAATCTCAAATCTTGGTGGCAACTACCAAAATGGAGGTGAAAGTGCATGCCTGTGAACAAGGTGCTGTGAGAACAAACATATCAGTGGCTGAGAGACACCAGGATACCACAAAAAAGTAACACCGTAAGAAGAGAGGATGCCAGTGTCTCAGATAAGCACTTATGGCCATGTTTACTTAAACTGCTCTGCCGAGTTGTTCCCATTTCAGGCAGAAAACTTTGATTTAAGGAAGAGACTTGCAGTTCGGTCTTCATATTTTTTTTTCCTTCAAAGCATGAAACAGCTTCCTTTTTCAAAACCAAACAAACAAAGTTTCCAAACTCTCTCGCTCTGAAAAATCTCAAATTTGAACTCTACTAAAAGCAGCAGTTAGTGCAGCCAAATGCTCCAACAATATATTAAATAGCCTGTAATATTTCTAATGCCCTACTGCCTGAAGTCTATGATCTGGAAAACCAGCCAAGCACACCCACCCAAGAGCCATGAGTGCTACAGGGAAGACTCCCTGATCTCTCTGGGCTACAGCCTCTTCCATCAGAACTTCCATGGCCAGACCAGGGACCCTCCAGCTGCAGAGGGCAGGCACACAGAGCACAGTTCTGGCAGCAGGAAGCCTGAAGCCAGGAGGCCGATTAAAAATGAAAAGTTGTGCCAAGAATGTAAGCATGGAGCTACTCTTTCAAACTTAAGGTCCTGCAGCTTTATGGGTGTGTTTTATTATTTGATTTTATTGGACCTTCCTTCTCCTAGCTTTCTGCTTCCCTCATATCACTTAGGGTTCCTCCCATCCGTTCCTACTTCACATCCTTAAGGCTGCAGGATTTCTGAGATCACTTCCCCAGTTTGACTGCTAATAAACTCAATGGAAAAATTTCCTTGATGCCAGTGAGGACCAGAGTCAGCATTTGCCCCAAGCTCGGGAATGAGCACCCTGTGCACCCAGTGGTACTTTTCCCTAGTCAGCCTAAAAGACGCTTGGGAAAAGCATTTTGATGCAGATTTCACACTTGCTGGTCGTGACACTGGAAAACACAGTTCACGCTGTCTCCTGACAAAAAGCCTCACCACATGTTCTTCTATACAAGGTGTACATGTAGGAAAGTAAAACTACATTTTCTAGTAAGTTATGCAAAGCAGAAACAGCCTCCCAGTACTATTACAGCTGACTGGAAGCTAAAATAATACTAATGAGGCAGTTCACTTGAACTCCAGCAAGGCTCCTTGAGTCCCAATGGGAAGAATGCTGCCTGAGTGAACCCCTGGAGAGCACCTCCCTGTCACCATGTGTGGGCAAGGCCCACCAAAGCACCAGGGGAGCAGAGCAAGAAAGGGTAGGCAGGCATGGGACAGGAGCAAGGTCATCCCCATCTGAGCCAGAATTTACCCCCCCTATGCTCCATCTCAGATTTTACTAATCATCAAACCTCTCACTGGAGAGCATTTTCCACCCTACTGCCAGCCTGACTTCTCAAGGTTAAGCAAAGTTGGGGATGAATCTGCAGCTTGTTCCACATTCTCATGCCCGTGGGTTGCTGTGAATTCACGCCGAGGCAAGAGAGGCACACGCTCAGATAGGAACCAGGCTGAACTTTCAGGACTGGTTTCTTCTCTTTTGGGCACATCTACTTGGGGGTGTAGTGGAATCTTTAAAAAGCTGCCTGAAATAGCTCAAAAAAAAAAAAAAAAAAAAGGAAAAAAACCCTATTATTTACATTTATCTAAATAACTAAATGAGGGTTTTATTCACTTCCACACTTCAGTATCTCAAAAATTGCCAGGGGAGTATTATAATTTACTACAAGGTGTGACAAATGGATGGATTCCCACAAACACTGACAGTAACAGTTTATTCCCTTTCATAATGAACACAAGCAGAAAATATTTTACTCCAAAAAACTATTTTTCCTGCAAAGTCTCAAGTTCTCTGAAAACAGCCATAACTACAACACTGCTCACAGAATGTTTGGTAACTTAGAAGATGTTGTACCTTAGACATTAATTTTTAAATAAATTCACTAACCTACCGTACCATGTGTTCAGAGACACGCGGTTTAATTACTTTATTAGATCAATAAAGAATTCTGACATATTAAAAAAACACACACATATTCAAAGAGAAAGACAGAGATATCCATCAACTGAAAATGTACAGGAAAGAAGTATGAGAAATGACATTAAAATAATAAAATTAATAATCTACAAAACAATCAGCACACCAAAAAGATAACTTCATGACCTCCACCTGTGGAAAGGCCGAGCAAGCTTCAGCTTGCTTCTCTCAACAAATGCTCTTCAGGCTGTCAGCTGGTTCACAGACCACAGTCACTGGTCACTATAGCCACCACAAACTATAAACCACCGTTACACTGCAAACCAATTAACCAATGTAACCAAGAAGGCTCTGCAGGATGGAAGCCCCAGTGAAGACTGCAACAATACTTTCCCACAGTTTGGCACCGTTTTATCCACCATGCCACACTGTATCCAGTTACTCCAAAGGGGCAACATTCCTCAAGGACAGAAAAAATTGGGTTATAGACATAATGCAACATTCGGAGTGTATTTAAACAAAATCCATGCTTGGCAGTTAGTTGGCTTCAATATTTTCTGGGCATCCTAAATCTTTACAGAAGGTGTGCAGGCCTGCAGGCAGCCCCCATGTGCCTCATACCTTTTTCTGCCCCATGCCCCAGCTGCGCCACTGGCATTGGGCACCCACAAGCATGCAATTGGGTTAAATCTGACCATGAAGCAGCAAGGAGCAGTGGAAAAAGCCCCGTGAAGAGCAGCCGCTGCTCCAATGCAGCGTGAACACCCAGCATGGGCTGGTCCCACAAGCAGGGAGCACCTTGCCATAGGCCCAGGTAGCACCTCTCCAGGAGATATGGCCCCCCAGACAATCCTTCAGGAGAGGCTTGGACGGCCCTGCCACCAGCATCTCCCCCACCTGGGAAAGAGGGAGACAACAGAAAAGCCAAGGGTATCATTTGAGGGCTCATGGGAGCTCACTGAACACATGGTGCTGCTCACTCAAAGGTGGAGCAAGGGCAGGAAATACCCCTGCCCTGCAGTCACCTGGGAAACTCAAATGCCCAAAATGTGAAGGACTTGCTTAAGGTGGGGGATGGATTAATCTCTAAAGCTGGTGGGATACCTACATGAGTAAGCTACAGGTATATGTATGCAGTTCTATTTAGTGCTGCTCTTTATCACACGAAAAACCCACAAGCACCATACAAAAAATTAGTCAGCCTCACCAAAACGCAACAGCAAAGGCTGGGCAGGGGCAGACGGGAAAAAGGAAAATCTGGTTGCCTACCCCCAGGCAGTTCCCCATCCCCCAACAGCACAGAGCCTGGGGAAGACCCAGCTTTCAGAGACTCATGCACAAGACCCCCATGTATTCCCATAACCCACCCCTCAAGTCTCTGAAACATCCCCCTGGGAAGGACAGACATCCATCTACACTTGCAGGTTTGAACTCCTGCTGCCAAGGGTTTGCTCGTGCAATATGCTCACAAGAGGCATAAAGAACTTTTCTCCCCTTGGACAACTGACTACAGGTGAAATATCCCCAGATTACACTAAATTAGGCTGTGATTTTGCAAGCACCCCTCCCTAGCTATCACTGTTTCTAAAGGGCTGAGTACTAAACTGCACTCAGGAAGGCGGGCATTTGGCTAACAGTATTCAGTACTTCACATATATCAAAGAACAGGACAGCAATAATGGAAGGAAACTTTCTGGGTCACAGTCCTGACTGCAAAGTTTTAAACTCACTAGCTGGGAAACCCACTCCCCAACTAGCGAATTATTCAGCTTTGAAAGCAAATGTTTAATAATTACTGAGTAGAGGGAAGTTGTGGACAGTTACACCGCGGGGTATTTCCAGAAATGACAAGTATTTTAAAATGCAAATTCATAAATTCTGCAAATTCTGCAGCATACGTAATCTGAATATCTAGTACACATCCGTGTCATATACCGTATTGCTAGCAAATACCACAGTGCAGTTTTTCCAAGACTACATATGTCCCCAGTGACATATTAGAATGCAGTTTTAAACAATAATACAAAGACAAAAGCATGTTGTATATGGCATAGTGTGGAGCAGTTACCATACGCTCTGTCAATAATCTATGGATTAATAGGGCCCTGATGTACTATAACACGTTGGCCACTCAGAGCTCCATGGAAGATTATGCCATTCACCATGGAAATTAGCTGAGGATTAGATGTATGTCAAATTTTTTCACTTACATTTTTAACTTGGTCAGCTCGAAGATACTATGGTTGGGGTTTAGGGGTTTTTTATTATCCTTGTTCTTTAAAGGTCTGATCCTAATTCCATTAATTTGCACTAACATCAAGGGAGCAGGTTCAGGCACTAAATCAGAAGATTAATGCTATCTTAACAATTTACTGCTGTGTCCCTAAGAGCAGCTATACTAGAGCATAAAAAAAAAAAAAAAGATTCATCTAATCTATTATCCTACCACTGACAACAGATGCAGCTGATACTTTGGGAAACACTTGAAGAAATCAAGCATGTACAGGATGTAAAAAAAGTAATTTGTTTCAGTATGACTACTCCCAGTTTGCGCTGTGTTTCTGGGTAGTTCAGTATCAAGATGCTTTTCTAAATCTTCGTGTTAGGAATAGGCAGTCAAATAGATGTATATAATCATCTGCAATAGCAACCCATCTTGTGACAGGCCAAAGTCTCCTGAGTATTTTATTTTCTTGGTTTTTATTTAGAACAGAGATCTGCATAGTCAGGTGAAGAGCTGGCCACAAAATAAAATGTCATTTACTAGTTACAACCTAACCTCAGGTGTGGGAAAGTCACCTTCCATTCTTTGTAGCTCCAGAGGCTCCTCACACAATCATCAGCATTTGTGCCTGGGCAAAATGACTTCAAAATAATAACAAACTGGAACGCTTCCAGGACAACATTTGCCATTCACTCTATACATGCTGTGAATCACCTCACAAACAGCACAGCCCTAGAGAGTAAAATCTTCACCTGTTACCATCTTGTCCAGGTCTCTTCGGTGAAAATGAGATGGTCCCTAATGATTCAACAACTCTGATGCACTAAAACACCATTGGCATCACCTGGGGGTCAGGAGTTTTGCTCAGTTTCTACAGTCACAGTGGCAGCAGAGGTTTTGCATTACTTAATAAACGTGTTGCTGTTTCACCCTTTGGACAAGAATGCTGATGACTGCCAGGGATCTGGGATTCCCCAATATCCCCCTGCAAAAGGTACGTCAGAGGGGTTGTTGCTTAGTAGTCATCACACCGAGACACAAAGGCACTGCAATGGTTCCAGTGACCTGCCCAATTTCTCCTCCTACTTACAGCAGGTAACACACGGATAAAGGGAGCTGCTCACACTTCACAAAGCAGAATGGTGCAACTTTTGCACAAATATCTCGCAGCACCTACAACTATGAATATATAAATATTTCAAAAGGTAAACTGTATTTTGTGTTCGTTTGTTTTTTAAATACATACCTATCTTTTTAAACTGTCTCGTAAGCAGTTTGAGCAAAGAGGAGTATTATACAGTGCAAAAGTAAGCTAAAAATTAATCTGTATTCTAAAGATAAAAGCTACCATTAATCACATCTGAAAATAAGAAAGTCTGAAAGGGCACAATACACTTTAGAAGAGAAAAAGAAGTCACAACCACCAAAACACTTTCAGAAAGAGGCTGACAAATTTTTCCTTCCTGTCCTCCAAAACCAGAAAACTCCTTAACTAGCTTGCACAAAGCTAAACAGCTAGAATCAAACTGGCACAACCTATGCCAGCAGTACAATGCCAAAAATGTGCTCTACATGCTCCGTGATAAGGAATTTTGGAAAGCACTGTACCTATCAGTGCTATCATCAGCTAAGTGATTTACCAAATCATCTACATAACAACATAATTGCCAAAAGCTATCAAGAGATTCATCGACAGTGGGGCACCATCCACAACAGCACTGCACTGCACAGAGTGACAGAACAGAAACATTATTAATATATCCCTGTTCATCACATGGGCTTGGCTTTGGCTGGCCTCTTCTGTTTGCAAAGTACCATTAGTGATTTTCACCAGTCTCCATCTTTATTTTGCATCCTCTTTGGGGGAGGTTTGTTACACTGTGAATACAGAGGCAATGGTCCTTGAGTTCCATCATGTAGGTAGGCTGCAAGTTACTGTATGCTTTTTGTGAAGTGCTGTATTACTCTGATCTCACCACACATTTTTGTAAGAATCTGCAGCCAAACATTGATGTTACAGAAAATAACCTACATGTCAAGCGAGTTTGAGAATTGATAGACAAGACTATACATCCCTAACCATCTTTTCTTGAACTCACATAACATTCATGTATTTGTACAAGTGAATCCAAAACACTTTGTAGCCCTGTGCTATTAACCTTTTTGAGACAGTCTTTATCAAATGGCAAATGGGGGAAGAGAAGGGAAAACAGAAATGACAGAAAAATATCTCTCTGCTTCCAACTTTACCTGTATACGGACATTCCCAAAATGGATATAAAATGTCCAATCCAGAAAAGTAATCTTGTGCCAGTTTTCATATGGCATTTTTTCAACCTATGCTTTAAAACTTATCTGATCAAAATGCTGTCTTTCCTCCTGCAGCCCTGGCATTCTTTGTGGTAAGACTGTTTCAGTATCAATATTAATATTCAAATGTCAAGTTTGTGAAACTACATTTCCTGTGCTATTTAAAGCATTCAGAACAATTATTATCTATGAAATATTAAACAGTAAATTTTTGCTACCTGCTTAAAATTTAAGCAACCCTAGCTGTGACAGAACAGCACTTACACCAGTCACATGCAATTTTACATAGAGATGTATTGTTCAGCTTTTCTTGCAGTACTCATACATTTCTCCAAATTGGCTTTTGTTGTTTTTAGCAAAGCTACACATTTTTTCTTTTTCTGGAGCACAACTGAGCACTGAAAATCAATTGAATTTATAATATTTAGTATTTCAGACTTTAGTTCCATACACATTCCCTATCTGATAGCAACTTTAACATACAGTGAACCGCCACCACTGAGCACTTCTTTTTAATATATTTCTGGAATAGTAATTCTTTCATCATTTCTACTGCTTTAAAAAAATCTTCCATTTTTGCCTTTTTTTTTTTCCCCCTGTTTCAGTACTTAGTTGAGTCTCTTTCTTTTGTAATTAACTAGGCTGTGGTTACATATCTTTAGCTAAGAGGGGTATTTTTATTATAAGATGCAGATATCTAAGAGCAAGCTGTATCAGAGCTGCACAGCTGAGAACGCGCTGAACTGCCACTCTGTCCTACCAAGCTGCCAAAGTTTTGGGGAAGCTTTCATATAACAGTACAAACTGAAAATAACAAATGGCTATTCCCATGTTCAGAAAGGTGCACACTAATTAGGAGGGTATGTTTTTCTCCTTGCAAAGGAATAGCTTGATGAGGAATGCACAAAAGCTTATCAAGCTTTCCACTAACAGACAACACTACAAGCTATAGATCAAAATTAAATATCCCAAATACCTCAAGGAAAGCTTTATTTTCAGTGTATGGCCTGATCATTACATAAAGTACTTCAGTATCATTGTACCGGTCAGTTATTTCTGTTCTCCCCTCTGAAACTGGAGGCTGATTTCAGAACGTGCACGCTTCTTTCAGTCTTAATTAACTTCATTCCAAATTTGAGCCAACGGGGTCTGACCCGAACCTTCCAAAAGTCGACAGGAGGAACGCCAGTGGGAGCAGGGCCTAAAACAACATGTCTACAGTAGTCAACAACTCTGAGTTGCATAAATACTTGCTAATATCTCTATACTGACTGGTCATCAAACTTTCCATTAGAATCCTTGTACTTGGGGACGCCTGCATATTGGATGTTACTCATACTTCTCTCCAGCCAGCTGTAAGGAATTGTTTGTGAGTGATAGAATGCACTCCTTCTCCCTCAGGAGGCCTAGGGACACCTGAAAGAACTCTCATTTTTCACACAAATCAACAGTATCCTACCATCTTAGGCTGAAACTTGCTTTGCAACAATGTGTTTTTGCAGGTTCACAAATGGAAGCTTTGGTTTTGTTTCAGGAAACCAAGGGCTACAAGCTTTTTCATGTAGTATGTCATGATGTGAAATAGTCACGGCTAGAAATGCAACAATGAGGTTTAAACAAAAGCTCATGAATAACATGCCCTGCAACTCCTCATCACTCTGTTTACACTGCATTGAGAGTTATAAATGAAGTCATAAACAGCAAAATCAAGCCTGCCAAAATAAGAAGACTGTCACAGATGCTTTTTAAAAAAATAGCAGGGGTAATACTAACATCACAAACAGCGTTCTTCCCAATCTAATCAGGAGAACCATCCTTGAATTTGATCTCCCAGAAGGACAGCTATGTTTGTCTACAGAGCCACAGCACTATTACAGCACAACTCATTATTTTAAAGTGTTTGAAGAACCTCGACCATGACAGAAGACACAGAAAAACAAATTCCATTGGACAATATGCAATTCATACTAATGTTAATTAATTCACATTCACAACACAAGCTGAAGCTGTTCCAAAAAATCCATTATGGTATATTCTGAGAACAAGTACTAGGAGCAAAACACAAAACTTGGCTTAGTTTAAGCAACCTACCAGCGCAGCTTTATACATCTGTCTAAAATGAGCCTGAATCTTCCTTCCTGTTCCTTGAGGGATACTAGTTATCAGGCACACCAAACTGGATTGATAAAGAATCAGCTCTAAAAGTAATTTTATTTCTTTCTGCAGAAATCAGTTTTTAAGGGCACCAATATTAATAGGTTTTAGAAGCAATGCACGTAAAATGTGAGTGGAACTGCTTCGTGCCCTAGTTGAGAGGCCTAGCTGAAGGAACGAGCATACGTGTTACCCTGAGCTTATACAGTAAAATATGACCATTCCTTCTATTGCCCCTCCAGGGCTCTGCCGCATCTACTCGTTCACCTTCAGGCCTCCCTGGGTGTCTGGAAGCTGAACCATGTGACGGACTGGCATTTGCAAAATGGTCCTACCGCTGCTCCTCCCTGAATTTCCAACCACTCGCCCAGGTGAGAGAGAATCCGGCTGAGGAGAATTTGCTCTGAGACTCCAGAGCTGTCCGCTCTACAGAAACCGGGCCAGAAACAGCACGATGGACACAGCACTAGCTAGGTGAGGTGAGCCCCACGTGGAGGCTGGTAGCAGGGTCTTTCTCCATGGACAAAGCTTCTCAGTGTTCTGTCTGAGGTATGAACATGTTGAGTTCATACACTTACGCTGACAGGTGAGAGACCTTTGCTCTCAGTAGTAACCACAATTTCTTCTGAAGTCCAGAACTGAAGCTAAGAGATGACCCAGGTCAGTATTCACAGATGACAGCCTTTCTCAAACATGAGAAGGAAAAAAACCCAAACCCAACGAAAAGCCCAGCTACAGAGTAAAAACCCACTTACACACGCCACAAAAGCTCTTATTTTCCATGTCCATCCAAGAACACAAATTGTCCAGAGACTGAATACCAGCTCTCCACAAAGGACCTCTGAGCCCATCAGAGCATCTCAGCTCCCTGCCAGCTCCCAACAACTGGGCACTTGGCCCATTACAAAAGTGCCCTCAGCCAGCCACAGCATCGCACTCAGCATCCAGGCAGCAGCTCCTTTTTGTTGCACACCTACTTGCTCAGCAATCTGTAAAACACACACACAAAAACTTTACTAGTACGAAGGGAAAGCAGTGGCTACAACCGCAAAGCGCTGTGCTGCTAGCCAGAGACGAAAAGCATGCAATCCCACGCTGAACGACTGCCAGCAAGGAGGAGTCTCCCAGTTTAAAGCCTCAAAACCAGTTGGAAAGCCGTCGCCTGGCTGATTACGTCCCTGCTGAGAGGGTAAGGCTTCAGTGTGTGCAGCACATGAGGCGCACAGCTCCTGTGCAGGGCCAGCAGAACCTGCCCATCCAAGCTGCCACACGTCCCCTGCAAATACAGCCCGGCGTGTACTCGTACGGCGATGCGCCTCTGAGCTCCAGGGTTGTAAAAATAACAGCCCCATCAGTGAAACCATAGTCCATTGGCAGTGACCACAGTACGTGCTAAACTCCCTCTGAAATGAAATTTTTTTTAAAAAAAAAAAGAAGTGAAGGATATGGTAAAGCTCCTATCAAAAAAAACTAAGGGCAGCGTCTCTTTGTAAAAAAAGGGACAATTTGGCATTTGCAGTGTGTACAAGATGTCTTCATACACTTTCCTGATTCCTTGCCAGTAACTATTCAAAAAAGACCACTTAACAAGCAAACAGGTCTTCAGCACAACAAATAATAAAAAAGAGAGCAAAGCTTGTGCTATTTAAATATCATGAAACATTCTGCTAATCATGCACAGATGGAAGTACAGACGCTTCTGCCAGACGCCTTGTTCAGAAACTTTGCTCTATTTTTAATTATTTGATGCACAGAGGACCTGTTTGCTGATTAAAAGGGCACTGCCTTTAAAAGGACTCCATCAATATGGAGTCTGGTCTTGTTTTTAATGGAGAATTTTAAAAGTAGCAACTCATACCTCTGAGCTCCCTGCACCAATTTTTATAATCTTACAAGCACGTGGTTGGGTTTTTTTTCAGATGCATCTCTCACCTTTGGAAATTATCTACGTAAGGGAAAAGTGAAACTAACTCTCTGCAAGCTATTGTTAAATACACTGAGTAAATCCATTTGGAAAATGTGTGTGTCCCTCTAACATGCTCTAGTTTGTATGTTTTTTGGTGTTACCTATAATAAGAAGAGGTATCAATTTTCAGATAAAAGCATTATTTTTGGCAATTTCCTTTCAATCAAAAGCCTAGTTTTTTGAGAAAACATATAGCCTCCAAAATTATCAACGAAAATACTTATTAAGTTGGAGATTTTTAAATCTACTATAACCACATTATCATTCCAATAATCAGCTCTTGGCAAAAACACAGTGATACAAAAACAAACACATAAAAAAAACAGAAGACAACACCACAACTCTCAAGTTTTTTCACTTTATACCTTCTGTGAACATCACTCATTCAGTGGTACTGTGCTCCATTCCTGTACTTCCCCACAGCAGTCCAAGAATTTTTTCCCTCACTGAAGAGCCTCACTCAAAATGCATACCATGTTTGATTTCTTTGCTTTTTTTGAATGAAGTGCTTTTCAAACATTCCTTTTTGGTTTAGTTTACATTTTATCTTGAAAGTTTTGCAACCTGCTTGTACAGAACTTCACCACTGGGACAGAGTCACAGTATGAAAATGACTGGAAACCCAAGGAAAACTGCCCAAGCTGTTACTTTTGTCCCACCACTATGACATGTGAAAACTACATTACATTTTTAAAGCTTACTAGCGTTAACAATTTGCAGTGCTGCTATTAACACACTAAAAGAATCCTTTGATTAGCAGATCACATGATATGATAATAAAGTAACAGTGACTCTCTCATTATATTATGAACAAATGACCCAGGGGGGTGGCTCTCAGCTCATGCTCAGGTTAACAGAGAAAAGAATGGTTCGGTCTTTTTAAAAAAAACATTGACAGTATGTAGTATTATACAAACAAATATATGCAACTGATTTGTTAGAGACCAGCTGACAAGCCTGAAAAGCAAGATGCCTGCTGAAGAGACTCTGCATCTGGAAACCAGGGAAAACTGGCAGAGGCATGTGGGACTGAAAATCCAATGTTCAGCCATGGAAATGGGCACCCACAGTGAAGCTGCAGAGAAGAAATAAAGGGTTTTTCCCATAAGGAGAAGGGGAAGGCTGTGTAGAGTGAAAGGCTTGTCCAGGCAGATCATCTCAGGGTTGCAAAGCTCAGAACCCAGCTATGACTAACGAGGAAGGAAGAGAGGTAGATGAAACAACATTCAAATTTGCAGTTCCGCAGAAAATTAGTGAGGTACTGAAACCCTCTGAGCAGAAATGGATTTTAGACATAGAGCAACATCCACAAAAATCAAGCTGAAGAAAGGGCCAACACACAATCAAAGTATCAAGCAGGTAACGAACCTGGTGAGGGAGCCGTACAAGTAGGTCAGATATGCAGCAGTGAGAACAGCTGAGCATGGGAGAAACTCAGCAGAGAACAGGCAAGGAGAAAAATTAATTGGCCAGCAACAAAAGAATAAAGTCTGGAAAAGGTTAAAATGGGACAAAAGGATGAAAGAGTAAGATACTGATTGGTCTATACAGAGAAAGATTAGTCCATTTTACCAACACATCCACACGAGGCACAGAAAGGAAAGAAGACTGATAACCTTTGACTGAGGAGTAGTTTTCATTCCCTCTTTGCTTGGAGGAAAAGCCAAGCTAAAGCTCAACTGCAGCAGCACCAAACAAGCAGCATCTGATCAGCAACGCTGACCTGCCAACAACATCTCCCAGCCCAGAGGGCCCTGACATCCCCTGGAGACCCCAGGCCAGATCACATACTCTGTCACACCACGTTTACACCTGTGTGGCTCCATTTAGACCATCCAAGTAAGTAACGGAGGTGCGAACCAGACCCCTTATTCCACCACTACCTTGGGGTGAGCCCCTTGGTGTGACACACAACATGCAAAGTTCACATTAAACAAAGTAAGGAGCATAACCTGACCAACCTAGTGGCCTTCTATGATGGAGTAACTAAATCAGTGGACAAAGGAAGGGCTATAGATGTCATCTATCTGGACTTCTGCAAAGCCTTTGACATGGTCCCCCCACAACATCCCTCTCTCTAAATTGGAGAGGTATGGATTTGATGGGTGGACTGTTTGGTGGATGAGGAAATGACTGGACAGTTGTACCCAGAGAGTAGTGCATGGACAACGGTGACCTCAGGGGTCCATACTGGCACCAATACTGTTTAATATCTTCATCAATTACATACACAGTGGGATTGAGTTGCACCCTCAGCAAGTTTGCAGATGGCACCAAGCTGAGTGGTGCAGCTCCACACCTGAAGGACAGGATGCCATCCAGAGGGACCTGGACCAGCTCAAGAAGTGAGCCCATGTGAACCTCACGAGGTTAAACAAGGCCAAGTGCAAGGTCCTGTACCTGGGTCAGGGCAGCCCCCAGTATCAATACAGGCTGGGGGATGAAGGGCTTGAGAGCAGCCCTGCAGAGAAGGACTTGGGGATACTGGTGGATGGAAGACTGGACATGAGCCAGCAATGCACTTGCAGCCCAGAAAGCCAACCGTACCCTGGGCTGCACCAAAAAGAGTGTGGTCAGCAAGTCAAAGGAGGTGATTCTGCCCCTCTGCTCTGCTCTGGTGAGACCCCATCTGGAGTCCTGTGTCCAGATCTAGAGCCCTGAGCACAGGAAAGACATGAAACTGTTGGAAAGAGGCCAGAGGAGGCCACCAAGATGATCAGAGGGCTGGAACACCTCTCCTGTGAGGACAGGCTGAGAGAGTTGGGGTTGTTCAGCCTGGAGAAGGGAAGGTTCCAGGGAGACTTTATTGTGGCCTTTCAGTACTTAAAAGGGGCCTACAAGAAAGATAGGGACAGCCTTTTTAGCAGAATCTGTTCCAACAGGACAAGGGGTAATGGTTTTAAACTAAAGGAAGGGATATTCACACTAGACATGAGGAAGAAATGTTTTACAATGAGGGTAGTAAAACACTGGCCCAGGTTGCCCAGAGAGGTGTTAGATGCCCCATCCCTGGAGACATTCCAGGCCAGGCTGGATGGGGTTCTGAGCAACCTGATCTAGTTGAAGATGGCCCTGCTCATTACAGGGGGGTTGGACTGGATGACCTTTGAAGGTCCCTTCCAACCCAAACTATGCTATGACAACAACCTGGTTGCTGCAGCAGAGGCTGCACAGCAATAGTGGTTTCACAGAGACACTCTGGCTCAGCTGTACAAACAGCACCAAACGCCACAGCCAGCCAGCTGACAGCTCAGATGAACGCGCTTCGGAGCAGAGCTGCACACGTAGCAGAAGCGTGTCTTAGTTTGCATTTCTTCCATTCCATACAGCCAACGTGACATTCAACAAGCTTGACTCCTTAGGTAACAGGGGTGTACTTGACTGCTGCTGTTTAATGTATTTCAGATGCTTACTATAAACCTTCTACCCACCTCAATTTTCCTTAGGGCCCTTTCTGGCTGTACTCTAACAGATAATAACACCTGGATTGTAGTGTCATGTAACAAATGTCATACTTCCACTCAGGAATTACTTTAATTCACTCAGTCCCTACACACTGTATTCCCCCTGAAGCTGCTGCTGAGCTGCAATCAAAATAAACTGGCCAACAAGCAGTAGGACGTACTCATACTGGTTTGTGTCATTCTCATAGATGAAGACCAGGCACCGGGACTGAGTTACTCTGTCACCTTCTGCAAATATGGAACAATATACAGATTTTTACTCCTTCTTCATTCCTTCCAGTATTGTAGTATCACATATATTTTAAGTCAATATTTAACACATCTATCCAAACAAACACATAGTGCAATTTTAAACTATAGATTATTGGTCCATAAGATCCATCATCATCCTCTTTCCCCATAAAATAGAATGCAGACCCCAAAACATGTTACAGACACTGCAATGCTATGTCACTTATCTCCCCACAATTTAATTCATCAGCTGTCAAGCTCACAAAGGAAATCACAAGTGATTTCCAAGGCTGTATCATTAATAAGAAAAATATCAGGCCAGATCACAGCAGAGATCCAAGAAAATTTAGGAAGACTGGTAACAGGAAATCTGAAAATCATCCCTGATTCAAAAAGGAGATAGACAAGACCTAACCAAAGAGGTGAAACAGCTTCACAGTTCTACAAACCAGGAGATGCAAAGGAAAAAGCATTTGCCCAGATCTACCAGTTCATCTTTGACTACTTCACCATCAAGTGTTGCTCACAACAGAGTCAGGCTAACATGCATCAGGGTAGCTGGTGAAGAAAAAGGGAAAGAGAATCCAGAGGAAAGAAATACAAAATCTAGGATGTCAGTTCTCTTATTTGTAATAAAGTACGGGGTAAGGTACAGTTTCATTTGGGTGTCAGGGAGACAACAGCAGTTATCAGCAATCTCTACCATATGTTGATGAGTTGGTTTTAAACTAGATGTTCAAATCTTAAGCCATTAGTATGAAGTTAAAGTCTTGTATTAACTGAATGATCACGCTCACAATATTCATACGGTACTCTTTTACTTGCACAAATATTGATAGAAATATCTGTATCAGCATCTCTGGGCCCAAACATTTTACTCAAAAGTTCAATCTCAATTACTAAGAAGAACATTGCCTCCCTTTGTTGAGGCAAGAAAAAGTCCTGAGCCAAATCGGTAGTCCTGGGGCACAATCTCTTCTGAAGTCATAGGCAATGCTACCTGAGCCAGTCTTTGGGGAAATGCTACTAGGTCTGAAGAGGAAGGTGGACAGAAGGTGGTTTGGGCAATTCACAGGCAGACACACCACCTCTGGGCAGGTGGGTGAAGACCAGGCCGATTCACCATCTAGCAGCAATTTGGCTGCCTCTGTAAAACAAATCTGACACCGCTGCTCAGGATACAGGTCCCTGCACAACAGCTACGATGATCTGTAGAATGATCTGTCAAGGGACAACCCCCAGGTGTGTAAGTGAACCTTTCAGATGGCAGGTGGGGCATTCTGCTCACAGTCATATTCCTTCACTGATTCTTATGCAAGATTTGTTTTCAGCAACGCATATAACAGCACAACCTGAGATATCTTGAGTCATTAAAAAAAATAAACAGGACCAAAAATAAATTTAAGAAAAACCCACAAAAAAAACAGAAAAATGGTTCAATAACCTTCTGTTTGGTTTGGGTTTATTTTACTATCCTCCTTACTTAACTGTATTTTATAAAAAAAATCAAAATTTTATCTTTTACCTTCTTGTATCTTTGCTTTTAAAACATGACACATTCTGTAGAGAGAAAAACAAAATCCAAAAATCAAAATACAACTTATTTTTGTATTAAAAAAAAATTAAAAGCAATCACCCAAGCTACAGCAAAAATACAGGCAGATAGAAAGCAACTGTGTTCATATTCAAATTCTGTACTTTAAGCCATCTTTGATCAACTTGATTAATATTCTTTTCAAAAGATTTTATAGCTGGTGTACTTCATGAACGCAATTAAAGCAGATTAATCTGTTCTGAATTCTGTGTTTCATAAATTACTGTTCCTCTGATTAATTTTACAAAAAAACACATGTAACTATGTAAAAATGCGTTTTTCTCATTGATAAAACAAGCCTGTGACACAGCTTCAGTACTGGCCAAAAGATATCACTGTAAATATCTAATAAATCAGCAAGCCTGATGATGCAATGTCATGTGAGCTAATACACAAAATACTACCACTTCTTACTCAAGTAGAAGAAAGCCCAATTCTCAGCTTACAGCACCAGCTTGGCTAAAATGCAATTCTTCAGGTAGCAGCACCTATGGGCTAATGCCACCAGCTAGTCAAAGGGACTGCAGCTGATCCACAAACCTTCCTCTACTGAAGCAAATAAGAAGATTGTAATCAAATTCAAACAGCACGGTTTCACACAGCTGAATTTCAGAGGTGCTGGGTCCGAATGGGACCCATCTGACTCCTGATCTGCAGGAGAGACTGAGTTTGACCTCTCCCCAGGACTGCCATGAGCAGCCCGAGGTCACTTCACCCCATAAATCCCCTCGGCTGGCGCTGCAGCTGAGCGTCGCTGAACGCAGGTACCCTCTGGGAACACTGGGATGTTGTAATTAGCAGCGAGACTTGTAATGCATTCCCTGGCTAGAAACAAGGGTTGCTGTGGCCACTAGAGTAAAAGAATGTGAAAAGGGACTGGGGAAGAATTAAAAAACAAAACAAAACAAACCAAACAGGTAACAGTAGAGAAAACACAGTGATAATCTATTTAAGTATAATAACTCATATGAAAACAACAACTATCAGTATCAGCTGAACTGTCAAACAGGTATTACAAGAAACAGTGGGGTTTTTTTTAAAGAATAACATTTCCTTTAAATTATTATTTCAGTGGAGAGGAGAACTGATACACAGGAGATATCCCTGACACAAGCTTCTGCTTCTTGATGTCTAAATTATGCTAGGGTTTGGGCTGGGGTTTTTTTGGAGAAATGAAGTATTTAACATGCTGTTTGCAGTGCAACACTAATCTAAACCCCTCTTTTATTTTTTGTCAAATGCTGCATCACTCACGTTAAGCTTACCATTAACTGTGAGCTGTTAACATGTCTTAGTGTGGTTTCAGTGTTCCTATGGCAAGGCTAAACAGCATTTAGAATACAATGATATCCCCAGGCCTGCACTGTAGTTTCTGAAGCACAGATTAAGCACGGTATTCTGCTCAACAAGCTCATCACTGTTAAGTAACTCATCAGAAAATAAAGAGGGAATTATCAAATGGGAATTGCCAAGTAATTAGTTCTCTGAAGCAGATGACATACAACTGTTAAAGGGAGGGGCTTCCCTGTTAGTCATATGTCAGAGTAGAGCCTACTAATCTGTAAATAAAAATGTATTACATATGATTAGTGCTATGGGTTTTTAACCACTAGTGGTACATGGAGAATAAACTTACAACTTCTTCTAGTGCATTTATCTACTAGGGGTTTTTTTCCCTCTTGTATACACTGAATTTTCAAACCATTCTGGATCTACTTGCTGTCAAGAGTATCTGGGGAAAGCTCTTAACATGACACAGTAACAGGAAGGGGATGAGCTCAGGGGCTAAGGAAGAGGAGAAACACTTTTACTATCATACTAGCTTGAAAAATCACTCTCTACTCAGTTCCTACACTTAGCACTGAAAAGGAACAGCACCAATGAGAAAATGTTCACTAGCATAAAAATTCCCAGAACGGGAAAGGAGGATTAAGGCCAGCTTTTTGAAATTATTCTTCTCTGTTAAAGCCTAACTTTCTCTAAGTAGCTGGCCTCACAGAAATGCTACATTTACAAAACTACAAGGGCCTTCACGCGTGGGTACCTGACAAACAAAAATGTGGTAACAGTCACAACCACGCTCCAATATGAGTGAGAAACATTTCAACATTTGCACTTTTTATAGAGCAAAGAGTGACTCAATAAATCCTTAAGTCAGGTTTGCAGCTAGTCCCAAAATGGGTTGATCGCTGCTAAGTAACTGATCAGAAAATAAAGAAGGATTTTTCAGACTTGGGGGTTGCCTCCATCGCAGCATCTCACCAGGAGGAACTCTTCAGCTAACACACTTAAAGCCAGACGCTGCCACTCGGGCTAACTTTCAACCAAAACCATACCCCTGGTACTGAGGGCTAACTGTGACCCAAAACCATACCTCTGGTAGCAAGGCATGGCAAAACCCACCGGTACAACCCTGCTCAACACACATAGCTGAGGGGAGGGCGGGAGGAGGGTGCACACGGATGCTGAGGCTCATACACAGCCAAATGTCGCAGCGAGTCATCTCACCGCCTTCAGCCCCCAGCACCTAGAATTTCTCCGTCTCTCTGATATACTACTCTAATATCCGAAAGACCATGCTTTAAAGTAACACCAACAAGTTACAGCACGTGGGACAGCAAGTCTCTTATTCCACTTGCAGATATATATTTTTAAAACAGAAGCGGGAAGGTGAATCAAACCTCAGATCTTGGCTTATATTGTTAGAAACACACGCCTCGTGTTTTTATGTAGAAAGAACACTACACCCAACTCCATTTACACTTTAAACTGTTACAAAACTGCCAATCAGTCAGACATCAGATCTCTAGCATCTGCTGAAGGAACAACAGAGCAAAAATGTGAAAGATCAGGGCTGAGGTGATGTAGTAGGGCTGAGGGGATGGCAAAGCCTCATTTCTAACATGTCAGTCTGCACTCACATCACTTCATGTAATTTACCTTACAGTTATTCACCTACATACAAAACAAACAATTTAAAAAAAAAAAAAATCTAATTGCTATCCAATTATACCTCGTTCATATCACTTGTGCTACTAATACATTCAAAATCTCCATAATGTACCTTCTTTTAGCCCTACAGCCATTGTAGTAGGCCTTAGTGAACAGTATGAGAAGGAAGAAATAAAACCAGCTTGGATAAAAGGACATCAATGTTGCAGTCAAAAAGCCACCACCGGACACACTAATATAGAGATGGATTAGCTCTTTTTATGTTCACTACAAAGTATTTTAAAAGGACAGGTTGTTGTCCATTTACAGGGAGTAGTAGCCAGAAGTCTGCAGGAAAGAGAAATTATGTCTTACATAAAAAATCAGTCACATTAAGTAGTGTACAAACTTACTTACGGAAAATTCAGAAAAAAAAAAAAAGTTCTTACAAATGGGCTGCAGCTGTAAATTCAACCCAATACTATAGTATGATTAACAGATACCAAGTGACTCAACAGTGGAAAAGATTAATAAGAACTTTTTAGTTGTTAAAATATCCAGTGTCTCACACAAAATCCTGTCAACATAACTGTTTAAAAGAAAGCATTGAGTCCTTTGCCTACGTGGAAGGAGGAAGTGCACGCTCTGAACAAATAAAAATAACTCTATGTTTCATAGAGCAGGCTAAAATCAGCTAAAGTCATGATTAAAAAAAAAAAAACAATAAAGCCATATATCTATTTATTTAATTAATTTTACTTTTACTGATCCTTATTCAGGCAAGATGCTTAGAAGGCTCTGCAAGGAGGCTGGCTGAACTGGAAGGGTGACCACACCAACACACCTGGAGTTTGCATGCAACAGCAACGTTACTCCCCGAAGCCATGCGAGTCCTCATGCGAGTAAAGCCATGAACACACATGTAGGGCCATCAGGCCCTAAGTAAGGTTTCTGAGATCTGATTTTGCATGAGTTCAAACGCGTCTCACGTTTGGTCCCTCAGACAGACTCTGTGGCAATAACCTAGGTCTGCCTGAAAAGGAGAGGGGCTGTCATGACCTTTACCCTGAAACAAATGCAAAAGCGGGAAGTACAATGGATCTGAGTGTGGGATGCTCCATCTCCAGCTGCAGGACCTCCCCATGGCTGCACGGCACCTGGTCACGTTTCTTTCACATGTCAATACTGTGAACTCCCACCTGGTACACCCAGTGATGGAGAGATTTATAAGCAGGCAGTCTCTACCCCAATAACTTTTATTTCACTTATTTGGCTGTACAGTGTGCCTTGATCATTCTCTATAGAAAATGAGAACTAACTAACGAGGCCAACAGAGGTACCCCAAACTCAGTGACTAAAATGTCCAACAAGAAAAAAAAGAAGCCAAAACAAATCTTATCTAAGGTCCTAAAACACAACACTGTACTTCAAGCTGCACTGGTACAAAAAAAGGTGGTATAGTACTATGCACTTGTCATGCCTCTGCACCCGATTTAAATAGGTTATATTTTTATCCAAAATATTTGCTTAACATCTACTACACTCTTTTTCAGGCAATCACAAGAAATGCTAGATGCTAAAACACTCGAGGTGACTTCACAGTACATTGTGGATAACACGATTTGATTATTCATAGGATTTGACCACTACACTATAAACTATTGCTTCTTCTAATTAATACATATAAGCCTTTCCTGTAGTAATCACTTCTGCAGATAAATACAATTTCATACAAGGCACGAGCTAATTCTGAAAAAAATGAAACGCTTTGGGGCAATCATAATGTCATAACAAAAAGCTTTCTTCGATTCAATCTCCCAAGTCAATAGCTGCTACCAAGTCAGTTTTCTTCTAAAATGGAAAGACGAAACGTGTCAGCGTACGGGCACTTTGTCTGGTTTTTCACTCTCAAGAAATTCTTATTGCTCCGAAGAGATATAGTGGTTACAATCCACCCCTACCGTCCAAGCTCATTTGTAAACCGTAACAGGCATGACTTTGCATGTAACTACTTGCTCAGGCAACTTCCCTTTAAAGCACAGCACCCTTCCCCACAGCCACAATAAAACGTAATTTATGTGCCGTATACTTTTCTATGACATGCTGTATACATTAAAAAGTCATTCTGCAATGGAGACCTTCTGATCAGCCCCTCATAAACAGAATGCTATAGTAATTAAGTTTTCTGGCTGTAAGTTGAAAAAAAAATCCTTTGATTTTCTGCAAGTAAGCACTACATTTCATTTTCTTTTATTTAAAGACACAGGCAATTTTCTTATGACCTTTATCTTTTTTTTTTTTTTTTTAAGCATTAGCAGTATTGCCAATCCCAAGCACTCAAAAATCGTGTAACAGGTCCAAAAATCCAGGCTGGCTTAATGACAATCAGATTAAAGAAATAAAATAAAAATTTATGTTCTTTTTATTGGCAGTATGATCACTGAGCCTTTAGACTTGTTCTTTTCAAGGTATTCTCCACAACCACACGGGAGGGAGAGAGAGAGGAGAAAGAGAGCAGATTGATATATGTGCACTATTGCATCCTGTCTGGCTACGGCATTTAGGGGGAAAAAAAAACCGGAAGAATTGAAAACATTTCTCAAACCAGAGTAAAAAGACATCCAGGCACGTCAGTATGACTAGTTATCCTGGGAAGTAACCTTATGCCAGAAAAGGTTTAGTGCACAGGAGGAACTCAGGACACTAGAATAGTCAAGAAGGCTGCAAGCAACAAGAATCACGGAAAAGTAACATAAAAGTGCAGGGAGGATTTATACAATTTTACGCGTGGCATTTCACAACAAAAATCAAAGCCTGTAAACTTTCTCATTCATACTATCATCTTTTAGTAACTGAATATGCTCTGACCTGAGGTGAGCATTAAAATCACTCATCTGGAACCCACTGTCCTGTAAGTCACCGAACTGAGTCACCAGAGTTAATGGAATTTTTCTGAGGAGAGTTTCTCAAGGACCTCTACTGTCAGGCAAGGGAAGTACAAATCACGGGTAGGTAACTGTACAGACACCGGTAAGGTGTCCACGCTGATTAAAGCCCAGAGTAGAAAGTGTACGCTTCTTCGAGGAAACAAAAAAGCATCATTTTCTCACCTTATTGGCAGTGCATATCTGCGTGGTGAAGACAAAAAGGAAGGTGGTCACTGTCCGGCAGGGGTCAAGAATAAATTCACAGCTTGTATTGCTTGCCCATCTGGCTTGGCCTGCAATGTGGCTGTTGATCCAGGAGTTGAGGAGATGGAAACCAAAATAAAAAGAAACAAAAACACAGTTAAGCGTCAAACAATTTACAACATGCTAAGACAGCCCAATGAAGACTGACAGAGACTGCTTTTGCTATTACTCAAGCACAAATAAGCTATAGATTTAATCCTGCAGACAGAGCACATAGAGAGCAGAGCCCATTTATTCAAACTGAGTGCTCTTTTTCTAAATGTGATCTTAATGAGGTGAAGAATCATAAGCGGGTTTAGATGACTGTCTTCACTGCCAACAGAACATGTTTTATTTAAGGAGGGGCATCATCCAGAAAACATATTGCTGCAGCTACTACTATTAGGTGAAAAATAATCAGCTTTGGGAACATGACATTACCTTGTGCACTATTCTGTCATTAATAGTGGCATCGTAGAGTTAATGCATATTACTGCAAATCCCCAAATAATATAAACAAAGGAAAACTCTACCAATGTTATGGGTTATTTTTTCTGTTTCTATATTTTCGCTCAGTAAAATTACACAGAGCCAGCACCGAATTTCTGCTGACATCACATATTAAACAACATACATTTTGGTTTTTCACTTGGAATCTCACCAAATATCATTATCACTCTTGGGACAATAAAAGGATTTAGTAGGACCATTTCGCCCTCGCCAAGAAGCATTTTTGCTGTTTTAGTTCATAAGCATACTTACTCGTTCCTATTTATGGAAGGATTTACACACACACTTAACTCTAGATAGCTTCTTTAATCAATCCTCATTCAGCAAAACCCTCACTGGGACACGTACTAAACTAACTTTGCAGACTGGGACCAATACACACATACAGATTTGCCTGTGCCTGTGTTGCACAACCACCTCAGACTACAGCTTCAAGGGAAAGGGAAAAAAAAAAAGCAGCATTATGTTCTCAACACATGCACTGGGATCAAAAAGGAAATATGGTCATCGATGAGGTTTTTATCTTTTTGCAAAAGTCAGGAGTCAGCAAAGTTCCTGACATTTTAAAACATTAGTCATGTATCAGCTCAGCCAGAACCAAGTAAAAACCTTCAATTTCTTTAAACACAGAACGAGACTCCAAAATACAGTGCCTTTGTCCAAATACCTATTTATTTATTTATCACACTTAGAGTCTTGCATAAAAGTAAAATGAAAGGATGAGGCCAGGATTTTCAGTTTGCAAAGCTCAGGCTACTGAAGTCACTGGAACACAGCACATCATTTCTTTGCAATGAAATATTTACCCGTGCCGAGCCTGTCACACTTCTGCTTCTCACGCTAATTATATTCTTTATATCTTAAAGCAGAGCTGGTTACAGCCGTCTCAGAAGTGCCCTACAACTAAACCTGTTACCTGTGCCCTGAGAACGGTGCTCGCGGTACCCACACCATCCTCCAAAGCCGCCAAATCATGCACAACCCCGAGTCTGTCACGCAGCCCCACAGCTCCCGAGCGGCACCGGCGTGAGCTGCCTCTCTTCAGACCATCCGTGCAGGTCTGACAGGCCTTTCCTTCAGAGCCTGCCACGCTGCTTCGGCGCGTTCGCCCTCCAATTAGCGCACCACAACAAAAGCAGCACACCGTATGAACGGCGACAGTGATAACCCTGCCTGCCACCTGCCAAGATGTGCTGCTAAACTTCACCGAGGGGAAAAATCAGGCCTTGATTTTGTTCCACTGGCTACATTACTAAAACGATTCTTTTTAAATTCTGAGGTTTAAATCCTTAGCTGCTTTTCAGGTGGCTGCATTTAAGTGTCTATTTTCTTAATTAACAGGAAACTAGGCCACTGGATCTATTACATAAAATTTTTTCTTAAGTGAAATTCCAGGTCTTTTGTAAATGCTTTTGAAAACAAGGGTAGTTTTTTCAACTTTTCCAAATAAATTCAATCAAGCCAGAAGGGCAAGGGAGAAAAGACGCACTGCTTATTTTCAAAAAGTCTTTTAACTATGTATATATGGCCTTTTTGAAAATAATTACTTTCTAACGCTCTTAGTCACACAGGTAATTTGTCTTAAAATAAAATATGCATAAGCAGCATGCGGCACACAAGGGCTCACTCTACAGGAGTCGTCCTGCGTACGATTATTCCACACTCTCCAGCCCATCCTCCTAACAGGCTCTTCTATTTCAAGCCACCTCCTCGGTACAGAGGCCCAAAACGGAGGCGGCTGTGCTGAGCAGAGGATCTTCTCTCCTAAGAAAAAGGGCCGAGTTAGTCGAGGCACTGAAAAGCTGCACTTCAGGTGTAGGAAACTAACCCAAAACTCCCCGTGCCCTTGCCCCTGTGAGGAGAAATGCCTCTGCTGGGCAGGGGGGCTGAGACCTGCAAACTCGTCACACCGAACCCGAGACCACCAGCTGCCTGGCACCACGAGAGCTGAACCACGGACAGGCGTTTCTCATTACCTCCTCCAGCTCCGGTGCTCTTACCATCAGAGCGATTAAATATATCTGGTTTACTGAGATATTTCTGGATTGCATTATGTTCCACCCTGGTACTACAAACGCTCGGGAGCTGTGGGTGCTGATGATTTCTCATCACTGAGACACGAAATCCTCTGGGCCAAGTTCAATATTAGTGTAAGTGCATGCAAGATTAGTGACTGGAATAGGGGTGTTAACCTCTTCTGCAGACACTTAACGCAGCTCCCTAATCAGGAAAAAATCCTATTTAAGCCCACAATGCTTTTTGGCGTAAAAAAGATATAGAGAAAATAATGGTGATACGCAGCAGATCACTTTCTGAGCTCTGTTACTCTACTACATGCCTGGATTAAGTCCAACAAATGGAGTTATTCTAGATATACAACCATGTAAGTGGCTCACAGTCCTGTCCCCTGGAGTCACTCCAGATTTATGACATTACAACAGAGTGCCAAATTTGGTGCCTTTAAAACATTATACCTACGTCTGTGAAAAACCGGCTCAAAAGAGAGGTGTCCAAACACCGTGAATGAAGACAAATATACATTCCTCAGTTAAATATATTTTTAAGAGCAGCATGCAGTTTGAAGCTAATCAGATTGCATTTTTTTTTCAAGGTATTACTAACTTTGTGGTAGAAAGTCTCTAATCTATGGCTATAATATTTTGATGAGCACAAACGAAAAAAAAAACAAAACAGAAACTAGTTAATGATGAGAAAATGTTTTTAATAGTATATACTTATTTTTTCATCAATAGAAAATCAAGTCAGCTCTCACTTAAAACAAAAAAGGGCCTAGACCTTGCTAATAACTACAGAGAGACTTAACAAATCTAAGTGACGATAGTGATATCGGGTATCACTGTTTTTAATTTTACTGGCCGGATGGTGTAAAGTACAGTACATGGGTGGAGAATAACAAGCTTGTGGCCTAAACTATGAACGCTGGAATGGGAACTGTTACAAACTCACAAACACCGTTACAGCCACCAAACAGTTAAATGAGCCAGGCAGAAAAAAAAAAAAAAAAGGAAAGAAAAAAGAAAACTCCAAAGAAACTTTTATGCTTTTATAAGCCAAAAGCATTTTTACAATGTACCACACCTTCGCTAATTTGCTAGTAAGACACGCAAGTGGCACTGACGATTTGGCTAACCTGCTAAGCGTGCCACGTACCGTCCCATCCGCCTGACACTAGAGTAGGCACACAACACCCTCCACGAGCAGCTCAGCCATGAGGAGGCCAGCGCCGGCCCTCCAATTTTCGGCGAGCCCGTGGTGGCCGCAGCCGTACCCCAGCGCGGCGGCACGGCACTGCACGGCGCGGGCAGGGCTGGCGGGAGCCCGGTGGGTCGCTGCCAGCCGCACGCACACCTGACTGGACGGTGAATATCGTCTGTTACCATGGCAGCCTGATCTAATTACATGACTGATCAAGGCTGGAGTAAGCGGCGCTGAAAGCCTACACCGCTGACATGTCGCTACACGATGGGAGAGACAGACAGACAGGCAGGCGAGTGCGGAGGAAAATCTATCGACCTCTGCCTTATGTAAAAAGTGAGGAGATTACAGCCACCCTTTAAAAAAAACTGCTGCCCGTAAAATACCCAGATGGTTTTATGAACAAATTAGGTGCAATAACGTGCAATTACAACTTACTATTATCTCGCAGCATCACAAAAATAACTACGGCGTAATATTTTCCCCAGCCATTCTCAATTTCCCTCTCCCTCATTCATAACCCTTGCTCCGTAGCATAAAACTGAACTGTGTCCATCACCCGAACCGAAATAGATTAACACGAAGCTGGGATTTTCCTTCAGGGGAAGGCTTCGTTCGAAACTGAAATTAAAAGTCCTTGACTTCTCAGTGCGGAAGCAGAGTAACTCACTATGCCTAACCACATCTGACACGTAAAGTAACCATTACTGCATAAAATACATAACCATGAGCGTTAAAGGTTAAAGTGTAACCTGCATTATAGAATATGAATTTTTTTTTTACCATATGAAAGGGAAAAGGTCTCCGGCAAAGGTCATCTACCTGCACCCTTGCAGATCCGTACACAGAAAACATTTGTAAGGATGACGGTTTTACAAACCCGGATTTCTTCGTCTGGGCATAACAGGAATGCTTAAAATGTTTCCCCCAATTCTATCTGGAGTTCAGGCTCTCAAGGGAGAGATGCTGCTCTGAGGAGTCCCTATTACACAGCATACGGTAAACAAAATAAAAATAGCCTGTCGCTCTTGTTATCTACACAGTGCATTATATAACGGGCTTCCGAGTTGTTTTCTTTTCTATTATTACTCTTCAGTAATTCCTCCTCTTCAATAACATGTAAATCGCTCCCAATTCTGTCATTTTATTATTATCACTATTACTATTACAGTAGGAGCTAACGTTTACCAGCACGCTTTAATTTAGACTTTAATATCCTTTGGAATCGCATTGATGGATTCAGCACCCACAAACGTACAAGGGGTTATTTATTTGTTTTTCTGCCGGTAGATTACGATGCCTTCGGCAAAATAAAAGCAACAAATAAATAAAAAATAAATAAATAAATAGAAATAACCCCACAACCCAAACCACCCAGCCCGACCGAAGCCAACCCCGAGGCGGAGGGGGGAAGGGGAGGGCGAACGGCAGGAGGGCAGCGGCCGCCGCTGGACGCGAGCGGAGCCCCGGGGCGGCGGCGGGGAACCCCGGCCCCGCTCCCCGCGGCCGCCCCGGGACGCCGCCGGCCGGACGCCGCGGGCAGCGGCCCCGCCGGAGCAACCCCCCCGCACCGCCGGGCCTCCCGCCCCGTCCCTCCGCCGGCGCTGCCCCTCCCGCCCCCGCTCCCCGGCCGGCAGTACCGGGTGGCGTCTGCAGCCGGCCTGGGCCCTGAGAGAAGCGGAGCGGGGCCGCTGCCGGGCACATCCCAGCGCCGCCTCCTCCTCCACCGCCGCCTCCTCCTCCTCGCTTCATTCACCCTCCGGCTGCCGCCCAGCCCCGTACTACATACGCCGTGCGGCGGCGACCGGCCCCGCCGGCACCCGGCCCCGCGCTGCGCCCCGCCGGGCCCGCCCGGCGCACACGCTCCGCACAGCCCCCCCGCACCGCGCAGCCACACGCACGCACAGGCACACACACACACATACACACACATACACCCCGTGTCGCCACACGCACGGCGCACAACACACACACACAGGCGCAGTCTCACACCCCAAGACCGCCGCACGGGGGGCAGCCGCGGCTCGCAAAATGTCCACCGGCCCCGCGGCCACCAACACCCCGCCCGGGCCGAGGAGGGGGGTGGGGGGGTAAGGAAGGAGGAAGGAGCCGGGAAGAGGTGGGGGGGCAGCGCTGTACAAGCGGCTCCCGCTGCGGGGCCGCCCCGGCCCCAGTGCCTGTCCCCAGCCCCCCTGCTCCCGCGGCGGGGCTCGCCGTGCGTCCGCACCTCCCGCTCCGCTCCCTGAGCCGGCGCTCTCGGCCATTTCGCGGCCGCTCCCCCCACCCTCCTTCCCCCGGGGCCGAGCCCGGCGCGGCAGCGCCTGCGGGCCGGGCCGGGCCCTGGCGAGCCGGGGGCGGCCGCAGCGAGGCGGACCGTAGCCCCGCGGCGGGGTGGGCAGTGCGCTGCCCTCCCTCCCCGCGACCCCGTGTTTTTCCAGCTGGAAATTGCCGGCGGTTTGCAGTCTAAACAAGGGAAGAAGCCGGGGGACGGGGGGAGACGCAGAAAGCAGAGGAGGAAGAAAAAGCCACTTACTGTAAAGTGTCAGTGGAGGTGCGGTTGGCGGGGGAGGGGGGGGTCAGAGGGAGACTCACATACAAATGTCTTCCTAGCTGATCACGGGGCTTGGGTCTGCTTTTTTGTTTGTTTGGTTTTTTTCCTTCCCCCTGCAGTGACACAGGTCCGGGATGTCTCCACCACTCTAGTAGAAATGATGTCTGCGGTACAGCGCTCGCTCCCTCTCCTCTCTCCAGCATGTAAATGGGTAATAGAAGCCAAATATGGAGCAGTTGGCTGCCTCTGCAACAGCTCAAGGATCCTACTTCATGCAAAAAAGGGGGGGGGGGGGAAGAGAGAAGGGAGGAGGAGGAGGAGGAGGCAAGGCAACACTGGCAGGCGGCCAAGAGAGCCACACAGATTATTGCATACGCACAGCACCGCCGGGCCAAGGCGGCCTTAACCCTTTGCGGGGCCGCCGCACGCTGCCCGGGGGCGGTGGCGGCGACGGGCCCGGGGCCGCGAGCGGTTGGAGGAGGGGGCGGGAAACGACGACTCGACTCTCCACTTACCTTCCCCCTGTAACACTTCAAAGGCCAGGGTGGCTCTCTACGGCGGGATTAATCCTTGCGAACGCCGCTGTTCCACAGAAGTCCCTGCTCCTGTGGCAGGCTGCGTCGCCGGGTTCTCAAAAGCACTTTGCAGGCAGGCAGAAATGAGCTGGGGAAGGAGAAAAACCCCAAACCCAAACCCGTGTTGTTTAAACGGGAAAAAGAGACAGCTAGCGAAGCGTGCTGTCCTTCAGAAATGGCAGGGAATGCTGGTTTAAGGGATGCATGAAAATCAGTTGCTCAGTCAAGGCTGGTCTGCCTCTCTAAGGGAGGAAATAAAACTGTGCTGGAAGCCAGGGAATGCTCTCCAGCAGCCTCTGCAAGAGTCAGAAGTGGGTGATTTTATTTAAGATGCCATATTGCATTTCGCTGTGGAGAACTGTGAAGTGATTTAGAGCAAAAGCCTGCATCCCACTCCCTTTTTCTGAATTAGTTTTATTTATCCGGATCCTTGGCATATGCTTGAGTTGCTTTGTAGAAAGTACCTTCCACTTCATTCAGACCAAAGAGGCTCTGACTCATACCGTCACTGAACTACAAGACAGGCAGGGCTGAACCACGCATGTTTGGGTACTAACTCCCTCTGGATTCCTCAGTACGCATCTCATCAAAGATCCCCTCGCATCTCTCCCAGCTGTACATAGTCCACTGTCAGCCTCTCCCAAACTCCCCCTCAACTAAAGCAACTTCCACTTCCCCAGCGCTCCAGCATCAGCTCATTACTCTCTTTACCTTTCTCAACACGGGTCTCTGCAGTGCCATAAACTGCAGTGATGGGCAAATAACAAGCACAGATGCAAATGGGAGACAGGAGACAGTACCCTTCTTCTGGACTGGCTCACTCTGTTCTTCCAACTCTTAGAAGAAAAGACAAAACACCAAATTACCAAGCTAGGTACAATTTAGGGAAATAAAACAAATTACGGAAGAAATGAATGGGAGGAATACGGCCAAAGGACAGCAGGCTCCCAGGCTTGCATGCAACCTGACAGTGGTCTATAGAGCGCCATTCACTCTCTGCTTTGGCATCAGGAAGGGAGGTGCAGCACAGAGAAAGCCTCTCCCCAACCCAAAGACGTTGCAAAAACTGTTGCATAAATACCAAAGGACATTATGTACCAGCTCCATAGAGCAGATGTGCATTCCCTGCATGGCCATCCAGACCAGGCTGTTTATTGCAGCTTGTACCAATTCACCATAACAATAAGCTCCAAGGTACTGGGTTTCTAGTGCAGGTATAAACCCTATGTGTCCCTTATGTATCAGCATTAAATCTAGCATTAGAGTCTAGATGCAAAGTACCCTAGGACTCAGCTTGTCGTTATGCAGATCAGCAGTAGTCCCTTCTATAAATGACTGTACTAGTTCACCGTAATTGCTAAAGAATGTAATAATAACATTATGAACTGCAGCGCTCTTGATTTAGAGTTGATACCGTAATATAGACTAGCTTTCAGAAACATAAGGATCTTTTACCACAGCACCATCTTTAGTTCAGGTTCACTATGAAATACAATGTCATTTATCATTTTAGGAGTGGTCTGGGGACAGAAGCAGGAACAGGCCAAGATGCCTGGACAAACGTGCCACTCAGCTTTACGACACGGTTAATCTAGAGCTGCAAAGCAGACAGCAAAATTACCTTCAGCCCAGCTAATACAAGGTTCAGTGATTCAATAAAAGGAATCGAGGGAGAGAGATAGAGACTGGAGATGCCTGAAAATCAAGTGAAAGCCCTGGAGAAGCTGCAACCCCATCATCAGGGTTCAATTCTGAGTGCGCGGCATTCTCCCATCTGCCACCTTTTTCATTGCAGTTGTACAGAATGTTACCTCAGGAGAAAGGAATCTTTCCTTCTCAAAAGTTCACCTTGCCAAGAGGTGTGGCACGCACAGAGAAAGAGAAGCCACATTCATGCTGAAGCAAGCTTTGGGCAACTTTCCCTTCTGCAGCAGGCTCATGTAAGAGGTTGTGTATTCCTCCACTCTGTGGCTGTGGTATTTGCCACAGGACCCGCATTTTTTTGCCATGCTCCAGGCTCTAGGCTTTTAAGTCTTCATCTATGTTTCTGTTTCAGAGTTGAAAAGAGATTCCTAAAGTCTAAGTCTATTGTAAGTTGAAGCAATACTGTTTTCCTCAGGCATCAGGCAGCCTTAACCCATGGCTTTGGGAAGTGCCACAGCTGCCACCAGCCATGTCAGGTTCATAAGCCATTCCTCACCTCTGTTTTAACTTGCTATATGTTGATTGCATTAACAGATGAGAGATGAGGGGACTACTCCTCCATAGACATTGCCTGACACACAGGATATACTACCATGTCACAAGATGCCCATGTGCCTCTGCAGCTCCCCTGCTCATGGCCTATGCCCGTGCTCAATATATTCCCTCCACAAACAATACCACAAAATATGGAGGTGCTGGTGAAGGCAGAGGGAGTGGGAAACAGCACCTGAATGTGAGCTTTGCTGAATGGCCAGGACAAAGGTCCCTTTGTACCTATTAAAGCAGTGCAGCCTATTGACCCAGAAATGCAGACCTAAGCCAGAAGAGAAGGTAATTTGCTGTGGAAAGTAGACGTTATTTTACCTGCCACCAGGACAATTCATACAACGGGAATGGAGAGAGGCAACTCAGCCCTGAAGTGGTCATATCCTGCTTGAGGGCTACTCCAGATACCTGCAGCACACTCTCACAGCAAAGAGCCACCCTAAACCCCATCACCTTGCCCCTCTGGGGAGGGCATACAGCAAGGGATGCAAACATAAAAGTAGCAGCCAACTTCCAAAACAAAAGCTGTTCCACTGCAGACCTACCTGCCCCTGGGGAATGACGGAGAGCAGAGATACATGACAGATGCCAGGCAGGTGGCTGAGTGCGGTATGGACAGGGGTCCAACACCCCAGTGGCGAGTGGGACACAAGAACGCACATCAACTCCAGTATTTTTATTTGCTGCTGGTGATGTGCTGAAACTGATACGGCTCCCAGCTGAATACAGTCTTGACCAAAAGATATTAATCAATTTGACATGCAAGACGCACACTGTCTAGAAGAAACTTTCAATCCACTAGTTGTACAGTATCATCTGCAGTGCGTATTTTTTACAATTAATAGTATCTACAAAAAGTGGGAAAATAAGAGGCCTAAGCAGTTGTTGGTTTGGGGGTTGGTTTGTTTGGGGGTTTTTGGGCGGTTTGTTTTGTTTTGTTTTTTTAAACATTAACATTCAGGGAAATCCACTGATTAACAATGTATTGAGTGTGAAAAGTAAATTAATAATTATTGATCATATGGTCTAAGTCTTCAGTTTGTCATAAAATGACATTGTTGGTCTCATTACAGCCTCTAGTGGACAGTAGTAATCCACTTCACAGATCTGTCATACAATTTGCTCAAATAACAAGCGTTACCAAGGTGGAGGTTACTCCCAGAGAGCATGAACACACAGTCATTCTTATCTGCTGGCAAAAAGGATTTTTGAATGCAAGCAAAGGTTTGTTGTCTTTACTTGTAAGGTGCCTTGCTTTACGTTTCAGGTATTAACACTGACGTGTAAATAAACAGAGAACTTCTGCTATTCATTTCAGTTTCAGACAGCTTTCCTGAAAACTAAATTAATCTCAAATATTTTTATAACAGAAAATATTGGATGCCATGTTTTTGGCTTAAGTAAGATGTTTTTATTCCAACTCAGAATCTGCCGACTGTCCAATCCACCTCCTATCTATTTATAGCCCTCTCGCATTCAGATAATTTTTGCTAATGCAGTTATTTTCATTATTATTTCAGACATATGCAGCTGATTTAAGGCATTTTAACAGCTCTAACAAATGAGAAACTATAATTTGGATTACAGCTGGCTAATTAAGGTATGCCTTCCTCAGGGAAGTTAAAAATGTACAGAATCGAAACAATAATGTATTTGGAATGTATTCTTTAACTTGAAGTGCCACTTGTGTGAGCATAATAAAATATGACTAACATCTTTACTTTTTGTGCATTCACTTAGAAATGAATCTATCTGCTGTCAGAACAGGGATGTTGATGATGTTCTCCAGAACTCAGTGATAATTTTCAGATGGAAGGAAATTAGATGGGTAGACATAGAGAGCCAATGCTGTCTCTTTAAAGCCTCAAGTATCTCATGCAAATTAACATTTAGTGAAATGAGAGCAAAGCATTCATGAAAACTAAGCAAGTATGTAGTACTACACTGTGACTCAAAGAGAAAAATCTTATGGTCTAAAATACTGAGGTCCTTTGGAACTGAATTCAAAGGAATGGCTGCCATTAATTTGCTTCATTTTCCACACTGTGGTTAGGTATCAGTTGTAGGGTCACTGAAAAAATCAGCATTTGTCATGCCTTATTATACAGGCAATGTGATACTTAGGTTAAAATAATGTTTACCTTATAATTCTTTAGCTTTTTCAAAAGAAACCATCAAGTTCCTCTTTGAATAACAATAGCTTCGATAGTTTTAAAGTAACAACAGGTCCTTAGAAAGATGCAGATCTGAAATAAGATGCTTTTGTTGTTATTGTTTTTTTAAACAGGGAAAGCAATTCATTAAGGGATTAAGAAAACTGATGAATCCTCTGAAGCCTTAAAATCAAGACTGATTTAGTCTTTTGAATAAGCTGTCAGTCAGTTACAGGTTATTGATCTGGAAGGAAGACCAGCTAACCTGCCAGTGGCTACACCAGGGTGGACCACAGCCACAGGTAGCTCCATAAGCTGTTCCAGCAGTGACCAGCAGAAAATAAAAGTGCTAGGCCCTTCTCTAGAGGTGCTTAAGTAGCCTAGGTGCCTCTCAAGTAATAACTGCTGTGACCTGTTAGGTGCTTCATGGCCTGTGGTCTTAAGCTGTCAGAGGTCTCCATCCATGTCCTGGTCTTCGTGTATCACCTCTGACCCTGCAGTTATCCCAACAGCTGGTGTAAGCAGAGCGGCCAAGCACGAATGGGAGCTAAAACTGATGTCTTATTCCTAGAACTGATCACTTATACTGGGGTCAAAGTATGCCAGCAGGGAAGCTTGGTGGAGAACGCCTTGTTTCTAGGGATGTCAAGGTAGTGCCCTTAGCAAGGATTAACATTCAACCAAAATGATGGTGCAGACCTCAGGAGAGTTCACCAGTTGCTTTCTGGGAGAGGGCTCTCAGCTGCTAACAGGGAGCAATCGGAGGCCACAAGCCCTTGTAAGAGACACGTGTTGTCCCTTTAAATCATACGTGGTACAGAGACTTATCTGGGAGTTCACTTGCCACGTTTTTTTCTGTCTGTTAAGGGCGTTATGGTCTAGACAGATTAGATTAGCATCTATATTGCAAACATTTAGGGTTGGGAAATAACTCTTGACCTTTCTTAAAGCGTCTTACCCGTATATAAGGCAGTGTGGTTTCTAAAGTCTGTTACAGTCTCTCTGATCAATGCTATACATATTTTGATAAGTGAAATGAGCATTTATGGGAGGAGGGGAATGGCCTAGAGTGGGATGCTTACCTGTTTGAAGAGATCTAGGAACTGAAAACATGGATTTTTGACTCCTAAGTCCTTTAATGGCCCCAACTGAGCTATTCTGGTCTATTGAACAAACCTTTCCTACCTCATGGATCATTGACCTGTCAGACCTTCAGAGCCAATGTGCTCAATTCTGCTGCCAAATCTGCACTTTTTGTCCATGCACTGAAAATCTTTATCTTTTATTGAGAAAAGGTGCCATATATGAATAACAGATATTTTCTACCCTCACTGCCTCTACATCTTCACAAAATATGACACACATGAGCCTTGGTCCCAAATGTCTCATGTGAATTCAGAACTGAAGTTTACGCAATTCAGCCAATACTGGTAGATCTGGGCTCCTGCCTTGGCTTCAAGACAGGGATATGTGCAAGTTGCTTTATGCCCAAGACCAGAGTTATTTTGTATCTACATTTTTACCAGCAAAAAGAAAACTAATAACTAATACAGTAATAATCAGAAATACAGTGATACTCCCAAAATATAGACATCTTTCACACAGAAAAGAGCTCTCATTTTTGTTTTCAAAAGTTACCATATGCAACAAACTGCAGTCACATGCAGCACAGGAATGGCAACTTTGAATGGTGCATAAAAATCAATCAGAATTTTAATTTGGATAATTTCAGTACAAAGCAATTGCTATATCCCCTTGGATTTGATCCATTGTCATGGTCAATTGGAAAATCCTCAGACAGAGATGGACTGCAGGTGTGACAGTGAATTACCTGGAGAGTTAGAAGTCCTCAGCCTGCAAAGCTTTGACCAAGAGCCTAGGTGAGCAGGGGAAATATTTACCTTTCATCCAACTACAAGCTGAAGTGGTATTTTTCCTGTTTCTTCTGCAAGGTCACAGGGATGTGTCCAAAGAACCCTGAAACTCTGTAGTTTAGAAAAATGTCCTTGGAAAAAGCAGTAGGAAGCCTGAGGTAGGATATTACTTTAAACTAGAATTATTTCAGCTTGTGCAGACCATTTCGTAAACAGACTGGCATTGCTTTGACTTCTTACTGCACAGAGGAAGCATCTTTCCCTCAGAGATTTTTCCAGATCTTCTCATTCCCTCTTTACTCCCTTCTTTGTTTACTCTTTGTTCCCCTATTGGCTAAAATGTCATATCATGTCTCTCTCTTTCACCCCACCAACTTTATTCCACAGGGGAGTTCCCATTTATATGTGTCTTCCTACTGCTCTCCTATCATCCTCATATGATGTTATTAACTTATTTATACTTAAGGTAATGAAAGATACCTGTTCAAAGCTCTAAAAGCCCTGGCACATAGCAATTACAAGAAAAAGACAACAGTGTGAAAGCAGTTTTCTCAAAAATAACTTAGGCAGGCACCCAGGTACACCAGAAACACCAGCCCACTGAAAGTACATCTTCATCCTTCTCCTAAATGTGTGTCTTTTGCCACAGGGCCTCTCCAAAAATCATAAAATTGAACCCTTGTGAAGTGTAGGCTCTATCACAGGGCTAGACTCACTCGTGCATAATTTTTCTGCCATGGGGTCAAATATAGCCAAGACAGTGGAGTGGACACCTGGGGGCAGGACCACCTCATGGCAAGCTGTTCCTACACAAGAGGTGCTAGTTCTGAAATGGTTCCTCGCTATACATTTTGCACAGTTTCTATTCTAATTTTCTTTGCACAATAGGACATAAGAATGGCCAGACAGTGGCCAAAGCACAACAGTGGGCATAAGCAGATGCTTAAGGAGACATGGGCATTATATTACTTGCTCCATGTACTCTCCAGCCTCCCACTATTTTCAGCTCAAAGGACTTCCTGAGCAGGATGTGGTTTCTGCCTATTTAGTAACCCTCAGTGGATTTACCTCCGGAGACTTGACCAGTCTTCCCCTCAGCATGTGTGAACTTTAAGCATCCACAGTCTCCTAAATCATACTGCATAGGTCAAGTCCCTGATGCAAGAAGTATCACCTCATCCTGCCTGCTTCATTCCATGCTCCCAGCTCTTACACTGAGACAGAGAGTTGGCTAGTCCCTACTCCTACTCTCCATCCTACCCAGAACTTTGCAGACATCTATTCTTTATGAATTATCCTTCTTCCAAGCTGGAAAGGTTGTTACACAAACCACTCTACTGAAGACTTCACTGCTTCTGCCCCAGTTCTAACCTGGTTTTGAGTCTCTTTGTCTTGGTTTTAGTTCTGTGTCATCCTCACTCCCTCCCTTCTTCTGCCGGTAGAGTAGGAATAGTCAAAGTTATTCTTTCATCTTGCAGAACAGTGGTGACACAGTGAAGTACAAGTATTATTCCTATTAAAGCAATACAGAATACTCTCCTTCCCAAGGCTTTGCCAAGGACTCAGAAAAGCAACAATTTCACATATCAAGGACAAGAGAAAACAGTATTAATATAAACAAAAATAAACCCATGATTTTATCTACATTTTTCTCATACTTGTTTGGCAACGCTGACTGACTAAAACACTTCCCATTTCATAAACTACCTCTGTCAACCAACCTACTCTGGTGTTAAAAATATGAAGTGATGGGACATCTCCCACCAACCTCAGGAGATTATTTCACACACTTACATGCATAGCAGGTCTGAAAAATACGACATGTTACTAAAGTGGTTTTCCTGCCATTTCATCTGTCTCTCCCCTTTCTATGACACAACTCATTTCTTAGGACATAAATATTAAGTCATTTCTCACCTTTATTTGGCCTATCTTCAGCTAGGTATGTAAGCTTGGTGTCTGATTTAAGGTGTACAAGTTGTCCTGTTGTCTTAATGATTCTGAATCATACATTTAAAGTTAGGTGTGTGCTTGAGGGTATGTCTTTGTGAACAAGTTACGGTGAGGCAGTCAAGGGTGTGGATTTACAGGAAACCAGCTACTCTGCAATAACTGCAGGGATGAACATCCCGTGCCTGCTGGTGAGTGCAAAGCGGGTTAGCCCAGAGAGAAACCCTGCCAAGATCATCCCTGCCTTCCCACCATCACTTTTGGGCCGTTCTCTGAATACTGCCCCTTTTGCCAGTCTCTCCCCAGAAGAAATACTATACCTAGAAGTAAACATGATAGTTGCATATAGAGGGACTACCACCTCTCTCACCTCCACACAGCTCAAATCATAAGGTTATTTTAATGTACCCCTACAACCTAGGAAACTGAAATCATATCTGTGAGACCTTGTCTCGCTCGTGGCATTAGAGCTTTAGCCCTTTTTTAAAGTTTATATAGTACAATATATTCTTTGCAGTCTTCATTGGTTATGATACACAAGTCCGCAAATTCTTGAAGCCCTTCTGTTTCCCTCTGTTGGTTAAAAATATATAGCGGGGGGGGACATGAAGGGTGGGAAACAGTAATTCCTCAAATAATGATCATAGTCAAACCATGTGCCCAGAGTGGGAGGAGGAGGCAGAGGGCACAGAATTCATGAGTACTGTATACCAGTACTTGCTGCCCCAAAGATAATTCTGAGAGCCTGTAGGTGTTCTTACAAGATGCATATTACTTCGCAGGGTCCTGCGCAGAGTTGATGAGCTGTACAGAAATTCTGCATAGTTTATAATCTGGGCAAGCATCCCAGCCCGTGTTGTCTCTCGCTAGAGTTTCTTCAAAGCATCAGATGTTCCCAGGACTGCTCCCAGAGGCTTTTAGCTCTGTGCCAGTCACTGCCAAGTTGAACTGTTTCTGCAAGTCCCTTGTAGTGACCGTCGTGAAACTGCAGATGAGGAGCTTGCAGGATCTGCGAGAGCCCCTAAAAGCCTCAACTTGTACAGGAGTCATGGAGTGGCCTCCAAAAACATTTATCTGAACCAAGGCACATTTATCTCAACCTTGTGCATGTTTAAGGTCTCTCCAATGCGATCACAAAATCTGCGTGATGTAGCTTGAAATGGAAGTCTTCTCATGAAAGTTATCCCTTTGGTGATTTCCTAAAACTGGTGCTTATATCCTAACAATTCCTCAGATCCCTAAATGAGGATCAACGCCCCTTTCCTGTTTGAACTTGATGCTCAAGTCAGTTAGATGAGGCCAAATTTCCTCCCAGGCAGTTTACACCATAAGCACACAGGTTATGTTGTCCACAGTAAATGATGCAAATACCTCATTATTCAACATATCTCTCAGAAAAGTTTCCTCCTGAGAAAAGACTGCATTTTTGAGACCAGCTGATTTTTCAGAAATAGCAAACTGTCAGTGGGGCAAAAAGGTAGATTTCTTCAAAGGTGAAATAACATTTTATTTTAACCTACAAAAACAATTTCACAAAAAGAAAATGAAAGAAGAAATTCCAAAAACTTTTTATTCTGTAACTTGCTATTGCTTACTTGCTGTGTTTCCTGAAGATTCACATCTCTTCTTACATGTTAGCATTTTTAATGATTCTTACCAGCCAAAATGTTCATTTGGTTTCTTAAGTTTCAGTACGTTGCCTCCCCTGAATCTGCTACTCTTGTATTAGCGCTTTCCCCACAATAGAATGTTGAATTCAGGTAGTTTACGGTCACCAGTTCCTGGATTCCTTATAGTGGTCAAATCTTCAGTGAGCAGAAAGATAAGCTGTGAGCATTTACCAGCTTGAAATCTCTGCTCTCTAAACAACAGACAAAAAAAATGTTTTTTTAACTTATTTTAGGACTTCAAACTCTGGATATCTGGCTGTATAATTAAAATCTGGATAGTTAAAATGTACTGAAAATACATTTACCATGGAAATGTTTCACCTATTAAGTTATTCCACTTCAAACTCTTCAACTCTGTGGTGTTACTATTTTGTTTTGGTTTGACGTTTGTTCCTTTTAAGCTAACCCCAAAGAATTTCACTCTCACCCATTGTGGTTTATCAAGCTGTAATTTGTCAGCACTGTAAGTATTTGTCATATACACCTCTCTACTGCTCTTCCCAGCTTTTTATTCTATGTGTTAATTAATAGCCCTTCTGTATTGATATTCTTTTCAGGAGAATTAGGAATGCCCACCAGATACTCATCTCCATCACTTGGTAACACTTCTGGTCTGTTGTATAACTCTTGTATAGGGACGCTTGGTATGTAAATACTCTCCTTAATCTTCGCCTTTTGTTTCAAGGCTAAACCAAACCAAAACAATAACAAAACCTCCTTTATTTTGCAAGCTGGGAGCACATGCCATTAATATTAATTAATTTATTTATTTAAAGTTGGTAAAAGAATTTGCTCTTAGGCTGGGAATGTGACTGCCAAGTTTCCTGCCTGCAATTTGTTACGGCTCAGTAGTAAACTCCTGAAAATAGGAATTTGAAATGGAAATAGTGACAGGCCTTTTAACTACGCTATAATAAGCAGGGTGTTTTATCCTGCATACTGTATGTCGTTACACAATGGCAGCCTATCATAATGTGCACAGAAAACAAACAGGGTCTCTTTAGATCGTTCTCCTGGCTCAAACCGGGCAGACAGAGGAAGTAAAACAGGCTGAAAAGACAAAAGACTAAAAGGTCAAGAACACCACACCCAGACCTAAGCCCTTCTGTTATGCAGCGGAGCACAGGGATCTTAGAGAACTTGCGCTTGAATAATTTGACTTTGATCAGCTTGCCATTAAAAAAAAATTAAAAAAGGTGTAGTCTGCTACATTGCTGAAGGGAGTAGTGAAGGAGACTTTCCCTTAAGTCTTAGGCTGCAAGTTAATGTATCCAGGCTTGCCCTGTTATGCACAACAAAGCTCCAAAAAGTATCTTTCTTGCAAATGTTTCTTACCTGCTTATAATAGTACACTCTGTGTAATTCTGCACAGGTAAAACACATGAACATTAAAGCTGGTTCACATATTACCTTTCAAGTGTCAGTTGAAAAATGTAATTTTTCAGAGTTGCTGAACATCCAGAGTCCTAACAAGTCAGCTGAGTTTCTCCAGATTTCCACCTGTATAAATGACAGCACTACTGCATCTTTGTGAAAACGATATACTACTATTGTTTTTTACAAGGTATTTGGCAACCAGGAAAATAACTGAATTATATGTACAAAACAGATTCTCTGGGACTTCAACCGAGCACTTCTGGTTTGTAGCACACATGCTTAAATGCCATATATTGAACTGCCACATCATGTCTATTTTTACTAATTGAGTTTACTTACTCGTGTTTGGGCACTGTACCAGCTACTCAGCAAGTCCAGGAGATTAATGTAAAAGCCTCTCTCCATTTAGAAAGTATAGGCACTCAAGATTTACAGCTGCTTATTTTGAGGGTGGCTGACTGCTGATCCTGATTCTTTGAGTAACAGATGGTTTTGTGAGCTGCACTGATAATGAAAATGATATAATTTGCCTCTTTAAAATAAAGCAGAGAGGCAGAACAGAAGAAAAAGCAATGTATTCACCTTCTACAAGTAGCATACCTGAGTATAGGGCGGGGAAAAATGCTCAGGCAAAACTGAAGGCTATCAATAGTCTTGAACATTCCCGAGGAAAAATTGGAGTAAAATAACCCAACCTGATCTGTACTGTGAAAGCATTGGCCCCTGTAATGTTAGAATTTATAGCTTTAATCTTCTTAAGAGCTGCATGGCTCTTCTCACATGCGGGGAAAACAGATTTGATGTTTCTGAGATTAAAACTACTGAGCTGAACTTTGCTTGTTATTGGCCAGAAGCATTTGGAAACCTAATAAAGCATTCCATTAAAATCTCGGCATTTTAGTAACACAAAAGAAATAGACTTCTCAAAATGCGAGTCCAAGGCAAAAAGACACTTTTGGGAGTGGGGGGAGATTGTGGAATTTGGATTTTAACAAAGTTTGCAATGAATTAAAAATAGATCAAAGGAAATGTGAGGTAGAATGGAACAATAAATGCTTGATGTAACTAGCTATGTGCAATTCTTTGTTATTTAAACTTTATGACATTTGAAGACATTTTTTCATGTTCTTTTAAACCTCATACTTTAGCAAGTTGATGAGTAGCTGGAAAAAGTACGCTTGCCACCGACTAGCTGTGCGGTCTCTAGCAGGTAACATAAGGCCCGATTGCTTAAGATTATGAGGATCCACAACCACGGCTGAGATCCACATGAGCTACTAGTATACTGGGCTGCAGATTATCAGCTTTAGTCAAAAAAAAAAAAAAGCCCTGTTAAGGCTGGCTAGGCTATGATTTTAGTGGCACAGGATGCCCATGCTGAACAGTTACGCACCTATAGTCAGTATATGATTTAATTTGATCTATGAGGACGCGACTAATACTTCCATAAATAGGAGCATAATACTTGTAGTGATGGTATGATCTATGAGTTCAGAGCTGCAGCGGGACTGAACAAGGGTGATGATCTTGCCAGTAGGGGTAAAATCTTGTACAGCACCACTTGGACTAATGAGATGAGAGCTGCTTGGTGCCCTTGCTTGTCTTCTCCACCAAAGTGCAGTGAAAAGGAGCCTCATAAACTATTGCTTTTACTGTGCTCTGCAGGCAAACAAACAAACAAACAGAAATAAAGACTTATAATCAAACATAAAAGAAGTAAAGCTTTATAACCAACACTAAATATGACAGGTCTCTTGCTAGGTTCATTGAAGGGGTTTAGGGTTTTGTCACAAGATAAACAACATTAATTCCAATGTGCTTTGAAATGGCTTGGTCCTGTCTGTACCGGCAAAGTCAACCATGAAAGCTATCTGACAGTTTGCCAACAAACTTGGTTACACCTAATTCAGATCTTGTAATTACAGTCTTCTTATAAGTTGCCATATAGGAGCAGAAAGTACATGGGCTGTCTTCTGGAAAGCTTGTGGTAAAAACCCTGGGATGCCTGTAGTGGTAATCAGGTTATAATCGAATGCCTACAAACAAATTTTATACCTGGATTTTACTTCATCCAGAGAAGCAGAGTGTTGAATCTGGATCACGTAGCTGGTGTGAATGTGTCCTACACAAGTAACACAAGCTCATCCCACTGTAGATGACCCCATGGAGTTCACTTATGCAATTTTCTGCCCTTTCTAAAAGAAATTCACCTTTACTCAATTGAACATTGCAGGGTGCTCATAAACTGGCTGATGTGCCTTATTTTTTGTGGCGCTAACATACGAAGAGCTATCTACTGTAACAGATGCTCTTTGACAGTGCAAAATAATAGCACTCAGACTTAAACTGTAAATTATGAACAATCCCTCTCTAACTACAAAATGAGTACACAGAATGGGCAGTCTTGTCAACTAACATATTAGTAAATCAAGTTGAGGAAGACAAATTATTCACTAAAGCTAAAGTAACTAAAATTTTACTCAGTTAACACTACTGTCATTAGAGTTCTCTGGTTCTTTGCCACAATTAGTAGATACAAACAAGAGTGATTATAAGCAACACATAGTAAAATCAGTTACATGTTTCTTTGCTATGTAAAAGCAACATAAAGTGTATCTATTCTTCCTTTGTATTAATTTCTATCAGTAGCAAAGATGTGATACAAATACTTACTACTAGTAAGATGCCTGGCCACATCAAGACAGCCCTTTCCCAAGGGATTTCATAATTATGTTTTCCCCACCAAACCACAGACGGGGCCATGAATTGAAAGTGACCTTGTTGACTCACTGATGCGGCTGTCATGTATTTGATTACAAACTTGCTAGTGCCAAGGAGGGGAGTTACAACATCAGCTGAAAATTAGTTCAAATGTAGCTTTCTGCACAGAACGCCCCTGGTAACCTGGCTGCAAAGTGCATTTAACACGCAAAGATTCTTTTTTTAACTTCTAAACAAAATGCATTCCTCTTGTCCTCCCTCTCTCTTCATGAAATCCTGATGCAAAGTTCTCCCAAAGGATGGACTGTGGGCAAACAGCCTAGATTACAAGATCTGCAGCAACACCTGGACTATATGTGACATCTCAAGTTTAACACTTTTTCAGAAAGGACAAGGAAGACTTGAGGGGACCAGGGGCAAAGGGCTGTACACTGTGTTATGGTGGTTCTTGCCTCACAATGGCCACCTTTTGGGCTCTCAGGGATTCCTGAACATCATGGCAGGGATAGTGAGGACAAAGCTGGCCTTACAAAATACATGCCACTGCCCATGCAGCTGCATGAGGGATAAAATGAGTTTGCAGTTCATTGTTTCCTTCAGCATGCACTAGGAGACATTTCTGTGTCACTCACTTCAGGATCAGGCTTGCAAGACCTGATTCTTATCGAGACTCCAGGAAGATTTAATACTCTTGCATTTCATGGTGCTCCTGGTGGGACTCAAACTCATCTGCATGACAAATGCAGCCAAGTTTTAGCGCATGCATTTTCACTGCCTACATCTCCTGCAGTACCTGGCGCTACATCTCAAATGCCAGAGCTAAACAAAAGTACACCAGGACTCATCTAGGTCTTCATGCATTAAGGAAGCAAGACTAACCCAATGGCTCTCATCTGAGAGCTGAATTTACCTTCTTTCTCCTTCCCAGATTAGGCAGTGAAGCAAGCACCAACCCCATCAGTTTTGCCAGTGCAGGTTCAGGGCATGCCTGGAGGCATAGTTTGGGTGCTCAAAGAACTTCATAGCACTGGAAGACTTAGCTCAGGAAATGCAGGGGGTCCATGCCTGCCCTTCAGAGCCTGCCAAAAAGGGTGTGTAGGTACCCTAAGGAGTCTCCTGCCATTGAATAGAGCAAGCTACCTGGCTTTTTCCCATTTCCCTGGTGATCCAAGGTATTTGTATGCAAGTTACGAGGAAAACACCAGATCAGTCAGGGGTCCTGGTGGTCTCAGTCAAGATTGCTTTAGGGAGCACAGTAAAAGGACCACTTCCCTCGGCCCCCCAGGGCACAAGCTGCCTACCTAGGATCCAACTCAGACACAGGTCGGGTGGTGGAAAGGGCCCCTTAGTCCCCACTAAGAACCAGGCTAACAAATGAAATGAACCCATTAGTCTCATTTCAATGCACACAGCAAAACCACCATGCAAATCTGCCACAATGGGCAGTTTGTGCCCATGATGCAAGTTAAACCCAAAACAGCAGAAGGATCATAAAGTAAGGGTTAAAGTTCAACAAGGAAGCTGATAATGAAGAAGCCTACCCAGACTATGCCCTATTCTAGCCAGCACTACGTTATCTTCTAATTTTAGAATAGCTGAAAATTTTTCCCAGACCAGAAGCTGACAAGAGGCTGAGCAATGCCAATGTCGTTAAATCTTTGTTTTCAGGCACAGTGTTGTCTCCACACTGCAAGAAGTTGTTTCAGCATGTGAAATTTTACAGGAAGGCACACACTGTCAGTGGATGCCCATACAGGGAGCTATGTAATATGTTGAAACCATCTGGCATTTTGCGGTTTTGCAGTATCAGTCAGACGCACTGTCTGGAAACACAGGGCTCAAACCCAGAGTCCTTGATTCAGGTCAGATACCTACAGATGCCTGCGGACATTTGGCCGGACTGAGAGCTGTAGAATAAAGCACTTAATTAGGCAGCTGAAGTTTATGATTGATTTCAAGGCCAGCTGAGCTAGAAGCCTATTACTGCTTAGGAACTTTCAGTAAATGTAATTATTAAGGTGTGTTTGATATAATACACGGTCTTCAGGAAATGCTCCAAAATATCATTGTAAAGACTCATTCTGTTGCTGTTATGCTTTGTACCTTCTAACTATGGAACAGGCCAGATGAAGTGAATCCTGATGTGAAGCTTACTGAAAACTACCACTAAAATTAATAGAGCATAGTTACAGAAGAGTATTTTGTATAGAATTACCTTCTCTGGAGTGTGAACAATGCTGCTGAAAGCAGACTCTGGGTTACATTATTCCTGTGATCCAAATTTTTTTAACCAGCTGATGTCACTAGGGAGATTTGAAGTCTTTATAATTACTGTTCAAGGCCTGGAGGAAGAGGGGAGAAAAGACAATGAAATTATGTTTCATATGTTGATTCAGAGAGTAACCTGCAGTGGCCTGTTAACTTGTTTTGTCTATCAGAACAGGCAAATTAATTCTGTATCCAGTCGGTTTTATGAGTGGCAGCTCAATTTGCTTTCCCAGTTAAGCAGAGAAAAAAGTGGCCTTTTGTCACAAACAATTGCTTCCTGCAATGCTGCAGAATAAGATGTAAAATAGGCAAAGAGTTTTGGATACAGCTTCCAACGTCCTACTAAGAAGTAAAATTTCTTTCTTTCATCTTCCCTCAGAGAAGGAATTCAGGTTATGCTCTGCACTAAATTAAAGTGTTCTGCTCAGTTATGTACATGTACAGCTTTGAAAACCGTTCCTGCTTCTAGGTCAAGGGCTCTCCCTGTGGCCGGGTGCCAACTTTATCCCTGGACTCCCATAATCCCTTGAAATAAATCAACTTTCCATTGAAATCCTCTGCCAGTTCCACTTCAGACTAAAATGTGCTGTCTGTAGCATGATGATCTTTTATACTTTTGTGGAAAGAGAAAAAAAGAAAGAAAAAAAGAAAAAAAAAATAAAGCACAGAAGAGAAACAATGTTGTCATTGTATACTGGATATAGTTGGACGTAACCCGCATTGTGTATATTAAAGGCTATCTTTGTATGTTGTACTAACCCTAGATTTCAGCGTTTATTATTAGAACTAGGAAAAATACCTTTGACTGAAGGAATAATATGACTGGTTGGAAGGGATCCCAGCTTGTGTGTGTGCATGTGTGTGCATGTGTACCTCATTACTACTCTGCTCACGTGGACTGAAGTGCCTGGATGCATTCTACTACTTCCCGGCCTGGGCAGATGAAGCCTCCAAAGATTTTTTTCTCTTTTGTCCTTTCCCCTCCCATTTCAAATACCATTTTTTTTCCCTCTGTGTGTTATAAATGAACCTGAATACATTCACACCTTCCTGTGGAAGACTAAAAGCTGTCACTTCATTTCTGGGAACCAGGCAGCTTTAAACTCAGCTGCAAGAAAGCCCAGATGCTACTACATCCCTGGGGGAAACTTATCTATTCAGAAAGGGGGAAACATCTGAACAATAATAACAAAATATAGCTTAAAGATGCTGCTGCTGTTCTCCTGTTGGTGCTGAGGTCAGTACTTTGGAGAGTGCGTGCCAGTCAGAAACGGCAGCGCTCTCCTCAGAAGACTGACATTTCTGAAAAGCTCTGCTTCTCCCCAAATCTCAGTAACTTTAAATGGTCTGCCAGTTAAATCAGAACAGCCTGGTATAAAGCCTCCAATTTTCTGACAACCTTTATATTCTCTTGGCTCCTACAAGGCCCTAAAGCTGATCATGTAAAATCCTGAACTGAATGCAAAATAAATACGAAAACCTGTCATGATTTTATAGTTTTCCAAAGGATATTTCACTAAATAAAAAGAGCCGTATTCTTGGCATGCAAACTCTCCATATAAAAATCACAGTTAGTTCTTTAAATTAAAGTTACACAGCGCAGTGCCAGACTCTGCCCTCCGACGACCCCCCCCAGAGCACTAGGGAGCAGCTGGCCTCATCCCCATGAGCCGGCGGCCCTAAAGGCCCCATGCTCCTTTCCCCTGCACAGCCCCTGTGCAAATTGGGGTGATGGCTCTGGTCTGGGCCAGGCCAGCCCCCGAGGGTCCCTCCAGCATGGATGTGGGGGGGTCTCCCCCGGGCTGGGAAACAGCCCATGGTGGCTAGCTAAATCCAGCGCTGGCAATTGATTCCGTGCTTTGTGGTGCAGACACAGCCTGAGCAAACTGTGGCCCAGCGCTCACCCAGCCTTCATGCCCTTGGAATCTGTTGCCTAAGAAAATAAAAACTGTTTGCAGAAACCTCTTCCCCTAAGCCTGCGTTATTTAGCTATCGACATTAACTGTCTGTCAAGGCATGGGCTGTAAGCTGGAGTGTTCACAGAATCACAGAATGTTAGGAATTGGAAGGGACCTCGAAAAATCATCTAGTCCCATCCCCCTGCCGGAGCAGGAACACCCAGATGAGGTTACACAGGAAGGCACCCAGGTGAGTCTTGAATATCTCCAGAGTAGGAAACTCCACAACCTCCCTGGGCAGCCTGTTCCAGTGCTCTGTCACTCTCACTGAGAAGAAGTTTCTTCTCAAATGTAAGTGGAACCTCTTGTGTTCCAATTTGAACCCATTACCCCTTGTTCACAGGACTAAAGCACGGAAATGAATTTAAATCACTGACAAACTAGAGCTGATTTCAGGCTCTGCTGGCTTTTCAGACCTGAAAAAGATCTGCAGGTCCCAAGCACAGCTACAAGGCCAGAGACACGTTGGTCTAGCAAAGCAGGACCCAAGCTCAGTAACCTGGACAAGAGGAGGTGAATTTCAACCAAGGCAATGACCAGACTAATGAAGTATCTAATTGCCATCTGGCAGGAAATCTAAAAGGGCAGTGCTGCATATCCTGAGGTAGCTCACAGTTGAAGTCACTACAAGTTTCATTTACACAGTGCTGTTTGGATGGTTGGGAAGGAAGAACAGCAAGGAAATTCAAAAAGGGAAAATCTGCATTGTCACTCACAGTGTTTGCAGGCTTGTGTGCAGAGATCTTCCTTCCAAGACATCTTACGGGTTTTTAGTGTTACACACCTGCCTCTCATATTCTCGTCCTGGAACTGGGTACAGGCAATTGCACTGAATATAAAAACCACGGTAAACCATGCACCTAAGGCTTTAATTTTAAATCAGACTGAGTGAAACCATCTGGTTTTCCCCTAGAAGCCCTCAGTGGACAGTTTCTTGAGTTAGCTTCACCACCTCCAGGTCTTCTCTTGAAGTGAGGAGTGCCGCTGAACCCAAAAATTCAAAGCAAAACTCAGCTGAAACCATTATGTTTCATCTGGTTACATGTCAAAACCTCAAACCTCATGTACACAGGGCTCAAATTATAAACCCATCAGGCTCAACCCCAGAGCTGGACCCAGGTTTGCCCAGAGAGCCCACAAATCTTTTAGAGAAGCTGATACAAGTTTCAAGTTCATAATGAATCACAAACCCGAAGCGGCCAGGGGACTTTTCCAAGGTTAAACAGTGAGTTAGATGGGGAGCTAAGAAGAGAACCACAGCCCTGGCCACTTCACACACTTTGCTACCAACAGAGCTAGAAACTCACTGTGCTTGAACTTCATTCTGTGTAGCCTTCCCCAAAGCACCCAAAATAACCACTTTTTTTGCCTGTTAATTGTTTTAATAAGTCACATGGCAATGAATGACTAAAAACTACATCATCTCTCTAAGGATTCAGCTGTGGAAAAAAGCATCCATTTAGCTGCAGGGTAGTTATTACCACATAGCTTTGATTTTGCTACACAATGCACACCCTGTTTATTGAAATGCTGACATGCTGGTTTGGGTGAAATCATCATCACTTACAGGTATACTCTGAAGCTAAAGGAATGAGCTCAGATCCACCCATCTGGACTCCAAGTGTGCCCTATCCACTTATCTGGAACCCCACAACACTCTCAGATATTGGTTAATGCCCCTTTGGACATTTTTAACACAAAATCTCTGCATCTAAAATACAAAAAATTCAAGGTGAGAAAACACAATTGCAGTTAGAATACTTGCCTCTCCCAATAATTCTGATGACTGCCATGGCACAAGGTTCCCTGGAGAGCACTGGCACGACTTCAAGTTCACAACATAACATGATGTAGTCTCTTTTGAATCTCAGCCATCATAGAATGGTCACTTATTTGCTTGTTTCATATCAATACTACCAAAGCTGTAATCTCCAAGACTTTGGGCAATACAGCAAGCAATTGTTTTGGGATATAAGCTTAATGCTTATATACTATTGCTATATACTTAATGCTATATACTATTGCTATATACTGCTTTCTAATAGTCCCCACTGTATGACACCTGGAACGGCATTAAGGAGCTCTGGTGCTGTATCCAGAGCTGCTTTAGCAATAATTGAAAGCACTTCTACAAGATGGGAAGAAGAGAAGGGGGATCAGCATTCAAGGACTGAGACTATTTAAGGTATTGAAAACATTCTTGTTGGGTGAAGGGTCAGCATTTGAAAAGTAAGGTATGGCTCATATATACACAGTAAAAAACAATACATACCCTTTCCCCATTCAGGTTAATTAGGAGTTTGCTGTACTCCCAGCTAGTTTTGCTTGCAGGCAAATTTTTTTTGAGCTCAGCAGCCAGGATTGTATCTAGGGCTAAGCTTTCCCACCATATCACTCCAATATTAAGGATTTTTTCTGGCTTCCTGTTGAACCACGCACTGATTACAAAATTCTTTTGCTTATTTAGGGCCAGACTCCATAAAAATTCTGTCCAGCTTCCACATCATGGAAGGCCACAAAAGCCCTGAAATATTTTGGTTTCGAAGCCTGTGTGGGCTTCCATGGCTTGGATGCAGGGTAACTATTCCAGTGAATGTGGTCCTCATAAAGCTTTTCAAGGTCCTGCTCCATATGGACGTAGTGATTTCTCTTTATTCTTTCCAGTGTGGATTACAATCCACTTCAGAGAATCTCCGATTTATGCCTCTAGCTACAAGCTAAATCCTAGAGGAATAGGTAGTTTTCACATCAGGTCACATCCTCTGCAGAACACTGACAGAGAAATTAGTGTTTCTGAAAAGAAAGAAGTACCACTTACAAAAATCTGGTATGTTTTGCATGGAAAGGCTTTATACGAATATAAGCGAATGGTAAAATCAAAAAGGAAATTCAATAAACTACTCATTATCTATATTCATATGACTAAGCTACACATGGAACATAGCTTTTATCCTCCATAAAAAATGTACAGATGTTCTATAGAAAACTGTATGAACAAACTTTAACCTCACGACTGCTATTATTTTGTAATAAAAGGCTTACAGCATAATGTGAGCTTTTTTTAGAATGTAAGTTCCATGTGAGTAGTGTGTTGTTAATTTAATATTAATGCAATGCACCAGGAAGAAGTCTGCACAGAATCTCAAAGAGAGAGAATCACAGTGATGCAGACAGGAGGACTGTGGCATGGGTTTTTTTTGTTTCAGCACTCAGCACAAAATTCATTGACCAGGATTCCCATTGCCACGGGGCAGCAGAAGCTCCTACAGGCATTTTCACACACCTTGGTGTGAGGGTTTTGCTGCAGCATTCCCACTGCTGTTCCTGGGAATCATGTGGTTAAGTCACCTTGCACTGCACTGAAAATTTACCTCTCACTGTCAAGTGCATATGAATGAGCTTCTTTTTTTGGGAACAGCAAAAGAAAAAAAAAGAATCCACTGAATAAACTTTTGAATTTCTTTTGCTGAACCATCCTTCAGGTAGCAGGTGCAAATGCTTTCACCAAACTTGCAGATTGCAAATGCGGTGCTGGCTTTGCTTGCACCACAAACAAATTAAAGCTGGGAAGGAAAACAGAAATCCAGTTACATCCATAGAGTCTCCCTTTCCCAGTGACTGAGCCCTCTCCTCTGCAGCACCTGCCGTTCAGAATACCTATCCTGTATTTCTCCAAGGAGTCAGTTCACTGCCTCATCTCCAAATGCATTGGTAAAGTAATTTATGACTCCCATCATTTTAATCGCTTAGCAGCTCCCAAGCATGTAAAAATAGCAACAATAATCTCTCCCACTTTTCCTTCCTTAGCACCCCATAGGAGAAAGAGCTTGATGAATCCTGTAGGGATTACACATGCACTTGTGTGTTTCTATAACTTACAGAAGGAGTTTGACATTTTCTGAAAGTGACGATGTCTACAGACATCTTATTCATTGCAGAAATAACTTCCTCAGTCTAGATACAGCTCCTGGGAAAGTCCTGCGTCCAGAAGCTTCCTTGTATGGCTTGACAGTGTCATTGCTTCTGTGAAATGCACTTGCATGCTATCATGATCATAAAGGAAGGCCCTATCTCAGAAACAGTGATGGCCATTTCCTTGGAAGCCTTCCAGGATCAAATTTGAAAACCTACCCAGGACTCCATGCACTGAAGCAGAACTTCCATGCACAGCAGAGAGAAAAAAATAGGGAGACATTTATGAACAACAGGCCTGTGGCAATGCGTGCCTGCTAAACTGACAGACTGCTCCCATTTGTTCCAGTTTTCTGAGCATGTGATTTCAAATGCAGTTATCATTTTATGTGGACCATCACGGCTGCACTGCACCCAACAGAGTGAAGACAACAGGCTGGTCCTTGTGAAATGAAGACGGAGCTTTCTGGTTTTATGCACGTTCTGTGGGCAAGTACTAAGCCCCAAAGTTCACAGAGGTGCAACAAATGTCAAAGGCCCTCAGCACCTGCAATAGTTACAGAAAGAAGAATTTCAAAGCACTCCTTTGCTTCTAGAGTCATCATCTAGGTCTAAACTGCTAGGAAAATTTAAATTAGTTTCTCTAAAGGTGTAATTTAAAATCCGTTTTAGTTAAACTGATGTAGAAGACAGAATGGACATTCTCATACTTCAGTGTTAAACCATGTCTGTTTTGGTTTAAGCTCAAATCTATTTAGGAGCTGATTTGGTATTTGCAAATATGATGGTCTTAAGCTAGCACAATCAGTTTGTTTTACATGTGATTTTAAGTAACAGTGATGCAGCTATTTAATACAATTGTGATCTTGAGACTCATCTGGTTCACTTCTGTCCATTTGCTCTACAGTGCAATGCCAACTGCAGGTAGTCACTAAGATAATTAGGGGAAGGCAGTAATTAAGCTTGCAATAAGGAATATGAAAACCTAGATAACACCTACAGAAAAGCAGGCACTTCAGCTCACCATGTGATCTCCCCAGTTCTTCAGTGGTTTCACCTGTGTACGGAAGAAGCTTTGTCAGCTTCCAGAGAAGAGGATACAGGAAAATAGCTGCTGCTTGTGACTCTTCTGGCTCCACCTTAGGAGAAGGAACAGAATGATTTCATGGAGCTTCTACTGATACACACAGCTTCTCCACACAGGTTAGCAGCACTTGATGATCAACAGTATCAAATATCAAGAGTGATCCAACAAATATTTATGCACTACGATTTTTCACTGGCCAAAGTTACAAGCACAGTCTCAGTACCCTGTGCTACCTTGAAACCTCAGTGACAGGGATCAAATTACTGGCTGCCTCACAGCTGATGTTAGAGATTAATTTTTGTTAGCCTGATTAGCAGAGGACAGTTAAGGTTTGGGTGTTAGCTTGTAGGATCTCTCTCTTTGAGAGATAGATCCATGGATGAATATTACCAGACCATATGTTACCTGTGAAGGAAGATTCAAATCAAAGGGGGAAATCATAACCTCCACTTACTTAGGCCCAAAATACCCTGTTTCCATACCCATTTGCTCAAACCTGGAAAGACAGTGTTAGATTTCTTCTCCTGACTTAGCCTGAGTGCCTGAGACGTTTCAGCAGAGGCTGTGAAACAAGATACCTCATGCAAGAGACGTGACAAGGTGAGTAGTGTCAGCTGAGGCTTATAATGCAACATGAGGCTCCTTCTGTAATGTCAGAGAAGTAGGCATCTAGCAGTGGCAAGGTATGTTGCAGCTCTTTGTGTCCATGTCTGTGTCAGGTGACGCTTTTGCCACTGCTCACAGGCTGTCTTTTCAGTTCTTTTGCTCAAGCCTTCCCTCATTTCTGGGAGGGACTGGGGTCAGGCAGAAGAACAGGAGATGAAGGCTGAGCATGCCTGGCAGCAGTTGCATCTCTTGTCTCCTCGATCTGTTTGGTTACTCCAAAATGTTTTTTAAACCCATAAGCAACATAGGTTGGCCTACTCTGTACTGCTCCAACCATCTTCTCTTTTCGCGACTCAACAGACTGGCTGGTTGCCTAGAGAGGAGAACATCACAAACTGGTGCATCAGATCTTTCAGTCAGACTAACAGGACTTAACAGGGGTGGGAAGGATTTGCCTCCTCCCTGCATCAGTGACCATTTATTCCTTTGCAATTAACTGGAAAAACACCTTGATGAAAAGTATCTCCTGTGCAGTTGATGCTCCCATCTGCAGTAACCTGGGTCTGCCTATGTATAACCCAGTCCCCTGTGAGGTCAGCTGAGAACTCTTCTCCTTAGCCAGCAGCCCCATAACAGGGACCAGAACTGAACCCCCACCTTTGGCCCCAGTTGCCATCACACCTCTCATGGTCACACAGAATGATGCAAGTGACAAGTACACCACACGTTTTTCAGAGTCCTGCCCATGCCTTTTAGGTGAGGAGCACTGCCACATCCCCCAGAAAGCGCCGCATAAGCTATTAAAAGAAAACAACCACCGCTAAAAACAACTCAGTGCCTTCTATGCTAGAAGTAACAACTCATGGGCAAACTATTCATCTATTAACATTTTTCATTAAAACAATCACTCCCAGCTGAGACTTATGAAAGACCCTGCCAGGCCAAAATGTCAGCCCAGTTACGATATTTATTATGACAACTGTCAGACCCGAAGGGTTTGCTGCAGAGGGCCCAGCAGGCATGCTCAGACTGGACCTCCTGCCTATGGGCCAGCTGCTTCACAAATGGGACTGGCAAATGTCACGGGTCAAGTTCTTGTTTCAGGCCCTGCCCCCTTACTCCTTTGACCACCATGGATCTTTTTAGCTGCTTACAACTGGCAAAGACCACATCAGGCAGGGTAAGCATCAGTATTGTCCTGCTTTCAGAGCTGACAAAACTCTTTGTCTCAGCTTTCCCTATTTTTAAACTACTATAGTATGGCTTCAATGGCTCATGACTGTCAATCAGCAGGAGAGAAACAAGCTGGAGGATGATATGTACTTTCCTCAGGGTGGTGGCTGCTCCCATAGCCATGTGCTTTGGGAGAGGTGGCTGAGGGTATCCATAAGCTGCAGGTCCATGTTCATGAGTCACGGGCTGGTCCCGATGCAAAGGGAGGCTTGTACTTGGGTTTCATAATGGAGTTCATGGAAGTCAGTGGAAATTGAACTGCAGCCAAGGTGGAGAGCCATGTAGAACAGATGTCTTTACAGAGGATAAAACAAACAAAAAAAGAAATACTCAGACCCCAAGTTGAAACTCTTGGCCCATGCTAAATCTGTAAAAAAGCCCCAAAGTGCTCTAGAGGGAGGCTGTCTGACAAACTTGAATTCCACATGTATAAAGTAAAACACATTTGCATTGCTAATTTAATAAAGGACTTCTTGACCCAAAGTCAAATCCTAGCGCAAGCCTTCTGCATGGAAAAGCTCTGACAAGAGCACTCTTTAACTCTCTCTGAACCTTCAGTAATGTTCCTTTTTAAAAGTATGTATGCTTCTCCTAATGTCTGATGCTAATTATCTTACCAGATAATAGGCAGCCCTGTGCTGAGTAGGTATGTAATATATTAGCCTTGGGGAGGGGAAAAAAAAAAGCCTTATCTTTCAACTAGATTTGAAACTGCATATGATCTGAGTCTGTGGAAACTTTCCTCTGCTGCACAGAGCTTATACAAGGAAGAGAAAGAAGTAAAAAAAAAAAAAAAGAGAAAAATAAACCCCAAACCTGTACAGCTTTCAGGCTGCAATTCTCCAGACTTGTTCCTTTCTGTTGAATTTTCCCCTCTATCAGTATTTTGAAATGACATACAGGTTAAACCGTTCATCTGGCATGGAAAGCAGCTTTGGTAATTGCGAGTTTACATTACACTATAAATGAGCACATTATAGTAAACAGATGAACCATGTAAATAGAATATCACCGCTTTGCTCTCCTTTGTGACTTGTATTCTGATACCAATACTGCTGCTTTTACTACAACTACTACTACTACTGCTAGGCTTCAGCTGACAGCTCAGCCTGAAGCCCTTTATTCATCTTTATTACTACTTCAGCTGTTTTGAGAGCAAAAAGGCATGGAGGACTTATTGGCCAGAGGCTCTCTAAGCTAGCAGGCCTGCCTGGGAAATCAATATGCTGCACTCCAGAGCACAAAGATGGATTGTGAAGCCGGGGCTGGCGAAGGAACACGTGCTGCATCTGGAAGGACACGGAGACGGCCAGTTCTGTTCCGCCAGAAGCCTCCCAGACCGCGCGTGTTTGCACACCAGCCTCGTGGCATCCTTCCAAGGCAATTTGTGAACCTCGGTTCACACCATTTTCAAAGTAGGTCATACGCCGTAATCTCAGCCGAGGAGAGAGACACTGTCAGCAGCAGCGGCGGCTGCATGGAGGGTGAAAGCTGCCACCAGTGAGTGAGCTGGTGTGAGTGGGGAGTGATGGAAACGCTTTGTCTGGGGCCAGGGGCAGCAAGGCACTTGCCTCGCTCCAACAGCTGACTGACCCAGCCCCGACAGACCCAGCCTCTCACCTTTTATAGCTGTAGAAAGGACCAACTGTTCTCCTGGACACAACCACCAGCATGGCTTAAATATTAATCTGAATGAAAATACAGCAGGAGAAGATATCTAACCTTTACTTAGCTTGGTGTTCCTGACAGTGGGAATCACAGCCAGTTCTGAATTACGGGATTTAAATTTACTATGAACTTCAGATTATTGCTTCCAAACAAACTTCCTTCACCTGCCTCTACTCTAACAGACAAAACTCAAGGTTGAAGATAAGTTGTGGTTTTGATGGAGAGGATTCCTAAAGCCCTTAAAGTTTTCTGCATTTTCCTATATTCCATGCTTGACCTCTTTTAGGGGAATGGAATCAGAAATGGGCACATTTAAAGATATATTTTTAAAAGATGGTGTCCAGGAACATAAATGCAGAAATGTGCGAGCATACTTGTTTCCACACTATAACAGTATAAAGATGATCAGTGTTTAAAGCAACAGCATGAAACTTCTCAAGCAGAGGAGCTGTTGGGAGTGTGTTGCCTTTAAACACAGCCTGCACATCCTCAGAGACAACTTGATGCTAGAAAGCTGAAGGATTGCCTGAAGAGTGCTACTGCGTTATGCAATTTAAAAAAAAAAAAAAAAAAGGGTTAATTTTTAAACAGGCTGAATTTAACCTTGCTTCTGGTCACTAGTTACATGAATCTGAATGAAAATATACTCTCTGAAGAAATCCACTCTAATATAACGGGTGAGCATCATTTTTAGCTCGGAGATCAAGACGGAAACAGCAGAGCTGGCCAAGCATTGCTTTTTTGGAACCCGGCAAGGAAAACGACTGACTTTCCTCCATTTGAAATGTTGTGCCTTTTCTTCTTTTTTATTTTCTCCTCTCCTCTTCCTTTCCTCTTTCTTTTCCTTTCCTTTCTTTTCCCCTTCCCTTCCCTCTTCCTTTCCTCTTTCTTTCCCCTTTCCTTTCTTTTCCCCTTCCCTTCCCTCTTCCTTTCCTCTTTCTTTCCCCTTTCCTTTCTTTTCCCTTCCCTTCCCTTCCCTTCCCTTCCCTCTCTTTCTTTCCCTGTGATCTATTAGGCTGGAATTCTTACACAGAGAGTAGCAAGTGATTGCTGAAGTTATCACGCTCAATGCAAAGACAGAGGGGAGACAGCATGTTGTAGACTAGCAACAAGGCTTATCTCTTGTCCAAGAAAGAGTGCACAGAATTACTTTCTGCTTCCTTGGGAGCGACGTGCCTGATCAATACCCTTGTCCAGGGAGTTGAAAGACATGCAGAAACATGCAACAAGGTGTGACTTCTGTCAGCTAAAAGGGTGCTGTAATGACTTTCTATGTAAATATACAGAAAAATCCATAAATCCAGAAAGGGTTATCACTCAGTACACCATCAAGGGCACAATTTATTCTCCAACATGCAATGTGATACCTTCCTGCCAAAATCATATTGCTTGTCCCTTATCACTAAGCTTTGAAAGAAAAGTAACCAACAAAAATCCCTTCTGCTCCTGCCTTTCAAAGAAAATCCCTTCAAGAAAAATTGTAACAAAGAAAACCCCCAGATACTTCACTATTTTTTCCAGAATGACAAAGAAATCTAGCTGTGGTTACGAATGGGCTTAGTATTGTACAGTTTGAGGTCATGTGAGTTTTATTACTTTGCAGGCTAACTTTTGCTTTTTCTCAGCCAGCTGTCATTTTAGGACTGAGAGCAAACTACTTTGAAAACAAATTTGTTCATAAACCTTTTAAAAATGATACAGGAAAAAAAAAAAAAAGGTGTTTTTCATTTCAGCTTGGATGTAACGTGGTTTTTTTATTCTCCAGTGTTTGAAAGGAATGAGTCTGAAATGCTAAACGGGTCATGGAGTAATTATGCATCCACCTGAAAATTAAACACACATTCAAAGGCTTATCTAACAGCACATGCTAATTCGTAACAGGTATATGTCACTCATTTTTTTCGTGGTTGATCATCAGGGTGTAAGCAAAACCGAATCCCATCAAACCCAGAGAAGAATCACTGTAATCTCCATGTAGGATTAAAAGGAGAGAGGCAACAGCAAGGTGATATTGTATTGATGAAGCTGACCTGATACTGCAGGGCAGTCACAGCAAGTCTTGTCTGACACCCTAGTTGAGGGGTCTCTGGGGTTACTCAGAGAAGGATCAGTCCTGAGGCCTGGCCAAGCTCCTGTGTCTGGGCTCCTCATCCGGGTCAGCCCGAGATCAAACCTGGACGGCTATTTTCTGCATTGTAAACCCACATTTTAATTGAAAAGACAAAGATTTTAGGAAAATCCTTTTATGTTTAGTCCAGAGTCAAATTTATTTTCTGGGACATGCACATCTTCTTGCTCTGGTGCTACTGAATAGTTTTGTTACCTTACTATGTTTTCCCCGACCTTTCATAGCGCAGGTTTGGTAGCAGCATTTCAGATGCACAAGAGGAATTGAAACTACATTTCCTTCCCAAAGCAGAGGTGTTTGGGTTAGTAACCTCTCTCTGACAGATTTCTGTGGTGGCAAAAATGACCAGAGGGCTGGAACACCTCTGCTATGAGGACAGGCTGAGAGAGTGGGGACTGTTCAGCCTGGAGAAGAGAAGGCTCCAGGGAGCAGCCCTATTGCAGCCTTTCAGTACTTAAAAGGGGCCGATAAGAAAGATGGGGACAGACTTTTTAGCAGGACCTGTTATGATAGGACAGAAGGAAATGGTTATAAACTAAAGGAGGAGAGATTCAGGCTAGATATGAGGAAGAAATGTTCTACAATGAAGCTAGTGAAACACTGGCCCAGGTTGCCCAGAGAGGTGGTAGATGCCCCATCCCTGGAAACATTCCAGGCCAGGCTGGATGGGGCTCTGAGCAACCTGATCTAGTTGAAGACGCCCCTGCTCATGGCAGGGGGCGTGGACTAGATGACCTTTGAAGATCCCTTCCAAACCAAACTATTCTATGATTCTAAAAAACACTTTTCCTTGACCTGAAGAAGGGAATGCACAGTGCTAGCCGAGATCAAAGGCCCAGTGAAGAAGTGCAAAGCACATCAGCACAGCCTTTACAGGGGTGCACAGTGGCACAGAACTGTGAACCGACGTAGTTGGTTTGTACACGACCTGCCTACCTCCAGCTGAGCGCTTGCTGTGAGTTTGGAATTTTTTGGAAGAAGCAATGCAGTACTCTAATAAACTGGTGCTGGCTAAAGGAGATCCCTGGCCAATGCCAAGACTGGAGACAGATTAAAGGTGACTTAAGTCAACCTTTGATTCCTTATCCTGAGTTCCCCGAGATCAGCACAGGTAACAACTGAATGCTAAGCTATTACTTATCGCTTTTTGGATCTGCTGCTGCAGTGAATTTGAAGAGTAGCATGACCTGGCTCTTCCTAACTACCTTTGCACTCAGCAAAAGCTCTTGGCTTCACAGCATGACACATACCCGCTGCATGACGAACAGGAACCCCACACATCACCTCCCAGACTAAACTAAGGTTTTTCTCCTGTTATAAAATTCAGTTTTGTTTCTGATGGTATGGTTTTTGGAATACTCTAGTTAGGCTTGGAGGATTTCATACGGTCTCTTCTGCCTACCATCAGCAGATAGCTAGACAGGAGGAGTAGGGTGGAGATAAAAAATGGTATTGTTACTACTGCATGTTCAGTAGCATGCACACACTTCCATACTAGAGGTTTTCCATAGTAGCATCTCTGTTGCACTGATGCTGTTGCAGAAGTCTTTGATGCTACTGGTTGTTCATTGTGGCTTTACCACCCTTGGTGGCCAGAAAGAACATCCTCTACAAGGCCAAATGGTTGAAATATATGAAAGGGAATATATTGTGTGTGCAGTAAAATTGCAGACTGCTTTTTTGTTCCATTCATCTCTTTACTCCTCCCTTCTGTCCCCTCAACTCTGCTCTTGGGAGCACTGGAATACGCCTGATGTGGGAACTCTAGGGAAGTCAGTGGATTTATACTGATACAACTGAATGCAGAAGGTAGCCAAGAGGCTCAAAGTTCTGTGCTTGGGTATTACCCTTGACATTTCTGGCCAAACTGCTTAACTGACCACCGCTGGATTAGTAGTCTCAGTTCAGTGTTTCACACCTCCTACACTCAGAATGTCAATTCACCGAAAGAGTCTGCTCCTCTGTGCCATTCATTCATGACAGGTAGCACAATAGCTGACTCAGCCTGAAGTACTCCATGCCCCAGGGCCATGAGTGTACCCAGGCTTTTTTACACCGTGATTCTCATCACCTTAGCTTGGCACCACCCAGGTAAATGTAACCTTTCAGTTTAAAGCACATGAGGTGGTTTTTTGTGTGTGTGTGTGTGTTGGCATCAAACAAAATGACATGCTAATCCTTCTGGTATTAGTCAAAGGGGGTTTAACAATCCACTCAGATGCTTTGCAGTTGCAAGATTTCCCTGGTGAGTGTGGACACTGGTCTCAAGTCACGGATTCCCACAAAATCTAAGCTTTTGTTAAGACAAAGAAAAACAAAAAACTTAAACCTTATGGCAGCAAAAAAACCACCTTTCCAAGCTCAAACTGATGCAACATGAGTTTTCTGAATCTGCAGAGAAAGAGCTCCAGTGCTTGTGTGGCTCCTCCATCCCAGCGCTGCCAGCCAGCACCCGCTGATGGAGATTACCAAGATCTCAACCTGTTCTCCAGCGAGGGCCCATGCTGTGCAGGGATACCCAACAACTTCCCTGATTTCATGCTGAAGCTTGCAAAAGCTAGAAGTGGGGACAGGAATGGGCACCGGAATGATTCACGAGAGCTAAAGATCCTGAAGGAAGGAGGCTGAAGGAACGGATGAGTAACAGAAATAGCTTGTGCTTTCTTCCTCTTCCAGAGAAGCAAGGGGGAGGGTGAGAGATACTGAAACGACAACACGCTTTTTTTCCCCCCTCCCCATGGCTACCAGGGAGTTGACAGGAAAAGACAGACCTGCCCTGTTTCAACACCTGGAAATGGGAGTTTCACACTGAACAAACACTTAGTAACTATAAAATGAATGAGGAACTACACCTCCAGGCAGGCTGCTGCAGTAACTTCCTTGTAGAAATCCCCCAAATCCCAAGTGCTCGTAGGAGCAAGAGACTGAACCTCTCGGGAAGACACCACCAGCAGCTTGTGATAGAGATTTTCTCTTCTTCCTCTAGTGTGTGTGTGTACTCACATCAGCCACGTTGGTAGAAGTACATTTCTTGAGAACATTTTATTGACGTAAAATTGTACCAATTCCTTTATATTTTCTCCAGTGAAATGGTGAACATCAGCCTGGTGAGTATTTTTAATTCTACCATATTCTGGTTTTTTCATGAGAGCAAATATTATAAAATAATAAGAAAATGTTTGTTGGGATGTATTATTATCTTTTTTTTAGTCACAACTAGGATACCACACATTTTACTAATTCAGAATACTCTTCTCTTGACCACTAGCTTATTCACCTAGTTAATTCAACAAGAAAGGCACAACCCTACTAGCATCTCAGTGGTCAGTGGGGCTCATGCAATCACTAAAACCGAGACTTTCCTCAAAATAAATAACGTTGCGGGGGGGGTGTAGTTTGGCACTCCATTTTATTTGGCTTAAACCACATAATGCGGAGTTCTGTCCCATCTGTCCCACTTAATTATAATAATTGCAGAACCTAAATTTGCTTCCAAACACCGTTAATTAATATTATACTACAGGCTGGGTGGGTAAGGGGAAGAACTCCTCTGCTTCCGATTCCTAAAAACCCCCAGGCAAACCAAAACAAGGTCTGGAAGATTTTACATTATTTTTCAGTGTCAGTACTGAAGACTTAATAACCACAGAATGTGCTCTGTGGTCTTTAGTAATTTCATATCATAAGCAAACATTGTTTGCTGGCAAACAATTTGCTAAAACATCTTAACTTGAATTTTTCTCTGTGCCAACGTATGGAAGATTTGCTCCATGTAGGAGAATTTACATCACAGCATATATAAACCCTGTATGCTGTATGTAATCAGATATTTTTGACTGAAGTGCTACCAATATTTGAATTAGAGGTGTCGGTAATATCATTTTAGATAGGTTACATTTGGTTGATTCAAATTGCTCTGTCGAATCGCAGGTAGGGTGGAGAAAAGCCACCTAGTGGACAAACGTGTAATTAGATACCAGAAAATATTTTCAAGCACGAAGCCTTTACTGGAGAACTCTTTTTAAATTTTGTTATTCGTCTGCAATACTGCTTGTCTAGGAATACTCTAGAAGTCTCCAGGAAATCAAGGTTTAACAGAGGGCAACAGCATAGATCTCTAAGCTCAGGCTTTGGCAGATTTTTTTATTAGTGATTGTCATAAAACATAAGAGACGCTTTGTACCTCCTGTCCCTCACAGAGAACTTACCAGTATATTTCTTACAATGCTGCGAGAGTCATCAGTCAACTGAATATCTTATCACTAGATTCAACACTACGTGCCAAGCAGACTGGCATTGCCACAGGGTTTAAATAGCTGAGCTAATATTTAAACTTTTGTCCCCTCTGATCCTTGAAAAAGAGTGAGAAGAGACTTTGTGACTTCGTCAACAGATGAGCCAAGTGGCACTCGGAACAGCTAAAATTATCTTTGAGAGCCTTCAGGATGTGAGATCAGGGAGGTCCGGGGAGTGCAAGGCGAATTGGCTGAACAATCCCCCTCATGAACAGGCGCCTGCAACTCATTCAGCATCCAATGTAACATGTGAGGAGAAGGGAACAAAAATCTCTCCTCCGATGGTATTTACAACACTCTCTGGCCTTGGCTGAAATGCTGCCTACCAGGGCTGCAGTGGCCTGTGCCATGAGTTAAGTAACTGAAGGTATCCTGAGCAGACAGGCCCAGCTGCACACTGCTCTCCTCTCCTTTCATTTATGCCTGGGAGCACAGGGGAATAAACACAACAGCCTTTTTAAATGCAACATTTGCAGAGACACAACCCCCAAGTTTATCCTCGTCTACCACAAAATTCAGAGCATTTAGCTAGGCACTTTCAGCTAATCTTGAAGAGCAGATAATGATCAGTCATGCCCAGGCAGGCCAAGGTATTGAAGCCAAAGTATAATTTCTGTGGGATTACAACAACACAAACTGCCATCATCAGAGACTATACTGTGATGATGCAAGTGAACATCTGTAACTCCTGCCGCTCCAGGCAAAATACTGAAGTGGGATTAGAAACCTGCCACTTAGAGACTGCTCTGATGCTGAAACACAGGTTTGGTTCCCTCTCCTGTACCCCTTTTGTCTGAGATAATAGTTAACCCCAGGTATTTTGTACTCCCATTAAAAAAATCTTCCAATTAATCTTTTGAAATAGGTGGTTTCAGGAGCATCTCATGCAATGATTTCCACCCAAGTCAGCTTTGCAGGGGCATGCATTTACCGGGACATTTCAATGGCCTCCCTTTCCCATTAACCCTGCGTATACACGCTTAGGCATATCAAGTAAGCAGCTGGCATTTCCTTACATTGTTCCTCCATTTGCCCCAGCAAGAGGACTATTTAATGCATCACCTTTGACAGAGCCACCATTCGCTGTGCTCAGACGAACCCTACACTGCATAGACCTTCTCTGATGCCTCCTATTCATCCCCCTCCTAATGAATCACAGCTTTTTCTCTCTCTTTTCAGAATAACCAAATAAGGATATGAGGGTTTGGCCCATTCACTACATTCTGTGTTTTAATACAGGCAAGAATGGAATACAAAATGCTGCCAAAAGTTTAGCAGCAGGGGCAACGTTTTTGCTATTTTCATGTCTACAGTTCCCGATTCAACAATGCCGACTTGCTGTTCTGCATGACCGCAAGGCAAGGAATCCATAAACAATAATAATAATAACTGTCCGACAAGGCTTCATCCCAGCCATGCATAAATACAGGACTGGCATAGGGCAGAAAAATGCTGCTTTGCTCCTTTACAAAGCTTGCAATATAAACTTTGCACTGTCAGTTTAAAACTTTGGCGTCTGTGACTGCAAATGGGGAGGAACCCATTTTCAGATACTTGTGAAACATAAACTTCAGCTGTTGCCAAGCTCAGAGATAGATTTGCTCCTTTTTATTTTTAAAAGTTTCCTGAATATGTGAAGAAACCCACAAAAGCATTTTAGAGTCGTGTAGCTATGAAAAATGTACACACTTCTGTTTTTTTAAGAAGCATTTTCAATCATTGTAATTATTCCTTGAGAATGTTTTTGAAAAACAGAACCATGGCTATTTTTCACAGCTACAAACCCCTAAAACAGCTCTAGAGCTTTCTGTGAAACTTAACGAAAAAAAAGCCTTTCAGCTAAGAACAGTAAAAATAGATCAAAAACCAATTAGCTGGCCCACATGGCAGAAGACAGGTGTGCTTTGGATGTGGTATTTATACAGAATCAGGATAAGCATTTTTTCACTTTTACACAGATTCCTGAAGACTATAAATATCACAAACCTCTTCTTGTGAGTGCCCATCACATCCATTTAAAACACCGGCCGCTCAAAGAATAACCTTAGGATGCAGCCTGAAACATTTCATCTTGCCTCCCACCAAGTTATAAAACTGAATTAACATGAAAAGCAGCGGACTGATGGCTGAATTATGGTAATAACAAGCCTTCAAAAGCAAAACCAAATAAACTCCTTTGGAAAGCGCAGCCAGAGAGAAGGCTGGGAACACTGAAACCAATTACGACTGCTTTAGTGCTACACCTGTTTAAATGAATGCCAAATCCAGCACAGAATTATTTACATTATGTTCTTAACAAAGGTACATATGAGTAATGGGAAAATAGAAGTGGTTTATGCAAAACAGGCTCTACTGAAACCAGCTAAAAACTTCAGGTGTTTGTGGCAGAAAGCAAAGGCTGTGGTCAGACCTGCTGCTCGGGCTGCCACCCTGGGCGGGCACAGAGGCTCCAGCTCCCCCAGCCCTCTCCGGCCACTGGTCACTGGCCCCAAAGCTCCTGACTTATGCCAGAGCAAATACTCACGTAATGGGCCCTTGTGCAATGCAGTCTGAATGATCTTCCCTCTTTTCAATACCTGTAATAGAGGTTATTTTTTAAAACTAAATTGCTCAATCAGACGCAGATTTAGGGACCGACCATACAACTATGCCAGGAGATCTGAAGAGGGACAGGCTTTTGCAGGCATGTGGTGGGTGACAAGCAAATGGGAAGAGGCTGAGAGCATCAACTTCTTCCCCGGGCCATAGTCTTACTAAAAAAAGGAGAGATCAGGATATTCTTGGAGCTTACAACCCCTTCCTTCCAACTTTGAGCACTTAAGTATCTACATACAAGATGGTTCCCTGTGGTATAAGACACTTGACGTATTAAAGCATGTGACAGGCAAGAAAATAACGTATTTGTAAACAGACCAAATACAAGGCTGGGAGCTGGAAGTGACTGAAGGAGCCTGCCAAAGCTTCCCAGTGGCAGGGATACCTGCAGAGCCCAGGTCCCAGCTCTCTCCCTAAAGCATTTCTTCTTGAATACCCTGCTTTCCTCTCACCTTTGAGATCTTGTCCAATTCCTCACACTTTGGGAATTGATGCAAACGGATACATTAGCAGGTTTTCAAAACCAAGCTTTACTCCTCACTAATCCCATCCTCTCATTGGAAAACGCCAGGCCATCTCAGGCTTTGGTCAGGCTTCTCCAAGCTAAAACCCCTTTTCTCTTGATTCAGACTTTTATGATACATCTACTTTAACTAGTTCAGAAATGGTTTCTCAAGCCAGTGGAAAAATCAAGCTGTCTCCTTTACTTTCAGTAAGCACATTCGATGTTTTTGACCTTGTGATAACTATTGTCCATTCTTGTCACAGCCAGGATACACGTAATTCACTTTGATCATTTGTTTAACTCAGCAATATGACAGAAAATGACATCTCTATTTGATACCAAAAGCCCCACCTTACAAAAGGGCTTATTCAGTACAAAGATAGCACCTAAAGAGCAGCAAACTTTCAAGTTTCCCTAGAGCAGTAAAACAAAGGGGCTCTCCTCCCTTGCCATACTTAACACAAGCACTATACAGCTAAGAAAGCACAGGTTTTATAATGAACTGGACAGAATGTTGCACCCTAGCAAAGCTCCAGGGAAATTAAGACCAAAAATAAACACTGAATAACAAGCAGCATACCAGAGAACAAAAAAATGGCAGATGATGTTCAATGCACATCTCGGAGGACTTCACCAGATCCTCTCTGTCTCATAAAGAAACACTCATTCCAAGAGTGGTTGAACGCCGCAGAGTGACCATGGGCCCCAACAGAAGTCTGTGAATCTGTTCCCAAGAAGCTCCCAACTGTGCTTCAAAACCCAAGATGACTGCCATTTAAGGTTCTCCAGCACTGAAAGAGCTTACACATAAGATTTTCCTCTCGCAACCAAGAACACCAGGACCCAGAAAGAGCTCCAGCTGATTTTCCAGGCAGTGAGTGACTGGCTTTCTCAAACACAGCTGCTTTCTTCATTAGAAGACTAAAAATAGTTCTGCTCCTAGCAGGCCGACTTCCCTTTAAGCATTCTGCCATATCCATGTGTGTATTTCATTCAGGGTTTCTACATGTCTATGCCACTGTGATTCTATTTCAGCCTTTAAATACATTCAAGAAATTTTTCATTTCCGTCTCCCATATTCACTCCAGATGTCCTGAACTGTCCAAAACTGTTTCATGTTAGGAGAATTCGTAGGGATATTCTGGCATTCACGCTGCTCCCATCTGTTTCAGTATTTTCAGGAAAGATCAACTTTCTTCCCCAACTGTTAGCAAATATGGACGAGTTTATGGTTTTAAAACATCCGTGATTAACAGTAGATGTTTTGCTTGTACCTTGTGCAATAAGAATAATTAAACACTGCCATATCAGGCTTTCACTTTTTCCTCTTGAAGAGATGCTAGAGTGAGAAACCTGAGGAACTGAAGGGTATCCTATGCCTCCAAGACCATACTGCAACAGCAATAAACATTTCTTTGTAACACTGTGCCAGCATGCAAGAACCTCCTTTTGAAAACACACACTGAATGGGAGGTGGGGGGCTGTGGGAGCACATGCTGCACTGGTCCCTTCAGTCCTGGCCACCTTGTTTTCCAGATCAGGGTAAACTGGGCACTGCCACTCTCTTCTAGCTCACATGGTGGGTGTGAAAGATCAAAGTGTGAGAGGGGACATAGGAAGGGAAGAACTAGGGAGAGATACACCCCTTGACTCCCATTGATGTGAAGTGAGCATGTGTTTGGATCCATATAGCTCTAGATAAGGGGTGTCAAACTCATTTTCACCGGGGGCCACATCAGCCTTGTGGTCCTAAAATTACATTTGGCCCTCTGAAGGCAACTGTGAGTTTGACACCCTTGCTCTAGAGTGGTCTAGATGTTCCAGTTTAGATGTAAAGTGAAAGTCTGTGGCATATTCAGTCCTGAGAGAAAATGCCCAGTGTTGGACACACACTGTATTAAAATTTGAGTGACACACTTACCAGAGCTGGGCAGTATCAGAGAAATGCGTTTACTTCTACCCCAAGAAAGCTCCAAACTAGGGACATCATACCCAGCCTCTGCCAAGTATTGCCACTGATGTTAATGTAAAAGTTCTTCAGGCTTTGGTAACCATTCCTGCTCCCACAGAAGTTCATGGAGATCCCATTGATGGATGCAGCCCTTCGGACAACAGATTAAAAGTCACTTCACTGAGATCAGCAAAAAGGCCATTCAAGATCAGCTCCATGGTGTATGAGGAACCAAAGTTCAGCAGAGTTCAATTTCCCCAGTTCAGCAAGGGCAGGGCAACTTCAGCCCATCCCAGCGCTTCCTCTTGAGCCCTTCACCTTGATCCTCTGCATCACTTGACAACTCTAAACACTATCCTTTGAAACAAACAAATTTTTCAACTAGTTTTGGTCATAAATATGATGTGCTTCACTGAACCTGTCCAGGATGAAGCTGGGAAGCAATAGGGATCCTAGCACTCAGGATATCTCTGGATGAAAAGTATTTGCATAAGCATTATGAGACTTGGGTCGCATTTCCGCCCATCCTTAATCTTCTTGCAAGTGTAGATGTGTTACCTAATAAATTTAAACAAGTACAACCTTTCTAGTACAGATAAGCTGATTGCAAAATTTTTATCTCAGGGAAGACAATTAAAAGAGAACTCCAGGTCTTTTTTTTTTTTTCTTTTAAATCTGGAGTTTCAGTGATATGAATTGCTAAATGTGTCTGAGAATGTGAAGGTATACACAAACCCTTCTAAACTTATTTACATCTAAGAAGAGTTGAGAGTGGTTGTAACCTCACAGATTCTGAGGATGGTATTGCTTTGGGCTTTTTGAAGAGGAAGGAGAGAAGGGAAATATACTGATACCCAGGTAGCATTATTTAAAGTCAAATAGATGAATAGCATCTACCTCCTCCCTCAAATGTGTACTAGATAGGTCCCTACAGGGTAAATAGTCTTGGCCACTTTCCGTTATGCTAAATAATGTAGGTTTCAGCTCTTCCTTTTTCATCAATAAGAAATAATAACTGACAAGAAGGCTAATTCAAGGAAAAAGCAAATTAATCCAGCCATGTTTTGCTCTGAACTATGCTGCTGCACTCCTACGGTAACTCCAACCAAGAGCAAAATTTGGCTTGTGGTATCTTTTCCCTCTAAATGTCTCATTCTGATCATACCATACAAGTATTCTATTTTCTGGTTAAACATTACACAGAGTGAGTTAATTTCTGCTTCAGCCAATTTAGCTATACTAAATGCAAATGCTTCCTGTACTTATGAATACAATCTGTTCATAGTGAATAGTTTTGAAGATTTGGATGAGTTAAAACAGCAACAGTATCCATGTGGGACCAATCTTCCTTGGACAACTCTTATGCTTTGATTCATAAATTCTTTCCATAGGAAATATCTGTGGAAAATCTCCAAAACATCCAGAAATGCACAACTCAGTTGCTTGAGTTATTAGGACTTCTTAATGCTTATTGCTTCTCCTTTATTTCTTGCCTTTATATAAGCATTGACTCTTGGGTTCACATGAGACCCCTTTTTGCTTATTTTCCATTATTATAGAATATGTGTTTTTAATAACTGCAATAACATCCGTCATTAGTACTATCACATGAACCTATTAAAAAACAACTTCCAACTCCACAATATCTAATTTCTGCATCTAATGGGTGTGCTAAGGCAGCCCTTCACCTGCTGTTACTGTTCCACACGTCTGACTTACTTTGTGGAATGAAGACTCAGTTGCTTGATTACGGAACAAGCATACCATTATCTGGCTTAGAGTACAGAAGTTCAGGAAATCTTGAAAAAGCACTCAGCCTTGTGAGATGGGATGGTGACAGTGGTGGGAGCGCAACAGTAAACCTGCAAATGAACTTCTGAGACCCATGGCATTCATGATCCAGAAAAAATGGAGCAGAAGAGTAAAGGGGGCGAGTATGGCTACTGGGATGCCAAAATGTGCCCACTTTGTCACAGACATTGGAGGCTAAAGGATTTTTTTCCACTCCAACAGTAAATTTTGGAAGTGTGAGCCTGTGCTCAGTTGCCCAGAGCAGAGAGCTTAAGCATACCTGGGCAGTTTTCTGCTCATCTCTGGCAATTTGTCGTGGACTTCTGCCAGAGGAGTTCAACTCTTTACACTAGATCTTGCAGAGACTCCGGTGATAGTCCCTGCTCATCCAGCCTCTGGTGCAGCAGTGCCAGGTGTTGCCTTGACATGAGGAGGAGTTCTTCTGCAGCTGAGTCTAGTTCTACCAACCTTGCTTGTGATGTGGTCCCACCAAAGGAGTCCAAGTCTTTGCTGTATTAAAACTCACATTGACTTTATAAGAAATTTAGGCAACTGACAGCAAATTGCAGCTAGTTGAAAGAAGAAGAAACTAGCACTTTTGGTGTCCATGTGGGTCCAGGAATAAAGTTTTAAGTCATGATGGCACCTTATTAAAATCTCTTGTCAGTCAAAGAGAATAGCAATGGCTTAAGCCCTTTTCAGAAAGCATTTGTCCTCTGATGTTTGCATTTGACAGACTCCAGTTTAGTCAGTATTTCTTATCTCTTATTTATTTTCTACCTTCTTGAAATGGTATCTCGTCTTCGTGATTCTACTGCTCAACACTCAGGCAGGTTCAGGCGTACAAGTTAATGCCCAGTGGATGTTGCAGCCCTCATCTCCGAGCAGCATTTTTCTCATGCTTTGTACGATCCTTGACTGGCCACTCCTCTCCAGGTTAGACCAATTATTGCAAATACCATTGGATTTCTCACCTCCCAGACCAAGACAAAACTGTAGCTCATTCTTCCTCTTAGCAGGAATGCTGTGGCAGCAGAATTCATTGGGTAAGCATTCTGTGGCTTTCTTTTAAAAACCAAATTACTCATATGCAGAGTATGTCTAGAGTGGAAAACCGCCAAAGATAGGAGTCCTTTTTCAGATCTAGCTGTGCCAGTTGACGAAGATGATCTTTCCAGCTGCCTCTCAACCTTGCCAGAGGTTACAGCAAGATGACCTGCTAGTAAGTGAGTGCGCTTCAGGCAAAATGCGTGAAGATGACTTTAGATGCTTAAATATTTAGTCTTTGTTCACTCAGTTTATCCTGACTTAAATAGATTTATGAGACTTCAGCAGCTTTATGAGTGGCTTCCATGATGCTGAGCCACAAGTCAGAGGGGACAGTAATCTCTAGTGTGGGTAGTAAGTCTCCAGGTAGGAGTGGGATATTAGTAGCAACCTTTTCAACTGGCAGGGCAATATGCAAGACAGAACATGTTTCCACAGTTCTGGAATAACATAAATATTCTTTGTCATCAATATAGCTTCTTCCTTTCCCTCCTCAGGTTGCCCGAGCAGAGTAAGCAACTTTATACAGTATCATCACATTTGCAGGCCCTGGTCCTCCTGGGGCACCTTCAGTCACCCCAATATCTTCTGGAGGGACAACACAGCAAGACAATAAGCAATCCAGGAGGTTCCTGGAGAGCATGAATGACAACTTCCTCCTCCAAATGATAGAAGAGCCAATGAGGAGATATGTTCTGCCTGATGTCATACTCACCAGCAAGGAGCAGCTCCCGGGATATGTGAAGATCAAAGTCAGCCTTGGCTGAAGAGACCATGAGATAGTAGAGTTCAGGATCCTGAGGGCACGGACAAGGGTGAAAAGCAAGCTCATGACACTGGACTTCAGGAGAGCAGACTTTGGCATTTTCAAAGATCTGCTGGGAGAAGTCCCGTGTGATAAGGCCCTGGAGGGAAGGGAGGCCCAAGAAAGCTGGATAATATTCAGGGATTGTCTCCTCCAAGCTGGAGAATGGTCCACCCCAATGATTTCCAAAAATGCCAGGAGGCCTGTGTGGATGAACAAATAGCTCCTACCTAAACTCAAACACAAAAAGCATACAGAGGGTGGAGGCAAGGATGGGTAACATGAGAGGAATATGGAGACATATTATGAGCATCCAGGGGCAAAGCTGGGGAAGCCAAAGCCCAAATGTAACTGAATCTGATGAGGGATGTCAAAGATAAGAAGACAGGCTTCTATAAGTACATAGGTGACAAATAGAAGGCTAAGAAAAATGCAGACCTATTGTTCAACAAGATTGGGGACCTGGTGACACAGGACGTGGGAAAGGCTGATGTACTGAACGCCTCTTTTGCCTCAGAGCAAGGCCAGCCTTCAGGAATCCCAAGTCCCACACACCAGAGGGAAAGGCTGGAAAAACAAAGATGTAACCTTAGTGGAAGAGGGTCAAGTCAGGGAACACTTCAGCAAACTGGACATATAAACTGGCTCATGGGCCACAACAGGATGCACACAAGTGCTGAGGGAGCTGGCAGATGTCATTGTAAGACCACTTTCAATAATTATCTTTCATAAATCACGGTGATTGGGAGAAGTTCCTGAAGACTGGGGGAAAGCAAATATTACTCCTGTCATCAAGAGGGTCAAGGAGGAGGACCCAGGGAACTATTTCCAGGCACATTAAGAACAAGAAAATCATCAGGAGTAGTTAGCACAGCTTCACCAAGGGGAATATGTAGAAGGTTGAACTTTAATTTCTTCCAGGTTATGAACAAGTTAAAAAAATAAAAATCCCTTTGTAAGAAAAGGTCTCTGTGCTTAGTTCACAGAGCATTTTTCTCAAACCCTCAGTAGACCCTAAGTAGTTTAGCACAATACTAGTAGCTTTGATTTCAGGAGTGAAGGAGACTGTTAAGGAATGTCAAAGATTACCTTCCATTAAGCTTTCCAGTTTGTAAACATGAGAGAAAACACACACAGCACTCAACTACATCCTGATACCTGCTGATCAGTCCAAGCAAAAAGCAGGTATGACAAGTGTTCTCATTTAAGTTGTACTCATTACCTCATACTTCATCTCTTCTGTTGATAGCAACCTTGTCAGGAAGCCAAACAAACAACCACCAGCATAAACAAAATTGATCATTCTTGTTCTTATAGTACAGAAATGTATATAATAAAACCCATCAATTCCCACAGAGATACACTTTAAAACAGTTAAGTTGCAGCCACGAAAAAGAGACATAAAACAAAAACAGGCTAACAGCATCTAAAGCTATTCTGTTGAGATGTCTGTGGCTGTAAATGGGTTAGTTTGGCTTTTTGAGTTATAGTTTACAGACACATCTATACAAGATTATACTTACGAGTTAGTGTTGTGTATGTTTAATGGATTTTCCTGCTCTCTGGCAGTACAAGTTCCTAGTCTGGAGTTTTGCTTCTTGCCAGATCTAATCAGCTAATACTATGTTTTACAATATTTACTTGTTAGCTACTAAATTTTGGATTCTCAGACCAAGGAATGAAGGAGTGCTACATGTTTGATTTGATTATGTGAAACTGTCTCTATTTTCCTATGCTTGTGCTACAGATATATTTGCCTTGCGAAAGTCAAGAGGCTTATGCCTCTGCATCTCAGATCAGTATTTTAATATCCCTATTTAGATGCAATTTAAAGTATAGCTGACTGTGTTGACTTAACTTTACATATTATTGCCTCCTTCATAGCCCTTACACAGCTTCTATTAGCCTACAGCCAGTCCAGGGCCCTATCTTACAACCTTCTTTCATGCAAATAATCATTATCAAATGCTAATACATGTGAACTCTTCCTCACTCCATGACAACCTTAATGGATAATGACGTCATGAAAAAATCTGGAACGCCTCTCAATAGTGTCTGGTTTTATTAGTATTTTTCTTAATTCTCTGCCATTCTTATTTAATATACAGCTCCTGCCCAACAGGATCTATAAGCAATTTGGTGGAATACATCTTTCCTTTTCATCAAACTGGACTTTCAATGACACCAGGAATTGGAATTAGTAAGGTATCTTTGGTATAGCTCTGCTTAGTCACCCCTAAGTGTCAGTTCTTGAAATGCCATCACTAACCTGAACTAAAATTTAGGACAGTACAATGATGAACTTAACATCAGACATAGAAATCTCCAGGGTATATTCCCTGTACAGAATTCACAAGATCAGGCTTAATTTGAGAAAGATGATTTGTATTACACCATAAATTTACATAAATAGTACCTACATCATCAAAACAGCAGTCCACTTACACCACCTCTCTATAAGAACAGTGCTACTGAGAAAGCCTATTTGGAGTTTATGAGAGGTATAAAATCTATACGGTCAATAAACAGAGCTTTTGTGTGGTGCAGGGGGCTGCTAAAAAAATTACTGGGAAGGTAAAGGATGGAATTTATGGCAGGAGTCGAGCAGCTTTTAGCATAGACTGCAGATGAGCAGCACAGTGATAGTTTGATGTGGTTTTACTGGCAGTAACCAAAGACAGGCAAATACTAGTGCTGTGAAAATTTTATCCATCTTAGTAACTCAGTTCCTCTTTGTACTGCTTGTCTCTCAAAAGCACGTATTAAAGTACTGCAAAATGCAACACATGACACCAATCAGCTTCAAACATCTGTTGCGTAGCACATGGAAAAGCATGCTACAGAATTTCTAAGGAAAGCTGCCTTGTAAATAGGCCGGAAAGCTTTACTGATTCTCTTCTTCAGGGAACTAAATTCAACTACAAATAAAAATTTTTAAAAATTAGGAAAAGTATATTTGGAAAGCAGGAAACTGAAGAAGTTTTTTTTCCTCCCCCGATGCCTTCTTAACACAGGAGTATTTACATTCAACAGCAAACAGCTGACTTTTCATTGCCCCATCAATTGCCCTACACAGCCTGATGAGGGTATTTCAGCCCCTGATTTGGGTGGATGGAGCTTGGGAGGGCTTCCCAGCTCTCGGGTCCAGCTGTCCCCCCCCAAGCTGTGGTGTTGGACCATGGATGATTGTGCACCACCTCCTCCCACCCAGCCTCGCCCCCCGAGTCCCATGGGAAGGAAATATTCAGGCGTGAAGTGGGGATGGCTGGGGCAAGGGGTGCCGGGAGTCCGGTCGAGCTGCGGCTCTACTACGTGTTTCACCAGTCAGCGAGTCAAGTTACAGCGCGATTCCGATATGCGGGGCCAAGTAAACCTGGGGCATATGTCATCAGCCGGTGGAGACTCGAAAGGTGATCAGCCCTGTCACTGCTACAAATTGAAACCATGATGTAAGTGGAGAAGGGGACGACAGCATTATTAATAAATGACAGGGTGGCATCTGCAGAGTAGACAAACGCGACTAATCACAGTCACACTCTCCCCGCTGACCTTATCGCTCGAGGGCGGCCAGCCAGAGGGAATAATCCCTTCTGACATTGCTTCCCTGTCCAGATTTCCAGGGCAGGCCCTAAATACAAGCAGAACAGATGCCTGTTCTGGGCAGCCAGTATTTTTCATAGGAACATCTGTAAATCCCTTGATCACCGCAGCATTTCAGAGGTCAGCCAGGCTGCAGCAGCATCACACCTGAGCAGCCCACTGCTTGTGGCCCACTAAATACCCAAGTGGTTTCTATGATGCCTGAACTAAACTTTCATACCCCTATCATGTGTAATGCAACAATTTATTTTGTGATAAGCATTTGATATTTATATAACTGCGGATGAGAGAGAGAAAAAATCTGTCAGAAATAGCTTTACAGATGAGTCTTCTCATTGTCTAACAAGCTTTTCATTGTTTTTAATTTTCATTTCTCTCCACGGTTCAGGGCACTTGTAAAAAAAAAAAATCTATTCAGCAGTTTCCCACTCATAATTCAAGAAAGAGAGTCATGTATTATAATAGAGATAATTAGCTTTGACTGAAAATAATAAGCTTGGCACCAAATATCCCCCACTACTGCACAGAATAACCATTTGTCGTCTTATATACTCTCCATCAAGCCTAATTACTGCAACAGTAATTACTAACCTGTTGAAAGAACAAAAGAAAATGCAACTAGCTCTGCACTGAAATAAGAAGAAGATCACTGATTCTAATAAGCAACTCTTGGTTGCCCCCTCTTAGAGCACATTTACATCTAGACCTTGTCTCAACATGTGCTTATAACCCCTCAAAAAGAAAATATATCCACAAATAGTCCAATTACAACGGTTAGGTCCCACCCATTTAGACCAAATCTCTGTTCAGTCTGACTTAAGGAATGGCACTGATTTTTGGATATCTGGGAAGTTAAGAGAGCAGCGCCTGTCCCAGGCTGCATGTGGCAATGCTGCAGATTTCCATATGCTGGACAGCTTTGCTTGCCTACTCTTCTGACCCACCAAGCCTCTCCCTGGCTGTTATTCTGTCTCTTTTCAACAGATACGCTGCCAATCATGCCCAAGAAAAAAGCTAAACAAATGCAGCCCTCTATGTTCAAAGAATAACGCGTGCTTAAAGGGTTTGAAGTGTAATCTTTATCTGCAGAAACGCACTGCGTTCATTATAGCATTTCTTCCTAGTTCCACTGTGTCCCACTGTTGATCCTGATTAAATTCACTCCCAGATCTTCACCTCTGACAGCTGAGCAAGCCCTGGAAAATGCAGCGAGTGGCAGCACCTTTACTGCTCAAGGTGTTCCCCAGGCCATGAACGAACCTGTATTTGGGAGAGCCTGTACAGCTCACTGAGAAAGAAGGGTGAAGTGTCATGGGTTTCCTTATATCTTGTCCCTGAACTGGACCCATCCCTCTCTCTGTTTTTGCCAAAGGAGGTCGAAGGAAGCCGGTGCCTTCCAGATATCACCAGCACTTTTCAAAATCCCAACCGCCAAAGCTGTTGTGCTCATTGAATCCAGGAACTGGAACAATGCCACTCAGCATATGCAAGCATTCACAGCTAATCAACCCAGCTGAAATTTAGGATATTGAATATTCTCTGGGAAACTGTTCGCAATCAATCCACAGCATGTAAACAACACAACCCTCCCACCTACAAAAACCCCAACAAGCTATAAAACAATTCATTGCATAAATACGAGCAAAAAAGACAACCTAGAAAACCTCAGAACCACTAATGTCAAGCACTCAACAAGCATGAGTTACACTCTGCCTCAAATAATGAGACTGGTTTAAATCAGGAGAGGTTTGGGACTGGTTTTTTGAGTTCTCGATTTTTGCCCCCTGCATTTTGAAGCCTTAGGGTCATTATATTTCAGAGTTTTTTTCAACAGAATGATAAGGCCCAGGAATTGCCTTTTCCGCCACCCCCTTTTTAAAGCATTGCTTTTCTCCCTCAGTCATACAATCCCAGAAGGTACAAGCGTTAAGGAGACCACAAACAAGACTTCAAGAATTGCTTCCAGTTGGTATGTTCTCTTCCTCCAGTGGATAGATAGGCACTGATAGATATCATTCAAGTAACTACGAGGGGGCTTCCCAAAACGATGCAAATACCAACAAATGCAGAAGTCATGACGCTCCTGGTCATCCCATGCACAGAGAAGTGAGATTATGTATTTTCCAAATAAAGGGGAAATTTCATAAGCCTAATGGCTATGTCATTGGTGGGGAGAGTAGGATGAAATCACCAATGTTTTCTACAGCTTTTGCTCGGCTACAAATAACACATCAGTATATTATTAATAAATGTAAACATATTTTTCCTCCCAAAAAACCCATTACCTAAGTGTAATTTGATTTTGCATTTTAACATCTCATTAGTGACTTTAAGAAATGCTTATAGCAGGATTGGAGCCTAGCAGCTACTTAGGTTGTAAATGAAAATTTAAAACATCAGTAATATTTTCTTGATGAAACAACTGAGAGGCATATCTGATCCCTAATAACAACAAAAAGGCCTGAAAAAAGTTTTAGTATGGCATTCGCCATTTAGAACAACACAAAATCAGTCCAGGGCATCAGAAGTTAATGGAATGACTTAATTCTCCATTTTGCCCAGCATTAAAATGTTCATTTACGGGGTCACTCGGTATACCACCATAAATTTCTCCTTCTAACTGAAACAACAACGATAAAAAGGCAAAATAGCTTCAATGGGACTTTTAAAAAAATATTCCGTTTTCCCACCTCCCTGACTCATTTCTTGTTTAACCACTGAACTGCATTTCTCCCAGTTCTTTTCCAGCCAGCACTTCTCTGCAAAACACACAATATATTTGCTAACTGGACCATCAAAAAAAAAGGGAAAAAAAAAAAATTCGTAAATTGTAGGCATTGCTCCCTCCAAAAAATGGCTATATTGGTTTTCAAAGAAAATAGGCCTTTAGTATGTCCAGGATTTCTGTATTATAGTTTGACTTGGTATGGCTCTTCCAGAAGCCTGCTTTCACACGCTCCAAACTAGTTGCTTTATCCTGCATGCGACACAGTGAAAAGCCCACTCAGGACAAATATCCAAAGAAAACACTAGCAAAACAGTTAGTTGGAAGTAGGATAGGCCTACGCCAAACCCAGAAACTCAAACACATCCGAACTTTGGGAATATAGACCTTAACTTCAAATGTATTGCTCAGGTCTACAACTGGTCTCAGAAAGCTAATTTGTGTAATTATTTCTACTTGTAATTATGTTGTTTGGTCACTAGTGCCTTTTGGCTGTTTTGATGCTTTCAGGAAAGGAAGTGGTTTCTGGAGAAAAAGAAAAATGGAGAATAACTCGTTCCATTTGGAAATGTTGCTTCCCCTACTAATACATACTTCTTTAAGGACTTTGGAGAGTCTCACCACCCTGATTCCCAGACATACAAAGAAGCCACAAGAATGATTCTGACCTACCTCTACATGTGCATACATCTGGGTTTTTGCTGAACAGAAGCTCCAAGACTCAAGACAATAAACATACAAAAAATGCATCCAAACTTTTGGTCAAATCTAAAAGAGAGAGAAACAAAATATAGGTTTTGCATAAGCACCCGTAGCATCTGACAATCTTTTGCCTGAATTGTCTCTTCAAGAGTCACACCGATATCTCTATTAAAAATCTCACAGTAGCTCTTTCAGAATAGGTGGATTATTGGATTATTTCACGCAAACACAGTTTTTACAACAGTCCTGTTTTACAGGATGAACCACACAGGGTACATTATATATTTATTCTTATACAGAAAGGGCTGTTATATACTTTCAGTCTGAGTAGCTTTTTGACCTCATCATAAATTCTTCTTTCCTCTTTAGAAGACTTCATTAAGAATATAAGATAAGCTGTAAGAAGAAACACATTGCAAAGAAATTCTCTAAGATATAACTGCCTACACAGCTGATTCAATAGGACATACAGAAATGGATATGGAGAATAATGCACACATCCTTATAGATGAAAATGAAAGTTCTCAGATTCTCAGTTAATACAGAACTTTTTTTCCAGAATATTTTTATATCTAGACTTATTACCCAGTTTGGAACAATTTCACCCTCTTCTGGCTTTACAACACACCCCACATGAGCAATGCAATGACTGGACATGTCTCTAGGATTTTATGCACATTCTTTAAAAAAAAACTTTAAATGTGATCAGAGGTATTGTAAAACCCTGTGAACAAAACCATCAGCAGGTCTGGAACTTCTTAGTCATAATTGAAAAAAGCAAAACAAAACACCAAAAAAACCAACAACAACAACAAAAACCCAAACAAACAAGTGAATTAACATTTGCCTTTTGTGACATTCTCTGCTACATACACATAATGAGCTACAGGCTTATCAGGCAGATCCTTGCTGCATGAAATTTGGCTTTGACAATGCCTGGCTGCTGCTGACCACCTGATCTATATTCACTCTGTTCCTCACCTGAGGGAAAGGTCAAACGTTAATGTCCTTGTTCGGGTATTCAGACTGGTGCATCTTTCTTGACTTAATGCTGCAGCTTGGCTGATGAATTTTGCTTTGAGTGCTGACATCTTAAGGCAAAAACTGAACCTGAATGAGAACTGATCAGTATGTAAGTAAACGATGCCATCCCATCGGTTTCTCCGAAGAGCAACATACAGTTTTCTTCCATTCTGCTTTGCTGTTTCAACCACAAAGTATTAGAATTTTTGCTGGAAGCACCGAAGGAGAAGTAAGGGCTGCTGGAAATACTCAGCCCACAGATTTGCTGGATAATTAAAGCCCTACCTCTGCTGCAATTCACACAGGACTCCCTCCTACTGCAACCATCTCATCCTACATCCTTTTTCAGTGTCTTTTTCCAGATAGGTCTATTCAGCCAAAATTTTGAAATCACTGCTTGCTCCTTGGCACTAAAGGTATCTCCCACAGGGAATGCCCCAGAGATTAACATCAAGAGTATAAAGATATAATGAGGTCTTTACGTTGCCCTGCTCTAAACAATACTGCAGTGGTCTGACACAGGTACAAACATTTCCATTGTTCTCTGTGAAGACATTTAATGCTATCCCTTCCCTCCTCCAAATGAGAAAACACGTGGTGCTTGAAGTTTGACTGGTCATGTCCTAAAGCGAACATATCTTCCTCGATTAATGTGCCTATATTAGCCAAGAAAGCCTAGCTCCCTTCACTGGCACTCCTTGGTTTCCAAGTGTCCTGAATGAATCATCTTTCTTATTTCACATCTGAGTAATTATCGATCTGCAGCTCCTTCACCTTTCGCCATCCCTTCAGACATGAGGTCAGCTCTGCACAAAATAACCCAAACTCCTTTGTCCATCAGGCCCACTGAAACACTTTAAAACCTCACATATCTGAGTCCTTTTTTCAGTTGCCAATTAACTTCCACATTTACAAGTTTGTCTTATCTGAAACAGATAACAAAAAAGCCCACCCTAAAATCACTATCAATAGCATAATATCTAATTACAAGCCTTTAAGTTTCCACAGTTCAGTATACACAGTGTCTTTGTTCAAAGCCTGGGCTGCTATGGCACAAAAAGGGAATTAACACCTCCCATGACAGAGTGATTGCTTCAGTAGTACTGACACAGTCAAGTAGCTTGTAATGACTAAACAATTTTGAATGCTGCCAGTTCCATAACTTTTCCGTATGAGAACATCCAGGACAACTATTTTATACCTCCTACATACCTTGAAAATAGTATTTGTATCACAGTTGTGTCAGAAAATCATACAGCAACAAGTCCTGAGAAAACTCCGTAGACTTTTTCACAGTTACACAAAGGGTAGGTGAATTTAGAGCCTTCATAGATATTACAAACTGACTGCATGGAGAAAGCACAAAGCAGAGAGAAGGATTCTGGGTCCCAGAGGTGGGTGAGCTGCAGCTGGTTTGCTACACATGGTATGTGCGGGACTTTACATGGAATCCCCTAGAGCTGAAGTTACTGGAGCTATTTATTGTGTGTGCAACATTCTTGACAAATCAGATCTGTTACAATAACAGGAATAAAAATTTAGTCTACATCTCTATGTCAGTGGGTCTTCAGCTCCAGTGTGCCAAACACTTCTCTGAAAACAGAAATTATGAGTCCAAGTCATGTGAATGTGTTGTAAAACTTTTCCATGAGATCACCAGAGAATTAGACGCAATGATTTCAGATTGCCACATAAAGCTCCTGGTCAGAATGATGCCCACCCTGCCCTGGTTATATTGATTTTTGTGACTTAGGTGAAAAGTGAAAATGATGTTTTCTCTGAGGGCTCTGGAGTCCTCAGTACAGGAAAGACATGGAACTGTTTGAGAAGGTCCAGAGAAGGCCACCAAGATGACCAGAGGGCTGGAACACCTCTGCTGTGAGGACAGGTTGAGAGAGTTGGGATTGTTTGGCCTGGAGAAGAGAAGGCTTCAGGGACACTTTATTGTGGCCTTACTGTACTTAAAAGGGGCCTACAAGAAAGATGGGAACAGACTTTTTAGAAGGGCCTGTTAAGATAGGACAGGTAGTAATGGTTGTAAACAAAAGGAGGGGAGATTCAGGCTAGACATTAGGAAGACATTTTTTACAATGAGGGTGGTGAAACACTGGCCCAGGTTGCCCAGAGAGGTGGTAGATGCCCCATCCCTGGAGACATCCCAGGCCAGGCTGGACGGGGCTCTGAGCAACCAGATCTAGTTGAAGAAGTCCCTGCCAATTGCAGAGGGGTTGGACTAGACGACCTTTGAAGGTCCATTCCAACCCAAACTATTCTATGATGCGTGCTTCAGCCTCCTTTCCCTGCACCTCACAATCTTTTGCAGGTTTCTTCCAGTTGGGGAGAACACCACTGTGCCCTGAAGATAAAGGACCACACGCCTGGAGAGGCGGCAACCCAAAGCATAACCCACCTTATACTGGCTGTGAGCACTCCCATGGTGTGGTAATCCAGAGCCCACCCAGAAGTCTCATGATGGAACCACATTAATACTACCACCTGCCTGTCCCTCTCAAAGCCAAGCATAAGTACTGCTTCCAAACGGGGCTTGTTCGGCCTGTGAAGTTGAAATAAACAGAATTAGAAAACAGGGTCCATCTGGAAATGAGAGTGCTAAAATATTGGGTTTGTACTTTTCTTGATCCCTAGAGTATCTGGGACTTCTGATGCATCAAGAAAGAAACTGGATATTTTAAGCAGCCTTTTAACCCACTGGCTAAGATGGGGCAGTAGAGGGAAGGGGGTTGAAATGGAAGCTGCCTAACAACAAAATCTGTGAACTCTGACCTTCTGTCTGAAGATGAAAGCTGAGTTAGATGATTTTTCTATAGATGTCATTAAGGCAGCTTTTAAGGCGATCTTGCTTGAACTCTCGGTTGCACTTCGCTACTGTAAACAGCTGCTGGAGGGAGAGTTAAGTGAGTGGAAGTCCAAAAAAGTAAGAAGCGTTTTCAGCAGAGGAGAATACTGACCACATTGGGAAACCATTTATGCCCCAAAGGGCCATCAGCTGTCACTATTTCCCTGGCTCCAGAGCCATATTTAGGTGCCTAATAGGAGTTAATTAACATATTCATTAATAGGTGGGTGGAGTTGTGTCTGTCTCAACAGAGAGGGAACACTGACATCCAAATAGACTAATTAACATAATTTGAACCTGTCTAAACTCACAACTTATAGCAAACACAGAAAGTGCAGCACCATATCAGACAACTGGCATAAAATTTATTTAATTCAGTGTGCTTCCAACGAGTGGCCAGAAACAAGTATGTAACATTCCCTGAAGTGGTCAGTTAATAAATAATTGGTGCATAGGAACAGCAATTAATCAATGAAATGTTTGTTCAATTTTGAACTCACAGTCCTCTGAAATAGTTTGAATCTTATCTAAAGCAGTTCTAGATGATCTTTTTATCCTCAGAAGCATCTGTAGATAGCTTGTGGCAATGCCTTCCACAGGCTTAGTATGTATTATGTAAGACTGCATCACTGGCATCAAACACCAGGTTTCCTGCATTCAATCTTTTCCTCACGTGATTAGAAAAAATTAATAGCTCCATTCAATTCACGTTCATTAATTCATCGTTAAAAAGCTGAAATTTAGTTGTAGACATGGCCTAAATTCAGAGAGATCCCAAGTACTCTGCCCACAGGCAGATGCACTTCTACTGAGCTTCCAGTTGCCTGATAATGCCCCAAAGGCATGGCAGGTCTCACTAGAAACATTTTGTTAGAATAGATACCACATAATTTCATCTTGTAAGTCCATGGTTAGGAAGAATACTTAAAAAAAATTAAGAGTTCAGTCCGAAAACAGCAATTAAAAAAACTGCTTGTATCAGACATTGTTAGGGAGCAGTGGAAAGGAGAGAGAAAATGGGCCCAAAGTGAGATCCTAGCAAATGGCAATGAAATCTCACTTGCTGGCATGTGCTTTGGTAAACAGGTTGCATACTGTACTCTGCTTCCCCACCACACTCCAATTCAAACGCCGCTCACATACGGAGTGTGAATGTTCTTGTTCAAATCCCATAAGGTTTTTATTTCTTTTGCTTATTGACAAAACAGTAAAAACACTATGTTGAACATTTTTGCTGCAAGAAAACAGCAGTGTGTCAGAGTGATCGTAGAAGGCATCCCTCAATGGAAAAAAACACAACGCTATTAGGCAGTGTAATGTGATAGTTCATTATACACATACTGAGAGATTGTATTATTTTCTCTTAGAAGGTAGCATTTATAAAAGTTATACAGTATTACAAGCATACAAAAATTACTTGAAAAGGGAGTAGAGAATGATGTTGAGAGGTTAAGTGGGGTGTTCCCCTTTATCTCCTCAGACAATACAAAACAAGCTGATACTCAAGGAAGCTGAAAGGCAGTGAATTTACCAACAACAAAAGGATGTTTTTTTTATTCCGTGCATGATAAACAAGCTATGAAACTTGCAGTCTTGAGACATTATTAAAGCCAAGAGCTTATCGAGATTCAAAATGAAATTTTCGTATATGCACACAATAGGAAAACTGGCAGTAGCTCAGAGAGGTAGGTTCTTTTGAAAATTTCTGACAAGACCCAGAAGCTAAAGTTCCACCTTCAAAACCAATTAAAGCACACAGTGATTACACCCACATGAATAGACTCTGCTTCTGTAATTGACTTCATCACTCAAGACTGCGCTGGTGCTAAGGGCCTCTTAACTGGAACTTACCCTACTCTTGTCCTGCCTCTTTAGGTGGCAAATCCAACTAGCATTTACCTGCCTGCTCCTGCTTTTCTATGAAGACATAATACGTGATGCCTACACCTGTTGTAACCTCAGGGGACATGAGAGGTGGTTATTCACTGGTAAATTCTTCTCCAGGGTATGAATCCTACAGTCCTATAAAGACCAGAAAGAGCTGTGGTTGAAGGCAGAAACTGGCCTCCCAGATGCACTGGCAATAGGCTCTGCATGCGTGAAGGGCTCTAAAGGCTTTTCTGGGTTCTGGCCTTCATTCTCAAACCCCTTTGAGAGAGAAGTGCAAAATATTACCATGCACAAAGCTACCATGAAGTGAGGTAGGACATGAATTCATCAAGTAACAAATTCAGCAATGAATGCAGCTTGCATTACTCCAAAGTATTTGCAAACGTATGCTGAGCTCACCAGCTACTTTCATCCAGCAACGGGTGTCCTGTTTCAGTAAACTCTTTGTAAAACTGTTACTTATAATTCCCCCATTTATAAACTACCCAAGCAATTAGGGTAATTATTTTCTCTCGCTAAGGACAACAGATCCCATGTTTGGGAGCATCCCCTTGCCACTATCCTACTAGCTGTCCCCACTTTTCTGGGACACCCTCAAACTCTCCTTTTACTTTGCACAAAGCAGCATTCACTACCAGAGGAACGGAGGTGCTTCCCCTTGCAGAGAAGGGCATGAACCATCAGGTTGCTTGTTTTGCTTGGTCTCTCACCAGTTCAGTTCTCTGCCTCTGCTTTAAACAGCAGAATCTGGATCTCTCTTGAAGCCCTGTGTTTTAGCTGCTTGTAAACATTTAACAGCTCATTGGGCTAGAGGACAGACTGGGGATGACAATTCAGCCAGCGGCTCAGGTGCCAGGGGATGTGTCCTTAAGTTTCTCTTCTTGCTGCACCAAAGGCTGTTTATGCAAATTTTGAAAAGGTAAGGGATGTACCCCTGAACCCAGCAATGCCTAATAGCTTGATCGCACTGGTAAAAACTAGAAATTCAAAGCCTCTTACAGAACAAAGGAAAGCCTGAAATTTGGTGACTCTGATGAAATCCTGATTTGGACAAAGCTTTAAGGTGGATGTGCCTAGGACTTCTCCTGCAGCAAGCTCCCAAACGAAACAAAAGAAAAAAACTATTCAACTGAAAAAAGGCAGATTTTTTTTAAATTCTAAACTGCAGGAGTTTTCTAAACAGTGACAACTCAGAGCAACTTACATATCTCTCCATAGCCAGCCCACTGTGCCCATATAGGCAGGTCCTTGGTTACACTTAATGCTGGGACTTGCACTTTTCCAGGCTTAGGATTTCCTGACAGGAGCTTAGTGTGAGGTATCCCCAGACAATACTTTCAAGTTCACTACTTGCCTGAATTTCTGTTATGTACTCAGAGTCAAAAAAACCAGGTCTGTCTGCTGTTGCAGCAGGAATGGATATGTGTTCCCTTACAACTGCTCATAAAATAACTTATTTTTCTATTACAGACAGAGCTTCTCATAGGAAGTGGTTCCTTGCTTTAACACTGGTTCCCTCCAAAAACATCAACTGGGTCAGCAGGGAAGCGTTTAAGAATAGTAACAAGCACGCCTCTCTCCCCTCACTTGTTTCTTCAATAACTGTACCATAATTTTCACCTAAACAGAGGAAATTACCTTTATTCCTCCATACTCATTACAGTATGTTCATGGCCATACAGAAAGTACATCATTGGTACCTCTGTCATACAGTTTGCAGAAACAAAAAGAAAACTCTTTTCAAAAAATACAGAAGTAGCAGTAGGATCACAGAGGTGCCATTATAAAAGCATCAGTTTGGGGTCATCTTCTTGCCACTATAAAGGGAAGTGTCAGAGCACAAATAATCAGTCCACATGGTTAACGTATTATCAGCTTTCATCTGAGCATCATGCATACTAGCTTTTTTATATAGACAACCCCAATGCAAAGACAATTCTCTGATCATCTCTTGAACAACAAAAAAGGAGTTTATTTACCCAACTAAGAAGTTACTGGCCCTGCTGAAGCCAAAGCTGAGATGTATTTCTTTTTACTGAGACTAAGCTGGGGGCCTTTTCTCTATCAAAGTGACAAAAGAAAACAGACTACTACTACTCATTTGTATGCCCGTGCAGCTAATGGGTTTGATCAATTAATGTTCAAGCAGTATTTTGAGGACATAAGTATTTTTCTGAAAGTCTGTATCCATCTCTGTTGGCAAACTATTTTCAGCACTGAGATCACTTCAAAATAGTTATATGAAATTCAATGCAACAAAGCTAAAGAAAAGTGAATATTATTATCTGCTGAGTATACATACAAGGAGACTAAATGGTTTAGAGACTTATCAGATAGATCCTGTTTGCTGCTCAGAATTATAACAATGTTTTGGCAAAACACAGAGATTTGCCAGAAAGGTAGCAGTAATGCTGTAATTTTTGACATTTTATAATGTGCACCCCCAATAAATGTGCTTGCCTTGACTGAATAACCTCTAATCTGCATTTATAGTCTGGTATCTTTATCTATTATGCATTACATGCACATGAAGCCAAGTCTCTGATCATACAGAGATGCTATTTAGAGTACACAAAACTTCCCTGGAGGGTTTCCATTTAGAGAAAGAAGCAGATTATCATAATTCTCGTGCAATGGTAAAGAGAATACAAAAGGCTCGGCTATTTCCACTACAGAGTATCAATGTCATTCATGTGTCCCTATTTGAATATATTCAAGTACAGCAGCAGTCCTCCACGAAGAACTGGGAACAGGTTTCCAAGAACATCAGGTAGGAAATAGCTTTTGTTCTCTCTCCTGCTGTTGTCCAATTTAAACAGCAAAGAACTTCAGACCAAAATTTACAATAGCCTGTTATTCAGCTCACCTGCAGTACCACAATTAGCGATTTCAGAAGGTTACGTGCTGCCTGTCGTTGTCATTGTGCTCGGTCTGCTCTGATGGATAAAAAAGGGAAATGTAATTAAATGATACGGTAATAATTGTACAGAGCAAAACAAAGGGGAGGAACTCAACTAAAGCAAAAAACGTAAAAATTATTTTTTCCACATGAACTCATGCTGCTTCACAATCTCCCTCGAGATAGAACAGTAAATCATAACAAAACGCAGGTAACAGAGAAGTCATGCTGAAGCACTTGTGACTGGGCTTTGGCAAGGGATGGGGAGCAGAAGGAAAGTGCATATGGGGGAGAGTTTCTGAGTTCTGCTGGGTCTTATCCTTTGACACTTAACGCTGGGTCATTTATGGGAACACACTTGCATGTCGGCTTCTCCCTACGGGCCAGATGGGAATCACTCCAAGGGGAGGTTGTTCCAGTAAGGAGAACACTTAGACTAAGTACCTCTGCATGCAGCCAGCTGGAAGCCCAGCTCTGAGACTGCAGGATTGAAATTCATTCCTCTGGGACTCCATTAGCATCCCTGGAGTCACATCAAAGACAACCTGTTTGTTTGTTTGTTTTTTAATAAGAAATAACTATTTTGCCTTAACGTACCTAAAAGATACATCACATTAGCCTTCTCTTTTGTATTTTCATTGGGTGCTGCTTGCTTTTCTTCAAGGATGTTGTATCCAGTTAGACACAATTTGTCAAACTGATTCACTCCTACCACTGATTTCACAAGATGACTTGTAAAGAAGCTTCTTTATTGGTCTCTATTGGTCAATCTCTTACCAAAGTGGGTTACCAGACACACCTCATTCAAGTGCTGACATTAAAGCAAGCTTGTTAGTCCAAATGGCAGGGGAAAAAAATCTCTGCCTTGCAAAAATTTCCAAGTCTGTGACCATCTTTGCTAGCATTTGCACTTGAGGTCAAAGGCTGATGACACCAAACTAAAGACTGTTCAGATAGCATGAGGCTGGCCCAATATAAATTTGCGGATATGATGAACTAAAGCAAACAAAAGATCAGATTGAGCTCTCTTCTGACCCCTCCAGTTGATTCCTTCTCAGCTAAAGCAAGGCACTTATGTCCAAAGAAAGAATGAGGAAAACTAACAAAACAAACCACACACACACGCATATATATGTATATATATATATATAAATCAGTTAAAGGCCCTGTGCCCATATATTTCACGAAAAGGCAAATGGCTTATATCTTTTCTCAACGCTTACAAAAGGGGAGAACAACTGGAAGCCTTATTTTTTCCAGCCCTATTAGAATGCCTTGTGCTTTACTCAGCAAATTGTATAAGGCAAGGAAGAGGGAAGAGGTCTGTACAAAAGGAGTTTTTCACTTCTGCTGCATCACCAGCCTCATCCCAGCTACAGTTCAAGTCCTTTAAGTTGGGAGAATATGTTTTGTCATCTCGGCTTGTGTGGACAGTGCAGCCACAATAACTGGTCCAACAAAATACATGTGCCAAGGGACAGGGCTAAGTTTGTTCTTATACACATACAAGAAGAAAAGAAAAGAAACCAACCAACAAAACATGGCATTTTGGGAGGTGATGGAGTAGTGCTCGGCACCACAATCACATATGCTATGATTTGCCATCAGCAACCCACACAACTGGATTTGTTGTAATGTGAAGTAACACTGGCTCCTAGTGCTTTGCAAACAAAAAGGCTGATGACTCTCTCCAGCATACTGGCCACGGTTCACATTCTGCAACAGTGGAAATGGGGAGCTTCCACAACTACTCCTTTCCCTCAAGGCCCAGAATTTAATCAATGCTTAACTTCTGGTAACTGCCAGGTACTCCTCACAATATCATCCACATCAAAGTCCATTTGCCTTTGCTTCTGTCCAGCTGCTCCACTGTCCACCAGGATCAGACGACACCTCGGGACAACCAGGAGGGCAGTACTCCTGTGGTACACTGGGAAGGCAGTCTTCTTTGGTCACTCATTTCATGGCTTCTCCATGACCTGGAAGGCAAGGCAGAGCAGGATGCTCTGACCTATAAAGAGGATCCCCTCCACTGGGTCCTTTTCTGCCTCTGTCACTGAACTGACTGATGGGGACATTTGTCTCTTGTACCATCATCCCTGACTGCAGAGTTACAAGTTATGAGAAGCTTGCTGTTTGCCCCCAAGCCAAAGGAGCCATGCAGCTGCAGGAAATGCTGGTGTGCCTCTCGAGATGGCCCAGCAGATCAGGTTCTTTTTTCTTAAAACACACATCTTTTCTTATTTTTAAAAAATGGAACTAGCACCATACAGTGGCTGGCATGAACCCCAGCTCTTCTACCTTTGCTGGTATCTGCTCATATTTCTGCCAGGAGTTTCTCCCAGGAGTAGAGCCACAGAGCAGGACAGAGTCATCACAAATACATGAAGACCTTAGTTCCCACTAAGCCGTGGCTGCGCCTCTCTGTGCTGATACCATGCACACTCAGCGTGTCTTTCTAGACCATCACCTCAGTGGTGCGGCGTGGAGATGTTGGGCCTGATGAGATACTTCTGGAGGCATTTTTTAATGGCTGGGAAAGCAGGACCTTGGTGTGAGGCGGAGGGTGTGCTCATACATCAGCATCAGAAGACTTTACAGCACTTTGCTATGGCTTCTTTTCCTCCCCAGAGACCATCTAGGCTATTGTAGGTGCCTATACAAGGTGGCCAAAACCAGAGGCTGCAAATAACCCCGCTGTCCCCACGCCAAAGAACCTGTGGCGGAACAGTTTGTCATAAAACTTACAAACAATTCCTCCACTTTCTTCTAACCATTTTCCTTCATTTGCTTCATTCTCCTTCATTTTCCTTCTCTTAGCACCTCTGTGAAATGGAAGTTTTCCCAACATTTCAGACACAGAAATCACTAAAGTTTGCTCACAAATCATGTGCTTCATCTTAGTCCCTGGAAACTACGGTATAGTTGGGAAGAGAAACCTGATGTTTGGACTCCAAGTCCCATACCTTAAATATACCAAAAGCCTCTTCTCTCCTTATTTAAAAAAAAAGCAGACTCAGAACAAATTTTCTACTGCACAGCTGTACCATAAGGGGGCTAACATACTACTGGTCTGGAATAGTCAGTGTGAAATGGTGGAAAACTAAACACCTGGTACCTAATGAGATGTTACAAGCTTGTATTTGCAATGAAAGTACACAAATTCAAGAGGAAAGTCGACTCATGCAGCCTGAAGCCAGGAAAATCCACCGAGCGATGGATTGATCTTTAGGCCTTCAACATCAATAGCACTATTCATGTGCTTAAATGTTACATGTCTATTTTAGCACCTGTCTGAATTAGAGCCTCAGACAGCAAATCAGGAGATTGCCGCTTGTTTTCAGCCTGCAGAAAAGACAACTCATTTTGAGAACTGCACTGAATACCCTAGTTTGTAATCTCCTTAATATATCAAAAGTTCCACAAAGATACATTTTGTTCCCTAGAGCTCCCCAGAAATCAGCTAAACATATGGACTGCTTGCTTACACCTACTACAGAAGGCTGAGTATTGAGGATTTATATATTTTAGTCTATGTGGTGTAAATATGTATAAATTTATATTGTGTTAATTTATGGCATACACTACAGAAGGTTTTGCGTGAGTTATATTGCATTCCTTCCCACGTTTCTGCTGAAATATTCATTTTCGGGTCTTTATCTCCACGTTTTCCTTAGTCTCGCCACAGATGTTTGGGCAGCTTGTGTTAGAAGGGAATGTGCCTTAGAAGTACATTTAGGAATTTAGGTGATGAGAATACCAAACTCAACTGTGTGGCTTCAGCCTGCCAGGATTAACAGGCTTGGTGAACACTTACCAGTGTCTCAGACCTGCCTTCTGATACACAGGCAACGTAGCTTGTAAATTAGCACCACCAAGACAGACACCCAGCGCACAGAGAACTTCTGTCTCCGGGATTGCCAAACAAGTGCCTGACAAACATTGCGTTCACACACCAAACACGGATACATAAAGCTGCCGCGCCAAAAGAAGGGCTGATTCTCGCAAGAACAGGCACCTGTGTATCAACAAACCGCACTCAGCGCTACCACAAGCAGCCCCTTCCATCTGCCTGTGCGCAGCTCTCGGGAATGAAAATGTATTAAAATGTGTCCCAATGGCTTTGAAAACGATAGGACTCCTGCTGTTGGCTCAACAAGAGCAAGGTCAAGCCATTGGGCCAAAACACAGCCCTTATCTCCCCTGGAGGCCTTATCACAATTCTATCAACACAGCCTTTGTGTACAAGGACTGGCAGTAACCTAGAAGGCCCAGTGACAAATCGTGGCAGTATTAAGAGCCACCTGCCTGCCATACCGTCCAGCAAGAGATATGAAGACATACAGAGAATTTCTTATAATAAAAGCATGACCTAATCAACAGAAGCGTGGCCCAACACAGTGTTTTTTTGCTTACATCTGAGTGTGCATTAACGTGTTGCATTTCACTGACTTACTGGAATATGAAAATGAACAACTACATAAATAGTAACAGAGGGAGTTACCTAAATAAAGAAATATATCACATATAGCTAAATAAACCTTTCAGATATTACAGAGTCCCAAATGCAACACATCGTACTAACTGACAGAGAGGAATGAGGAAAAGGATGCGTCTCCAAATATTTTCTCACACACAGCTGTGAATTACTTTGGATTTTTGACCCTTTTTCCCATTCATTGTACAAAAGCATTTTTATGTTCTGTTTTTACGGCAACATACTGGGAGATCTGGGTTCAAAGTCCAGTGCTGCTTCAGGTCCTGTATCTAATTCTAGGAAAGTCACTTTCTCCTTTGAGGCCCTCTGGGAAGGACATAATCATGGACATTTTTCTCCAGTCTTCTTTGCTGTTCTTGTCTATCTCGGATCAGGAACAGATTTTAAAAGCTATTCTGATAGCTGAAGCTGTAACCAGTGCTCTTGACAATCCCATCAGTCACCTCATTTTGCACTTGAGAATAACAGCAAATATCTCCCAGCCCCAGGTCCCTGCAGATCCTCACTAGATCTAGCCCTATGCTCTGGGATGGTGAGCGCCCATCAGTGTGTATGTTGCCTAATACATAGGTGGTGGTATTTCACAGTGTGATATTGGAATAAAACATATAGTGGTAAAGAGCCACAGATTTCAGTAGAGTTTAATTTAGTTTTTCCAGATAGCTTTTCCACAAGTACTACCACAGCTAAACCACACAATAGCAAATGCATCAAAAATGCTGAAGAAGCATTTTTGCATGGAGACAGTGAATAGTTCTAATTTAGCAGGCAAAATCTACAGTAAATCAATGATGGTACAAATTACATTACCCTGCTGCACTGCTGTACAAAGATTTAAATAGACCATAGAATTTGCTGGTTTTATTTTATAAACAGGCCAACTAAAACCTCATAGGTAAAATAATCCACAACCAAAAATACAACTCTAAGACTACTGCCACTCTTCTACTTCACCCCTGTTTGCCCAACTCTTTCCCAAACTATTGCACTGGTCCTTCTTATCTCACATGCTAAAAGTATCCCACACTGGAGTCTGAAGTGTCTCAGCCCAGGGAATAGTCACCAGGGGCGAACGTGGAAATCAGCGCTCCCTGGCCCCACCACGTGCTGGCCAACCCTAACCCTCTCCAACAGGAAAGAGCTACACAACACTGGGAAGATGCTGTTCGACCCTCTTTTCCTAGCACAACAGAGCCAGATTCTTAGTTCAGTACTAAAAGATGAAATAAAAAGTAATACTGTTTGGGGATCCCATGTGGCTGATTTTCCGATTCTCCTATTTTCCTCCCCCTTTCTCCATTCTCCTAGGATTTAAATAACTGAAGGATTAAAAACAACAGAAGTTAGTAACCATCCTATCACACCTTAAAGACAACAGAGCACAGTCAATGAGTGTTGATGGTTTGAATACATCTGTAGGTAGAGATATATTCAGAGAGCATTTCAGTGAATTGAGGTGAACTGCGAGAATGGTTAAAAGAAAATCCCAAAAAGCAAAGTCTGATCTTGGATAATTAACAGCAGAAATAGGACTAAATTGAAATAAATTATTCAGTGCAAGTACTTCAGACAGCTCTTAAGAATAACACATGGATCTGTGGCACTCTTCAGGGGACTTTGTGCCTATAAACTAATTAATAGATCTGACTTCTCCATATGTAGTTTTTTCCATCTGTAACAGATAAAGTATGGATAGGTTTCTGCATGTAACAGGAAAAATTAAAACTAAAGTTATTTTTGCAAGTTGTAGAATATTCTCTAACTTATTCAGAATGCGAATGTGTGAAATACCATGACAGAATGGAAATTGATTTTGTAAAATGTGAGAGTGAACGACCGCGCTCTGAAACATGTGGTGCAAAGTCAGAGACACGTCGCTGCGCTTCCTTCCCCTCCAACCACCACCCCGGCATGTCGCAACCCCAATGGCAGAGCACAGACAAAAGGGCAGCTAATAACATGCTCCTCGCTACAGTGAGCGAGCAAAAAGGCCATGTCTAAAGCGTTTTCACTCTAAAGCTGAAAGGCTACAAAGACCTGTTATGATAGGACAAGGGGTAATGGTTGTAAACTAAAAGGCCAGAGATTTGGGCTAGACACAAGGAAGAAATTTTTTACAATGAGGATGGTTAAACACTGGCCCAGGTTGCCCATAGAGGTGATAGATGGCCCATGCCTGGAGACATTCCAGGCCAGGCTGGATGGGGCTCTGAGCAACCTGATCTAGTTGAAGATGTCCCTGCTCATTGCAGGAGGGTTGGATTAGATGACCTTTGAAGGTCCCTTCCAACCCAAACTATTCTATGATTCTAAGTTCCTGCCAACCATGTTACACTGTAGAGCAAGGCTTTGCTCAAGCCTTTGCATATACCAGTCATAAATGTCTTCAGAGAGATACCTGCCATTTTATTGCCTGATCTCCCATGTTGGGGAAGTGCTGTTGCTTTGACCAACACAGGAGCTTCCAGCCACTTCTTGGGGCAGCCATCATTCTGTGCGTGTAGGAAGGTGTTGCACAGCTTACTAGGGCAAGCAGAGCTGGCACACACGATCTCATCCAGCCTCTTCAACTTGTTAGAAATCTGTCTCCAGCCGTTTCATCCAGCTCAGGATTTGAACGCTGCTAGGACACAGCTGAGAAATAGCTCACTTCTATTTTTACAGATAATACCTCACATTTTACAGGATTAACCTTGTCACTTGGATTTCAGAGGTAGCTTCCAAAGTTTCAACCAAACTAATGGACCTGTATCAGGGTCACTCATATACATTAACCACATCCCACCTGTGAGGACTGACAGTCTCTCCCATGCTCCCCTCCCCTTGTCTGGAGATCTGGTCAGTGTGGGAAATTGCCATTCATCTAGATGTTAGTGCACTTATTTGTAAAGGTTAGTTATTTTTAGAGATTACTTAACGTTGAGCATATTAGCAGAACATGACACAGTCTTGCATTTCCACATTCCAAAAGTGAGAATTGTTGTACAGCCAAGTCACCACCATCATTCACAAAAAAACCCAAACCTATCCAGAGGCTCAGAAACCTGTAGGCAATTTATTTACCTGACACTTTTTCTACCAAATGGTTCATAACTCCCTTCAACAAATTGTCCAACGGTGGTGTCATGACCAGCCAGTATCTGTGCCAAGAATTAACACCTCTTGGTCATCTTCCCTCTTTTTATCCCACATCCATCTCCATCCCACCTCTCACCATCTGGCAGCCCAAACATCTGGCTACCTCCACCGGAAACTGCCTCTTATCCAGTCTCACTGCCACAACCTGATGTCCAGCAATGTTCCTGCCCTAGTCTCTAAATGCAACATTTACTTAGAATCATAGAATCATTTTGGTTGGAAGAGACACTCAAGATCATTGAGTCCAACCATAACCTAACTCTAGCACTAAACCATGTCCCTAAGAACCTCATCTATGCGTCTTTTAAACACCTCCAGGGATGGTGACTCCACCACTTCCCTGGGCAGCCTCTTCCAATGCCTGATAGCCCCTTCCATGAAGAAATTTTTCCTAACATCCAATCTGAACCTTCCCTGGTGCAACTTGAGGCCATTTCCTCTTGTTCTATCACTTGTTATTTGGGAGAAGAGACCAACACCCTCCATGCTACAACCTCCTTTCAGGTAGCTGTAGAGAGTAATCAGCTGCTCCTCATCAGACTTGTGCTCCAGACCCCTCACCAGCTTCCTTGCCCTTCTCTGAACTCTCTCCAGCACCTCAATGTCTCTCTTGTAGTGAGGGGCTGAACACAGGATTTGAGTCACACTTGAGTGTGTTGACACCAGATGTCATTACTGACTTTAAGGAGAGCACCAGAAGAGTTTCCTTCACTTCATCTTCTCCTGCTGAATACAGAAAACAAGCCCTGACATCAACCATTTAATTAGCATGAATAATGGCAAACTTTGAGAGACAATTTGGAGTTTCATCCAGTCTGAAGTCAGGCCTAAACCCAAACTAAATACTCCTCAACATTTTTAGAGGGTGTACTCAGATGGGGGGGTTTGGTTTCACTTCTCCTGTAAATTGATTCTGCACACAAGACTTGCTAAGATATTTTCTTCTTTTTATTCTAGCATTTTTGCTCAGACACCACTCCCCATTACAGAGCACTCTTCCCAGAATTGCATTGTCTCATTTGGGCTAGTCAGAAATCCAACACTGAAGTGTGAGTACTTAAAAAACCAGCCATACACATCTAGATTATTCTTTTGTTTGTGTTGGGGTTTGGTTGAAGTTTGAGTGGGTGTTTGTTGTTGTTTGGTTTTGTTTGGTTTGGGTTTTTGGTGGGTGAGGGGTTTGGTTTGGTTTGGTCGTTGTTTGTTTGGGGCTTTTTTTGCAAACCTGCACGCCTTTTTAACCTAGTTGGAATTCACCACCTCCTGCCCTTTCTCTGTAGTTATGTGCATCTTCCTTTTGTCATTCCCAGTACACTTTTTTTTTTCTTTTTTAAATTTTAGCAAGCTAAGAAAACAGTCTCATATTCAACAGAAACACTTTTCTGCTAGAAAAGAGCTACAAGAGCATTTCGAAGGAAAAAGAGGACAAGATAGGAGAAGAACTTATTGCTCTCTGCCATCAGTCCCCAACCATCCAACTGGATGCTGCACATGCAGAATTAGCGTGGGCTTTCACAGGACCCTCCTTTTTCACACTGACTGCATGCAGGAAATTTATATTTTTTTTTAAAAAAAAGGCAATTAAGAAATCCTTCCACTATTTCATTTCATTTACCCTTCTGCTTAAGGAAACAAAAGTTTCCCTGGCAGTTTCTCTGATCTGTATTTAGTGTGCCAGCTAAAGAATCAAATTCAACACTGGAGCGAAGCCGGTGTGTGTGGCTGCTCCTCTGGGTGCCAGCACACCCGTGGCTGAGGGGAGGGCACACAGACGTGAGCAGCAACCCCGATTCCTCAGCAGCCGCCCCGTGTAGGCTGCTCTTACCACAGAGTCCCTGTGAGGCAAGGCGACTGCTGTTCCACACAACAACCAGCTTTCCCCAGCACCGTGGGGATATCGCATCTCCACTACAGCTGTGCAGTTAATAAGCACCTGCTTTGATATCACACACTTTGTTGTTTGTAAACGTGTGGCGGGGTCAGTCAGGATCTAGGTGAACGCAGCCTCAGCTGCTACTCACTGGCTACACTTAAAAAAAAGAAAGTAAGAAAAAGAAAAGCTGCTCTCTGGGGGCTGAGCTTGTTTCCTATACAGTAATTTCATAGAGGTGAATCTTCGGCTAACCTGGTTGGCTGACACAAATTGTACAGGGAACAACAGGAGGCTTGTCAGCACTGCTTCAGCATACAAATGAATATAACAGACGGGTAGCATTAAACTCACCTAAAGACAAAATTATGATCTTCAGTCATTGAGAAAGATGATAACTTAACCACAGGATGTATCGCAATTAGCTTCCTCAGCAGCCTACAGAAGCAATATATACAAATTACAAGATAATCTTCCGCAATTTGAAACCATTTAGGATCTTTAGCATCATATACTTGGATCAATTTAAATCTTAAAGTTGCTATCATCTTTCCTTCTTACGCAGAGACAAATATCACCTCATTTTCTAGTGAAACACAGTAGATGCGTTTTTTTATATGGCCTTACTGTATAATTTCTTGTTAAGTTAGGTGGTTGAACTGTAACGAACTCCACAGGGCTGTGGTTGCAAAGCACAAGCAGCACTGGCCACCTCAATATCTGTATTAGATTGCCCCCAGTGGCAAGGAACTGTAAAAGACTTTTGCAAAGAGAAGGAAATGAAAATTTCCAATTGAGAAACAGGTCTGCTGGTGGGAAGAAAAAAGAAGAAAAAAAAAAAAAAAGGTATGCTGCATGTAGAAATCTTTCAGCTTTCATCCATTTCTAGGAACCTGGAGTGGGAGGATCATCCCTCCTACTCCTAAGGACATCTACACTGTGGGGATACAGGGAAAACTACCACAGTACAAGAAAGGTTTCGGCAAATTAAAGCTTGTCAGAATCACAGTGAGCTTCCTGCTGATCTAGGTCCACTTAGCTTTCACTACAATTCTCTGCTCTTTTCTGCTGTTTCCCTTTGGACATATAATACTTAAAAGCTAGTTCAAGAACTTGAGAGGCTTGATTCCCTGCACAGCCTAGGAGTAGCCAAGATATTTCTTTCTGTGGCCTTCTCCTTCCTCCTCCTGTCTTGTTTTTGACTTAGCATCTGGCGAAACTGGAAAAACCCTGGGATATAAAAATTCCCTTAACTGTGAGTAAGCCCACATTATTATGTCTTTCTTTATAAAATGGCTTGTTTGATTAATGCCTGGTTTGCAGGGAAAATTCTCTCCTCTCCTTTGCTCTCTCCTGCAATTGTTTTGCATTTTACTGTCTGCTTTGGCAAGGGGAAAAAGCTGGATGCTGGGTTAAATCACGGCCCCTTTCTGAGATCTATGAGACTTTTGTTGTTCATCTCCATGGCACCAAGATTTGACCCTTATTCTTAACAGCTAGAGCCTCCAACAGTGGCCTACCGCACATCACTTTCAGTCTCTGGAGCAAATGACCAAGTCCAAAGTTACTATTTAAAAATACCAATGATTTTTCAAAGGCCTGTTTAATTCATCAGGCTTTATCCAAGCCACTCAGCCTTGTTCAGACAAATCCAGGGAGCTGTGTTCTCTCATGCTCCCTTGCTTTCTAAGTTGCAGCACTTTTAACTTTGCACAGAGTAAGAGTTTGCCCCCCAAAAGTTTAAAAATTAAAAATCCTTCCCTATTGAAATCTGAGGCTGATACTTGCACACATAATGATTTTAGAGTGACTGTATCGTTGCTGTAGAAAGATGGCTATTTAAAACCTAAACAGGAGACTAACAGTTTTTTTTACAAATCAGTCTTTCTTGAGTTTATGGAAATTGGTAACAGACCTGCAAACATTTCTGTACTTGGCAATTATGGGGAGCTGTCTGGACTCACAGCCAATGGAATTAAACATTTGAGAGATTGTGATTCATGATATAATCTGGTTATGAAGCTAATTACACCTCTTGTCATTGTTGACAATGTGTGATTATAGAGACAAAAATCTTGATTCTGCTAGTCGAATTCCATGGGAGGGTATAGACAGAGGGGAGGAAAGAAAAGAAAACAAAAGAAATCAAAACAACCTTCTTCTCATTTAAGAAAAGACTACTCAAGTCTGGAAAAGGGGAAATGTTGGAGCGGGAGAAAGGAGGAAAATCACACCCAACAAGAACACTGGAGTTTTCTTAACATGCAAAAGGAGATAATACGTTGGTTAAAAGGTATACAAGTCTATTTTCAATCTATCTCTAAGCAAATACATAAAGGCAAATTTGAAACTTCCAGAAAACTAGAATGGAAAAAAAATTATGCAAGTCTTGAACACAACACACAGTTTTAGCTTTGCAAGTAAGGCAACACATTCCAGTACATCATGCAGATGCCAAGTCTTCTCAGACAAAAGCACATCTTTTTTGAGAATCAGAAAGCGTCTTTAGAGGCAAGGACTAGATTCACTACCCCTTGTGATCTGCAGCCTGCCAGTTCTACATGTACAGCAGCTAATATAGAACAGCAGTTGTAAGCCTTCCATGTTTTCCATGGTGTTGCTTGGTCTGTATGCTCACCCCTTAGCTGCTGATTTTAATCTTCATTGCAGTGAGGAGAAGTTCAAGTTAACATCTCAAGTTATTACACCATAAAATCCTGCATGCTCAGAAAGCTATGGCATTTTTCATAATGATTTCATTTTAAGTAAAATCTCAGTCACTATAGGACATATTTCCCAAAGACTAACTTTTTTCTGACAACAATAAAACCCAAAGTTGAAGGAGTCTGTTTCTTGTGAAACCAGAATTTTGAACAAGTCTGAATTTTCTTAAGATCATAAGTTACCACACTCATGGGAAAATTTCAGTGACCTTACTGAAAATGAAATTTGGATCATTTCTGCCCGCAGAGAAAAATGGAGAGCCAGAAGTAATTAACAAAAAACAAGTAAAGTTTATAACATACACACACACACACACACAATCTGAGAATCTTAGCAGAGAGAGGAAAGGCTTATGATTTTTTGAGCTTTTGATGGGCAAACTGCTACAAAACACAAGACGAAGAAGAGTCTACAAAGATTCTTTCATGGTTTTAGAATGAATATTCTGTGCTAGGCCCAAAGACCCTGCAGGTCATGCTACAAAGCTGACCCGCTGGCCCTGACTCGTAGATTCTTAAGGGTATTTGGCAAGAAGCAAGGCTAGCGGCACAGTTTGCTTATACCTATGGTTAAGTACGGTATGGTTTTATACAGAGTGGTAGGTTCTTCCTGTTTTCACTCTTTAGTTTACCTAAAAGTGACCTGGACCCTTAGCTTAGCCTCTATATTCCCTATACATGAAAAAGGCACTTTAATGTCTCTTGGTGTAATTTTCCTTATCACCAATAATTTCTTCTAGCCCACTGCAGATGGACAGTAGAAATAGGAAGAAATAAGGAGACTAGATGACTCTGTTCTCAATAATGCTATCTCCTCAATTTTTTATATTGATAGTCCTGTTAAAATTTTGTTTCCAAAGCCACAGGTAAACCTGGCAGCTACAAAGATGATGATGAAAACAGCAGATAGAAATGGTATCCATCTCTCCCAATCAAATACTAGTCAGCCCAAATAAAATGTACTTGAACTTTTGAATTTAAAATGTAACTTTACTCAGCCCCCTAGAAAGCATAATTGAATTTGGGATTCACAAAGCAGAAGGGGGAAAAATGGTACATTAAGGTTCTAACCTCTGTCAAGGTTTTAAATCTGGAAACTGCTGTTCTTTTAAGCAAGACTTGTAGTTTTGGAAGCAATATAGGTAGGCTGTATTTAAACTAAATCTTGTGTCATTCATACAGTGTTCATTCAGAAATTCAAGGTAAATTTCAGAAACTTTAGGGAAAGAGAGCAGAAATATGCTGAAGTATGCTTCTGATGATAAGGTTTTGGAAGAGTAAAGTTTATTGCATGCACATCTCAGCCACTTCCTTTCATGCATGCATGACAGCAAAGCCAAACCAGTTAGTGCTGGGAGCAAACTTCTAATGAGTATTTAAAGTGTGATAGAAGATAACTCAATAACTTTTTCTAGGAATAATCTTATATCCTAGCTATAGAAATGTGAGCTGCCCACAGCCAGGCACATACAGACCCAAAAACGCCATTCCCTTTCATGGTTGTAAACCAAAACAACACTTCATTTCAGTAAGATAATTTTCTGGTTTCTGCTTGTACCTACAAATAGAGGCAAGCATAGGCCTATCCCATTTTCAAACAACAACCAAAAAAAAATCATTTGGGAATTTAACAATAATTTAATTTGTATTAACCATGGCACAACATAAACATTTTCCTCAAAGCTGAAGCACAAACAGCTTACGCACATTTTCCATGCGTGGGGTTTTTTTTCGTGTCTGTGAGCTGCTGAGACTGTTTTCATTAAAACAAAGAAAAACCCACTTCCCGTATGAATCAGAGTTTCATATTTAAACTGCAGGATTCCTCATTTAATGGTTTACTTGTTGATTGAATTAATATGGATGTTTAGCAAAGGTGGACCAACTAGAAAAAATAGAATAAGAGGACAGGGAAAATCATTACAGAACAGAAACAGGGAAAAGTGAGACTCAATTAGCATAGCGCCCGAGCAAACAGATACGACATGAGAACTTGTACTTTTTTCTCCCCATTTCCATCTATTTGTGGCATGCTTCCATGCTCTGTGAAGTAAACACAAGCTTTGGGACAGGACTATGAGAACAACCTTGCTTAGAACTAAAGTCAGAAAGAGATAAAATACGCCAGAGCTTCAGCTGTGGTGGCTGGTCTCGGCACTGTCAACGTTCCTTATCCAAAAACCTGCCTTAGTGAAGCCAGGTGTTCACTTAAAATGTCCTCGCAGTCGATACTGCAGCGCTTTTCTGTCAGTGAGCTACATGGTGGGGACCCTCTTGGAAAGACAGCAGGATGGGTGGGAAACTGGGTGGTAAGGCTGGTGTCACAGAACAAGCCACTTGCTGGAGGTGGGTCACCAGGACCAAAAGAGTTCCCCATCAGGTGATACTGATAGATCTGTGGGACCCCCAAGAACGACAGCAGGAGGGTACTAACAGCAGATCTGTCACTCGGACCATGGGTTGGCTATCCCAATGTATAGAGTTGAAGGGCTGAATGGCAGCTCTAGACTCCATCCCAGCCCAAAGCTATAACGAGCTCCACATGACAAGACCTCACTTGTAGGTGTCCAAGGTTTGCTGGACACCGAGGAGGTTAAGGCACTTTTGAAAATGAGACTGTGGTCTCTCAGTTTGTCAGGATCTTTTAGTAGATCTTTTTCTTTGCCTTAGGTGTGGGCTTGGTACAACTGTTTCCTCTGAATCCTTTACCCATTGCGAGAGAAATCACCCTACTGACTCAACTTTAACATGATTTGAACTCACTGCTGCTTTCTACCAAGAAAGTAAAACCTTCTGGCTTTCTGTGCACAAGAACAGAGATGTTAAAATTAGCCACAAGTAGTATATTGTTCCTTGAATACAAGAGAAAGGTCCTGCAATTTACTGCACAAAGGAAATTAGTTTAAACCATTGAATCCACAAGTACCAGATTTAAATAGTGTTCTCTGATTTGCCAAGACAACTGCCATGCATACAAATAGCAAAACGTCTACATTTAGGTTTTGTTTGATCAATCGAGAACCATTGCAGGGTCACAGCAGATAGCACTGTTACTTCAGCATCTTTATAACCTGTGTTGAGATGCTTTTTAAGCTGTGAGGCACAGAGCACACAGAAACACAGACTGCTTTTCCTGTGACTCTTACTACTTCTGATGGCAGCACAACCATTCCTGCTGCTAGTACCTCAGTTAATACCTGTAACATCTCTGAGGCCAGTGGAGGAGCTGAAGGTTTTCCACCAACTCAGATTTTACCTTGTTTCCTACAGCACAGCAGGCTCTAGCAATTGTAAAATGACAAGCAGGTAGAGAAGAAAACACTCTTGGAGCTCCTGCTCTGCTGGATTCTGTTTGAACTAACTGTGCATGTTTTTAAAATGCAAAATTATTTAGAACAGGAGCAGAATTCTCCTGGACTGATAAGTGCTTTTTGTTTTCCTTACAGAGAGATAGCTCAATGAGCAGCAGATCCCATGAGCACTTGCATCTCTGGGTCTCCTGCCATGGACATTCTGATGTCTGATCAGCACCGAGTTCTGGATCCTACAAGCCTGGAAACCCTCTCGCTGCCTTCTCGCTTCTTCCCAGTCACCTGCTTCTGAGAACTTCACAGGCACTTAATACATCCCAGGCAACTGTCAAATTTGGTTGAAACAGACCATGAGTTCATAAAAGATCGGTTGCATCATGTGGAAGAAGAGATTAATAATTAATACAGTCTGTCCGAACATGTAACAACTTCTTTCATTAGGAAGCATGTCTAACAAAAAGAGATAAATACGTTCCTGTTCTATTAACAACCACTTACAGGCCAACTTTTGCTCCTGCTTATATACCTGTAAGTCCAGAATTATTCTGATTCACCAGCTAACTTCAATGACAGTGGACGACAACCATACCAACAGGACTGACATCTACACACCACCTCACTACTGCAGGTCTCTACCTCTCAGGTACAGTGCATGTTTATGATAAATAATGAGGAAAGTACATATTTCATTTCTGAACAACTCCTCACTATGTTTGGCAAATTAAAACATCTGAAATAGCAGGTTAGAATTCAGAGTACTGCGTGGCATATTTTAATTTTCCCTTTTTCATAGCACACAAGAAATAAGATTATTTAAACACATTCTGGAAAAACCTGTACTCCATTGCCTGAGGTACACTATTTTCACAGGACATTGCTAATCCAACAAACATCCCAAAATAAACAAAGCCAAATGAGCTTCCTTTGTTACTGACTACTGCTACATCATAGTAAAAGAATTATAAATCTGGGTTCATTTTTTTCTGTCATTGTTTTATGCCTACTTTTGTGTTCTATTGGATTAGAAGAGATTAATTTGTTTTAGTTTTCTTTCTAGCCACTTTTCATGTCCTGGCTCAGTAACAAGGCTCCATTTTTTAGAAAAGAACAAAGTCTCAACATCTTTCATAAATTTTCCATTCATGCTACAGTTGCTTTAAAAAAAAAAAATCTTAACAACTTTAATATTTGGACTTAGACTAGCTGGCAAAGCAAATTTCTCAGTAAGTGACAACACTTCTTCAGATAGTTGTCTTCAGCCCATTTTTTAACACTTTATGCCACTTCATTTCTTCAAGCCCCTGATCGTTTGTTCTAGCTAGCTGAACACTTGCTCTTACCCCATCACTAACTGCTCTGACGGGAAAATCTCTGCCACTGCCAATGGAAGAACAAGACGTGACTTCATGTTTTAAAAAAGCCATCACCCATCAGACTGCTTCTCCAGTTGCCCTGAAAGCCACCTAGCTAGTCAGAGCAGCATTGTCTCCAGTAGAAAGCAGGGAACACCCAGACGTGCAGCCTCTCCCAACTTTGAACTGGGGGAACTGGCGTTGTTGCCACCCCAGCCAAGTACAGTCCGTGAGACAGGGCCAACTGGTCCCCTCTCCCTGTCTGACCCAAGGGTGACTACAAAACCAAAAATCCCCCAGGCAGCCTGGCCACCTTCTGTCCTTAATCAGGTGGATTGCTGGCCTTTCATTTCACCAGCTGGAAACCAGCAGGTTAGGCACAAGAGGCTTCCTCTTCAACAGGTCCCAGCCCGTGTTGTCCCAGTTTCTAAATCAGGCTGTACTGGGCACGGTGAGGAACTGAAACTCTGGGCCTAAGGAAAAGAGGGATCAGTTCCCTTCCATATAATCTCAGGAAATCCATCTGTCCCATCTCATAGCTGCAAACTAGAGAAAAGATGAGTCCTATCTGCCGTTTCAGTCACAGACTCTTGCCACGGTCAGCGTGTGTTTGTGCAAGATCTGGCACAAAGGGGCCATGCTATTGTTTGGAGTCTCCCAGTCCTACCTTCATACAGACAATAACAATAACTAGAAACAAATGTATTCTTATGCTGGATCATTTTTAAACATATGGACTGAATGTAAGCATTCTCCAGTGGATACAGCTTCATTTTCTGCAGCATACACAGCAGTGCACTTTTACCCACGGGAACTGACATTTGCACTAGCCTGGTTCCAATGAAGATCAATCTGATTCCTTCCTAATAACAACAGAGAGTCATCTTGAACATCAGATTTAAGTCACTAACTTAATTGATCATACTGATAGAGATTTGGGGAAATATTATTCTAGCATAGCAACACTAATTGACTCAGACAAGCAGACCCAGAGAAAGGTAAGCGACTTTCCCAGACATGTAGTTTTACAATATTCAAGGGTTGCGAACGTTATTTGGATATTGAACAAAGGAAGAAAATTCTGTGATACCCTAGGTCCAGAAAATGTAACATCTAGGTCCTGTCATTAGCTTGACAACTCATTAGCTCCTTTGCCTGTGACGGGTAACACTGAAAACTCGTCACAATCTAGGGCAGTAATGGCAGCAATTCCATAACATTCATTCATGGATCACTGTCAGATTTCTGAACCAGACTGCCTTGTTACACCAACCTCTTAAGGCTGCGTGGCTTTGCAGGCTGCTAGTGATCTGTGGAGCGTAGCTGAGAATCGCTGCTCTTTATAATGTGACTTCAACACATCTCGAGTGGGCTAACGACAGAGCTGCCTACATCCAAGGTTAAGTTGCTCTGTCTGCAGTTTTGCATTTGATTTCTCAAGCTGGGGCAAGTAGAATGGTGATGAACACAGTATCTCTTCACTTAGGGGTCCCTTAAATATCAAACCACTAACTTCTGCTGTAACTCCTGGGATTTGCCTTGTGGGTTCAATCCAGAGTGCTCTGCTTTAGCAGCAGCAGCCTCGAGGAAAGCGTTGAGCCTTATCCTAAGCCTCCTTCTGGAGTCGGATTGCGCAGTAACAAGGAATTCCTGGCACTGCAGTAAACAGTTCTCCCCTGTCCAGGATATAACACCAAGAACAGACGATAATAAATAAGCCACTTCAACAGGGCTGTGAAAAATGATCCGTGACATATCTGTAGTGAAGCAAATGTCATCTCAGAACAGGCTTGTCTGGATGCCTACAGGAGAGCACACCGACCGTCTGGCTTGGCTCCTCAGCCCACTACGAGTACGACGCTGTGAGCATGTTGGTGACTTACCCTGCACAGCAGTTCTCTACCTGCTGAGCGCTCTTTCGAGCTCTTAGTGTCACACTGTATCAAACAGCCTGTCACAAACTTCTTTATCGCCCTTTCTCAAATTCAGGCAAGTATCCAGCAGCAACTACTCAGTACAGATACTACGCACATGTGTTAGGTGTGGTACGCTGGACCACCGCATTAATTCAAGGCAGAATTACAGCCATCATGTATTTTGAGATCGACACAGCTAAACAGGATAAGAAGTTACATTAAAAGCCCCTCTCCATGTTCACTTGAAGAGCTATTCACAGAAGCCAACTTCAGCCCCATAAGACCACGTTTCTTCCTACAGTCAGTGGAAAAGTGACTCCAAAGGAGAACAAGGTGATCCAGAACAGAAGCCTAACTTAACTATTCTGGTGGGCCTCTCTCTTTATTCACTGCTATCTAAGAAGCCTTTGCAAATACCCCCTCCTTTTATGCTGCCAACTCCTAAGACTTTATTATGAATCTCATAGTATTTGATGTTTCTCTTGAAGGCCATTTTTCTGAAGTAATTTAGTTTTAAAGCAATCTTGGCTTTCATTAAGCATATATTTGATTATTACTATATATATATATATGTCTTGCTGTATCAGAGAAAACTTGAAACTGTGAAGTCCAGAGATTAAAAAAAAAAAGCAGGGGTGGAGGGAGCGGGACAGGACAGGGAGACAGGACACGAAAGACAAAAGTAAACGAGAAATTACCACAGCTTTTTTAAAATCCAAATTCATGACATTTCAGGGCTTGACACTAGCAATACTGAACTCTGTCTTCTTGCAGTAGGCCAGGAAGCAATTTGAAATTTGCAAAAGGAATACCTACATTTGCCTTGTGTCTTGCTCCAAGGGTTTTTTTAATGTGTTCAATGTTTTGTTTTACCAAATTCTCACATTCTATTAATCATTTTAAGAAAAAAAATCAGCTTTTTTCCAATGTGTTAGGGAAAAAATTGCCCTCTTGTAACACCTGCACATGTAAGAATTGTAATAACTTCCCCTAAAACATCATGAGCGTTGATTATAACTAGCAAAATCACAGATGCCTTATGTAAAAAGAAATTCTAAAAGGTATGCTAGAAAAATCCATTAATTCCCAAGAAACATAAAATTAAGTGACCATTTCAGAAGTCATTTCAATATCTTTAACATTATGTTTAAAAGTTTGGTTGTTGCTCAGAGAGATAAGCTGTCTTAAGTACATGCTGCCATTGTTAGTTGCTGATTTACCCAGAATTAAGTCAATATGTTAGGTCAGGTCTTCTTCTCCTTCACCTAGATAGCTTCCATGGAATTCCTCTTGTATTCTGGTTATGATAATTAGAAGATAATAGGAGAGCTGTTCCAACAATTTAGAACAATCCAATTTTCCAAAGGAACTTATGACTCAACACCTGAAGTTCACCTTAAGAACACCAAATCTGAGGTGATGAGGACTTTATTTTAATCTTAGATCTCTTCAAAATGCCTCAGACTAGATTTTTAGAAGTTGAGGCATGTAACTAGTTAACCCCACATTCTCTGGTAAGAATGAATTAGAGGAACTTGTGTTTAGTTCTTGGAAGAAACTTCACAAGGGGATCCCCCACACTATACACTGGCACTCAACCAGTAGCAGTAATTTGAGCAGTGCCCAGACAGGTCTCCAGCCCTGTCTGCACACAAGAAATCTGCACTCCAGGGAATGTCCTGTCTTGCCCATGGAGGCAAGCTCTAGACTCTCTCAGCTGCAATCATCACCTCTTTGTTTGACAGAGCTTCGGATTACGACTTCCAGAGCTTTCTAACTTCCTGCATCAGTAGAGGAGGGGAACAAAAGGATAATCAGTCCATACCTGAGTCCATGAGCTGTTTTCCTGACCCTATGAGCCATGTGTCTCAATTGTCATACAGCCAAGGGCCACAAGACATGGACCACAGGGTGCAGAGGAGAAGGGAAGAGGATAAAACAGCAGTTGTCTTGTGCACTATATTCTTCAGATGGAACTTTCCTAGTATTCTGAGAAATAAAAGTAAATATCCATTTTATTTAACGTCCTCTGTGGACCATAGAAGTCTATTCTGCATACCAGCAGTTATCTCTATTAGGAAATTACTCAATATACATTCAGTCTACATTTTCTTACATTAAGCTATTGATCTTTCTCTTAGCCCCAGCCTCTCATCCATACTAAACACAGCCTTATGGGTTTGGGCATTAAAATCTGAGGATGATTAGCAGGGCATTGATGTAAACAACTTTCAGCTATTCAAGATGTATACTGGGACATTTTGTTTTCTGTTCCTCTTTCTAGGCTTATTGTTACGTTGAAGAGCTTCTTTATTTACCCTTGAAACGAGGACTAAGAGCCTCCCTAAGGGGAGAAAGAACTTTCAAATACAAAACCAAAATAATAGAGTATACAGGCTTGGTCCATTTATAAAGAGATAGGCATGGCATGCTAAGAAACAATGGAAAAATGATTTTTCCTTGTAAGTAAAGGTCACGAACAGTGGAGTCACCTACTACATTCCAAGGGGAAAATGGGTAAGCTTGTACCTCCAGTCCTTTGATCTTAGTCTCCTCCCTGAAACCTACTATAATCTGCTTGTGACATATAACATAGTTTACTTAAGCACAGGTGCATGCACTTATACACACTCAGCAGCAAGACCTTCTCGACTGACATGTAATTAGTTTATCCATATCCCATAACTTAAATTAATATTCTTCGTATCACTGGTTAACATACAAATTGGAGAGAGCGAGAGATCAGAAATAATCGGTAACTACTTGGTCTACTTACTTATCCAGTGAGCTGTGGGCTGCCACAGCTGTAGGATTACCTATATCCAAGCTACGGATGCCAGAATGGTTAACATGCATACATTGTGGCAGACAGCCCTACTAGGAAAGAAAACATGGTAGCTCCATGTAAGTCAGAACATGAGTTTCAAGATCGGGCTTTAACCCCAGTGGAGAAGTCCCCCAAATGGCCAGTCACTTAAGTGTCTGCCTGCAAGGGTGGGCTTTGGTTCAGGAGTAAGACACTTTATATGTGGTAAGTGTCTGAATTCCTATTACAGCCAAGGGAAACCTACTTAATACAGTCTGTGAAGGTTACAGAACCATTCTGCTGATATCTGGGAGGTGTCTGCTCCAAGGTCCACTAAATTACTTGGTTCTATCAACTGTGTTGATTCAACTTCTGTTGACTACAATGGGAATTGAGCGGGAATATGACTGGATTCTATGAATTTATACCTAAGTATCTACAGTTACACTAGGTCTCTAGAAACCCCATTTAGGGGGTTTAATCCAGGGCCAAATTCCACTCCAAATGGCAGGAGGAACCCTGCACACAAGACAACCTGCAGAGCCGAAGGCTGCACTAGGATTATGAGGCTGCTAACATTTGGATGTGCAGAGTGAACAAAACCTCTGGGCTCACCAGTAAATGATATGCTGCCCATGTTGGCTGCACCACTCCAAGAGGAGTGAATGTTGGAAGTTGTTCACTGGACCTTCTAGAAGACTTTGGAAATGAGGCAGTCCCTTGAGTAACATTATTTGAAGCAGAGTTCTGCAACATTTCCTTAGTTGCTGTGTTTGGTTGTGCTGACTTATGTGCAAGTCATGAATCCCTTCAGGTTCACGTGGCTGTGGGAACATGACGCTTGGTACTCAGGTCCAGTGAACTGCTGGAGGCAGCCTCAAGGATGACATTCGCTTTTACTTTTGCAGCAATACACCTCAAAACGGCATGCTGTGAGACAGGGCTCAGCAGTAGAGCAGCACAACAACACGTGTGGGCCTGTGGTGCGTGAGCACACCAGCTCTGCACCTTGCTGCCTGGCTGCAGGTGGACCTCCTGACCTGTGACAATAATGGCGGTCCCAACCAGAGGTCCCAGATGCCGAATTCTGGCAGAGAGCTACCCATAGCTGCAGTCCCACTGAGGCACCATGACCAATATTTAAAACATTGGTTTTCAGAGAAACCCAGGGATAACTAGATCTAGAAACACACAGAAACAGAGCAGAAGATGCATTTGAATTAACTGGTTCCTCCTATTACTCTCCTTGCCAATCCCCTTACACAAGAACACGTCATCAGTCTAATAATTACAACACTCACATCACTATTACTGTAGGAAAAAAAATAATTAAAAAAGCAGTGTGGATGCCCTCTCTGTGCCCTCCCGAAGTCCTCTGCACGTTTCTTGCTGCTCCCTGAGCCATAACAGGCCAGAGTCAACCTGTTTCCCCACTTGATGGCTCTGTGATAGCTCTCCGCAGACACTGTCTGCAGGAACCTCTTCTCTGCAACACAGCAGAGCCAGCCTGCAACAGAGCTATTCATAGAGCAAGGGAGAAAAACATTCCCCGGATTGGAGGCTCCTAGGTGAGCAGCTCCGGTAACTGATCCAAATGTTTCCCTTGTATTATGTGATCAGTGAGAATGTGTGTTTTCATTTGCATTTTCACCCTTTGGTTTTCTGCATTTGGTAAATACCAGCAAAGTAAATGTTAAGATGTCGGCTTGCTCTTCTAGGAAGTGATTGACAGTCCCTAAGTGCTCTGGGCTTTTTATAACCTATGTGACTGACAGCTTTTAAGTGGAAGCAGTTCGTGCAAGTTTCAAATGCTAGTTGTCTGCACGAATAAGGTGGAATATTGGCTTTTCTTGTATCTATCTAATGGTATTTCCTCCTGCATCGGCAGCCACTCTAAACCCTCAGCTGTTAAAAGAAAAAAAAGAAGTGTCTGTGTTCTCTGCTCTGCACATTTCTAAAGCTCTCAGTCTAACAAAAGTCAAAGTAAACCTATGCCTGTATTTAAAGTTCTAGCATTTCAAAGCAATGCAGCAACAAATAACCCATTTATCTTCCTATCAGGCTTAGCTAAAAGATGAGTGTCTCATACAGTAACATTTCTATTTAACAATCTTCAAGCATTCTGCACCAAAAACACTTTCAAGAAATCCAGCACATTGATTATTCCATCAATGCATGCAATCAAAGCAGTTATCAACCATGTTACTGATTCCAGCATACCTTTTTGGTTTGTCCCTCTAATAATTAAGGTAAATAGGTACACTAAATGTTACGCTTAAAATTTATTATAAATACCAGAAATGTATGTGCCGCTTCACAATTAAATGTGGCAAAATTAGCATCTTGTACAGTTCTGCATTTCAAGTCCAACAATAGGTGAAAGACAAAATAGTGTATTTAGTGTATGAGCAATTGTTCATTTAAATGTAGTGGATTTTGGTTGGTTGGTTGGTTCGTTGTTTTTTTTTTACTTTAAATGTAGCATTTTACTTTGCAAAGTGACTAGAGATCTAATAGTGCTCATTTACTGAAAAAGTTTCCCAGAATGAAGTAGCCATAGTTGAAGGGCACCCTGGGTATCAAAAGTTACAGAAACATCCTTCATTTTATGCATACTTCGAGACTGAAGGACTTTAATTCGTACTTCCATGCTGTGTAACTCTGGAAATGTTTTCAGTGTGAGCACTTCAGTGTGAATCAATAAAAAAAAAGTCGTGCTTTCTGAATAAAGAGGATAGAGGCGCTACATAAGGTTGGGCTACTCAAGGAAGGAGAAAACAACAAACCAACAAACAAAACAAAAAGCACACACAACAAAAACCCAAATCACTTCACATAGCAAAATCAAAGAGCAAGGTCCCTTCGTACTTGGACACCATGACAAAGACCAGGCGAAGGTGCACTCCCTTGACTTGTTCATTTCCCAATCCTGTCTCAGCAGCACCAACACCCACCCTCCCAGAGAAAACACCCAACAGCAGGGAAGAGACAGGCTGAGCTGATGGGCCACCAGCCAGTGAGACAGACTCAGACCCTGCAGCATCCCCAGTGCTCCTCTCCCCTGGTGACACAGCCCTGTGGCTCAGCTGAATGACATGGGACATAGAGCACAGTAGAGAGAATCATAGAATGATAGAATGTCCTGAGTTGGAAGGGACCCACAAGGATCATGGAGTCCAGCTCCTGTCCCTGCACAGGACAACCCCACAGGTCACACCATGTGTCTGAGGGTGTTGTCCAGTCTCTTCTTGAACACTGTCAGGCTTGGGGCCGTGACACCTCCCTGGGAAGCCTGTTCCAGTGCTCCACCACCCTCTGGGGGAAGAATCTTTTCCTCATGTCCAACCTGAACCTCCCCTGGCACATCTTCCTGACATTCCCTTGGGTTCTGTCACTGGTCACCAGAGAGAAGAGACCAGCACCTGCCCCTCCTCCCCTTGTGAGGAAGCTGTAGCCCCATGAGGTCTCCCCTCAGTCTCCTCCAAGCTGAACAAACCCAGTGACTTGAGCTGGTTTTCGTGTGGCTTCCTCTCCAGACCCTTCACCAACTTTGTAGCTCATGAGAGAGACATGCTCATCAGCCTAAAAATAGCCTTGGGTGCTCAATTAAGTGAAGCTGTAGAGTCAGTGAAAGTGGTCAGTGTGGCACCATTTAGATTTTACGATGCCACCAACACACAAAGATTAGTGAGTAATTTGTTAGGATACGGAACAGATCTTTCCAAACCTGTAAATAATGCATTCCTCTTTGTGCAGAGCCTTTGGTTTCCTATGAAAGAGAAACCAATTGTACATTAAGTGATATTCCACCTCACTTTCCTGGATACAGTACAAGATTTTTATAGTTGTCTTCTCTTTGTTCAGTTACATGACTTCAACACTTCAAAAAAAAAAAAAAAAGTAAGTGCCCATCATTTGTTAACTGTACAACATAATCTACCTCAGAGAGTAACGCAATTTCCTCTTCTTTTCAGCTTCTCATTTTTCTCAATTTTAATGCAGTTATGTAAGATTTTCCCCTCTCCAGAGGGCAGGCAATAATCAGGTTAGGTTGGTATCTTTATGACAGTGACCTTAAAGTTCACTTAATTTTCTCTCCCACCTCCCCTGCCCCCAGCCTTTCTTAAGTCCTTTCCGATGCATTTTTTTTACTGTCATATATCCCTAAAAAGAGAAACTGGACACAGGTAAATCATTTTACCTCAAAATTTATCAACGTGAAAAATAAAGAAATCTCTGCCCAGGAAATGTAGAAAGTTACTTCAATCTTTAGTATCAACTGTGTCCATTCATTTTCTTCCTTTGTATAAGGAACATATTTCATCTTTAAAAATATTAGAAAAGGGCCAGAATACTACTTTTGTTTCCTTTAAAAATAATAAGTGAACTCATTTAATCCTGCTACAACAAATATTTTTCCAAGTGTTGGAGATTAGTGCTTTGTTTATAGCGTATTTAGGTACTATAAACGGTTAAAAAAATTTGGATTTCCTCTGACTAATTGATTTGAATATGCTCAGCAACATTGATTAATCTAAGCCACATCATCTCCTAGAAGTGTTCTCTGTTTATCTATGTCTTTAAGGCTGCAAATTATAGCCCAAAGAGAGCTAAAGTTCTTCAGAACTACAAGTTGGTTTCTCAACTTCTCAAAACCTCATGCTCCTCACAAACAAGTGGCAATAAAAAGAATTATGTCTGCAGTTTAGTGGGGAAGGGAAGGGAAGGGGAAAGAAAGAGAAGGGAAGGGGAAAGAAAGGAAAGGGAAGGGGAAAGAAAGGAAAGGGAAGGGGAAAGGGAAGGGAGAAAAGAAAGCTTTCCCATGGATAGTGGTGTTTCAAGTAACTACACCAAGTAACCTGAATTTAGTATACTTTCAGTTTAAATTCCTTCCTTCTCAAACCATTCTCTTCAGCACTAATACACACCGCCTGCATTTTTAGAGGCTCAAAAACCAAAATTAGGTTCTGACAGGATACATTTATTAAAATAACATATTCATGTATTTTACTTGCTATATTAGCAAAGATTTAGCTAGAAATGACTTATTACAGAACATTCCACTTGGCATCTGCTAGACACATTGGATACTGCCAAGGTTAACTATCCTGGTTTTCCTGGCTCCAACCTCTGTTCCAGGAGAATATTATTAAGATGAGGAACATACAGTTTGTGACGGGCATATGATGATTGCAATGCAATCAACAAATAAGATGCTCTTCTGAGATTATTTTGTTATCTCCCCACTACAGTTCTCAAAAAAAAAAGCCCTAGGAAATTTATCATATGGAAAATAAAAGATAAAGATAGTTCTAGATTTTCATAGAATTCTTCAACTTACCATAAAAGAACTGCAGCTACAGGAAAGTCAGTGAGTAGGTCAGTAGCAGACTATGAATTCTTGAGCCACGAGATGGAAGAAGATGCTGGTTTCTAAAGCTGGGACTTTCACCTGGTCCATTGCCATATAACAAAGCAGCACAACAAGGTTCTAACTAATGCATCAGTAAGAGGATGCCATCCCAAGAAATGTGGTATATATAAACATGGAGTAAATAAATTTGTCCCTGTTTTGCGGTGTGGCCATGCATTGCTGTGCAGGATGGTCCCTTACACCCCAAAGCATGTGACTTTGAAGGAATGTAGCTTTACATAGCAGGTATCTGTCAAGTTGCCTGTATTCTAGACAGAACAATGTTACCATTTAGTTTCTGGTTTTTAACGATGGAATTCTTCCCGTTCTTCAAACTAAGCTTTATCTGGTGTAATAAAGCAGGTAGATCAAACCAGCTTCCATACAGGCTGGAGACAAAGCTTCTTTCCCATCTTCTCATAAGCTTCCTGCATGAAGATCAGTTGACTGCCATTTGGTATTGTTCATAGACAGAGACATTTCTGCATGATAGTGGGGTTCCACAAAGGCTCTGTGTCCTTCCTGACTCAGCTAGGAATATGTTCGTAGGACTGGAATGAGTAGGATTATCTGAACTATTCAGGGACCACAGGATTACTTGAAGAATGTCTGCAGTGACTCAGATATTGTGCTTGCAGAGGGAGTTGGGACTAATGTTTTTTTTTGGCAAATACCTGGTGATGTGTTTGAGGTGCAGCAGGGGATTAGGGAAAATCATCTTAAACCAATAGGGGATGATCTGGAAAGTTCAGCAACAGACACTGGTAATTCACAGCCTTAACAGGAAAGATGTTTCTTCTGCAGCCAGCTATATTATGTAAAAGAAAGAGAACATATATGTAACCCAGAGAAGGTATTAGAAAGCTAGGATTTCAAAACACTGGTTTGCCTTTTTTTTAAAAAAAAGTGTTCCTGTTTTCCTATTCTCTTCAGTTTTACATATCCCAGATCTGTCGTATCTGTGAAAAAGAAATAAACGTAAAGAATTCCGATCCTTTGGGAAAAATTGAGTTAGCGTAATGTAATATTCTCTAGCTAACCGTCAACAGCCATAACAACTGCTTAGCTGTAACAGCTTCTTGATCTACTTTTCAAGTTAGTCTCTCTTGAGCTGACATATTCTAATGACAATACCTATGCTTAAGGCCTCTAAAACCTATTTTTAAGTGGTAGATAACATAAGCTCTGTTGTATTTTGACAGGTCCAGGAATTATATACAATTAAACCCCAATAACTGAATGCAGTGGTTAATGCAAGTCCAAGGTGTCTCTGTGGAGTTACATTTTCTTTACAACGCATCTTCATTGAAGACCAAGGGCTTTTTTAAAAGAAATTTCCTGAGGAGCTCTCAATCTGCTGCTGATATGAACAAAACTAGGTACACACCTCTGAGGTATAGTTCAAGGTGGCCTGCAAAAGTCATATAAATTACCAGTGCATCTGCTAATACTGAACTTACATCCTTAGATTTTCAGATCTATAAATGCTAGGAAAAACCTTTTATTCCTTTATTTGTCTTGTTGCTTGAGCCACAGTGGTTGATCTAAGAAAATGGAAAAATGTCAGTTTTTTTAGTAGGATCTGTATTGCCAGAAGCTAGCTTACATTTCTCAGGTACCCAAGTTGGTCCAGTAGAAGACACCAGAGCCAAAAAATTCTGATTTCTAACAGAAAATGAGTGACAGCTGCAAAGAAGGAAGCATATTTACCAAAGCAGAGGCATAAGAGCAGAGCCAGCAGAGTTGGACAGGGTTATCAGTCCCCACCTAGGGCTGCATGAAAAGGACCTCATGCTGTTCTGGATTAGCCCGAGGCCCACAGTCTCACTAGGCCAAAGACTAAGGAAAGTTTGGGTCAGAACAAATGTGGTGAATTAAGTAACAGAAAATGGCTCCTTGGCCCGAGTGTGGAAAGGAAGAAACACTAGCTGCAAATGCTTTCTTTGGTTAGACAGACTAACTTGTGTTTAGTAACCAAGCTAAGGAAGCATTTCAGTCTCAGCTTAACACTGACACTGTGAGTAGCCCCATTTGTTTATTTTACCTTGAACCTTCCAGCATGTCCTTTGCACAAATCATCTGGCCTTCAAACTCTCTGGTACTGTCCTCTTTTCGACCACAGCTTGCCGGCTCCTTCACAGAGCTCCAGGCCTATTATATTTCAGCCTGCTTGTCATAAAGCCTAACAAGCTGTTTCAATAGCTTCCTCACACTTGAGAGTTACTGAGCTTTTAGTGCTTCCTCACCCTTACTTAAAAGAGACTGTTATTGGAAAACCTAATACATTCAATATGACAGGGCCAAGCTTACAAATCTACTTGTCTGGTTTCTATTGACATTTGAAAACAATGTTAGTGACAAAAATGTAATTATTCCTAAATGATGGAAACGAGGAGCCAGGCGTACTGAATGAACTTTTTTTGAACCTCTGTTCATTTCACTTCAGATTTTGGCAGAGGGTTTTGCTGGTTTCTATTTTATCCTAACTGGTTTATCCGTGTTCCAGACTTTATATATTCTGTGGCTGTACAGTTTTCCCATGGAATTCACCCATTACCACAGAATTGTGCTGGAAAAACTCAGCACGCCTCAGAAAAATAAGAGAATTTTCTTGCACTTAACATGTACAGATGAAGTTGAGAACAAGCACCAAGCATATGCTGACATAGCTTGCTCGCCATCATTTTTCAGGCTGCCTTAACTTGCAATTCTGAAAGGTGTGAACTACCTCATCTATCTCAGTTGGGGCTGGAAGGATTCCCCTCTTCCAGTCTGTACAATCTGCTGATTTGTACTGTGCCATGGAAATTTGGCATTTTTGCTACCAATTTCCCTGTTTTGTTGCAGTCTTATACTTTGTTTCCTTTCTCCAAACTTTGCTAAAATCCACCTATACAGCGGCCTGCTCTTCTCCAATTGCAGTGGGCACAAATTAAAACACAGGGAACTCCATTTAAATGTCCGTTTACGAAAAAACCTTTTATTGTAAGGGTGATGGGACACCAGCACAGGTTGCCCGCAGAGGGTGTGGAGTTTCTGTCCTGGCAGATAAGCAGAAAGTGGCTGGACAAGGTCCTGGGCAGAGACGTCCCTGCTTTGAGCGGTGAGTGTGGACTCCTTCCAGTGGTCTCTTCTCACCTCAGCTGTTCTGCAACTGGGTGAATTTCTCCACGGAGAAAGCTGTTTGCTGGTTTGTAGCATTTGTTCTTCCTGCACTGCTCCACAGACTCCTCCTGCAACCACTTAGGGACTCGATGATCGTATACACGTCAAATCCAGAGCTGTCAGCTTACCAGTTGACACACAGCCCTACTGCATCTGGCAAGTGATATGGCAGCGAAGCCCTATGAAACCATGAAAGAAATTTTCCTTTCTACACGGAAGAGCACTAAGAGTTTATCAGATTTGTCTGGGTAGGAGGCAGAGAGCTCCCCTAATAAATTCCTGCCATCTCCACAGCCTGAAATAGTTCAGAAGAGGAAGAAAGCCAGAGGAACAAAGATGAGTTTTGGTGCAGAAAGATTAGAGAAGACTCACAGATGTAAGAGCAGTAATGTGTTGGGAAGGAATCTATGGGTCTGTGACTTGCACAAACAGCCACCTTGATTGGATTACTTTCTAGTTCTTCCTACCTCTCAGTAAGGCAAGGCAATGCTGAGACTTGTGTAACAATAATGGAAGGTACTTCATTGCCCATTTTCAACTACATGCTGCCCACCCACAATCCATTTGTTCTACCACCATTATGTTTTGCCTTAAAGTCTGGTGGGATTTGTGTTGGACAGATTTAGTCATCTCAAATATAGAAGCTTAGTGTCAGCTACTCGTCGAGGCTCCCCTTTACAACAAATTCAAAGAAGCAGACATCTCAAAAGAACTAGACTTCACTTCCCAGAATAAGCATCTTGAGACAGGTGGAGTAAATACATCTCCAGAGAGGGCTGCTGTGCATCTAGGTTTCCTTTAATATCCACAGAGAATAGCTTTTAGGTACCCAAAATTGGTTAATGAACGTTCTAGTAAGACTGGAACAGTGCTTCCTATGATGGGGACTCACGTTAGTGTCTCCCCTTGCCATCACAGTACAAACAAACACAGCTTTACAAGATTAGTTATCTACAATGAACGTTTTTAAGCTACCACACAACACTGGTGTCTGGCGTGAAACAATGTGAACTGAAAAGCATATTAGCAATTAAAGGGTTTAGTTTACCTAAGAAGAGCCCAAACAAATGTTCTGGTATCTCCTGTTGGCTGTAGCTGACAAAATGAGAGCAAAGGCTGGTCAGCACATTTTCTATCAATCATTCTCTAAGAATAAGCAGGTTGGGATCAGAAAGTACTTTAGTCACCATCATAAGTGTCACAGTGGACCAAAGAAAATTCAAGATATGCTTCATTAACAACTGGAAATGAAACAGGGGATGAGAAGGGGGAAATCAATCTTCAAGCCATTAAGAAATTAAAGCTACCTGTGGGATAGCATGACAGCAAAAGTTCCCAAATTGAATGAAGCGTGAAAATTGCTAGAAGAGTAGGACACAGGTGGGAGTAAGAAATCTTTTTGCCTAATTTTGTCTCTGATGCACTGAAATGACTCCAGCAAATCTTTTATACCCTTTGTGCCTTTGTTTCCTGTCATGGTTTAACCTGGGCTAGCAATACAACCACGATAGCTGCTCACTCACCCCCTTCCCCTCTCCCGCTCCCAATAGGGGAGAGAATCAAAAGGGAAGGGAAAAACTTGGATTGAAATAAACACAGTTTAGTAAATTAGCAAAATACTAATACACTACTAGTAAAGATATATATAAAATAGAAAAAAAGATACTCAAGGCAATTTGTCACAAACTCCATCCACACTAAGCAGCCAGTCCCAGGAAGCAGCACCCTGGTCTCAAAGAGAGAAAAAAGAGGAAAGAGGGAGAAAGGCTCAGAGGCCTCTGCAGAGCAGCAAAAGGCCAAACTAAAACTCCTGATCCAAACTCCCACGGCTGCACCCCAGAGAGAGAGAGAGTGGAAGAGAAGAATGGAAGAGCTAACCACAAGGTCCCAGCTCCCAACTCTCCTTAAATATGAAGCATGACTCTAACAGGATGGAATACTCTTATTGATCAGCCTGGATGTCAGTCCAGCTCTGCCCCATCCATGCCCCGCTTCCTCGATGCCTCACACCTGTGGGCAGAGCTCAGAACCTCCTTGGCTCTCGGACCAGAGCAATTAAAAACATTAACTCTGTCCCGGGATGTTATCTGTTGTTCTCAAACTAAGTCCAAATAATGACCGTGCTAGCTGTGAAAAAGAAAGGTTTCTAACTGCATGAAGAAAATGAACCCATTTTCAGTCAAACCAGCACATTTCCACATCTGTAATTCAGATCACAGTTAATCTGTACCATTTATCCCACATGGATACAGAAAAGCTTGAAGGTTTCTTGAGAGCCAAGATGTGGCTTAGCAAATACAGATATTAAAAACATGAGCACTGGGAGATGATCAATAACATCTCTGAACAGCATTACAAAATCAGGAAGGGGAGTCACCAGGCACAGGCCTATACAGCAAGAACAGAAGCAGTGTGTCCCCGGGCTAATCGCTTCACAGACCCCAGGTCCTCTGTTCACTTCCAGAAGCGTGCACATACTACCTGTGATATTGTGCTAATCATGAATGCCTAAGTGCAAAACAAAAAAGCTCCCAATAACAAACCAGACTTCACACAGCTGCAACTACTTCCACCTAAATCGCAAGGGTTCAATAATCTCTTTGATCAGTAGGAATGAATGTTCCAGGAGTAACTAATCCACAGAGCAATAAATTGCAGGAGTACCAAACTACCCACAAGCACTCAGATGACAGCACGGGTAAGGAATTCAGCCTTAAAGGACGCAGCGTGACATAATTCAGCCTTAAAGGACGCAGCCGAGAACCAGTACACTATGAGCAAACCAGTCCCCCAGATCCCTGAAGGTGATGCAAGGAAACACATATCACCGCACAATTAATTTACAATCCCAGCCATTCAAACCTCATCTGTACACAAAAAATAACATGACAAATAAGGAAATTCAGTTAACATAATAAAACACTACAATATGAAACGTTAGGTAACGGTGCCCTTAAACTAGACTAGGAGACTTACTTCCTTAAAGACTCTCTTCAAGTGCAAAGCTGTCAGTAGCATTAGTATTAACTAACGACAGCAGGAAAAGTCCCATTTGTAACAGGCTGTCATGTTTTCACTATCTGTGAAAAGCTAATGTAGTTAAGCCATGGGAAATATAAGTTACTGGAATTAGTGAAGGTGCATACGTTTCTGGGTTTCTAGGAAGGCTGAAGTATGAGAACTTCACAGATGTGGGAACTTTTGATAGCATTCCAGTTGAAACAAACTTGTAACAAACCCTGTGGAGAGGTTCATTCAACAGAATGAGCTAACCAAGAAAACAGTTATTTCTGGCTAGTGGCACTGATAGCAGCAGCAGCTGTGAACTCAGTAAACAGCTCTGTTTTCTGGTTGTCAAAGATCTGCTAAAGCAGATGTAAAACTCATCAAAAATAGGTCACAAACAGAACGCATGCAGGGGTGTGATCTGAAAATGCATCAACAGAGTGATCTGAAAATGCATCAACAGAGTGATCTGAAAATAAGAAAAGCTAGGACATCTCGGTAGCATCTATAACCCCAAAGTGAACCCAACACAGAACCGTGCCCAACAACAGGCTGCTTCACGTGATTCTCACAACAGGACCTTCCACAGACGGTCCCATCTGTGTGAATGAGGGTGCGGTGCTTTCAGCAGCTTGAGTGTCAGACAGAAGGGAAGGTGCTGAATTGCACTCTGCTTTCCTTCGAATTAGCTTTTCTGAGAGGGGCTTTCACTCCTGGTTTGTTTGTTTGTTTGTTTCCCTTAAACTCTGTAATTAACCTAGACCGAGGTATCACAGTGTGCCAAACGTGAAATTTGCCACTACAAATAGATTACAAGCTCACTCTGTCTGACAGGCAGCCCTCCCACAATAGCCATTCCTCCGTGGACAGGAATCTTGGCCAACACAGCAACTACATTCTTTTTGGGTTTTTTTCTTTTTTTTTTTTTTTTTCCCCTTCCCTTTTTAAAAGCCCATGAGACCCAATTCCTTGGAATTCCCCCATATGGAGATTCACTTGGATCTACTTCCAGGACTCTTGCGGTACTTATAACACTTAACTTCCTTTATTACGAGGTATACAAAGGAAAAAGATTTAACTCTAAAGGGTGCAGATTAAGAAAAAATAATGTACTTGGGCTGTAACAGGACTAAACAAGCAACCTACATGTCCCATCATTCCCCCAGTGAGCCTCCATGGCTGGCCTTCACAGCACAGGTGTGAGACTGTCTTTGGCCAAATGCCTTCAACAAGCTGAGTCTAAGCACCTGAGCAGGCTCAAATACTCCCACATCAGCCAGTTGCAAGGCAAGGACAAACACTCTCCCTTCATCTGGTTGCTTTGAGTTCCATTACAAAAGCAGGTTTTACCCCTCCAAGACCTAATGACATTGTATAATTAAGCACTAGTACAAAGAAGGTACTAATCAGACAAAAAAAAAAGCCGTTGGTATAATTGGTCCATATGTGTTAAGGTCAACTGATATATTTAACTGAGAAAACATGTCTTCAATAAGTATTCAGCAACCACATCCCTTCATTTAAGCAGTATTTGCTCAAAAATAGTGTTTAATGCAGAGACATCGGAGAGACTTCACATGTTTCAAACCAGCAACCAGGCTTCCAGAACTTGTTTTCTCCCCTTCAGAGGAAGAGGGCGAGGAGGGAAAAGCTAATATCCAATTTAAAATAAACCCTTTGTGGCTCACATTCAGTTGGAAGCCTTTGGTGAGGCAAATTTATGTTCATTTTAGTACAGATTTCTTACAGCCCTGGATCTAGGGTGAAACATGCTAGTTGATTACCACATTAAAACTAGTGAGATAACTATTAATGACAACTATTATGTTTAAGTGACATTGTTTTAAGGTGCTTTTTGAAATGTTAGTGGGCTTTTATTATTATTGTTCATTGAATCAATAACTCAAAAATACTCTATTTCCTACGTGTGAATCTTGGAGACTGAAGCACAATGCTGCACTACGAACACTTTTCTCAAAAAGGAGGCTGCGGGGGGGAAACTTTCCTAGGAGGACATAAAAGGATTGTTTCATTCTTTCAGAAGAAATCAGGCTACGTACTTGCACTCAGTTCTTGGCCAGATTGTTCCCTCCCCTCCTTCCTCATGGGGCAGCACATTAAGCGCGTTTGGCTGCTGTTCTGTGGCTGCCGGGTGCGCTTTCATTCCAGTGGCGATGCGAGCTTGCGAAGTAGCACAGGCAGATAAGGACAGGAGTTGATTTAAACTTTTGCTGACAAACCATTTGAGAAGATAGTTTCTGTCACTACAGGTTACAGTTCATGGGTAATCTCTCACTTCCAAAACCAGAACAATATGCATTTTTACCAACTGAACATAACGCAGAGAAATTAGATTATAACTGTTTCGGAAAACTTGGCAGAAGCTCAGTTTACACAAGGCTTTCCAAATGTTCCATATTTGCAGAATAAAGATGAAAACTCTGATCTTTGTCATTTGAACTCGTCTATTTGGTTTACTGTTCCTTTTTGGCCAGAATGGAACATTCATGTATACGAATTCTGATTTAATCCAGCAAACCCAAATAAATCCCAATGCAAACATGGGACTGTCAGCTCTCGAGGTTTGGCTCAGAATTTGGGGCTTCTGACATCTGAACTCTGGTTTCTCAAGTTGTTTTGTGATGCATTTGGGCTGGACTCAAAATGAATTCCATGAACTCTTTTTTCCTGGATTTTTATTGACTTAGTGACAGAGAAATCTTACCTCAAAGACAACTCACCAACTGTTAGTCATCAGATCCTCAGTTACAGTCAGATGCTGAGTTACCTTTTGTAGTGCAATCTGCTGATAGATTGTTTAAACTGGTGCTTACCCCAATTTTCCACTAGCTGCAGCATGTTTTGAAAATTTCAAGTGGCTTATTTCAACTTGTATGCAATGATCTGTGTATGTCTGCTAGGAAGCATAAGGAAGTGAATGATTAATCACATTCTTCCTAGTAATTTAGAAGTGTTGATGAATATGCCAGGAAACACTGCAATGAGTACTGAAGAAGAAAAAAAAAAGCCAATACATTGAAAGTCTTACTATTGCTTTCAATAGAAGCATCAAAGTAATTAAGTCTGCTAATTAGACATTACCTTTTAAAAATCAACAACAATAGACAGATTTCATGCACTGTCCATATTTGTATGCAAAAATCATAAGCTGAGAACATACAACTATAGCACACAATCAATTCAGCATCACAGTAATCCCAGTAGCTTTATCCCAAAATTGGTAATGAACATAGATGTACACACAGCGAAACAATTTCTCTTCAACAAACATCTTACAGCTTCTTATTTAGTAAGTGACTCTGTACTTCAAATGCCTACTTTGGCAAAATAAGCAGAAATTTATTTCTGTATTTCACTGCCATTGTGAGCTATGAGACTGTGTAAGACACTGCCTTTATTTTGTGATGTGGTTCACACAGTCTTTTGGAGAGATCAGAGGGGAAAGCTGCACCTTTGCACAATGGAGAATAAAATATGTCATATATTTCATTCAATTACTTTGAAAGTGTTATAAGCTGTTAATTATGCACACCAAGAAGCTGTGAATTAAAGTTGAGGATTTTCTCCAAAACAATTCAAAGAGATTTTGTTGTTCTCTTCACACTATATTAATTTCAACCCCACATTTTCCAGAACTGCCTGACTGAATAGCTGTGCCAAGTCTCATGTCCAATGTGGATTGCAGATTTCCATTAATTTGAGTGAACTGAGTTTTAGAATGTATGCTTTAGAGAACTTACAGAAAAACTGGAAAATTAGAGCCTCTGAAAACAACACATTTTTTTTTCTTCACAAATGCTCAGAACTAAGTAGGAAAGCTCTGAAGTCTTTTTCCTTAAGATTAAGCACAAAAAGGTCCACTTCCAGTGTCAGAATAAAATCCAAGGGTAACAACAAGCCATTTCCCCATTGCAGCACCTGCAGTTTTTCAAAAAACAACAACCAAAACAATAACCAAATAAAGCACAAGGTAAATGTCGTTAGGAGTGACAAAGTAACATGCAGTTGTGTTGCTACTCTAAATGTCTCTACAGACACAGAAGATTTTTAAGCTGCACATAAAATTAAAGATGACGTGTTGTTCCTGGTAGGTTACACAGCAATATGCCAACAGGAAAAAGTAATCATAATTCAAATGTCTGAGATGCTACAAACATCAACACAGGGCTTAGCACATGGCAAGAGGACAGGCTAAACAGAATTCCCAGAAAGATGTATATAGATATATCAAACCTACTTTAGAGAAAGAGTACCTTAATTTTGCATATAAATAGCTAACAGTCCAAAGAGAATTTTTGGTCTTCTGATTACAGAGCAGTCAGAGATGCTGTCTGTGCCCTCCTGGGCAAGATCTCGCTCAGGCCTGTGGCTACGGTTCTACAGTCCTGCTCTGCAGAACAGAACAGTGACTGCAGAGGTGGCTGAAGGAACATAAAAATCATAGAATCATAGATTCTGGTTGGAAAAGACCTTTAAGATCGTCAAGTCCAACCATCAACCTAGCACTGTCAAGCCCACCTCAACACTCCAGCGGAGTATCCACAGCTGAAGCACAATTATGGTGTACGTAGGTGTTCCTGTGTGATCTCTTAAGTGGATATGGAGACAACACAGGGTTGATTGTGCATGTCATTTCGTACTGTGCGTGTTACAATATTCTCACAGCCACAGAACTGGAAAAAAAAGAAATTACAAATTGCACATTGAGGAGACAGATCAGAAAACATGTCTTGAATTGCCCCATGAAACACTTAACTCTGCCTGGGTGTTGTAGGTTAGGCTGCTTACTGCCTTGCCATCTCCTCTGGCTTCAGCAACAGCCTATTGCCCATGTCCTTCAATATGGGACAGCTCCCCAGGAATCAAGGGGCTCTGCCTGAGCTGAAAGGAGCAGTTAGCAAACGAGGTCCACCATCCCACAGAGAGCAAGCAAGGCAGGGCAGCCAGGAACAGGAGGAACTGAGAAGTGACACATTATCACTCATAGCTGTCAGCCTCCCCTTCTCAGCACTGGTAACAGATTTACACAGCCTGGTTGTTCCCTCCCAAACAGATCAGGAGTGACTCGCGAGAACACCCTAAAATCCAATGAATGTCCCCACCACTGCAAGGCAGACCTGCCAACCCGACATCCACTCACCCTAAGCGAGGGAACTTGCTTCCCCTTACAGCATACGGATGTTTCTGTTTCAGAAGAGACACCTGATCGTAAGCAGCACTTTGAACACTCAGCCTGGACAGTGGGGACTAGAACAACCTGGATCATACCCACTGAGACCTGTGTGCACAAATTACTTACAAGATAAGTAAATTCCACAGAAAGCAGCACATAAAAGGTACGTGCTGTTGTAACACTTGCTATGAGAAATCTTGTTGAAACATATTAATGCAGAGGGAAAAAAAAAAAAAAAAAAATCAGGATTACCTTTTTAATGTGCTAGAGACTAATTGAACAGCGACAGCTTTGTTCAAGCCCTAAGCAACACTTTATGGAACATGAGGGATGTAGATTCACTTTAATTTTATTAGGCAGTTACTTGAAATAAGGTGACTGAAGAAGAGGTTTTTATCTAGGGATATTTTTTCCTCCAATATAAAACATTGCTGTAAGGATGCCAGCCTGAAAAAACCTATGCTATAACAAATGTAGAAATGCTTGCAATGATTTTATGTGTGCTGCAGGCATTCAGAGTAGATATAATCACTACATGTCACGCTGGCAACTATGTGGTACTTGCAGCCACTTTGATGCAGCAAACTGTGAAACATGTAGATAAATTAGAGGGAATACAGAAAGGGGTAGTAAGACCAAAAGGGTTTGGAAAACATTAATGAAGAAGAAAGGTTAAAATAATTGTTTGTTTTGTCAGAGAAAGAGAGAAGTGATGAGAGATGATAATATGTTTCCAAGATATAAAAAGTCGGGTTTTTCAAACAAGGAAAGACTTTACATGACCCCTTGTTCACGTATTACCTTGAACATAATTTTCAGTAAAGAGATGTAGTTAAATATTAGGAGGAAAAACCTTTCTAACTGTAGCTATAATTAAACAGTAGACTCAACTACTCAGGGGGTCATGGTATCCTTCTCATTGGAGGGTTTTAAGCTAGAAATTCATCTGTCAGGAGAGTTTAAGTACAGATCCTGCCTAAAAGCTGGCTGACGTACAAGATGACTTCCTGAAGGGCACTCCGGTCTTGCGTTTCAACGGTGCTTCATAACTTGGATAGATGTCAAATTGGCAATTATCATCCAGGTCCTTGCTTCTCCTGTTCAGAGAGCCAGCCTCTCGAGCATGGCAGCTGCATTAGCAGGTAACACCCTCAGCACCCAAGCATCAGCATGAAACAAACCCGTTTTGCACAAAAAGCTGTGTTACTGGAGGCAGGCATTTTTTTCCTCTGCCCTACTCGTAGTCCACGAGACACAGCTGAGTCCCTAAGTAGGAGCCCAACTGTGCCAGCCACCAGTCGGCTTTTCCATGGGCACTGACACCCTGAGTGTGAGGTGACCTCGGGGCCACTGAGACCCTGGCTGGGGGCGCGGGGAGGTGCGCAGTGCCAAGGGGAAGAGCAGGTCATGCACAGTGCTGCACCATGCTACCAAATCGAGTACGTTAAAAAGGGGGGGAAAAAAAAGGTTAAAGAATATTTTTTAAAATAATAAAATTTTAAAAATATAATTAGGTGGAATTAATCGCAGGACATAACACACCCGTGCTACGTCATTTCAGGGGGTGGAAGCCTAAAGTAAAGCCCCGGTGCCCCCCAAACGCCCCTGCGGCAGCGGCAACAGCGCCCCCTGGCGGCCGCGATCCGGCACCGGCGGCCGCTGAGCCCCTAAAGGCGGCAGAGAAGGGTCCTGCCTGCCGGGGGGGGCCCGGGCCAGCCCCTCAGCTCCGCCCCAGTGGGTGAGGAAAAGTGGGGGTAGAGAGGGGAAAGACTGAACTGACTCGGCACAAAAGCAAACTTCGCTAACAGGCAGGCAGGAGCAGGCAAAAGGCAGGCGTGCCGCAGTGCAGTCCATGGGGAGGAGGAGGTCAAATAGCAACCTGTTTAGTTAACCCCCTTCCCAACACCACGATGGAAGGGAAAACTTCTTTCCAAACGGCTCTTCCCCAAAAAACAAACCCCGACAACAGCAAGGAGGGCTGAGACCCAGTCGGGGCTGGAGAGGAGGGAAGCGAAGCTGAAGAGGCTGCGAGGGCAGAGGAGCGGGAAAGGGGTGACCAGGGGAAGATGCTGTGGAGGAGCAAACCTGGGATGGCTTCACCTCACAGAGCAAGGAAGGGGGGGTTCACTTATTTTCTGAAGTTGCAGATGTAGCACCAGCAGGACTTGGCTGTCGTGCATTTCTGCCGCAACTCCAAGTCAAAGACTCACAGAGAACCTGAGACCCACCAGAACAACTCCCCCCTTGCCCCGTGCCGAGCCTCCTGCAGCTACCAAGTTACCTGCCTGTCCTTTCCCACCAGGAGCCAACAGCCTAGTTCCTCCTCCTCACTCCCAGACTCCTGGGAGAGTAGTTTCCAAACTACATCCCGCTACCAGAAAGCTTTACTTTAGCAGATTAAATATTACAAGATGGTATAATCTGCTGGGACCTGTTGCTATAAAGTGATTTTGACAATATCAAAACACAAGGAAAACTCATGTAACATGATATTTAAACCAGATAGTAAAAATGAACATTTCAATCTGAAGTTTCAACACTACTTTTAATTTATATCTTCTGATAACTGACATGCAGCTCAGGCTCATCTTTCATTTTCTTTCAAAATTTACCCATGCTTGAAAGCCATCAAGTGCTTGCTTCTGCTCTGGAAACGTTCCCACATCGGCCTGTGCTTTCTCCTCAGAACTATCACTGCTTGGCTTCTACCTTGAAACCTGCCATGTTGAAATGCCTAACTGGGTGTGTAGGCAGGGGAGGAGGTTGGGTCAGCTTGTTGCTGAAGGTGTCTCTTTTCCCCCCAGGTCACATTGCATGCCGATCTGTGATCCTGCAGCTTGTTATTTTCTGTTAATGACTGCCCTGGGGCTGGAGGCATGAGTCTACCAATAAAATTTGAACGTGATCATCATCCCATTCTGTGAGAGAGTATAGCTTCCCCACAATTTAATTTAGCTGTTTAAACAAGTACATGTTTGCCCTCTGATTACTCTAGAGATGGTTCAGAGATACCAGCTTCCTAACAGAGATTCAAGGACAGCAGAATAAAACAATACAAAAAGCTCTACTGATTTCCAAATTTCAACCTGTAGTAGGTCACTCAGCTGAGGAAAAAGTTATTTGTTACCACAGTAAGAGAAAGAAACACTCACACACAAAACCCACCACAAGTCCACTCCAAATGGCAGAGGAAACTGCAAACATCAGATGGTTTTGGCTTCTTACTCTGGCAGCATCTTCCTCTAATCAAGACTAGTCCCTCCTCATAGTCCTTGCTCCCATAAGTCCCAGATTCGAGAAAACATATTTGGAATATTTGTCAGTATTTATTTAGTTTAGCAAAAATATCTGACAGTATTTATTTAATATAGGAAACGGGCAGATTATTTGAAACAACTCATCTTTCCAGTTGTTTTGTGGGATTTTGTGTTGTTTTGTTTGTTTGTTTGAAAACAGTCCTTTTTCATGGTCATGACCATATCAAGCTAAGCTGCCTATACAACCCCTATGTAACCTGTTCTAAGGGAGTATGGGGGTGGTCCCTGTTTCCCCATCAAGGAAGAACACATGAGAAACAGGGAGCCTCCTTACATCGGCAACATAGGAGATTTCAGCCCGCATTTCATGCTTTCAGCACTGCAGCTGCATCCCCCCATTTTGCAAAGTTCCCTTCTTACAAACACTTTGCAACAAACTCACCTCATCTCCTGTTTTCAAGGTCTTCTCAAATAAGATGTTTGAGAATCTGCCTATGTACAATTTAAAAATCACAGTATGAATTAACCTATTTAAGAATACCTGTACCCTGTCACTTCCCAACTCTGATTTACTTTGCATGCTTTCTGCCAAGTGCTGCCTACATGCCTATCATAATAAAGAGGTCCTCCCTACGTGGAGAACCAACCCAAGGTTGTTTACAGACAAACCAATCTGGGAAGAAGATACGCCCTCCATTTGGGAGTTTGCTTGCAGTCTCCAAAGAGCACTCAAAATTGGTAAGAAAAACAAGATGAGGAAAACCACCCAGATGTTGTATCACATAGCTGGGATCTGTGTATTCCTTCTGCTTCCAAAAGATGGGTTCTGAAAAATCTCAGAGCCTGTGGCTTCACTTGCTTTCACTAGCATTTGTCTATGAAGAACTGTGAATAGAGTGGTCACCTCTTTGTAGCTCTGAGGGAAGTTGCACTTAAGCAACTAGGAGAGATCTTCACTACATCGGCACTACTACTGGGAACCCAAAAAGCCTAAAGAACTATCCGTCCAGGAACAAACTAGACCTGCAGCTTGCTCAGAAGCAGTAAGTTAAAAACCACAATGGCACAGTGTATGAAACTGAATGACGGCAATTTGATCAACACCCAGGCAGGAGGAACTTCATCGGGACTTTGAGAGGAAAACAAATGATAACACATGAATCTCCAACAGATCTCCTTTTACTATCCAAAGTCAAATCCCACCAATGTTGGTTTGACACAGAGAAGACAAAGCTGTCCTGGCACTCAGTGCCAAAAGACCCTACAGCATTTCTTCATCTTCAAGTTTTCAATAAATGAAAAAACTCCAGCCACATATCTGTCAACTTCTTACAATATACAGATCTCAGCATTTTCTAACAGAGGTGCTGACTCCTGCAGAGTAGATTTAAGTTCCATCATAAGAGCCTTGTACCTCTTATTTACATTTAGCAGAACCTTCAGAAATCATACTAGGCCTTCAGAAGTCCATGGACCACAAGTTAAATACTTTCCCAGACACAAGTATATGCTTCGTAGCCTGGAAAACCTAGCACAACCGGGCGGGCAGCCAGAGTCAGTCTACGGACTTTTTTTTTTTGGTGACTGGCATGATTTAACTGCATCGCTTTTATTTATTTATACGAGATTCTCTTGTGACAGAACAGGAAGGATTTACACAGAGATGTTAAGTATCTGCTCAGCTTTTCCCCATCATCTGTATCATGCTGGCACAGTGCCCTGCAGAAAACACCACAGCCTACACTGGTTTGCATCCTTTGCTGGCAGCAGGCTGCCAGTAAGTGCAGAATATACCCCAAGCGTATTAACGTCATCTTCACAGGCGATGCTCAGGAGGTGTTGTATTATACTGTAATTCTATAAATGAATCCTTGTGATGTCATGGATGCTACTAACTTACATTTGAATTAGTATAGCAATATTAATGCCTGTATGTCTGAATCTGAAGTGCATACAGATGAATATAAGAATTACTGAAGTACTTACTGCTTTAGGAGAAGTATAAACAGGTGACTGAAACAAAGTTTACGCACATCTCTGAGGCTGTTCACATTCACTTGAGGACCATGCTGTAAGAAGCAGTTATGCAGACTGAAGCACACACCCTTGTTATTGTAGCTGGAGTCCAGTCTGTACTTGTGTTCACCCCAGCACCCTGCAAAACTTCTTAGTTCTCCTGTGCCACGTGCTATTTCCAAACTTTATTGCAGGGACTCAATGTGACAAGTGACTTGGTGAGAAGGGACAGACAAACCAGGTTGTTCTGTGTTCTGCACAATACAGCACAGCAGCTGTCCTTTTTTTCCCCAGACACATAGAATAATTTTTGTGATGGAATTAAAATATAGACATGCCCATGAATGTCAAACAATGTGAACTGTCACTCTTTCCTTATGTTACAAGATACTTGTGTAAGGCATGTCTCAGAGGTAACAACACTTCAAACATTAAAAATGTGATTCTACTGCTGTGACAATTTGTTTCCACATTCAGGTCCTGTCCATACCCTGTTTCCTCAAAAATAAGACCTACCCCAAAAATAAGCCCTAGCATGATTTTTCAGTATTTTTGAGGATGCTCAAAATATAAGCCCTACTCAAAAAATAAGCCCTAGTTACAATTCATAAAAAAGTCAATTCAAATAGTACCAAGGCAGCTATACATGTAAAAAAGTCAGTATCTTTTGGGGCAAAAATTGCATAAGACCGAGTCTTACTTTCAGGGAAACAGGCTAGTAGCCCATCTCTTGAAGACTGGGTAACTGAATTTCTCTGGAGACCAGTCTCTGCAGCCTACTGCTCCACTTTGCCCTCTTATCAGAGCCCTGTCCCCTCTCTAGGTATTCCCAAAGCACCGATGTGCTTTCTGTCTGAGCAGCTGGCAGAACTTCTCACAAAGAAGGCAGCCAGACAGAACATCGTTCTTCTTTCTATTAGGGCACGTTACTCAGCAACATCGCTTGGCTGAAGGCAGCAGCCTTGCTGCCAAACACTGATTTATGTAAGATTTGGCTAAGAGTTTGAAAATGCTTTTTCCTTGAAAAGTTTCTTTAAAAGTTCATGCCTGTTACATCCCAGCTCCTACCCATTCAGAAGAATAATACCGAAATGCAAATTCTGCTCAGGAACTGAACATGTTGCTGCTGCAGACAGAGCCAGAGTCTTCTTATGGGTAGAGACAGCTACTCTTCCCAAAGGGAAAGCAGGTCCTGGACAACATACTGGAGCGAAGACTTCATACCCATGTGTCCCACACACACAGCTCAGCTGGGAGACTGGAAAAAGGCCCTGAGAAATACCCCCAACAACACACGAAGTAATGAGTCACATTTTTTAAAGCACAGCTAACTACTGCCAACTTTTTTTTGTTTGCTTGGTCATCTTAAGCGTTTGAGGATTAAATCATTTTGAGTTGGGGCAAACAAAGCACACTTGCGCATTTACTAATTACTCAGCTAATTTGTACCTTGTTCATAAGCAAAAGCAGCTCTCTCCCAATACAGGAATCTCTCTCATGCATTTAGAGATGAATGTACAGGAGATAACCTGCTATTTCAGGACCACGAATCACAAACTCTGTCACTTGGATGCCCCCAGCACTAGTAGAGACTTCGAGGCTGCACTGAAGAACAACTTCGATCTCCCCATTTCTTCTGTTCAGAACCTGGTCTCTGAAGATTTGCCAATATGGGGCAATGCAACTAAACGTAGGTGCTCCCTGTCTAGTAAGTGCTGATCAGGTAATAGAAAGAGCCTGTAAAATTGGCAGAAGACATAATAAAAGCTCTCTAAACGCCAAGTGCCCAGCCTGTATTACAGTTTCTTCAGCTATGACCCTGTGGCTACATCTGTAGTCTAGCCTGTAGCAATGCTCAATTGTTGGGTCTGTGCATGTTTGATAGCCATGATAGGCAAAGACCCAGACATATTCCAACCCTCCCATATACCCACACTTATTTCTATGGGTAGAAAACTCTTGTGCACAGGTGGGAGGGAAGCCATGCTTGTCACAGTTGCTAGCCATGCAAAGGACAATCTTTACAGTCTAGAAAAAAGATTTACAGAGGCCAGAGATGTGGCATTCAGTAAGATTTATGGTCACCAAATGCTTCCTTTGGCCTGGGCTTCCAAAAATGCTGCACTGGTCCCTGAAAATATTGTGACCAGTGGAGTAGAAAGTGCTGAATAAAGACTATGGTGTGACTATAAAAGAAGAGAAGCTCTCAAGGCCAGGAGCAATGGGAGATATCACTTCCTACATGTGAAAAAAGTAACAGCGTGAGTTGAGAAGAGAGCAGTGAAGAAAGATGTGCGAGATCAGGGGAATTCCTTCTTTAACAAAAAGAGAGAAAAGCAGCCCAGAGGTGTGTAAACCCTGGCACAAGCAAGTTGGGCAGGGGGAGAAATGTGGTTTCACAGTCTCCTCCATAACTCCTTACAATCCCTAAAATAACAGAGACACTAAAGCAACTAAGAAAAAAAACAACTGCTATTTAAAATAATCTGAAATTGTGCTGTACTTATATTTCTTTCTAACTCCACTTTCAATTTTGTAATCAAGCACTTCATTGTGTGCTATGCTTGAATCACTTCATTTTAACCATGAACAGCATTAACAGTGACTCAAGCAAGTACCTCTAAATAGGAAAGTGCCACAGACAAACTCCTCGGGTGTTCAGAAGCGCTGGGCCATGCTCCTCATCTCACTGACAGTGTCAAGTGTGCAGATACAGATAGGTTTTCCTTTTCTGGGTATTAGCCAACATGCTCTTCTCCCCCAGCCCTTGAGCAGGAATGAGACAGCTCCCAGCCTCCTATTGTCACAGATACTTTGCCTGCAATCTATTTTTCAAGAAGCAAACAAAAATCTAACACTGCCCTTCTCTGGGTAAAGAATGGAGTGTGATGCAAACACATTAAATACCTTGTTTAAAATCTGATCCTTTGCCACAAGAATGCTTCTTAGTGACATGATGTGTCAGACCACCACCATCACAGATCACTTCTCTGTATCCTGGATGGGACGAGCTACAAGGGAAACATTTGCCCCCAGTTTTTAGACAAGCAGGCTGTCTCTGTGCTATCAGTGCTCCAAAGCTCAGAGACTCTCCCACACTAACTTTAATATACAGTATGCTAGCTGTCAGGCTAGGCTTCTGTACCAGAAGAGATTAACCAGGCTCTGCAGTAGTACAGACAAGGACATGCATGTGTTCTGCCACCTATAAATAGGCTCTGCACTTAACAAAACAGAACCCAAACAGCCAGCTGTTAACAACCAGACCGCAGAGTCTAGGCAGCAATTGTTGCTTGCTGAATAAATCTGCGCAACCCACTCATGCTTCAATTGGCAAATGATGTACAGATTAATGTTTGATGAGATGTGATAATATTAACATGATCTCTGAAGAGGCAGGAATAAAACACACCAAGCATGAAAACGCACTTTGAATTGGATGTTCAGTGGGGCTGTGAGTAGGACTTCCCACAAGTGAGCATTTTTTCCTCACAGCTATCACTGGGAGTTTTGGCAAGAAGATCAAGGACTGGCAAAGAGAGAAAGGCTACCTCCACACCTAAGGGCTTGTCTTCGGCCTTGAGCAAAGTGGATTTAATTCTTATCTCTGTCATACGTTTCCTGTGTGAGTAGTTGCCCAACTCTCCACTAGAGATTCAGCAGTTCCCTACCTACAGGAATATTCCAAGGATGAATGTATTAAAGACAGGACATGCCAAACTCTTCTCCTAGCCCTAGACGTGGTCATTGCAGAGTAGACCTGGGTCAGGGAACAGGAATGCAGACAAAAGTTTGCATTATGCTAAGCTCAGCTGAGTCTACCAGTTTTAAAGAACCAGCCCCAGGAAAGCCATACTGCAGGTACTCTGCATCAAGGAAAGTTTGACTGAGTCATGCAAGAGCCAGTGCTTCTGGAAAATACTCTTTCTGCTTGATGCAGACCGCTGCCAGGTACCCACTAGCAGCCCAGTACCTTTGTGCCATTCTGAGTTTTCATATGTTGACCTGTTTGCAAGGCAGGACAGAGATTCACAAGGCCAACCTGATTTCCCAATCTGAGAAAAACAATAACAATAATAATTTAAAAAAAATAAAAAAAATAAAAAAAAATCTTACCTTCAGTGAAACATCTGAACCCTTTCTTAGGCCTGATTTAATTTAACACCCATACCACTAAGCTGCCAAGCACCTTACATGATAGGGCCCCTCTGACACAAAATACAGCCTTTCTGCCAAGAGCACATCAGGTTTTGTGCCCCACGACAAACAGGTGTTTGATACCTGCTGACATGATTTCAGTTGGGCTGTTAAGCTAGACTTGAAGCTGCTGTTTCATCTAGTTTGCATCACCTATGCCAGAATGCTCACACCCCAGCAGGCAAGCCTAGTTTTAAGTGTTTGAACCAGCTCTAGAGAGGTTCTTCATTGTATGAAATAGCAGCTTTGACATCATATCGTGGTTTCAGCTAGGACAGAGTTAATTTTCTTCCTAGTAACTGGTATAGTGTCATGGTTTGGATTTAGAACAAGAATAATATTGATAACACCCCGATGTTTTAGTTGTTGCTAAGCAGCACCTAGATGGTCATGGTTTTTCTGTTCCTCACACTGCCCTGCCAGTGAGGAGGGCTGGCACTCCACAAAAAGCTGTGGGGGGACACAGCCAGGACAGCTGACCCCAACTGACCAAAGGGATATTCCATACCATATGACATCATGCTCAGTATATAAATTAGAGGGAAGTTAGCTGGGCAGCTGCTGCTCAGGGACTGGCTGGGCAGTCAGCTGGTGGTAAGCAATTGCATTGTGCATCATTTGTTTGGGATATCCTTTTATTATTATTTTCCCTTTTCTGTCCTATTAAGCTGTCTTTATGTCAACCCATGCATTTTACCTTTTTTCCAATTCTCTTCCCCATCCCACTGTGGGAGAAATGAGCAAACAGCTGTGTAGTGTTTAGCTGCCTGCTGGGTTAAACCACAACATATCAGAATACCCATGTAAACAAAATACAACATAACCTTCCCAACCTCTTGATTGTGTTTTTGGTTGGTTGGTTGGTCAGTTGTTGTTTGTTTTGTTGTTGTTGTTTTCTTGGCAGGGGGCAAATTGTGTTGTAAAGGTTTGCATAAAGTGACAAACCGCATTAAAAGCTTATATTTAGCTTCTTTTGAAAGGAATTTCAAGTCAACACGTCTTAAAAGAAGAAGGCAGGGGCAGGGGAGATAATTGATGGTTGAAGGCCAGAGGGCACTTTTTACTCCTCCTGGCTGCGGGACTCTCAGCTGGGAACTGTTTCTGACATCTGAAGATATTTTTCCTTCTCAGCACTCCAGAGTGGATGTCAGATACCCATCAGCTCCAGAATAGGCACAGCATGAAATACTTTGAGAAGCAGACATTGTATCAATAAGCCATATGTTCTTCTTTAATGGCCACAATGGGAGTTCCTTGTAAACAACGGGAGAAATTATCATGGATATTTAAAAGCTGAACATTTGGTTAATTTACTCTAAAGAGAAACATTACTAGCACCATTATGTTGGTCATATGTTAAACTATGTAAAGCATTAAAGATCTATGGTGACAGGTATACAAACCGCATCACAGTTCCAAATGGACTGAAATCCATTTGCAGTCTTCCTCTACAGCAATGCAAGTTCCAGAGCTCGTAACACAACTGAATGTCTTTATCAATTTATTTTTCATATTGTGATTACAACTGAAGGTCCCTGCTCACAAATGCAAAACAAAACATTGTTTCCCCTCCCAATATCACCACCATGCATCATTATCAATGCACCAGGACAACCTTCTAAAACATTCCTGCAAGGCTTTATAAAAGTCATAAAGGCTGGATGTTCACAAGTCTTCAAACTGCATTGAAATCCCTCATTTTTAAACATGTTTTTGTGCATACATTTCAGTTTTATTGAAGAAAATCGTCTAAACAGAGTAACCTGCAATTATGTTTTGCTTTTACAGTAACTAGAACTTCTGCTAATCAGGAAAACATAGATCCTGGATGTACTTGCCAAATTTAGCAGTTCTGCAATTTTACATTTTACATACCCGTTCTCTGATAACTGCTGAAATAATTCCCTTTAGTAACTAACTCACCAAATTCCACGCATTACCACCCTCAACTACAGCAGGCTTTCTGGCACGTAACTTCTTTTATGTTACAAATAAGCTAGTCTGGAGTGGGAAAAATACACAAATGCACAGTAGCAAAAAGCAAAAAAAAAACAACTCCTCCAAACATCAGCCACAGCAGTTTTAAAAGTGAACAATCAGAATACAAGCAGCGATATTTTAACCATGTGTTTGCATTTCGCCTTTCCCATTTACTGCAGTAACAGACTGCGTTGTTGCACTCACACGGCTCTTCAGTACTTAGAGTTGCAAAACCCAAAGTAATTTGCAGAGGGAAATCAGCAGAGCAGCTGTCAATGGAAGAGTAAATGTGATGGTCCATTATCATTACCCACACAAAATGTTGACTTAGAAATTCCAGCAACCTGGAAATTCTCACCAAAGGCTCCACAAACCCACTGCAAACTCTTTTTTTTTTAATTAAGATTTCATGTTAGGATTTCACCTCAGATTGATCACACAGGTCAGAAAAGCATGAGATTGTTGCTGTCTCTTAGGAATGCAGAATTTATCTCATGCATACATAGAGGGCAGTACCTAATCTAAGAATCAGGTAGATCTTCAGGAATGGGGTTCAAACAGGAGTTAAGTAAAACACAAGTCTCCTGCCATCCTTTTACACAGGGCACATTTTCCACCCTGACACGAGGCCAACCAGCTTCTTACATCTCACTGCGCATGGTTCTGAACACCTGACAGACACAGCCCAGGCCCTTCACTGTAATGTTTATTTCTAAAGCTGGTATTTCAAGCACTTACAGTTCCAGGACACAGCTTAAAGAACTCTTCTCCAATGCAACAATTTTTATTGTTGTGCTTTAGTCTGTTCTCCAGCACAGCCTGGCTGACTTCTTTCAAAAATGTGTGAAGCTGTGTCCATGCTTATCCGGTTGTACTGGTTTGTCATCAGTCCTTCGTTAGTAAACTAGAAGAGTCATCCATGAAGTGAGCTGGGGAAACAGCGTCATCCTGTGCTCTCCTGTGTAATGTTACAGCATGCTACTAAAAATAACTGCTGCCTTCCACTCCGGAGATGGAGGCTTCCTGAGAACAAGGAATTTTTATACTCAGAGTATACACATGATACACTGCACTCTGGTATATCACCGCTTGTCCATATGTAAAATGAATAGATTTGTAATATTTCCTCAACCTAAGAGTTACCCCAGCCGCACAGCCAGCATGCTTCTAGTAAACACGCTTCAGCCACCCCCCGCCGAGCCGAGCTTGAGCACTCGTAATGTAACTCATGTTTTTTTAATTTTATCTCCACAACTGCTGAAGAAGCTCCATGTTTCTGCTAATCTTCTTTGAAATATATGAAAGTGAAAAATGTTTCAGGAGAAATTTTGGAAGCTCTTCGGAATTTTTTTTTAAACATATTTTGTTTAAATAGAAGCAAACAACAAGTTTTTGATCTCAGGTCTCATGTACAAGTCTGGACCATTCCCTGTTTAGACAGAGAAACTGAATCAATCTATTTCTGAGCAGCTTTTGCATTAGGACTGAAAACGCTCTGAATGAAAGTATAGCAGAGGACTTAACAAACTGAGTGTGAACAACAGCTAAATAAGTGGAAATATTTAGCAGATACTTAGACTACATATATATGAAGTTTGTTTCCATACACTACTTAAAACAAAAAAGATGTCCAGCTCTTCTCAGGACAACCTCAATTCTGTGCAGGCTTACACAAAAAGTTACAGCCCCCGTCCCACAAGAAGAAGAAAACAAACAAACAAAACCCACAAAACAACACTACACACACACACACAAAAACCCACACAAAAAACCAAAACCAAAACAAAAACCCCCATCAAAACAAGACAGAGGAAACAGAACCAGCTCTGGACAAGGATCAGCAAAGCATGAAGGTCTCTCATTCAGAGGGGGGCAGAGGCTGGAGGGATGCTTCCTGACAACAGGATGCGACCCACTTGAATCAAGGGGTGGAAGCAGTGATCACAAAAGGTTAAAATATAAACATATGACTATGAACCACTTACAGATAAGAGAGGTTGAGATTCTGAATGACATTGCCACTGAGCAGAGGAGCAAAGCTGCAGCACAGCTTCCTTAGAAGCTCTGACAATTTTGCACTAAAAATCTGCTAAAATGGTATTTGTCACTGCGAAAAAAAGTACATTTATGATGTGTTACTCTCAGTAATGATGGACTGTATTTGGCAATGCAATAAGCCATTCTCTGCCCCGTGCTCCTCAGAGACAAGCAGTGCTGGCTCCACTTCATTGCATATCCAGTCTCCCAGCAGTGCAGAAATGCCACCAGGAACAAGTAGCTCCTTACCTCACCTCTACTGCCTACTCAGGGAGTGTGAGAGGCCAGCGATTTGCCTGTTCAAATTCAGAAAAATCATGTTTGAAGAGCTTTGCTCAGCACAGGCAGCATTCTGTGAACAGCAGCAGAGCTCTAATTAACAGCACAGACTTCATCTCGGCAAACTGTTTTAAAAGAAACTTAAAAGTACACGAACACTCCAAGTTTAATCCATAAGGCAAAGAGCTGAATCAGAGACTCTGACAAGGCAGTCGCTGGAAAGCAGCTATATTGTATGCTCCATTTCTCATTCCAGGAGCATCCTAAGTCCAATGTACAGCAGCTCTATATGCAGATAAGCTGAAAGGAGAAACACCAGTTTGACCAAAGAGAAAAGTTCAAATCTGGAGTCTAATTAACTCCACAAACCTCCCTTACCTTTAGCATGGGAAAACTGCAGCCAAGTCAGGCAGTGTCTTTCTGCCAGACATCTAGATTTCAGACAACAACATGGCTTTACTAAGGGTAAGTCATGCTTGACCAACCTCATAGCCTTTTATGAGAATGTAACAAGGTGGATGGATGATGGCAGTGGTGGATGTGGTCTACCTTGGCTTCAGCAAAGCGTTTGACACAGTCTCCCATAGCATCCTAGTTGCTAAGTTGAGGAGGTGTGGTCTGGACAATAGAGTAGTGAGGTGGGTTACAAACTGGCTTAAGAAGAGAAGCCAGAGAGTGGTAGTCAATGGTGTGGAGTCTAGTTGGAGGCCAGTATCTAGTGGAGTGCCTCAGGGGTCTGTACTGGGGCCAGTATTATTCAATATATTCATTAACGATTTAGACAAGGGAATTGAGTGTACTATCAGCAAGTTTGCTGATGACATGAAGCTGGGAGGAGTGGCTGACACGCCAGAAGGCTGTGCTGCCATCCAGCAGGACCTGGACAGGCTGGAGAGTTGGGTGGAAAATAACCTGATGAAATTTAACAGGGGCAAGTGTAGAGTCCTACATCTGGGCAGGAACAACCCCAGGTTCCAGTATAGGCTGGAGAATGACCTATTAGAGAGCAGTATAGGGGAAAGGGACCTGGGGGTCCTGGTGGACAGCAGGATGACCCTGAGCCAGCACTGTGCCCTTGTGGCCAGGAAGGCCAATGGCATCCTGGGGTGTATTAGAAGGGAGGTGATTAGTAGATCGAGAGAGGTTCTCCTTCCCCTCTACTCTGCCCTGGTGAGACCCCATCTGGAATATTGCGTCCAGCTCTGGGCCCCTCAGTTCCAGAAAGACAGGGAACTGCTGGAGAAGGTCCAGCACAGGGCAACAAAGATGATTAAGGGAGTGGAGCATCTCCCTTATGAAGAAAGGCTGAGGGAGCTGGGTCTCTTTAGCTTGGAGAAGAGGAGGCTGAGGGGGGGCCTTATTAATGTTTATAAGTATATAAAGGGTGAGTGCCATGAGGATGGAGCCAGGCTCTTCTTGGTGGCAAACAATGATAGGACAAGGGGTAATGGGATCAAGCTGGAACACAAGAGGTTGCACTTAAATTTGAGAAGAAACTTCTTGGTGAGGGTGACAGAGCACTGGAACAGGCTGCCCAGGGAGGTTGTGGAGTCTCCTTCCCTGGAGACATTCAAAACCCACCTGGACATGTTCCTGTGTGACCTCATCTAGGCGTACCTGCTCTGGCAGGGGGATTGGACTAGATGATCTTCTGAGGTCCCTTCCAATCCCAAACATACTGTGATACTGTGATTTCTCCTGAGCCTTTCCACAAAGCCCAAACAGCAGTCGGGGACCAGCAAGGATGCCAGCTGACCCAAGCTGGAGGGCTGCCCACCCTCCTGTGTCACTTTGGAGCCAGGTGGTGCTCTCTTGGGACAGCTCTCTTCCAGCAGCAGAGCCTTCCCATCCTGCAAAAGGAGCTCTAGCCACACTTCTAGGCATCAGCCTTGCTCTGTTGAAAATTCCCAACCTGCTCCAGCAACCAGAAGTACATGGAATCACAGGCCTATTTCATCCCCTATGGGATAACTTGCCCCTAACTGTAGTCTTATCCCAGTGGTGAGCAGAAGCTCAAGGTGGGGCTGTCTGTTCATCCACACTTCCTTCTCCATGCACAGCATCTCACATAGCTTGTTCCCAGGGCTGGAGAAATGCTGCCAAGAAATCCTCATTTATTTATCCCTTCCAACCACAGATATGGCTTCCTCTATTTTGACAGGACTTTGGTTTGCACCTCTGCAAGGGTTTGCACTTCCAGGTTCCTGTATTCTTCTAGGAAAGTGTATTTTGGCTTAGTCCAAAAGCTTAGGAGGAGAACCCCTGGCAATTTCTCCACTCTATCTTCGAGAACTTAGTCATTGGTGTCATTGGCTTCAAATTTGATGCCAAACCCAGCATCAAGTATTCCTAGGTCTAGGTCTGAAAACACCTGGGAAAAAGGCAAGCTCCGCCCAACAAATGTATATCACAGAATCACAGAATGTCAGGGATTGGAAGGGACCTCAAAAGATCATCTAGTCCAATCCCCCTGCTGGAGCAGGAACACCTAGATGAGGTTACATAGGAATGTGTCCAGGCATGTCATGAATGTCTCCAGAGTAGGAGACTCCACAATCCCCATGAGCAGCCTGTTCCAGTGCTCTGTCACCCTCACTGTGAAGTTTCTCCTCAAATTTAAGTGGAACCTCCTGTGTTCCACTTTGAACCCATTACCCCTTGTCCTACTGAGACTTCTGAACTGTTCCTGAGACACCTGATACAGAAGCTGTCTTCATCTGCATTGACTATGTGATTAACTGTGAGTTACTATCCAGAGCACAGGGCTCTTCCATGTCATGCAGTCTGCAAGGACTCTTCAGAGGCAAAAACACAACCTTTCTCAGAAGACCAAACATCCACCAATTCAAATAGAGGTGACAACACAGATGCCCTTGAGACCAACAGATACACTTACAACACTCATAGAAAGTTTCAGCGAAGACAGAAAAGGCTGGTGTATTTGGGCTGAGTGGCTTTCATAGAGATCAACTTAACAGAGGAGCAGAACATTTTTTGCTACTGCTTGGGAGAGGAAAAAAAGAACAAAGAGGGCTGCAGGAAAGGCATACTTCAGATAAGCACCATCTTCAACTTTATAAAGTCTTTCCAGTTGGATACAGAAAAGGCTCTTGTGTCTCTCAGACAAACTGTGTTCTCCACAGAATTGGATACAGAGGTGGGACACAACGCTGAGGTTCTGAACACCATGAAGATTTGTCCTTCAAAACCATCAGAGCAGTCTTACAGTCAGATACCAGTGACCCCCACCTATACACACAGTTAGTATTTCACTATATTGTAACTAAAATAATGAAAGGCCATGGCCTGAATCTTTGTTCAAGAGACCACTGTGCAAAAGCTGCTTTGAACATTGCAGTAAGAGAAAAAACATACTAGCATACCTTGCTCTTAACCAAGTAGCACAGTACCCAAGTCTTCAGTGAGCGTGACAGAACATTGGAACAGGCTGCTCAGAGAGGTTGTGGAGTCTCCTTGTCTGGAGACATTCAAAACCCACCTGGACACCTTCCTGTGTAACCTCATCTAGGTGTTCCTGCTCCAGCAGGGGGATTGGACTAGATGATCTTCCGAGGTCCCTTCTAATCCCTAACATTCTGTGATTCTGTGAGTAGTAACCAGTCAAACTAACATGCTCCTACTGAAGAAAAAGGAAGACACCAAGTTTTGACAAAAATTTTAATTTCCTACTTGTCAGACTTTCCTCAAACCACCTCATGTTCATGAGAAACTTGAAGCCCCAGAGACTTTAAGCACCCCTACTCCTAATGTCAATTCAAGCATGGATTCAGTGCTATTCATGTGAATAGCATTCAGTCAGGGAGACTGAAGTAATAACATATGTGAAACAGCTTGAGTCTTGAGGATGTGAACTATACAGAATTAGTTAACAGATTCTTTTTTTTAAGCCCACACACTCACCATAACATTCATTTAGTAAATCTGAATAAGAACCGTATTCAACAGCAACACAATCTGCATGTGAACATTCTGTGAAGAGAAAGACTAAATTCCATGAATCAATTTGTTTCAATTGTCTTGGTTCTGTTTACTATCTATATCATGTTTGATGAGTCTTAACTTATTAATGTTATTATTATTAACATTCTCTACTTTAAATCTCTGTGTAAGGCTCTAAGTGAACAAGGCCTGCATTTGCTTTGACTTCAAAGAGAGCGAAGCATCTACAGAAGTGTTTTCTAGACTGAACTGGACTTTATTAGCTTGGCTGTCGTAAGTTCAGAAAAAACAGTTCTCACCACATCACCCACGTTTGAGACAAAAGACCATTTAATATATCTCATTTTCAAAAACAACACTATTTATAGAATGTTGATAGCCTATGTTATTAGACTAATATTAAGTACAATATAACTATTAAATATTTGTTGTCACCCTTACAGTGTTGACCTGTTAGTTTTTAGTACTGACAGAACTGCCTGAAACATCTACTGTTCACAACATTTGTTCTAGCTAAAGAGATTTGATAGAATTTGCTAATCAACTGCAACCACTTCCCACCCATAAAACTGATGGAAAGAACGGGAAAAAACAGCTAGTGGGATCCAAAGACATAAACACTTTTACTTATAACTCTGTAAAGAGAAATCCCTCTCTCTCTCCATATGGTTTTCTCTTGGCTCTTAATCATCTTTTCATTGGCTTCCAGCTGGCTGTCTCACTATCATCTAGCAGCAAGACCAACTTGTTATGCCAAAGCCAGGAACAGAAAGATGAGAGCTGCAGAGTGGTGTGACTGGATGCAGCACTCTACTAAAGGAAAATCTAACATAAATGATGCATGGCAGGGTCACTTCACTTGCCTTGTCAGAGCAACCACCGTTGTGTTCCCGAAACACAGCAGTAGGTCTGCATTTGCACTTTTTTAGGAGTGGGAGTGAAGAATGACTACTACAATTGAACCTATAGGGAAATTCTGCAGGTAGAAGTATAATTACCTGAGTGGGAATTCTGGCAGAAAACCCAAACCTCTTTCGCTCCTTAAATAGAAACAAATGCTGTGCAGTCACCATGGAGAGATTACGGACAGCATTTGGATCCCGTGCAGCACTGAAATACAACATGCACACAAAAAGCCAGCCACAGCGCTGGTTTAGAGTGGCATAACCAGTCAGTTCTCCATCAACTACAACCACCCAGTCAGTGGTCCCTTCTAGCCATCTTCCCCTTTCCAGTCTTACCAATATTAAACTATATGTCAAAACTCAGGCTCCACGTTAAAGGCCAGCTCTGTAACTTGCTGGCTACATCTGGGAGGTACTTAGAACCTGACCTGGAAGAGCCCAAGATTAAAACCCTGACGTATTTATCCACTACCACCCAGGCAGGATTTCAAAGTGGGAATAGAAGAAAACCCCAGGGAAAGGAGCATCATATAGTCCATGTCTGTGAAAGTCTATTTTGATTTATCTTTGAAGTACAGCAGTTCTCACACAGTTTGCACAGGTTTTGACTTCAGGTGCAAGATCTCTCAGTTTCAGTCTGTGTCCAGTGTCACTGTTTCTAGTCACTTTATGCAGCCAGACCCACCTCTTCACATCCCTCCCTGTCCCTCCCCTCTGCCCACTCCAACACTTGGCTCACTTCTCATCTTCCATGCCCACCAGCCTCAGCCCCATTTCCTGAGCTGGATTTTCCCCTCCACTCCATCACCTATGCCTCAGAATCCTTCTTCCTCAGGACTCTGGCAGCACCCAGGGCAAGAGCCATCAGAGCACAGAGGAAACAAGCACCCTACTCCATCATCAGGCACGGTATGGGTTGCCAACTTTCAGAGTCCTTTTGCTCTCAAACTCTCTCCCAAACTGTTACTCATACTCAGTAGTAGTCAGGGCAACTTCCCAAGTATTCAGTTTTGTTTTCAAACAAATGTGGCTGCTTGGAGTTCCTCAAAAAATATCCACCCTGCCACTTTCTATTGTTTGAAGTCAGTAGGAATGTTGTCAGATTAAAAAAAAAAAAAAAAAAGAGTCAGAAATTCACTTCTGTCCTTCAAATCAGCCAAGCTTTGTTTTGTTAATAACTGTAGCCAACTTCCAAGTCTTAGGAGAGTAGTTTTTATCTGCATATGTGTCAGGCTGGTGATATTATATGGGAATCTTTCACTTACTGAGACCAAAGTGTTGCTGTGTATGAGGAATGCCATTCCACATATCGCCCTTTTCTCACCTTTCTGCAGTAGCTCACTAACTTAGGAGCACAAATCAGAGACAGCTGATAAGGTTGTAGGAACCAAGATATCCCGCCCTCTATTCAGTTTTCCTAATCATCCCACAAGCCACCAAACAGCTTCAGACTTGGGAATTTTGAAAACAGATTTCCTCATTTCAAAAATATACATACATTTCAATTTCCTCCACGTTAACACCTGTAATTATTGAAACAGCCATTTGTAATATCGTAGCGATTTTTCCCCAGTATGCACCTCCCTGTGACTGGTTTTTGTTTTCATTCTCACAAGACAGAGGGACCTGCACTTTTTTTCCTGTTCCCACCATTACTAGCCTTCTCACAGCTCCCCTTTGCAGTTTCAATGTTGTTCTTCACATAGGCTCTGTTTCATGGGTTTTCTTAAAGAGAAATATCCTATATTTTTATTTATGAAGAATTATCCCCTGTTTTTCAATCAACACCCCATAGCCTGATGTCTTGACTGTACTGAAACTTGCTCATTCTAAACCTTACAGATTGATGAAAAGCTTCTAAAAGAAGAGGAAGATTTTCTATCATCAGCAGTGTGAAAGCAGTCTGCTCTTGAAAGCCTGTAGCTCCAATTGTTCAAAAACATGCTGTTCACCATCTCATTTTAATTGTGCATAAGATATTAAAAGATCAAGCTCTAAGTGCACAAATTCTGTTGAAATATGAGGTTCTTTTCATTTCATAAATATGAATGAGGGCCAACTTCATGCCTCTTGTTATATACTGTATACTCTATTTCTTCAAACTCTCTTGTCTTTATATACCAATAACCAATTTGTAAAACAAATCATAAAGCTTACCTGGTCTTTTTAATTATGCTACAGCCTATGATTTTAATCAATTTTCTTACTTTGATAACTGACATTCAGCTTCCATTTTATCACCTTATTTGTGTTTGATGGAACAAACTTAAAAAGTCACCTTTTTGCAAGGACTAAAACTTTACCTACTACTTACTTACAAACAAGTTTTAGAACTGCACCATCACAGCAATCGTTTAATCAGAAATGCAAACAAGAAGCTCAGCTTGTCCATCATGTTCTGCCATACATCAAGCAGCCATCATATTTCAGCATTATCACATCAAACCTGCAAACATCTGCTAAGGATATGGGAAAAAAAAATATAGAATAGCGACAATGAAAAGCCCACGCACCAAAATGTTATTTGACTTGCATGCTGTGTGAATTGAAAGTGGACATGAGAATCAAATCCCTGTTGATTAGGGATGAAAAAAGAACAACGTTTCTTGGAAGACACTTGTTTCTCAAGGGACAGCAGCTGCACGTTTGAGAGTTCCTTGAAGCTCCCGATGCCAGCGCAGGTAGGTGCAGTCACACATGTGTGCTGGGAGCTGGGCAGAGATGCTGGCCACAACCTCGAAGCTGTACAGTAACATCAATGCGGAGATCTGCACAGGCAGATGAGGCACAGGCACACTGAGGCCAGGGAAGGATCACTTCGGGGTCACTGCCATGCAAATGATTTTATTCAGCTTTCCAACCAGCCCAGCTGAGGGATTTGGGCTAGAGACAAGAGGAACATGCAGAGCTGCCTGCAGCCATCCATCCATTGGGATCTCTTTGGCTGGAGTCACTCTGTCTCAGTGTTGGGGTTCATTTGATTCTGGGATTTTACTAGCCTTGAAAGACACGTTACTCATGTAAACACGTCTGTTTCACTTATATGGAAAAGAAATTGCACAAGTTTTACAGAAAGTTTTCCACTATGAATCAGGGTGAGGTCACAAGTTGACATTCATTTATTACCAGTGTCTCAGGAAGTGAAAAAAAATAATAATTCCTCATAGGTATTATTAATTACTTGGGTTTTTTTAAGCTTTTGTTTTAGAATTATAGAATCATTTCAGTTGGAAGAGACCCTCAGGATCATTTAGTGCAATCATAACCTAACCTAACTCTAGCACTAAACCATGCCCCTAAGAACCTCGTCTAAACACCTTTTAAACCCCTCCAGGGATGGCAACTCCACCACTTCCCAGGGCAGCCTGTTCCAATGCCTGACAACCCTTTCTGTGAAGACATTTTTCCTGATACCCAATCTGAACCTCCCCTGGTGCAACTTGAGGCCATTTCCTCTTGTCCTATCACTTGCTACTTGGGAGAAGAGACCAACACCCTCCATGCTACAACCTCTTTTCAGGTAGTTGTAGGCAGTCTGTTTCATGTGAATATTTGTGAAAAAAAAACCAAACCATTTATTTCTTCTAACTATAATAGCTGATGGTCTCAGCAGAAGTGATGCAAGACACGATTTTCAAATGACAGCACTGCCTTAACATTTCTCTGTTATAACAATCTCATGGAAGTATAAACTGTGCCCACTTTTTTTTTTTCTTAACAGTCCAACAGATATCTACTTCCAAGGATATGAATAGACTCAAACAGTAATCAAGACATCATACAACAATTGAAAAGGACACTTAAAATGTTTTCCCTAGTCACAGCCTTTCCCTGTCTCCTGATTACATTTCCTCCCATTTAAAAGCCTTTCTGCTGGGAAATCCACATTCTGGGCTTATCTTTTCCAATTGCTAATGGTGCTGAAGAATACTTAAGAAACCAAACCAGACACTGAAATGTGTTTGTATTTTACATGATAGTGACTCATTCATCCAGGAAAAAAAAAAAAAAAAAAAAAAAAGGAGTCTGGAGACATTCAAGTGTCTTTGCTTGAGTTCCCACAGGAGGTTCACTAAGGCCCTGAATGACCTGGAGGGATTTGCTGCTCTCTGACCAAGATCCCAGCTGCACAGAAGAAACATTTCCTTCTCAACTTCAGATGAGGGTGCCTGGACAAAGATGCATGTATGCCAGGACACAAGAAGAACGCCTTCTGTGGTGTTATTTATTGCGGCAACGGGCCCTGGCAACAGCTGGACTCCATGGTGACAACAAGTAACCAGGTTCCCAAGGAACAGACCAGAGCACTTCTGCTCCCTGGACAGACAGTGAGAAGCAGTGGTCACAGTTACACCATGGGCTGCTATGTTTCTAGGAGGGTCACCGTCACACAGCTGCCTCCCGAGCAGCTAGAGAACGAGGAGGAAGCCAAAAGCCAGGTAGTGATGACTTCCAAATAGACTCTGTACGAAGTGTGTCAGGAGACATCTTGGCACATGAGGTTACAAGGACACATCCGTACACAGAAGTGGTTTTGCTGACAACAGTAGCTCTGAATCTGTCAGGGAGCTCTTTAAGAGACGGGCTATCACTCAGCTTAATACAACCCTTACGGTACAGGGGAAGCAGACTCACTATTTGGCCACGTGTGTGACCTGATTTTACAGCACCCTGAAAAGTGGCTTTTCACGGTCTGTCTTACTTGGCTCATTAAAGACACAATTAGAGGCACTTATCACCCATACCAGTGACGAATTACAACACCGCAGCAAGGTGGGGTTTGTCTTAAAAGGTTATTATGAGGCAGGCAGCTTGTATATTTGCAAATATTATAAGATACGCATACACAGCCACGTTGATGAAATTTGCAGAGTTGCATTGACTCAAGCCCAAACATACAGAGACAAGACAAGAATACATCTAGGCCTCCCAAGAACGGTTTAGAAGGTGTGTAGGTTAACTCTTTACCAAGTGCTAATTTAAAGCTCTGTTTTAAATCTCTAACCAACGATCCACATACAGAAAGCCCCTAAAGTACTGAAACAATACTCCAATAGAGTCAACTGGATTATGAACACACTTAGGCTTAAGGTCATTGTTTCCTTTCCAAAATGCTCCAAAAGACCTTTCCTCACCATCAATATCCACGCGTGACAGAACATGGATAAGTATCAGGAACACCTCTGTCTTTTACTCCACATGGAACATGCCAGTTCTATGGAACTATTCTAAACACCAGCTTAAATGTTTATAAGCCCAAGGAGCTTTTGTCATTTGTTTCTTCATTTTCTTGCAGACTGAAAATTGCAGTCTTGCTGGAACAGAGGCTGTCTCCTCCCAGGATGGGGCAGATGAGCCAAAAGGCACTTCAAAGGATAGAGCCAAACTTGAAGATGAGACCAGTGAGGAAGACCTCCCTGAAGAACTCCCAGAAAAATTAACATCCTCTCAGGAAAGCAGCAATGTGCAAAGGACAGGTAAGAAGTAACTGAAGTTCATAGCTGCTTCACAAATGGAGACCTAGGAGGAAATAATCTTGAGAGTCTATCGCCACAGCCAACTCCTATACCCAGAAACGTTCATGCTGCAACATCAGAAGGACCGAGATCTTAGCACCTACTTAAAACCATGCAATAGTACCAAAAGTATTTCCTAGCTGATGATCATGTGCTGCAGCATGACTCAACCCTCACCACCAGAACAGGCAGCAGGGGAGATACTTTTCTTGGCAGACACCTGGAACAAACCAAGAAAAGAAAGTCAGTCATGTCCCCAGTGGTAGCCCTGTAACTGGGATTACACCAGGCTGAGAAGACACGTTGCCCATGTGAGGGCTGTCAGTCTGCTGTTACTATGAGTTTTTACAACAGAACAGTCAATACAATGCTCCTGACTCGCCTCAGGTAGAGACAGTGAGTAAACACCGTGCTATTCCTTAAGTTTGCAAACAAAAGTTGCAGGGCCACTTATCATATAGAAAAAAACCTATAAAAATTTCAGAAATCGTCATGATGATAAGCAAAGGACTGCTAAGAATGGGGGCTTTTTAAAGTACAAGTGAACACTTAACCCCAAACTTTCCTATAATCTTAGGATACCATTGTAGTAAGAGTTGCTAATGGAAAAGCAGCACCATCTTTGGTGCATTTAAACCCTGTAATTTTGTAGTTTACCTCTTGTATTTTTCAAGTGTCATGAACAGCTTACACTTCACAAACACACTAAATGGAAAAATCTACAGTGGCTGTTTACTCTTTATAATAAACAAGGGTTGTAATAAAATATTTCAAATTGAACACAAAAGGAATAATCACTGGTGTTTGCTATTCATTAAAGAGGACTTAACTCCCGGTGCCACAGAAGGACATGAAAGGATTTCATTTGAGATTGAACAAAATTATTTGCTTGAAATTAAATAAAAATACTTTCTTTCATAGCAAGTTCCTTTTCCTCCCACTTCCTAAAAGATAACTTCACAGAAGATTTCTAAGCAGAAAATTTTTGAAATCATGCTTCAATCTTGTTTCAAGACAAAAAAAAAACCAACAAAACACAACACCATCCCATAACAAGATATTTCAACTACATTTTTCTCCTGAATGGATTAGTAAAACTAACACATTCACATCACTTGTCAATGTTGCCCACTCATCATGCTTTTTTTTTTTTTGCCAAGATATGTTTTGCTGTATACTGGCTTCTGACACTTCTGTGTGCTGACTGACAGCTAAACCCCAGTGTTTTTAGGGTGATTGGTTCAGTTATTTTAGGAGAGATACGGAGTCAGCTTCTACAAAATGGTAGCTGTTCTGTATTTTTGTTTTACAACTGAAAAAATAAGACAACATTGTCATACCCACTCTGCTTGTAAAGACTGGCAGATGTCAAATAACTGCAATTTTGATTTGGTCCAAGCATTTTTCATATAAAAACTCTATCTTCTGCCAATAGAGGTTGGGCAGATGGTAGAACTGTCAACTGATGGTTGAAAACCTGATGGGTCTTGGCAATAATGTTGTTCGTTGTTTATTCATGTCTAATATGTGGAAACTACATAGCCCATCAGAAGGGTTATCAAAATAATTAGGTTTTAATTATATATTTATAAACAGCAGTTAAGAATAAAGTGTTGGAATGCTTATGATCAGACTCAAATTTAGCAATGCTGTTACAACAAAAAAATCATAGACCACAAAATATGAAAGTTTGAGTTCTTTACAAGATTGCCCATTAGTAGGCTCGTACTATCCTGTCCCAGCCCAGCTTTCTCTGACCAGATCACAGAGCCCTTGGCAAGTCGAACTGTAAAGAGCTCCCTATGGACCCTCTTTGGTATACGCTAAAAAATTGGCTTCACAGCCCTCCAGCACATGCTTCCATGCTTTCCTGAATTTGCCCTTCTAGGTGCAGTGAGAAACTGAGGTACCTGCACCATCTTTCAAGCCATTAAAAAGCTTACTGCAAAGCTTGAGCAGTGAAGAGAGCCTCGAGCAGGCCTTCTCCACTGGATGTTCTCAGTATGTAACCTCTTAAATTTAAAAAAAAAAATAAATAAAAATCTGGCATTGGAAATATATTATGAAGCTTTGAGTGCCAAGTACTCTACAAGTACTAAGTTTTAATGTTCTCATCTTTTGAAGGCACACTGCTCATCAGGGAGGGCATCAGTAGATCACAGCCCTCACAGGAAACAGAGATGCAAAAATCATCAGACATTCTTGAGGAGCTGAGGATGCAGGGAATAATCAAGAGTCAAAGTACCACTGGAGGAATGTATGAATACAAGGTAAGTGTCATTATATGAGACAGGACCCTCTGCTATAGCTCTGACCCTGCTCTGAGCACCCCGAGATTCAGTTTCTGCACATGCAAAGCATCCAGGCATATCTCCTCTAAGACTCTTGAAGCAAATTATTAAACAGCAGAGAACTGTATTATGAAGATGTTAATACAACAGAAGCTGGCAGTAGTTTTCAGTTGTTTACAGCTTCTGGGCTTGTTTCAAATGGGGACAAAGTAGACAGCGACAGTACTAAGAACTTGCCCTTTGAAAAACTCACTGGAAGTTACATGCCATAAACTAGTTTCTCCAGTCCATGAATCTAGAAGAAATACTGCTGCCATGGCTTGTAATTACATTTGAGGCCTCAGAAATCCTAAATATTCACACTTTGAGAAATCTACAATTCACATTTTACCTCAGACTAAGAAACCATTACAAAATGGATTTTTAAAGGAATTACAGAACTGGTATTTGACTAAAAAGCTAGTGTTCATTTTCTTTACTTTCCAAATGATAACTTGAAGTTTATTTTGGCTTCTGAGCTCAAGTTGTTTTTTTCCCCCTCCTCGCCTTTCCCTGAAAAAAAGGAACACCAAGTAGTACAGCTTCAGCTGCCTTGTTATACCTGTTTCTAAATGTTACTGTTCCAAAGGAGCAGTGCTTTCGAGAGCAACATTTCATGGGTCTAGTGTTAACAAAGACCAGGAAGGGCCATACCTGACACAGGATAAAACAACCTCTACAATTTTAATAGTGGCTTTTAATAAAAATGCTGGCAGAGCCAGAGCTTCCACCTATAACACAGGTATCTAAGCTTCTTCGTATGATTATGTTTCAACATTTAGGGAGAGAAAAGAAAGAGCAGCCTCTATTTTTCCTTCCAGTGCTTCAGAAAGATTGCAAAGAATATCTCAAGGTAGAAGGGACCCCTAACAATCAAGTCCAACTCACTGCTCTTGCAGAACTACCTAGAACTAAACCATATGACTAAGAGGGTCATCCAGACACTTTTTGGACAGGCTTGGTGCTGTGACCACTTCCCCTGGGGAGCCTGTTCCAGTGACTGACCAACCTCTCAGTGAAGAACCATTTCTTAACGCCCCAAGAATCACAGCTGATGTCAAATATTTAATCCTCATCCCTGAAGAGTGACATTAAGCTCTTAACACCCTCACTCCCAAGAAGCGGCAGGAGTTGAATTATAGGCAGCACTGGACACAGTAGTGTGTTAGTGCACCAGCAGCCATAGGGTATAATCTATCACGTACCTTTTTTTCCAAGTCTACCTTTAAAGGCACTCTTGTGTGCATGAGCTACAGGGTAAGCAAAAGGATCAAAACCTGTAGTTTCAAACACAGCAGTCTATGGGAATTTGATCCACTTATCAAAGAATGGTTGGGGTTGGAAGGGACCTCTAGAGATCATCTAGTCCAACCCATCTGGCTAGTCCCTCGCAGGTTCACCTACAGCAGTTCACACAGGAATGCAGGTTATTACTTTAGCACTCCAGTCTCCAAAAAGGGCAAGAAGGAGGACCCGGGTAACTATAGACGGGTCAGCCTCACCTCCATCCCTGGGAAACTGATGGAACAACTTATCCTTGGTGCCATCTCAAGGCATATCAGGGACAAGAGGGTGATTAGGGGCAGTCAACATGGCTTCACCAAAGGGAAGTCGTGCTTGACCAACCTCATTGACTTTTATGAAGACGTAACAAGATGGATGGATGGTGGCAGAGTGGTGGACGTGGTCTACCTTGACTTCAGTAAGGCATTTGACAGTCTCCCACAGGAGCTGGGTCTCTTAGCTTGGAAGAGACTGAGGGGTGACCTTATTAATGTTTACAAATATATAAATGATGAGTGTCACGAGGATGGAGCCAGGCTCTTCTTGGTGACAACCAATGATAGGACAAGGGGTAATGGCTACCACTTAAAGGTTCCACTTAAATTTGAGAAGAAACTTCTTCACAGTGAGGGTGACAGAACACTGGAACAGGCTGCCCAGGGAGGTTGTGGACTCTCCTTCTCTGGAGGCATTCAAGACATGCCTGGACACCTTCCTGTGTAACCTCATCCAGGTGTTCCTGCTCCAGCAGAGGGATTGGACTAGATGATCTTTTGAGGTCCCTTCCAATTCCTAACATTCTGTGATTCTGTTACTTCCATTGCTGTTAGCTTCAATGAACCCACACTGAAAGCTATGAGGACTCTTGATCTTCCAAAACTGTCTAGCTCAAAGATAAGTTCTTTTCTCAGCTCATATAGACACAGAACATTCTGGAAAGCAATGTGCTCGCTGAATACTCTGTGTAGTTTGGACATATTGGGAATAATTTTACATTCATCTCTTCCTATGCAGTCCACAGTTCATCTTGGGTAAGGAATGACATGCTTGGTATGCAATACCTTCCCACCTTGGGTTTTTGCTAGAATGGCCTTCGTCATTAGAAGAGCTTATTTCTTTAGAAAAAGTCTTTTGTTTCATTTTGGTGATGATTGAACATTGCTTTGTTCAGATTTTTGTGTGTGTCATCTACGCTTGAAATGTCTCCTTTGTAAATCAGTTTTCTTCCTACTGATTCATGCTTCACCTTCATCTCACTAAATGAGTCACCCTCCGTACTATTTGCAGCACTTAACACTCCTGGCAGTAAGGCCTGACTTCTAGAATTATTTATGGCAATAAAAGTCGGGGGAGCCGATCACTCAGGAAACTTGTAACAAGATAGTGATTATTTCAACTATAGGTGCTCGGTTTGGGTTTAACAATGCTAAAACTGCTCGTCATACAAGAAACTGTAGAATTCAGCCTCTGGCTGATCAAATAATCACCACATCTTTCCAGAAGTAAGTGCTACCCTCAGCAGCAGAGCTCTGAGGTCGGGCTGCTCATTTGTATGCAGCAGAGGCTGGCAGTATCATGATTACAAAGCTCTGACAAAACTGTTCTTAGATCTCTTTCACAGTAATAAAGTAACTTGCTTAAATACTCAGGGCCTCATGACCAAATCTCCACATCGGCCAGGTGCACAGCAACATTGCAAGCCTCACAGACACATCACTCAGCAGAAAAGGGGAATTCTCACCGCAGACAACAGTCACGAGCAAGCGCCGAGGTTATTAGCACATAATTATTTCTAGGCTTCTATTGGTATCAGAGTCCATCACCTCCACACACACACAAAAAAGCAGAAGACAAGCAGCAAAGTGTCACCTCAATATCAAAATATAACTCTGCTGAAAGCTTTTAATATCTCTATAGGGACATGCCCTGGAAAATACACTGAAGAAACCACGAGCTAGGCTGGAAGAAATTCAGTTTGGAGACAACGAAGTGGGTGATTTTACAGTGAAGGAGAAGATTTCTGCTGAAGATAAAAAACAGGTAACCTAATTCTGCTGTGTATTTTTCCAGTGTCTGGTTTATCACCTAAAACCCTCTACTTTTTTCACAAGTCAAGCTAATGCAGACAGTTAATGTACAACCTTCTACCAAAACCTGATTAATGGCAGTGCAGTGGGTCCTATATTAATCTCACAGATATTGGAAGTCCAGGTTTATTTTTGCTGAAAGCCTGGAAGATTATTCTGCAAACATGCACAGGAGAGGAAACTTCTAGAATAGGGTTTTTTTTTTCTCTCCTCTATAGCAAAAGATGCATCTTCCATAAACACCAGTATAAGTTGACTAAACTCACTGCTAACTGGAGTAACATTCTGACCACGCTTATGTAGAAAGTTGTGTTTGACACATATCTACTTCCATCCCTCATTATCAAGCATTGCTGGTTTTCTCATTTTGTTCTAGGTTAAAGAAAACAAGCTGAACAGAATGCTACAACACAACAATTTTTTTCCAGCAACTGCCGAACAAACTACAGATATTCTGACTGAAAATGACTGCCCAAGGTTTGGAATTCAAGGAGACACAGACACCCCTCAGCTCTCACCTTTAGATGAGGAGCCAAGGGTACTGCTGAAGAAAATAGCCATAGTAGAAGCCACAGGTGATTATACTGAGGACTCCACCATCGAGTCTGATGACTTGCAACTGCCTCCGTGAAACCATCCACATCTAAGCTGTCTTGCAAAAAATGAACCGTTCTGTTCCCTGCACCTGAGGCATAAATAAATGATTTGTCATGGAACACAGCCAAGTCTTGCTGCTACCTATCTCACCTGGGGAAATGGTATTTAATCTTAGTTGTTACATATTAATTGAAAGTAAAAAAAGAGAAGAGCCAGGAAGAGCCAAATAGTAACCAGCCAGTCACTAAGTTCAAGCCCATGCACATTATCATGATTCTATCAAATTTACCTTTTTGTTATTATATTATCAAATTTAGCCCACTTCTTGGATGGCTTCCAAGAAAAGATTCCTTTTCCCCATGAAGGAGGGAACAGGAGGTTGGAAAGGCTTTGGATACACACAGGACCACAGAAGCAGGAGTATGGAGGAAAAAAGCTGTGACCAGCAGGGATTTGGGGCAGTAAAATATGGTAGGACCCTAAGATGAAGAAAAAAGACACCTAAATTACTGTGCAGAGCAACTGGCAAAGATGCAAAAGATAGTAAGGTGACAACAGGCCCCAAGAACATCTATTTGACAAGCATTTAGCATATGAGGGAGGGACAGTCTAAGTACTGAAATTACAAGGGAGAAAACAACTAATGCGCTGAGATATAAAAGCAGAGGAGGATTGTCCACATGAAGGAGATGACTGTTTTTGTTACACCATATTGCCTTTGGTCAGTCTTTTGACTTTGGAATCCCCCATGCCATACCTCCAATGCACATACAACAATTACTGCAGTCAGTTCTTCCAAAAGTAATCAGTAAAGCAATTGTGCCATTCATGCATTCCCTGCTGTCAGCCCTGCCAGCCCCTTCTGGTTCATCTCTAAACACATCCATCCCCACTTCCATTTGGGTCACAGGCTTTACCCACCTCCTTCCCCTATCAACTCCATACCACAGTCACCTCTGCTCCTACCCTGGCTTTTTACTTTCTTACCTCCAGCTACAGATGACACATTTTTCCTTTCCACTTTCCAAGTCAAGGAAATTCAGCTGCAACACAGGAACACTCTTCTTTTAAATCACAGGCCAAGCACTGCAAAACAGACAAAAAGGTAGCTCCTATTTTTACAGTCTCGTGGTAGTTTGCCCTATTACTCTCAGGAAGAAAAAAGCTTTCCTGCTTCCTCTTCTCTTGCCAGACTTGTACTACATCACTAAGGGGAGGAGCAAGAACTCATCTCGTTTCCTGAGCAGCTGGGATCCCACCTGAGTAGCTGGGTGACTGAGGCAGCCGGTCAGAAAGAGCTTGTTCTTTCAGCCCAGCAAACTGGCAGTTTTTGTGAAAAGAATCTCTATTAGAAAGAGAGAAGAGAACCTGAAAATCACTCTGTGTTGCCTGGAAAGAACAGTAAAAAACAGGAAAAGGAGAAAAAAAAAGAAACACCTTAGGAAAGAGAGAAACTTTACTCGGCTGGCTCAAAATTATCTAACAACCTGACAAATAAGAAAAGCAAGAGATCTGAGGATACATTCTTACCACACAGTTAACCCAGGCTGTCCACTGAATTTTGTCTCTCAGGTACTTCAAGCTAAGGCTACCTGGCCAGGCTTGGAATAAAGACTGGTGTATGTATGCATGTATATACCCATACAGGCTCTTCCATCACATTAGAGAAATCTGCCTCCTTTTGCGGTGAGGTTACTCAAGGGCTAATAGTCTCCCAGGGCCTTCCCATAGTTTCAGAAGGACAAGTGATGGCCTGTCCCCAGCCAATGCCATTTCTTTCACTGTTTCTTGTGTGAGGATCTCAGCTCCCTACAGCACAAAGCCCTTGTAATAAACAGATTGAAGCATAGCATCAGGAAAGGTGCTTTTTTTTGTAATAGGACCACTCACAGGCTCCTTCTTGGCTCAGATTGCCAGTCTCTCAAGTCAACAATGCAGCAAACATACCCTGAAAAAAAGGGAACAAGAAACAAGAGGGCCTTTGCAGGTGTCATTACTAATAGTGGTCTACTTAGAAAAACTCCCTAGAGTCAAAGATTCAAGATGAAGCTGTGCCACGGTGTAGTTCAACTAGTGGGCTGGGAAGTGCTGCTGTCTAGCTTGCTAGCTTTACATGGAGAGGGCACAGACCTGCTTCAGAAGTGAAACACTCAGTTCTTCCTCCTGAGTACATCTGAGAGTTGAAGCCCAGAGCAGGTAGCTTTTCTATGTCCGTCTCACAGGACAGGGTGGCTATGAAAGGTAAGTAGCTTGTTATATGCTTTGCAAAGGGTTTGTTGTGTTGTCTGGCTGACACTGTTAGACCAGCAGGAGTAACATTCTGAGTCTTTCCAGGATGCTTATTGGAAGAGGCTGAACACTGTGTACAAGCACTGGAAGGCAATCTCAGAAAAAAATGCATGGATTTCTCCTTACACAATGTTCACAAGAACTTTAATTATTGCCTCCGTTAGGAGGATTTGCTGAAACCCATATTTTTTGGCACAATAAGTTTCTAAGCCTTTTCCTGCAATAGAAGATATAAACTCTTGGTTGGGCACACAGTTTAAATCTTTTCTGAATGGGGAAATAATTTAGAGACCAAATCTCTCTGTTGAATAAACTGATGTTTATATTACTATTAAGAGAAGCAGTTAAAGCCTGCCTAACTGAATTGTGTATTTATCTGAACACTGATCTAATTCCCATTGAAAAGCACCCATGTCATTCCATTGCCTTCAGTGGGTGTTGGACTTGTCTCTTGATGCATAAGAGAATAGCTAAGCAGGGAGAACAAAGCTACATTTCTGAGCAAAGGAACAGCCTGGTGTTTCAACTGTGTTCAAAGGAACAGGACATTGTGAATATTCCTGTGTATAAAATTACATTGAGATGTAGCTGACAACTGCTGGGCTCCTAGCTGTGGCTAACTGCTTGCACAAAAAAAGCTGGGCAGCAAATAAGTGCCAGGTGTCTGCTTTTAAAATGCCTTCAAGTATTTAATGTTCTCCTGTCTGACTGGCAGGGCACTTACCAGAGACCTTGGTGCACATTTCAGCGGTGCCCATGACCAAGCACCACTGACTTGTGTCACAGCCACATTCACACTAATCCCTGTTCCTGATGGATCTGGAAAAGGCAACAGGTAGGCAGTAGGAGCCCGCAGCACCATAGCAACTGTGCAAGGGAGCACCAGTCTCCCTGTCAGCACTGATCTCCCTCTGCCAGCCATGAATGGAGGGAGGGACACACAAGCCTAAGCTAGGGTGACTTGAGCAAAGATGCCTTTTCTCCCATGCTAGGGCAGAGATAAGAGGGAAGGCAGGAGCATCTCAGTAGGCCAGACCAGCCAGGGCTTGCTCTCCTCAGACACTTAAAATCATCATGGACCTATTTTGATCGGAGTGCTTTGCCTCAACTTGCTCCCTTGAGCTTTGCTGGAGGACAGCCACTTTCTGAAACTGAACTCAAACTGGCTGAGGAACTGGGTAAACAGAGCCAGAGCTATGGATGTCTGAGCATGACAAGCATCAGGATCACCAGTGTTCACGTTAAATGCAAACTAAATGATTCCTACTCTTGGCAGCCAGGGACTTCTCAGTCTCTGCTCTAAATCCCTCAGGTGTCTTTGTGACAGGCAGTGAGCCCTTGTCTCAGGCAATATGTGTCAGGAGGCATTTTGGAGCCTCCTGTTCTCATGATGAAGAAATTAGAATCATAGAATGTCCTGGGTTGGAAGGGCCCCACAAGGATCATGGAGTCCAACTCCTGTCCCTGCACAGGACAACCCCACAGTTCACACCATGTGTCTGAGGGCGTTGTCCAGTCTCCTCTTGAACACTGTCAGGCTTGGGGCTGTGACACCTCCCTGGGGAGCCTGTTCCAATGCTCCACCACCGTCTGGGGGAAGAACCTTTTCCTCATGTCCAACCTAAACCTCCCTGGCACATCTTCCTGACATTCCCTCGGGTTCTGTCACTGGTCACCAGAGAGAAGAAATCAGCACCTGCCCCTCCTCCCCTTGTGAGGAAGCTGTAGCCCCATGAGGTCTCCCCTCAGTCTCCTCTTCTCCAGGCTGAACAAACCCAGTGACTTGAGCTGGTTTTCGTGTGGCTTCCTCTCCAAACCCTTCACCAACTTTGTAGCCTCTTCTGGACACTCTTCAGTACCTTTATACCCTTTTTATCCTGTGTTGCCCAGAACTGCACACAGCGCTCCAGGTGAGGCCGCACCAGTGCAGAGCAGAGCGGGAGAAGTTTTAAGAGTACGATGCTGTAACACGCAGGCAAACGCCTCTGAGCGTAGGGCTCTGCGCAGCACAACTGCTGCTCCCGCCTCTCCCTCTCACAGGGATGTTCTTTGGGCTCGCCCCTTCCCCCTCCGCCCCAGCAGGTGTCACCCTGCCCCGCCGAACGCCCGCGGCCGGCACCGCTCCCCTCCCCCGGCCCTGCCGGCCTTCCCGCCCCGCTCCAGCCGTTGGCGGGCGGGCCTGCGGCCGAGCCCAGCGCCCAGCGCCCAGCCCAGGGGGGAAGGACACCCGGGGGCTCGGTGCCCAGCCCGGCTGGCCCGGCCGTGGTGGCAGGGAGACCAGCCGCTCCAGGTTCCCAGGGTCCGCCTGCAGGCTCGGACACTGGCAGTGGAGAGGTTAGGTATTTATTTCTCCTTTTTTTTTTCCCCCCTCCACGAGTTTTTGAACAGGAAGGGAGAATATATGGCACACACAATATTTACTCTACTGTCCCTGTCAGTCACAGTTTCCTAAGATACCTAGCTAAAAGAAAGATGTGAATAACTATTCGTTCATGCTGTCGCTAGGAGGAACAAGGCGGGGGGTGGGCGGGAAGGGGGGAAGAGTTCCAAGAATACAGAAAGACAACTTAAAGGGAAGTAAAATCACACAGTATCACAGTATGTTTGGGATTGGAAGGGACCTCAAAAGACCATCTAGTCCAATCCCCCTGCTGGAGCAGGAACGCCTAGGTGAGGTCACACAGGAACATGTCCAGGTGGGTTTTGAATGTCTCTGGAGAAGGAGACTCCACAACCCCCCTGGGCAGCCTGTTCCAGTGCTCTGTCACCCTTACTGAGAAGAAGTTTCTTCTCAAATTTAAGTGGAACCTCTTGTGTTCCAGTTTGTACCCATTGCCCCTTGTCCTATCATTGTTTGCCACCAAGAAGAGCCTGGCTCCACCCTCATGGCACTCACCCTTTATATATTTATAAACATTAATAAGGTCCCCCCTTAGTCTCCTCTTCTCCAAACTAAAGAGACCCAGCTCCCTCAGCCTTTCTTCATAAGGGAGGTGCTCCACTCCCTTAATCATCTTTGTTGCCCTGCGCTGGACCCTCTCCAGCAGTTCCCTGTCCTTCTGGAACTGAGGGGCCCAGAACTGGACACAATATTCCAGATGGGGTCCTATCAGTTCGCTTTTCCTCTTCCTACAAATACAGCTCTTCCACTTGAAGCAATACCAGCCATCACCCCACAAGCTTTTTCCTGTGCAAAACACCTCTGTTGAAGGACAATGCTCCATGTGACAGTGAGATGATGAGTTCAAAAGGAAGGGCAAGAAATAGTCAAAATAACCAGTGGATGAGGGCTGGGCTTCGCTCTCTCTGGTTTGTCTGATGGAAAAGCAGTAGCACGGATCCTGTGCAAGTGTGAGTGCGCAGGGCCAGGACCCTTTGCCTGAGGCTGACACCTACGTTGGTACATCCAGATGGTTCTTGGGCAACTAAGGTGCTGCTGCAGTTCCCTGCATGATATGGTCAGAGTAATTTCCTTCATGAGCCTGTGTTTCTGCTCCCTCACACCTGATTTTGTATATATCTCTTGCCTTCCTCATTTTGTTCATCTGTTGCTCTTTGTTCTCTCTGACCCAGTTGGCCTTCTCTCCAGCATATGGAGGAATCACTAGTCTTTATCCTGTCCTTGCTGCACTACAGTTCTCTATGCTGAAGAAGAATGTTCCATTTAAAAGATCAGTTCTTGCTGCTGGACTACCAAAATTCTCCCATTTCAAGGTGGCGTGTGAAAATCTGCGGCAAACAGCTTCCTGACAAAAAGCAAGACACAGCTGATCACTATCCCCTGCATCTCTCCAGGGAGAAACAAAACACATACCTAGACCAAGAGGAGCATTCTCAAACAAGCCCCTAATAATCAATGAACAGGAGTAGCTGGTAGCAACTGAGATCTCTCTAATTTTGAGCTGTTGGAGCTCAACATCCAAATGATTATATCTTGCCTAAGTCTCTGTTTTATAAACAGGCTGTAGTGCTGAGCCAGTGTCCTGCAGCAGCTCTCCAGAGCAATCTCTCGTGAAGCTGCATTGTTTCCTAACTTGTTCTGTGCACACTTTCAATATTATCTGGAATGGGGAAAATAAGTTCAGGCCTTAGAGCTGTCTTTGAGCTTTGCTTTAGCTGCCTGCCTCTATCAACGTAGCTCAGACAAATACAAATTACTATATGGTGGGGGTACAATTGTACTACACAGTGTGATGTTTTGGCATGAGTTCAGGAAGTTTAGTGCCAGGAAGGGTCAGTAAATAATGTAATCTGACCTCCTACATATATAGAATATTACATTTAATTACTGAGTGTAGTACTAAGGGTACAGAGGGATCTTAAATGAAAAAAAAAAAAGAATCAGGGCCCTTCAACCTCCCTTTGTTTTTCTACATTAATTTTACATTTCAAAACAACTCTGCTGCTTTTTAGTTGCTGTCAGAAGTGCTGGTTTCCTTTGAGGAGCCAATAAGTTCTTATTTCAGGCAGCACATCAAGAGAAACTGTAATTTTTCTTCCCAGCACAGGATCAGCAAGTACTGAAAAAAGACTTCAGTGATTGTATAAACAACTACTGAAGAAATCCCAGTTGGCTGAAGACTCTTAATGCACAAGGGAAAGTCTGCAGGCAGAGGGCATAGAGAGAGGGCAGGATTTAATAAGGAGAGAGTGCTGGATACTGGGATGCTTTGGGATAGAGAAGTCTCTGCTGTGCAACCCCTCCCATAGTGGGAATAACAAAAATATTTCCCTTCTTCTCCTTTTGGGGAAAAAAAATAATTAAGTATTTGATAAAGAGGTAATTTTTACAAGGTAAACCCAGCACCAATCATGCACAGCAGGGACTCGGTTTGGTGCAGTGAATTCCCTCTCTTTTCCTGTCATCTTGCAGATTAGGAAGGCATGGGATAAAGAGATGTTGTCAGGGATATTAATGGAGCTCTCCTGCCAACATATCGAGATGTACATAAGCTCTGGTCACAGCCTCTCCTGACCATGAAGCAGCCAGCTCTGGAGATGTGTTTCCAGCTGATAGACACTATCTCGGGGAGGGTGAGGACAGAGCAGAGTTAGAATATCCTACCCGGGTGTGTGACCCCTGCGTGCCCTCGCTCATAGCTACCCCATTAACCCTTCTGCCTGGGGTTTTATTCTGTGGTGTGATTTGTTCTGAAATAAAGACCTGACTGATACATAAGCAGCAGAATAGACTTGCCCTCTGCCAGCACTTTCCCAGCTCCACTGATATTCTGTTTTCTCTTGCTCCTCCTGGCTTTTGTGTTCAAAAGGCCATCTCTTATTTTTAATATCTGAACATCTCTGGCAGGTGCTGGACCCATTCTTCCTCCCTGCCAGTTTTAGCATAAGAAGTGTTTTGTTTTGGAGGAGAGAAAAGTGGGAGGAAAAAAAAAATTTAATAAGGTAAACATAAACAAATTCAGAAAAAATATTTACAAAGACAGCACCGGGAAAATTTTTTCTCTTCCATATGAGAGTATTTAGTGTGCTGTGGCAGGATGTGGTGCCTGGCTACTATAGTATGCTGATATGACTGCCTCCATTATTTTGAACCTATTTATATTCTGGAAGATACTAAAGCCAGCTAGTGATATGGAAGCTGATGATTATTGGCAGTGGCATCTCCAAGAGCTGCTTAGACTAGAGTCATACTTAAAAAACAAATAAATAAGAAAGATCCAGCTGCAGAATTGCAAACCGTATAAAGTCCTGCTAGACAAAAAAAAATTCCTTCTGAAATTTCCTTCTTGTACTCTCACCTAGCTGTGAGAGCTGCTACCTTTCCCTTTACGTTCCCTGGGTGCTTAGAGCTGGAAACATGAGCTATTGCAGTTGGAGTTACAGAGCCAAAGCTCTCAGGCTAGGACTACAAAGGATCAAAATTCTCAGTTACACTGTGACTTCATCCACACTGGGAAATTAAACATGCCTGAAGTCAAGTGGGACGGAACGCCAACATCCATCCTATTAAACGGTCCTTGATCCCAAGTATCTTCTGAATTGTGCCCAGGGGCTGCCAGGGAAAGTGCTGGCTAGCCAGTGTAACAACTGCCAGACACTGTTTTGACAACTGAATTTACAACAATTTAGTTTATATTCAGAAACCTTCCTTGACAATGTTTAAATTACTAGAATGGGCATAGTCTATCTGAAACAATGTTTTCCTCACCAGTGTAATATTCCATCTTCTATCTTCTACATAATGATATACACTACACATAATATACACCTCTAGTACACTGCCAAAATACGTCATTATCCCATTATTTGATACTTACCTGGTAGACTTGAGCTATTTTAGTTAATAAACAGTTCTATTAAACCTGACCTAGTCTGCTTGACACAAATACTCCATTTTTATCACAAGGGCTCTAGCGCTTGATAAGTCTCATGCTTTGTGTATTCCTTTTCTCAGAAGAGTTCCTGGAATATCACCCCTTTGCAAAAGCAGTTCAGCCATTCTTTGGAAACACTTGTTCACTCCAGCAGGTTGACAGGCAAAAAAAAAAGTCAGTAAAAGAGAAGACTTTCTGATGAATAACCCTCCTGAGCTGGGAAGCCAGTGGACTACAAGTGCTCTCCTGCAATAAAGCTGTTCCTGGGATATCAGCGTTCAGAAGAAAAAAATACTTCACAATCCTATAGGATGCTGAACACAAGCACTAGATGGAGCAGCGGGCAAACTTCTGGACTCTTTCCCTGCTTGTATCCAATCCATGAAGCTACCAGATAGCCCACTTGGAATCTGAGCTGTCAAGCCAATTCCAGGTCAGTACTTTATAAAGATGAGGGTCTGGCTTGTGCAGGACTGAAATGCTAGGCTACATTACGTGACATTTTGGACTCAGCACAATTAATGCTGATGTCTAACATTCTTAGATATATTCTTGGATGTTTGTACATACTTCTTTGTCTAACAGTTTAACCAATGTATGCTTTTTGAAGATTTTCACTAGCAATCTAGAATTCCACAGTATCTCACTAGTCATTAGACTGCTGCGTGCATCAGTCGACATAAACCAAAAGAAGACCTTTTTATATAACTACAGATAGTGCATTGCACCTTGTCTGCTTTACAGAAATACCACAGCTTTGTCATAGCTGGCAGTCCACAGAGACTCTGGGTTTCCTTGGTGTTCGAATATCTATCTCCAATGTAAAGTGTCCCTGACACTAGAAAACTCAAAATGCATGTGGAGGGAGAGAAGATTTCTTAAGGCATCTGCTTTGGGTTCCAGGCCTTTCCCCAGGTGGAGAAAAAGTTATCTTGTTGGAGGGGAAAAAGCATATTGTTAGAAAACAGCCTCATGACTCTTAAGGTAACTTGGAGAGAGAGGGATGTGCTGACGTTTAAGGATTTGGGAATGCCACTGTGAACTTCAGCTTTCTTTAAAGAACAAAAAATAGAAGAGAGGATATTTCCACCTCTTCCCTTGACAAAAACAATCTTTGTAATGTCAACCAACAGCTAGTGCTGAGCTTATCATTATCGCTCCCTCCACTCTACCCTGCTCTCCCATCTCAGTACCCTGTTCTGGCTTCTGAAACTCACACCCCTGTGAGCTGATTGTATAATGGACTTTTCACTTCAGGCTCTGCATTTAATAAATTTTAAAAAAAAAAAATCTTGTGGGCTGGATATAGAGTTATTCAATCTAGCTTCAAGACTCTACATTTTAAACCTCGTGGTAAAAATGAAAGAAGGTCACTTTAAAAATGAAAAGTTAAACTGGATTGTTTCAAAAATTACACTTGTTCTAGGGCCTCACCCCTTCTTTTTTTCCTTGGGACTATTTATCAGAATCTATTCTAATTTGCCAATTTCATGGGAAATGGCTACAGTTCTCCAGAAACTGCAAATGTCCCTCACCAGGTTACCAAGAAAACAACAGTAGAGTACAAAATGTTTGCTTGAGAAGTATTTGAAGAATTATTCATGCCCACAGGTAAGCATAAACCTTTATGCAAACATATCATCAGAAAGCTGATTGGTACTGACAAATTCTTACTTCTTCCCCGCTTTCCTCTTTCCTAACATGCTTCCTAAATTCATCCAATGATTTGCCCAGAATTCATTAGTCTGAGTTTACACCTACTGAGTGCTCCAAAGAGACAGGAACAAATTACAGTGTGGTTAGAAGGACTCAAAAAAAAAAAAGAAAAAAAAGTTTCATTTACCCATGTAAAACTGTTAGTTATATGCATTCAAGCATCAGCAGGCTAATGGTTGTTGTCTAGCTGCAAAACCAATTCATTTTACATTTTAAGATACAATGTAGCATCATGCTACATCTCTCGATAGCCCCATTAGCATCTCTGGAGAGATGCATTAGTGGCTTTGGCTGCAAAGAAGAACCATTCCCAGCCCTCACAACAGTAATTATTGCTTCATTCACCTTGTTCCCCTTCTTGCCCTGACATCTTCAGTCACTGGTAACAAGAACTGATGCGCAAGCAGTATATAATGGTCAAACAGCTCATTCTCGCCTCTTCCAGCACAGGTGCTGTAGGCAGTCGGTCACTGAGGAGGACAGACCACTGCTGGCCCTGATTCGAGGTGTGACGGCAGTACGTGTTAACATGTGACAGCAGACATATTTTCAAAGTGTATGCAAGATGTCTGCATTAAAACCTGGGCCAGGGAAAGGTTGAAAATAAGCACAAGAATGCTAACATCACGCCTTAAACCCTACTCCGGAGAAATGCAAAAAGGCACTACTAACCTGAGCCAAAAGCACTTGGTGCTGGAAGGAAATCCCATGGAAGAGCGGCTAAATTCACAGAAAAAAGACCTGAGGTTATGAAAATTGGAGTGACAATGTTGATCGGGAACAAGACCATCACTGGGAAAATTAAGTTGCAGATGGCAATATCTGCTGGCAGTATTTTTGAGAATAATTACTCTAAGGTACAATTTGGTAATGATCATTGAGACCACTTGAAAAAAGAGAGGAGTATAAGATGTTAGCAGATAAAAGTTTAAAGTTTGTTACTTTATTAATAATGATTTGTATAATACCTTATTAATAATGATTTGTATAATACCTTATTAATAATCATTTGCACCCAGGTAGAGGCTTTAATTAAAAAGTCACTCTACAGAGAGACCCAACTGTTCCTATGGAGAGAACTTCACTAATTTTGAGGACATGCACAATAAATATGACACCACTGTCACATGCTTTTCCATTGGCTATCCAGGAGACAAATCCTATTTCCATGATACACTCTCTGCAGAATTGCAGACCCAGATGTAAATAGGACTATGCTTAAACAGTGACTACATACACCATAGCGTATGTTTGCTTAACACACATATATTATTGTAGTTTGCTTCTATTTCAAATTACAATTGTTCTGAGTTCTGGTAAGGTACTTTAACTAAGGATTTTTAATCTATGGAGAGCAAGATTAACATTTCTTGAACTTGAAAGCCATGCACTTCTTTAGCAGTGTGTTATTTTCACTTAATGGAATAATGAGGAGTAAAAGGAAAACCAAACTACCTGCAATTTTTGGCATCCTATGTAGCGCTGTCATCAGAGTGATGCTGTGTCAAGTAGAATAGTTCAAGCACACCACCAGCTCTGAAACAAGTGATGCCATTATGTGAAAGTTCCCATGGAGCCCCAGTGACTGTTAAAATACTGAATGTGAATTGCTAGAAAAAGCAGTATTTCAAATAATGCTTTTGCAAAAGACTGAAATTTTGGTCACTGCTAGGATGTCTCAAGCAATAATAAAACCAAAGCATGAAATCCCCATGCAACAGCAGCTTAGTGAGTGCTACAATAGTATAAAGTATTACTGAACAATACAATTAAGGATAATTTCATATTAAAAGTTTGGACTCTGTGTGTCCAGAAAGAGGTAGAAAATCTTAAAATAAGAACCTATAGATTCAACTTCTGGTAGCATGAAATGTAAGTTATTTCCCCATATTTTCACTATGTCCATCTACTTCATGGAGTCCAAATGATTTGGCTCATTGCTGTGAGCTCTGTTCTGTTATTGCCAGGAGACAACATTCCTTTTCTGCCAAAGGGCTGGGGTGTGTGCAAAGCAGGATTTGAGCTTTGCCCCTTTCCCCTTCCCTTCCCTTCCCTTCCCTTCCCTTCCCTTCCCTTCCCTTCCCTTCCCTTCCCTTCCCTTCCCTTCCCTTCCTTTCCCTTCCCTTCCCTCCCCTTCCCTTCCCTCCCCTTCCCTTCCCTTCCCTTCCCTCCCCCTTTCCCCTTTCCTCTTTCCCTTTTCCCCTTTCCCCTTTCCCCTTTCCCCTTTCCCCTTTCCCCTTTCCCCTTTCCCCTTTCCCTTCCTTCTGTCCCTCTCCTTCTCTCTCCTTCTCTTTTATTAACTGGGCTTTGCTCTGGGACAGCAAACCAGCTGTTTCATTCTTGTGATCCAGCCAGAAGACTGTGATGCTGGAGAACTCAGACGAAAGGTCTGTCAATTTATACCCAGAAACTGGTATTCTCTGTATTTCATATTAGCCAGTTTAATAGGATTATGGGACTTGTTTTCTCACCAGTAGAGTATATATTTTATTTAAGAAGAAGAGCATAGATACTGCTGTTCTGCCTAGATGCCTCTTGGGAACTTTCTTTAACATCTAAAGCCTTTTTCTGGCAATCGATTTGTTCTCTAACAACAACAGGCTGGGAGCTGTGATAGATCCCATTTAGTCTTTTGAGAAACAACTAAATTCTGTGGGTTAACTTGTCTTCTTTTACCATCTAAGGAATATTGGCAGGCTGCAACTATTTTCCTCTGTTAGCCCTTGAAATGATTCTTCATGCTTTTGTCACATAATTAAAATTAGATTATTGCAACTCCCTGCTGGCTGGCCTTAGAGCTTTGTAAACACTCCAGCTGGCCCATAGGTTCATAGTGAAAGGGATGCTCTAAGCATATTCTTTCTTTGTCCTCTCTTCTCTCATCTGTGTTGAAATCACTGCACTTGCTAACTGCCAGCAGAATGTATTTGGTTTTTGCTTTCTAAGGGCAGTGAACATAATGTTAGAGACATTATGTGCCAAAGTCTCTCTCAAGCTTTGCTTTAAAGAGTCTGGATGCAAGAGCTTTCAATCTATTTTCTCTTTGTTGGTGAGGTCTCTCTTTGCTGAAAAGGAGAAGGGAAAGAAGGGGGAGGGAATGGAGGAACACAGGCTCTCCGAATACAGCATTCAAATGGAAAATGCATACAGCTACATGATTGCAAACCCAGGGACTGACTTCCATTGACTAGTATATAAATCCCATGGACATTATGCAGTTGCTTCTTCTCCTATGACAAAATGACTCCCTTCTACCCCGAAAGATGAAAGCAGTTTTGAAATAACAGCATCTCCCACCACAGCCAGGCTTTCTGAGTTCAGGAGGCTGCTTTCCGGGCTGTCACGTTTGTTTATGGACCATTACTCCCACATTCCCATCCAGCCAGTTCCGTCTTCTAAATCTTGTGTGCAACGTTGTGACTGTGTGAGGCTTGCTTGATGAGCTTGTAGGGATTATTGTATTAAAGTTCTCAAGGGCCTGAATGACTAATTGCTAATGAGAGAGAACAATGCGGGGATAATGGCGCTTTAAAAGTAAGTAATACTAATGGCGTAGTTTGTGTTTGGGTGTGATTGCTCATCTTACTGCCACATGCACAGATCATCTCATAGTGTCCTCTGGTTTTATGAGCCTATAACCTCTCAGCTAGGAGAATTATTATGGTGAAGAAGCACAAACAGGCAGTAAAGCCGGCTGTATTGAATTCTCCATAACTATCAGAGCCTCAACATTTGCTAGGGTTGAGTTTTTATGTAGCCTTGGTCAGCCAGTGTTATGAAATGGTGACTATGGATGCAGAACCACAGGAGTAATACTGCGGAATAGGAATGTTCCCTTATTTGTGCTTCACCTTATCACTCCTATTAATGATGTATATTCCAGCATAGTCACCTCTCTGCCCAGTCCCTTTTCCTGCGCTATCTAGTTCTATGGGCACCAATATTTAATTGTACGTTATTGTTACTAGCCAGAGGCTTGATTTTAAATCCCTTGGACAGATTTCCAGAATGACTACTCCCCCATCCAGCTGAAAGGAGGAGCACTGCAGGTCTTTGGCAGCTCTGCAAATCAAGACTGCAGCTCCCAGAAGAAGTCTGAAAACACAGCGGATTCTTACACTCAGCTTCTTGCCACGGTGCCGTTTGTGACTGTTGGCAGCCACAACATAACACAAGCTCGTTTTCTTTTTTTTTTCCCCTGTCCCGTTGGGGTTCTGCTAACACAAATACATTACCACGTGTGAGCAAGTGTGCAGTGCCATGGCTAATGCAGAGAACATCATTTCCTATGACAGAGATGGTATTTGCCGTGCTCTGCTGCCTTCCCAGTGCAAACATCTCCACCGGGGACCCCACCACCGCGGTGCTGGCATGCCACTGCCTTTGAGCAGGGACTGTGCCAGCCTCCCAGACAGCCGTGAGGATGCAGAGCCAAGACACCATGTATCAGGGCCTGTGCATGTGTCAAGGACAGGTTTCCCAGCCTGAAATGTCAAAGCAACTGTTTTTCCCTCAGGATGTACATTTGTCTCTATGGTGAAGAAAACGTATTATCACAAGTGTTGCCTTTGAGCTCAGAGCTGGATAAAGACCAAACAGACACTGAATCCAGAAGAATTTCAGTATCCCCCTCTTCAGAAACATTCACATCCTCTGACAATCTTTTTCTTCCAAGAACCAGTCTGCTTCCAAAAGGAGCGAGCTGAATACTGACCAACATGGCCCTTGCTTCCAGACTTGACATGACAACTGCTTGGAAAACAGCACTAAAAGTTTGTTCTGCTGAGGACTACTCTCAAACCTAGTGTCCTTGTTAACCCTCTTCAGATGTTTTCTGGTTATGACCCCATTACAAATTGGGACTCCACTTCTGGGGAGCCCTCAACCCCAAATATTGGCACAGATAAATGGCCTGTAACTGGGCTCTCTACTTTGCTCCTGAGGTTACACACCCCCCCACAGAGACACAAACCCTGTTTTCAAACCTATGGATGTAGAGTACTTCAGCTTGCTTGAGCTGGCTCATGGAGGGCTGGGCAGAGATGCTGCTGCTGCCAACTCTCGATGGCATGAAGGAGGCCAAGTCATTTCAGCGTGCCAACAAGCCAGCTCAGAGCCCTGCTCCTGACCGCACACCAGCTTCGTTCTGTGTCTCAGCTCTGATGGAGTCAGTTACTGCTGCGAGCCAAAGGAGCCAAGACCCGCAGGGTGTTTAACACTTAAAACATCTTGCAATGCTGGAGAAATGCAGGCTCCTGGAATAAAGCAGACGGTGAAGCAGAAGGAGGTGGATGCTTTATCACTTGACTAAAATGGGCAAGAGGAAAATCTCCAGTTGTCTTTCACAAGTAATTTCATGTTAGTTCTCCTGTGTTGCTGTGATCGTGTTTTTCTCTTTCAAAGTAATAAAAGGGAGAGTGGCGGGGGGACAGGGGGTATTTCTTTTTTTTTCTTTTTATTTTTTTAATCAGGACATCTGAGCAGTGACCCAACCAAAGCCTCATCTTCCTGACAGAAGTGTCTGACCACAACTTGCATACTCTAACTTTCATTCACAGGCAAGGACTATCTATTGTCCAAGTATTTTTACTCTATCATAATCAAAATACAAATTCTAGCTTAACTTAAAATAGACACATCAGAAACACCTGACATGACCTGCATGCCTGTCAACAAGTGATAATCAAATTTCCTTGCCATACTAAAGTTGGGCAGGAGACACGTCTTAAAAAAAAAACCAACAAAACCAAACAACCTGTTTTCCATATCATATTGAATTTCTGAGATACAATGGGACTTTTTCTTTTATGTAAAAGAATTTAAAAAGTAGTACAAGCAGTTAAAGGGATGTCTGCCGAAGCTGGGATGAGGGTAGAAGGAACACTTCTCTTTGAAACAGCCTACACGCAGTGTTACTGAAACTTAAAGAGCAGAGGGGGGGATTATTTCTCTGCTTTTTCTGTTTATTTATCATGTAAATGTAGTTTCCCTTATATAAATATTTAGCTTCTCCCTTTCTCTCTGAAAATCAAACAGCAGCAGGGGTAGAAAAGCAGGGAATGCAATTGTGATGTCGGTTTTACAGTGGATTGGTGCAAGTTTGCGAGCAGAAACAAATTGTAGTGCATTTGTTATGAAGGTAAGCCCCAAATTGACACTGTCCATTACAAAATTACTGGAAAAAAAAAATAACACAGTGCCAAAAGGAAACTTCAGACAGAGAAGTTTATTTTTAAAAAATACAGTGCTAAGGTAGCAATGTTCTGCAGAAGAAGGAGAGAAGATAAAGATGTAAGGGAAGAAAAGGTATTCCAGCCTCTTTCTGCACAGGCTTCCTCTGGAACTGTTTGCCAGAAACAAAGAGCACGTCCCAGCAATATAAACAAATAGGTCTGCGCAGCGCACGGTTAAAATGATCAATGTCTCACTGACTTGTGATCCAGACTAAGCAGGGCATTAAAAAATCCAAAGGAGCACAGCATCTTCTATTCCTGAAGAGACCGAAAGGGTACCCTGACATAACAGTTTCCAACAGCTGTCACAACAGCGTGCGCGGGGTCACGCTGGAGCTGACGGACAACAGCCTCTTGCACGCAGCGCGCTGGAGCTGCGCTCCGCGGGGCTGCCTCTTGCCAGGTTCAGCTCTGCTTACCCTCTGCAGTATATCACAGCTTAATCCTTCTGCGATGGTCTGGGTCCTCCTCTGAGGGGGTTCTCCAGCATGTCCTTTTCTGGCTTTGCCAAGGCAGAGGAATGCCTGGCCCTGCCTCCTTTATTTGAGTTTGCCCATTTCAGCTCCTGACGTGCAATGGCCCTTCTCACCCAGAGGTGTGATGAGATGTGCAGAAGAGGACTTTTCCTTTCCACACCAGTTGCATTGTTTTGGGTTGTAAGAGTTCCAAATCTTTGATAAATACTACACTGAGGAAAAAAGCGCCATCGCTGCTCTTTATCAGGTTAAAAACTGACACACTTCTTATCTATTTAAACAATCTCCCACTAAGTCCAATGCACTGACAGGAAACTACAGTGAGGACTGCAGAACAGAAAAGCTCACAATTATCAAATTATTATCCCAGAAAGGTTCGTGCTGTGGGAGAAACTGTTTCCTCTGTTCCCATGAGACAGGAGGAGGACCAGGACACAGACGGCTTTGGCACCCCTCCTTGAAGAGCCTTCACTCCAGCTCTGGGTGGATTGCTGTTCCTCTCTGAAAAGCCCCTCCACGGAAAAGGACCATTGCAAGCTGCTTCAGATGCTTCAGCAGAGTAAAATGGAGGTCAAGCTGCCCAAAAACATGCATGGAAAAGTAAGGAAAGTAGATACAAGGCCTCCAGAGCTGACGGATATTCCGAAACTTTGCTCCTGTCCAGCAGCGCAGGTTCAAGAGGGACATTCTGCACCACAGACCTCCCTGACCAGGTCTTGCCTTGGTGAAAAGAAATGAGGGGCGCCATGGCATAGATTCTGCCATGGGACATTTGCAGATGCAATCTCAGGACATCTTGACTGTTTCCTGTGGATTCCAGGTGCAGGTGAAAGAATGAATTCTGAAGTTCAGTTCACTCATCCCCTCTTTGTACATAGTCTGAGGGACCTGGAGTCTGGGTCTCCATAAGACTAAGAAAATGGCTAAGATGATGTAATTTCTGGGTGGAGAAAGTGAGAACAGCAATTCAGGGAAGCTGAGGTGCATTAAAGAAAAACAACAGGGAACCTGAGGTACATTAAAGAAATTTTTTTTCCTGTAGAGATGTCACCTGGATTCTGACTCTTAGACAAAACCAAATTTGCAATGCAAAAGCTGGTTTTTAGAAGACTGAGTGCAGAAAGCTAGGAAAGGTGTCATATGTCTGACACAAATCATAGTCTGAAAATATGTGAAAGGAGTATGGATAAAGATGATGCTAGAAGTATTAACCAGTTTTCTGATTATTTGTCTTTGCAGGTGGCAATTTGTGTCCTTGTAGTTTTTAAGTTGCTTCTGGACCTTTCCCTTTCTGTTCCCCCAGTTTCAGCTGTGCCTTGCTATTCTGAAGCTGGACAACATGCTAATGCCCCCTGATATGCCAAATGTGGAGACAACTGTTTGCATATGTTCTTGTGCTGGGTTGGCCGAGATAGGGTTAATTTCTACACTGCCAGGACAGTGGATCCAGAACCAGCCAAAGGGGGTATTCCATACCATCTTAGGTCATGCTGAGTTACCAAAGGGGCAGGCCAGGCAGACAGGCTCTCCCTCTCTCTCGCTCTCATGGCCTGGAGCTGGGTCGTCTGGAATGCTCTCAGTTCTCTCTGGACCACGCTGTTTGGTGATTTTGTATTTTGGGCATGAGCTGTGATTTGCGGCAGGGAAGAGGAAGCAACTGGCAGCACAGAGGCAAACTAGCGCAGAGCCATGAAGGTGATGAAGGGATTGGAGCATCTCCCTTATGAGGAAAGGCTGAGGGAGCTTGGTTTCTTTAGCTTGGAGAAGAGGAGACTGAGGGGCAACCTCATTAATGTTTATAAATATATGAAGGGTGATTGTCATGAGGATGGAGCCAGGCTCTTCTCGGTGACAACCAACAGTAGGCCAAGGGGTAATGGGTTCAAACTGGAACACAAGAGTTTCTACTTAAATTTAAGAAGAAACTTCTTCTCAGTGAGGGTGACAGAGCACTGGAACAGGCTGCCCAGGGAGGTTGTGGAGTCTCCTTCTCTGGAGACATTCAGAACCCGTCTGGACATATTCTTGTGTAGCCTCATCTAGGTGTTCCTGCTCTGGCAGGGGGATTGGACTAGATGATCTTTCAAGGTCCCTTCCAATCCCTAACACTCTGTGATTCTGTGAGATGTAATGCTTAAAACTCTGTGCTCACATTAACTGCTTTGCTGAAGTGGGGTCTTCAACTGCCCATACAGAGCTGCACATCCAAAGTCTTTGCAACTTTGCAACCATTAGCTTTGGTCCCACGGGAAGCTATTTATAAATATCTGAATTAATTAAATCAGAACTGTACAGCAGTAAAAGGAATCAACTAAATATGGTCACCATGGCAACAAATATTTCCTGGATGTAGTTTTGCTTGTCATCAGCAATGGCTTCCCCATGTTCCTAACAATGGCGAAAGTTGTTGGGCTTTTCTTCGTTTATACTGAACATATTCCTACAGAGTAAGATGATAAATATAATGTCTAAGTAGTTTAGACAAAGGTCTCTTTTCAGTAGTATTTTACACTAGTTTTAAACCTATTAAGAACTTGAAACTGGGATCCACTGTTTTCTCTTCTTACCACCCTCCTGCCAGCGCAGTACAGTGACAGCTTCTGCTACAGAGAGAAATTCCATGGGCTCTGACACTGAATTCGGATATTAAAGTGACCTCTTCACCACGGACATCAACCAAAAGCACGGCTAGAAAAATGATGGCACAATACAACCTGTTGTTTTCAACAGACAGTCTTGGCTGACCCCTGCACCCACACCAGCCAAAATTAGGAAAGAAAAGGTGCTGACACTTTGCCAGACCCCATCTGCAAAACATGCTCCTGGCCATGTCAATCACAAAAATTAGGCCTTACGTGCAGTACACGGTGGTAAAGTCCAAGTCATGTCTGTGCACAGTCTCTGAACTTGATGAACGTGGCCACAATTTGCTTGGAGTTTTGCAAATACTGTGCTTTGTGGGCTGAGTCTTTGGTGGGTTGTAGGTATCTCAGAAGGTTTTGTGAGGTGGTCTGCACTGTGGTGGCGCTCAAAGATACTGAAGTGTTGCCTGAGCTCTCAACTTGCTTTTTTTTTTCTTCTCTTCAGTAGGTAAGCCAACATTTTTCAAATGGTTTCAAGCACCAATCTTCCCCGTTGCCAAATAAGAGGGCACTTCCAGGACAGCTCTATGTTTCCCCTCTGTTTTTACTTCCCCGTTCTTTTTTTATAAACAGTGGCCTCAAAGGTATGTGGTCACATTGTCCATCTGTCCAGGTATTTCTTTCCCTTCCCTTAATGACCAGCAAATCCATTGGCAGCATCAACAAAAGGCAGCAAAGGAGGTCAGTTCTCAGAGGCAGTTAAATTTGTTCGAGTTTCATGAAAACAGTTCTCTGGCAGAGAAAAAGGATCATTTCCATGCCCTGACTGTCAGAAAAGTTAGTTCACTGCCTTGTTAGCTGTGCAAGAATCCACGTCAGCACTGGGGCAAGAGATGAAAAAGTACATGGTTATGATTGCCCCAGTCACAGGTGAAGCTTCAGTGGGAGCTGACAGCTTTTTTAGACACTTGTATCGACCAGGGCTCTGTATGAAATCAACCATCGCAACTCCCAGTGTGCCCAACCTTGCCAGTCTTATATGAACAATTAGATAGTTAATATTGATCTCCAAGTGTCTCTTCACAGTTACCTTTGTCTATTCGAATCTGTGGGTTTAGACCGAGACCACCCTCCAATGCAGATCTATTTATTTATTACAATTATCATGTGATATTTGGGAGAACAGAAGAGAAATCTGTTTATGCAGGAGAGATTTCTAAAGCTCAGGCCACACAACCAAAGCTGCAGCAGAGCTGTACAGAGATGCCCAAGCAAAGGAGATGCATGGTTAGACTCTCATTTGCAAATTTTAGGTTTGCAGGGTTTTTTGCATCAATGCAAGAAAATCAGGCTAACAAAAGAGCTGTAGTTGAAATAAGATATTTAGAAACTCAGTAACAAAATGCTGGAGCTGAGATGACTTCTGTCCTTCTAATCTTTAGCTTTAAAGCCCCTCCTGACACAAGTCACCTCCTGGGGACAGCAGAGAGAGCAAAGGAAACTAATGACCTCTCACCCACATCGGCACCAACAGCAGCACTAGAACATCAGCCCCAGCTGCTCTAGGAGCTTCCAGCCAGATTCTGTCATTATATTATCATAATTATTAACACAATTTTTAAAAAGCAAGTACTTCTAGTAGGATTAAATGCTACCAGACTTGTTTTACATTAAGGAATAAGCTCACTTCTCCCCACGAGTAAGTAGTTCATAGAAATCTGAAGTCCTTTATGGTTGGGTTGAGAGGCTACTCCCACCCCCAGTGTGGCTGTTAGTTGATGGGGTGACAACTGCAACGGTAGGGTTTTCTGACATTTGTTTTCTAATGCACGTGCTGTTTTAAAAAGAATAATGAAAATGTAAATAAATGCAAAGGAATCTGCGAAGAAACCACTTAATGAAAAACATATGCATTGTTCCATATTGTGTCACTGACCATATATACATAATATATATATATATGTTCATTTTCTAAGCCTCATTTGCCTAGCAGCATGCAAACTGCCAGCATGTTAAGAACTGCTATCAGATAACTTGAAATTACATTAGACAGACCATACAAACAGTAAACAGGCTCTAGTGAATCTGATCCTATGCGATGCAGCGTGGTTTTGCTGCACATAGACTTGAAGACAGCTAAACATGACCAGAGCCCCTGAACTTCTGTGGCAAGAGAGGTTATGCAGCATATTGCAGAGATGAAGCTCTGAGAAATTTAATGTGACGAGGACTGACCTGACTTGTTAATTTATACCCTTGCCAGTGCAGGGGCTTGTTTTTCCCTGATTGTATCTTCTTGTACTTTGCTGTCAATTCGCAGTCAGCCAGCTGAGAAAACTGTTGCATAATGCCTGGATTTCACTTTTAGGACTGTTTCCCTGACACTTCCAGGTGCATGTCAGTACAGAGAAGCCCCAAGACAGAACTCCCTGTGCTACACGCTAACGCAAAACAGTCACAGAGAGAGGCAGACGGGAGGGATCTGAACCGCGGAGATACTCTGAAATCTTGAAAACACTTAAGTATGTACTGAACTCATTATAAGGAATTTCATTATTTTCAAGGGGACTTCTCACATGTTTAAGAAGATGTGTATTAGACGCGACAACAGCACAGACAAAACCACTAAAACAGACACAAGATGCTTTTACAAAACAGGGAAGAGAACAGAACAAACCCTTCAGAACAAACTCTGTACTTCCACCACACAACCAGGCATCCTTTCGCAAAGATTTTCTTCTCTTAAAGAAGATTATGAAAATATTTTTCCATCCCCCATCAACTTTAAACAATTCCTCTTGCTCTCTAGTATTTCACACGAACTTCTAATCTGGTTACATTTAGCTTCTCTATTTTTTCAAGCTAACTGTCCCTCTCCCCGATTTTAATAAAACCCGATTAACACGCTTAAGAGTAAAACATGAACAAAAATCTCCCATTCCCTCTAAAGTATGGCATTCATGAAGATATCATGAATAAGTAAACACTCTGTAGTGTTCTGTTTCTTTTGTCTAGCTTATTGGTGTTGAGAAACCTTCTTCTTCATTTATTTATGTTGGTATTTTATTTCCTTATTGAGTTTCAAAGATGATCAGAGAAAAATAAATACCGAGAAAATAGCTGGTAGGCTGAAATGACCAAGGTTTTTCCCAGGGAGGTTAAAAAATATGCTTTAATACGAAGTTTTTGTTGTATTGCTATTTCATTTAATACACCTGATTTCAGTATGGAATGTATGACAGTCTGTGTATGACAGTAGCCAGCAAGCCAGTTTATCAATGTGCAGGAATCAAATTTCTTCTCATAATTTTGATTTAATGATATTGCATTCTAGATACCTAAATTACTATTGTGTTTTGAAGTGAGGTGATTCTGCTTAGTCCAGGCCTATGCAAATGGCAGGACACGTACAGATCAGACAAGAAGTCAGTTTTGCAGACTTCACTGAGGTCCCAGACACAATCCTGCAGCAAGTCCAATATTGCTCACCTGTTCCCAAATTCCCAAGGGAGACAATGCACTGCAATGTAGTTGCAGTTCCCAGTGGGAAAGCAATGAGCAAGATCAGGTCAGCAAGTGGACTGACTCTTGCTTACCTGGCCTTGCTAAACCTGTTAGCAGATATTAACAAAATGATCAAATCTCAGAAAAATTATTGCTCAGACTCTGATTTTTAAAAGTGATGAGTTGGTAAACCTCAGTGAAAATTAACAGACTTTGTCAAATGCTAATTGGGTAAACAGGACACTTATCTTAGGACAGAAGAGACAGGCTACATTTTGTGTCTTAGAAAATCCAAGGACTATGCTTGAGCCTTAAATGCAATTAATATAAAATGTTTATTGTTTCATGTTGACAGGGTCCATTTTTCAAAGAGTGAAAATTCTTTGGTGGAATTAAATCTGATTTGATTCTTGCACAGGGCTAGCCAAAGGGCAATGTGATATCTTTTCTGCAGCACTAACTGTTAACACACTCACAGTTGTAGTTTCTTAGCAAAGGTCCCTTCCAGAAGTGAAAATTGAGGCATTAGAGCACGACATGTCTTCTGTCTCCTACTTCATAACCTCACACCTTAGATGAACTGTGAAACTTAAGAGACAAACATCACAAACCAGGCAAACAGTACTATTTTTATTCTCATTACAAAGTTAATTTTTTCCCCCCTCTTTTTAAAGGCAAAAGTCATGTTTTTTCCAGCTGAGGACAATAAAGGCTATAAGAATGCTTAAAAACCTCACATTACCTTACTGGGTTGCAGCAATGAGTATGTAGATGCTACATTGACAGAACTCCCAGTGCTCAAGCGGTGACATGCTCAAACTTCCACGCGTACTGCGAAACAAACTAAAAAAAACCAACCAACCTGCTGCATAGTTTTGAAGCTGTAGCCCTCAGGGCTAGGATCTTACAGGTCAAACAGAATTTTTGATGGAATTTGGCTTTCAAATTTGTAGGTCAAATATAGAAAGCAATGCTGATTCAGTGCAGGCAAAGCTCCTCCCTCCCGAGTCACTTGTGTTGGGATATCAAAGGAAGACAGAGAAGTGCTGTGTACCTACAGGTGTCACCTTACCAAGAGAATGTTACTGCAGAGATCTTGACCTTTTGGAGGGGTGCGAAGAAAGCCTCCGCTATCTTTCTCAGCTGAAGGTTTTTTCCGCCTCAGTGTTTGGGCCAAATTCCAACCCAGCTCATTCTACCCATCAAAAAAAGACCAAAAAAAAAATCTCTGAATCAGAAAAGATAATCTGCTCTGACAGTCCTTGAAGAAGAGGAATGCTGTGTCACAGTGGAGAGCTGGCTGTACCACAGCAGCAGGTGGTGAGACACAGCACAGGCTGGTAAATCTCTCCATGATCCTTCTGGAATGAAGGCACCAAACTACCATCACATATTGCTACTTTTTTTTTTCAACAAATCACATCTAATCCAGAAAGTGGAACCACCTAAAAGCTATTGTTGTCTTGGAGCTATTTTCAGTTGAAGAAACCAAGACTGCAAAGTAAACTGGCTATTAAGAAGCTCAAACTAAAAATACTTGACAGCAACGTGATATCTTTGGATCAGAAACATGGTTGAACTAGTAAACAAGCTACATACTCCTATGACACAACTCACCAGCACGTTATGGGTGAGACTGGCAATATACTGTTTATCCTGAGAGAGGACAGCATGTAAACAGGATGACCTCTGGCTAAAGTCCATCGTCCCTCCTAAATGCTCTTCCAACACTTGCAAGGGAAGTCCCAAGCTCTGGGTGTCCCAGTCACAGCATGAGGGACTCCTCCACAGCCCCAGCAAAAGGCTCTGGGTGAAGAAGACAGAGCGCAAATTTAATCCATCCTCCCTTCCTACGTGTCTCCGTGTACCAGACACCTTCAAAGGAAAGGAGAGGACAGTTATGTGGAGCAACTCTCCCCTTCTTTCTGTGCTCATGCTGGGATTAGCAGACACGTCTCTGGCTGAGAACTGAGAAATGCTGAAACCTCCCGTTTTCTTCTAATTAAAAGTAGGCAAGGGTACATTTTGGACTTTGTTTTAATTGCCTTAGTGGTTAGATGAAAGCCAAGTTGCTTGCAAACTCATTTTCCCCAGTACGAGCAATGCAAGAAGAACTAAGTCCTTAAAAAAAAAAAAAAGAGGAAGGTGTTAAACTTGGCAAATGAGGACGTGGTATCTCCTGGCCATAAATTAGAGCCTTTCAGCTCTCTGACAGGAATGTGCAAGTCACTCCTCTGCAGGGCTGAGAGTGCACAAGGCCACAGAGAAAGCAATTCCTGAATCTAGAGCTGCAGAATGAGGATATTCATGTGACAGGTAATTAGTTGTTCATGAAGGACTTTCCCCAGCAGCATTCCTCTAACATGGCTTAAGAACTGGAAGGGCTGAAGTGTGTTTGAATGAATTCTTCGCTGCATTTCTATCCACCTATCCATTTTTCTTTTTTTTTCTTTTCGACTAACCTACTTCAACTAACAGATGTGCAGTGTTCTCTGAGGCTAATGTATGGCATACAGCTTGTCGACTGTTAGTTTAATCACTTGTAATAATAACTGACTAGGGCTTAGTGGCTCTGTCTTTCACCAGTATCCCTGTATTTCTGTCTCTTTTTTTTCCCCTGCTTGTCTTGACCAAAGGCCAGATGTAACCTGATGTAACTTGGTTTAGTTTCTATGCTTTTAGCAGAGCGAGCTCCACCAATTTTGACTGGCTGCAAATTTTTTCTCAACAATATTCTCTGTACCAAGACTTCTTATTTTTCAGACAAACTACAAGCAAGCAATGAGTTGCGTGGTTGTATAGGTCCAGGCTATGTGTATATGGCTCAGCAGGCAGCTCTGAGCACTGTTTTTCCCATCAGGTATCACGATGGGGGTAGGTGTACAACATTTTAAAGATGCACAGAAGTTAGGCAGAGAGAGCTGTGCTTAGCACAGAGTCATCCAGCTATTACACCACACAAATCAACACCAGTGGCATTTTGCAGATCAGTTAGATATCTGTCTCTTAGTTACCTGTGACCAGGACAGGTAAGTGTGAGAGTCTGGTATTTCACACTCCAGTTCCTAAGCTTCAGCTAGTCTACAAATCCACATTTATTCCTTCTCCTGCACAACTGCCTTGCTTGTTGTCAACATTAAGAATCGTTGTTCTCCTGACTTTCCGCGTGTCCCATGGCGGGTATGGGAGCGCTGTGATTTTGCAGGTTCAGCCTCTGGTGTCAGCGCTCCCTCCGGTACAGCATCATAGAGCAACGTCAGTTCATGCCAGGCACTAGTCTCATTCTACCTTCTGACCTGTTCTAGCACTGGGAAGCTCTATTCAGTATAGCACTCATGATTCAGTATTCACAAACCCTTTTCCTTTTTTTTTTTTGATTAATACTCCTTTCCATGTGTTCCCCTCCCAACACATTGTGCCCATTGTAACTTTCATGAACGCATTCAGCCTTCTGGGTACGGTTATCATCTAGCCCTGCTTCACCCGATGTGCCTATTACTGTCCTATACAGGCAATATGTCTTGCATCCACAGTTTCAGAAGCTTTGAATTTTGTTTGCTGAATCACTGAAATTCTGTGTCACCTCCTCCACTCTCCTCTAAAGTGAAGAATATTCCTGTCAGATAGAAACTACTCTTCGTGGTCTACATTTGGTGCTTTAATTTGCAATAAGGATGTTGCAACAGTCGAAGATTATGCAGATTAGTGCTCAGATACTATAGCAAAAAGGACTTTGGAAAACAGCAAGATTAGTGCGTTTGGGGGGAAAAAAATCCCATGATAAAATCTGTTATAATGGGGACACTATCGGAAGAGAGGTGGTGGAAGCTTCTTCAGTTAGGAAATTTTTATCAGAAATTGACAATTGAAGGACTAATCACAGATAAAGATTGTACCTCAGCAAGAAGAGTGAGAAGATGATGAGGTTTCTAAGTTTCTCACATACTGCTTAAGAACATGAGCGTATGACCTACTACTGTACTTTTTGCTTCCCCAAACAAACTATTGCCAATGTAACACACATGAGCAGAGGAGAGGTTCGACATTCTGCTCCCCTCTGTAGTGGGATGTGGTTGGTGCAAGTCCACAGATTAGCAGACAAAGCCGTGCCCAACATTATTAGCCGAATGCTTTCATGGAACTATGGCATTGTGGAACTTCAGCGAAAACGTCAGTCCAGCTGACCAAACTGATGGTCTTACTAAGTTAACAGAAAAATTACTTTCATTTTCAGCCCTACCTAAAAAACATGGAGTTTCAGGCCCTAGGCATTCTAATAATAGTGTCAGCAAATAAAATATGTGTGTGTGTATGTATATAACATATAGAAAAATTCTGACTGTGTTTAATTGATGGCATACTGAATGTTTTGAAGATCACTATTATTTACTGAAATAAAGAACGAGCAAGAATGAATGCTGTGCAACATAATCAGGGGTCTTTGTTGTTTTCAGAGATGTAATGAATGAACACATGACATCCACGGGATTCTGACATGACAGGCATATGGTGCTCATAAATAAATAAAAAGCATGATGATACAGTTACGCTGATACCAGTGAGTAGTAACATTTGGGAAGCTGGCAAGTGGTCTACTCTATCTTACCTTGACAGCAAAACCACAAAATATCTGAGTAAAAACAATTAATTGTAACCAATAGCTTCTGAGGCTTCCTCCAGTTAAGTCACGCTACTAAGAAATATTAGACCATTTTTTAACATATAGCTTCAGATACATATTTTTTAAACCATTAAAATTACACAGAAGGTAATTGTCAGCTACTACAGCCTTTAGCAACAATATTGACCTACCTGTGAGAGACTCAGAGAGGTAAAAGAGTGAAGCAGGACGTAGGTGCCTCACTATATTTTGATTCAAAACTGAGATCCTGAAAATGCCAAAATAGCCACCTATGAGACTGATGCTTCTCTCGGGTTTTTCAGTGGTCTACAGTTTGTGGTACTTACAAGGACATGTCTGACCCAGGTTCAATTTCCAAATCACTTTACGAGTTTAGGAATCCCAGTTTCACATCTTTCCCAGGAATGCCCTACCTATACACCCCTCTTTCCACATGTTCTTGCTGCCTGCCGGAACTGTCACACTTTCACCAGTGGCATCACTACTGCAAAATTTGCAGGCTATAGGAATAAATGTCTTTCTTCTACACTTGCATTCCAAAGCCACAACCAGTTCCCTTGCAGTAAGTCATCTCGGTGGCTCATCCCAAAACACAAAATACACATTATCTCAAGCAATTGGGACAATGACACTGCTGAAGTTGCCCACCAACCTTCCTGCAGCACAACAGATGCTGTACAGTCCGTGCCTTTAAACCATCAAACCCATTAGTCTGCCTGCAAACTTAGACATCCAGCATAGCCAGGTAAACACCATCCAACCAACAGCTAACTCTAGGCTCATCCTCATCTCAAAATTCATCCAGCTTCATCAGTTTCCCATGCTACCTACAAGTTCCATAGATGAACCTCACTCTTCAAGCTTCACTGAACTGAACCCTAACCCTAGTACAAAGACACAAGCCCTAGTAAGGCCAGAATATATGCCAAATGGGTATAATCTGAAAGAACTACCCTTCTAGGGTGTTTGTGGTCACCTCCTTTGGGTTAAGGCTAGACTAAAATTTGAAGCTAACATACAGCTTAGGAAAGAAGTATATACACAATATATTGCTGAACACTAAAGTGTTCAAATGGTCTTTAATTCATTTCCAGATGGCAGAGGTCACTTCTCTTTAGATAAACCTAAAGTTAACGTGATGAGTAAGACTGAGAAACAGTTGGGAAATATTTTTATTTCTGAGGGATGCTGAAGTAAGACACAGACTGGTACTGGTAGCACCAAATCAGCACTAATTTGGTCCTGAGATAGTAAAGATCATACATCCAAGAACTGGAGGCTTGTGTTTGTTTTTCATAGCGTATGCCATGCAAAAATAAAGGCTTGTGTCGACAATGGACTGAATGGACTAGAGTTAATTGCAGAATGGCAAGGTATCACCTCTCTGGAATTTAAGTTAGGATACCTGAGGAATCCTAAGGCTGGAAAATCACATCCTAGATTCTGTCAGGACCACCAAAATAGGAAGAGGTCTGATGCTGGCAGGAATGAAAGGGTCAAACTGAGTTTTGTGGGGTTTGCTCTCAATAGCAGGGGTTGTCTTCTTGTGATAGTGTTAGCATTAGCGATTTTGTTGGGTTAGAAGAGAAAATGGGTTGGAGAACTGCATTTATTCCTGAATTTTATTGGGATTGCCATCTTAAATTGAGAAAGCTAATACAGTAGTAGAATGGTTGCATTAACAATAGCATAGCTTAGAGGACATATCTTGATCTCTTAATGGCCAGGGTCACTTCTAGTTTTAGAAAAGAGGATGTGCTAGCCTGCCAGAGTAAGATGAAAACTGGGCTGACAATGCTTTGGATCATGGCAGGAACAGTTCTTGAGCTAAGGTTACAGTTAGTGTTTGATTTAGGGACAGAACTAAGGTCTGAGAACTAGATGGAGGATTGTGGGACCATCTTAATCTTCTATGGAATATCGAACAAAATGTATACATGTGTGCACATCTGTTTTCCCCAATCTTTAACCTTCCTCCCATCCCTTCTGTCTCCTTGTGGGTCTCCCACCCAACTCCCACAGTCCTCTGCCTGTCCATGCCACACAGACATTCTTTTCTTTCTGTTCCTCTGCACCCTTCCAGGTCCCAGCACAGGGCAGAGGCAGCAAGAGAAGAGAAAAACAAGAGAAGCAGCTTTACCATTTTTTTTTTCTCATTCTGTGTCCAAGCCAATAACAAGAACCACAACCACCATCACCACCACAATAATAATAATGGAAGTGCTGCGGTACCGCAGCTTGGCTAGACTGGGGGGAGACGTAAGTGTGGGTGGCAGGGGTTTCCCCACAAGCCTTCAGGGCGGGATCGGAACGTTCGAGGACTGCCAGCTCCCAGTGACCCGGCTCTTCCCTGGGGCTCTCCGGCTGGCGGAGCAGCGGTGACCCCATCGGACCCAGCCTCCCGGCGCTTCCCAATTGCACAAGCCCGGGGCAAACCTGCCCGGGAGGGCACCGAGCCTCCCCGCGGAGCACTTCTGAGGCAGCCCCTTCGTCTGGCGGCTCCAAGGGCCGGCTCCCGCCGCACGGAGGGGCATCCAGCTGTTGCCAACAGCTGTGTGACAGCCCCCGCTCGGCCGCGGCCGAGCGCGGGGTCCGCCCCGCCGCCGTCCCCGCCCCTGCGAGTAGGAGGAGGGGGAGGAACCGAGAGTGCCCGACCCGGTGGCTTTTAGGAGGGGGAGGCCACTCAGTTGTTAGCGCTCAGGCCCTGTGCTCCTCTTCCAGCTGCTGCTTCTGCTCGTATCCAGCGCTACGGCTGCCAGGCTGGCTGCTGCCCGGCCTCCCCTTTTCTTTTTGCCGGTACCTACCTCAAAACCTCCGGAGGCTGCGGGGCTCCGCTCTTGAAAGAGGAGGAAGCTGGGTTTGCAAAGGCACAGGGGAATTGCATTGTAACTGGGTGGCGGGGGGAGACGGGAGGGAAAGAGAGGAGAAAAAATAAAATCAAGTAGAAAAAGAGAGCGGGGCTGACTCTGGAAGCGGGTCTCGCCGCCCAGGACCCGCACGCCCCGGCGGCCACGCGTGGGTGCAGAGCGCGGCGCGGCGCTCAGGGCCGGGCGGAAGATGCACACGACGCAGAAGGACACCACTTACACCAAGATCTTCGTCGGGGGCTTGCCCTACCACACCACCGACTCCAGCCTGCGCAAGTACTTCGAGGTCTTCGGGGACATCGAGGAGGCGGTGGTCATCACCGACCGGCAGACGGGCAAGTCCCGGGGATACGGCTTTGTAAGTGCGCGGGGCGGGGGGAGCCGCGGGGGGCCAGGGAGGGAGGCCGGCGAGGGGGCAGGTGGACGGCTCCGGGGGCGTCCCGGGGAAGCTTCGGCGGGGGCCGCCGTCAGGAGTCGGGCAACCCCAGGCTCGGGGGACGGGACGGGGTGTCGGGCGTTTGACTTTTTGCCTTTTCTCCCTTTTTTTTTTTCCTCTCCCTGCTGGTGAGTTTGGAGAGAGGCGGGAGGGGGGGATGCTGAAAAAGGAGATTGAGGGGGGAATTGTCCAGTTTCTCGCCAGCGCGCCTGTTGCTGCCTGATACGGCCGCGCCGGGGGTTTATCTGGCGGCGGCGGAGCTCGGCCCGCGCCCTCCGCCCTGCGCCGGCCGGGGCTCCCGGCTGCGCTCCGCTCCGCTCGGCGAGCGGGGGTCGGAGTGGGGGCCCCCTCGCCGCCCAGGTTGTCCCCCCTACCAGAGGGGCAGCCGGGTCGCTGCCGTGGGCGAGAGGCTTCTCTTTGGCCGCGGGAAGGGATCTAATGCGCCGCATTGCCCGTTAAGGTCACCATGGCTGACAGAGCTGCTGCTGAAAGGGCTTGTAAAGACCCCAACCCCATCATCGATGGCAGGAAAGCCAACGTGAACCTGGCGTACCTGGGTGCCAAGCCGCGGATAATGCAGCCAGGTGAGGAAGGGGCCCTGAACAGCTCTTCTCTCTGTACGTTAGGCTTCTGAAGAGAGTAAAACTTTGGAAAAGGTAGTGCTGTCCTGCACTTGCCCAGAGTACACTCACTGTTTGGGTGTGCTTTGGGTTTGATTTTTATAAACGCAGTATGTAGTAACTTTATGGCTATTTTGTACACATGCCTTATTTAAAAACCAGAAGCAGTCAGGAATAAAATACATGAAGTTCCCCAGGAAAACTTCCACAGTTCAGACACTTCATTGGTTATTCCCACTGCTGGGAACGTGGTGGCGCTGACCATTTACAGTATCGTTGCAGGGAAAGACTGGACTAGGAATGAATCGCTTCCAATGTGTGCGGTCTTATTAATACAAACAGTATCGTAATGCAAACTCCTCAAACAGATGGGAGCGATTATGCAGACTTTAAAATGAAATCGCTCTTCCTAAGACCACATCTGAGCCAATCTGATGTCCCAGCTACTTCCCAAACTCCTGCTTTGTAGCAAGAGAGACAGGAGGACAGTATGTGCACATTTGTGCTCTGAAGGAGGCTGCTCTGAATTCCCATGTCCTTGGCCCGAGGAATATTTGTGCAAGTAATTAAGAGCCCACCAAGGAAAGAACTTCTGTTTGGGTGCTTGAGGAACAGAAGTGAGTTAGGATTTGACCTCCATGCTAAGCCCTTGTGAGTAGAGATGGCGCAAATTTAAGTCTGCAGAAACTAGACAGATACACTGAATAGAAAATCCTATATAATCCTTCAGAGGCTACAGTTAGAGAACCAGAACGGAGCACAAAATAAAATGTGAACGAAAACTTTGTGCTAGATGTTTAGAAAAAGTCGTTCTTCTTAACATCTCTAGAAAAGTGTGTGCTTTACTTAAGTCTTCAGTTCTGTGTGCATGTAGGGGGGTGTGTGTGTATATATGGATTGATACATTTTGCTTTCCAATTTGTGGTTCTGCAGCCTTTCAGACACTGTCACTGGAGGCTGTTGGCGAAGGCTATTACTCTGCATTTGTGTGCGTGTGTATACATAGTGTAAATAAGTGGCCAAAAGAACACCCATACAGAGAATGTGATGTGTTTTTGTTGGTAGGTTTTGCCTTTGGTGTCCAGCAGCTTCATCCAGCTCTCATACAGAGGCCTTTTGGGTAAGTCTGTTCAATGGGACCTCAAACAGGGGAGGAAAAATCTTCTTTTTTTTTTTTTAAAAAAAAAAAAAGGAAAGAAAAAGCATGATCCTTGAAGGCCTCGTGCAGTAGCAGCCTTATAAACTCATAAAGTTCTCAGACTTATAAATGTATACCTGTAAATCCGCTCACCTTGTTGGTCATGTTCTAAATGCCGCAGCTGAGTCAAGTTGTGTGGGACGTGTCCCTTCCACCTAAGCAGCCCAGTCCTGTATGACCCTATGATAAAACAAGGAGGTATGACTTGATGCAAGATTGCTGTGCCCCATTTCTCTTTTTTCAGCTTGACTCAATGTTATTTATCTCTTTCTAATCTGACAGGGATCGTTTACAGTTAAGATAACTGATCAGAAGGATATGATGATAAGAGGTGGAATAGTTCTGTTTGGAATTAAACTGTAACCAGTAGACTCAAACACAAACAAGCTAAAATGGTGATTAACGATGCATGTATGTTTTTTTCATATAGTCAATAGACCTCCGTGTGCTTTTTTTATTTATTTATTACAGTAATGAAGTGGTGTTTATAGCTAAACTGTGTGCTTTTATTTAATTGAAAAAGCTGTAGTGAAAGTTTTTTGGGGTGGTCTTTTTGATTTTGTTTCTTGTTGTTGAGGAGTGACTTTGCCATGGGGAGCAAAGGGCCTTTTTTTTTTTCCTTGCTTTAAAGCTGTAGCCTGTGACTTTTTTAACCATATTTTGTAGTGAGTGCTAAATTGTGTGACTTCTTGATTTTTAAGTAAATCAATGTATTGCTTGCATGTTCATAATTTTTTGGGGGGGTTTGTTCTTGGGAGGGGTGTGGAGCTCCTTATTAACAATGTGCGTCCATTTGGGCTTTCTAATTTGAGATATATTTTTCTTCAAGCTGTCTTTAATATGTAGCGCGTTTCTCCTTTACTTGAGTATACTGTTCCTAAGTAGATCTAACTCTTGCTTCTTATAGGCGTATAATTAGGAGGTGAAGTCTGCTTTAAACTTTCCATACAGTGTCACTTCACTAATGCACCCTGACTGAGAAACTCATTGCAAAATAATGCATTTTGCTAATTAATGAGTAAGCTAACAATAAAGTAGGGAAAATGTGTCACAAATGTATTCTGTTTATTCGACTAGAATAGCTTTAGAATATATTTGTTAAGCAATGGTAGCTTATCAGTAGTTTGATTTGTCAAAGCAGTAGGAAATAGGTCCTGTCCTCAAAATTGTAGGAGAAGGTTTTCCTAGAAACTTTATGTACTTCTAAAAAAGAGAATGTTGATTCTTCTGAGACCTGTGGGGAGGTTGCGGAAAACTTTTTGTCTTTTTTTTTTTCCTTTCTTATGATTATCCTCTACTGTGTTATTTTCTTCAATTTCTTTGAAGTGTGAGGAGAGGACGGTGTATCTGCAGTGATCAGTTTACGATGCCTGTGCTAGGGTAGGCAGGAGGAGGAGCGCATTGTCTCCAGAGCTGCTGTAGCACTTGTTGCTACAGTGAACCAGTGAACTGCCTGGGGATCGGCCCTGGAGAGACCGAGCATTTGCTGAGCGCTACAGGAAAAGGAGAACCTGTGGCAATCGGTTGCTAAAAGGACTGTGCAGATGTAGGGCTCTTTCTTGCTTTTCTTACCTGGAGCCAACAATAGATGATGTGAATCGTGTTTAGGTCAGGGAAATTCTTGCAGCAGGCTGAATAAGGTTTATTTCTATTGCAATATATAGAAATATGAAGTAAAGGAATGCTGGTTGCAGGGCCATGTGTACATGAAATTAGTCAATTCTAATCCTTTGCCTTTCTTTTGCTAGCTGCAAAGGAGTTACTAATCCTCCAAATTCCTGGTGACCTGTAGCTTTTCTAAATAATGTAGTTAAGATTAAGAATAGCATACACTAGCATGAATGAACATCTTCATTCACTGTATTCCTTTACAATAAGGAGGGTTATTTCAGTGCTTACTTGAATCTGTTTTTATTTGAGGGTCACTCTTAGAGGATGTAACATGGATAGCTCTGAAATACATGGTCACCTTAAAGCCTTTCTTTCTCCTGTGCAGTTGCACTTTTAAAAAGCACACTTTACTAATATCCTATGTAAAATGGGTTGTAGTGGTGATTCACTATCAATACTCTACTAATCCATACACAAAACCTCTAAATGTTTTGTATTGTTCTTTTGGTTTTGTTTTTTTCTACCAGAATGCAAATTAGTGAGGTGCTGCCATATTCTGGTACGGTCAGCAGTGTTTTGGTATGGTTCCTCACCTATCAAACAAGAAACTGAAAACGATTTGATCATGCTACATTACTTCTACTGAGAAGATGCAGAAGTACAATATTTTGAATTATGTACAGCATTATTGTGGTGGAGGGAGCCAGAAACTAGATTAGCTTCAAAGCATGTAGCATTTAAAATGCTGGGAATTCTTCTTTATTCAGTGCCGCAGAGATCAATTCATCCACCAAATAACATTTCTCCCTGTTCTTTACATTCAGCATCTATCTTACTGTGGGTGTGTTTTGTAGCAAGCTGTTTGATCACAGGACTGGTTATGTATACAGCCCTGTTTTCAGGATTGTTTATTAAAATACTGTCTCTGAATTCAATAGGAATTTATGGAGGGTGAAGATTACTTTGCCTCCTGAGATAGATTTTCTTGTTTTGCTTATGCCATTTTTACTTTAATATTGATGGGAAAATATGGGGTTCTACAGAGGCACTGGTGCAGAATATGACTCAGTTCTGTTGGAGAGATATTTTTTTTTTTCTTTGTTTTCTGAACTTGTACCTGATCAAAATGAGAACAGACCCCCTGTTTTCCATAAGACCTGAGTTAAATCCAAAGCCATTAAGTTCATTATCAAATGGTTAGCTGATACTACCTGTGTGGTATTATCTTCCAAGAGTTAGGCAATTCTGTCTTTCTTAAGAGAGAAGGCACAAATTTAAAAGGCAGCATTTTAAGGGTTTCGTATGTCTTGATGTTTATGTGATCTATTGCTGCTATAAGGAAAGCTGTGCATTGGTGAAAATGTACTCTTTACTCTTACAACACCAGATGATGCCATGCAACGGCCAAAGCAAAACATTTAGTTCAAAGTTAGATATCTACTTTGACAAGAATTTAATGTTGAGAGTCAGTGATGTGCTACTACCGCTGAATTTCTATACGCCACAGCTCTCCGCATTAGCCCACAAAATTATTTACTTTGAAACAATGAGTTTTCACTTTATTACTGCTTATAGGATTATTTTGGGGGTCTTAGTTAAACACAAGCCTTCTGTTACAACAACAGTGAAGGTCTTATGGCACATGGCAGGAGTGTCTGTCATTCAATTTTGAATATCCCAAAGCTACAGTTATTGCTGAAGTTAAATGTGGCTTCCCTTTTTCGTTACTGCAGAAGTGTAAAACAATAAATACGTGTTCCAAAATAAAAACTACTGCCAGGAAAGAAAGCTTAAACTATCTATAATTCTCACACCCTTACTCTCAAAAGTAAAGCAGCAGCTTTTATTTAAAATTAAGGATATGCAGCATAACTGGGAATTGCTTTTTCAGCTTTTGACCTGCCCAGAGCATTAAAAGCACTTGGGTTCTGAATGCATGTGCTGGCCTCTGCAGTAGGTAGAAATTCACTTTGGCCATATAAAGCCATTTTACTCGTCTCAAAACAGTTGTAGCATGACAGATGATCAAAAATAGCCCCACTGCAGCTTATGCTGTCAATCATTATGTGAGAAATGGCATGGCGGTGAGGAGCCTGCAGAGGCTTTATGTTTATTGTAGGGTAAGATGTGGCAAACAGATAATGTTTCATAACTTCGCCACCTGTTAGTTTCTTGGCTTAAATAAAACAAGTCACAAGAGTATAAGTGGGAGCACATGTATCTTTCTGTCTTGTTCAAGGATATGGCCAAATGTCCTAATGTCTTCAGAAAATCTTAGTAACATCAGTTCAAGTCAACAAAAGCATCTAGATAAGCTTGCTTGCTGTCTCTTGTGTTAGAATGACCCTCCTTCACAAATGCTGTATGTAAAGATTCCTTCGATGTGGTGTTAAATGGACTCTTAGTGATGCAGAAGAAGTTCTCTTGGTTTTATACCTCTTTCCTTACACTTAAAAATTGTGGTGTTATATTTATTAGGATTGTACTTGATTGTTTATGCTCATCCATTTTGTATGGAGAGCTCAGGTAACGATGTGTATTTAAATGCACAGAGCCAGGTTAAGTATGCTTCAAATGCACTTCTGGCTAATCACTTCGTAAATTAGGTGAGTGTTTAAAACCCCAACTTACAGTTTTGTTTTATGTTTTCTTTCCCTTCCCAATCCCTATTTGTCACTTTTTTTTTTTCTTATTTCTTCCTTTATACAGTAGAAAATGTATTTCATTGACATGTTGGGTTTTTATGATTGTGGTGTTCACGTCTTAAACATGGCAACTGAACATTTCTCTCTGCTAATATTCCTATTCAATCAACTGAGCTCTTTTTTTCTTAAAAAGAAACCTAGGCTGTTCCAAAGCCTGACTATCACTTATTTTAAACTATGTTTTGCTATTAATCTAGTTGACAGTGTCCCTTCTGATTGAAATGTTTACTTGTTGACCACTTCAGTAAATCTTGAAGTTATTTTAAAAACGAAACAAACAAAAAAAGTCCCCTTTCCATTAAATCTTGAATTTGGAGAGAAGAGACCGTTTTTACCGTTGCAATTTGCATCTGTGCTTACAGTGCGCTAAAAGGTTGGCACAGTCTTTAGAGCTGTCTGTAAAAATAAAGTTCAGTATGAAATAGTAGAAAATCTGCATGAGCAGTTTTTTCTGGATTTATAAAGACTGACTGACCGGAAAAGAGTTGCGTATGTGAAGGACTTCTCTGAAAAATCCAGATGAAAGACAAGGTTATGAAACAATAATTATATTGACTATATTATTTTAAAAATAATATTATATGATAACATACAACAATGAGATGAACTTGTGTGTACACTTGTGTGCTAAGACAATGATATGACCAATTTTCAAAACTGAAGGACTAAGTAAAAAAGCCAAGGAGGCAAGTTTGGTGACTTGTAGAAGATGGGAAAGTGTGTACTGATCTGTTCAGAATGGTTATTTCTTAAGCTGTAAATCTGCTTTTTTGCTTTTGTTCAGCACCAGATCTGTTTAGACTTAATCCTATGCCCATCTCCCAAAAAACTCTATGCTGTATGTCTTGCATAGAAATAAACAAGCTGGCACAAAACAAGACATCAGTGGCCTCATAATCAAACAGGTTTGACCCTTGTGTCCTTACAAACTTTACAAAAGTGTGATGCACATGTACTTAGGAGTCACTGTTATGGATTTTAATAGCATCTATGTAGCTTCCCCTCAATGGCCTCTTGTGACGGAGTGAGCTGCACTATCGTTCGTTTGGAAAGTGTGATTCTTGCTGTGTTTACCACACTTGTGAACTTTATTTAAACTTCTTTGTCGCCTGTGTTGGTTTTTTTTTCCTTATTTTTAATAAGGGTGACTGAGGTTGCAGAGAAATTAATGTGTGCTGAGTCTGCATAGCAACTTAAGTAGGGTTGCCACAATACACACTTTCCCTCCCTGGTCCAAGAAGACTTTACATGAAGTCAGGGTTCAACCATTTTGTTACCTTATTGGCTATTGTCAAACTCATTATAGTGATGCTGTCAAACTGCTCAGTTACTAATAATAGAAGTATTGCAGGAAATAATTTTACTAAGAGTCGAGTAGTTGAGCGAGAAGCGGAGTAATAAAAATTACTTACAGGTGTTTTGAAAAACAGATACCGCGGTTTTCCAGACGGAATAATCAAGTTTACTCCTTTAGAGTTGTCTTAAAACTGACCTCAGTAATTCCTGGTCCTTCTGAAGATTTTAATAGCCTTAAACGTAATATCTTCAAGCAACATTAAGCACTCCAATTTAACTTGGCTATAATGCTGTGCTTTGGAGTGATGCTTCTCTTTGGGCCAGCGAGCTGACTAATTGGTCCGTTCAGCCTAGTTATTGTGGCAACCCTATGCACATAACAACAACTAAATTCGTTTTAGTTTGGAGTATGAATATGACGCTTAGGCGCCCGACTCGTGTCCCGACTGTAACTCCCTCTCCCATCTTTCAACAGGATACCCGCTCACTATGTCTATCCACAGGCTTTTGTCCAGCCCGGAGTGGTCATTCCCCATGTTCAGCCCGCAGCAGCCGCTGCTTCCACCACTCCCTACATTGATTACACCGGAGCTGCCTACGCCCAATACTCGGCCGCTGCCGCCGCCGCCGCCTACGAGCAGTACCCGTACGCCGCCTCCCCGGCTGCCGCTGCCGGCTACGTGGCGGCGGGGGGCTACGGCTACGCGGTGCAGCAGCCCATTGCCGCAGCCGCCCCGGGGACGGCCGCCGCCGCTGCCGCCGCCGCCGCCTTCGGCCAGTACCAGCCCCAGCAGCTGCAGACGGACCGAATGCAATAGCAGATGGACGGACTCCCGAGGGAAGAAGCCCTTTCTTTCTCTTCCTCTTTTCAGCCTTCCAGTTATAAGTAGTTAATCAGAGACAATTGATATTCACTAAGGAGCTTTAAGGAAAGCGATGCTATTGCAAAACTAAAGATTTTTTTTTGTTTTATTCCACTGTCTTCATACAGTATGCATCCAAATCGTGTCGGTAGAGGGGAGGGGTAGTGCAGCATGTCTAGTTTCAAGTATCAAGCCAGAAGAAAATGGGTTAAAAAATACTGTACTGTCATGAAAGAGTGGCAGCAGCAGCAATGGGACTTCATATTTTCAAGCAAGCAAACAAGAACCAAAAAAAGCAAAGGTGTCCTTTTTACAGTATCAGGGAAGCAAAACTGCCTTTTATAAGTAAGAAAATGGTATTTTGAAAAGTTTGAACCAGGGAAAAAAAAACTGAGTGAGCAATATGTAATCTTGATCCATGTTAAGAGGAAACAAGCTTAAAGCACTGATTGTCCTTTCTAGCTCTCAGAAGTTGTCTCTGTGAGATAGTACCTTCTCACTGTCTCGCTGACGGGCATCGAACAACCCAAGGAAGATGGTCGGCTAGTAAGATGGCGGACAGGCACCAAAGTTATTTTCTTCTCTGTCCTCTGGATGAGTGGAACTATGGAGCAAGTGATGTGGAAGTAAGGGGTGCAACAGCTGTAGAGACAATAACACAGACAGTTCTGGACAGAACACATCACTCGTGCTCATGTGATGAGCTTGTCACATCCTAATCCCTCGCCCCATCCTGTTTCACTTTTGGGAAACTTTAACTGCTGGTGTCAGCTATTCTGATTCTAAAATAGGATCAGCCCTTTACTACAACAGCCTTCTCTTTCTATTTATTGCATCTATTCGTAACTTGTGAATAAAGGCAGGAAGAAGCTTAATGAATTAAAACCTTTAAGAACTGTTTTAAGGGAATTTTCTTTTCTGAAAGCATTTGTACAATTTTAATATCTATTTCAGGATTGTATTTAAAATATTTATTAGCAAACATACAGTACATGAGGCGACTTTTGTTACCAAGACTGCAGTTCTTGAAGGGTTAATGGTATGTGATTTATACTGTGCCTTAATTGTTATGCTATTTAAAAAGAAATATTTATTTTGAAAGTTTTACTATGCTGCGCTCTAAAGAAAGCGACTTTAGATGTGACACTGTAAAATTATGTATTCATCTCATGGCATAAATTATTTAGTAGGCTTAGATGTAGCATATTAAATATTAACCTAATTAACTAAGGATGTTGACTTGGATTTATTTAAATTCAGTATGTGCACTGTATGAGGGTACTCTTAAATTAACACTTTTTTAGGTTTTTACATAAAATATTGCTAGTTCATTCTTTTTCCCTCTACTAGTTTTTCCTATAGAGCTCTCAAATACATTAGTGCCGTTTTCTCACTCTTCCGTATGCAGACTGACTATTTTTCCCTTTGCTAGAAAATGCTGCTTTACATTGTCCTGTGAAACTACAATACTTGCAATTTTTATTCTTGACCGAAATGGAATTTAATATTTTACACTGTATTGGATTTTTTTATACTTGAACAATTTCATACAAGGGAAGACAGGATAGCATTTTTATGGACTTTATCTAATGTCACTGGATTTATTTTAAGTATTCGGAATACTAGCCAGTGTTATAATGTAGACATGACTCTCCTGTGCATATTATTTATTCAGTATGTATATTGCTTTACAACATTTCAGATCTCCTAATCTATTCACTTGTATTAAAACAATAAAAAAATATTGTCTCATCCTGTCTACTGATGTTCTTGCTCAAATTGTCTTAGATCTTGTTTAGATAAAACTAGGGGGGCAACTTTTTTGGGATTTTCCTCGTCTGTGGAGTGAATGGCAGCATATGCACTGACTTTAAATACATAGACTGATATGAACTGTATTACACGGAGGAACATCTTAAAATCCTCCATGTACAGGTTGCACAACCCCTCTGAGTAATCCACTCCACTAACTAATTATACCCATAGTGTCTTCCCGCCCCCCCCCCCCGCTTCAGCCAGAGCCTCCACTGTTCGTTTATCACCTTTGTTTCTCATTGTTTGGCAAAAAGCCCAGCCCTATCTTCTCACTAACCTCCTCTTAAGAACTGGAAAGTTGCTGTTCTCTTCCATAGGCTCAATAAACCTCAGTGCCTCAGCCTCTCTTCACAAGTCTTGTGCTTCAACCTCCAGCCATGCTGCTGGCCCTCCAGTGCAGACATCCAAGTTTATAAACAGCTTTCATGCATTGGGAGACTCCAGACTGGATCCACTATGCCAGCTGTGGTCTAATGAGTGCTGAGTGAAAGGGAATAATCAGTTCCCTTGATCTGCCATCTGTACTTCTGTTGATACAGTCTGATGGACTTTAACTGCTGCCAGAGTTCACCACTGACTCCTCTTCAGCCCCAGACCTCCCCATGTCCTTTTCGGCAGAGCTGCTACCAAGCCACTCATGTATGAAGGGTGTTAGTTCATCTCAGATGAAGCACTCTCTATTTGTCCTCACTGCTTTTCATGAGGTTCCTGTTGGCCTAGTCCTCCAGCAAGTCTAAATCTCTCTGAGTGGCAGGCCTTATCTCAAGCACATCAACTACACCTCCTGTTTAGAATCATCAGTCCACAGACCTGATAGTACTGCATCCTCTCTCTTCCGCCAGGTCATTGATAAAGGTATCAGACAGGACAGACTCCCAAGGGACTCCACTGTAACCAGCCTCTGAACAGAGCAGGAACCCTTTTGACCAATGATCCAGTCATTTTTTTGCTTGTCTAGACTGGACCATCTGAAATTGCATACAAGGATTCTGTGGGAGATGACACGGAAAGCCTTGCTAAGCTCAAGGTAGACAGCATTCCCTGCTTTCCTGTCACCAACAGATGAAGTCATCTCAGCACAGGAGGCAATTAGGTTGATCCGGCGTGATTTACCCTTGAAAATCCATGCTGGCTGTTCCAAATCACCACCTTCTCTTTCTTGTGCCTAGAAATTACTTCCAAGATTGTTCACTCCATGATTGTTCTGTATTTCCCTAGACTGCCCTTCTTGCCCTTTCTGAAGATGAGTGTACCGTCTGCCTTTTTCCAGTCATGGAAGACCTCCCCTTTGTCCATTACCTTTCAAAGATGATAGTGAGCAGCCTCACAATGACAACAGCCAGCTCTCTTGGTACTCTTGGATGCAGCCCATCTGGTCTCATGGACTTATGTGGACTGATATTCCTCAAGAGCTCCCTGAATCAATTGCCTTCCACATCTGGGGTCTTCTTTTGTCCTTGAGCCCCTCCTATAAGTACAAAGTGGTGTTATAAAAAACCTAAAGGCCATGGCACCTTTTTGTATACAGTACTTGAACTGGGAAGCATTGAAGTAGCTGTTCAGATCTAGCTGATGATGGATTTGCAATCTTTAGAAATACTCAACATTTCAATATCAGTCCAAGCCACTAATGACCAAAACCAGTTGCTGCCTGATGCCTGAAAGAAGCTGGTGTGAAAGGCATGACAGTCTTGGCCAGTTCTTTGAGGAATGGGGAGAATGTTCATATAAGCTTCATATTGAAAGTCATTACTGCAGCTGTCACTCTTACAGTGACTTTGGCAGAAGCACAGGCTTGACTGCAGAATTTGAGCTGTTCTTTCATCCACAAAAGTGGTCTTTTTCATCTGCAAAAGAGGAAAGAAGTGAAACTCGAGCGATAGAAAAGACTCTTCCTGGTCTTGGGGTCAGACTTCATTTCACCATGGAGGATTATGAGCCTCAGTTGTCCAGAAATGGTACACTCACTCACATCCTGATCTAGTTGAAGATGTCCCTGCTCACTGCAGAGGGGGTTGGACTAGATGACCTTTGAAGGTCCCTTCCAACCCAAACTATTCTATGACTCTGTGTTCCTGGGCTGATGCTGCCATGTTCTGTTCTCAACAAGTGCTTGCAGCCTGGCTGCTGAGAAGTGTTGCCAAACTGCCTTTTGCAATCTGACCTTAAGATCTGCAACCTTGCAGAGCGCAATGGAGTATTCATTCTGCTCAGAAGCATGTGAACACCCTCCAGGAAGGTGAGTAGAAAACAGTTAAGTGCCATTTTCTACTCTGTTCTCTCATTTCCCCACCCTGGTCTTCCCCCAAGAGGGTCTGCCTACAAGATAGGGTATCAAGCAAGAATTAAACCAAAAGTCCCTCTGAGTGGAAAACAGAGGATGCTGATGGCTCAAGAAACCGTGTGGCACAGTAACCTATTATTTGATATAGGATGAAGAAAGCATCTTACCCCTGACAATGTTCTTGGGCCTTCCCCTGCTTCCATTTGTGGGTGATGGACACCCCAAGGTGGGACATGAAGGGAATGGTTGCTGCCCTGGAGGGGGACTGTGTTGTGGGAAGCCACACGAGGAACAGAGTAAAAGTTCGAGATTCAGTTTATAAAGGTCAATCACATGCTGGCTCTGTGACTTGACAGATTAAATAACCTCAGCAAAAAATGTACATGTTCAATTTCCACTAGCAAACCTAGCTTTGAGCACGCAACATGAACACTAACTCTTCTTTTTGCTAAGTAATTAGCTGAATGGACCTTTGTACATAAAATACACCTCAATGACATCTCCTATACTTGAAACACCAAGAGTGCATATTACCAGGACCAAAATAAAATAACTGAGAAATAGCCGCACTTAATTGTGAAACATGTGAATACTCGGCAGAAATGTTAGCATCTTACTTGAGAGATGGCATATACGTAAGCGGCAAGGAATTGCACACAATACAATTTCCAGTTGTGTTTCCAAAACCTTCAAAAGGTATTTTACACTGAAAAATGATCAGTGCCAAGTTCCTTGCAGAGGGAAGGGAGAAGGGAGAAGCTGAAACCAAGAACCATTGCTAAGGAATGTGTAGAATAAAAAAGGTGTAACACCTGGAAGGGTTACACTGATGACCTGGCTGCTAGAATTGTAATTTTTCCTAATATTTGTATTTTCCTATTAAATAATGAGCATAACTTGGTACGGCTAGGGTTCATTGTCTCTAATTTTTATCAGATCTTCAAACACATGAAACGACTACATTAGGATTAAAATAACAACGCAATCATTCACAGCACCTCTTAGTCTTCTTCATCAGATGCTGAGCCATTTAAAACTGAGCAATTCCTTCGTTATGCTCAAAAATTCATGAGAAAACGCACTATAGTCTGAACCTACATTTCACTTCCAAAGAGCCTACACACATGTTTTCAATTGGCTGTTATTTGTATATCCCTGAAAACAATGAGGGAATGCTCTTTTAAGCTAGATCATGCCTTCATGCCTCCATAAGCCTCCATGCCTTCATGCCACCATATTATTGGCCATAAGGATCCCAAGGAATGGATTCATTATATTGTTATATACTACATTTAACAAAACCAATAAAACACCTGACAGTAGCAGCAACTAAAGATTTTTAAGGACTTTGAAAACAGCATGGTTATGTCTGAATTTACAAAATGCTTACTATGACCAATGATGTTTTCCTCCAAAACCCAGTCTAAAATTAGGAGAAAAAATAAGCTTGACAGAGCGTCAAAGAACAAGTAGAACACTACAACTATGACTATGTTCAAACATGCAGATATGCACAGAAAAAACAATTACCAGCTTTTCTCAATATGAAGAAAATTAGCTCTGGAACGTTTCTCAGTTCCGTGTGCCAACTTTACTGAGATAAGCCATGAATTTCGGCTAGCTTACACTATCATTATTTTTGACCTAAACAGTCTGGGAATAGGGAGGAACCCACAGTAGCCTGTTCCATCACCAAGCATCTGAAAGTCAAAAGATGCTATCCAAATTAATTGGTGAGAGGTCTCTTGAGACGTGTATACTTTTTAGCTCAGTACCCTCTTGTACTTGAATCAATCTTTACCACATAGTTGAACAGAACACATTTTTTTCCAGCACTGCAAATAAGGGATTTTGCCACCCTCTGAAAAACTTTTACTGTTTTTTTGTTTGGTTGGTTGTGGGGCTTTTGGTTTGGTTTGTTTTGTTTTTTTGTTTGTTTGGTGGTTTTGTTTGTTTGTTTTGTCTGGATTTGTAGCAATGACAAAAATTAGCAGATAAAATTTAAAACACTGTATTAAACAAAACTCCCTCCCAGAAAAATAAAGGTATATTTTTTAACATTTTGTGTTTTGATAATTTAAAAAAAATCATAAATGGTTTAAAACCAAAATACCTCTGCATTCAGAAAGTACCAGAGTAGAATGTTCTGACTTTTTCCTGACACAAATCACTACGATTGAATGGTTTTCAACAGAAACACATCAGCATATTTTCCAGCTGCTTCAAAGGGAGGACTGATTACTTGCTCAAGGCTGTGGATACCATACTGTTGCCAAAAAATTGGGATTCTCTGGCTATTTGTTCTAACCGCTGGAATTCATCTCCTAATTTGTTCGCTAGTAATATTTCTGAATGAAGAAAGAAATAATGAAAGGCGAGAAGCAAATTTTGTTTTCACTGAAGATAGTTGGACAATTTTGGAATGTTTTATGCAGACAAGTAAACATGGCCAATATGAACAACCCAAGCATAACCAAGTTGAAGCACAAGGTTTTTTTCAAGGTATGTCCAGAGCATGGTCAGTTTCAATCATAATGAAATTTCTTCATCACACTAGGGACAAAGGACCTTAAAAGTGGGCTGCTGTCTTTGTCTGGTATGATCTCTTCCACAAGGATCATGGAGTCCAACTCCTGTCCCTGCACAGGACAACCCCACAGTTCACACCATGTGTCTGAGGGCATTGTCCAGTCTCTTCTTGCACACTGTCAGGACTGGGGCTGTGACACCTCCCTGGGGAGCCTGTTCCAGTGCTCCACCACCCTCTGCGGGAAGAACCTTTTCCTCATGTCCAACCTGAACCTCCCCTGGCACATCTTCCTGACATTCCCTCGGGTTCTGTCACTGGTCACCAGAGAGAAGAGATCAGCACCTGCCCCTCCTCCCCTTGTGAGGAACCTGTAGCCCCATGAGGTCTCCCCTCAGTCTCCTCCAGGATGAACAAACCCAGTGACTTTAGCCGCTCCTCATATGGCTTCCCCTCCAAAACCCTTCACCAACTCCATGTCCCTCCTCTGGACACTCTCCAGTAGCTTTATACCCTTTTTATCCTGTGGCGCCAGAACTGAACACAGTGCTCCAGGTGACACCACACCAGCACAGAGTAGAGTGGGATTACAGTATGCAAGTTTATGCATTGTTCTTTCCTGATTTTCATCAATATTGGCTTTTTTTCTATTAGTGAACTTATTTATCAAGGAAACTCTTTTTCCCATTTTCCGTAAAGTGCATCCTTTTGCTAACCTGAGTGCCACCATAATTTATACTGTTTTTCATGTGAGAGAGATTACAAAGATCTCCAGGCTTTATTCTGCTGCAAATGTCACCAGTTCCACATACACTACTGTATCTTGAAACAGGTCTTCCTCTGACCTTATCAAGAACAGTGATTTTCCCGTCTGCTCTAACCACACCTGGGATCTTGCCAAAAGAAATCAGAATCCAACGTAAAGCTCCGAGAGCAGCAGCTGAGTGTGAAAACAGAAGTGTGCCCATCAGCCTTCAGAGAGTTTCTGTCAGAAGGGAGCTGCCCTGGTGTGGCTGCAGCAGCTCAGCTGATGGAGCTCCTGAGAAGGCCACACCGCCATTGAAAGGCTTTCTTGTGTGAATGCATCCGTTTAGCTCCATAAAGACTGGCCAAAGCGCAAACCAAGCAGCAACATAGTGTCTTCCTGGGGAAGAAAGTCTTAGTCTGGAACTTCAAAGAATGAAGCTGTCTTCAAAGATCTAGTATATTGTCTTCAGTATAATGCAAACTGTTTGGAGTGACTTGGCCTGATCCCGACAATGGCAGCGGTGCTTGCCAGCAGTTCTCAAAGAACACAATTCGGCAAAGATACAAATGGTGAGTGGAGAAGCCTCAAGGAATCTGGGTTTCCTAAACTCAGGGAATGGCAGTGTTATGGAGAACTGGGCACTGTCTGTACTCTCTCTTCTGGGACAGAGTCTAGTTGGAGACCTGTATCTAGCAGAGTTCCTCAAGGGTTGGTACTGAGACCAGTACTATATATATACAACATACTATACAGTACTATACTATATACAACATATTCATCAACTAATTAGATGAGGGAATAGAGTGCACTGTCAGCAAGTTTGCTGATGACACGAAGCTGGGAGGAGTGGCTGACACGCCAGAAGGCTGTGTTGCCATCCAGCGAGACCTGGACAGGCTGGAGAGTTGGGCGGGGAAAAATTTAATGAAATAGAACAAGGGCAAGTGTAGAGTCCTGCATCTGGGCAGGAACAACCCCAGGTTCCAGTATAAGTTGGGGAACGACCTATTGGACAGCAGTGTAGGGGAAAGGGATCTGGGGGTCCTGGTGGACAGCAGGATGACCATGAGCCAGCACTGTGCCCTTGTGGCCAGGAAGGCCAATGGCATCCTGGGGTGTATTAGAAGGGGGGTGGTTAGTAGGTTGAGAGAGGTTCTCCTCCCCCTCTACTCTGCCCTGGTGAGACCACATCTGGAATATTGTGTCCAGTTCTGGGCCCCTCCATTCAAGAAGGACAGGGAACTGCTGGAGAGAGTCCAGTGCAGAGCCACCAAGATGATTAAGGGAATGGAGCATCACCCGTATGAGGAAAGGCTGAGGGAGATGGGGCTCTTTAGCGTGGAGGAGACTGAGGGGTGACCTTATTAATGTTTACAAATATATAAAAGGTGAGTGTCATGAGGATGGAACCAGGCTCTTCTCAGTGATAAACAATGGTAGGACAAGGAGCAATTGGTACAAACTGGAACACAGGAGGTTCCACTTAAATATGGGAAGAAACTTCTTCTCAGTGAGGGTGACAGAGCACTGGAACAGGCTGCCCAGGGAGGTTGTGGAGTCTCCTTCTCCAGAGACATTCAAAACCTGCCTGGACGCCTTCCTGTGTAACCTCATCTATGTGTTCCTGCTCCAGCAGGGGGATTGGACTAGATGATCTTTTGAGGTCCCTTCCAATCTCTGACATTCTGTGATTCTGTGATTCCATTGCTCTTAAGATACGGTTCATTTGAAATGTGGCTGCATTGTATTAATGATATTCCATTTCAGTAGGACAGCTTGGTTGCTGAGTGCCACAGCCCTTGCTGCAGGGAGAACAGAACAGCAAAGCTTTGGGCACAATTGAGATGAGCTTGATACCCAGGGCAAGGGGATTGGACTAGATGATCTTTTGAGGTCCCTTCCAATCCCTAACATTGTGTGATTCTGTGATTCTGTGACTGGAGCCAGGGCATAGACTGAAAACAGAAGATAGGCATGAACATAACCTGACAGAACTGCTGGAGGTCAGAGAGGTCTGCTCCAAAGGAGTCAGAAGTGCAGTCTGCTCAGTGGTGGTAAAAGTGCTATTACTTGCAAACATCAAAAGATTTTCATGGATTCTTGACATTTACTGTGGTATTTAATGTGCTTAGGATGGTAGGATTGTTTGGAGTTTAAAAACTAAGAGCAGATCTTCCAGGTCTTAACTGGCTGACAACAAGGGGAATTATTGCCCATTTGATGACTCCTGAAGACAAAGTCATAAATATGCCAACAAGAAAACAAATTGCTTCTCAGTGGGGTGTTATTAAATCTAGGCAGGGTTACCTGCAAAGTCTCAGGTTCTGTCAGTCATACAGGTAGAAGTTTTAATGATACTAACTGGTTTTTAATTCCTAAATCAGCAAAGATCTCAAGAAAATATCTATTTTACTACACTATTCACAGATCCTGGTATTTAGAGGGTTACCTGTGTTTGCAAAACAATGGCTATCCCATTGAACAACTCAGGAAGGCCTTGCTGTTGAGCAGAGCAAGCTGCCTACAGACCTTCCAAATGGTACTTTGCCCTACCTTGCCCTACCGTCTTGCTCCAAAATTTGTGGTATGGGAGCACACTCCAACACCTGTGTATGTTCAGTGGAAAGATAATTCTGCTGTTCAATGTGATGTGCTAGAAAGAAGATAAGTGTAGGTACATGTTCATGTTTGTGATGAACTTTGGCTCCTCTTCTGATAATGGCTTGGTGTTGAGGAGAGGAAAAAGAAATACCAAAGTGATGCTCTGCTTACTCCCCAGAGTCTGGAAAAAATTATCAGTGGTGAAATCTCTCATGGCGTTCTCATTCTTGAGAAGTGGCAGAAAGCGCCCTACCTTGGGATTTTTTGAGAAACAATATGGAGTAATATCACTCAAAGAGATGCATGTGGGGGAACCATGCCAACTCTGAAACTGAATTATTGCACTCCATTTAAATGAAGCCACCTGGGCGCATCTCTAGTTTGTAGACTTCATAGCAGCTTGACTTGATTTACAGGTTCACGCTCCGGCAAATTCAGTCTCTCCACCACTGCCTCATTTTAATTAAAAACATAACTGACCAAACCATACTTCCTTCTGCAACTGAAATCCTCTTTTCTTGAGGGCTAAGACATGAACCCAGACAGCCTTCTTGGGGGGGAGAACTCTCTTAAGTCACAAAGTGGTGCAAAGCCAGTGGCAAAGATCTTCTTAACCTACAGGCTGGGAAGCAGGACATGTAGCAGGCAGGGAGGGCTCTTTCAACTATCAAAGGCAATGCATTGAAAAAACAGTTGGTCAGGGCCTTCCCCATTTTTTCTCAAATCCACTATCTTACTTCTTTTCAGATAAGTGCACCTGCACTCATTTCTCACAAACTCATTTTTTCATAAAACAGAGTCCATCTATATTTACAGTAGAATGTAGAATAATAAATTGCCTAGTCTGCTGCTAATCATGGAGAAAACGAGGAAGCTGAAATTCCAAGAGAGAAATTTACTTAAGCATAAGAAGTGCAGAACTAGATCTTACATGTAAAATTTCTTGTTAGTTTATGCTTCTGGTTAATTGTCCCTGTTAGGGGAATATAGTGTCAAGGGCTTCCAAAACAAAAGATCGTCTTTTAAAATATACAGTCAAAGGCTTTCAGGTATCTGAAAACTTAAAGTACACGCTTTCTTTAAAAACAATTAATCTGCATCATGAACATTTCTTCTCACTGATTCCACGTATTTTTCCCTATGCCAAACATGCATAACGTTGCCTGGCAAAAGTTCTAGCTCTCTGTTTCATTTGACATTTTATCAGACTGGACTGTAAATCTTTTGACCTGGCCCTATTATTTTCTTTATTTAAAATATTTAGTATATGCTACATAATGAGTTACATTTTACCAATAATAACTGGTTATCATTCAGATGTCTTTCAGAAAATGCTCAGTCTAATATATTTTAATCTGCGTTTTTATACCTTCTCATTCCTTTACATTCGCTCTATTACTTTATTATTCTGTAAGTCTGCTTTCCTATCCTCCAGAACTGCTTTTGTTTTTCTTGTTGGCCTGGAATTAACAGTGTAGGTCAGGAAGCAATCAAAAATTTGCTGCCAGATTAGGGTTTTGTTGTTGTTGAAAAATAATGATTTACTATCTCCATTCTCTCTTTCACTTTCTTTTCATCCTTTTCTCTGCCTGCTGTTTTTTCTCCTGTCAGGCTTCAAGCTGAGACTATGCTCTCTAACATTTTCTAGTTCATTGGAGGTCATTAGCAAACAGCTTCAGAGGAGCTAGACAGCATGTTTGCTCTCTTCATGTTGCTGTATTTCAGTTTCTGATAGGACAGAATCTATTAAGATCTTATCGTGTACTCTTCTTTTCACATAAGTTCTTTGTTCCTTATGATCTATGGAAAAAAAAAGTACACACATACTGTCTCATGCTTTCACAGCTGAAAAGCAGCAGAGCCACAATTTCAAAGGTAAAAAACATGCTACTATATGCAGATATTGGCATATGTCTTCACATCATTGATGTGCACACCCAGACTAGAGTCAAATTTGTGATCAGATGCAAGTAAATTATAAGCTCTACGTATAATAAAATACATGCAAAAATACAGGTGCAATTGTAATGCATAAAGCCTTGAAAATCTGCCCCACTGTGTGTTTTTATTGTTTACTTTCCCAAGTCACCACATTCTTACTACAAGCTTGGTTTAGGCCCTGCCAAATTCTAGAGACTGTTTATCAGGTCCTTCAAGCCTGCCAGCTCCTCCAGCTAGGCCTCTGGAATACAAAGCCATCTAAGTCTTATAGATCCAACACAGAATGAGATGTGGAACTTTTAAAAAGAACTGCTACGAGTGCATTTTCTTCACAGAGAATGGCATTCCACTGAGGGGCTTTCACATTTGGAATGATAAGCAGGGAAAATCTTGATAAGGTCAGGAAATAGAAAAATAAACTATTCAAATATTGGCTTAAGAAACTATTAACAAGTGAACAGTATTGTTCAGAGACAGGTGTTTTCTGTGGAGGAAACAACCAAAGCCCAAAAGATCAAGAGAAGGAGGCAGCAGCAGCAAAGGACTCTTGCAGATTCTGCAGAAAGAGGTCATTTGTGAAAACAAGAGTAACTTATGAAAGCATACAGAAGAAAAAAACCAAACAAACTATTTCATTCACTCTTTCAATAGTGTTAGCAGAATTTGCATATCCATCCCTGTTTCACAGGCTTTGAAATTTTGTTTTTCTTCAGCTGTTTTTCTTATCATTTTGGCATGTTTTCTCATCACACACAGCTCTTAGACACTCTTGCTGGCAGACTGCTGGCATCTTTCAGCTGCTCTCAGGCCTGCCCTTTTAAATCTCCCAGCTGCCTCTCTTACCCCTCATAACATTACTGGCCTACCCATCTTGTGTATTTTTTTAAATAATTTCCAGCTGTCACATTTGGTGCTCTAGATACTTTCCATTCTCTCCCACTGAACATGGTATTTTGGAGTGTTTCTGTGGGCTGATGGGATGACAGAAGATTTCCAAAGCCTTTTTCTGCCCTAACAGGAATCTAATCCAAGTCCTTTCAAGATTTTCATGTACCCAACTGAAAAGTTCTTTTGGCTATTGGTGAATGCTGGGAAGCTGAGAGAAGGAGGGGAACATGGTGCTAAATCACCAAGGTGGTAAAAACACAATGATCCGTGATCAGATGATCAAATCTCACCTCTTGCTGTTTCACAGATTTCATGCATCTTGTTCTCTGTTCTCTTAAGTACTGCCGATCTCCCACATTGTGTCCAAAACCTCTGAAATTTAGAAGAAATTTCAGCTAATTTCAGCTCACAATCTAGAATCACTAGCCCAACAGTATCCCTGATCCTTACACCACTCTTGCAGACTGCTGCTTCTGGAACTGACATAAAAAAGGCTCTATGTATGTTTAAGAAACATACTTTGGTATACGTGAATCCTTTGACTTCCATGCGCAAGAAAAAAACTTCATACACAAATTCCTCTTAAATGTGTGACAGTTTAGACACACACACTCATGTGTTCTTACACACTTTAAGAAGCAGGTAATGCTTTCATGGTATCTTGCCTTAGTAAAATTTTGACCCAAACCTGTATAGTTACAGGAAAATCTAATTGCCATCCAATTAAATGGACTCAAAAATAAATTTCAAAGCTATTTGCTCTCCTTTTTTCCATATTTCAGCAAAAGTAAAATGAAATCTGGCCATGTGAAGCACTTAAATGTTATGGAATCCTAACCGGGTTTTCAGCAAGCTCCCTTTTAACAATGTCACTTGAATAAATGTGCTTGAAGTTCAGAAAAGAATAATAATTAAAACAAAACAAACAAACCCCAAAGATCTTATCTGCATATCTAATTTTCTATCTGATTCACCCAGGGCTGTTCCTTTTGAATCAAGACCTTTTCTTATCCAGGTGGAAGCTCAGATTTATCTGCTGGAGAGGCCTGGGTGAGGAATCTCTCTGCAACAGGTGCCCACTGTCCACAGATGAGCCACGAAAAGATGTGTTGGCATCCAGCACTTGCTTTGAAATAGGTAATGAACTCATAAAATCCATTTATAAATATCACGCCAGGCTGCAGAATGGGGCACATGTTTGGAAGGGCCTGAGACAGGAACCCTCCTTTACCACTGTGGAGGAAGGCTCCTCTGCTCATCCTCTTCCCTTTTCTTCTTTGAAACCTCTGGTGCTGGGAGAGGAAAAAGGACTTCTGGATTTGCCCACTTATTCTCAAATTGTGAGAAGGAGAAAGGAACTGTATCCTGAGGCTTTGAAAAACACCAAGAGGAGCCTGCAGTTTAAGAACAGGTTTCATCACTGTAGTGGTCAGGACAGAAGCAAGTACAGAATCAGCAGGACAAAGCAGAGCCTGGAAAAGAGGTTACAAACAGAATCACAGATGTTTTCATACTGACTGAAAACTGTTTTCCTCTCAAGGGGTCTAGTGGTCTTCTCCACAGCCCAGTGAAGTAATTGAAAGTTCTCCAGATACCATCAGAGAACTTTGGATCCGGCCTTGTGGACTTGTCTTCAGACTAGATGGTTTTAATAAAGTCCATTAACAGATGTTTTCAAACACTTCTAAAGTCAGGACAGCTGTGGTATATTTGCAACACACAAGATTGTTATCAGACCTGGGAAAAAAATCCCGTGTTCCTTTTCAGTTTAGTTTCTGGTGCTTGCAAAAATCTTTTCGGATAAAAAGAGAAAGAATTTGCAAGTCAGCCCACGAAATAAAGGAGAATCAAATTCCAAAATTAACTAGGCCATCATCTAGCACATGCAACTCTCCATACCTTCCAAGCACTATCAATACTCTAAAAAGAACCCTATTAATAAGAAATGTTGTTATTTGGAATACACTAAGCTGGGGTTGCCTAGTTCCAAAGAAACCAAATATGCCGACCGTGACACAGCACTCTGAACTTTCCACATGAGATCACCAGATATCTTTGACAGTGAGAAATGAGAATGGGATTATATATTCTGTATACAAAATACAGAATCACTTTCTGTATCTAGGGTTACATCAAGTTAAATGGTAAGAACGGGCTCAAGTACTTTCTCTCGTTGGCGGGGGGGAAGACAATAAGATATATGTACTTCCCTTCCTACAATGAATTAGACAAGTATTCTCTGATGATGCTAAACACTATCATTCTGTATCTTACATCTTCCAGTGGTGAATACTGTAGTTCACTGCAAAGCAGAACTTGTTTCTAATAGAGAAAACTGTTAGTCTTTTCCACAGGCCTAACTTTAGGAGAGTTAATCTCCCCAGTCTTGCTCTGTGATCAAGAGACACATAGATCCTCTGAATTACTGTCAGAGGAGCCTCTTTCTGCTAATTGTAAAAGGATGCAAGGGGGACTAGCTCACCTAAGTTAAAGCTTGCTTCTGTAGATTCTTCACCCAGTTTTATTTTTATCATCTATGTAAAATATTTTCTGCAGATTTTCTGTTTTTCAAATAGAAATATAAGACAGGGATTGCCTGGCTCTGCCTCTCAGATTAGAACTGAACTAAATCCTAAAGACAGTTCATAGAGACAATCATAAAAGCAATATTGCAACACAATGAATTATGAATGTGTCGTATCAACGGCAATGATACTCTGCTGCTAACTCACAGAACAATCACCAGCAGTCTTAAGGATACAACTTTCACTATGATATCAAATATTGGCAGTAAGAAATAATAGCAAGCACAGCCTGTGTTTAGATAGACCATTCAAAACCATTGGAGGAAAATGTTCACAATATATTTCAAGTAGTTTCCATTTCAGAAAAATCAAGATGATTTTGTGAAAACTGGCATTTGAAATTATCAAAATGTCTATTGTAAAAAGTGGCACCTCCAGTAAATAGCTTATTAAAGAAGAAAAACTTGTCTAAGAAGAAAAGAAAAATGGAAGAAACATCTTCCACCACATTTTTCATTGTTTGAAACGAAGTTTTCTACAGAAAAAATCATTAAACCAAAATTCTGTAAGTATATGGACCATTTAAATGTTCTTTTATGAGAGTGAATGGAGGTGCACAGGACCTCTAAGTGCCTGGAGAGAAGGACAATATTTTTGTTTTGGTTAATTTTCAAGTCTCACTTTTCAATAAATCTGGTGTCAGCATCTAGTTAATGGAGCTGACGCAGCATGGATGCTGTACAATGTTTATATTACATGTGATACATATTTCCACATAGCTTTTGGAAATGAACATTTGTAACTCTAAAAGCCACAGACTGTAAGTCAAGAACAGATGTCAGTCTTTAATCTCTATAATCAAACAGTAAGGTATGAAAGAACAGAAACAATTAACCAAATATAATAAACAATTTCACATAATTGCATATCGAATTTTATCTCACGAGTGCTATGGGATACCAAACACATACATAACACATTCATTTTATGCACTCCACATGCATTTTTTTGCATATTGGTTATCTTATTTTCATCAACACATTATTTTAGTGTTGAGACAACGTTGCCTGTTTTCACTTACACACATGTAGATGAACACAGCTGCTTAAGTCTTTTCCACATAGCCTTTTCCTCAACATTTCTATTGGTTCTGGCTTATTACTTTTGCTCACTGTGGTGTGAATATCTGCGCATGCATCCGCATGTGGACTGAGAGCCAGACAACGCATGGAATGTGAAAGATGCGCAGGCCAGGTAACTAACACAGGTGTGGTAGCGCAAAGCTGCAAACGCCTCAGATGACTGTGTGCAGGAGGGGAATTTCAAATAAACTTGGTATCAGTGGGCCAGATTTTATCCTTGTGTAGCTTTCACTGACTTTGTCCTGTGAGATGCTGTTGTGGCTGTTCTTTGAAAAGGAAAAAAACTGCTGGAAAAACACAGACTTTTTTTTTTTTCCCCACAATAAAAAGAGAGGAGCAGATTATATAAGTTCTTTCAAAATACTTGAGCTGGAATTGTTGCAGTTTTAATGGCCACTTTTACCTTGCCAAGACAGTGGATCAATACAGACTGCCTGTTTGCTAAATAACTTCTCTTCAGACAAATGAAGGCAGCAGGCTTTTTCTGAATGAGTAGTCACAGTAAATCCATAATCTTGAAAGACAGAGTATTTTGGAAGTTGTGAAAAGGCAGAAAAAGCTCTTGCATATAGGTGAAATGATTGCTGGAAAGTTTCGGTTCCTCATAAAGCTGCACTGGAATTTCACAGCTGATCATGGATCATGCTGTAAAATCCAACATTCCCCCAATTACTGAAAGACAGCAATTGTATAAATTTAAACATCACGTTACGCATCACCACGAATCTCCCTCCTCTTTTTTGGACAGCACTACAAGTGTCCTGTCAGAAGATACAACCCACAGAGACAAACCAGTGTTTACAGCTACAACACACATGTGGAGCTGGTAACGGCGAATCCCATTTCATCCTGCACAACATGAGCCAAAATAGCCAGCAGTGCTGCCAGACTCAAAATACCTCACTATGCCCTTCTGATCATACCAAATGACGGGAATTCCACAAATTCAACTCTGTCACCCTTCTGAAACAGATGGAACTTGATGGGGAAAGTATCATAAAACAACTGAAGAGCCAGTTGTATCACAAAACTTGATTTGAGCCAATTGAGCCATCTAAACAGCAAACTGATGTATATTCCCCTGCTTTTTTTGCCATGGATGAGAACAATCCACCTTTATTCACTACATATATAGTTACTGATACACAGGTTTGATGACAAGTTATTCCTTAGAGCACATAACAAATTCTAGGTGAATGTGTTTGTGCTGAGCTGCGACGCTGCAGAGGTATCTGAACATGGAACCTGCAGCAGCCACAGGTATCACTGGGACTCTCAAGTGCAAGTTATTGCTATAAAGACCACTGCAAAGTTCAGCCACTGAGCTTTTGATCCACAGCATTTAGTCTGTGACTCACATAGGAATCTGACATATTCATACCTTACTCTGCTGTAAGTACCTTGATTGAGGCTTCTGAGGTTAATAAAAAATTAAAAGAGTAACATATTTTATTCAGAGCAGCCCATCATTCATCGATCCTTGTCAGCGCAACCTCGGAGCTCCCACTTTCCAATGCCATATCTGTGTCCAGCCTCTGAATTCCAGGTTTATTAGGAGGTACGTATGAGCACGACTGCACAGTTACTGACAATATTCAATATAGAAGCCACTGTTGATTGGCACGTATTTTTGCTAGTTACATAAATAAAGTTTGAAGTCATTAGCAGCATACACATTCCTAGTTTCAGATTATATTTCGGTGAAATAACTGCATGAATTCTGGGTCAGATGTGCAGTGGCTATAAATCAATAGATTCCTGCAGCTTTCAGTATAGGTCTGGAAACCTAGAAGAAATGAGAATCTGATCCAAAACATTTAATGGGTAAAAAGAACTGTTACAGGTAAGAGTCTACTTCTAAAATAATAACAGAAAAATTCACATACTTATCTCCAAAGATACATTAGCTGATGAATACTATCCAAAGACACAGTTCTTGTGCTAAACAGGTACCCTAATCTAAGATGCAAATAAACAGAAATAAAGAAAAGAGAGGTTTAGTACAATAAAATATTCAGCTTCTGCAGTCTTTTCAGTATTAATGTCAATTTATCTCACAAAGAGAAGTTTGAAGGAAGAGGATGGGAAGACCACGTATTTTTTCTGGCCCAAATTTAATCTTCAGTTAAACCCAAGAAGCCCCAAGCCACTGCCAAAGCCAAATGGCCACCCCAAGCCACCCGCAACTGTCAAAACATTTCTACGAATGTGTTTAAAGTAAGTGGTAATGGCCTATCCAGAATTTGTACCCCAAAAATGCTCCCCTAAAATAAAAGCAATAAACCCCTGTTTAAAAGCTTAAAAGCTCTATGGCATAGGAAAGAATGAGGTAGCAATAATGAGGTGTCAGTAACGTGGATATTTTTTGATCCCAAGCTAATTCAAACCATTGAAAGATCGTTCCCTACTGTAACAAATAAGTCCCATCTCGCCTCAACTTTGAGCCAACAAAAGAACAAGCATGAAAATGGGAGAGAGACTTGTACAGAACCAAATCCTATGAATGCATCTAGGAAATGTGCATTAAAATTGTAAAAAATTGGAGATAATGTAGAGGGAGCCACAGAATGAATTTTAAGCACTTTCAATGCTGAGTTTACTTCCATTGTACTGAAATCACTCTCACTTTATGAAACTCCATTCAACACACAAACTGTGCCTGAAACAACAAAAAGCAGTATCTTGGCCAAGTTTCCTAAGAGATCTGCGGATAAGACCACAAAGCTTTAGTCTACAGGGAAAAGCAGTTGACTTGGCAAGTCTGTTTGTGGCATGCTGACCTTTTTTTCAGAAAAGGTCACTGTGGAGTCAGGTTCCTGAACTTCCCAGGGATTCTGCAGCTCTAAAGCCGGGGATCTTTTTAGACTGTAGCATCATGATAGCCTAAAGCAACATGAATTAGGAAGCCTGTTTTTTTTAATTCCCACAAAACCTTTTCAGAAGTGCAGGAGCGATCAGAGGTGGTACCAATCCAGTTCTCGGTGATCTGCAACCGTGACCATTGCTGAAAACCTCAGCAAGAGCACATAAAACCAGCTGCACGCAGGTGAAAGGCTGAAGGTTTCAGGATTTACGCAAGGAGGCCTGATTGTCTGTTGTGTGCTCTGAGCACAATTATGAGAGTTTAGCTTACAGTGCTATCAAGTTGGCTCTTTTTGTTACATTCAATGCGCTTGGAAAAAAAGGGTCAGTGAATTTTTTTTCCCAATTATTTTTAGTGGAAGAAAAGCGCATTATACACCTCAGACTGCAGGAATCGGGTTCTAAACCATGGCAGATTATAATAAATTGATTTGCTAAACAGGCAAATAGAAAGAAACCCTGGAGATTTTTTTAAGCAAGAGAATGACAGACAGAAACAGGTTTAACACTGATACTACATTAAATCTTAAATTAGGTGTGCAAAGCATTTTGGTTTTTCAGGGTGTGGCTCCAACATGGAATGATCAAACCAGTTTCTAAAGAGGTAAAAACCCCGTGATTAGAATGATTGTATTAAAGAAACATAGAATAACTCAGACACAGAGTTGTAGATGCTATAAATAACATTATTATTAATTCCAAAGGAGCGCTGCAATTATTTAAAATTTTCTAAAAAGGGCATTTATTTTATATACTTTATATAATGTTTATATTTATCTTTGGTTTATTTTTTTTAGGGTACATCATATTAAGAGTTTAAATAAGTCAGAAGAAACTGCATGAAAGGACCCCCTTGCTAAAATGAAAAATAATTTTGGACAAAAAAAACTTAGGGGCAGGTGGAGTAGATAATCTCAAGAGGTCCCTTCCAACATGAACAATTCTGTGATTCTCTGATAGATATTTATATATATCCTATGTTATAGACCTTATGCTATATACCATATATAACATAGATTACACATTATATAGTTATTATACATTATATTTTACATATTCTACATAGCGTGCAAATAAAAGTAAAGAAAAGCTAATGTGGTTTTCTTTAAAAAAATTACAAACTAAAAAAGTATTAGCAAAGAGAAACAGAGAGAAAAAGGGCTATTTCTGTGTTCTTTACTAGGTATTTTAGCAGCACACCCTCCAATTCAATGTGTATAATGACAACAGAGAAACTACTATGACTATCAGTACCGCAATTCCTTATCCAAAATAGATCACTTGTGTGTACATACATACACACATCCATATACACGACAAACCAGTCCTAATATAATACTGGTTCATTTGTACTTCTCATCCTGCATGCAGTCACACCTTTCCAGCTATTCTGAAGCTCGTGAATATTGCATAAGGAGGGCTGGAAAAACATCTCTAGCATTCAAGGATTTTCAAAAAGAGAAACTGCAACTGCTTTTCAGCCAAGCGTGAGCACCAGGCTGAACCTACCGCTGCTGCACAGAAACTGAGTAATGGTGCCCTGTGCAGGTGGAGCGTGGGAGGTGGAATCCACAGCCAGTGAATGAGGCTGCTGGGCAAGACACGCACCCCCTGCCACCCACACAGCAGCTGCTGCCCCTGCTCCTGTCAATAGCCCCATTATCTGAAGGGGACGAGCTTTCTTCAAAGGTGAGCTGGTTCAGCTGCACAAAGGTTTAAGGACATTTTTTACTGATATTTTTGCTAATTATTTGCTGAATTACAGCACCCGCCTATTAAATAAAGGTAGCGACTCAGCTGAGTTCAGCTGGAACAGGAGCGGACCCCTAAGGACTGCCACCTGCTCTTCCAGATCAATGGCTAAACTTGTGCTGACTTCAGTCATCCTGGATCAAACCTGGGGCTCTCCCTCAAACAAAACTGGACTAAAATCAGCAGGTGTTTTGCTCAGAGAGGCTCCTGTATGACCTTCCAATTGCTAAAAATGGCTCCAGGACACATACAGATGCATACTGGCAGTGCCCATCTTCTATTTAGTGTCTGTACTGAAATGTGTATTTGAAAGAGGCCTAAACACTTCTGAGGATCTGAGCCTTTGCTCATTATCCTGTTTCAGGTCAGTATTAGGAAACATCAATATATATGCGCATTTTTACTTCTACATGAAACTAATTGTTCTAATGCTTGTCATTTGTTGGCATCCAGCCAACAGTCAGAAATGTGATACGGAAACTTCAAATCTAGGTTTGGGTTGTACTCCTAAATACGACTGTTTGCATTTCAGAAAATGAAAACATTACAAAGGTTGCGATTAATATCAAAATAAAGCAAACAAATCATAGTCCCTTCTGTTTTGCTTTTATTAACTGAACAGTAAATGACCCTACAAAACACGCAACCTTTTGGCTGGGACCTGTATAACACAAAGATCAGGACACCAATCAACAAGTCAACCTTGAACAACTCCCATATGTGGAGCACATCAGCTTCTCTACCACATATGTTCAATAACATTAATAAGGGGCTTAGGGAAGATCTGTTCTGAATTCCATGAGAATTCCTGAGGAAGATACACTTCAGAAGTATTTCAACTTCTTAAACATTATTACATTGGCACTGGTGAAACATTATAAATACTGACAGATGACTCAGGAAGAGGGGATTTTATATGTTGCTCACCACAATTGATGATGGAGATCTGCCAATGGTTCCAAGACTGTTAATGTGGGGACCCTCTTCTCTTTTGTTTTCCCAAAAGATTTCAGTCCATTGTTTCTCTAACACATTTTATTTCCCTTTTATTAAGTGCTATACAAAAGAAGTCTCAACAATTCATTCCTTGCTCCCTGATGTAGCCCCTAACGTTGCTTATGGCTGAGGTATGCACACAGGAGATCAGAGAAGCCAGAGACAAACCACTCAACCATGCTGAGGCAACCAGCCACAGGTAAACACCACCATTTTGGCTGACTGTTACAGGCTGAATGAAGCCAGCGGCTGGAAGAGGGTGACATTTCAGGATTGGTCACCTCAGCTACAAGCAAAAACCTTTTATATGCTGTGGCATAAATGTGCGCCTTTAATACCGGTTTGACTTTGTAAATATATTCTTCATGGTGATACACAACTATTTTGGTTATTACCATTTAATGTTTTAAAGAAATAAAGCTTTGAAATTACACTTTGTAGGAGCTGCAATGCCTGAGTCTATCTTATACTGGGAAAATGAGATGGAGCTGCTTACAGCAAAGACTTGGAGATATCCCAGCTCAGCAGCTGGGCTGTAGAGGCAGATCATAGAATCATAGAATCATAGAATCATTTGGGTTAGAAAATACCTTTAAGATCATCGAGTCCATCTGTTAACCTAACACTGACAAGTCCACCACTAAACCATGTCCCTAAGTGCCACATTTACACATCTTTTAAACACCTCCAGGGATGGTGACTCCACCACTTCCCTGGGGAGCCTGTTCCAATGCCTGACAACCCGTTCCATGAATGAATTTTTCCTAATATCCAATCTGAACCTCCCCTGGCACAATTTGAAGCAATGATGAAAGGTCTCTCGCTAATCCGACACGTACATCAAATGTATAACAGTAACCTACTGAAAGTCCTTAAGAAGTGCTTGTAGGCCACAGACTATCTATGAAGGTGCTCCTGGGTTCTTTCCTTTCCATCTAAAATATTTACATTTTAATCTAGTAGGATATACAGGAATTTACATTAAAAGTTCTTTTATCAACTATTAGTCAGTTGTTTCACAAATACTATAAACTGCATTGTATTTACTGTTGAATATTTATTGTACTCTATGCATTTCTGTTTCCCTTCAAATCCTACATACACTGTCAGTTATATTAGCTCAAGACTAAATATAAAATCCTCATTATATTTCTCTCTTATGCTCCTTTTTTCATATTATGTGATAAGTCAGTTACCTTAAAAGAAATCTATACACAACCAAGAGTGTTTTTTCAGAGGTACCAATATAACTGAAGGAGAATCTAAACTGAAGTTCTTATTTATCCCAAGGCTTTATATATTTTTAATGTTCATGGTCTAATTCATAAATCAGCCTTAGAATGTTGTTTTCCTTTCTCTTCCTTTATGAAGACACAAGAATGGCACATCTGATGGGGGATTAAAAGAGAATTCTAAGATGAATTATTCAGGACAGCAAACAATATTCTTTTCCAAATAAAATGATCAATTTTAGAAATATGGTGCAGTAAGTACAGAGCCTGTTTAAGTAGAGGAATGCAAGAAAATAAGAATGAAACAAACAAATCGTTTTGAAACAAAAATATTATTTCTGATACTTAAATAATTTTCCTACATTTATTCAAGTGAAACATGAACCCAGAAATACAGGGTGAAGTGCTGACCCTGTTCATCAGTGACAAAACACTCATTGACTTGAGGGGAACCACACCCCCTCAGTGTGAAATATTTATAGTTCCTTCTAATCCATTTTAGGCATTAAATTTAAATATGTTTTGTTCCTTTTCTTTGTTCCTCCTTCCCCTTTTGGAAAAAAAAAAAAAAATAAAAGGAAGATAATCTGGCTACTCCAGTACTTGGATTGATTTATCCTAAAACATTTTTTTGCTTTACACTTAGAAGGTTCTTATGAAAGAACAAACCTTTCTTTACTGAACAGATAAAATGGTTCTGCCACAGCTTTATGGGAAAAACATGTACTGAGAAGGACAGATTTCAGAAAAGGGGGCTGGTCTTGAAAAGCTCTCAGAATATTGCAGAAAGATGCAACTCCACTTGCCATGGAGAATATGAAAGATGGAGTGAATGGCTGTACTAGGCTTTGTGCTGCTGTGCCTGATCAGCTCCTTGTACCTAATCTATATAGTCATAATTTGTAAAATAATAATTTAGGCTGACAAAACTGCATATTAATTTAAGCAATATACTATACCTAGGGATCCTTACCAGCAGTCTCATTTCGCAGGAGGATATAAAACTGAGAGATCCTCACTCTTCAAGTCCTCAGCTGAAGGAGAGGTTGAAGGAGCAGAAGAAAATTCACACTGCTGTCGCCTCTGGCATTCCAGTTCTGTATTGGAAAAGCATAAATCACCTCAGTATCTTTCAAGAACTAGGTAAAAGATTTCAAAGACTCACATCCAAAAGTCGTGGTCTTTCCACCTTCTATTCTATTCTATTCTATTCTATTCTATTCTATTCTATTCTATTCTATTCTATTCTATTCTATTCCATTCCATTCCATTCCATTCCATTCCATTCCATTCCATTCCATTCCATTCCATCCTCTCATATTCTCTCCTATCCCATCCTATCCTATCCTATCCTATCCTATCCTATCCTATCCTATCCTATCCTATCCTATCCTATCCTATTATCAACAGCTAAATGGGTCCTCAAAGGACAAGCCCAAGCATGGTGTATATGGCAAGGTAAAGGTCTTTCTTTTCTGCCTGAGTGAACTGATCTAACAGGCACTGAGCACTTATCTCACTTTCCCCTCACCCATCTTGTGTAAAGGAGCTTGGAGATGGAAGACAAAACCAGGAAGGTATGGCATTGCCAGAAAGGGGTAGGAAATGTCACCCAGTAGCTAATTAACCGTTGTGGAAGAACAGAGGAATTCTGTCCCTTTGACTTACTTGGCCTGCAAGGACTGCAGTTGGGGTTATGCTATTTAGGAACCACTGTCTGAATAAGAACACTGTCTAGTTAAGTGCTTGGAAAAACACTAAAACGTCACTGTCAGAATACACATTGGTCATCTGCCCATATTGCTCTTTGATTATATCCTACTAAATGTTCTCTTCGTAAAAAAAAAAAAATTAGTTCACAAAGTTATCAATTTATGAGATTTTACCACAAGTTTTACATAATATGGTGTTTTCCTTAAAGCACCATTTCCTAGAATCGAGTGATTGTGTAATTCTTTTAAACAAAAATTAAGTTTCTAGCCCAGTGTATTGTACAGTAAACCTTGAATTCTTTACTTGATCATTGCCCAACAGCTCAAAAATAGCAACAAAAGGAATCTCACACATCCCCAGCTTTTTAGGAAAAAAAGTTGTGCATGTCTGGATGTTTCAGTACTTCTGCCGCACCAGCTGTCTGGGCTTTCCTACACAACAAGAACATTGATCTCAGGGAATCATTAGTAAATCATCCCAAGAAAAAGTTTAGAACTGACTCTGTGCTTTATGCCCCTAGGGGCTGAAAAAACGTATTTGCAATCTGAATTTACAGGGACAAAGGTAAGCCATGCCAGAACCTTCTCAGCAATAAGCAAAAATGGCTCTTACTGAACATCAGATAAGGGATTTTAACCCTTAGTACATGGAGGGGACTGATGCATTTTACTGATGGTGTACATGCAGCAAGTCTTGACAGGCTCTGGTCATGACATTGATGCCATCACAGACACAGTGATGAAACAAACAAAGCAGCAGACAACAATGAAAAGAATGTCACCTGGTAAAAGAAAACCGTGGCCACAAGAAAACACAGATTGAAAAAAGAGACTCTCACGCCTGACCCATTTGTGCATTCTGAAAGTCACTGAAGCTCCTAAGGATGCTGCGTCAGACTGAATGTGGCAAAGAAGCTGTGGCATGAAGAAGACCATAGTAGTTTTTGACTTTCAGCAGTATTTGGGTATGCTTGCCTTTTCCCCAGCACTGCTTCTATAGGCTTAACAAATCGCAAAAGAGTAGCTCAAGGGGACATGGTAACATTACACTCACATGCTTGAAAATTTGGCCTTCCTCTGATTCTCAGGTAAATCATCCTCACTAAAAGTTCCTTGCAAATTTCTGCCTGTAATTAAATGAAAACCATGAAACTTCACTCAAAATCAGTATCAAAACCCAGTACTGTATAAACCAGGATTTTTACAAAAAATACAACAGAAGCCTGTATCTCATGATAATAAATAGACCGGGCAATGTGAATACTTAGCAGAACTGCGGCCCAAGTCTACAACTTTTACTGAGTAACCTTCCCAAAAGAACAGCTCTACGGAACTGAATTAAACGGCAAAACTACCATTAGTAAAAGTAGTCACAAAGATTAGTATTTGTGAGATCAGGACATATTCCCCTTGGATTCAGCAAAGCCCTTAAACATATACTGAATTATAAACAAGTGAGTAATTCCATCCCTATGTGACAAGCTGCTTAAATACAACTGGAATGCCTAAGTGCTCTGCTACACAGGGATGCCATTACTGACATACTTAATGATAAGCACGTGCTTATTATTTAACTTTTTATGTTGCCATGCCTAAAGAGAAGCATACAACTAATTAATGTACAATTATGAGAGTCCACACCCCCAGAGCTTACTGCATAAAAGAGAATAAAAAGAAGAGATTAAAAAAAAAAAAGCAGTAGAGTGATATCTATGAAACTAAATGTAATTTGAATCTGCCATAATCTTATTCTACAGGTGATCAGACTGAATGATGACCGATTCAGCCTTGTTTCACACTAGTTTGAAAGAGGAGAAATAGTCCACTTCTTTGGCAGAATCTTTCATTTTTTCCTGTGTGTCTTGACACTTGATCCATACAAGATACCCACAAAGTGTTCTTCAAAGATCCATCGAGTTAATTAGCTATATGCTGTTTTTCAAATTCTGTAGACTAAACAGCAGATTTGGAAAGCAAAAGGCATCTTGACATGTCCTGGATGCACTCCAATATGATTTAAGCAGATCTAGCAAGTCACACTACCAAGATTTTCACATGACATTCGAATTTATTTTCACGTCAGTAAGTGCTTCTGAAATTTTAATTCATATTATTAATAATATTTTCTGCATTGTCCCATCAAAGATAGACTTCATTAAATCAAAGAAATGAGGGACAATATTTGCGGTGTTCTCCAAACTCATCTGTGAATCAGATAGATGCAACTTGTATCAACAAGGACATTTTACAATCATATACACTGAAAGTCCATTTTCAACAAATACTGAGAAGATAAGCATTAACATTTTCAACAGTTTTCTTCTATGAGAAAACATGTATGCAAATAAAAGATGCACCAGAGCATTTTCTTCTAAGTAGGTTACAATGCTGCCAATCTATAGAGATTTTGATAGCCTATCTCTGAAGCTTCTGACGTGTACTTTGGGATCCCTGCACAACTTCAGAAATACATCCTTCAATAAAAGGGAATAAAACATGCCAGCCTTAGCATAGATTGTCTGCAGCAGCAAAGTCAAAAAGTAGAATGAAAAAAAATTATACAGTTATATTAAATGCCATACGCTACGCTCCATGAGCTACTATTTTTAAATTGGGTAACTACCCACAAGAGGGCTATTACTGCACTTCTTGCATAATTTCATAAGGACTCATAATTTCAGAAGGACTATAGCATAAATTAGAATTGTAAGGGGTTTTTGAATGTTTTGATCCTGAAGTTGGTGACCCTGCCCCCACCAAAAAAAAGTGCACAAATAAAAACTTTTAACTTTTAATGTTGCAATTACTGGCATCAATGTACTTTCTGCTTATAAAATTAAGCAAATATATGAATGCATTGTTAGACTGAGGACAAAGTACTCAGCTCAGAAGTCTGATCTTGCAGCCATTTCTTGCTCAGTGTTTCACTTGATGTCAATGCCAAGCAGTTTGGAAACATATTTTTTATTGCTGCCCAAGGCTTCTTTTTCCTTGATGGGATGAAACAAGAGCATGTCATCTAGTAAATATTTTTGCACGTACAGTATTTTGCAAAGTCCAAACTTTGCACATCTCTCATTCAGTTTTTCTCTTTAGGGGGCTGTTGCTCAACCTGAGTTAATAACTATGAAGTTCTTTATAGAGCTGCCCATTAAGCTCACTTTCATTTATACAGAAACTGCAAAGCTCTCTAACGTTTTCAGGTGCTATGTCTCACATATTTGCATCCCACTGGGTTTTCTCTGTATTGTGAGCTCACTTTACAGTTACTGAATCTTCCTCTTTTCCCTTCTTACCAAATGTATTACTTCATGTTGTTCCCTTTACCTTAGCCTTTTAAGTTTGCCAACATTCTCCTGGGGAAGAGAAAAAATAACTTGTTTTGTGATGAAAGCACTAGAAGTTGGGCGCAAAGATGTGTTAGAGGGAACTTGTTTTAGACGTGTGGCATCTGCCAGTGTGGTACTCTCATAAGACTTTCCATGGAGATGAAACGCCCAATGATTTTTCCTTTTTTTCTGTGTGCTTGTGGTGTAAATGGATGATGAGCAGTGCTTGACAGTGCTCTTACAGCAAGAGCTTGTAAAACTTTTCTTAACTACATTACTTTTTCCTCAAATTAAACTGATATTCTACAAAATTCAATTGCATTTATCATCCTAAACTTTCCACTCATCATGCTGAAACTGCACAGATGTAGGGATTATTTTTTCTCTCCAAGTTATATGGAATATGGACCTTGATTGAGCTTTAATCTAAATGTAGTAGCTTCACAGTTTCTTAATCCTTTTGATTTCTGGAAGATAACTTCTGGGCTTGTTTCTTGCTTCTCTTAAGTAGTTTCTGTGCTCTGTGCATTTTTGCAATCAGGTCTTCAATTCCATACTGCTCTTTTCCCTTTTGGAAAGCTTGGCAAGACCCTCTGGTTTAAAACCTGTGCTGTTCTACTGATTTTATCTGGCTGTTTATAAATGCCAAGGAGAAGTAGTTCTTTTCACTTTGTACAGAAAGCTGCGGCACTGATATTATTTTTTTTTGGCGATATCCAATGTCAATTACATCGACTGCACTAGTGAGTTTGGATCCCAGACAGATCCTTGTAGTTAGTTTTCTTTTGCTTAATGTTGTTTTTAGGCAAGTGAGGTCTGTGAGCTTCTGTTAACTATGGCATCCTTGTTAAAATACGACTTTCCTCAGCCCTCATTTAACTGCTGCACAATTCAAACAAATCTTTATGTTCCATATTTTATAGTGGTGTTGTTAAGTGATCAGAAATGAAACACAAAGTCTTCAAAAATAAGCTCTATATTTGACAGGGAAGAGTGCTACCGATTTTCACACCACCACATGGTTGACTTGAAAAATACATGTGTTCATTTTTATTATCACTAACTAATGAATCATTTTTCCATTCAAGAGCAAACTGTTCCTTTAAAGGCTGTGAATTTGTGGTCTTCTCCCACAGAGAAGCTGTGCAGAAAGCCAGCTCATTTGACACTTGGAGGCGAAGCAGATTTCAGGTGGATGATCAGATGGCCCTTGGGACCTTGTGGTGATGAGCACTGCGTTAATTGCAAAACACCTGGGCTAAGGACTAGCGTGAAGCCCACAAGCCTAACAAGGCCTAGGCATGAGGGTTTGCCGGCTAGGAGAAGTCCCGTTTTTCTGGGTGCACGGAATGAAGGCCCCACTGTGGGCCAAGTTGGTACGGTTTAGTCCAGCTCTGCGTAGACAATAAACTTGGTGTACGTGAGCCTGCCCTCAGCCTCCGCTGCCACGCGAGGGGTCTGTTGGTTTCCACACCAACCCCGCTCTCCTTTCCCGGCGTGGGCTGGGGTGCTCGCATTCCCCTCACCCCAGTGGTGCCCGATGGGCCAGCAGGGCCACCATGGCTGTGGCCCTGGCTGCCCCTGCCCTGGCTGCCCCTGGCCAGGTGCCTGCGCTATCCCCGGCTCCTCGGCGATGCTCCACCGCTGCCATTTCCCCTCCGGCTCCCCGCCGCCGCCGAGAGCCACCTCTCCCTCTCTCTCCATTTTCACACTCCACCCACTTTTTGCTTTTCTTTCTCCATCTCTGCCACCGTCTCTCTCTCTTTCTGGACTTGTCTTTATTTGGCACTCCCGGAAGCCGCCGGGCATTTCTCTCCCTGCCTGCCCGGGCAGCTGATGTGACTGACTGACACCGGCTCCCGCTGAGGAGGAGGAGGAGAAGGAGGAGGAGGAGGAAGGAAAGCAGAGGCGAGGGAGGGGGGAGCGAGTGACCGGCCACAGATTTTCATTGCAGAGAGGAGGGGAAAAAAAAAAAAGCTACACGGGTCATCAAAACAGGTAACTCAAGAGCAGGCTGCGGCGGGAGGGGCGGGATGCGGGGAGCGGCCCGACCTCCCCCCCGGCCCCGGGCAGGCTGGGGCGGGCCTGGCTCGGCGCGGCCGGGGAGGTGGGTGCGCTCCCGCCGGCGACAGCGGACATCTTGGGGAGGGGGGGATAGCGATAGGGGGGTTGTCTTCGGGATGTAGCCGGGGCCGAGGCCTGCGGGGCGGCGGCGTCAGTGCGCGGAGCGGGCGCTGCCCTGGGCGCGATGTGGGTCAGGGCCCCGCTGCCCGCCCGGACCCCGCTCTGCCCCTCATCCTCCCTCCTGTCACCTGCGCCCGGAGAGCCTCCCCCACCCCCCGGGGGAGAAATGCAAAGAGGCGCGGGGGACACGTAATGGTAGCGGGGGGGAAAAAAAAAGAGCAAAATACCACAGCAGCTGAGGGATCTGCTTTGGGGCTGAAGCCGGACCTGCTCCGCCAAGCCCCTGGTCAGCGCCGGCGGTCGCCCTGACGGACTGACGGACTGACGGACTGACTGCCGGGGGGCTTTCGGCTGTGCCGGGCAGCCCGGCTTCGCGACACGTTACTAAAAATGCCCTCCGCTCGTTTATGCAGACCTGTCAAGCGATGCCGATCTTGACTTCTCTTAATCAGCGTAAGATGATCTGATGTTGAGGGAGGCGGCTGCGGTGCGGTGGGGAGCTGGGCTGGAGTCCCCGGTTCCCCCCGCGCCTGGAGCCAGAGGTGCGGATGAGGTGGAGGTGGCTGCACAGCCGGCAGGTTTAGCCCAGAGCAAAGACTTAAACAGCATCTTATGATTAGAGATCTGAAGACAGAACATATACCTTTATATAAAAATGTATAAGAGATTCTCCGAATAGAAGATGGTATTCAGAGGGGGCGGGAGGAAGGCAGAGATGAAGAACTGTGAAGCTTGAGATGCTGCGTTTTGCAATAACTTGACATCTGAAAGGAGTAACCCCCCTGAGATGCAGCCAGCACATAGCCGAGGAGAACTTGTCATGACCCCACCTAAAAATGGAAAATCTGTCCTTTGCTTTGAGGGTGGCTCTGGGTCTGTATCTCAGCGTTACAAGATCAACACTGAGGATTTATATCAAGTAAAATTCAGGTTTCATAAGATATAGAGGTAGTCTTAAAAAGACCATCTGGGGAAGAAAGATTTATTTATATGCATTACTTAAACGTGGTTGTTTACCAATGATGGACAATGTTTTCAGAAAAAAGAAAAAACTACATAGAGGTCAGTCTATTAGGAAATAGTTGGAAGGAGTCTGTGTAGCAGAGGGGCTGGGTGGGATCAATACTGCACGTTTTTATTAATTGATTTCTGAGCCAGGCAAAAGTGGCAGTGGCTCATGGACTACCATGTTTCATTGTTCAGTGAAACTGTAATCAGGAAACTAGTCCTACTTCAGAAACATAACTTTAACAAATATTTAGAATAGCAAAGTGGTAGATAGAAGAGTTGAAACTCAATATAGTACTCTCAGAGCTGGCCTTTTAAGACATTACTGTGAGCTGGATATCCTAATTTTATGCAAATTTTATCTTAACTTTTCCTTTTAATTGCTTATTATGCAAATGCTAATAAACTTTTTTCTGATTCTGTACATTTGCAACACAAGGCTTTCATAACACTGATTCTATTTTGAGCAAGTTAGCACAAGAACAAAGGCAACTCACCTTCTGTAGCAAAGGCAGGCTCATAACAACAATATGGCCCTTTTTGGTCTTGGGCATAACAAAAATGCTAGTCTTCGGAATATTCTTATGATTCATTTGTGTCTTCCCCTTCAAATGAACGCTGCTCAGATGTAGAAGGTGGACAGGCACAATTCCAAATGTAATGAATAAAATATGTTTTCTCAATTTAAAAAAAAAATGAAGAGGATGTGCATTGTTTCCTATGACAGTAGAACCAACCTATGACATGTTTTCATTATTCTTTGTCAGGTGTGGTACTCACTTTAGTGGAGAAAAAGTGCTTCTTGATATACCATAAGGAGCAAGGGTACTAAGAATACATGTATTAAAACACCCCCCATTAGATTTTCTAATCGCAGTGTATAATTGTTATTAACCATGTAAAATACATTGGGGACTCTAGTTAGGGGAAGAAAAATTCCCCCAGGACTAAAACTCATGGGAATCTGAATTAGCAGGTATTGGAAAAGAAGCAGAGCGCAGCAAGGAGGGCTGGAAACCAGTTGGATTGTATTCAGCTCCCAGCCTGGACATTGACTTGTGACATTACCTGGAGCAAGTCAGATCATCTTCCCGTGTTTCAACCTGTGGATTGTCAGTGACAATAACGCTGCAAGAGGTTCGAACTCTAGAGAGAAAAATGCCAGATACTGCCAGATACGTTAAAGAAATGCACGAGTTTTAATATCACGTGCAACAGCAGCAAACCAAGTAGTTGCAGTTGTTGCCTATTAGAACATCTGACTACTTGAAAGAGAACATTCTTTACTTATCATGCTTATTGGGGCAAAACCAAAGAAACATGTACAACAAATCAGGTATAAATTATTGCAGTTATTAAAACAGATGTTTTATTATTAACTGGTTAAAAGATTTTGTTTGATTAAGCACCCTAGTATATTTAAATAATTTTAATTCCTTTCTCTAAACTTTTATGTGCTTCTTTCGTAATAGGAGGAGCAACTGGGAACTTGTAGTTTTCCTGAGGTACAGAATCAGCTCCAGTTGCTCACATATTTTTGAAAAACGAGTAATTTTGGCAGAAATGGTTTATTGGCTCTTCAAATAAGAAATGCGGGGAACTTGGCTATTCTTCAAGAGTGTCACCGCTAGAGCTGTACCAGAATATCAGCACCTTTACTGAGCAGTGTACACTGAGATAACAAAAACACACATAAGCACAGCTGCAGCTATGGCAGAGATTCTGCTGATTCAGCTAGTTCAGCAGGGGCATGGGTTTCGGGGTCACCTCTGTGATCTTTGTCACCATGTTAGCAAGACTTTATGGCATAGACATGGCCTTAGTCCATACACATACTGGCTACTATTGTTTTCATTTCACCTGTGTCTGGAAGGTATCCTGACTATGTCAATTTTCAGGGACTTTTTGTTACCAAGAAAGGTCCCAGTGAGACTACATTCCTGAGTATTTGCTAATAGAAATCGCTCTGTCTGACCCACAATTTTTCAGGGAATAGCAGGCTAAAGAAACACATGTAAAATCCAAAACACCAGTAGTAGTATGCTGAGAATCAAAGGCTTAATGCTTTTGTAGCATACATTTAAAAAAACCCCAAACAGGTATATGCTCAAGTACATAATTGAATTGTATCGTATTTTTCCAAGAAGATATGCTGAGATCCTATGCATTTAAGTTATGTTTTGTATTAGTTTATTTAATTAATTGCTTTTTGGAAGGAATGCAAAGAATGATTTACATTTCTATGTGTAATTCGTCATTGTTTAGAGAGAAGAAACAGCAGAATAATTCACCTAACAGCTCTGGGTCCTCTAGAACAACCATCATAGAAAAACCTAACTTTACAAGCATCTAAGATGGGTCCAGTTTGATCTCTCTGAGCTTCATGATAGCTCGCACTGAAACAGAGGAAGGATAAATAGCCACATGTCTCAGATCTTGTAAGTGAGCAAGGTTGCGTGGATTGTCATTAAAACTCAGGGCCTCTAAGTAGTAACCAGGTTATAGCAGGAAATAGAAAGGTCTTTTTTAGTAGCAGGTGGCCCATTTCATCCCAAATCAGAAGGAAAGGCACAACCCATTGCAGTGCTGGCAACATTGTAGAATCAGCGGGCTGAATTTCAGAAGGGGAGATGGCGAAGGCCTTGAGTTTTTGTGATGAGCATAGATCACAAGCAAGCGGCAGAGCAAAGGGAGTACTCAAAGGGCAAAAGGTTTGCTTCAGCCCCTCCTGGCTGCTGCCATGCTGGAAGAAGGGCCACAGGCTGAGCGGGACAGCCACGATGAGTCTGAGACCAGCCAGCAACAAGCACTGAGATCATAATTGCCCCAGGATGTTCTGGTAAGAGCAAGAACACTCGCTAACTTGGCTCAGGTCAAGCCCAGCTGTTCATGCTTTGGAGTAATATGAATACACAGGAGAAGCAGAGTGTGGAAGTGTTGTGAAGAGGGTTACAAAGTTGGTGAAGGGTTTGGAGAGGAAGCTGTATGAGGAGCAGCTAAAGTCACTGGGTTTGTTCAGCCTGGAGAAGAGGAGACTGAGGGGAGACCTCATGAGGCTACAGGTTCCTCACAAGGGGAGGAAGAGGGGCAGTCACTGATCTCTTCTTTCAGGTGACCAGTGACAGAACCCAAGGCAATAGCAGGAAGATGTGCCAGGGGAGGTTTAGGTTGGACATGAGGAAAAGGTTCTTCCCCCAGAGGGTGGTGGAGCACTGGAACAGGCTCCCCAAGGAGGTGTCACAGCCCCAAGCCTGACAGTGTGCAAGAAGAGACTGAACAATGCCCTCAGACACATGGTGTGACCTGTGGGGTTGTCCTGTGCAGGGACAGGAGTTGGACTCCATGATCCTTGTGGGTCCCTTCCAACTCAGGACATTCTATGATTCTATGAAAGGCCACCCTCTCAGCAAACAAAACCGTTACTAACCTCAGTACTGAATAACTCTGATCTCATCTTTTCTGCAGAAGTAATTTCATATTTTGTGTTTTTTACAGCTTGCAACACTATCTGCTTAATTTTGAGTTTCCCCCTTTGCTTTTTTCCTTTCACATCCCAGAAGTACTGAAACATGCCATAAGGGTGTGTAACTTTGTAGAGTTTCCCCTTGCAGACAGTGCAAATTCAATTTGTCTGGAACCGTAGCATAAAGAATCTTACTGTTCAGTTATGAACTGAAATGAAGCACTTAAATAAAATCAATGCCTTGCATGCAGTATTTTCTTGGTTCAGCGAGGCAGCCTGCTTACATACAGTAATTGGACTTGTGACAGGTAATTAAATGGCTGGTAAGGCCTTTAGGATGCTTGATTACATGAAGAGCACCACACTAATATGTAGTAAATGAGGTGGCTAAGAACATTGTGTTTCTGTTGATTGGAGAGACACTAAAACTCTTACACTTCATTGGAGGGAGAGAATAAAATAAACCAAGACAAAAGACCATGAGCAGTGGTGACATAAAAAGGGAGCATAAAAAGAATAGGAGAATGTACTTAGAAACTGGGTTGCCTTGGTTATTTTGAGTCAATCATGCTTACACAGACTGTCAAGTCTTGACTGCTTCAGTATATCATTAAATAATGAACTTTTTCTTTGTGATCGCAAAATTGATAAGACAGTCAAAATTATTCAGCAAAGGATAGGAGCTCTTCACAGAATTTCCATATAATTAGAAAGTGAACTGATATTGCGGGAGATACTAAGCACATACATTAACACATGACATATTTTAAATAATTCATATTAAATTATCTGAGGCCTAGCCACAGTCCGTGCTATTATTACACTGACTTGTAGACACACAGCTTGATGTGTGCAGTTGCTCACCCATAATTACGGGACTAAACAGGGATGAGATAAGAAATCTAAAATGTGTCAACAGTCTTAGGGGTACTTATGAAAATAGAGATTGTTTTACAAAGGAGTTTTGTAATATTTTTTAAATAGTGGGATACAAAAATGCCTCCATTCCTTTCCTGCATGTTTTTGTAGACAGCAGCCTGATCACTGAGAGAGGCAGAGAAGCAGAGGAAGAGCCAGAATGCAAAGAGAAAAGCCTGCTTTTTGGTACCAACAGCATAAAGCCAGACAAAGGAAAAATACATAGGTTAAATGGGAGAGGTTCAACACGAACCTGCTTTTACCTCTTCTACACAAAAATGTTTTTTGCTAATTAAAAATAAGCCTTTAAAAACATAGAGGGTATGCCAAAGAGAGAAGTCCACAGATGAGAGAATTTAGGTAGCACACTTTTGTGCACAGCAGTAGAGGATTCATTCATAGCACAGCAGTGGTTTTAACACATTCATTGAGCTATAGACAGAAATATTTTCTTGTGAGTACACAAGAGCCAGCCAAGACTTCAAACTAACTTATCTGTCAGGATGGCACACCCATCTACAAAAAGCAGAAGTCACACAGACATTTTTGTCTTTTTGCTATTCCAGGTGCAACACTTGTCCACTATAACAAAACAAAACAAAACAAAAATTGTCAAAATTCTAATACTGTTAGATATACAAGATTCTATCTTTTCCTATGATTAAAAAAATAATAATAATTCTTTATACTCAAGCATTGCTTCCAAAGGAAGGGGGGACAAAACAAGAAAAAAAAGGGTCACCAAAGGCTCTGATTTGAACCCTGAATCATTCTGCTCACACAGGGCTATACTCAGAGGTCTTCTGGTTTAATCCAATTTGACGATCAATTTGACAAGCCTCTGTTTACATTCCTCCAATATAGCTAATGGGAAACAAAACACAAACCATACAAGGTCATGTTTCTGTCTGTCTACCAACACACACTTTCTTCTAACCAATACTCCCTTGCTTTGCAATCTCCACCCAAAATCTTTCATAGTAGTAACCCAAACAGCTTCAGGGGTTCCTTGTTACCACTCAGGCAGCACCAGGCTGCTTCGGAGCTCTGCCTGGGAATGAGAAACCCCAAGACCCCAGGCCAGTGGGTTTTCACTGTCTGGACCAGAATGGGGTGCAGCAGGAATTTGCATCTGATGCCAGAGGTGGCAAAATGACCACCCACTCAACACAGCCTGGAATTGGTCCATGTGTATGAATGGTATGTAGAGAAGTGAGACATTTCAGGCTCAAGGCGACTGTTTTTTGCAGAAATGAAGTGCCAGAAGCTGCTTTTGTAATTTGAGGGGATGATCAGGAACGTGTATGCACTTCCCCTCCCTTGATATATATTGTACAGAAAAACTCCTAGAGGACACAGTACTTTGGATCTATAAAATATTCAAGACTGGCTCTCTGATAGTGCCAGTTGGCAATCTAGGTCTTTGTGTATTTTATTTCAGATCTCAGTAGCAATTTATTAAGAGACTATGAGAGAAAGCACATGTGCAGGCTGCTATACAGTCAGTGAGACTGACATTTTTCAAGCAGTGCAGAAATGTCAAGTACAGTTAAAATGCCACATTCCTGCCTGTATTCTGTTCTAGGCACCTGCCCTTTTTTTGCCATAGAGAGGATAATCAAAATCTGACCTGTAGCATCTCAGATGATGAGCACAAGTGAGACCTGACTTAATTTTTCACATGCTAAGTGGATTTAGAAGGACTGGTACTTAAGGGGGAAAAAAAAGCCAAACCAAACCAAACCAAAGCCAACAAACAAAACAACCCAACAATAACAACAAAACAGGGCACTTCTTTTTCTTCTAAATTAAAAGAGTGCTAGGAAGTAAAAGCACCTGTGGAACTTCATACTATCTCTTGCTCGTGTTTGTCATAATAATTAAATACTTTACAGGGTGGCACCATTTCTGTGTTCAAAACTGCCATTTTTACATGACTGATACGTCATCATATGTTTATTTTTTCCCCTTATGCTACTACGGGGTGTTTAAAAAAGATGGACCCAATTTCAAAGCAAATAGATATCAAATTGGGTCCATCTTTTTGAAACACCCCGTATACTGCTTTTCCCAGTGGGCTCGTTACAGCTTGTTTCTTCTTGAGATAGAGCAATATGGTCCTCTGTTGTAAGTCACAGATGATAACAGGAATAGTAGTTGTGTGTTTTGGCTTCCAGTGTGACTGCTATTTGGGATGAGTATGTCAGGGATTTTTCGTCTACAGGCAAGTTTTTTTCCCTTGATAGTAGATAAATGGTGCCTTGAGACAGCTGTAAAAGTGGGGAGAAAAGCAGTGATATTCTCCCAAGGCCTGCCTATAAAAAGATATTTGCTTTTTGCTCTTCAGCATGCCTTGTTCTACCTGGTTTTGGCTTCACTTCTTTTGGGGAAGAAACAGCAGATGGTAGTATTACCACATACTTTTAGCACTCCGCCCAAAAATATCACTAACAGTAAACAGGGCAGATCTGTGGATCCTCCGTCTTATTTTTTGTGCACAAGAGACAGTTAACAGTGTCAACATTTAAATGATTGTCAGTAGATGTGGGTTAACACCTTTCCTGGCTCTCGGTTGACCTTATTTTCCATGAAGGACAGTGTACTTCACCAAGAGAGCAACTGGATACAGGATTACATGGAAGTCGAAGCACTGTTGGTTTTAACTCCTTATAGGTGGTCATCATGAACTCCAGGAAAAGATATATGATTAACCCCAATAATCCACTTGAAGATCAAAGCTTTAATTAAAATCTTAGTAGAGGTGAGATAGAAAATCTGACTTGATATAAAAATTTGCTTTATGGGAGTGGAAGCACCCCATAGAGGTATTTACATCCTCTTTGCTTTTCATTAACATGCAAATATTTTATTTGGCACTGTAAGTAAACCAGTCTTATTGTTTATTTATAATATAAGCTCTGATGCTATATTGTACAGATGGTATCTTCACAGATCCAAGCTGTACCATTTGTGTTCTGACTCCTTTTGAGCTGCGGCTTTGCGATGTCGGTTTGACCACGCAGGGTGCAGTGCAGAATGATAAGTAATCAGATGAACAGCTGAATACAGGCCAAGAAAAATGCTGAAGGTTGTCATAGTATGAGCTAAATACATGAATCCCTAAATATAGGCAAAGATGTCAATGTGTAGACTGAGAATGGATGAAGAGTTGTTATGCTATTGCTTGGTGGAGTCTTCAGAACAGTAACATTAATTCCAGCCTTGTTTGTAAGATAGATACCTAGTCCACTGATGGTGAAGTGTAGTGTAAATGTAAGGTTATTACATATACAACTGATTTGTTCTTGTAGTGTAATGGCAAAGTATACTTGCACTTTATTCATACATGGTGCATCCCTGTGTATATACTTATGTGCACACACATATCTAAATATAGATACAAATACTATGTAGGCATTAAAATATAAGTACACAGATTAAAAGGTAGGTTCAGTGTAAAGATAATGGATGAGGAGTTCTTAAGTGTAACATTCCTTATAAAAACAATGAAAACCCGGCATCCCTAAATTTATGGTTAAAAGAGTTCCTACATCTTGTGGCCAGGAAGGCCAATGGCATCCTGGGGTGTATTAGAAGGGGGTGAGTTAGTAGATCAAGAGAGGTTCTCCTTCCCCTCTACTCCGCCCTGGTGAGACCACATCTGGAGTATTGTGTCCAGTTCTGGGCCCCTCAGTTCAAGAAGGACAGGGAACTGCTGGAGAGAGTCCAGCGCAGGGCAACAAAGATGATTAAGGGAGTGGAGCATCTCCCCTATGAGGAAAGGCTGAGGGAGCTGGGTCTCTTAAGTTTGGAGGAGACTCAGGGGGGACCTTATTAATGTCTGTAAGTATATAAAAGGTGAGTGTCACGAGAATGGAGCCAGGCTCTTCTCGGTGGCAAACAATGATAGGACAAGGGGTAATGGGATCAAGCTGGAACACAAGAGGTTCCACTTAAATTTGAGAAGAAACTTCTCAGTGAGGGTAACAGAACATTGGAACAGGCTGCCCAGGGGCGTTGTGGAGTCTCCTTCCCTGGAGACATTCAAAACCCACCTGGACATGTTCCTGTGTGACCCCACCTAGGCGTTCCTGCTGTGGCAGGGGGATTGGACTAGATGATCTTCTGAGGTCCCTTCCAATCCCAAACATACTGTGATAGTGTGTGATACTGTGATCTGTCTAACAAGACTGTAACAATGTGTTATTCTGTGATAGCCTCACTGGTGATAGCTGCTTTTGGAAGAACAACATTGTAGTTCTCTAGCTAACAGGAACAGAATAAAGCCATGAAGAATATAGTGAGCAAAAGACTGTGTTGCAGTTGGAAAGTGTTGCTTTAAAATATTCGTAGAGTTATTGAGTTGGGTTGTTCCCTTGATAACACTGTAATCCATATTCTTAGCATCTTACAGAGGGCAATTTGTTAGGTAGAACATTACAAGTCTTAGCACCACTGTTCATTTGTGAGGTTCCTCAGACCTCCAAGTGTGTGCAGTCAGACACACCTCGTTTGTAGTCAAACAATTGAGTCCTTCCACAGGCAAAATCAGGCTGAAGAGATCAAAAAGCAATGAGTCTTCAAAAGAAATCGGTATGTGTCATCAAGGAAGATTTTAAGGCAAATGAAAAAAACCCCAAACCTACCAGACTGTATCTTCAAATAAAGACAAACAGTAACTATACTGGAAATATACTTTAAAATACTCATTAACTGAGTTGACTGTTAGTATGCTGTATTAGACCAGCCTAACTTCAGACTCGTTTAAAACATAACTTTTAAAACAGACACCATTTTGGGCTTTTATGTAGCAGGGTAAAATGTGAAAAGAATATGTCCATGATATTTTTGAGGATTAACAGTGCTTTGTTTTAAGAAAACGTTTATTATTCTTACAAAAATTTGCAGATTTCAGAAGCTCTCCTGATACCTTGATCTCATGGCTGCCAAGATACTTGTAACCTTACAAAAAGTTAAGCTTTTTTTTTTTTTTTAATTCATTGATTTTTCAAACAGAATAGTGTGCATTTTCAGCACAGGCAGGGAGCCCCTCTGAATTTTGACAGTCTTTATATGCACACTGTCCAATGTCATCTCTGTTGAGGGTTTGCTTTTTTATTTAATGTAAATAGGAAAAGCCCATAAACTCCAGACAAGACTTTCTCACTGTAAAATCTTCTGCTTCACTTTTAGGTCAAACACAAACCTTATTATATTTATAGGGTAAAGTCTGAAGGTCCCACCTTGTTTGACAGCTCAGGATGACTCGGCACAAGACCTCTGCGTGTGTTTCCACTGTCCTAGTAGCCGATCTGCTCTCGCACTTAAATTTTAAGAATAAAACCCACTTATTATTTTTATTCATAAGAAATATTAATAATAGTTTGTAAATCAAACCTTCTTTCCATGTTACTTTACTTTTTAATGATAACATTTAGACATTCTCTGTCGGGTAGGGGACACTGAAGCAGGGTTGTTTGTTTTGGTTGCCCACGTTGCACAGTATTACGGAGTTTATTGGAATCTCCTGTTGCACTTTGGTATCTCTGAAATACCAGCGCTTTTAGCAGGCTGTTCTTTGGGAACTAATACACATATATTCCAGGTATGCCTAAGCTTTCTGGTCTACAAGCAAGTTATCCCCTCACCCCTACTCCTGCACAGCCCGGTGCTGGGCAGGGGATGTAGCCCTAGTGGGGAAGCTGAGCTGAAGGATCACATCAATCAAGAGCCATAGGTCACACCCCTCCCTCCCCTCTTACTGTATGTCGCTTAGCAGAATAAAACACTCACAACCTGTAAGTGAGGAAAGTGTACATTAAACTTGTTATATTGATAGGGGACTTAAACACAGCTTTGTCTTTGCTTATATTTTCTCAGTGTGAGGTGTGTATAGCACCGTGTTCCCTGAAACATTGGCCAGTATTCAAAAATGTCAATGCCTACGCTTCCTCACATGTAGGGAAGCAGATAATCACATTGTGGGGAAAGAAGGTAATGTCCGAGTTGTTAAAAATTTAACCTAATTGCTATTTCATTTTAAATAAAAAGCATTGTATCAATACTGCACAAGCAGGCCCCTAATTTTTTTTTTTCCTTCCAAAGGTTAATTATTGCTTGATTTAAAAGCTTGGGAAACCCTGGTTCACATCAGGTGCTTTTGTAAGAAAAAAAATAAGTAGTGGGAAATCAAATCATATCTTGTGTAGTCTTCAATAAAGTGGCTCAGTCTTACTACAAAGTATAAAAGGCTAAGGCAAATTTCAGAATGTACCTTTTCAAAAATCAGGAAGTATACATTTAAAGTCTGGCTTTCAGTCAAGTATTAATTGGGTCCGTACTTTTGCCTCTGTAAATGGCTGATGCAAATCATTGTAGGCATAAGTTTCTACCAATTACATTTATAAATATTTCAGTCTTCTCAATATCTGATTGGGAGCATACGCATACACTTGTCATAAATTGTCTGCATATAGTCTGTCCAAAGCCATGCTAGCAGTGATTTGAATCTGCTATTTAGAAGGAAAAACCAGGGCTGAGTGCTGATCATATTCCCTGTTTGACAAAGCAGCAAGTTACCGTATGTCAGCTGCTTCACTGCAACTGCTTATATGCCAGAAAGACAATACCTAAATATACGAGTTTTACCGTAAAAGCTGATAAAAGATAAAGGCATGAGATGAACAGAAGATGAACATGAACACGAGATGAACATGAAGTGAAGCATGGGCTTTACTCAGAGGGGTCTAACACTGTTTCTGTCCTTGATTACTCTCTTTTCAGAATGGCAGAGACTCATGGTTTGATGGAGAGACTGGAGAAAGCAGTGACTCGACTTGAATCATTATTTTCAGATTCACACAGATCTGGTGGAATGGAGTGTGATGCCATCAATGGAGTCAATGGAAGTAAGTGGGTTTTTTTAAGTACCATCTTTGTTATTAAAAAAAATTCAAGTAGCACACGTGTTCATCTTCTAAGAGGGAGTGCAATCCCACCACTTATGAATTCTGTGTCAAGAGAAAGTAGGATTTCAAAAAATGAATTGAGAAATGTCGTGTGACAAGCTTAGTCGTAATCATAATTCTAAATCAATATAGTCTAGAAAAATCAATATTTGACTAGTCTCTTAAATATACTGTCCATATTTCAAGCTGTATCACTCTTTCCATTTCAGCATTTATATTGTTGTAGATAACTCACCAGATGAAAATGTCTGCTTGAGCCCAACTAGCAGAAGAACTGAGACATATCCAAAATTTACAGCATACATACTCCTGAAGAAGTCAGCAATATAAACATTGAGTTTATTTGCCAGGTCTCTGAATTTCATGGTGTGGACCTACTTCATTCACTTATTTAATATCCTTAATCAAATTTGTTCATAAGCATTTGCTCACTAAAGGCGGCCACACATCCATGGCCTTACGTTGTTATCTCTTGAGCTCTCCCTTCTCAAGCGGATCTCCAAGGCACCACATTGGAGAATACACAAAAAAAGCCTGTCTTCACTTATTCACATAAATCGACCAAATCTTATTTTTTCACTCCTTAATTTTCCTGTTGTTCCTGAAATGTACAGGGTACATAACCTTATAAATGTGGCAGTTCTAATGCTGATTGAATAGAGGTGCCCTTTCCTTTCTCCAGAGCTTGTTTTTTCACCCAGAACCCTGACAAATATCCCTTTATTCACTTCATGTCCTTTGCTTTCTGTATTCCTTGGCCCTTTTCCTGCACATCCCAGCACGGACTCAGTTGCTGCACAAAAGCTTCAGAACCAGCAGAAAGCTGCAGGCAGCCTCCTCACTGCCACAGGAGCAAGTCAGCGTATGTCAGCTGCTTTATTGTCCCTGTGTGCCAGCCCTTCTCCACAACACGTCTGAGGGACCTTCCCCATAGCCATGGATGCCGTGGGCCCCCACGCTGGCAGCTGCTGTGCAGCAGCTGACTGAGAGAAGCATGTTTTTATGGCAGGAAGGGAGCGTCTTCCAGCAGGCTCCCATGGCAGATGAGTTTGCCAGTCACGGGGATCTTCAGGAATAAAATGCTTACAGTCCAGAGAAAACTTAGACAGCTAGCACACTGTAGGAAAGTCATGGAGAAACACGATCCATGTACAAATTGACAAATAAATTACTACTGGAGAATCTACATTTTTAAAAAATACAGGCTTCAATCATTTAATGAAACAGTTTAGGTGGATCTCTGTATTAATCCAGATCTCAGTATTGCAGAACCAGGGCTGCTTTCAGAAGGGGAGACAAACCCACCATGTGAGGTACTTCCATGACAACTGATGTACCCTTGGCCTGACCTCAGAGCTCAGGCAGGTGAAAAGATTCACCCCCCAGGGAAGCAGAGCCTTAAAACCTCAACAGATCCCTAGAAGAAACCAGCTGACAGACCTGGTCGGAGCGAGATGATAAAACACACCCGCAGGGAGGCTGCAGCAAGCAGCTGAGCTGAGCGGTGCCATGGGGCACTTTGCCAGCCTGCGCCACATCTCCTGGCGGAGCTGTCTCACACGGGGACTCAGGAATTTGCTTTTGCTTGATGCAGTTAGGAAAGACTGTGCTAGATCTTCAGTTTGGGCGACTGATATGCCTATAGTGCCACAAGCATCATTTAATGTGCCTCTGGTTTTGTGCTCCTGCAGAGGTTCACTTAACCTTCACAGCAACTGCAGAGTTGACAGTCTTACAGAATAGGTCTCTTTTTTTTTTTTTCTCCTTTAAAACTGATACTCAGCCAGAGTGTCACCCTTTTAAAGTCTCTAGTGGAAATGGACTTCTATTGCTTTCTTCTATCATGACCCCTTCCCCTGGAAGATCATTCCATAATTATAGTTATTACAAAAAAATAGCTTTGGCTTTTCAATTAATACTTTTTCAGAACCAACAAAATATTTAGGAAGATGGGAGAACTGTACCTTTACTGTTTTCCTAAATGGCATTACAACAGCAGGATTACAAACAAAACATTCATTTGCTCTGCAGAGCCCACGGCAAAATCTAGTCAATGTTGCTGGGTGTTAGATGTATTGAATAGTGAAAAATAGCATAGTTGCCTTCTAGTTTTGCATAAGACAATTGCCATTTGGTGAACTGCTATTTAAAACTCTGATCTAAAGTAAAAGGTTACAATGATTCTCTTGGAGACATACACAGATTTTTACAAAGAACATAAATGGGCTTTGGAAAGCATCTCCCCAACTAAAACCTTTTGTACACGAGGTCATTTAGGGGTTTACACACAAACACTCAATATGGAAGAAAGCCCAGAAATTCCTCAGAATTAAAGGTGAGTGACATCAAGAGCACAAAAGAGGCCTTGAAATCCTGCCTAGCTGGCCAACTACTTTTTTTTTTTTCACACAGGCCATTGCAAACTCCCATTGCTGGGGCCTTTCTTTTTTTCTGTCAAGGAGCCAGATGACTCTTATGGAATAAAAAGGGCTTTCAAGATTATGAATTTGGACACAATTGTCATATAGTGCTAAAAGGTTAAAGCAAACTCTGGGGAAAGCCTGGTACCTCTTCAAGAGAAATCTTCAGGCTTCGTTAATGAGGGAGAGAGGCTGGGAAGAATTTTAACCTTGGTCTCTCAGATCCTACAGATGCCATAAATTCACATGTGTGTTGCTCATGTTTGGACCTGGCAAAGGTTCTGAGGCATTGATGAACCATGAGGATATGTCAGGGAGTAAAGGGAGGGCTGGAAAGCATCCAAGGAAACATTACTTTTGCTGTTTTAAAAGGTGCCACATAGAGCCATTTTAGAAGCCAGGTGCATAAGAACCTGAGTCTAATCTGCACTTTGTGATTGTCCACTTTATCAGGAAACTGCTCTGTATACCATATAGAGAATAGCATTTTTGTTCCTCTGTTAGAATGTGTAGCATATATATAGTCAACGGGATGTGACTAGAAGGCTCGTTTGAGCTTTCTTTATCCAGTGGCAGTTTTGCAAGGTCAGACAACAAAATAAGGAGATTACAAAGCTACATCTCACTGCATTAATCCACTGCCAACAGATTCTAAGACTGTATCTTACTGGAAATCGAATTGCTTGTTATTAAAAGCCACCAAACAATACTAAGATCTTCAGGAATGGGTAGGTTGTATAAAAATAGTTGTCCAGTACCGTGCATATTCTTTTTAGGAGATAATATTTGTTTTATGACCAACAGTAGAATTTTATTAAGACAATAATGCTTATCAGGCCACTAGGCCTTTGAAGGGCTGAGAAATGTTTCTTTTAGCACCTGTTATTTTAAGACAAAGGAGGCTTCCCACTACTTTCTAGAGTAAATTCTCTTCATGTTCCCAGCCAAGTTCTACCAGATCAGGTTTTTTGTTTTGGTTTGGCTTGGTTTGTTGTTGTTGTTGTTTTTCTTTCTTTCTAGAAAAACTAGAAAAATATCATTATACATCCTTTTTCACTGATTTCACAAATCAATGAGTACGGGAGAAACTGAGTTACAGCAATTTCCCCTGTTTCTATGGTATTTCTTCTCCATCTGCTACAAAGAAATGTCCTATGCATTATGTACTTTATGAACCCATTATAACGGAATGCTCTTCTTCTATAGGCATAGCACCATATGTTGAAGCCTTTGACAGGCTGCTGAATGGAAGTGTTGCTGAGTTTCTCAGGTACAGCAAGATTCTTGAAGGTGACGTGAAGACGCATGTGAGTATTTACACAGATTTTCTTCTTATGTTATAAGCGCACAAGTCTTGGAATCTGTATGATCAGCCTTGACTGCTGAGTAGAGGAGAATCTTAATAGCAGTACTCTGAATTATTAGTTCTTGTACTGGCAATAACCTGGCATAATACACTGAGGACAGTTGGTTCAGGAAGGGCAGAAGGCTGTACGAATTCAAGAGAAGAGACTGCTCCTCTTCTACAGCACCAAAGGTTGAAGACCATAGTAGGGCAAAATATATGAAGATTCTCAGTCACAAGCAATTTGAATTGTCCTGTTGGCTGCTGAGCCCTTTGCATGACAGGAACGCAACGAAGAACAAGCAGCAACAAATGAGTAGCAAACAGTAGCAAATAGCAGCGATAACTTCTTGTGGTTGTCTTCTAAACACATATATCATCATTGCAGTTAATGTAGAGAATTCGTTCTTTTGATTGTTTTTACTAGTCACATCTCTTTCATTTGGAACACCATAGCAAACTAAAAAATGAGGAAGTCAGACAGTTAAATGACCCTTTTTTACCACAAGTCATAGCAAGTAAATACTACGCTATCATTTTCATTATGAAATTATTTTGTAACCTTAATATCTTGTGATCAGAGCTTGTTTGTTTCATTTTATTTTCTAAGCTGGTCTGCTCTAAAACTGATGGTGATAAAATGACAAAATATGGACTCATTGACAGGTTACCAATACAGATTTTGGAAAAAAACCAAAAAAAAACAAAAAAAAAAACACCACAAAAAAAACCACACATGAAAGAGCCAGGATCAGTTTGAGCTGGATGTGCAGGAGCATGAAGCCTTTGGCTTTTCTAGGAGGCCTTTCTCCATATGTTTCCCAGTTAACTGCAGCAGCTGCTCCACATAACGAACAGTGTAGCCAGAAAAACATGCAGTCCTGCAGGCTACTGGGATTTATGCTGCAAGGCCAGCATAAATATTTTGCAAGACAACCAGAGTAACTAGTCTGCTAACAGGGCAGGAACTCTGGGATTATTCTGTGAACTGTGTTTTCTCTGTGGTGTTATATATTCTTGTTGGTAGGGTTGGGCTTCTGACCTAGATAAGCCTAGAAAACTGGAAGGAGTAAGGAGATGGGGCAGTTCTAGATGATATTTTTGTTTCTGAGAAAATGCTGCACTTCCTTTTTATTTGAAAAAGCCTTTTCATCTGAACATTTATACTGTAAGCTACTAAATATGTATTTTGTTCTTAAAAGAAATTAGGGAAAAATCAATAGAGTGAGGGGTTAGGGGGAATTATCCACCTCACTAAGCAGAGAATTGCTCCCTGGAAAGGATCTGTTCTAGCTTGGGTCATTACATTCATTAGACACCTTTATTTTGAAATTGATTTCACAATATTCTGGATCTGAGAGATACAGAATTAGCCTTAGTACCAACACTAAGCAGAGAAAAAATGGCATTTAACATCCTAAATGACTAAAATGTTTTTAATATACACTCTCTGTAAATGTTTAAATCGGTAAGTGTATTAATTTATACATTTATCATTATTTGATACTCATAACTGAATCTATATAAAATATTATTAATAATGTATCTGCCAAGTCTGTGGATAGTCCCTAGCATATTGTTGATTATAGTGTAATGCAAACTGTGATAAAGAGTATTTGTTAGGACTGTGAGATTAGACATAAACAACTTTCCCTTACATAAAGAAACCAGTGATCCTGATTGCAGCCTATTAAATATTCTGAAATCTTAGATTCTGAATTTACAACATGAAGCAGACTGTGGTTGCCTTATGCTCATGCTTATCACTGAGGCAACATCTGTGCTTTACCTTAACAAGTGGAACAAGGAGTATTTTTCTTCTGGGTGTCTTATAGACCATGTGTCCTCAGCATTATACTTGCAGCTGCTGTGTCTTTCACATAATAACTGAAGGGAAGGTTGTATTTTATTTCAAAAAACACCTGTTGCCTAGAAAAACCTCACATACCTGACTGACCAGAATGGTAATATGAGAGAAAGAGAAACTTCATATTATGCTATAGAAATGAGGGATTTAACATGATGTGTTTTGTGCTGATTGCTCTAAGGATTGTGTGGCTTGTGTTTCTGGCAAAAGGAAGAATACAGACATAACTATTATCTGTTGGGGAGCCTCATTCCTAGTTTTTCAGCATGCTGTACTCTAAATAGTCTATTGAAAGAGAACAAAAGAAAGAAAGAAAAAAAAAGAACCAATCGCTGGCTCCTGGCTCTGTTAAACACAGCAGCACGGTGGATTTTACAAAGATTAGTTTATCAAATAGGAGTTCTGCTTTGACTCAGTCTTGAGAGCAGCAAATTTCTCATTCAAATCACAGTACACGCAGTGGTGAATCTCTGAGGTCAACTGCATCAAAGAAGCTAACCACATTTTAAAAGACAGACAGAATGGCTAGGGTTTTTACTTAGTCTATTCGAAACAAATTCTCCTAAACAGGTGAAATTAAATCCTTTTTCCATCCTGTCACTGCAGAATAAAAATCTGGTGATTATATGGATATTTCTATGAAATACAAAGTCCCATACAGGCACAGATTTTATGAAACCACTTTTCACTGTCCATGTCATAACTGTAGAACACATGAAGTCAGTGAAAGAGTACGTATGGCCAGGACTGCTGCCAACCATGTCTTTGGACTGATATACCAGTGTCTTGGAGACTGTCAGCAGCTATTACAGGTTATAACAGCCCTGAAGCTGGCTCACCATGTGTGCCAACACTGAACCGTTCTTCTGTCAGAATGAGGGAAATTCAAAAGCAGTATAAAACAGACTGTGGGTCTATAGCACGGGCAGTTCTCTGACACCCAGCCCATAGGATAGCACTGTCTGACTGATGGATCACTGAGACGTGATGTGAGTCCCATCACTTTGCCCAGGTGCACCCACCACCACAGAAAGTGTGCCGAGGATGAGAAAGAGCTGCTTGTGGAAGACACGGTCTGCCTTCAGATTGTGCCTCTGGGAGGAAGCTGGTTGGGCAGGTTTGATGTGCTCTTCGGCCTGTCAAAGCAAAGCAAGCAAAGTTTTAGAAGGCCAAGAAGCAGGTTTTTGTGATGTGTTTATTATGAGCTTCTTCACATTGTTTTTGTTTATGCAGTATCTCAAGTGGTGGAATACTTTGGCTTGAGCTTGAATAATGTACCAGATGAAACATCATGATAAGAAGAGAATGTACTAGTTCTACAAGAGAGGGACAGATAACATAAAATTTCCATATTTTAGTATTTTCTGTGGTACAGACCAGAATTACAGCCTTCCTGTCAAACACATAAACTAATACTTGCCTTTTTTTTTAATTGTTTATTTGTAAAAATCTTTTCACCTCCCAACCCCACCAGCTGAAAGAACAGATTGTCTGAGTGATTCAGTTATGTTCCCTCTTCTCTCATCCAAGCTATTTAGCTTGGAAAGGAAAACTATAGAAATACAGATGCTTTTTCCCACCTTTCTTCCCTCCACTTCCAGCTGCTGAAATGCAGAGCTCAGACAGACAACCAACTACATTGTGGGTTTGGAGCACTCAGAAATAAAAAGGCTTTTGGTTAGCTTTCCACTTATTGAGAGAGAGTTTAGATACAATTCATTACATGTATGACTACTCGAACAAGCTGGCACAAAGAAGCAATTCACATTATCCAGTCTGCAGGGGTTCTCTGTGTCCTGGCACTGATCTGTTACCATCTAGAGCAGGGGAAGGAACATTCACCCCACAGACATTGTTCGTATGTACATACCCACAGAGTTTCTTTCACTGTCTATTACATGAAAGCGATGTCATTCTCCTCCTCCAAGCATAGTCCATGTAAATATAGACAGACAACTGAAAGCAGGAGTTATCTTTTATGAGGTATATAGGCCCTTTGCAAAGCGCAGCTCTGGTTTGGCCTGTCAGTGAAGTTAAAAAATCCTACCTTCCTCATTTTTTTCCAAAGAGCAGTTATTACACATGAAATAGCTGTATCTTGTATTTTCTTGTGAGCGATGTTGAAGAATTAGTCAATGACTTCCATGGCCCTGAACTTTGAACAGGATGTGCTGCTGTCTGCAATACACCAAAACCCACTTTTGCACTTTATCTTACCTAATCTAAACACAGACTATCAAACCCATTATTTGACTGATTCCTCATGAACAAGGCAATTTGCTTACAGGGCAACAGAATGCACAAGTGTATTCTCGTGTTCATCTTTTGTGCTCAGAGGCTGTGCGGTTTTAGGCATTGTGTTGAAAGTTGAATTAGAGCTCAGAAAGGAGGATGATGTCAACATGCCCAAAGAGAAGCTTGCTGTCAGGCTGCCTTTGCATTTCTATGATAGGTATTTTCTGCTACATGAAATAAACACCAAACCAAGTAGCTACCACAGGACTGGGAAAAACAGAATACATAGAAAAGAATAAAAAGACAAACATTTTTATAGCATACAAAATGCACTCGGCTGAAAGAAAGCGACTAAGTGTAGAAAACAGTACTGCTATCCATCAAAAGTAAAAATAGAGCAAGTAACCATGATCCAAAAAAAGCAGCCTTTGAAATCTATCAATATTAAAGTTGATTTTTTAATGCTAACTCAGCTATATTTCTCACCCCCTATGTGCACTACAAGACATTTCATAACATAAGCAATAAAGAACGTTCACTTTAGTATGACAAGAAAGATGGAAATGCAATATACACAATGTAGCCGAGTGCCTAATCCAGAAAAAAATATCATTTTTAGGAGCTTTACAACTTTGGATTGCTCTGTTCCAAAGGACGACTTCACTCGTGGCCTAGGCATTGAGTCTGACTTTCAAAACAAGCAGGATTTATTGGGTCATCTATTGGTGTGCAGACATGGTTGCACCTGACCATTGAAACACCTGGTTTGGAATAGAGATGGCTCCTGAGCATGAAGAACCTGCTCATTGTGAGTCTAGACCAAGACCCCCTAAAAGAATGGGAGCTTTTCCCGTTAATTTTGGTGGGAGCTGGATCAGGCTGTTAGTTTCTTGACACCAACACTGCAGTAAATACCACTTGCTTTTCTTCTTATTTAAGAAGGCAAGGAAGATACAAAAGTCGAACAGATTCTATTGAAAAATACAGGCCATGGTGGCCAATACAGGGTATTTATTTAGTTGTGTATTGCTGGCACAAGAAATATGCACCTGTAAATTTAGGGTGGTGGTGATAGGAATATATGATGAGAACGTTCCATATGGCATTCCCTCAGTCAGAAGCATAACAAATCAGAAACACGAACAGTCAAGGCTGTCAGCCATTCTTCATAACCTGTTTTCGTGGGGCTTCTCCGCATATGGAGTAGTTCCTGACTAAACCCAGAAGTAGTTCTGTTGATTTCAAAGTAGTGCAGTTGATCAGGGACCATTTTTTGGGTAAGGGTCTAAAACTGTTGTCCCGTAAAAACACAGATAATATCTGAATGTTGTTACATACTAAAATGGGATTTTCTGATCTCCAAAGGATGCCAGGAAAAATGTATCTGAATGATTTGAGTGGGAAACCTTATTGCAGTGCGAATCCAAACAAAACTCCATTGTGTTTGCCCAAGAAAATGTTAAAAGATAACTTGTTCATATGAAAAAAATTAACAATCGTGAAGGGCTGTTTAATCGACCGGATAAATTCAGAATACTATCCAGAATAATATCCAGTGTTCAGACTAGATTTAAGGTCTATGTTTTACCAATTCACTTAATTAATGATTGGCACAAATAATCAAGGCCTACATTATCTTTTCAGCCATTGAAGTCCAAATCAGAACTCCTTATATGCTCATGCTGATTTTGCTGTCCTCTAAAATATTTTCACTGAAGCTCTTTAAGAGCAAATTTGAATCTACTGACAGAAAACCTGGTTTTCTTGGTGGCTTTCCAGGAGAAGTACTGTATAGACCGAGAGTGTCCCACAGGTTGAAAACCACTTCATCAGCTTAACCAAAAATCATCAGGTGATAAAACTACATGCCTAAATTAGCTAGCTAAATGACGAATAGCTTTAGTGTGTGGATCAGCTGCACTCACAGCCACCAAGACAGTGTGAGAGTGTCTCAAAGAGCCTGTTGCAAAGTCGTGGCGTAGGACACTTGCCAGCGTAAAGCAGGGAGAAACTTAGGAGAGAGATTTGGAGACACGGAGTTGGCACAGAGCCAAGGTCCATGGGGAAGTCTTGAGAAGGTAATCTGACTTTTTTACTTTGCCTTCTGATTCAGAACAGTCCAGGTTTGGGAGGCCATGGGTGGTGGGTCATTTCAGGCACTCAGCCTTGGAACAGTGAGGTCTGTGGTTCTTACAGCAGTAATTTCCAGTGAACCACTGCCAAATTAAACTATCTTGATCCATCAGGAGAACCAAGACAGAGGAGCAGAGAGACAGTGTCCCTGCTTCTCTCATCAGCCTCAACCTCTTGTGACTAAAAACTTTCTTTACTTGCATCATTGCTCATGGTTCTTATTTCTCTTGTGAATAATTATGATTTTTCAAGTTGCAGTGGTAACATTATTTAAGCCCATTTATTTCAAGCTGAGAAACACACATCCATGATTATTTTTTCTTTTTTTCCTGTTTTTGGACACACATCTCCCGTGCTTGATTGATGTCATTTGTTGCTACAGGCTATAAGCAAGTCTTTTATTAATTTTCAGTGTCATTCTTTCTGAAAAGCACATGCACACTCTTTTCACTCATCCTGCCTCCCCATCCCTGACCTGCTTTTATTTTGCTAGTTGGTGGTTGCAACTGTTTTGAGTGTATAGAAATGCTGGGCTTGGAAACTGAGAAGGCTGTTCATTATAGTCAGCAAAAATCCAAACAATGAGCTCAGAATCTGGCTCTTCAGTCAGTTTCTAGTAAAAAGGAGTTCAGTGAATAATGAGAATTAAGCCACAAGGGAAACCGACGTGCGGTTTGAATGTTGTTTTAAATAAGCTAGGAATGCTGTCAGGAGTGATGAGGGTAGAATGTGGCCACAAATGGGTATTGCCTCTTTTTATCCAGTATGAATTGCATGATCAATATGGCCAGATTAATTAATATTGAAGAGTCCATTAGGATAGATTAAACCATGTCACTGTCACTGCTAACTTCTGTTAGTCTACTAACATCCATAAACAGAACTACATATTTCCCTAATAAATCTGAACTGCAAACCAATTTAATTTTTGCTGTTTTGTTTCGTAAGTTGAATTGCATGTTTTATTCTAAGTCTCAGAGCTATAATAAAAAGATCAGTTTGAGGTCTTGAAGTAGATCTTTGAGGCTGAAATATTTCTTTTGTGTTGTTTTAATACATATTCTGTTTAAAAAAAAAAAAAACCACCTTAGGTCCAATCTGCTTTTGAAGCACATCACTGTGCATGTAGATAACCACCTTGCCTTTCAGAGAGGCTGAGGCTCCCTGTCCAAGAAAATGTGTGCTTTTGATATTTAGCACTTCTGAAAAGGAAAGCCTGGCTTGGGTAGGAAGAAACTTTAAATATCATTATAGATGTGTCAGCTTTAAGCTTGAACTTTCTTCTGTGTTAGCTCATTTTGGCCGGGGTCTGGGATTCTTCCAAGGTGATAAAAATGGAAGCAAAGTTACAAGGAGGCAGATCCTGGCACTTTCAGCTTTTGAGATGCTTTCAGGGAGCTCAACGGGACTGCTTGCAGCATGATGTGGGCAACGTCACCAGTTGTCCTCAAGTACGTGAGAGTCAGAACACACACAAAACCATTTTAATATAAGAACCTATTTATCCAAGCTCTCTCTCTAAAGACAGTGCGATTTCTTACAAATGGATGGTTCTCCAGACTTTATATTATGGAATCTGGCATCTGTCAGACACAGAAAGTCAAGAAATCAGCTCCTCAGTAGGGTGCCCAGTGAACACTCCTAGAAGAATATTCATGAAGTGATACCTCAACAAGTGCTGTAACCTGAAATTCCTGGAACTTGTATTTGTTTAATCAGAGACACACAAAAGACATTCTAAAGCCTGGGAAATCCCAGCACCTTTTCTGAAATTTCCTCAGCATGGATTTGGACCTTCACTGAGAAGTGCTGCTGAGGGAATAGCTGGGGTAGAGAGTGGGACTGCTTAGTAGCAGATGTCTGGGGCAAAGCAGCCCATCAGAGAGGGAGCTGGAGTGCCTGCAGCCAGCGCAGGCAAAACTGTGGTTGTACAGCTGACAATGGGACCTGCAGGGCCCTGAGATCTCTCTGGTTGTCTGATGTACAGGGTCTGTTCCATGTAGGACGTGTAGGTTTGCCTTCCTCAGGGGATGAGGTCTCTCCACAAATAATTCCTCGACACGGACAGCCAGGCTCTCCAAAGAATTCTAAACTCAGATGTCCATGGGAAGAAAAAAACATCAACCTCAATTTTGAAAATGTTTCATCTTGATAAGAGCTGAAGTTGGACTTCATCTATTCAGTACATTATATGTGGTTCCTATTTATTTAAGGAAGTGACGTCTTCAGAGATGAAGAATGTAGCTCCAATAGTAGAAACTAGCAGCTTTGGAAGCCTGTGAAGCTTTAATGTACCGTAGTTTCTGTTCTTTAATGAAACCCTTGAAGTGGGCTGGTTATCCTTTCTTGTATCTCTTTGAGAACCTGCTTGCATTTGCAGGCTAGTCAGGATGAAGAGCTATAAGAGGTTTCTCAGCAAGATTGTGGGTAACTTTGTAAATGCTTGTTCAGGTTGGAGTGCTTTCTATCTCCTCTCCCTGATACTGATTAAAAAAAATTACAATTTGTCAATGGCATAAGCTTTGACATGTTACACAAATGATATTTCCATACTGTCATTGGTTCAATTAATTCCTGTGGAAAACTGCATACTTTCTGAGATGTCATTCCTTTACAGTGTTAGCCTTTCACCTCAGGACTCCTGGGGACAAACTGGAGGCAGGTCAAGACCAACTGACCACTATTTGCTGTTCCTCATACTCTAAAACTCATAAAATATACTATGACAGTCTTTGAATTATTAGATGCTCCAACCAACAATGGTAGCCAATATAGATTTCAGTGGTATATACTCTGTGCTGTAGAGAAGCCATTTATTCTTAAAATGTTTGGCTGTTTTTATCAGCTGTTTGTTTCTATAATTATCACTAATTATATACCATGAAGGCAGAACATGACAGCACAAATTCTGCATGACTGACAATCAATTTTGGGGATGTCTAGTCTATAGACAAGCACCAGGGACTGGAAGATCAGGTGTTGCAATGTGCCAATAGCATCTTTTACTTCTATTGATGCGGAGACCTTTAAATGTAAATCCATGACTGTCTGCTGTGCAATGAAATGGCTTTGAAATCTCCAGCAGGTGACCGACTCTCTGCAGAAGACAGCAGTCTGCAATGTAAATGGCAAACTTGAATTCTTAAACATTTTCAATAGACCACATCTTCTGTAATGTGTGAACTATTTATTTTTGCACACAATTCTATGCTGAATCTTCTGGAATCCCTGATGGGCATCACACTACATCACTTTTTTCGACTTCCATGTAGAAGTTAAAATGAACAGAGGTCAAGAGAGCTGCAGATTTTTGGCTGTTGTAAAAGAGATTAATGAAGAATTTGTGAATCTGGAAGACACAGAATCAGCCTGAGCTTCAGGAAAGCATTAACTAGTCAAGAGCTTTGGTCTGGACTTGCTCTGCTTCTCGGGTGGGTGGAGGTTATTAGAGATGTTTTGGGAGAATATGATCTCCTACTACTTCACTTGGCAGTAATCAGTAGATGCAATGGTCCTGCAGCCAAATATTTATATCTGTTTGAAACAGTGACAGATGAACAAAATAACTGACTGCTTCTGTTACCAAGATTAATAATTAATTATTTATCAAAGCTGACATTTAAATAGTATTCATTAGGTTTTAAAGCTAAGAATCCCTTGAGAACAATCTCAACCATTCATGTCATTCAAACCTGGGAGAACTTAAGAGGAAATTCTGGAATATTTGGGCAAATGTTATTGGTGCAAAAGAGGCAGAACCTGTACATTCTTTATCCAAGGCAATAATTTTGTAATTAATGTAAAAACTACTATCATGGCTTTTACTCCAGCACATCTGTGTTTCAGATGGAGAAATAAAATGGCAGCAACAATTTACCCCAAACAATTCTATCCATCTGTCTTATGTCATTAGCATTGAAAGATCTTTAAGAGGTATGAGCTCTGAGTGGTTTAAGTCATGGTCAAGCTTACTAAAAGGTAAAGTTAATTAACCTAGATACAAATGCTACTCTGAGGCAACAAATCAGTAATACTGGCTAGCACTGTGCACAGTTACATGACACAGTGTTTAATACACTGGCAGATATAAACAACTAGAGAGAACAGCACTGATATAACTTTACATTGGTACTGGACAGGCAGTAGCAATGCTGAGAAATTTTAGCAAAAATTCCCTAATATAGACATAGCTATGAAGGCTGAAAAACACACACAAAAAACCCCAGTAATAGAGGACAGCTGATTGGTGGTAGTCAAATACATCTGTCTGAAAATAGAAAATATCTGGGGTGGTGTCTGGCTCCATCAAAATCAATGGCAAATCTCCCATTTACTTCAATTTTGACTAGAATTTCAACCCTGTTTTCTGCATGGACCAGTAGGATAAAGGTGACAGTGTTTTTTAAATTTCTTTCTTTCCTTTTCCTTTTCTAGTATAAAAAGTTTGGAGAACTGCCACTGGCTCTTCAGCATTTGGCCCAGTTTAAAAAAAATCTCTATCAGCCATTTAGCTGTACAAAATAAATACTGTCTCTTCGGCCGGCCTGGATAGTTTCTATGGCAGCCCCATACTTAATCTAAACTCCATTCTTTTTCCATTTCTTGCTTCTCCCTTCAAGCCACCAGCCACTTCACCACTTCACTTTGAAGAGGCTCTTGAAAGCAGAATGTAAAAGGCAAACTATTTCTTTTCCTCGGGCAGTACTGTCCCTTTTACAGAAAGACTGAGGTTTCTGCTCATAAAGGTGAAGCTCCAGCTGTACTTATCGTTTGCTGTCAGGCAGTGTGTCTTTTGCTAGACCCAAAGGACCCAGAATTTTTTCTGCAGAAACTACGATCAGAACTCTGGATCACTAAATTCCAGTTATTACCCTCATGTCCTCTTTACTATTTTGTTTCAGAATAAAGTCATTAAGTATATTTAGAAATATTTTAGAGATATGTATTTTGATTTGCAAATTATCTCTGTTAATGTTAGCATGTATATATATGCAGATAGATATTATCCTCCAGCAACAGACGTCCAGTGGATTCTGATCTTTACATTATGCTTTTCAGTGCTATGACTCTGAGGAAATACATTATTAAATATAATAGTATTTGACAAATTTAATATTATCAGGTCAATATGGTAATTTTCTTGACTAAATTTCATTAGGAAATCCTTTGTTTGTTTCTCTTGTATTTAGGTTTGGTTGTTTTTTTTTTCAAAGACTGAATTTACTTGCAACTCAAGATTTGAGTTCATATGCCTGTTTCTTCTTGTAGTTTGCCAAACTGTTGTCACATAAATAATATTTATATTTATTAGTGCTTGGATACCAGAATGATGGGCAACTTAGCTTGAATTAAAACATTCAAAACAAGAGAGACACAGATCCTAAAATCACATCTGCTCTGAACAACTGAACTTTGCCAAAGCAAACTGGTAGTTAAAGCTCCAGGTTCAGTGCATCTACGTCTACTCAGTTTGAAAGAGTGCAAGTTCGGGTGGAATCCACACTCAATGCTACTTCAAACAGGTCAGAAGCACTGTCACCATTACATGTTTCTCACAGAGCCTCTGGCAAATATTTCAAGCAGTGTCTTCTGGGAAGGATCAAAAGTTGGCATTGTATCATGACACAGAAGGTTAAACCAGTTGTTATTAAAAAGGCAATTTCTAAACACGGATGATTCCTCCATTAAGTTCTGCAGGCTTCACTATGAAGAAGCCTGTCTGTGCTGTGACTGCGATGGCGACAGACGGGTCTCTCGCTGTAGTCAGCCACAGGTTTCAACAGGTGTCAGATTTGGCAGATGTTGCATATGTATCAGACTTTGGCTCTTCCAACCATATCGGTGACCTCACTCAGCTGTCAAACACACCTGAGGTAAAGGAATAAGACATTTATTCCGCATTTCACTGATGGGGAAACAGAGACGGTGAATGGAACACCACACAGTCCTGGTGTTCAGGCTCACAGTCACAGCCGTCTCCTCCAGCTCCCAGAACAAACTGCTAAAAGCCAAGTAGGAAATGCTTTGAGGAACTGGCTTCCTTCAAAATATTCGCCTCAGCTGAGGAAGCTGTCTGATGATTGCTGTGTCCATGCATGATCCCAGGAGTGCCAGAAGGATTACCCAGAGTTTTTAGATGTCAATTATCTGTTGCTCCAAAATACACCCATTTCTTTCTGCAGACAGATGTGTGCGAATTTGTGGTCTAGTCTACTTTGATAAATGTACTTATGATTCTCATGCATTTTTGACACTCAGGCTTCATTACTATTATTCATTATAACTGAAAGAGTTTCAGCTGATTTGTCCTGTGGCAATCTTTGGGCTGAGCCTCACAAGCTGTCTCATTAGTCTTCACTGGATATGAGGGTCTAAAGAAAAGCGTCAACTTTCTATAAAAAGTAGTGCTGGCTGCTTAGTTACACAGCCATCCTGCTAAATAGGAGACAGTCATGAAGTGTCACATTTCAAAGACCAAGAAGGAACTGGAAGGGTGATAGACTGAACTAATACATTCTTAATGAGAAGAAGCTCTTCTGTTATTTTGTTGGGATGCGTGGAAAGAAGTACCGCATGCTTGGCAAGAGTAAAACTCAGAAAGGCATTTTTGATGCTGTTGGAGAAAGAAGGAAGGAACTGTGGCAGAAGTCCTACAAAATTCTGCTTGAAAATTGCAAGAACTGTGTCAGCACAATACTTTAAGACTGAAATTCAAAGGTGAGGGAGTGAGTGCTCTGATCCCTACACAACTAAAAGCTTTTGGGGCTGGAAAAATTCTAGGCATACAGCACAGGCCTTACAATCAGTGTCGAGTCCACTGACCACTGAATGTTCCCAACAACCTATAATAAATTTGGAATAATAAGAAAATGCAAAAAGCCAGAGTTTTCATGCACCAGGGGTAACTCAATGAGTTACCAATGGCTTGAGTGCCCTCAAAGACAGCTCCCAGGTGTTTTGAGAAAATGGCCTTGGCCACACTCTGCAGTAAAGGAGGAGGAGGAGTAATGAACATTAAAGAGTAACACTTGTCTGGAGGAGAAGTACATCTTATTCCACACCCAAAAATAGTTTTAACACCGGTCAGATGAGCAAGACACATGTATGAGGCATACTCAAGGAATGTCAGTCTTTTAGGAACATCAGTGTACATCATCCAACAATCTGTTCCAGCTCTGATTAAATCCCAGTGCTTCATCAGAAAGAGGTGAAGAATCAGACAACACACCAGTTGTTACTTTGAGGAGAGAAAAAAATCCTCTTCACCCTCCGTGAGTGACCAGTGGGAACCCAAAAGCATGGATTTAATGCATTGTAAACAAAGTACCAAACAGACACATTTTTCAAACCTCGTTGATGCTACCAGCTCAGTAGATGTTCAGGAACTTACAAAACAGTCTTAATTTTCCGTATCTAAGAACACTTTGCTCTTGTTTTATGAGCTGTTTCATCAGCATTTAAAGCTCTGTCTTAAAATAATGCTGATTCTTTGCAGGAATTTGGAAGATCGCTTCTGAACTTCACTTTCTGGATAGCTGGAAATCTTAAATTTGAGACTATGATTACTCGTGACCCAGCTGACAGCCCTGTCATCTTCCTTCTCTGTTATTTACATTCTGTATGAGAATCATCATATTCCTCAGCCACTGTATTGCTAAGCAAAACAAGCGAAACTTTAACATTTATTGTATGGCAGATACTTAGTGCTCTAAACATTCCAATAGGTTTTCTCTGCATCAGTTCCGAACTAAACTCATTAAACTCCTTGTTTACACCCAAAATTATGCATTGTTTTAAAGGGGTGGAGCGGAGGACTGCTAAACTTTATCCTTTTCATATTACCTGTGCCAACAAAGTTGTCTTACTCTTCTTAAGTGCTGAGTCCTTCTTGACTTTGTGTGGCCCACAAATTTTATGAGTGCACAGCTAATTCTTGCTCTTAGGACACTAATAAACATATTGCTAGTTCCTAAAACTAATCCCTGAGAAACACAACTAGCAACTTTCCTCCTCTCAAGTAACACCACCTGTAGCATACCCTATTGTCGTCTCCATGTATCCAGCTTCTTATCCAACTTAGGAGTTTTTATACTAATTTGCATCATTTCCACTTAAAGCAGGAGTTTCCTATGAGGACCCATGATAAGCTTTTTATATAATATCTAAATGTACTGGATCTGACACATTATCCTTGCCTAAAAAACTCAAAACTCTAAACAATCCCCAAAAGTAATGATTTTAACTGCAGATGATCCTATTGTAATTTCTCCCATTTTTGTAATTTTCATGTGTGTTTTTAATCACTCTTTTCAAATCCATTCTTAATGTGCATGGTGCCAAAGTCAAACTAACAGCCATGAAATCACTTGACATACTTTGCGCCCCTCTTCTTGGGCATATTTGCCTAGTCCGTCATTGCATACTTCTGTCATCTGGTACTATCTTCAAGTGATATACATTTAAAATAGTTTCTGCTTGTGCTTCCATCTTCCAGTGTCTTCAGTACTCTAGAAGGAAGATACTATGGACTCAATGATTTTGTCACACATATATTTGACTTCCCTTTCAAATTATGTAATTCCCATTGATTTATCATCATTCTCCTTAGCTATCCTTTCAGTATCTTCATGTACACCAACTTCCTTGAAATTGGAGAAAAGCATTTAGTCAACCACAGGTAAGCTCTACATAAAGAATAATGCAGATATGCCCTGCTTACCCTGCAGGTCACTGCCACGGCCTCACTTCATTGCTTTATTTCTTTATTGTTCCAGCACCTAAAACCAATAAAGCTTTCTTCTATTTTTCTGTGCAAGGTGCAGTCCAACAAGGCCTTTCTCCATCATTCCTTTGCTACTATGTTTTATAATGCCTGAAAAAGGTTCTCCTTTATAATCAAGGCCTCTTCTCATTCTTTGGATGTTTTGTACCTATTCTTATTATCTTGCTTTAGTTATTTACTCATTCAGAGACTAGCCCTTTCCTACAATTTCTCCCTCCTGCCCAGCATGCATAGATTATTTCTATTCTTAATGTAAATCTGTCCTTTCCTGCATTCAAATCATTAGGGTCCTCAGGCCAGTCATCTTCATTCACTGATCTGTTTTCTAAAAGTTTGCTATTCTAATTCTTTGCTATAATTTTTTTTTTGCCCATCTTGCAATTTAAGAAGAACCAAATCCATTCTTTATCGCTTCCTCCTATAACATTAGTTTTTGGTCAGCTGTTCTGCAAGATCCTCCTTGCACAAAAAACTAAGCTTAAAATAGCACACATTTTGTTGTTTTATGAATTTCTGTATCAAAAAGTCAGTCTTCTGAAATGTCTAAGAATATCTAAACCTTGTTATTATTGATGGTATTTATGTCTATGCCTGGAAAATTTAACTCTCCTATGCTCACACAAATTCCCTTATTATTTATTTCTTTATCTATTTATAGACATGGTTACTCTCTTTCAAATCTCAGCCTGTCAGACCATAATATCCCCTTGTCCCCAAACACTGTCCAAGTTGGGTCTCTTTTTACCATCTTCCTTGCAGTGACTTTCATCCTAAAAGATTATGTTTTATTCATGCCATCACATTTTAAGATGAATAAACATAATTTGGCTGTTTTACTTTGCTACAACTTCGAATTTCCTGACTTTTATGTATTTTAAGTTGCATCCACATAGGTCCGTATATAAAATTTCCTTGTTTCCTTTTTAGATTGAAGAAACCCCAAGGAAAAACAGCATGAGCTTCCCCACCCTTTCACAAAGTGATTATAAATGTACCTATTCATATTAGATTAACTTAACAGAATTTGGTTTGCTTTGGTTTCTACTTAGCAATAAACACTAGCTATGAATAGTTCTTTTCTATACCAATATTGCTTTCTCCTAGTCCCTGCTCATCCACTTGAATGAGGTGTAGGTGATACTGAAATAGCAATAATCAGTGTACGACACCCATAATGTACAAAAAAATGTGGAGTGTTCAAAAACAAAAAGACAGAAATTTGAACAGTAGAGTCCACCTGGGGGTGTAGAGATTTACCTCCCATCCACACTGTTACCATGTCAACATGCTGTCAGATGCAGCTTTAAGCCAAATTCTAGAGTTCTGTGGGGGAAAATTGCCCCAAAGTCTTCAGCCACCATCTCTCATAGCCATTGATCTTAGGGTCTGCTCCCAGAGGACAGGCAATGAATGAATTGCAGCAGGGTCCCTCAGCAAATATGCCAAACTCAACTACTCAAGTATGACTCAACATCACTACAACCTAAGTCACAGTTCAACAGAGTGTTTGCAGTTTGTTGTTCTCAGCGGTAATAAGTTGTTATCATGTATTCAAGGATAAACATCATCATTAAAATGCCTAAACATCCTCTGAAGTGTTAAAATTAAGTCCTCCTGTGACTAATCTTATAAATGATAACCAAAAGATTGCATATCAACTTGTTTTACTTCCTATCTGAAGAAGACAGGGAACTTAACCTTAGATTTCAAAAAATTTATAGCTAAGCCAGTACTGTAATACATTTCTTCCAGTCAGCCTTGCTGTGATTTAGATGAGAAGCTGCAAGCAAGATTTGAGCTGTCACACTTGACTTTGAGCTGCCAAGAAGAGGTATTGGAGGTTACAGGCTAAGGTTTAATTCATATTCCTCCTTTTGTTACAGGCAGAGATGGTGCGTGCTGCTTTCCAAGCGCAGAGATCTTTCCTGGTGTTAGCATCTCAATGTCAAGAGCCTCAAGAGGTAAGAAAAGTGACCTAGAGTTTCGAGAGAAAGTATATTAAAAAGGTTGTGTTCCCATGTGTCATCAATCCCTGCATTTGCTTTTATTTGTTGCTTTATTTTTACAGTGCACTTAGAGACTTGCTTTCAGTTTTATTAGCATGGTGCTGCAATAATCAGAAAGCCACAGTTCAGAGTTAAAAACCTTTTCTGTACCAGTACATATAAAATCATTGAAGAAATCAAAGGAGGTGTCCACTTTACAGCTGTAAGTGGGATCAGTGTTTCTCTAGAAGGTGGAAATGCCATGGAATAGACTGGCTTTTTGCTGGCCCTCCACGGATGCTGTAGGACAGGCTCTGAAATCAAGGGATAAGCTAGTGACAGAAAAATCAATATTGGCCCATATACTCAGTGTTCTCCAAGATGAGGTCCAGGCTAGCCCAATTCTGGAAGGAAGAAAGCATTTTGTCATGAAAAAAAAGAAAAACAAGTTGATTTATATACTTATTTTAGTGGCAACTATTTAAATCCTTCCCTCACAATTAGAAAGCGCAGGGAGGCTGTGGAGTTGTTATGAAATCTGATTTGTAGTTTCTGCAGGGCACAGAGTTTTGGTGAATAGCGCCGTATCCTTCCTGGGAACAACCACATAGCGCTTCTGTGGCCATCCTCGAACCTTCCTTCTTAGAGAGTGCAGAAACTAAAGTCTTCTCTTGCATAGTGCCCCACAGACTTCAGTTCTTTTCCACCAGCTCCCTGCTCCATAGTTCACTAAATTACATATTTTCAAATCAGAGCTCTCTGCCATGGACATAAATTATTGAAATTTTGCTGTCACTATCGTTCTTAGAGACACAAATTAGAAGTTTTTCTAATCAGTATGTTTTAATGGCAAGGGTAGTCAAGAAAAAAAAAAAAGCACAGATATTCCAGGCGAGGCTTTAGATTTATAGAGTTGCAAGCAAGAAGGGATCAGTTGTTTTTCCAGCTGTCCCTGATCTCAGAGAGTAAAAGTGGGTCATGACTCACAGAGAACAGGCAAAATTCCCACTGGTGCAGACCTCAAGCAGTCATTTATATTGGCTGTGAATACAATTGCACCCAGTGGCCCACAAAACTCTTCAGGCTCCTCGGTAAAATATTCCCCGATGAACAGTTTCTGATGGCCCACAACAAAATGCAATGTGCTGAAGCGCTGGTATTATCTCGGGTCTGGTGAGAGCAGAAGCTCTGGCTCGCTGTTTGGCCTCATGTTCTGATGTGCCACCGGTTTGACTTCCTCTGCTTTTCAAGTGGGAATGCCACGGCTTCTCCCCACTTTTAGCCTTACAACTTTCAGACCTGAAGTCAAGGCTTTGAGATTTTTTTCAACTGTAAAGTTTAGAAACTTTCATTTTTAAAATGGCAATAAACAAGGACAAAAAGAACAAAAACAGATGTAAAAAGAGATTCTCCAGCAGTCCAGAATGACAGTTACAGAAGCATGAAGAAAAGCAACAAATAATAAAAACCTTACTATAAACATTACCAGAGCTGGCCATGTGTATCCATATGTCTTAGTTGCATGTTATTAGGCCTGCATAGATTTCTGCAACTTGCTGAAGGCAAGAAAGTATACTTTTATCATTTAACTGTCTTTTAGCACCAAGGAAATGCCATATGTGTGTACGCATCATTCCAAAGTTAAAACACCAGGAATATTACAGACTGAATTTCCTTTCACTCTTTTTTGCACATACTTTTTGCACAGATAATTCAGCTATATTATAGACAGACCTGAAAATAATTAAAGGCTGCCTATTCTGTGCAACCTGAACGGTATTTTCCACTGCAAAGCGTGATGGTTCCAGGCACCAGGCTTTTTATATCTCCATCTCAACAGGGAAAATAATCCCGTTGTAAAGCCATATAGGTTAACCGTTTTGAAAAATCTGGTTATCACTGGCTAACACGGGAGAAGGAAAGCAGCAGGGGTCCTCCCCCCCACATCCCCAGTACCTTATTCATGTGATATCATCCGGGCTCTGGTTGTATTTATAGCCTAGAGCCACGGAGACAGCCTGGAATCCAAACAGGAAAGCTAATCATTAGTGTATCAGAATGCACAGAGCAGAGAAAAGCAAATGAAGATGACAGCATATCTACAAATGCAAGAGAAAAGAGAGTAATTCTGTCATTCAGCTGTCTAGACTGTTTGCTTTATAATGTAAAGCTGTGAATGAGCCAGCGAGTTGCGATTATGGCATAGTAGCTTTGTAGACATTCAGAGACAGCAGTGTGGAGACTGAGGGGATTTACTGAGTTCCTGTCATGTTGGGATGTCATACATGGTGCCTTTAAAAAAAAAAAGAGGGAGGGGGAAATGCCCTGGGAAAATAAATTAGCTCAGCTCTTGCAGCTTACAAACTAATGAAGAAGGAATTCAAACAAAAAGAAAGCTCCTATATCTATAATAGTACTTAGATTTTTTTGTGCTCAGCGGAGAGAAATGTATATCTTACAAAAAGCAATATTTTTCCCCCCCTATGAAAATGCTGAAGCTCTAGTATTCATTTAGCTCTTTAACTCCTGCTGTGAGTCGCTAGCAAACATTTTCAAACAGTTAAGCTTGCTGAAGTTGCTTTTGCAGAGTTTTGCTTCTTGTTAATAAATGCTGATATTTTTTCATTTGGAATCTGTTGCAGCGCACTGCCTTTATTATCTGTATATGTGAAAATAGTAGGAGCCGAGAAGGTAATTCCAGCTGGCATACCAATCTAGCATCAACTGCAATAAATTACTTTGCAGAGTGCATGTTCTGTTACTTTTTATGGTCATGTTCTATATTTGTAAGTGCAGTGGAAGACATCACATGATGAAGCCACCGGTTGATATTCCTGTTTGTGTATGTCCCAGCTTATGGCTGCTGGATACAGGCTCATTCAGGAAGATGGGATTCTGCAGTTCATCCACTTATTAGAAACTATTTTCTGACGCCAAACTTCAAATAGTAAAGAAAAAAGATTCTATTATAAATTGTTGACTATATATTAAATAGTACAGAGAAGATGGAGAAGGGAAATTAAATTAGAATATTGCTATATTCTGTTTAAAAAGGTGTTTTGAGACCATACATTTACATGTTGCTTGGGCAATCCAGAAGATAGATTTTAACATAAACCTTCACAAAATACTCCGAAACAGTTTGGATCTGAATTTTCTATTCCCCATAATCTAATTCAAATACAATTCTGATTGAAACGTTATTATTTTATTGTATAGTAATTTTAAAAGTTATCAGTGTTCCTGAGCAAGTTTATATTTGTAACTTTTTTTTTAACTTTATGGTCATGAATACTGATGTACAAGATCACTACGCAAAGGCACTGCACTGAATTCACTGTGAATGGGGACTTGTATGCTGCCTTCTTTTTATGAGTGGTTTCATTTCGCTTTAAAAGTTCAAACAATTTTAAGAGTTGCTCTGAGGGCATGAATGATCCGTTGTTCCCATAATGGAAACTAGGTAACGAGGTAAGTTTTTCTGTGAATCTATATAAACATATCCAGGACAAGCATACTCATGGTAAGAAGTACTACAAACAGATTTAAATGACAGATGAAGTTCAGGCTATAACTGATTGCATAATTTCTCATTTAAAAAAATGCTGAGTTCATATGACTGCCAGAGCTTGTGGATTTAATTACTAACATTGTGCAGACAAGCATTCCAATTAAATACCTAGCTTAAATATCCAGATTCTGCACACAGGTGGGAGGAGAGGGGTGGAAGGAAGTGAGAGATGAAGGAGAACTTTCCCTTTTCTAACTAGAAAAGTGGGGGGAAAAAACCTGAAACCCAAGAAACTGTATTTGAAGTGAGACTTAGAGCCATGAGAACAAGTTGTGCGGTTTTTAATTTTTATAGTCAAGCAAAAAATCTATTGTAGGAGTAGAATAGTTGTGGCAATTTCTTTGAATAAAGAACTCATTCTTAGAATTTTTATATAGAAATCAAATATGAAGATTTACAGTTCCCTACTCTCTGACAGTGTAGGACTGCTCATTTTTTTCTCTCTTCTATGTTGAAGTACTTCAGTAACAGGACTCCTAGGACTTCTTATCCTGCATCCTAGCAGGATTTGTTTTCTAATTACCTTGATTTTCTGATGTCATTCAATTTCCCACTACTTTTCCTCATACTTACTGAGATCAGCCTTACTGTTTTCCAAAAATATGAAGAGTGAGATACCCCTCATCTCATTAGTTTATTATTTACTCATGCAAAAGAGTTGCAGACAAGTTTTGCTGCCATTCTACTCAGTTGACTGCTGCAAACCTGCACCTCTGTATCTAGAAATAGCTCGAGGAAGAATTTAGTTCAGTCCTTTTAAGGTCCTGAGGTCCCAAACTTAGAGCAGGTGCCAAGAGTGACATGGACAGAGCCTGAGAGTCCTGAGCTCTAAAGGGAACCCCTTCCCCCTCCTGTGCTCTGAAATCTTGCCAAGCTGTTGACATATTTCTGCTATCAGCAAGCCTACAAATGCATGCGACATGTCGTCACAGCCGCAGTGAGGGACCAACTGGCAGGTTTCAGTCGCCAGCCTGCTGCCTTACAGCATTCACAGGCTCATTTTTGGATATTGTTGCAAACTCTTACTCAGTTTCAGGTCCAGATAGCCCCCTTGACACCTGTTATCTCATAATTTTGTCTCAAATGCGCTCAACTGCATTTAACCAGCCCCAAGCTCATTTTATTTTCTGATCATAGAATCATTTACATTGGAAAAGAATTTTAAGATAATTGAGTCTAACTGTAATGCTGCCAAGTCCACCTCTAAACCATGTCCCTATGTGCCACATCTACACATCTTTTAAACACCTCCAGGGATGGTGACTCAACCACTTCCCTGGGCAGCCTGTTCCAATGCCTGACAGCCCTTCATGTGAAGAAATGTTTCCTAATATCCAATCTGAACCTCCCCTGGCACAACCTGAGGACATTTCCTCTTGTTCTATCACTTGCTACTTGGGAGAAGAGACCAACACCCTCCATGCTACAACCTCCTTTCAGGTAGTTGCAGACAGTGATCAGGTCTCCCCTCAGCCTCCTTTTCTCCAGGCTGAACAGCCCCAGTTCCCTCAGCTGCTCCTTATCAGACTTGGGCTCCAGACCCCTCACCAGCTTCATGGCTCTTCTTTGGACACACTCCAGCACCTCAGCATCTTTCTTGTAGTTAACTTCTGCAGGTATCCTTGTACCATTTCTCTTTCCTCATGTGTGTTTGCCAAAACTACAAGGTCGATAGCCCCTGCCATGAAAAGATGGATGCATTTGAGATTCAGCCCTGCCCCAGGGGCAGAGCACTCAGCCAGAAGGCGGCCAAGAGACACCTGAGGATCCAAGGAGTACAGAAGGGCCACAATCAGCGCAACATCTCCCAGCCTGTTACAAAGAGAAACAGAGGCAGAGATGCATGTTATTGCACAGCTCTGGACTGGCTCACATCAATGCCACGAACTCTCCAGCAGTTCACGTTCTGTGTGAGAACCAGACTCCAGTAAGCAAAGGATCCTTGCACTTGTTTACTCCAGTATGTCTGTACTTGGGCTAAGAACAGCATCATCCTGTAAGGAAGACATTGCAGAAGATGATACTCTCTATCTTGTCTAGCTCCTCATCTGACGTACTTGCTAAGCAATTCTGGGGATCCTACAGACTCTCATTGGAATTCTGTTGTGTCCTAAAATACTGTCCTAAAATCACCAGGCTACTTTTCAATCCCTGTAGCAATGTAGCATATTCAATCTGTGCTAAACCCAAATCCAAACCAGTATGCTCTTTTTTCTGTGCTACCCAATTGTTTCCCTGGATTTCTGGACTATGCATGATCTTCTAAAAGGGAAAGCACTGGAGATACAGCTGACTGAAAAGCAGGGCTTTTTGGTTCATGGGTTATTTAATTTTTTTCTAATTTTACTTTGGTCTAAATCAGACCACAACCAATGATTTTTGAATTCTGAAACTTACGCTGTTTGTCTTTCACATTCCTCTTCATTTGCCCTCCCTCAGAGTCTATGTTTCAAAACAAACCCACAAATGACCAAACTAGTAATTTGTCATGTGGGGTTATGGTTTGGTCTTCCCTTTCCCCCGCCCCAAAGCGCAAAATTGGTACAGCTAATATTGGCTGTTAGATTGAGAATTTATGTGTTATCTAAGAGGAATAAAAGCCAAATACCAATTAAGTAACTTTGGAAGCACACAAATGTGTCTAAGCATCTGTGCTGATGAAGCTGACCAGACATTTCTGCAGATTTGTCTCTCTGTGTCATAGTCCTGCTGTTGCACAGCAGTGAGTTAAAGTGGCAAAAACTGCACTGTTGACAAACAAATCAAATGCTTCTTAGGCTGCTATGTTGAAGATTTACAATCAAAGAAAACAAGACCAGGATAAATGAATGTCTCTCTGTAATTAGTTAGGAGGAGACTTTTGAACCCTGAAAATACCAGAATACTAGAGGGACATGAATGTAATGATCATAGAGAAAGATCTCAGATGGTCTTTACTTCCAATCAGAAAATGCCTGCAAAGAAAGCATTGGCTTAAGGTGTAGTGAGTTATACTGCAGTTTTAAAAGCAAAACTGTGGTAGCAAATGCGGAACACTTTCTGCAAGGAGAAATGGAGATAGGCAGTGCTAGAAGAACAGTTTGACAGCTGCCAAGAAAAGCTAGTAACATTTTGCTATGGAAGCAATAATGAAAAGTAAAAAAAAAAAAAAAAAAGTAAGCATTTGAGGAATCTGGATGCAGCATTGGGATGCTCAAAGTTAGCAACCAGCTTAGATTCACCTCTGGAAAAATAAAAAGCACTATATACTTGAAGAAAGAGGTTACTCCTCAGCCTAATCTGAACACTGATTCCATTCAGACTGTTGATACACAGCTACAACAGAAAAGACAGGCCTTTCTTAAACCACATATATATATAAAAAAACCCCAAGCCCTAACTTAAATTTTAACATCTTCTTTACAGATTGCCTTTTACAAAATACAAAATATGGGAAATTACTGTTAATCTAAAACTTTAAGTTCTAGAATCATAGACACTTATAGCAGAAATGCATCTCACTGGTGAAAACTGAGGCTCCCAGTATCTTATTCCTATTGATACGAGATGAGATTCTGCTCATCAGGGTAGTCATGTTGTGTAAGGTGTCCTTCTAGGCTCTCTTTACAGTAAATGCCAGTACCTCTAGAATGCAGTCTTCACATCTATTAATGTCTTCTAATATATAGTCTTCTAACATCTATTAATAGGTGGAAATAATTTCCCAGGGACACCCTGTTCTTCATTCACAATAGAGGGAATCGAGTCTCAGCTGAGAGCAGATGCTCACCTTTTGAATTGCTAGAACTGAGGGTGGTGGATGCTATCCATGACGTCTTTCATCTCTTGAAAGGATGAAATGTGGGATGGGACTGTACTAGGCTGTTTGCAGAGATAATGGCTGTGTATACATTAATGTTTTAGTTCACAGTAGGACTATATTTTTTCTTCAAATCAGTCCCATTTACTAGGCTGTGATTCACGTTGCGAAGCAGTCTTAGGGTGTACAAAAATGGTATCTTTGTGATGAAGTTAAATGAAAGATACACTTCCAGACAGCACCTAAACCACGATTTACAGCTAGTCCAACATAATCCCCCCCAACCACATATAATGTGAATGTCAGGGTGTCAGCACCAACTGTTAAGCACTACAGAACCATTCCTATTAGGCTGCACTACTTGCCAACATACACAAAGACAGCTGATTCAAATCACCTCTGTGTTTCAAACCTGCCTGTGAAAAATACAGTGTAAGTATGGTGGAGATTTTGAACTGACAGATGAAAATAAAAGAACTGTACACCATGGAAGAAAGGTTGCAGTCATGCTCTTCTGGTTGCAGCTGAGTAAAATGAAGGGGCTGCTGATCCCAAATGCTCTCAGCTTTCTCCTGCTGCTCCTATGCCAAAGGTTGCCACCCCCTCAGTTAGCCAAACTTAAAAGGGTATTTGTTCCCTTGCCATGTTTTTTCATAATAGGTCAGGTTGATGTAAACACTATAATAGTGAGGTCTGAATTTTGTTGCCTTCCATTAACATAAAAATTCTTCAGTAAACAGTCTCACCCCTCAAAACCACGTACAATTAGCTTAGAAATACATAAGATCTTTCAAAACTGTATTTTTATTTACCTGCTGGGTTTTGTGTCTTTGTGATTCATGCTGGCAGGTTTCTGGACAACAACGGTCCTGAGAAAATATCCAAAATATCCAAATATTCTCAAATTAAAGCTGAGATTTTCAAGTAATCACTGGCTCAAGCAGCCAAAGCGTAAGCAAGCCCCTCAGTTTAGTGTGATTTCACAGGCAAATAGCAAAACCCACAAAACACAAAAGCTTGGCCATTCTTCTGAATTAAACCCGTGTGCCCCAGTCCTGTTAAACGTGTCATCTGGGGAACTTCTTGTGAGAGTATTACAATAATGTGAAGGAGAAGAAAGCCTGTTTGGTGAGGTCTGTTGGAACACTGGTGTGCCAGGCCATTTTCTGAGACTGGGTTGAGACTGTGAAGTCTCTGAAGCCAAAGCCTAAGGCAGTTCTTGTTGCACGCTGTAACTGTTTCGGAGTGGTTTAGCTAATCACTGCAGTAGTCTTACTGCCCTTGATTTTCTCATATGAATTATAAGACATGGACGGAAGCTGGCTGGCTGTTTAGGTATTAATATTTTAAAAGACCATCTGGTTTTAATAATTATTTAAAAAGGACAAAGACATACTGGGAATTAGTTTTGATATTTCTAAGTTGTGCCACTGTTGCATTTTTAAACATTTCAGCAAAACTGATATTATAATAGGAATGGTGTTTATACAAAGACTCTTAACTTTCTGTTAAACAACTGTTCTGTGTCTTAAATGACAAGAAATTTTATCTAGCACATGCCAAAGGCATGCTGAAGATTTTTCCAACGGCTCTGATTCATCTCCTTGAATTCATTTTTTCTTAGAGATACAGTATAGACAATAATTTTATTAACAACCAGCTGTTTTAATATTCATTGCAATAAAGAGATCATTCTTCTAGAACACTCAGCACAACTGATTCTGCATTGTGGAGCCAAACAAGACTGATTACTGACAGGATTAACGACCCTTTCTATACCCGTATGCCATACACTATAATTCATCTGCAGTTTAATCACTAAATAAAAATTTAGAACTGACTGCGTGGAGACAAGATTCAATTAAGTGATTCCTTGCAGGCCGGTGTTCCTTTGTGTCCAGCCCTTGCACAGAAACTTGGCTCACAAGGCGCCTGCACACACACAGAGCCAGCAGCCCTGGCAGGGTAGGACGGGGTCCCAGCGAAGGGAAGGCAGCCTGGTCTGCTCCCCTGTACATCTCACAAGTGACAGGGCTGGGCAAAACCTCAAGCCCTTTGTGGCTCCTTCGGGCATCCCTCCAGTGCCAGATTACTTTGAGCTGCTTTCCTTAGCAATATATATTTCACCTTTACAATTCCCACAAGGCACTTTTTTAATGTGAAATTACATAAATCCACTATGTTTTTATGAACCGGACAGTTTAAGTCCTGTGTTCTGAGGGGCAGAAATTCTGTCTGTATCACTGACAGAAAACCCTCACAAAAGTGGTTGGAGTTTTTCTGGCAGGAGTAGGAGGAAGTGTGGGTCTTATGGTACCATTCAGGAGAATGTTTGGCCCTCATTTTGACTTCTTACATGTAAATATCAAGGTGTTCTACAAAACAAACCAGCTATATAGCATAATTTCACATCTAGGAAGTTGAAGCACAGAAGGTAATGGAGCTTTCCTGAAACCTGATGGTAATTTGGTGGGAGAGCTGCAAAGAGAAACCCCATTTATGGACTCCCACTTCTGTGCCCCGTCCACAGAAATGTGCTGCCTCCCAGTGCTGTCTAGATATACCAGGCATCTGCAGAGCTGTATTTTTAGCCCTGATATTCTCTTTGGCTGGAACTGGGCCATGAAGATTCGCAGTAAGCTAAGGACTGTAAATATCCCTTAGACTTTATGAGAGGAAAACTGGCATAATATCAAAGAAGAACAAGCACTTTCTTAAATTTCAGTTTTGCTAACTACTGTCATACTTGAAAGATTTCCCTGCAAAATAAGAAAGGACCTACCAGCTGCAGCATGTTGTAAACAAGCGAAAATTAAAAAGAAGAATTCCTGCAGACTTTATCATGTTATGGCAACAAAATCAGTTTCTAAGAACTACAAATCATGGAGGTTTCAGGGCTTTTTCAGACTTAATGATTTACGCTGGTCATTACACCATCAACAAAAAATCTTTTCATCTCCCAGTAATACTGTAAATATTTGTTTTCTCCCAAAGAAAAAAAAGACCAAATATCCCCATGCCTTTCAAATGCATAGGGCTTTCTCAAAATTACATTACCACTAAAATATTAAGGCTCCACAGTTGGATCAAAATTCTTTTAAAAATGCAGATCCACTTCTTTGTTATGTTTTTGGAGTGTCCTCTGACCTATGATCATCCATAGCAGACATGCTTATTTTAAGGTGACATAAAATTCTCTAAAGCTGAGGTCTTGTGGAAGGGTGAACAGAAATATGTTGCAGATGACAGAGATCAAGCAGGACATATGCACACATCATCTTCTGTGTGTCATGACAGCATTAGTCCTCAGCAGTTGTTTTGCTTCTAACTATTGACACCTTGTCCCTCAGTGTGCTGTTTCTGAGTGGAAGAATCTTTCCCAGTAAGTTAGTGCTCCACATACGTTTTTCCGAGACACTGGGCCAGTGTGATCAGCATTCACTTTGCACAGGAAAGAGCTTGGGTAGCTTCTACATTCATTCTGCTTTTCACTCAGACACTATTCCTTCCGCTCAACAGTCACTCCCCTGGATACCATTCATTTCTGATTAACACAAGAGAATTTCCCCAAACCACGGCTTGCAGGCAGTATGTTTCCCATGAAATCATCCCACATTACTTGCAGCCAAAGGAAATTAAAACATTAAAACTTACCAATAGGGAAAGCTAAAATTGATATTGCCTTACTTTCTCGGTCTTGTTGCCAGATGATAAGAGACCACTAACCTAACAAGCAGTTTGTGTTTCTTATAGAAAGAACAACTTGGTTAATAACTTCAAAAACTCAAGCTGTTATAAAGACTCTCAAAACCTTCCAGGAATGTCAGATGAAAAATACATGAAAATACACATGAAAATACATGAAAAATACACTCTGCAGACTCTGAACGATGGGGTCGCTATGGGTCTTAATCTGAGCAGCATGTGAAAATGCTGCCAGTGCTAAGAACAATTTTTGCTGCAACATTAATTGTTAATGTCTGTGAATTTTGCTGCTGCAGCCAGAGGAGGGTAATTAAATTGTTACTTTAATGTAGAGAATATGCTGACCTTTCTTTGCAACTGTTACATCAATGGGCAGGAAGGGCAATGTTAACCAACAGGTAGTTTTTGGATCACCCATTCTAACAGCAGCATCTTCTTTCTTTCTTTTTTTTCCTTTCAGAATGAGGTGGCGATGCTTCTCAAGCCAATATCAGAGAAAATTCAGGAAATCCAGAACTTCAGAGAGAGGAACAGAGGAAGTAAAATGTTCAACCACCTCTCAGCTGTCAGCGAGAGCATCCCTGCCCTTGGGTGGATAGCAGTGGTGAGTGACACAGGGTGGCTGGGAGGGCTGTACATGCGTTCTGGATGGCGTGGCCCAGAATAGTACAAAATCTTGCATAACTCTGCAGTCTCATCTGCCTAGTTCTTCAGTCTACTGTACCCAAAGAAGGTGTTTCTTATTATCCCTAATTAGTCGGGGAGGGTGTCTGACTAATGTTTTACTTCCTTTCTCCTTCTGTTGTTTCCTGCTACCATGGGTTGATGGTCCTAGTCTCCTAAACCAGGCCCTTATGTCAAGGAGATGAATGATGCTGCCACCTTTTATACTAACAGGGTATTAAAGGACTACAAGAACAGGTATGTTGCCAAGCCCCAGTATCTACTAGCCAGAGAACAGAACATTACCCACACCAACAGGGTTCACAATGCCATCACAGAAAGCATTTTGTAAACTAAAAAGCATTTGGTAAAATCTGCTTGCAGTAGTATATTTTCCCCTCCTCATCTTTGACCTGCAGCATGTTGCAGTGAGAGTGGCAGCAGCTCTGGCGGTGCTGGTTTTTAACTCTCTGCAAATTTTAGGATTACATTTCATTTTTTGGCATTCCAGCATCATAAGCTTATATGCAAATGCATATTTACGTATCAGCATGTGGCCAGCTAGCTGCTCCGTGTCCTCATCTCACTTGTGCACTCATACTGTTGCTGTTCTCGCTCTTTGCTTGGAAATTTGCATTTGGGTGGTAGCTGTATATAACTGAGCATATAATTCTGTAGCTCCCAGTTTGATTTTTTTCTGTACCACTGGATTGTTCTTAAAGAGCACAAGGAATTAACAAAAAAAAGGTCCATTAATGAGATCTGTGAGCTGACAGAGAAAGAGAAAAAAAAATAAGGTCCTTCCTATGCCCTCTTTTAAAAGTCATATATAAATCCTGTTGATCTGGTACTTTTGGAAGCCAGATTTTGGCAAAGAACTGTATTTGCTATTGAGTTTTTCCTCTTTAGTAAGGAAAACTTTATATATATAAACCATTTGTATATATTTATATTTATTGCATATGTATAAATATATATTTTATACTATCTATAATATTTTATGTTATATATATTACATATTATTCCTGAAGCCTCAGTTTACTTACTGAAGGTAGTACCTACTGGGGTAACTGAAGATTTTTACAATATAGCTTTATTAATTATTCTGGAGAAGAAAATCTCTTACACGGCAGTTTAGGTATTTCATTCTTCCTCTGATACGGAATTCTTTTCCTGTTTTTCACTGAATCAGATCACCATGTCTTCCAAAGTAATGGAAGGCTCTCTCTTGACTTCAGTAGGCTGTGGATTAAACCTGTTGATCCAGATCCTCAGCAGTATAAAGCATCAGGCTCCAAAGGAAAAAAGCAGGAGGTAGACACTCAAATCCTTGTAAGCATCCAGTCCATAGCCATCACTGTTCAGTAATAATCCTTCATAATTAAGGACTCCATCTGACAAGCAGTTGCTCTCTCTCTCTCTCTCTACATATTTCTTGTTTTCACTTACTGTCCCATTGAAAGACTAAGTCTTCCAAACAATGATTCCAGAGTCAACTTGTGACTTGTGCTTTAAAAATTCTTGATGTATAAATATTTTAGTCTGATGACTGTAACATGATCCAGTATTACCCTGGCTACATATGAACTTGGAAGCTAGAACATCTTACAGAACCCACAGATATTTAATTTCCTAAAATTCAGCACCCTGAAACTGAGCCTGGTTAATGGCTGCACAACTCCATAGGCCTTCAGTGCTTCTTCATTTGGCTTTGAGCCTGAAGAGGATGATGACTGACCCTTGCAGCAGGAAGCACTCTGCCCTTGTTTGTCCTCTGGAAGGATCTAAAAGCTTTCTAGTGTAGTACATCTCAGGATTTTTGGCACTGGGCTGGCTGGCTGCCTGCTAACTTGATTTGTCTGTGGCTTTAAGGCAGACATTGGGGTTTACCTGCTTTAAGCAAGAGTAGCAATGCTTTCTGGTTCTAAGTACATTAACACATATAAATAATGTGTCTGTTTTTGCAGTGACACACGCCATGTTGATTGGGTGAAGTCATATCTGAACATCTGGTCTGAGCTTCAAGCTTATATCAAAGAGCATCACACCACAGGTCTCACCTGGAGTAAAACTGTAAGTACTCTTTACTTCTTCATGAAGAACCGTAAAATGCCAGTAACCAATTTGTCTTTTAATGTGGGTCATTAGCTCAGGTAGAAATAAGTATCTAGACCAGGAACAGAAGTCAAGGTCCATGGACTTCCCAGCCACACCAACAAAAGTTTGAAATACAGGTGGAAAAGATGTGTCAGGCCATTGTGATAAAGTTTGGAGGAAGAGGGAAGAATAACATGGGATGGTTATAGCCATAAGCCTCAGCTGCAGATGGTGAGGGGACACAGACACAGTTCTGCAGGTCTGCTACAGTAGGAGGTAGGAACAAAAACAAACCCCCAAAATTTGAAGGACAAGTCAGACAAAAGGAAAATAGGGGGAACATGACAGGGAAAGGAGAAGAGTGGTGGAAAGAATCTGAACAAAGAAGGATATTTAATAACAGGAAAAACAAACTCAAGGGATACATACCAGCTTATTACTTCATAGATACCTATCTTTATAAAACTGTTATTTTATACATAGAGAAATAATTTCTGAAATACATATATAGAGAGAAAGTAAGTATAACTGTATGCCTAACTATGTATGCTCTCTCTATATGTATTTACATAAACATCTGTGTGTTACATCTGAGATGCACAGAAAGATGATGGCTGTGAATATGGTCCTCTAAAGAAAGGTATAAACACAAAGTATTAATCTTCTGTTGGACAGAAGAGTTTATGTCCACTGTCTACATTGATGCAATGTTCTCTATTATTCTAATAATGTGCTTATGTTTATTAGCAGGTCAGGAGAATCGCTGGAGTATATTAAAAATTTAATCAGGGAGCTGTTATCATCTCCTAAACCTAACAGTACACTCACATGCTTGCACATGCAATTTTTCACACCAAGTTCATAATTTCTTCTGTATAGGCAAATATTTTTTTCAAAACTGAATGACTATTCAGAGGACTGATGTAGGCTACTGGATAATTTAATTCCCAAACCAAACCAAACCAAAGACAGTCTTTAACAGGGCCTGTACTGACAGGAGAAGGGGTAACAGTTTCAAACTGAAAGACGGTAGCGAATATAAGGAAGAAATGTTTATGATTAGGGTGGTGAGACACAGGAACAGGTTGCCCAGAGGAGCTGTGGATGCCCCATCCATGGAAGTGTTCAAGGCCAGGTTGGACAGGGCTTTGAGCAACCTAGTCTAGTGGAAGGTGTCCCTGCCCATGGCAGGGGGGTGGAACTAGATGATCTTTAAAGTTTGCTTCCAACCAAAACCATTCTGTGATTCTGTGGTACCAGGAAAAATTACTTTCTCTCCTCCTGTATGGAGGTGATAACCATGTAAGAGATTTTATCCTACTTGTGCTCAGCAACAGACTATGCAACTTTCTCTTCACACCCTTCATTAGACATTGTACAAGGCCTTACAGAACTCAGGTATTCAAGTGCAAGTTCAAAGACAAGAGAGACCATGATCTGTATGTACTTCTTAGCTTGAAGCAATGCAAAAATTTTTAAACATAATAAATTAGAAGACTGGAATGATCTGCTGCTTTGTAGGTTTTGTAGTAAAAACTTGAAATATTAAACATGATCCTCTTAATTTAGTACAAAATTTCACACTTGCTACATCCTACTCTATTCTAATCAATAAATATGAGAAGAGCTAATGATTTTTAAATTATTATTATTATATAAGAAAAAGGAATTGTAGTACCCTGTAAGCAGAATTAGCCTGAGAATTTAGGACAAATTTAGTTTTGTTAATACAGAGAAGGAAGCACCTTCAGCTTTAATGGAACTTGACAAGTACAGAAATAGTGTTCTAAGATAAAGATTTGTTGTAGCCATTTGATCAGACAGGGGGAACTGTCAGTGCTGTTGAGTACTGGTGATCTTATTCAGAAGTGTAGCTGTTGCAGATTATATTTGACTGCACTTAAAACTAACATTTCAGCCATCACATCTTCCTATTTCCCTCTCTTCAGTTGTGCAGGAAATTGCTCAATACAAATCTAGGTGTGACTTGTTCATTCATATTAAGTATAGTTTCCAGCCAACAGAGCTCATTCCGTCATGAGTGATGAGCCCATTACTGCGCCTGAAGGATTGATTTCCCTCACTTTGGATATCACTCAGATCTGAAAGTTGTCTGGGAAGTATGGCTTATTTAAATTATTGTTCATGTAATGTATGTCAGAAAAAATAAATTACAAACACATTTTTAAGGATGTATAATTTTTTTTAAGTTTTACTTCATGTGAGTGTAAGGAAATTGGAATCCAGTAAGTTCGCAGGTTGTTTAAATAGCTTGTTGTTTACATGTTGTTTAAATATTTCTACGAAGCTTGGTAACAAACATTCAAGAAAGCAATGAGTTACTCAAGCGATAATTTCATTTCTGTTATACATCTTAAAGTGAGAACACCACAAATTCATGCTGTGTGAAGTTAAGCATAAAGGTCTGCAGAATCAGGGCCTAGACAGACATATGATATATGTAAAAGCTGTAGATATATTCCAGACACAGTCGTTAATCATTGCATACAGCAGCTTCTACTTACATGCATAAAAGGAAAAAAGGAAAAAGCAGTAGTTTGGGAAGACATTAAGAAAGTGGCACGTTTATGAAAGGGAGATGTTGATGCAGAATTGCTATTTTATTATAGAGGGAGAGAGAAAGAAAGGAAGTTTTTGGCCTGTATAAATACAGATTTAGAAGTGGATTATACTGATAATTTACCCTTCATATCTGCAGAAGTCAACAAAGCAATGCTTGAAGCTTTAGATAAAAAGCTATTAAGTAACCTATTTGGATATTTCTGAAGAGACCGAAGAGTCAGGGAGAACATTAACTATTGCTCCTCTCAGAGCTGTGTTCTCATAGCTGGAGCTGCAATAAAACCCCAAGAGCATCAGCTTAGATCAGACTATGCTTGTGTTTCCCAAAAGGAAGGGACAGGATTTTTTAGTGGGCAGTTGGCCCCTTTACCTATAGGCTCTGTATATCACAGTGTGCACATTTCTGGCTCTGCTCCCTGGCAGTATCACAAAGTTGTGCCATTTCCAGCCCCCCCTGTACCCTTCCATCAAGCTGCACAGGGCAGCTGCAGCCAACCTTGGAACAGATCACTGGTGCATAAAGTCTTCCTGGCTCTGGCAGTGAGCACACAGGCAGGCACTTTTCAGGAAAGAGAAAGAAATGTCTTAATAAATTATAAGACAGACACTGAAACAGGTGCAAAAGGTTGAAATAATGGCTAAGCAGTTGGCTCTGACAATAACAGTTACCTCTATCAGCTTTACAATAAATTTGTGATAAAAACAGATGCTTACAGTCTTTTGGACCTGAGACAGTTCTCTCTTTATTCACTGTGGCTCTGGTTCTGCCAAGATGTGTGACAATATTTCACTCCTTGAGGGTATCCTATTGAAATGCATGGGACTGTATGAGGAGAAAGCCAAGAAATCAGTGGAGTTAAGGACTTTGAGACCTTCACATAGCTGAGCCTATTCTGCTGCCCATGTGGAGCAGTGGTACAAACTGGACCCTATGTAAATCACAGGCATTTCAAGACATGGTGGACAAGTTTAGCATATTTGTTGCTACTGTGCTCACAGAAGAAAACTACCTATTTAAAGTACATACATTTGTGAGCAGTATTGTCCCAGAGAGTAAAATGTTCCACTCTGTATTTCCACCATGAACGGAAGTATTCATTTTCATTAAATTATTGTGGCTATGTCAGAGAAAATATGCTTGTCAGTGGAAGTCAGATGGAGCTACAGTATTTCCGTTAAAGTGTAATTCTGTAGTTCATTATTTTGTATGTGAAGTGTGAGCCACCTTCTGCCACACATGTACTGTGTGGTGAGTAGCAGTTCTTTACACTCACAGAATCACACACAGAATCACAGAATGTCACGGATTGGAAGGGACCTCAAAAGATCATCTAGTCCAATCCCCCTGCTGGAGCAGGAACACCTAGATGAGGTTACACAGGAAGGCATCCAGGTGAGTCTTGAATATCTCCAGAGTAGGAGACTCCACAACCCCCCTGGGCAGCCTGTTCCAGTGCTCTGTCACCCTCACTGAGAAGTTTCTTCTCAAATTTAAGTGGAACCTTTTATGTTCCAGTTTGTACCCATTGCCCCTTGTCCTACCATTGGTTGTCAGCGAGAAGAGCCTGGCTCCATCCTCGTGACACTCACTACATCTCCATTTAGCCAACAGGAACAACAGCAATTACCAACCTCAGGGAGATTTGCAAGTTTTAATCCTCTACCAGATATGACATTCTCAGGTATCAGTGAGTCTTATGCAAAAGCCATTATTATAACAAAATGTTTTAAATGCCCAGTGTGGCATTTTACTCATGCAGCAACTGTTATTTTTGCATGCTTTCTGACTTTAAGGTGAAATCTACAGCTGGAACAGTAACCTATGTCTTTTCTTCAGTTCTTACTGATAAGCAGCAAGTATTGAAGTACAGCTCTTTCTTCCCTTTCAACTTTTTTTTTTTTTGGTGGTGCAAAGAAATTAACAGCTGTAATGTAAGTTCACAAGAACGCCTAATAAAAGTTTGTTTGCTACAAGGACCTCATGAGTAAGCTGAGGGAAGTGAAACTTGTGCTCCTATTTCTACAGGTTAACTTTGCAGCAAGAAAACCAGTAATAATGAGCAACTTCTGTAGTTTCCTGTATATCAAATAAGTGTTAAGAAACAAATCTTACTAAAGGATAATCGTCTTGAGTGTTTCTCTCAGTTGCAGGTAAATCTGCAGCTAAGTTTTTGTTCTTTGTATACAATAGTCATTTAGGACAAATTTTGCCAGCAGGATTATTTACAAACAGGAAATATTTACAAACTAGCAGTGAATTTCATTATACTGTTTAGCTTCTAATACAGAATTTCATTCAAGTGATGAACGTTCCTCCTCCCTTTACAAATTAAAACAAATTCTTAAAAGGTAGTCTGCATCTTTATAAGCAGTTGAGATTTATTTATATCCTGTTCCTATTGAACCCAATACAGTATATTCAAGTCTTTTTTTCCTGAAATACCATCTTAAAAAATGCTTACAACTCATTAGACTTTAAAAGTTGGAATTCTCCACAGGCTCCACACCAAGAACCATTGTAATTCCTACATTAGGCTGATTGAGTGCAGTTATACTAGTCTCAGCACAGACATTGGTCATTGGCTGAGCAAGCTGAGTCTCTTTAGCTTGGAGGAGACTGAGGGGTGACCTCATTTCTCATTAATGTTTATAAATATGAAAAGAGTGAGTGTCACAAAGATGCAGCCAGGCTCTTCTCGGTGACAACCAATGGTAGGACAAGAGGTTCAAACTGGAACATAGGAGGTTCCACTTAAATTTGAGAAGAAACTTCTTCTCAGTGAGGGTGACAGAGCACTGGAACAGGCTGCCCAGGGAGGTTGTGGAGTCTCCTTCTCTGGAAGACATTGAAAACCTGCCTGGACGCCTTCCTTTGTATCCTCATCCAGGTGTTCCTGCTCCAGCAGGGGGATTGGACTAGATGATCTTTTGAGGTCCCTTCCAATCCCTAACATTCTGTGATTCTGTGTGATTTCATTTTTGTCTAAAATAATAACCTCCAGACATTTTCTTATTAAATGGCCCTGCTTCTCTCCCGTACTATCAAAACATTTTCCTGTAATATATTGAGTCTTGACCTATTGAGGTGAACAAGCTGCAAAACACCAGCTTCTGCAGGCAAAAGCTTCCTTTTATCCTTTCAGTATCTCTTCTGTGCTGTGTCTAGTTTGACCCACTTATCAAGCAGCCATTGGCAGAGACACTTCACTGACGCTAAAGGTCAAGACTGTAGTGCCAAATTCCAGCTGCAACTTCCATCCCAGAGGCCTCATTCAGGTAGAAGGAAGGGCGGCATAGATACACTGATTTAAATGCTTAGATAAGACACAGACATTTTCAGAGTGCTGAATTTGTCTCAGCCATAGCCTCTCCTCTCCTTTTCTGTCTCCTTCTATTCCTTTCTCCTGCCTTCCCTTTCTCTATTTCCTTATACTTTTTTTTTTTTTTTAAAGGCATCCTTTAATCTCAACTGTTTCTTCCTCAGAGAACAGGCAATGTTCAGTTTGTGGTACACTGTCGATTTAAAAACTGGCCATCCTGGCAACTCTACAATAGTTGCCTCTTTGGTGGAGACTGCCTCAATTACATCCACGTCCCTTCGAAAGAAAGCAGTTTTACTCCCTTATTCCAACAAAGGCTGACAATATTTGTCTTTACTGAGTATCAGTGCTGTCCTTTTAACATCAGTCACCAAACACCATTCAGACAGTTTAAGGGAGAACCCAGAAGAGGCTTGTTTCACAACAGCTGTCAAACGCAACCTGACCTGTAACATAATGCAACCTAGTTCCAGTGGAAAAGGGAAAGGAAAATTGAAAGTATGTAAAATAGAGAGAAAAAGGCACATCTACTAAAACTTTACTACCCTGTAAAAGGGATTGATCTTCTTTTTAGCTGAATGTTTATATAAGTAAAAGGTAGTTTCATGTGCTTGTGGGAGCATATTACTTGTTGATAATTACGTTAGCATACAGTTCTCAAATAATTTAGAAGACCTTGGCTGTGTAAAACATTTCTGGCTGGGTAACTGTGAAGATGTAAGCACCATTTTAAATTCTGAACAGGTGATAAACAGCAGGAGTGTATCAAAAGGGGCTTCAAAGTTTGAACACTCAACAGATACAATAATTCTGCTGAGACCTGGTAGCAAGAAAAGAGGCTGGCCTGGTTTTTGCTGTTTTGTGTTTTCACTCACAAAGATTACATGCCCTGTCAGTCAGCTGTTCCATCTAGCAAATTGTGGATCTCAGGGCAGCAGAACCCCTTGCAGACAGGTGGCTTAAATACAGTAGGTAATAGAACTGTTGTGCTAAGCTACTTCTACACAAAAAAACACCTAAACAAGAGCTCTGTGCCCCTGAGTCACAGTCCACCTGTTCCCAGAGACTGATACATGATATTTTGAGCTTCGTGATTCTTGTCTTTGGCTGTGCATATGTATGGAAAGAACAATACAGAATGCTGAAATCATTTTAGATGTGAAACTAGGATTACTATAAAGGGGGAGGGGGAGAAAACAGAGATATCTCTTTTTTTTGAGAAGAACATAGTCCCTGTTAGGTTTCCTCTTTATCTGCTGCCATGAGAAGAAGGCTTTTCAGTAAATTAAGGAAGGGATTTTATGCCTCTGCCTAAGCCACCTGTTGTCTCAGCTGCAAATAGATACCTCTTAATATGAATGAATAATAAAATAGGTACTATTATACAGATGCATATATAATTTTTTATACGCATTCTACAGATGTTTATAATACGTCTTTCTGGAGTAAAAACAACCATTGCAGCTTCTAGAAATTTGTGTCCATTCAAATGCTCCACGGCAGGTTCCCACCATAAGAACTTTGTTCCCCACAGTTTCCATGCTGTGCTGTGTGGGCCTGAAGGTGGATCAACACAGAGGAACGCCCTGGCTGTTCATACAGGGCCTGCCACATAATCCCCTCATATTCCCAAAGCTACAAGTCTCTGATGAGGGCTCCTTGCTGCTACAATACTACAAATAGAGCAACGATGACATGGAAGGCTAACCCAGGGAATTGTTCAGCAAGAATGGCTCAGGAAATAGTAACATCTGTGGTGAGACATAAAAAGAAATTCGTACTGTCTCTCAGTAGCTGGGTTTAACCTAAAGACATGTCAAGCTGCATAGGGGCACCAAAAAGTACTGACAGTATGGCATCCAGAGCACTTGTGTTATGCATGAACAGCATTTTATTTCTCTAACGAGACTAGCTGTTGCCCTGTGATCCAGGGGAAGCCTTTAGGAGAAAAGTGCTATAACAAGTCCCAGCTTCTCAGAAGCAAAGTGCCTCACTTGTATCTACTCTAATTTCAAGGGAATTAAATGAGATTCAACAGAGATGAATTTTAACCAGCCAGCTGCCTCAACATAAGCAGTCATTTCGTTTTTCCAGTGAGACAGCTAGGTAGTCAACAAAGAGAAAAAGAAAAGTACCTCACCCTTCTGCCAGTTCTACAAGATAAAGTAGAAATACAACATACTTTCAGACTCTATTGCAGTCCTGCAAACCCTTGCCCAGTGATAATACACGTTTATCAGACCCAGCCTCAAATACTGTCACTAAAGGAAGCTGCTGAGACACAGTCAGTGAGAGGCCCTTGGGCTGCTCTGCAGATGGCTCTGGGCTATTCCAGCAAGGAGCAAACCCATACCCATTCCTGTCACCCCATTCAGAGCATGGTTTAGTTGGAAGTTGAAGACAGTTTTTTTCCCTGGGAGGAAATTTCTGGCATGTTCCATCCCCTACAGAGCTGTAACTACATGGCCTCAGTGCACATATCTCCTGTTCTTGATAGGACGTCACTCAGAGAATTACATTTTCCCTCATTTCAGAAGGCTCCAGAAACAAGGTTTAATGTACATCAAATTCACTATGATACAAAGCTAGCAGGTTAAAAGTTAATGGCTTCATTTTGTGTTAGATTTTCACAAAGTAAGGTTGAAGCTATCATCTGTTCCCATAATAATTCTTACAAGAGGTGTATTTGCAAACAATAAGAAAATGACCACAGCAACACGTTAATAGGAGGAGTCAGCTCTCAATGTAACTTGACGTGATGTCTATAGACACCACAGTACTCAGAACAGCAGCTGTTACCAAGGCAAACAGCTGAAATAAAAGAGGAAGAAAGGCGGCTTGCAAATAACCGCCTTTGCTAGTCCAAATGGCTCTTAATACTCCTTGTGTAAAGATACACTGTTGTTAACATCTGCTTGAAGTTAATCTTAAGAGTTGTTTGCAAATAGCAAAGCTGGTAAGCACCTGCTGCTTTAGGATAGATGAACTTTTGCGGGCATATAACATGCTATTTTATTCCCAGCAGCTCTCACAAACACCACCCTATACAGAACAGAAATGAAGGGACTTCGTGAAGGGCACTTTAGTTGAAATTGGATAGGACTATACACAAGCATTGTCAGATACCAGAACAGTTTAATAGTCTGGTTCAGAAATATTCTAGAGCCTGAGGGCTTAAGTGGCCTTGGAAGGGACTAAGGAAAGCAAACCAATTGCTAGTGACTTAGGTTGGGAACTTGGAGGTCAATGTATTAATAAAGGTCAAAAATAATCAAAAAAGAAAGTTCCTGGAACACTTCACTAGGCTGATTTTAAAACTGCCCTTTCTGTCTGGATGTTTCAGTGCAACACAGGTCTCATCTTCCTGGCATGCAAGAAGTGCGTGTTTTCTGCCGTTTCCCCTTTGCTTTTGTGCTTTCTGTCCCCATAGCCACTCTTCACACAAATAATTTCGCTGCACTTGAATGTTTGTTTTATTTATGAGGTAAATCAAAATGGCAAAGAAGACAAAAACGAGAGTAAGACTGAACCCCTCTTTACAGCAAGTCTCTGCACGCCTCCTTGTCAGTGAGACTTGTCTGTCTTTTCCATGCTGGTCTGTTTCCGTGGGGGATTGTCCCACTGGATGTGTCCATGTCATAAGATGGTAGACCTACAATGGAGCAGTTAGTCCCTCCCTGTACTTTAGTGACCTTTTCCCCTTTGATTTGTCCTTCAATTTTGCCTGGCCTCATTTATGATTTAAATTGTTTGCAGTTTCCAGGATAGCCATAGATGTCCAGACATAATTGAAAATATCATTCTACAATATACGTTAGCTTGTGTAGCTGTAATTCAGTTGATAAACTAGACAAGAATTTGTCATGCAGGAGAAAAGTTAACAAGAAAGTTTCAGTCCGTCTCCTATTTCTGTGACTGCACAAAATTAAGAAGAAAAGTGGGAAGGGTGACTAAAGTCCAGTTGTCTTCCAAGACTTTGTGACAGCTCCTGTGTTCTTAATTAGATCTAACTCAGACTCTTTGAGCTCAGTGGAAATAGCAACTGACTTTGATGGAGGGACCAGGCTTGTAAAGAAAAGAGGAGGCAGGTGGGCAACATGAGTGCAAAGGATAAATTTTTTTTCCCCACTCTTGAAACCCACTCAAAGGACTAGAATGTCTTCACTCCTCAGGTTGGGATTTCTGACTAGACTTGTCTTTTCATCAGTACTGCCCTAGAAGGGAAAGATGCTCCTGTTTTCCCAGATTCTTTCCTACCTCTGCTCTTTCTTGAAAAGTAAATAAGACATTCTCCAGTCGTACAAAACCACATCCAAACTCAATTGATGTATTTAAAATCCTTCTTTTTTTGTGTGTACTTTCACAAGACAGTTCTTTCAGAGTTCTTGGAGAGACATCATCCACTTCCTCAGATAAATCCCTCAGAGTTTTGCTTCCACCTCTGTTACGTAGACATTCCCATACTTCTGTTGCTATTTTGGAAACTGCCTCTGATGCAGTACTCGGCAGCATCATTTCAGCCTAGAGTCACCTGCATGATCTGTGATGGCCTTCAGCTTGACACTTTTAAGTAAAGAAACTGGCAGAGTGAACCGCAACTCTGTGTTGTATGCAGAACACCCAGATAACTTCTACATCTTTTTTTCTCTAATGCATCTTTGCAGCCCTTGCAGAATTTAATTGGTGTCAATTCCAAATGAACATGTGAGTCTTACACACACAAGTTTCTGGAAAATCACAGCACTCTATTTATGCAGGTGGAAGCAATAAGGTATGTTTGGGAAATCAGATGCCAATCTGGAATCTGGGAAATCAGATTTTTATCTCAGACTACAAGTTATTAACTACTACCACTACTACTATTCATCTCTTTCCATAAAGCTTACATAATTCATATCTGCATGTCCACACTGGACTGTGAACAGTGAGCGCCATTTCTGGGTGTCTGAGTATTTTGAAAAGCCATGAAAATGCAAAGTTCATAATTCTGGATAACCAGGACATAGTGGATTCAGTTGCTATGGTTGCAGGCAACAGATAGGGAAGATGTCTATTGCACCTCAAGCAGCATCAACTGATTGTGCCACTAAATCCACTTACATTCATTTTTTTTTAATTATACTAATTCACAATTGCGCTAACTCTGCTGCAGGTAACATTACTGGCATTAGCAGAGGCTGGAAGACAGGCAGTGTAAATTGAGGGCACAGTGAAGAAGTCGTCCTCAGCCTCAAACAATAACCTATAACTACTAAGTATGTAAGCAGAAACACTCTGAGTTAAATGAATCCATGCAACAACAAAATGTCTCTAAAAGCAGTCCACACCAGTGCTGGTGTATCTTGACAATAAATGTGAACCAATTGAAAAAAGGGATTCTTCTCATTTGTTTACATTTGATCAAAAAGATTTAATAGCAGAGAGCTCATTCCCTAAAGAGACCTTGGATCTTTTCAGAAACAGTCAAACTGTACCACTACATCAGTTTCATTACTCACCCAAGTACCAAGGATTGAACAGTCATTTTTGTGCAATGCAGTTTTAATGTCACTAAAGTAACAAAGAATCCTGCTATGTACTGATCACTAAACGTATTCCATTAACAGCTCCTTCAAATACAACAGTACTTAGATGCTGAAGACGCATGTGCCAATGGAGGGCATACATTAAGAGGTTAACTAATATTATTCCCTTTTCCTGCTACCTTAATTAGGGTCATCATCACCGAGAGGTTTGAATGCAGTTGCTTACTCAAATGTGGCAGCTTTTTCTTTTTTTATTTTTTTTTTAAAAAAGCATGTCTGAAGAGTGAAAAAAAAGAGCATGTGCACCTAAGCCCTGTTCCCATTATCAGTTTGGGATTACAGGCCAGAACAAGTTTATTTCTTAAAAAATAGCTACAGTGTTCACTCATGTGAGACACATGAACCAGATGGATACTTTGCTGTTTCAATTTAGTGGAAAGCAGCAGAAAGGAGTGGCATCATCAATGGCTTAAAATATCCTCTGAGTCCAACTAAGCCATATCTATTTCCAGTATTGATTACCAAGGATGCACTTTTAACAACCTGTATCTCTTAACAAAGGGAGCCAATTAGAAGAGCTGTGATTCTGTAAGTCCCTGTCATTTTCCCACTGTAACTGCTCAGCTAATAACTACATGCTAGTGCAATGCACAATGTCTGTATAGCTAGCTAAAGTAATCAGAACCTATCTAATTTTTCACAACAGTCTCAGCTCTACTGCACAGAGGTGGGATCAGAGTGACACGCAGTGGCAAGACAGAAAAAGTCACTCTCAGGTTCTCAGATTCTATCTAGTATCTATTATTAGGACGCATAAAATTTTAATTAGATCATTAGTAGTATTTTCTGCCTGTTTAATAATATTCTATGTATGTTATATTTCAGAACAAAACATGTACTTTTGCTTATGCAAACTGAAAGAAAGATTGGATTACTTACTTTAGCAAGGCCCACCTCACTCATAACTTGCATGTGGGATTTCCTGCAATTGAAAAAAAAAAGGAAAGAATTCAAGAAATTGAACTAAAAAAATCAAATACTGAATTTCATAAATAACAAACTTGAATCACCATAGTTTTACATTCTGCTGTATTTGAATCTTTGCAGATTACTTGAACAGTGTGAAGAACAGCATTTTATATCTTGCATACAATTTAGCATGTTGCATAACTGATAGTTTGTGACTCTTCCAGTTATTTATGTTAAATCAAAACATTTTCCATATGTTTCTGAATGCACAGTGACCTATGGCAAACTGAATTTGGTATCTGAAAAAAAAGGGACATTTCCCATTTCATTTAAGTAAATGCTGGAATAAATTATGGAATCACTACTATTAAAGATTTTTAACATCAGTCTTGACATGCATTTAAGAGAACTATTTAAAGTGGAGTAGTTCTGCAGTAAGGCTGTGCTGTGGACTGCCAGTCTTTCCAGCCTTGCCTGCTTTGATGCAGGGAAAGATTCATAGTATTACGTTTGATTATGGTGCCAGCAATTCTTCTGATGCTGCAGCTGCCCGGAGCTACCCAAGGTCCTAGCATTCAAGGATGATAATAAATAACAGTTATCATAATACAATGTTCCTTGAAATACCGTATGTAAAATAATTTCCATCTACCTCAAACAGGGTCCTGTTGCATCACCCATGTCTATGCGATCTGTTGTAACGAGCGGGTCATGCCTCTCCCCGCCGCCGCCGCCACCACCTGGACCTCCCCCCATCTTTGATACAGAACCCATAAAGGATGAAGGAACTGCAGCTCGCTCAGCCCTGTTTGCACAGCTTAACCAGGGAGAGGCAATTACCAAAGGTCAGGAGAAAAGATATCAAATTTTGGCCGAAGAGTCAAACTACATGTGCTATGTGTATTAACCCAACTTCCACTGCATTTTTAAGTTATGTTTAAGCAGCTCAGATATTTTTGAGGCTTGCACTAAGTCTGATGGATGTGACTGCATAACAAAACCGCCTTTAGAAGCAACAGCACCAAAATATGTTGAGCACACTCGAAATTCACACTTTATTTAGAGGTATCATTTTAACTTTAAGGCAGCCAAGCTGGACATCTTCAATCCCAAGTGGCTGGTGAACCTCTTAAGTTGCAATTGCAATAAAAATTTGTCCCCCTTTCTGATTCACATTCAGTATACCAACCTGGGTCAAAATGTGTTACATTAGGTGAAAAACTATGGGTTACAGCTCAGCGTGAAATACAATAATAAAGCTTTTTGTATTAATACTGGACAGTTGTGATTATGGATGGTTATGAGTTTAAATACATGTGATTGATATATCTGCCTTTAGTGCTGCGGAGAAGGTCAAATATTGTCATAAATTAGAAAAATAGTATCATTTTTATGGATGGAAAAATATAAGAAGCTCTCAGAGCTCGCTACAGACAGAGAGTGACAGAAGACATTGCAGCATTTCCTATTAAAGTTACTAAGATAGCCCATCCACAGCAAAAGAGGTTGTTTATGAGCTGCTGAAAATGTGTAGGCAGTTACACTTTAGGTTGTTACCCAAGCACACCTTGAGGAAATAAAAAATGTAAATAATTCACAGAATAATTTCACACAATTGAACCTTTCCTGCTTAAATATTAACACCCTTAAGACTGGAAAACAGATTCTCTCATAAATGCCTTTTTTTTTCTTTTTTTTTTTTTTTTAGGGCTTCGCCATGTCTCTGATGACCAGAAGACTCACAAGAACCCCAGCCTACGTGCCCAGTGTCCCCCTGTTCGTTCTCCGACAAAAAGCCATACTCCGAGCCCCACCTCTCCCAAGAATTCCCCGCAGCAGAGCCATACCCCTGTCTTGGAGCTAGAGGGAAAGAAGTGGAGAGTGGTGAGTTCCAGTCACGCCTCAGAACTGCACCCGACATATTGCAAACCAGGTTGAGCACTGAACATCTTGCAAAAAGGCTGTCCATGACCAGGGTGCAACAAATCACAGCTGCAAGTAAAACGGGCTGGTTCTTGCATTGCTCTGCCTTGCTGCAGTTTAGTTTTTACTGTTCTGTAGCATCTAAAGTGAATTCGTTTGTCTCTGAGAATCATACTGATTCTTCTGAACTGGAGAATGTCAGAATGAGCATGTAAATTCCTTGCAAAATTAGACAATCCCCAGAAACAAGTCCAGTGGAGGACTCCAATTAAAATTCCTTCTTGCAGGCCATTCATGTGAGAGAGAACAGTGTTATCACAGAGCACTTGCTCTGGCATTGTTAACCAATAGAATTATAAATTTATTTTTCATCACCATGCAAGCATGACTCCCATGCTTTAAAAGTAGAGCAGTGTTTTCCTTTTGCTCAATCTACAGATGGAAAAGATAGATTTGTTTCAAGTTTGGGAGTTAATTGATGTAGGCACATACCACAGAATCTATGAGTGAAAATCCACGTGACTGTGTTGGTTAAAAGAGGGAAGAATCAAGATGTGGTTTAGTCATGCAGAAGGTTATCTACACAGTCGTTACTGTGGAGTTGAGTTTGCAGAAGGTGCAGTCACCGTTTGCCTGTGTTATGTTGCCTTAGGGTTACAGCCCCTGGAGCTTTCCTTGTGAATACCTAGTCTTTCCTTGACATCCATGGAGTGTAAATGTCCCTTCATGCTTCATAATGAATGGAAATGTCTTCATCTGTTACTCCTTATTGTATATGGTAATGCCTGCACCAGATCATAGCACACTGTATAGACCATTATATGACATCAGGGGGAACAAAAACTTGCTCTGTTCTTCAAGATGCCAGTTTAAATTGGATGGGTGCCAAGCAACAGTTTCGTGAGTGCATTTTAAAATTGTTGTGAGCATAATGCCCTTGTTACAAAATCAATGGGTTTTGTCATAGTCTATCCCAAGTTCTTTAGTTCTGCGGCTCTAAAATATACGTTACCTAAGGGTGAATTAGGTTAAATGTCTGATCACCAAGCAGATTAAAATTTTAAGCCACAGGAAGGATATTGCTCTGTTGTAACTGAAGATACAATGACTCGAGGATAAGTTATACTAAACTCTGTCTGACTATTAGCTAGTTAAAGGCAACCAATTAAATAAACTTTCTTTTGAAATAGGAATATCAAGAGGATAAGAATGACCTGGTCATTAACAACACCGAACTCAAGCAAGTGGCCTACATTTTTAAATGTAACAAATCTACACTTCAGATAAAAGGAAAAATCAATTCAATTACTATTGGTGAGTGATTAGCTCAGATGAGCTTTTAATCCCAGTCTTGAAAACACTGACTTATGTGATTAATAATGCATCTGAATTGTTCTATTCACTTTAATAGATTGATCACATGAGTAATGCCACTCAGCTATGCAGTGCAAGACTGGGAATTTTCATAGTTAATGTAGGAGGTTTGCGTATATTTGCTTTTATCTCACCTTGCTTATTTATGATTGTTTTTATTTTAGACAACTGTAAAAAGTTTGGCCTTGTGTTTGACAACGTTGTGGGAATCGTGGAAGTGATCAATTCCAGGGATATTCAGATTCAGGTAAACATCTATTTGAAAAACAAAGACAGAAACAGAATGGAGACCAAGTAGGGAAAAAGGCCGATGTGTGGCTACAAGAGATTGTAAAAACTCACAGAAGCACAACAAAAATAAGAGATTGATGCATCCATATGCATCTTTACAAGCACTGAATTCTGCTGATGTATTTAGAAAATGCCTATGAAAACTATTGAGTATCACTGAACAAACCTCACTTAGCCCAGTCCTCCTGGTTCCAGTGAAGCTGAGACACCTATATGCTGTCAAAACTATTACTTCTGGCCCTAATGTTCTTGCTTTCATGGTACACAGCTGCTGGCACTTGAAAGTTCAGCGGTGCTTATGGAACAAATTCTGGCAGTTAGCTAATTGATTTCTAAGCTCAGAAGATGGTTCTTTCTTTTTTTCTTATTCTCTCAATGGAAATGTTCCAAGAGACTGTCAAAGGACAACTAAATGACATAAAGTGAAAGCAGGCAATGGGATCTCTGAAATCTCTTGTGCCAGTGACATGACACATTACATGAGTAAGTCATGTAATCACTTGCCAACAAAGGGGCTTTGAGCCTCTACTGATTTTGTTTTTGATAACTAGTAAGCAAACCTTCATCAGAGATCACCTTCCTTGTGGTTCTCTTTAAAATAAAATATATGTATTTTAAGTGCATATATTGCCCTCCCTGCTGGGGACACTTGCCCCATTCAAAATACAGACATTCTGCCTGACATTTACAGCACTTTGCTCATCCCATTCCAAAGAGGTAGAACTATAAATCCTGTAGTACAGGGTTGTATCCAGCATCCACTGCCTAGTCTCCAGAAAGGACTTTAGGATGTATTATTTTAAGTGAAAAAGAAATTAAATATTAATCAAATTATATCAAGCTGCCAGTATTCAAGCAAAGTGAGGTCTTTTGCTTAAAAGACTGTGCCTGCCGTGTGACATTAAATGTAGACAATCCTGCTCCATCCTTCAGAAATGTTGGTCACAACCACCACAGGGAACAATAGCAAGATTTTTTTTATATTTTGAACCTCATGCAAGCGACTGACATTGCTACCAGCTGTGCATCATCTTCTGAATGTAGCGAGCATGATCACTATGTCTTCTTATGGCAGAGGCAGTTAGTTAAAGAAAAAGATCCTAGGCATTTATTTGAGTGGGTTTTTTTTAAATAACTACATGATTTTTATCATTACCTCTACAACTATTCATGAAAGCTGAGGAATTCAGATGTAATGAATAACGAAACCACAGCTTGTTAATACTCAAATAAAGGGGGAATATATTTTCTAAGAATCAAAATTCTTTTGATTAAGCAAGTTCTATGAATATTGCATAAGGCTTCTATGCCACAGAGCAGAGTGGAGCTCCACTTAAAAATGGTAGAGTCTGGCTATATGCTGCTTGAATCAGGCAGCTTCCACAGGCTTTGAGTATGCCAAGTGCTGAGCACCTCAACTTTTATTTTGAAGACCTGATCTTATAATTTGCCAATACATTGTATGTTAATGCAACAAACTTCAGTAAATTCATCCTAGAGATGTTGCTATTAAATAGTTACTTCAGTGCCATATTGCTTGGCTTTCCTTCCTGACAGTGTTTATTTTTTTTTTTCTTGCCAGATGTTTGCAAAATTTATTAAACAAACCCTCCTTTTATTCTCTATGGCATGAGAACTCACTGAAGAAAAGAAAGATCAGTTTAAGATCCATTGATCACTATATAGATCAGACTACAGGATCAGGGTGGGATGCAAGAGGACAGATACACTTATTCTTTGCTGTCACATTTAAGGAACTGAAGCTGAAAATACATTCTTAACTTGAATGATGGGAGACATTCTTTCATTAACATGTAGATATGTATCACATGCTATTACTGTTTTATGGCTCAGAATAACCCCTGCCCTTTTCATGCATTGTCCAGAGTATATTGCTGTCCCTGCTAGAGGGCAGGAGAAGGAGCAATTTTTACTGGCAACTAGCAAGTCAGCCAGGTAGCCATGAAGAAATATTTTAATCTGTGGAATTATAAACAAGAGAAGATTACCCTTCTCCCCTCAAGATGCTCTTGTGCTTGTTTTTAAAGTGACATAAGAAATACCTTTAGAGATTTAATTAAATTGATCTCAGTACTCTTTTGGAACTGTAGCTTGCCTGAAGGAGATAAAAACCCTTTCCTATTGTATGCCGTAAAACCTGGAAGAGCTTTGAAGTCTTCAGAACTTATTACAAATCACTTGTTGAGTACTCCTATATGCTGCGGATCTTTCACTTGCCCCTACTGGGTTGAAGTTGACATGTTTGATTTCTCAACCAGTTCTCAACGATGAACGAGGTGAACACCATCTAAATATCAGCACAAAAGAGTCACTGAAATTAGAATCAGGGGCGCACTTTTATCAAACTGTATAAAAGCTTGCTGTATATTATAAGTTTGCTGTTGTGTATAGATCTTTGTTACCACCACCACCACAAATTTTCACACAGTCCAACAAGTGGTTAGCTCTATCTCAAATATGAGCATCATGCAGGCAGCTGACATCCAGATCAGGTGTTGGTGGCCAAAATTAGACCTGGCAGGCAAGAAGGATTTTATTAGCAGTATCTTTGTGTGCATTTTAAGATTTAATATTAAGTAGATTTTATTTTGCAGGTGATGGGGAAAGTGCCAACCATTTCTATTAACAAAACAGAAGGCTGCCACATCTACCTCAGTGAGGAATCATTAGATTGTGAGATTGTGAGCGCCAAGTCATCTGAGATGAACATACTCATCCCCCAAGATGGTGATTATGTGAGTGAGACATTTTTAAAGCTTTCCTTCCCCTTCCCCACTAGTTTGGTAGCTAACAGCACTTGAACTGCTAGGAAATAAACTAACATACTACATATATTATGTCTCAAAAAATGATCCAAAACAATTGAATTTCTGTGTACCAATATCTCAGCTATCAGTGCAGGAAGAACTTGTTATTTTCTGGAGCACAAAGTAACTTCAAAGATCAGACATGACATTACTACTTTCCATTTTGATAGATAATGGCTTAATCTCCTTTCCATTTAATTTTCTTTTTTGATATCTAAAATAATCTCCCAAAGAAATTAACTTCACACAAGAGCACTCAAGGATTATGATGATGCTAAAACTAAGATAAATGTAATACTACTACAGATGTAATAATACAGCATAATATACTTGTTTTTTTCTAAACCTTTGGTACATGGACAGAATCTGTAGTATTTTCCACATATGTGCTTAAAAGCCATGTCCTTAAACATATGTATTTTCCTGCCTCCTTTTCTGTTCTAGTAAGATTTTCATACCGTACCCACCAGCATTTCTGGTAGTCATGCTCTGTCACTTCACACACTAACAAGGGACTATGCAGGCAAAACATTCTCCTAATAGTTTCCTCAACAGAGCAGTGTTGAAATTGCACTGCATGGCCACAGATAGAACTTAAATTTCTTGTAGATCTTTTGGGCTAGAATTTTGTATGGTAGAGAGGTTTAGGCTTTATAAAAGAAAATATGTAACAAGAGAATTCTCACACTCCACGTTTCCAAAAGTGACTGATTGATGCCTAGCTTCAGATTACTAAAAAGGGAATGATTTTCAGGGGGTCCATATTTCTTTTTCTTTTTTTTTTTAAATTTTAAAAAGGTCCTTTTAATCAGTCTTGCCCCAGAGCACTGTATCATCTGAAATTACTGGCTATCAAAACTCCCTTTTGTGGTCTGAACAAATAAGCCCTTCTCTTCACAGCTTTTTTTGTTTATTGGGAGCAGAGAAAGACACAGTGACATCTCCCATCCTTTCACTAAATACACAGAATGGAATGAGACTTTCTTTGATGTCCTGCTTCATTTTGTGTACCTCAGAAGGGATGCGGAGTCTTTTTAAGTGTATCACACCGAAAATGATAGTTGTGTGGGGTTTTTTTTTTCCTTCCATATTGTAATATTGCTTTTATCCTTTAAAATTAGTCTCCTTGCTAAATCTCCACATCTAAATCCTTTCTACTGTCTTCCAGCCCAGACACTGATGGAATCCAAAGTCTCTTCTGACATGAGGCTTATTTTCTCAGTTGTTCCAAATAATGGTGTGAGAGGGATTATTGCAAAGTAGTAGCATACCAAGGCTATTTGAAACTGCGTAGTAATAAGGCTTTTTCCTGTGTGGCATTGTAAAATAGCTTCCTAGGGTAATGAAGAAGGCTTCTCTCTAATCCTGGTATGTCTGAGCTATCAATGCTTTCTCAGTCATGTAGCACTAATAGTATTCAACCAGTTTTCATTAGTTATCCTCTGTTTATTTAACTGTCATTGCCGCTTTTGTTTCTTACCAGAAAGAATTTCCGGTTCCTGAACAGTTCAAGACAGCATGGGATGGATCTAAGTTGGTCACTGAACCTGCAGAAATTGTGGGTTAACTTCCCAACGCCATACAGCACTTGCTGACCGTGACCAGACCGCAGCCAGCACAAACAAAGCAGTAATGTACAGAACTAGGAGCAGTGGTAGTTCATACTGCTGTGACAGGCCTTCAAGCATTAGCTCTGCATGCTAGAAACAATAACACATCTGGCACGCTTTTGTTAGGCATCCCAGTATTTTTCACATTTCCACACAGTTTGCCTTCACGTACAATTTTAATTCTAAATGATATCATGTGAATGTAATGGATTAAAACCCCCACCCTCCAGTCACATCATTGGTTTGAAATACTATATACATTAAGCCAAAATACTGCACGATACACTTTGTTATCATCTTGCTTCAGTGCATTCCTTTTTACGTTTCTGCTAATCAAAAACAGCATCAAGACTTTATTTTTACCTATTAAGCAATTCCTGTACAATGCAGTTAAAATGTACCCCTAGAAAGCATATGTTTCCTTGCAGTTCTGTGGCAATCACTATGGGTTTGGTTTTAAACAAGCAAAAAAGAGCAACTTCCAGCAATACATTTCACTAACGGAAGATTTTTAAAAATCTGATATTTTAATCAAACACTTTTCTAATATGTATGTTTAGAAGATCCCTAGGTTTTCTGTGAGGTAAGATTTTATTATGGTCCACAGATTTGCTGTTGCCCTCTCATTCGTTGCAAATTAGTAATTCTTTCTAAGCTAAAGCCTCACCTAAAAACCTTGCAGCAAATCACTTGCAGGTTTTTTGCTCCTTGGATTTATTTTTTCCTTTTTCTTTTTGTTGTGAGACAATCTCTCATTCTTTAAAATTTCACATTGTATCTTGCATCTTATTCAGAAAAGGAGAAAGGCACATATGTCAGATACCAGCTAGTTTCCTTATTAAGAATGTTCCTCTAAAATATTGCTATTGTACCTCATATTCATTAAAAATATCTCCCTCTTTCTTCCCCACGTTTGTAGGACTTACTCAATTTCAAATATGTCCACAAAGCAAAGCCATAGATTTATGTCATACTAATTCTGAGCCCAGATAACGGGGTATTTTCCTGTTTAGCCCTTTGATTCTACTTTATAGTCCTTATTGTACATGCTTTTTTAACAAAGGTATAGTGTTGTATACATTTGTACTATTTCAGCACATAGTACAAATAAAATTTTAAAAATTTTAAAAGTCAGTTTATGTTTTTGATCACTTGTAATACTTTGTAACAGTGAAATCACAGTGAGATGCTTGCAGAGCTAGTTATTATTCAAGCTAAACTTTGTGCCTAATTTACCTTGAAGTACATTCATTCTTTAGGGTTTTTAAGTATCTCTTTGATTGTAAACCCTGTACAATACAACCAGTAACGCTCATTCGTAAGGTTTTGCTATCTGATCTTTAATCTTTGTGTACAATGTGTTTGCTTTAATACATACCATTTTTTCAACAGTAAACTTCCTATGAAATAAAAAGAAAAATGTACTTGTTTAAATACAAATTTGTTCAGGGCTTGCTCCATTGCAGTGTTTGTCCTGTATGCTTCCTCCTTCATTAATGCTGTTTCAGGAGTTTGAGAAAAAGTAGCTGCTCCTCCCATTTCATTAAACATTATCACTTTTGCCACCATAATCCATCTGACAGTGAATAACGGGTATTCTGCACGCTAGCAGATAAACCTGAAGTTTCATACATAGTTGCCAGACAGAGAACTGAACTTCTCACTTCTAGGTACACCTGTGTCTTCCAGACATTATTCCTAAGGAGATGATTATGACCTGCTAAAAGTTTATGTTTGCCTTCTATTTTTAGCTTTTCCCATGGTTTCCTTATAAGGCTTTGGATGTGTCCCTCCTGTGTTAACAAACTCCACAAGCAGTCTACTCCATATTTCACTTGGGTGTGCTTCACATATGAAAAATGGGCATCATGATACCAGTCATGATAAAAGCATTGTTGAAGGATTGTTTAATACTTACATCATAATTTGCTCCAGAAAATAATCTCATTCTGGAGCATTCTGAATCAAAATACAGACTCTTGTTTTCATCCAGCATCAAAAAGGGGTCAAGTCATTGTGCAGCAGCAACCGCAACCTTTGCAGGTACGATACAAAACAAGTATCGAATGCTTGATGTTAAACAGAAAGCAGCAGGACAGCTCTGAATCGCTACACAGACAAATTATTTTAGTTCCTCCTAGGGATTTAACTCCTCCCTCAAAAACAAACTGTCTGAAGGGCGGACTGATTCTTCTTTTAGATGTTTGCAAGCGAATTCTGTTGTGTCTATACCTTCTCCCTAACACTCATGTTCCTGCAGCATGTTAGACCCAAGTACATTTTTTTGACTGGCTTCTTAAAAAGAAGAAGTCTTACGCAGTAACAGTGTGTTCCTGAGAGTCTGAGCACACCTGAGAATTTTGTCAGAGGGCAGAGGTTTAAAGACAAGGAAGAAAGCCTTGCATGGACAGACCCAAGGTATAATTGCTTCATCTGGAGAAAAGGCTAGTGAGCCTGTGTATTCTTGGACACAAGAAAACAGAACAGGTGAGAGACTTTTAAAATATGCAAACAGCTTTTATCCAGTACTCTCAGTCACCCACATGACGAAAAAAATCTATAACCAGCTTTTGTCAGTTCTGGTCCTCATAAAAATACTTGTCATACATTTCAGGTAGGTTGGACTGTTTCCTGCAACCTATTCTTAACTTCAAAAATATAAAGAAGTCCTAAATAAGCCAAATAAATGCACGGTTCTGATTTTACCCTACATGGAATTCTGTACAATTAAAGGTTAAAAACTCATCTTCTGAAAAATCAAGTATATCTTGAGATAGAACTAGTCAACAAGCTTCAGAATGACAATTTCATGAGCCATCCCACCCACGATCAGTTGTGTCCCACCAAGTCTTCAGCAGCAAGTTTGATCTGTATTTAATGTCTGACTCCAGCACGGAACAAACTGCTAAATGCTGAGCATCCCTAAAGTCCTATTGATCGTTTCTTTTTACGGAATGTTGTCACACTAGATATGCCCCTTGATTTCAGCTCTGCCCTGCACTAATATTGTGGTTATGCTAAATCAGCATTTGGTGCATATAGTGATATAGAACAAATCTGTATGGCACAATAACCAGTTCATTTTTTTATAAACCTGCATGGGTCAAATATTCACCAGTATAGATGCTGTCCATGAGCCACTAAAACACATGTAAAAGAGGAGTTTTTACTGTGTCCAAATGTAAAAGGTTTTTTTTCCTATTAAAAGTTTCAGCAGATCTCCTACTTTCTCAAAGAGAACCTCTGTAAAAGTACTCATGAGGTACTCTGTACAAGTGCCTCATGAAGTTCAGCAAAGGGAACTGCAAAGTCCTGCATCTGGTTAACAACCACCCTGCACACCAATTTATGTTGGAGGCTGCCCAACTGGAGAGCAGCTTGGCAGAAAAGGACCTGGGAGTCCTGTTGGACACCAACTTGAACATGAGCCAGCAAAGAAGGCTGATAGTATCCTGCGCTGCATAAGGAGCATTGCCAGCAGGTCAAGGGAGAGGATCCATCCCTTCTGCTCAGCACTGGTGAGGCAACACCTGGCGTGCTGGGTCTAGTTCTGGGCTGCCCAGTACAAGAGAGACATGGACATACTGGAGAGAGACCAGAGAAGGAACATGAAGATGATTAAGGGACTGGAGCACCTCCCTTATGAGAACTGCTGAGAGAACTGGGACTGTTCAGCCTGGAGAAGGTTCAGGAGAGATGTGTAAATGTCTCTAAGTATTTGAATGCAGGGTGCAAAATGGACAGGGCCAGGCTCTTTTCAGTGCTGCCCAGAGACAGCACCAGAGGCAACAGGCATAAACTGGAACACAGGAGGTTGCACTGGCACAGGTTGCCCAGAGAGGTTGTGGACTCTCCCTCCTTGGAAACATTCAAAAGCCATCTGGACATGGGCAACCAGCTGTAGGTGGCCCTGCTTGAGCAGGTGACCTCCAGAGGACTCTGCCAACCTCAGCCCTTCTGTGATTCTGTGATACTTGCTTAGTTATTTAAAATACTGGTTACTAAGGGTTAGTGGAAATTAGAAGTATTGAGGTAATGAGTCCATGTATCCACCAGATGGCAGGAACCAGCTGAGGCCTAGGCCTCTGCCAACTCTGTTAATGAAAAAATGTGGGACCACAATGTTCACGAAGGATGTGTATACTGTTTGCCAAAGAACTGGGAAACTCTACTGTCTAAAAGTCACTGTAAAAAACATTTAAAGATTACTCTGATTTTGAAATTCTCATTTTGGTAAAAGGAGAAGGTTTGATTGGGATGAATGAGGAAGAATAAAATACAACTACTTGTTACCAGTGATTAATTTGATCTTTTGGTTTTCTGAACACTGCTAAGCGTATATCCATTAAAAGCATATTTAAAAAAAAAATCCTGATTTAACTTAAAAGTAATATTTAACAGAGCTATTGAAGATAAAGGAGTAAGTAATTTCAAGTCTGCATTTGAAAACCAGGCATCTTTTAAATGTCCTAGGGAACTAGGCACCTGCTAAGGCTTCCCAGTGCCATAGTTATTATCCAGACAAACCATTCTTGTTCTTACTCCTTTCTGAGTCCTCAGTGTAGCTGAATCAGCATGAGTTCCTTCCACATTACTGTACAACATACATGTTCATAAACCTCTACCTCACATTTCTTTCCCAGAGATCAAGCATTTGTCCATTTGAAACTGTTCAGTTAAATGGAGGTAATGTTCACTCAATTACATGATATGCTAGCAAGCAGAGCAGTTATCACTAACATACAAGACAGGTTCAGTTCCCCTGCTGGAAGCAATTTGGGCCCATTGCTGTGAAAATATTGCCCAGAAGTAGCTACTCCCCTCAGAAGGTTCTTATAAACAGGGTCCTGACATATGAAACTGTCATTAGATAAAAATCATAAATAACACTCCTCAAAAAATGTTCTGGCTACTAGAAAACAAGAATGTGCCCCCTCTTCATAATTGAAATAATCCTGAAAAATCTTATCAGGTGCCAAATTTTTGTAGAAGAACACAGAACGTTCCCTACTCCTCCACCCAAAACCCAGTGGTCATCTCCTAGGCTTAACCCTGCTTCCCTAAGTGTTGAAGCATTCCAAGGACCCTACCTGATCACCACTGAACACCAAAGACTCTTCTCCAAATCCCTAGTTCCAGTGCTGCTTCAATGAAGGAACACTCATATTTCCTCTCTGGGAACATTAAGAAATGTGATAGGGAATTAGCTAACTGGTAGGGCTTCTGAGTGCCACGCTGCTGAGTAAAGCTGTTTTCTGGTGACTCTTCATTCAAACCAGATCAAAGTCAAAGGCAAATAAAGGTATTTACACACAGCGCCCAAAACAGACAGTACTAGTAAACAGGCAACTACACTAAAAATATATGTACCCTAAAATAAAAGCAGAAAAGTTCCTTTTTTCCTCTAGCTGATTTGCTCTGGCCTTTTATCAACTGTGACCATTTGGATTCTGTTTTCTGTCTGTATTACACTTGAAGTTGCATCTATTAGCATCTGTTATTCACTTGTCTCTCAGTGAACTATGATAGCTTTTAATCTCTCCTTCAAAATCTTCGGATGAGACAAATCAGTTTCAGAGTGAAAGGCTACATTGATTTGAGAGACAGTTGTGCCATTTTCCTACACTGAAACATATAATGCTCTACATTATACTTACATAAATGTATAATTCATTTTTTTTGGCTCAAGTTTTATATTCTGTACCTGACTCCTTGCCCCAACAAGCAGTAATGTTCTCACTCTTTGGTGACTCAGTGTGTATGTTTGAGTAATGAACAATATCTTTAACCAACACTTCCATTTAATTTCACTCTGTACATGAACATACATACTTGGTACAAATGTCTAAATAGCATGAATATATGTAGGCTGCTGTGCACAACAATAATTAACCATTTCTGAATGACAAGAGGTTGGTGTTGATTAACGTCCAACAACTCTCATCCAAGTCTTTTAAAAGAGCTCCTATTATTAGAGCACTTCAACATGATGCAGGAGATGTGATGTGTCTCCTCCAAGCAAAGAAAGGAATTGAACTTCAGCTTCTTACATCCAGATGAATGCTTCAGCAATGTATTGGGTTTTTAAAGGTTTTGAAGCCCTCCCTTGAAAACAAATGCTAGAATGCATATAAAAATGGGGAAAAATACACCTCTGTAGCTCTGAACAGCTAGATTTACAGCAGACCAGTGCTCTATTACTTCCCATTGATTACAAAATACTCCCCACTCAAGAGAGACAGACAAGGCTTTTCAGCATTACTTAAACAGTTTAACATGGGATTCCAGATTCACCTTAAACCTTAACTACTGCAATATCAGTTTTTAGGTTCTTACCTCCTGCTTTTGATCCAGTTCAAAACAACTCTTCTTGCCTAAATCTAATTTCTAAAGAGGATTTTTAGCTGCCAAGGCATTCAGCCACTTATTTTCATTAACTGGTACAATGAACTACCCAAGATTATCAGCCTTCCTGACTCTGCTAACAAGAGAAAGCAAACTAAAGGAAGGAGAAATCAGTGCTACAGAAGACTACAAGTACTCCCATAACATGTGTAGCAATCTGATACAGCAGTGAAACAAGATCCTTTGCCATCAAAAGCCTCAGCTGTGAGTTCCCCACCACTAGCAAGCCCTGTTGTTATAACAACTCTATTATATGCATCCCAGAATAGAATAATCTGAATATCTGCAGAATTTGTAGATCTTTTTTGAATCATTTTTAAGGCAAAATAATTAAAAACTAATAACTGAAACATTGGGGAATGAGGAAATATTACGTTGTCACTGTTACCTCTTACTCCTCTTCTCTCCACTATCAGCCATTCCATTTCACCTTGAGTATCCAGCCTAATCACATATTGGGTTCTAACTTGGTATGCCTGTGCAATGTTGCTGGTGATCCTAAAATTTACATGTGACTGTCAGCATTATATGAAGCCTGTGAGATCTTGTAATTGTACCTTAGGATCTGATCTGGCTTGCAAAACGTGTGGCCACACACACAAAAAGCCTGACACTGTATGGTCCTGAAGGGTTTGTGGTAAAAACCAATTTAAAAAAAAAAATAGACTGTAACTGATGAAAGAAGTCATGAATATTATAAAGGAAGAAGCTCTGTTATATTACTATCAGTTTCCCAAGCTAGTTTTTCTATTAGGAGTTAATAGCTGTTTTAAGATCATGGTGTTGTCTGTCTTCCTTTCATTCTTCATTGACCTTCCTCATCATGCTAAAACTTGCTGTTTCCCAAATGATTTATCCATATTGATTTCACCCAGGTCTATGTTACAAAACAGATGCCAGTGTAATTAGGACCATATCCTCATGAGTGCCAGCACCTAACACAACTGCATTTAATTAAGACAGAATGGGTTATTTGCTAAGCACTTTCATCAATTCACTTTATCTTACCTATATAAGGGACTCATACTGCAGAAATGATGTCAGTTTTTAAATGGGTTAGGGTTACATGGGAAAAATAATGTATTTGTTTTAGTCTAACAGACAGAGAAACTTTTTTATTTTCAGCTATGCTATTTACTGTGTTAAAATGGGAAATATTCAGTGTTTATAGTAGATATTACTAGTTAATTCAGTATGAAGCTGTATTAACTTCTGTGTTATATGGAACTTGTGGTCTGTTTGAGAAGCTTAATCGTACACAGGAACCTTAAATATTAAAAAGCAATTCTGAGAACTGCATTTAAACTTGCTGTAGAGATCCAGCCTTTTTGCACAGGAAGAACACGAATGTGATAGGGGAAAGATAAAAAAGGGAGATGGCAAGCAACGTTTATACCACAAAAACAAAATGTAGCGATACACAAGTGGCAGTTTAATAGCATTTCTCTCCCCGTTTTCAACCCACTTCCTACTAGTGAAGTGTTTAGTGAGCTGCTGGAGGTCAGGAGCAGCTGTGATGACAGGTGGCAGCAAGCGGGGCAGCCAGCTCTGCCCAGCTGCACCGGCCCGCAGCCAAGGCCGCGCCTCATTCCCGACTCGCGGTTACGAGCTCACCTACCGCAGCCTAGGAGAAGTAATAAATCTGCGGTTTAGGCCAAACTCAGCAGTCTGCTGAAGAGGTAGAGAATGCGAGAGGCAGAAAGTTCATGCTCTGGCCTGCCTGCCATGCCCTGCTAAGGCGACGTTCGGAGAGGAGCGGTTTGGGAATGGCTCGCACACAAGATGGGAGGCTCCCGGCCCACACAACCCGCTGGCCTAACCGCCCTGGGGCAGTCCCCACAGCCGCTATCCGGCTACGCAGCCAGGGCTGGGTCTGAGGAGAAGGTCGACTGTCTCCCCGCGGCGGTTGGTGACACAGGCTCCTCGCGCGGCCTCCAGGTGGCGCCACGCCGCCGCGGGGGGGACCGGGGGCGGGAATCCTTGGTGTTTTATGCTAAGGAAAAAGTACGTGCCTTCTACGCGTACGCGGCTGCTGAGAGACCTCCCCAGAGCGCGATCTCTTCAGCGCCCAGAGCCGTTGCACTTTTCCACCCTGGGGGTTTTTACCTCGGGAGCGCTTGGAACCGCCCCGGGTAGACCTCGGCCCTGCCTCAGCGCCAGGCGATACCATCTCGCGGGGGGGGGGGGGGCGGGGGGGGGGCGGTGAGGAGGAGAGGCGTGAGGGGAGGTAGCCTCGTTCCTTTCCGGCGCAACGGCAGAAAGGGGGTTGCTGGAGGATGGTACGGTCCTCGTCAGGCTAGGTGCCCAAGGACTCCGCCTCGTGTTTGTCCACTTCCTCTGCTTCCCCCCCTGCTCCTCCGCGGTAAGTGGGAGAGGCGAGGCACCACCCCAGCGCCTGCGCGCTGAGCGCGGACGGTCAGTGTCAGAGAGGATGGACGAGACGGCGGAGCCCGGCGCGGGCCGGGCCAGCGCTGAGGCGGCAGCGATGGCGGAGGGCGACAGCGAGAGAAGTGATGGTGTCGCCGAAGGGGAGGCCGCCGCCGCCACTGCTGCTGCTGCATCGTCAGCGCCGTGCTCCCCTCTGGCGGCCGCTGGGGGCGAGGGCGGCGGGGCGAAGCCGCTGAGCGCGGCGGAGTACGCGCGGCGTGTGCACCAGTGGCTCTGGGACTCGTACTGCGGGTACCTCAGCTGGCAGGGCTGCCTGCCCGCCCTCCTCGCCGCCGCCTCCGCCGCGCCGCCCTGCGCCGCCGGCCCCCCTCGCGTCCCCGCGCCGCCGCCACCGGTCTCGCCACCGCCGGGGGCGGCCGCCGCTGCTGCCTACTACAACCCCTTCTACCTCTTCGCTCCGGCGCCGGCCCCCACAGCCACCGCTGAGCCGGGGCCCCGCGCCGCCGCGGCCGTCCCCACCCCGGCTTGGCCGGCAGCGGCGGGCAGGTTGGCCCCCGTGCCCAGGGCGGCCTCCGGCAGCGCCACCGGGACCAGCGGCAGCGGCACCCCCAGGGAGACGGGGCGGCCGGCAGGTGAGTGGGGGCGGGCGGGGACTGGTCTCGGTCGCTTCGCGTGGGGACGGGAGGTGGCGGCCGGCCTGGCCCTTGTCACCCATGGGGAGGCGGGTGGCGGCCGCGCGGGGTGGGCGGGGAGCGGAGGCGTCGCCTCCGCTGGTGCCCCCTTCGGCCTCCACGGGCCCCTCCGGCTCCGTTCTAGGCAACGCTATCGGGAGAAGGAAGTTTGGGGGAGGGGGTTGCGCGGTTGGGGGTCGCTGCGCCTTTGTGGGCTGCAGAGCTGGGCGTGTAGCCGTGCCTTGTGAAAGCTGACAGCCCGAACACCAGTCTCTAAATCCATAATTCTAATCCGTAAGCGGGTTTGAGAGGATTGACCTGTACGTACTTCTTACAAGTTTAGTGTTTGTGGCGTGTTTTCGTAGATATGAAGGAGTTTGTTGTTGTTTTTTTTTCCTGCGAGGCTTAGTGTTGTGGTGGCAGGCTTGTAATACATCTAGCTTTATAAGTAGCCTGTTTCAGTGGTGAAATATGAGCTCATTTTATCAGTTTTAGTGGACTCTTTGTGCTCAAATAAAATTATTTGATGAAACGGAAGTAGAGAAGTAAAAACGTGCTTACATTCAGCAAGCTGGTGGCAGGACCTGAAATAAACAGAAATCTGTTAGGGCTACAAATATTGAATACTGTACATAGCAGTGCTTCTGTTTATGTTTGTTTGGAGATAAGACAGAGTTGCTCTGATCACATCAGAGAGAAAACCTGGAGCACAAACGTTTCTTGACAGGTTGAGGGGCACCTAGTTGAGATTCCCTGAAGGTAGCACCTTGGATAATGGTAGAAAACCGTTGAGCAAAACACTGATGCACTTCGGAGAAAAGCCAGATCTCCTTTCTTTCTGGAGGGCAGACTACGGCGTTACCGATCTGTGACGCTGTTTATTAGCTCAGTGGCTGGGTGTGAGGTGAGGATGTTTTTAGTTGCTTTTTCTTTCTTTTGAAGGGAATCTAGCTTCTGAACTCGCTTCTTTCTTGTGTTTTTGAGCACATGCTCTTTAAATAAGGTTGTAACACAAAGCAGTATTTTCTTTAATTGTGCCCTGATTCTGGGTTACAGACTGGTTTTAAACAGATATTGCCAGTCATTGGAAAAGAGGATATGTACAAAGGCTAGACTGAAACTCTTAGGTGTTTGTTGTTTTTTTTTTTTTTAATCCTAGTTCTTCAGGAACTAATGCCCTATGTTAAAGGTAATTCGAGGCAGGAATAGCATTTTGTGTTGCTGAACATAGTTCTTCTGAATGTTAAATACTGCTGCAACACCAGGCCTTCTTAAGGGAACTCAATGTGATATAGTGATACGATACAATTACAAATGAAGACTGTCGTACTGGTGCTTTGGCTCCAGATTGCACATGGATGTATGTGCAGTAGCTAAAGCAATTATGGCTCCTTCTTTTCTGCTGCGGATTATTGCCCACACAGCAGGCTTGGCAGGGCGGGTCATGTGTCTGTTCCTACGCACCGCAGTTCACAGCCCAGTGTGTTTACCTAAACTGAAATAAGTGACAGCTTGTGTTAATGTGATAGATTTTAAACTGGGATGTCAAAAAGTGGAATGGGTAACTGCCTCTTCCAGTTCAATCTGCCTGCAGGTGGGTGTCAAAGCACCAGAATTAACAGCACTCTGGGCGGTAGCAGGCTTTTTGTGCAAGGTGATAATGATTTAAGAACATCCTTTTGCCTCTCCTTGCCTCACTGGAGGAAATTACTGCTCTTCTGCTGGGAACAGTGGAACAGAATGTGTGCTCAAGCCTCACCTGCTCTGCCTGGTGTGAACCCATCTTTATTGCTAGTTTAATGCCTAGACTTTGAGCTGAGATGGGTGTGTGTTGCATTTGGCTGTCCCTGCTGTACACATAGTAGTTCCTGGCAAAATAATGGATTTCTGATACAAGGAACATCTCAGATCACTGCAATGGAAATCTGCCAGTCTAAGGCTTACCAGGGGTTGTTAATGTAACGGAGTTTAACATAGTTTTAATACTTATTTTCTTAGCCCCATTTAGCTTCTTCCTTATTCAGTTGTTGAGTCTAGTATATTCAAATGAAACTGGGCCACTAACTTCAGTGAATGTGTTCCTTTTAACAGAGCAAATGAATGGTTTCATCTGGTGCTGTATGCTCAAGTCAGGACTGGGGAAACTGGCTATGCTCCCTTCTGCCTTAGTTGAAGAGTCTTTAATTAGAATTTAGTTGCCAACTTGGAAATACTTTGATAATGAGAATTTAATCCAGTTTGGTATTATTTACGTAACAGTGATGCTACTCAATAGTATCAATGCAGAGTTATCAGTGAAACAGGTATGAAAGAAAGATCTATAAACCGACATATATTAAATAAGAACTTGCTCTTGCCTAATCATTGCTTGATTATACTTAAGCCATTTAAAAAGCACCCAAGTAAGTGCTCTGGGCTTTCAGCTTCACTTGTGTAACTTGTGAGGCTAGTGGCTGGCAGTGTTGGTCTCAGCAGTTGAACTGTGGAGGCTTATTCTGAGTGAAATTTGATGATGTTTTTTGAGATTAGAGAGAGGAACTATTTTCTTTTCTTTCCTTTTTTCCCTTTCTCTGTGCATAGGGGTTTGTGATCTGAGGAACACTTAACACAGTCACTACATTCCACAAGTTACATTTAGTAGCATTTGGGTATTTTTTAATGAAATTTTGATGTGAGTCCTTGCTAGTTTGATATGAGTAGTCGTATTTGGGAAATACAGAGGGATAGATGGGTTCAGATGAAAATTACTTTGCAAGACTATTCCTTGGAAAACTTCTAAGATACTCTTTAGTATTTTCATTGCTTTAATCAATCTGACTTAGCGTTATCTTGTAACTGTGACTGCTTATTTTGCCCCCATTTGCACTTGGCCAATTAAATAGGAGAAATGTGTTAGATTTTTCTGGTTTGTGGTAGGGCAGCATCCGTGCTTTATTATAATAAGATGTGTGTAGGAATATTTATGCCAGCTATGACTAGTATTTTCATTCATTCCTGTTTCTGAGTTTGATTTGAGGCAAAATAGGCTGTGTTTTACTTTTAGAGAGCTGGTACTTGGTGCATACAGAAGCCTTTCTGCTGAGCAATAGAAAGTTATGCTAGATGTAAGATCTAATTTTCCTTTCTCTGAACTCTCAGATTTACTGAAATCTGTCTCTGTGAAAGCTGTTCTAAATGAAAGAACATAAACATTGATGCATTTTCAGTGTACTTTGGTTCTTTAGTGGGGTGGGATTTTGGCTGTGACCCTAATTGCGAGGGGACTCAGAGTTCTGAAAGAGTTTCATTTAATTGAAGAAGGCTGTAAATGTAAATAATTCAGATCATTTTCTATTTGTACACTTCTAGAAGTTTTCTCGAAGATGATGTGAGCTGAGATCAAGATCTTGATAATGTTCTTGCAGTGAGGTTAATGTGAAATGTTCTTTAGGTGACAGTGTTAACTTTGTGTAAGCACAGTAAAATCTGAGTAATGTTAACTCTTTCTGTTGCAGGTCGGGAGTTCATTATCCCTTCGCTGGCACACAGGTTCATAGCAGAGATGGTGGATTTTTTTATTCTCTTCTTTATAAAGGCAACCATTGTTTTAAGTATTATGCACCTCAGTGGAATAAAGTAAGTTGAACAGTTTAAAGCTTTATTATGTACAGCTTTAAGCTCTTCATGCTCTTTGAAGTGTTGTGATGTGTATATATGTATGGTATGCTTACGCGTATGGTGGCACTTAGTAACTGTCAAAAGTGGAGGAAAAATCACCCCTAGGTTAACCTCCTTTTAAACACTTTCTGATTTTGGGTCAGCTGATGGAAACAACAAATTTGTACAGGTGTCTTTGTAGGCTCACAAACTCCCTACTAAGGACAGATTAGACTTGCAGTCTATTTTTGGGAGGCAGTTGCAAGATTTTTTTTGAAGTCCTCTAAAAAATCCCAAGAAAAAGCATTGATTGATGGTTTTTTTTAAACAGCCTTTAAAAATGTACTAGGTCTGGCTGGGATGGAGTTGATTTTCTTCATAGCATCTCCTGTGGTGCTGTGTTTTTGATTTGTGACCAAAGCAACACTAACAAAAAAAGTTACTTCAGCTTCTGCATGTCAGATATGTATGTACTTTTAAAATACAGCCAGATTGCTAGGAATGCTACCATACTGCAGTCTTTACTGGACATAAGTTAGGTTTCTTAAAAAGTACAATTAAGCATCATGTGTATCAGCTCTACACTAGATCGAGTGTAAAATGTGAAATGAAGAATCTTTCAGATGTGATAGTTTACCTCAAAGACTGTTTTTTTTTATCTGCTTCTTTAACTGCAGATATTTTATTCTGTAGCTCATGTAGCTTTTCTGCTTTGGGTTGGTATAATCAAATATGTTGTTCTGATTAGCAGATAAGAACTTGGTACAGTCAGTAATTCTGTTACTGTACAAACACATTTCAGAATCTGAGTTTTCTGCCAAAGAACCTTCCAAATGTTGACTGACTGTAAACTGATACTGTACAGATAACATCTTTCAGACACCTTAAACTGCTGCTTGGAAGTTGTGTGGAAGAGGGTCAAATCCAAAACAATAAATATGTCGATGTAAATGATCAGTGTTTTTTGTTCAGATAAGCATTCAACTGAAATGCCAAACTCTCAGTTCTGTTTAGTTGCCAAAGCCTCCAACTGTCACCTGACATCTTGGTTTTAGTAGGCTGAGAATAATAAAAATGAAGTACTGGAACGGTGGGGAAGAACTATGTGTATACTTCTTCTCTAAAGCAGTGAAGGTGATAGGGAATTTTTTTTCAATCCATTTACAGTATATTCAATATTACTACTTTTGTAAGAGCCAATAAGTTGCTTACAAGTTGCTTCAGAGAAACATTCTGGGGTTTTTTTGCTCGTGAGGTGTGTTGTCCTTGGGGCTGGACTCAGGAGTTGTCATGAAAAGCAAACATCCTCACAAGCTCAAGATAGAGACTTCAGGCCAAGGTTGTATTGAAGGGAAATACAAGTTGTGCTACACTTTTTTTTTTTCCCCTTAATTTCTAATATATTTTGTTCTTAAAGTCTGAATAAAGAGAAGGGCAAGTAGTACAAATATAGATAGACTGTTTTGAGGTTAGACTGCACATTTCTGTGAGTAGTAATTATTGCTTAAGAGGTGAGTGAAAGGTCATTGCCTAAATTCATGTTGCAGGTACGCCAATTCCAGCTATCAGATGAGAATGTTAAATCTGTAGTTTATCTTGTGGAAATACTTATTTGACCCCAAACTGATGCTTTGCTAATTTTATTAAGCCAAACAGCTGAAGGTTTCAATTGTTTTAAGTTAAAAATTTCTTCCTGCGTGCCAGGACATCTGCCTCTAGAAGAGTGTGGTGAGCAGTTAAGAGTACTGAGAATAAGGAGCCCTGGTCATGCAAAGGGAGGCTGAGTTGCGAGACTTGCAACTTCTCCCTTGCATTTATGGAGAGGAGTGCCACCTTCTCCTTGAGAATTCCTGTAAGGAGGAGACTTGGATGCCTTCCATTTATACAGTTAGGTGGTCACATGCAGAATCTCTTGTTGATCTTTCAAGAAGCGTGAGAATTTTCAGAATGCTTCTGCAGCTCACTGCCCAGGGACACCATTGTGCGAAAGGGGTAATAAAGAATGTTTTGTTTCTTGATGAAAAAGACAAAACAAACTAGGCAGCAACTCAGAAGGAAATCCAGTGTTCTGAATTTTAATGGCTTATTTAGTGTCAGAGTAGCCAAGAAGCTTTTGTTCTTTTACTAGTAGCAGAACTGAAGGAGTGAATTCTATTATTAAAGGGGTTACATTGGTATTGGGAGAAAGATGGTTTTAAAGTTCAATCTTATTTTGTACAGGGACATCTCTAAATTTGCCATGCATTACATCATAGAAGAAATAGATGAAGATACGTCCATGGAAGATTTGCAGAAAATGATGATAGTAGCTCTCATCTACAGGTTATTAGTCTGCTTCTATGAGGTACCTACTCATAAACATTAACATCTGCAATTGATAGTTGTCAGTTGTTGAATAAATGTTTAAAAAAAAAAATCTATCACCATTGGCCTATAAAGTAAATCCTATTTATATAGTATTTTGGGTTATGTTGAAGCTTATGACATTCACATAGTTTTGAGGAAAACCAGGTTTGCTAGACCAGTCGAAAACATGGTGGTGTGTGAAATTGAAATAACTTTTCTTTTACAGATAATCTGTATTTGGGGAGCAGGTGGAGCAACCCCAGGGAAGTTCTTGCTTGGACTGCGAGTTGTGACGTGTGATACATCTGTACTGATTGCACCCAGCCGTGTGTTAGTCATTCCATCCTCTAATGTCAGTATGACAACGTAAGTTCTCTTAGATCAGTCACATTGCTTGCAGGTTGGTAGTGTGATAAACATGTGGTTTGGAAGGAAATACACAATTTCTTTGTTATTGGCCTTTGCAATAATTGGATTGCAAGAGCTATTGTTAGATTCTGTGATCTAAGAAAAAAACCAGCAGTTATTCAATCCTGTGAATATTTTTCAGGTTAAATAATCTGTGAACTCTGGAGATCGATTTCTGTGCTGTGCAAAACTGAGGCACTAAACTTGAAAGTACAGCTACCTACTGATAGAAGCAGAAAGGTGAAAATAAGGCACTGAATGTTTTACTCTCTTTTCAGGTCCACAATACGAGCTTTGATCAAGAATTTTTCTATTGCTTCATTTTTTCCTGCATTCATTACACTGCTGTTTTTCCAGCATAACAGAACAGCCTATGATATTGTAGCAGGAACTATTGTGGTAAGAAGAAATGGAGTGAGATGATACCAAAAGATGAGATTTCCAGACTGGTTTTTAACATCCCTTCCCACCCCCAGTGAACAAAGAACTACCCCAAAACTGAAATTGAGGTGTCTATCAGAATCTTTTACCCAAATGAAATGGGAACTGGTTCAGAAGCTGATGTTCTGCTCCGAGATGATGCCAGCAGCTACCTTCGAAGTATTGGAGTTTTCATGAATGCCAAAGGAGTCTGTGAGAAACAATACGTATTACATCTGGAAGTATTAACCTCCGACTGATGAGAAGGAAAGTGACTGTATGAATTGCAGAAAGGAGCTGTTCCGTTCATCAGTCTGTGGAAAGCAGATACCTAGAAATACTTCACCTAAAAAGAAATGTCGTTCCTACAGTTTTGGATGTTGGCAGGTAACTAGAAAATCAAGTTGTTTTCCAAGCAGTTGCCCAAGTCATTTGATAAACTCCGAGAAGAGAACTGCAGTATTAGAAAGTAAGGCAAATCATGTTAATTGCCGTGTGTGTTAGAAGAGCTGAGCAGTGTTTATCATATCCCTTATTATTGCTTCACAGATCATATTCCCTCACCTCTTTAAGTATTTTATCAGAACATTAATGTGAAGAGGTTTTTGCATGATTGTCTCAAGCATTATCACTTATTTCACATATCAAAGCTAATAAAAAAGGGGTGAAATAATAGCTGCTTTTTCTCTGGGAAGGGTATGTTACACTGCAGTGTTAGTGAATTAGTGTATGTAAATAATTTTGGAGCTGTGAACAGTACAGATCATGCTAATGAAAGGTAACTCTTTTGCATCTCTTTGGGGTGAAAGTACTTGTTTGTTTCTTGCATATGATACCAAGCAAAACAACTGAATGTGTTTCAGGAGCATGCAGAAAACACAAACTGTGTTCTGGGTGTAAATCTACAAAAGTACAAATACTGGTTATTTTCACTTTATAATTCTAGCTAATTGTTTGTATATTCAGAATAACTTAAATACTGAATAAAGAAGCTTAATATTTTGCATGACTACACAGCTTTGATAATGATATGTTTATTCTCATGTTGTTAGTATCTTGAGAAAGGAATATAAGCAGTAATGGGAATGTTGTATTAAAATTTGAGTAAGAGTTTAGAATTCTTCTAGGGCCCAGTTTTCCTGTGTTCCTCCCTTAGGTGTAACTTGCCAGTCAGTGGCTGAAATCCTTACCCTACATTCAGTTTTGGACAAGGGTTTGGCTGATTTTTTTTTTTTAGAAGTCTGGATAATCAGAAAGTGTATCTATCAAAATACCTCATCATTTTGAGGGTTACTGTTGTTTTACACTAATAATTTACGCTTTGGCGTCTTAAACGTACTGCGTTACTGACGTGCATCACTGAAATAAAAATGTCTAAGCAATAACTGATCATAAGCAGGCCTGAATAAAGCAGCCTTTTGAGTGAAGCTGCTTAGCTGAACCAGAACTTTACTGAAGTGTTCTTTCAAATAATTACACTGTTGACTTAAGCGTTGAATTAGAAGTTAGGCAGGGCAATCAGCCTGTCAGAAGCTAAAGCTGCCAGAACTCACTCAAGTCCCTTCTAGGGTGAGTCTTCCCTATTTACAACTTTGGTATGAATTCAAAAATTTTTGTTCTAGTTATTCTAGGAGTGATCTAGAAACTAGGATACAAGATAGGGGGAGGAAGGGAAAAAGCAACAGCCTTGGCTGAAACTTTGCTCCCACTTCAGATAAGGGAAAGTATTTCTTAGCCTGTGGAAAAATACTACCCCTTATACAGCAGGTTAAAAAAAAAATCATAATTCAGGAACAGAGAACACATCCATGGAAATATGTATATATTATGCTGCTGTAAATGCTAGGTTTTAGTTTTATGCAAATTGCATTAAAAACGCACCTTTTTTTTTTTGTAGGATGAGTTATTTGGCAGGTGATAGAGCTAAGGGGAAAAAAAGTGAAATTTGTGGCACTGTTCAGATTTAGACATCTGGAAATCACTATTGTGTATAATCTTTCCACAGCTAGAGTGGCAGGATGTGCCTGAATAGGAGTTTCCATGTGTCATTTTAAAGTCTAGTTGCTGAGTGTGTTGTATTTATGGAAATAGTGGAAGTTTTCACATGTAGAGCTCCAATCACAAAACCAGAAGTTGGCCTTTGTCCTCCTGTCAAGTCTAATTTGTGGTGAAAAAAAAGGATCTCATTTCATAATACTGGCACGTGTAGGTGTACAAGGGCCAAGCAGCACCGGGGCGAAGGGCAGCAGTGTGAGCAAAATACCCTGGCAACACCTCTGAAGCCAAAGCTTATGCAGTTGTGCACGTCTTTTCACTTCTAGCTGTAGCAAGCACAGATCTCAAACATACACTGAATGCTGTGGCTAAGCAAAAGTTAAGATTCAGTCTCCAGCCAAACAAAAAGCATTTCCTCTCATTTTACTAGAATGTCTGTTCTCTAAGAAGCTCCTCTAACTGGAACGGAAGTGGAAAAATCCCCAAATCACTCGTTTGTAGGGTGGTGTGTTTTGTTTTGCTTTTTTTAAATACCTCTAACAAAAATTAGCTGCAGCCATTGCAGCCAAACAGTTGACACACTGAGATAGCTCCAAGCTTAAGTCTACAGTAAAACTCTCCTTCCTAACAAGGAACCTCTAACTAATTTAAGATCCTCTAAAATCAGCATCGGTGTCACTGGCAAAAAGCAGAGGTTGGAGAAAGCATGTGACATTGCTCAGGTTCATTGGATCATCTTATATGGTCGCACCCTTCACGGAGAATTTAAAAAGCCAAATTGTATTTCATAGTTTTTATTGATGGCATTTATCCCATGGTTTAACATGTTAATTATACTGTAATAAACATGGCTTTAATATTAAACTTTTCCTTATTATCCAAAGTCACCACAGTCCATTTCAGTAAATATAAAAATATATACTTAATACTTTGTACAATACTGGTTTTTGGTCCAAACAAAAATGGATCAGAAAAGCCAATAAACTTACTTTAAGAATTCCCAATTTTAAAGATTTTCTAAATGGATTTAGGCAACTTTGAATAATGGGATTTACATAAAATCTGAGACGATACTAAACAAAAATGGCCGTAACACACAAAATTAAAATTTCAATTTCACAGATTTGTTATGCCAAAAGTACAGAGAAACAAAATTGTATTTACACATGTTTCATAATAAAATAACAAAGGCGAGACAGGTGATAAAGGGCTGTAAGAATGAAAATATAGAAATAGCGTATAATTATTAAATGAAGAACTACAGATCTAACAAGTCCTTAGCATGGATCATCCTTAAATCAGTCTTCCTCTATCAGAAAATTTTAGTGCACGATACACCCAAACTCACTCACTTCACACATACACCAGCACAAACTCAGCATAGAAATCATTCGGTATCAACATTCTCTACTCTATACAGCATCCCTCGCTGATATAATTACAATTTCGAGGCGTCAGTAAACGCAGATGAGTGCACATAGTGGTGCAGATGAAGAGGTATTGTACAAGCCATTCACTGCGCAGGCTCTACTCATGGCTACAGCCAGACCATGCCGAGTCAGTGAGAGGAGGAACTTGCTGGAGTTCTAAAATAGTTTTGCTTGAGAACGGCCCTGTTGCCAACGTTATTCATTACCAAAAAAAAGACCTAACTGGGGAGAGGGCAGGGAAGGAAAGGGCAGCAGAGTTTTATATTCCTTTAGGCAGATCTGACTTGAGCTAACCCAGCATGAGGTACGATCCCGACAACTGAACAATGCAGGGTAGCAGCTGCTTCGAAAGTTGCTTTACCAATCAGGCGGTTATTTTCTACGTCTAACTGCAGTCTTTATCTTCCGACCAGAAACCGAAGATCCAGAGGCAGAGAAAATATTTTTCCCATTAGTCCTATCAAAAGAAATTAGTAGTTCAGAGTTTAGGACAGTGTAGCTGAAAATTCAGTAGCAGCACTGAGCAGATACTCCAGAACAACCGTTTCATAGTCTTGCCTCACTAGTTACCAGCTGGCAACAAATGGCATATGATGAACAGGAGGAAGAGAGTTCCAGAAACCAAAAGAATTAAATCTCTCTTATTCAGAAGGGAAGCAGCAGCATAATGGCTAGATATGGATTTTATCTTTCGAGAACAAGACCATTTCACATCCGTTGATGTGTGGTATTTCTGACAACTAGGCTCCTTTCCAGATACCGCTGCTTAGTTAGCCAGTCAGGTTAATACACAGAAGGACGCCAAATTTAGCGTCAAACTCCAAGGTTCATCTGAACACCTCATGATTTAACAGCAGCAGAGGCGGAACACCGTCCACTGATACTACCCGAAGCTCAAGTGAAATTCTGATACAGTCTCTTACCCCACTGTAAATCCTGGAGGCTGGCTGAAGGGAAATCCTGAAGAGCCAGAAGGCTGTGCCGGTGCTGCAGGTGCAGGATGACTTGCACCAAAAGTAAATACTGCAGGGTTATTTTGAAAGTTACTTCCAAACTGGAATACAGGACCTGGGAAGATGGGGTGGAAGCAAAAGGGATTAAGAAAGCTGAAACGTGATGTCATCCTTTCCAGCAAAATCCTCATGTTCTTCCCATTGTCTTGAATGAATTTTTTTCACAGGTCACTCAAGACAACAAAGCTGGCACCATAAGTTCCACATTACAACAGGAACAGTACATAGAAAAATTCACTTCAGTAGAGAATCATAAAGGGATTCTTAGTATAATACTGCTGGCACGCTGATAACGAATTGTTTGCTAACTTCTGTACCACCACTAAGTTTATACCTGTGCATACAGAAGTTTATCAGTGAAGTCTTAAATTATAGTATTGAATCATGTAGATTTGTATGTAAGTAAACTTTCTTGTGTTCACTCAGTTGACCTGGGGACTTGATTTCATTTAATGTGCTAACACAGCACCTCATCTTAAAAAAAAAAAAATAAACCCTATCATCATAGTAACGGATAAGCAACACAGACAACACAGGGAGATTTTTCTCTTTTGACTGCTGCCTGATTAGTGCAACACTGAGTAACGTGGTGTGCCAACTAATCTACTGATTGGTACAAAAATATCAGGTACTTTTAATGGAGGCTAAACTTCTGGAGTTTAAACTTCTAAGATGAAGAGGACACCTCTCCCTTTAGGTATTTGATGTGATGGTATCAAATATGTACGTTCTGGCAGTGTGTTTCTTTTTTAATAATTACTAGTGTGGAACAGGTCTTTCTTATGCTTAAATAATAAGGATCCTTCCCTGCTCCCTTCCCCCAGTACTCATTAGTAAAAAAAAGTTTACGTAAGCCTTAAACCCATAAATGCTTAAAAAGAATTCTGACCACATTATTACACAGCAAAGCCCCCAATCCAAATAAATTACTAAAGCCTGTTAATGAAGTCGGATAACTAAGAACTACTCTAACAAGTCCAAAAATAAGCTTCTCCCATTCTAGTTTGTACAGTCTTACCAGTGAATACTCCATGGGTTTCAACACTTCATCTCTAGATCTCTCAAGAAAACAAACCCCAGGATTTAGTGGTAGGGTTGCAACCCTGGTGTGTGCCAAGCCTCTTGTGGAGGAGGCTTACTGTGAGGCTGGCAGACCTCTGCCACATCCTCCACAGTCAGGAGTGAGACATGAATACTTTAACCCCGCAGCCATTATTTTTATGGAGGGTAATTCTTAAACATGTATGCAAGGCCGAAGGTCTTCTTTCTCCATGTAACTGAAGGTGCACTTCACGAAGAAGTCAAACAAAAACATAATCTGTGAGACCAAAAGGGAAGAGGTTGGTTGGCACTCACCAGCGCTGGGGGCACCGGAGCCAAAACCCGGCTGTTGGGTCGCTTGCTGTCCAAACAGTGAGGGCTGAGTGCTGCTTGTCACCGAGCCGAAGGCAGGAGGAGCAGGCTGAGCACCGGCTGAAAACAACGGCGTCGACAGTGATCCAAAACTTGGAGCGCTAGGCTGGCTGGACCCTTGGCTCTGGCCAAATGCTGGTGCCTGACTGGCGCCAAATGCCGGGCCGGCAGCCGGTGCTGAAGGCCCAGAGCCAAACACAAACGAAGAGGATGACCCTTGGGGAACAGAAGAGAAATGTCAAGATATGCAGAATTTCTGCCCCCCACAAGGATGAATCCAGAAACAAAGGCTCTAAAAACTCATCTTTCCCAAGTCTGGTAGCTGAATACTCCCATCTTAATTTCAAACTAATTGTGTGATTATATAAAGCAAATATTATACCAAACACAACAGGAATTGCACCTTTTCTTGTAAGTAACACAAGAAACGCCAAGTTTATGAGAGTCAGACAAAATTAAATATCAGATACATCAGTTGTCTAGACTCATATTACTATGTTAACATTCATGTTCTAGAAACAGATTCCCACAAATAACACATTTTAATTTGTATTTACTAAAATCTGTTTATATCATGCACAGAATATTCATTCAAATTGTATTTTTCAAACATGCAAAATACAGCTCCTGATTTACTAGGAGGACATGAATCTTCCTTGTCAGCGAGTGCACCCCTCTCTGCCCAAGTGTTTACCATTATCAACTTCTGGAGGCCTAATCATGCTTGCAGTGATCTCTCTGTACTGAAAAACTCTGTTTAGCAGAGTTATTTCTCTGTGTAACATCAACAAGCAAGCAGCTTGTTTGTTTAGCTGCTTCGGTTCTGCACAGCCAGCAGAAATAGTGAAACGAAAATACGTGACTGAACAGTGACTCTGGACACACACAGTAGATGTGCTACGCAAAAGGGGACATTTTAAACAGCAGTATTAATACAATTTAAGCCATCTTCATGCAACAGAAAATATCCTCCATTGCACCGTAACTTGGAATGGCTGACTGCTGCTTTTCTTTACAAGAACAGAACAGATAACTGGTAAGAGTTAATCCACACTTCCGCATTAAAAAAAATAAATCCTTTTGAGAAGATGTTTGAAATATGGCGTCGCCTACTAACAAAATGACACTGAAAATTACTGATTTGTAAGGCTAAACTGATCTGCTGGTGGTTGTAATTCAGGACTGTTTTCTCTCTCTGATACACAAAAACAGTGTGCAAATTTAATTTCTGTGAATGACAAGGCTAAGCGATCACATCAAACTAGATGAAGTCTCTTCCTCACTGGTTCAATTTTATTTCCAACATACTGTGAGGCTAGCAGGGGAAACATGCTTTGGCAGATTTAGTATTGTACTGCTAAATTCATGCAGTGAGGTAGTGAACATAAAATGTGAGGAAACTTTATAGATTATTATCACTGCCTTCTTGAAACTGCTAGAAAATTAACAAACACTGGCCATAATGCTTATTAGAAACCAATCCTAAAGCAGCAGCAATTGCATGTAAGGTACTGTCTTCCTATATACTTGTTAAGGAAGGATTTTGCAAATCTTGACATTATTTACAACACTTGGGAGTTTTAGGTATGGGAGAGAAAAGGCAAGAAAGTTGTAATTCATTGACTTGTAACTGTAGGCACTGGACTGACAGTGAGGAGAGGAACTATCATTCTTAGAAGAAAAAGTTCCTATTTGAACTGAAATCCAGTAAAGGGTTGTCTTTTGCATAAAACAACACCGCTGCCCGTTCATAGCTAAACTGTATTTCCCAGACTATGAAAAACTGAGCCCAAATTTATGCTGTTGGATATAAATACTCAATATTTTTCTCTACTTCCATGCATTTGGCCTACACATTCTCCAAAGTAAAATATTAATGAAACAGTATGATCCACTATGTAATGGCAAAAACGAGAAGAGCATCTATTTAAAATGTACCTGTTGAACTTGATGTGGTTGTGGCTCCAAAGTTAAAGCCTGAATTTGCTGTATTGGTACTGCTGGCTCCCAAACCAAAGAGAAATGACCCCGTGCCGGTGCTGGAAGATGTTGTTGCTGGTTTGTTTTCTTGAGAGAAGCCAAATGACTGGGATGCTGCAGAGTCTGCAGAATTGCCAAAAACAGAGCTGCTCACAGTGTTGCTGGGTTGTCCAAACACGAAGGGAGCGGGAACAGGCTGAGGATTTGAGGAAGAGATGGCGCTGCCAAACACACTGCTGCTGTTGGCTGAAGTGGTGGGTACGACCGTGCTGGAGGAACTTGAGCTCAAGAAGCTGAAGGATGGCTTTGCTACTCCTTGATCTGAAAGGAAGAGCAGTACATCAACCACAACGGAAACGCCAAACAAAGCACAGCAAGTAGACTCCTGTTTCAATCACCGTACAAAGAGCAGTCCTGAATGACACCTCTGCTACTATGCCAGCTACTGTCACTTATGTAAGATCCAGATTTACTGTGCTGATTGCTCCCATCTACAATTAAAGGAATGGAAGAATTGTGAAGAATGAGGACACCATTGCAGTCTATTTAGGCCTCAGTGCTTATAAGCACTAAGCACTGGCTGTCATTTCCTGAACCAGTCTTAACCGGTACTTCTGAACTTTGAACAGAAATGTTTCAGATGTTCTTAGAACAACATCAATCACCTCTAAGTTTTATGGCTTTGCTCAAGGGCAGTATTGAAAAACACAGCAATAGAGGTGCATTTGTAACTTGTTCAAAAATACAGCCCGGTGCATACAGCTGTAACTCACGCAAAGCTTACCATCCTCCTAACTCTTCCAAGCCTGAGGTCATTGTACTTTAAGCACCTGCAAGACCCGCTTTTAGGAGCAGAGAACAACCCTCCATTAAGACCATTTTTATAAAGTAACGAGTGCAGTTTTACAAGCTTAGAATAGAGCTGTCTCTAAAGTCGTTCTTCAGCTTTCCCTAAGCTGCTGGTCTAATTCTCATTATTGATTTGTGATCTTTTTTCAGATTTCCTACTATCTTTTTTCCAGCAGTTATGACCCCTTTTCATCTATGCAATTTTTAAGGGACTATACCATTCTTCAGAACACTTGTTAAGATTTCCTTTTTGCACAAGGTGCTTCATCAAATTGCTGTTACTCAACCAAACTCCAGAACTTTACCTGGCAGGTAAAAACAAAACAAACCCAACCTCAACACCCCCTATCCATCCACCCACCCACCCATCTCCCCTCCCCAAAGCCCACAATCCTCCAAAAACCTGCCTGTTCTGTAGCAGTTCAACCTAAGAATACTGATTAAACCCAGTATAAACCTATGTATTGCTTTTATTCAGGGTTACTTACTGCTGTCCTTTTCCGTATCACTTCAGAAGTTAGGAACTAATTCCGTTCTCTAAACCACAGTTGCTATGTCATACAAATGGAATTCAACAGCTACAATTTTTCCGCACAGTGATCACCACAGAAGAACTCCAGAGTTTCAAGAAATTAAAGGAATACAGAACTGTGTAATTAATATCTGTGAAGTGATTTTTATCCCTTTGTAGCAGTGGAGAAACAGTGGGCCACCCAGCAGCACAGCTGCAAGTACATGGGAATAAGACAGTCCCTCTCTCATCCACTTTCACTGTGGAAAACAGTGCCAGTGTGAGGCCTCTATACTGCTCCATACTACAGCTGTGCTGCTACCACCGAGACAATACAACTTCTCCACTCATACAAGAAGCGATACAGGTTCCTTAAGGTGTGGCAGTTTTCTTGTATAAACCTAGTGTTAAAACTCACTGAAATCATAGAATGTCCTGAGTTGGAAGGGGCCCACAAGCATCATGGAGTCCAACTCCTGTCCCTGCACAGGACAACCCCACAGGTCACACCATGTGTCTGAGGGCTTTGTCCACTCTCTTCTTGCACACTGTCAGGCTTGGGGCCATGACACCTCCCTGGGGAGCCTGTTCCAGTGCTCCACCACCCTCTGGGGGAAGAACCTTTTCTCATTAATAATATACAACCTAAATCTCCCCAGAGGTAAAAAGGACTCGGTACGTATTGTCTACACACCAACAATCAAAACTGAAGACAGGCTGCAGGCAGCAATTAAACCTTTTCTAAAGCTCTAATGCAGCAATAGATCAAATCCCACAGAATTTGTCCAATGTGGCTTCAAAAGTATTATTTGATGGACACGAGCTGACAAGCGAAGACGAGAGATGTTTCATTTACCTGAATTACTGGTTTGTGTCCCAAATGCAAAGGTCGGCTTTGCCTGCTCACTTTCCTTCTCCGACGGTTTAGCGAAACTAAAATTGAAAATAGGTTTTGCTGTGCTCTCCTCTTTGGTATGCTCAGCCATCCCAGCTGAGAAGATCGGTTGTGCCTTTAGCTCTTCATTGTCGGCTTTCTTTCTAAATGCTAATGGAGCAGCAGAAGTGACAGAGTCCTGCTTCTCTTCTGTCCTTCCCAAAACAAACTGTGAGGCAGGTGCAGCCTCCACAATGCCAAAAGAGAAGCCTGCCTTTGTTGAAAGGGGTTCATCCTTTTTTTCATCTGACTTCTTAAATGCAAGAGCGGGCGATGCTACCTCCTTTTCTGCCACAGTTCCGAAAGTGAAGCCACCGACTCCGGTTTTATTCTCATTGACAGCTATGGAAGAAGAAGTAGAACTCGTGCCAAAACCAAAGCTTCCCAAAACTGGTTCCTCTTTCTTTTCCTGCTGTCCCAGGCTCGCTGTCCCAAACTGAAATGTTGAAGGAGCCTGACTGCTTGTAGATGGAAGTCCAAAGGTAAAACTGTTACTTTTACCTTCTTTTTTACTGTCTTCTGATTTAGAGTCTGAGGAGGAAACTCCAAATTTGAAGTCCGCTGAACTAGTAGGAAACTTAAATCCCCCAGTGTTGGAGGATGCAGATTCAGATGCAATGCCGAACTTGAAGCTCCCGTGATCTCCAAATTTAAAATTTCCTGTGCTACCTAATGTATGAGAAGATTCAGAGGAGGATGACTGGACACCAAATGCAAAGGTTGGCATGGTGGCATTAGTGGACACAGCAGCAGTACCAAAACCTGCAGAAACAAGCAATAATGTTAAGTTAGTACTATATGGTGTAATACATGCAGGCTTTAGCTACATGGCTGGGATTCTAGTCCTGAGTTTCTCACAGTCAAAACTGTTTAAAACAAACAAAAAAACCAACCAACCAAATAAGAAAATTCTAAACTTCCTCTCTATATACACCTTTTTGCAATAGTATTCTTCTGTCCACCACCTGCCTTTGAAAAGTATGCTGCTAACTTGAAAGTCTAAACTCCAAATGAACAACACATAAGGCTTGTAAAGAACAACTATGATACCAATGCTAGCTCTTCTCTAAAAAGCATAATCTTTTTCTGGGCACAGGGTATGTAAACAGAGGCATGTTACCTTTCCTAAAGGAAAACTGAACAATTTTGCCATACCTCAAAGGAAAGGGGAAAGGGAAGGGAAGAAGACTAGAGAATGCACACCCTTGCTTTTCCCATTAAGTATTACCTTTGAGCTCTGCTTTGGTGCCTGGCTTTGCACTTTCACAGGCTACACATTTTGTGGCTTCTGCTTTGTTTTGGACCAAGCAGACCTCACAATCCCAGCTTCCTTCGGGCTTCTTGAATTTGTCTAAATCCAGGAATCCTCCAGAAGGAGCAGAAAACGCAGAAACACTGCTACTGGTCACAGGCACTGAACTCCCTGAGAAATAAGCAAGGTAGTTAATCATCCATCTGAAATGATAAAGTGAACATGAACTTTCTAAGAAACTCTTAAATTCTCACTAAATTACAAAGCGGACAGGTGCAACAGTAAAACAACATCAAACTACAAGTCATACTCAATCTGAGAATATAAACAATATTCATCTTTATATATGATTTGAAGGGCAAATTGAATGAATGACATTTAAACAGCAACTGCAGTTCATACAATACAGCAACATAGCCTATTTCAGATGTAAATGAAAGGTGGTGTATTCAACTAAAACTACTAAAATAATTTCTGGTGGCACAAGTAACTTAGTCAAAGTTAGCACCACACAGATTAATGATCACTGTCAAGTGATGCAAGGCTGGAATTTATCAGAATGACTCATCACCAAATCCCAAAGACAGACATGTTCAAAACTACACTGTGATAAAAACAAAACAAAACACCACCAACAACAAAAAACCACAGCAGAGAGGAACTCAGTTTCCAAACCCACAACTCTGTGTTCAGTACACAAGCTACACTGTCTTAAACAGCAGCAGAAACTTCTACAAAGAGGCCCAAAAGACAACTGCCTTCTGATTTTTCGCCCCTGTAGAGGAAGAGATGTCATTGATGCTGCACCCCAACAGAAAACTCCAGATTGCCTAAGCGTGCAGACTGAAGTGGAGATCCAGAAGGCACAAGGGCACCACAGAATTGTCATGTTCACCTACAGTTCTAAACCACTGAGGGTGGCTTTTGAAGGAGAGGCAGAAGATAATGTCTCAAATTCAAAACAAAGACAGGAACACGTCTTCTCTTCCGCAGCACATCTAGAGAATTTTTATCCTCTCATTTTACTTGCCTTACTCTTCCCCTTCACAGATGTAACATAACTGTGCAATTCTCTGCACTATGATGGTCATGGCAAACTCCTCACATTTCCAAAACTCCCCCTCGCAATGGCTGGAGTCTCAGATAAATGTGCCAGCTGATCACTCTAAGGCTGAAAGTCCATGAGAATAACCTCCCTCTGAAATGTATCATCTTATCTGAAGAAATTCCACTCTTACTGTAGAGCGTGATTCCAAAAGCACAATCTAGCCCATCTTAGATATTTTTTTCCCCATGATACATTTGCGAAGGTGGTTTTTGACATAATAGTATAATGACAGTTAGTGCTAAAATAATTATTTGTGCTTTAAAAACAATAACACTCACCACACTCAGAATGGGAAACAACTCAGCTCTGCACTGAAGAAGGCACCCACTTCCCCAAGGTCTGGAAGGACCTTGACCTTCCAGAACAAGGTCACCCATGCTCTGGAAGTCTACCCCTGGTCTTCACAGTCATAGCTGAACATACAGGTTTGTTTTAGCTTAAGATGACTAGTTAAAGATGACACTGTCTTGAAATCTAGCTTCACACCTCTGCTCAACAGCACACAGTGCTGAGTGGAGACATTTTCGGCCATGTTCTCCAAATACTGTTTCTACTTACATTTTGAAACAGAAAAAACATAGTAATTTTTAACTCTTCGCATTTTTCCACGACGAAAATGAGTAAATTGGTTTTAAGTTGATTAAGGCATCCAGTTTAGTCATGTTTCCTCACCACCTGCAAAGCAGGGCTTCAATGCCACTCTGCACTAATTCATTTCACTATCAGTTTAATTCATGTGACAGGCTTGAATCTGGGCTGAGACCTTAGAAGTGCCTGTAACCATTCCTGCAGACAGGCACTAATCCATCCTGTCTGGCATACAGCGACGCTGCTGAAAGTATTTTTTATATGTAATGTATTTTATTCTGTAAAGAATGCACAGAGGCTTAGATTGAAACAACAGAAAGGAGGAGAACATACCTGGTTTCTCAGACTGACAAGCTACACACTTGCTATCTTCTGCCTTATTTAATAAAAGGCACACCGAACAGTCCCAAGAGCCTTTTGGCTTCTTAAATTTGTCTCCAAACCCCAGAGTGACTGTTGTGTCGGTGCTGCTGGAAGAGGATGTCACTGTCACCGAGTTTTCTGTGACCACTGGCAATGTCAGAGCAGGCGTTACTCCTGTTCCAGGCTTTGGTGTCTCACATGCTATGCATTTTGTAGCTTCAGGTTTGTTCTGGACCAGACAGGTATCACAGTCCCATGTGTTGGGTGCTGGTTTGAATTTGTCATCAAAGCCCAATGTTCCTGCTGCAGGGACCGCTGCCTTAGAGGTGACACATGGACTTGAGCTTATCGTCTGCTTCGTACTCTCGACTGTTGACACTTTAGCAGCTTGACATGTTACACATTTGTCATCTGTGGTTTCGTTTTGCAGACACGGGTCACGTGTGTCAGACTGCCAAAACGAGGACGCTTGTTTAGAGGTGTCTTTACCTGCAGAAAAACTACTTATTGCAGGTCTTGTATAGACCTCTGTGCTTGTAACAGGCTGTGCAGGCGTAGGGGAGTGTGTTTTCACAGACGTAAAGCCTAGAAAAAAAAATAAACAGGAAAAGATCTCACTGATAAAGCAGTACCCTCACCACATGTAAGTTACTTATAATACTAGATGGCACAAACTTAAACCAAGTGCCAAAGGTTACAACTATAGATTCCAACTAACTGCAAGAGGAAGTCCCTGGAAATCTTATCTAAGGGGATGAAATTTCATATGCTGCACTGGGACACAACAGAACATTTATTTAAAGCTTGATTTAACTCTTCATTTCCAAGGAAGTTTTAGATACAAATCTTCACTGGTAAATACAAGTGTGAACAAACAGTACTGAAAGCTGACTGTCACAGACTAGAAATAATCCTATTCCTTTTTAACAGACGATGCCCCATCAAATCAAATTCCTAAAGCTATTTCTGCCATAGTAGATGACTCACGTTTACTTGGCGCAGCAATCCACATGGTGTTTCCAAACAGATACGAATATTAATTAAGTAATAAAAATAAAGACAATGGAACAATTGTTATCCATAATATTTGTTCAAAATGCACTGGACACAGGCTTACTCCTTAATTAAAACTGCCAAGTTTAACAGAAAACAAGAACTACAAATATGGAAACACTAAAGACAATGGTATGGCAATGCACCTTAAATTGCAGCTCAAATTACTTGCAAAGGTAAAATGACGAGGTTTTTTTGTTCTGTTGATTTGTTTGGGGTTTTTTGGGTGTTTTTTGTTTAGTTTGGTATCAGAAGCGGAGTATTTGAACAGTGTGGATTTAGAACCTGCTTCTCATTAACTGATAAAGCAAATTAATGTCACTTTGCTTATAGGTCTTTCCTTAAACAAAATGCAGAGTGTATTTTCTCTCACTTAGCTCTTTCAAAAGTAAAAAGGTGCTGTCTCCTTAAGAAGTCCATAGATTTGTCACTTCATTAAAAAAAGTCCTGATGCAACTGAAGGCTTATGGGAAAAGATCAAATTAATTAAAGTCCTTTTTCTTAAAAGAAAAAAAAAAATCTACACATAGACACTTTATTAAATAGTTGAAAACAATTGCTTAAAAATAAAAATCAGAAAAGGGTTTTAAAGGGAAACAGCCCACTTCTGCTGAAAATTTAGGATTGAATCCACACTACCTATTTAAGGTCAAAAGACTTGCAGCTTTTGAAAAATCTTGAGAAATGAAACTGTCTTTACTATTCTTAATTTCCAGGGATGATGAAGGTAGAAGAAGAATGTTTGTAAAGCATTTATTTACTTAAAATGAAACACTGATTAACTGACCAATCCTCTTTATACTTCATTTACAATTACATCTTAACACATATAGTAGAAGCAACGCATCTGATTTGAAGTTGCAGTTTTTCTTGCAGCAATAAATGCCACTTAGAATAGAATGGGAGATCCACCCTAACAGATGCAACATTTAACATAATGCTCTCCTATGTTTGTAGTATATTCATAGCTAACATTGCATTACTTGTGACAAAGTGGTTTTGTTGTTATGGTGGTGCTGTTTTTTTTTTTAAAAAAAACAACAGGGTTATATGCTACCATATTTTTTGCAGTATCTTTTTAAAAGGAGTTCAGTATCTCACCAGGGCTTTTTAGAATGTCTAACACACTTCCTTCCTTTAACACCTTTGCAGGTTTGGAGGGGCCATTGTATTCTTCTTTTTCTCCCTTCTTATTGCTGGTGCTGTTTACAGTGGTGGTATCTTTAAAAAACAAAAGAAAAAACATCTTTCACAAGGAGATCCACTTCAAATATATTCACATTTGCTAGAAGCAAGAACTTCCAACTTCTTATACAAGAATTTTCAAGATTCTACCCTGTTTACAACAGTTTATAATTACCATTTGGTTAAAAGGAGATCTGTCACTGAAAACACACCTTGCCTGGAATTGGTAATATGCTCAGAATAGACAGATCAACTATTTAATATACAAAAGAAGAAAATCAGTACTTCAGATTTGAAATGCTAAAATTTCTCTTACCTAGAGTGAGTAGGGATGTCACTGGTGTATCACTGGATCCAGAAAGCTCTGCTGATTTTACAACAGGAACACTAAATGTAAACCCAATCTGCTACGAAAAAAGAGAGATTTTTCAGATTCTGAAGCTAAAGAAACTTTAATCAAATTTCACACACAAATTAAAATCTGAAATCCAGTCTTCAAACTTTTAGCATCCATGCTGGATGACAAATTATAAGCCGGAAATCCATGTTTGTTGTTTTTACCAGGACCAATTCTGCTTCATTGTTCTGCAATATTATACTAAAGGCTTGAGAAAATATTGAGCTTTATTTAATTTACTTACAGACAAGGGAGGTAGCACTTCTGCCTCAGCAGACTTCACAATTGGAGATGAAAATCTGAACACAGGACTGCCAACATTACTTGCTGGTTGTACCTGTATTTTCAAAAGAATTAAGGTTTGTATCTAAAAGCAAAACACCCTGGTGAAACAACAGTTTCTACCTGAATTCACTACCTAACAGATGTTCTCCAGTGAAGCTGGGAAATCTGATGTTTGATATTTATTTCTAATCCACAGAGAAGAGTTGTAATAAAAGAAAATGAAGCTTGCAAGTAAACATATACCACAATATCATCAAAACCAAATCTCAAAAACCAAGAGAAAAAAAACTGATATGCTTTTTAGTTCTAAATATAATAAATATATGGAAAAGCAGACCAGGCAGCTTGAGAACCTTAAACTAACTCAGCTCAATTGTAGTCAGAGCTCCAGCAAATACCTCAACATGTTAAAGCAGATATCTGCATCAAAACATACAAAAATATTTCAAGTAGTCTGGAACAGATGAATATTTATTTTATTGCACTAATATTCCAATTATTGCAACCTAGGCTCATATTCTACACTAAGCTTGTATGACCATTAACAGTACCTCTAATTTAACAATTTAAAATAGGCAGAAAATCCCAACAAAATGTTCATAGCATTTGAAACAGTTATACAATTATGCTAACCAGAATTTTGCACACTATAAGATGGAGAGAGGCCCAATCAAAAACTTTATGCCTCCTTGTACCTCCAAACTGAATACAACCCTGATTTATTCAACAGAATATAAACTAATAATGCTTAGTTTCATGAGCACCATGGAAAAAGTTAACGTGCAACAAAGCAAATGTATGCATGTCCTAAAAAAGTATTTACCATATACCACAAAGCTTTACCTTGTTTGTCACTGCTGTTGAAACAGTGCTTGGTGACGATGAGACAGAACTACTGGCAAGAAAACTAAAGTTGAACGAAGGCAGTGATGCAGTACTGATGGGTAGGGGTACTTTCGGTAGCACTGGTTCCTCCACTTCCTAGATGTAAATTAATTGTTGTCCATTTTAATTTTTCTCTTTTACAAGACATACCCTTTTCCTACCCTGACCCACCCTTACTTTCATAACAAACTTAAATACAACAGAGGGATCTACAGCCTAAGACAAAGCAAGTTTTCAAAAGGAATCCTAACCTGCTCACCTCAGTCTGCCAGGTCATTCTAATTTATGGCAGACCTGTTTCCATGTGATACTACATTCACCACCTGCCCAGTAAGAACACTGAAAGTTAGCTCTAAATTGTTACCTGTGCAGAACAGAGAGTAGCACAGATCAGATGTTGATGTTTATTATTATCCTCTCATCCCTTCAATTAAGAGTACATTCTCAAGACAAATGAGAAAGTGTTCCTCTTGCACTTAGGCAGTACAATTGCCAAAGTTTCTCAAGTCACTACTGCAGTGAACTTGGAAAAAGATAACGTCTAAATAAGTACGTGGGTTCCTCGGAGCACCAAAACCCCCAAACTGAACCAAAGCACAAAAAGCCAACAAAGAAAGCCTGACCAGCAGCACAGAAGATCATATTCTGGTAAATCTAGTCCACATCATGTATCAGGACGCAAATTTCTAACTTAGAAACCAGTGTATCTTAAAAACATCTGGTCTTATCAAGATTAGATTAGTTACAGTTTAAATGGGAATAGCCAATCTAATCACAATTTGCACAGTAGTACTCAGATCTACCCAGAAGTGACTAAACAGAGATGTAAGTTGGCACTACAGAAATTTAATGCATCCTACAGCTTACATGTACTTCATTAGACCTCAGTGTTCAGACCATTTGTATTAACAGAAACATTCTCCAGTATTTACTATTTCTTCTTCTTGCATCAGCCAGACGAATGATTTAAAATATCTTCATTTAAGATCCAGTAGTAGGCAGCTTACATAACATCCAATCGGGAAAATAATTTTCAGGATAGCCACGACCATAGTTTTATTAAATGGACTTTTACCATTAAAAGAAGAAAAAAAACGCCTCACAATCAGTTTATTAAGTGCCAAAAATTGTGAATGATCATTAGCAGACATGCAGAACACTGTCTTCTGCTTCAAACTCACGGCCTGTATTGTTCTACTTGACTTAAATATGAAATAGCAAATTAAATAACTTGGTTTACTTACTTGGCAGTTGTTTCAAACATCATTCCTTTATAAAAACTACACAAACCTCCAACAAAATTCCTTACTCAACTGCTAATGAGAAACTTTATAGTACAAGGCATCTCCAAGATAACATGACTAAATATAAAACTGAAGTTGAAGCACTTAAATAAATTGGAGCCTGCCCTGAAATCCACAGCAAAACCCCCATAAAACTGAAGTGGCATTATTATAAACTACTATGAGGCGACACACTGGGCATACTCTGCCAGTTACGTCAGTAATATCAGTGGGAGCAATTAACCTCAGTGTCCCTTACCTGTTCTTCTTGTCCGGGTTTTGATACATAGTGTACTCCTCTTTCCCTTCTCATCTTGCCACCACCACCCACTCCTGCTCCTGAAGACAAACCATTGGATGCAGGAGGACTGAACTTGGGGTATGTCAAATTGCTGGCACCAAATAACAATGCGCAGGTTGAGGAAGAGGAAGAAAAAAGAAAAAAAAAAAGGTGAAAATAAAAGTCAACTAATTGTTTCAAGCTATTATAGCCACTATTAGTCCTAAAACTAACATATTCTAATGAGAATAAACTGTTTTCACAAGTCACTAAATGCTGGCAAGTATCTGATGTTCTAAGCAGCAAAAGCTGCATTAATAAGAGCAGCAATGAGCAGGACGTACATAAGGAACAGTCACAACATCCATAAAGGAATGATGACTAAGCCAGAAGCCCTGAAATAGAAGAACTGATTTAGAATGTTATTTTCTAATGTTTTCTTTTAATAGCCTAGACAGTGGAAATTTTGACTGCCAGTTCTGTGATTCTGTGATGAGCAAGTATCTTTGCAGGGACATAAAAGAACGACTAAAAATACATATGAAGAGAGAGTGCGCGCACGCATGCGTGTGCATCGCACATGAAATGCTGCCACCAGCTCTTATGGACACAGAGAGGCTTAAACTTGTGTGGCAAGATAATACAGCAAAACCTTCCCAAAGCAGCTCGGGCCTTCCTGGGGCCACCAGCAGAAGCAGCAGAGATGTTTGGGTGTTCCAACACTCCACAAGTCTTTTCAGACATGAAGACAGATCCCTTTTGTAAGCCATACAAAGGCATTTCTCTGTTCATTACAGAAGCCGAGATCCAAACCAGAAAGATTCCCTAATCCAAGTGGGAAGGGAAATGAAAACAAAAAACCAACAAGAACCCCTCAAAACAAATCAACCAGCCCCAAACCACACCCTAAACCATAAGTAAACTGCAGAATAACAACAATAAAAAGCAGGATGACATCAAAATGAAGCATCCCTAGAAAAAATTACCATATCAAAATTTACCCTGCAGCCAAGCAGTCAGTCATTACAAAAGTACATTTGACCATCCTGGAAGACACCAGGTCAAGTTTCCAGAAGACTGAGGAAGAGAATTGGTCTAAACTTGTCACATACATGTGAACAGTCTCCTCAGCACTGTAACCACAGAGAGGAAGCCAGATCCTCAAAGCCATATGCTCAAACTTTTCTCTAATCCAAACTGACAATCAATTTGAATTCTGAAAAAAAACCCATGTCAAAATAGAGCTTTATTCAGACAATTACAGACTGCCTGTAATAGCCCATATTCCTCTTTTCTCTTAACACCTGCCAGCTTCTAAAGGGCAAAGACTGTCTTCTGTTTTCAAGGAAGAAAGTCCAGTATACAATTCTGACCCAAGTTTAAAAACTAAATAGACCTTGGTAGGCTGAACAGAGATGTACCAAAGTACTACACATTAACTACACAAAGGGATTCTGGCCAGCTGCCCCTTCTCAGTGTTACATTCCTGCTCCAGAAAATGGCACCAAACAGAGACTGGCTTTGTAAAAGAATTTTTTAAAAAGGATCATCTACTCTACAGACAAAAGTAGAACATGGCAGTAAAACCTGTGAACCAAATAAAGAGCAGTATCAGTTTTCTGGATTTGTCTTCTTCATGGAGAAGAAAGGAGTTCTATCAAAGAAAATACAGAGCAGTTTAAAAACCCACAATTAAAACCTAACATCTGTTTGCACCTATGCCAAAACCTTAGAGCCAATCTTTTACACTCCGGAAAAGGTGTGGCTGTGAAGTCAAAATATTAGATGCCAAAACAAAAGGCTGGTTGTTTGGGTTTTTTTGCAAGCCAAAGAATGCCCAAGGCAACATAAGAATTGCTTGGAAGATGAACACAGAGACAACAAAATACAATTCCCTGCTGTTCTTGGAAAAGGACAAATCCTCTGAAAAAGGTATCCTTTGAATACAAAGTGTCTTAATTCATGCAATACCCAAAAGACTAGATGCCCAGAAGGAACAGCCACCAGTATTATCTGGAGGTGAAGTCATTCTCCCTAAACCAAGCAAGCACTGTAACACACTCCAGACTCCTCAAGATGTACAATTATTAACTCTCCTGGAATTTTGTGTTTTAGAGAGAAGTTGGCATTTGGCCTCAGATGATTCTAAAGTGTGCCTGTTTCTCATGCAAACTCACAGAGCAGATAGGTGACTTATCCACGAAACGAACATAAGAAAAAAACCCCAATCTTCCTCCAAGTTTTTGTTTTTTTAAGAAAGAATTAAAAACTAAATATGCTCCTGAAGTGTAAGTAAGCCACTTCACCTTATAAAGAATCTTTCAGAAAGAATTCCTTTAGGACAAAGCTTTCAGACTCCAAAGAATTAAATAAATAGCTGAAACTAATAGCTGTCCCCTAATGAACACCAAGATGCACAAATGGTTAAACTCTCATAACACAAATTTTTCACTTTATTTTCAGCTCCCTTTACTGAGAACTATTACTGCCCTTCCAGAAGACGAAAGGCATGCAGGCTGTAGTGACAAAGGATAGAGCTTTCTTCTTTCAAGTGTTTTAAATTAATAGATTTGTCATACCTTTCAGATGGCTTTACTCGCTGTTCTGTAGGAAAACTCTTCTCTCTCATGCCCTGCAAGTTAAGTTTGATTTATTTCAAGATTTATCTGAATGTATTTATATACTATACACAAAGCAAAGACAACTACTTGTAGTCTGTTGTTGTTGTTTTGTTTTTTAATACCACTAAGTATAACTTGTCTACTTCAGCTTGTTCCCTAAGCAGTATGACTATCCACTTTGATCTCTGGCCTAAAATGCCAAAGAATTAACACCAGGTCATTTTTACATTCAGATTGATACTAGAAACACAGGTGCTTCTTTTCTGAAAGCGATGACAATCTTTTTAAGTAAAGTTTATCAGGGACTTCATCTACAGCAAAGTGATCAGAACAGATAATTAAGCTTATTGTCAGAAATCTCACTGGGAGCCTGTAGCTCACCTCAAAGAGTTTATAGACAACATCAGCATGTTCCGTCATAAACAGACAGCTTAGTGTATGAGAGCACACAAAAAGGAAAATGTTGTTCCTGTATTTTAACGTTCTTTCACTGAGAATAGTCTGATCCAATAGCACATCATCTTGTTCTGAAAATAACCACCAGCCACTTACTGTTCCAAAAATACAATTAAATCCATAAAACCTCAAAGTATCTCCGTCACAATGACTCCCACTGTCTTAATGCTTACCTCAAACATACCGTACTCCTTGCCAAGAAAGAGCAACTTAGTAGAATAATTCACTAGAGACATTCCAAACTTGTAAAAAGCAGATAAGGACCAGAAAATTTACTTACCTTGTGCTTTGTATCCACCCCCTGGTGAATTTTGCCAGAATCAGCAGCTGGAGACAGAGAAGGCTTAAAATACTGAGTCCGACTCACTGACAGAGAGATGGCCTTCGGGGTCACAAGCTTCTGGACAGGTGGATGCTGTGATTCCATCTTTGAAAAAGAAGCGGCAATCAATTTATCCTTGCACATCCACCCAAATTACTGCAGCATTTACTGATGAAAAAGTTATAGAACTATAAACCTCCGATCAGTTTCAGCACCCAGTGAAAATTATTTGGAAGTGTTGAAAGCATTTAGCTTGCAGATGGAAATCACCAGAAAACCAGTTATGAAATACAAAAAGCTACAGAAGTAGCCAAAGTCTGACTGAATCCTATTTCAAAATTTGGCAGTTAACTTCATAGACAAAATAATTCGTGTTACTATAAACAAAATAACTCATGTTACTATAATATGCTCCCATCTTTTCCTCTCCTCTGCCCACATTGTGGTATTTTTTTCATTGGTTTAATCTATTAATTTAACATTCAAAGTGTTAAGCAGCTAATTATAGAGGCTTCTGGTTTTCATTTTTCCTACATATTCCTCCTTGAAAGCCACACTTTCCAAAAAATAAAAAAGTAAATGTTGTAAAACAATTTAAAAATAGTCTCATTCATTAAAATATGTTCCAATGCTTTAGATTTGCTTCAGATGCACTTAAAATACTGGTTTGACTTTCCTTGTCAAAGCATTTTCACAGACAGGAGTTAATTTTTAACAGAAAGCAATGTACATTCTGCAAAACTGACAACTGAATTGTGAAATAAGAAAGTCCCCAAAATCTGCAGTCTTAAGGATCAGAAGAATCAGAATGAGGATGCATGTTACTATTTAAACTAGTATAAATGGACAACTGTGTTTACAGTGTAGCTTTAATTTCCCAGTATCCTCCACCTCTTGGTAATAAAATTCATGCTGTACTACCTACAAAGTGAATAAAAGTACGTATTTCTAATAATTATTATACTCACTTTGAAACCCTGAGTAAACTGTGTTTTATTCAAGTTCATAGTAAGTGAACGAGTAAAGGACTGTCCATTGCTGTTTCTAAATGTAAATAGAATTGGAACTGGAACAGTTGAGTTGGAATGGATCTACAACAAGTCCAACTGCCTGACCACTTGAGGGCTGACCAAAGGTTAAAGCATGGTATTAAGGGTGTTGCCCAGATACCTCTTAAACACTGACAGGCTTGGGGCATTAATCACCTATAAAGGAAGCCTGTTCCAGGGTTTGACCACCTTCTCAGTAAAGAAATGCTTCTGAATGTCAAGTTGGAACTTCCCCTGACTGATGCAGCTTTGAGCCATTCCCACACATACTGGCACTGGATCCCAAGGAGAAGAGCCCAGCACCCCCCTCTCCACTTCTCCTCCTCAGGAAGCCGGAGAGAGCAACGAGATCATGCTTCAACCTCCTCTCCAAGCTGGACAAGCCCAGTGTCCTCAGCCACTCCTCAGAGGACATGCCTTCCAGCCCCTTCCCCAGCTTTGCTGCTCTCCTCTGGACACATTCACATCCTGAAATGGTGGGGCCCAGAACTGCACACAGTGCTCAAGGTGAGGCTGCACCAACGCTGAATCCAGCAGGACAATCACCTCTTTGCCCAGCTGGTGACGCTGTGTTTGATGCACCCCAGGATGGAGTTTGCCCGCCTGGCTGCCAGGGCGCACCTGCCGACTCACACTGTCCCTGCTGTCACCCAGCACCCCCAGGTCCCCTTCTGCAGGGCTGTTCTCCAGCCACTCCTCTCCCAATTTATACTGGTGCACAGCGTTACTTCATCCCAGGTGCAGAATGTGGCATTTGTTCTGGTTCAGTTTCACGCCACTAATGACTGTCCAATGCTCCAATCTCTTCAGATCCCTCTGCAAGGCCTCTTATCCCTCAAAAGAGTCAACAGCACCTGCCAGTTTGGTATCATCAGCAAACTTGCTAATGGCGCATTCAACTCCTGTCCCCAGATCTTTGATGAAAATACTGAACAGATCTGGCCCTGGAACTGGGCCCTGAGGAACACCGCTGGTGACTGGTCACCAGCAAGATGTAGCCCCCTTCACTACAACTCTTCAAGCTCTGCCCTTCAGCCAGTGCATCGTCTACCTGCTCATCCCACAACTTGTCCAGAAGGATGCTGTGAGGGATAATATCAATAGCCTCACTAAAATCCAGAAAAACTATATGTGCTATCTTCCCTTCACCCGCTAGGCAGGTGATCTTATTGTAGAAGGATATCAAATTAGTTAGACTGGAATGTACAAATAAAAAAAAAAATAAAAGTCACCCATTTAGATGTTTAGCACACTAAGAGCTATTATTTCTGATGCCGATCCTCAAAATAACAAAAATATCACCAAAAATACCGGCAGAAGTTTTGCCTGAGTGCTGAAGTCTTTTGTCAACCATGCTTGCTTTAGAAGGAAAACACACAACCCTCTGCTTGGCACACACAGCCCTCCCCTCCCCTTCTCAGCAAGGGCTACCCTTCCCCTGCCAAACTTTATGAATTCTAGTATTATGAATGGACAATTTCTCTACTTTTACCCAGTGACAGCTGCATGCAACATTCGCTTCTGACTGACGTCAGGCTCTCTACTGCAAATCTGGTAGAACTTTCTTAATGCCTCATCACAGGTGTAGTTCCACAATTTAACTGAGAATCCATACCAGCTTTGTCCTCAATTATTTGGATAATATTTATGGTAAGAAAAAAAAAAAAATATGCTCTCCTCTTCAACATTCTTGTAATTTAGCATATGTTAAAAGATGGTACAGGAAATTCAAGATGCTTGTAAACTCTGAAGTGACTATAAAATTAGTTCTACTTCTAATCAATGCATTAGCATACAAACTTCTTGAGACATTCTGTCCACTTTTGCATTAAAACAGCAGAGGAAAAGTTTGCATGGAAGAAAACCCACACTTTTGTTCCTTTGGTTGCCTGGTCTTAAAGTGGCCTTTTATGGGTTTTACAATTTAATAAACTCAATGATTGATACCCAAAATAAAAGTGATTAAAAAACATTACTAGTTGTATTTTTTTTTTTCAATAAAAACAAAGGAAATCATGATTTACCATAACATTATCACCAGGTCAGTGCTACCTCCAAGTAGGGATTTAGGAACATTAAACATGGAAATCTGCACAAGATCAGTATGACAGCTCAATCAATATTTCTATACTTCTGATCATTTATGCAAGAGAAAGCTTTCCTAAACAGAAAGATTATCATGCAACATAACCGCAAACTGCACGATAAGATAAAATTACTTCATGTGTTCTAGAGAAGTTGCTCTTAAGATTGACTTATCAAGACACCACCACAAAAAGATAACATAATCCTTAACCTGAGTAATCTTTACAGTCCTTCATCCAGTGTGGGTAGAAAGACAGTTTTAGCAATTTTAACACAACCCAGACAACTAGAATTCACATAATGCTAATATTAACTAGAATTCATGTGTATGCTGTCACTGAGGTTTGTGACGTCTTCTAACAGCTATAAAGCATAGGAAGTTATCTGAGCTTAAGATGTTACTGGTTCTTACCTGGTTTCGTTTGGATTGGAAGCTAGTAATATCCAGTATACTCCTGTCCACAGGCTAAAGGAGAAAAAAAAAAAAAAGGTTAAATATTAGAGGACTTTTTTTTCTTAAGAGAGGGTTTCATCCAACAAAAACATGGGGGTTTTGTGATTGACTTACAGAAGATAGTGGACTAGAAACAGAAGATGGAATCCTTTTAGCATCCTGTTGAAAAAACAGTGCAATAAATTATACTGGACACCACATAAGGAAGATCTTTGTCCTCTACCAGCACCTTTACTATGCTTTTCAAACACATGAAACAAAACAGATTAAAAGGAGTGCCATTTACCGTCAAAGGGCTTGACATCTTCTCCAATGACTGCAAGATGCGCCGCGCTGTGGAACTTGTTACACCATAGGATTGCACGTTTGCTTGTTTAGCTTTCATTTGTCTTCTTACTGGTGGCTGAAAAATTAGCATTGCAAATGTTACGATGCTTCATTTTGATTTACACATGCATGTATTTTATGCTCTATGGTTATACTGATGATACAACCAATACCCTTGTGATGACAGGGAAAAATGCACTCCCTGGGCATTCAAGCCATGAAGAAGAAAATGCACTCTACTGACTTCATTTAAGTGAGGCCCCACACATACTGCATACAGGATAAGCAACAAAAGAATGATTTAAATGTAAAAGGTCCTAAAAGGGAAGATGTTAGGCCTGTAGGGCCTCTGAAGCAGTAATCAGGAAAACAGAACTGAAGCAAAAGCTTGTGCTACAGAAAATACTTTCAGTGACAAAACAGGATCTCAGAGTTTCATTATGGTGTTAGCTTAAATCTTACATCTTAAAACCATGTATACAATCATCATCAGGAATTTCTAGCTTTGCTTCTCTTGTTTCCTCCCTTTGCCCAAGATTACAGATGACTGCAGATCTTTTAACTCTCTTTAAAAAGATAAAGATCTGATGTGAACAGTAACAGATCTAAACATTACACTGAAAAAGTAAACTATTGTATCTGTACCACATGACTTTGAATATAATTTTTAAAAACTTATTTCAGTGTGACTTTAAAAAAAAATTACGTTAAACCCCTCACGTAACCACATCATGCTTCCCATACTGCTGTGTGAAGACAGGAAGCAGACCATACAGCATGTACAAAACACAAGCGATTCGCTGTAATCCACAGCATGCAGCAACAAGCAAGCTAGTCTCTCCTTTAAAAGCCTAGTATTCTGATTCCTCATTTCAGCATAATCCACATTTATTTTGTAAAATATCTAAATAGCTAACCAAAGAGGGCTCCTAGCTTACAGGAAGTTCTGAGTGTTCTGAAGTTTGATTTAACTCTAAGTCAAAACAAACCACAAGTTTTCAAGGTTTCCCCTACGTCAGGAACTTGTAGGTCCTCTTGTTCCATGGTAGAAATAGACTGCCAGAACAGGTCCAGCAAACTTTTATTTCCAGTTCCTTAAATAAAGCTCCTTTTGACTTTTGATTAATTTTTTTTAAATAAAGGTCATTTTTATTTAAACACATTTCAACCGAGCCATATTTTACTGACTTCCTTTTTAGATTCAACTCTAGCTACTAAGAGTTGTCAGCATTTCTAATTTGCTGGTTCATTTCAGAATGCAAAGAACTCTTAGGAGCAAGTAACTTTTCAAGAGCTATCTGAATGATATTAAAATAGAAAGCATTTCATTGTTTATCTTGAGACCGCATTTAGGACTGTGTGCCCCCCTCTAGGTAACAGAAGAGCCAAGGATCAGTATAGTTGCCTCTTAGACACTATTATAGTAAAGAGTGGATCATTTTATACACTATATTCATATCATGAGTGTAGGCATGCTTGTGGATGATCTACAGACAAGTATCAGGCAGGTATCTTTTGCTACTAAAACCACAAGTTTTCAAAGTTATACCATAATTGGGTTTAATTACATGTTATTTTCACATAATACAGTCAGAGGTAGATGATGGCAGAAAACCGAATTTTTTTAGACTTAACAACAGAAGAAATCCTGACTACAAACAACTAGCCAGAACCTAAGAAGCTACTGTCATTCTTGTGCATTATGACAATTACTTCTATGTAAACCGTTAAAAAATAATTTAAACACAAATTGTTCTTGTCTACATTTGTAGGCTGAGAGGGAAAAATAGGAAATGTGGCCACATTTTCAGCTCCCTCCTCCCAGCTCTTTTGGCAGTGCTACCCATCCTGTACTTCAATTATATCCTCCCTCACACCGCACTACTATTCTCATACCTGATAAGGAGCAATCCGGGCTTTTGTCTCCCTTGCTGCTGCAGCTGCACCACCATAAGTGGTCTTTCCAGGGTAAAATGGAGAATCCCCAAGCTGGCTTGTCTTAAAGAGAGAAGTGTTTCCAAGTGACTACAGAAAGGTGGTATGATAAGTGGTTAGGAAAATGGCTACACATTCAAACTGATTAAAATTAAGACTGTGCAGTACTTACAGGAGAAGGAGATCCAAAAGCAGATAAATTGAATGCAGGTTTTTTAGAGCTGGCTGCATGATGCTGTGAGAGGGAATGAGATCTTTCAGCCTCTGTGGACCAGAGCAGCGGTGCTGAAGTATTTTTTGAAACTGTGATATCTGCCAAAATGAGACATACTGTATGTAAACGTCTTATGCAGAGAGAGAACTTTAATATTAAAGATCACACTAACTCCGGAGTCCTTCAATACAGAAAAATAAATCTTACAGAATGAAAAAGTCCCCCAACACTCATTTCTCCAGCATTCTCAACCTTCAGAGTTCTTCAAATAGATCAATTTCATATATGGCAGGAAAACCAAGTATCAACTCTGAGCATGAAATCTGCTCACAGAACTGCAAATACACTACATTTGAGTAATCTTTCAAAAGCCTGCGCAAAAAGTTAATATTATTGTATGCTTCCAATGCAGAGCCATTTTATTTTCTCTTCTTCCACAGTAACATAAAAAGGAATGCATAAAACACTGGTGCCTCTATAATGATACCAAGTTTTTCTATGTTGGTAAAGGGTCAGAGGCCAGAATTGTTAGAGATTCTGAACCTGAAAAATTCCCCAAAGGCTGATCTAACAGACTTAATGACATATTTTCCATGTATGTTTTATGGAGACACACCAGAAAGCTCTAGTAAACTCAGGTTATATTGCTAAAGCCTGGCAACATCTATTCTGAATTGTAAAAATACGTTCTCCAGAGAACTTGCTAAGCATGCCTCAATTCCTGTTTATATGGAGGACTAAAGCTGCAGACGTGCTGGTTGCCCTTTCTCAGTGAGATCACCTATTTATTTTTTTTACTTTAAAATGGTGTGCATTCCTTACTGAATTCAGCAAAAGACATGGCAGTACTGACAACTGATACCTTCTACCAAGAAAAGCCAAAAGAGAAGCACAAAACTTGTCCAGGCAGAATAGCTTCTTGATTGACTCCTGGTGGAAACACAGGAGGACATCTGGTGTTTCTATTTGTCACTTTCATTTATTCATATTTAGCCAGCTGTCAGTTAGACATCCTGAGTCACTCTTCCTTGCAGGCAATCAACCTAGCTGCCAAACTACTGCGAATCATCTTCTGTTCCTTCTATCTCAGTTCAAGATTTAAAGATCACCTCGCTAAACATGTGTTTTTATCAGCACCAACTATTTGCAATAGGGTTATATTAAAAAAGTGACAGGATTATATACTTCTAAAATACAAAAAAATTAATTCTAACATCCAAAGCTGACATTCACCTACTTTATTTACTAAGGTGATGTGCAATAGTAAAGAATGCAAAGTACCTCACGTTACCAAAAAAAAACATCTAGAGAACATGAAAGTTATTACCTTTATCAGACGCTCTAGAGGAGAAGCCACTCGTCGTTGAGATGTTATCATCATCATGCTGAGAGGTAGAATCTTTTATTTCTTTTACAAGAGACAGTCCAGGACTGCCAATGCCAAATGAAGATGATGTAGAGGGCTGACAGTGTGGTACTGTGGAATCCAACATGGTGCAGTTCAAATGGCTCCGATGAAGAGAGGGCCTTGTTAACACATCTGAGAAGTTCAATGCAGATCTACTCGTGGATGGTTCTAAACAAGAACAGGGAGACAATCAGCTTTCCTGTAGGCAAGCTCACAGAAGCCAAAACCTGTTTTCGATCAACAGTCATACTATTGCCAAGTTCTAAGCACAAAAATAGAGAAGCTGAATTTAACTTGCTCCTCATCCAGATAGGGTTTCATCTAAATGTCTGATTACAACAGCAACACTGCTTGCAATACTAAGTATTAATGTCACATTGAGAAGTAGTTAATTATGAGGTTTTACAACACCAAATTCTGACCCCATGCTCAAGAGTTTTAACACCAGGTCTTTCACTATATCAAACATGTATGAATGCCTTCTTCTGACAGATAAAGCTTGCAATAAGCTTTAAAAACTTTGGGATGACATGGCAAGTTGCAGACAATGCTGTAGTTTATACAATCTTGTAACAAAGGTGTTAATCTGAACACATAACATGAAACTGTGTATTTGCAGGGGTTTTGGGGGAGTTTTGTTTGTTTTGGTGCCCACCTCCACAATTCTATAACATCAGGTCATGCTACAGGGAAAAAATAGAATCATAGAATCGTTTAGGTTGGAAAAGACCTTTAAGATCATTGAGTCCAACCACTAACCTAACACTGCCAAGTCCACCATAAAACCATGTCCCTAAGCGCCACAGCTATACGTCTTTGAGATGACTCAGCCACTTCCCTGAGCAGCCTTTTCCAATGCTTGGTAACTCTTACGGTGAATAAATTTTTCCTAATAGCCAATTGAAACTTGAGGCCATTTCCTCTCATCCTATCACTTGTTATTTGAGAGAACAGACTGGCACCCATCTCACTACAGCCTCTTTTCGGGTAGTTATAGACAGCCATCAGGTCTCCCCTCAGCCTCCTTTTCTCCAGGCTGAACAGCCCCAGTTCCCTCAGCTGTTCCTCATCAGACTTGTGCTCCAGACCCCTCACCAGCTTCATTGCTCTTCTCTGCACTCTCTCCAACATCCCAATGTCTACGACTCACTAAACAAACAGAAGAGCTATTAATGGATATCTTGCCTGATACCCACCTAAGTCCACAATCTCTCTCAGGAATTCTGGGAATTAACATGATTTTGAGTCACTATCCTCTTGATATTTGCACTGAAGTTTAAACAAGCTAGTTCAATCTTCATAACCACCACAGTCTCAGTAATTAGGTCTCCAAAGCACTGACAGATTTTTAAGACTGTTCTGCTTGAGATAAAGAGTTATCAGGCTGAAGGTTGACCAAGCAAAGGAATACAGGCTCTAGCACATCAGTATCTCAGAGCTGATGAAACAGGTTTTCTACAATTTTAATAGTAATAATAATTATAAAATCTTATTCTTAACTATAGCAAGAAAGCTTGGTCTTCAACATCCACAGACTGCAACACAAGCTACTAAAGGCTTTAGGGTGTCCATCTGCTCCTGATTTCTTGGAGTTAGAAAGTTTGCCATGCAGCTGTTCTTACTGAAAGGTCCTTTCACACAGTTCTTCAGGAAAGCCAACACATGTTCCTCATTCATGAAGACCTTCTCTATTCCTTTATCCAAACTTACTCTCAAACCACAGCTACACAGAAAGCAATAGAACTCCTTACATTGGCAACAAAGATATTTCCTCATTGTTTTTCCTTCTTCCAACAACAGAAGCAACTGACTTTCTACACAGATGGTTATGTACATGTGCTTAGATAAAGCTTCTCTCCTTATTAAAAATTAAGTTCCACAAACCTGCTACTTTAAGAAAAACTCAAATGAGAGTACATGCAGATTTACAGAAGAAAACTACAGAAAGAGTTAGTCAGAGGCACTGGATTTAAAACATAATCTATCGTATGGTAAGGTAAGGGTTTGCAGACTTCTTTGCCAAGGGCCCAAATAGGTTTTCAAAGACCCCATGCTAGCCATGCACGCACCTTAATGTTACTGAATATTTTAATAATAATGTCATAAACCAAGCTCCCCAGTTATCCATTAAGCTAACAAGGCACTTTACTAAATTGACTGAAGAAGCCCAAAGGAGAAAAAAAAATAAATCAGGACATGAAAACGAATTTTCCCCTGGCATTCCAGCATGGGGCCTTTTGTTTTAAAGACAACAAAACAAATTAATATTTTATTAACTCAGGCAATAAGACAGACTTCCATACCAGATGTTTTAAAAAGAAAATACAACCCAGAACAGTTGCAAATGAATATTATCAATGTTTTCCACCTGGTTAGTTGACTATCTGAAGTTAACTGATGACTTTGATGACTTCTAAGAGCTGTAAGACAACCTCCAGTATGTTTCATAGTTATGTTTAGAGTTTAAAGCTAAGACAGTTTCACAAACAGTTGCTGGGGTCTTTTTGTTTACTTTGGGGGTTGGGGGGGGGAGTTGTTATTATTATTTTTTTTAATTTTGTCAAAATGGTCCTTCCAGCTTCCTTTAGAAATTTAGATTCAAAATCAGAAATCTGTGAATAAATACAGATGGCCAGAATACGAAATGATTTTTCACATACCTTCTAAATTAATTCTTGCTGATTCAGGCGTGACTCGCCCATCAATCATTATGGTATCTTCATTTGCATAATCATGGTGATAGTTTACTGGATTCTCTTCCTGGTTTGTAGATTCATTTGTATCTACACATTCATCCTCACTTTTATTGAAATACTTCTGTAACCATCCTGGTACAATGCTTTTCACTGATTCTGTCACCCTGCTAATGATTCCCTGCTTGAAAGAAAAAACACTTGTTAATTACACAAACACAGTCAACAGCATAGGCTGGGATGAAAGCTTGCACAGACCTTGAAGACAGACAATAAATAGCAAATATTCGTAACAAGAATTAGGTAGAGTGAATTGATACTTGACATAGGATCTCCAGAACTCTGGGACACGCAGGACAAAAATCCACCTAAGATGGATTTACTAACTTATCAGTTTCTGCACTTCCCAGTGACCTCAGCAATGTTTAGAATTCTGAAATTTCAGCCAAAGTTCACTATAGGCTTGTGAAGTCACAAGGCCATCAGGAAATTCTATTTCTAAATAACTCCTGATGTACATACTTTTTTGACGACTCCTCCTCTTCACATCCTCACTTGAAAAACCACCAAAACCAGAAGCTCAGCAGCTATCTACAGTGATAGTGATAGCCACAACAGCTGAGATCATCAGTGAACTTAGATATTTCTAATGTTTCTAATGCTAAACTGCAGTAACAACGTGTATTAAAAAACCCCACTGTTATGCTCTGAACAGTTAGGGTATCCTGAAAGAAATCCTGGAAGAAACACAGCTATAGTTGAATAACAGATACTTCACTACAGGACTGTTAAACAGATCAATTCTGATCAAATTTCATTTCATGCTATATTAAAGTTTTGGATCTCCAAACATTAATATTTTGCAGTTACTGAACACACAAAAGCCACTTCCACGTTGACGTTTACCAATTATTTGCAATGCTTACATTCTACATTTAAGAAATATTTATTTACCCTTTTGTTTTAGGCAATCACTTGGTTCCCCATCATGCCCTCAAAATTTCACAACACACTTTCCTGTCAAATCTCAACCCGCACAGCAGAACGCTCGCAGCATGGAGCTCCCTCCTCCTTACACTGCCTGCAGCCGCAGAACCAGCTGCTGAACTGCAAGCTGCAAACAAATGTGACAGCTAACTCAGCAATTTCAACACTTCGAAAACTGAAAAGCAGCAAGAGTTAAACAGATTTTTGTTGAACTCCATCGTCAGCTGCCAACACATGTATCAAAGGCTCTGCCAAGGTGCTTAAAATATTTTTCTGAGCTTAGGAAACAAAATTTTCTAGTCAAAATTGTTATTCAGGTGTAGAATATTGAAAATATTCTTTGAGGATGTAACAGATACAGTCTAGTAATCTATTCTGAAACAAGAAGAACTCTGCTGTATTCAACTGCCTGTAAAAATGTAGCACACAAATTAAAACAGGAGCCCAAATCACTTATTGAAGTCTTTTGTACATGATAATGCAAACACAAACTTACACAATTTATGAACAAATTAGACAACTCTGAATTTGGAGTTAAGAGGGGGATGGGGAAAGAGCGAGGAAGGGAAGGTAGGAAACAAAAAGCCTTTTCACAGAAAGCCATATTAATTTACAATTTGACGTTTTTCATAATGATCTCTAATTTCATCTTGTACTTGCGCAAAGACAGAATAAATATCCAGGGAGAATTTAAACCTGACAGAATACAGCATAATAAACACATCCATCACAATTACTACACTAAGATGCACGCAAGTACACCATGGTCAGGATCTTGCTGCTATTCTACATAAATACTAAGCCTCAGCTTTCCAACAAAAACTACTAACTGCATGTAATACCAGAGTTCACAAACAGTTCGGTGCACAGTACCAGCAATGAAGCGTCTCACCTTACCCCATCCCCAGCCCCTCTTTCCCTGTGACACACTCTCCCCCTTTTTGGGGGGTAAGTATTTTGCTGCTATGAATAAAAGCTTATCAGGAACTCACAGGAGTTAAAATTTGCCAAAACGAGCAAATGTTTGGGTCACAAACTGCATCCAAGACAATGCTCTTTCCAAAAAGCTAAACTGAATTCAGTATTGCTAGAGAGTCTCTCCATCAGAAAACAGATATTATTTGCCATAGAACAGATTCTCTTGCTGAAGAAATCCCAGGACTGAAAGCTACCTGAGACTCAGGATGGAAGATGTAGGCATCCAGAAGAGAGAACACACAATCATTAGTGATCCAAGTAAGTAACCGGAGAATCTAACTACACCAATAATTAACCAAGATGACATTTTACCATCTATATCTAAAACCAGAATGGTTTGACCCTTTCTGGCATGTGGCAGCCTTGCTGGCAATCTCCACATCATCAGCACTTTAAGACTAAGCTGGGTATCACAGAGTAACTTCCCAAATCAATCCAGGAGCTGGAACTTGCTCAGTGCAGCCATACTGTGGCAAGTCCTAATAGCCTGCTCCATCTGGCTGAGATACAGTGGAAGACAAGAAGCATAGTTTTATGCTCCAGAATACTGCTGGCTTAGTGACAAAGCAAGGAAAAGCAAAATATATGGAAATGCACCTCCATTTTCTGACTGCAAAATGAAAAAGTTGATTAAAGGCACTGTGAAAAAAATCGGCAGGCCATTATAAACAAGCCACCATCAAATACAGATCTTGCTAAATAAAAAAAATCATACCTCCCCCTAAAAATAACACATGCACCCCAGGTATACACATTCACCAAAAAAAAAGAAAAAAAAAAAAAAAAAAGAAAGAAAAAATAATTCCTTATGGTATCTCCTTCCAGCCCATCACAGCTGAAAACTGATCAATAAAGGACCATGGCTGGATTCCTGTCCAAGTCAGGCAGTTAAGGTACAACTGACTAGCTACACTTTTAAACATGCACATTCCATATCCTTGCTACGACATTTCTATGCCTTATATCGCCTTTAAAGCTGGAATTTTAGTTTTACTCTAACTTTTCATTTTCTAGCTCTACAGTTCCAGCACATTGGTTTGAACACTCTCTCTGCCTACACATGCAAGACAAGCCAACCCTGCCAGCAGCAGAGCACCCTCCCTCTAGTGCTCCTGCACCACCACCTCTGTATTTTGTCCATCCCACTGACACAAAGAGATCTTTAGAGGTGAAATACAGAACACACAACACAGGATGACTCTAACATGCTTATTCCTCTAGCAAAATCTGAGCAGACCACTCAGATCCCAAGCCCCTGGTGTCACAATTTTGTACCAGCCCCTTCCTGAACACCTTCATTCCCTACAGCTACACCAACCACGCTACTGCACAAAAACTCTTCCAGTTCTCAGGGCCGGGTTGGGAGCGGAAGCAGCGGTGCTGGCACACGGCTTTAACGCTCATAACTCCTCATTTCTACAGGTCAGAGAGGCACCAAGCTTAGTATCGTGGAAGGGCAGAAGATGCCCTAGGGCAATCCTGACTGCGCATAGCAGCGTTTTAGTTAGTGAATGTGTTTTGGTCCTTAAGTGACTGACTTCAGCAGTCTGAGAGCTGCTGTCAGTACCCACGGCTGTCAGCTCATCCTAAATGCATTCATACTCTATTTTCATCATAAAATATCAGCAGGAAAGCAGAACAAAACAACAAAAAACCTGAAAAGAGCCAGTAGCTTAGGAACAGATATTTACAACGGCTTTTCAAATCCTGTGCATCAACCTGTCTGCAGCTCCGCTCGATATATTCTATGTATACAAATGCCACAGCAACAGTAACTACAGTTACAGTTACTCAAGGCATATTGCTTTAAGATGCAACTCTAAGCAAAAGATCTGTAGATACAAATACTAAGCAGTAAACAAACAAGTGTCCTAACTTAGTACTTTAAAATATAATCTCTTCAAATGATCTCTATAAAGAAAGAAATATCCCTAAGTTATGGTCACAGTTTGACGACCAAACTTAAAAGCAGGCGATTTCTTGGCCAAAAATATGTATGGAATAGGATGCTTTTCCCACTCATGTCTTTCACATAGCAATGGAGGAGGACAGTGCTGGCAGGAGTACTCAGCAACGATGTATTACTGGAAAACATCTATTTTTGTAAATGATTTGATCAGTCTGAAAGGTTTAAGTAAATCCCACTATACAACACAGGAAATACTAAAAAAATTATAAAGGTCATACACTAATATTAATTTGTCAAGAGGTGCAAAATAAACAACCAGATAAAAGACCCAATTTCCACTTCACTATATGCACACCTTTGAGAGTATCAAGATTTTCTCCAGGCTTCTCAGATTTTTTGCTCCCCATTTCAAGCTTCAAGTTATTAAAACATATGAATTAGTAAGTCCTCAAAAAGAAAACATGCACCTAATGGTGAAGTTCACTGAGATACAGCAAATCAATCTGACCTCTTCCAGCCATCAGAAAGGAACTTTTGTGCTCTGTCCATCCTCCACGGTTACCTCATGCCAGCTCTGGTGCATTGCAGGATACTCTGGAAACTACCAGAATTCATTAATCTGGCAAAAAGTACAAGCTTCTCTGGTGGACTAATGAGTTAAACTGGCTCAGTGCACCAGAACTGGCCCAGTGCACCAGAACTGGCCCAGAGAGAGAGGAAGATGGGGCAGCCAGGATGAGAGGAAGAAAGTAAACTTCCTCCATTCTGTGTCCGGACTGCTGTTAAAAAGACCATCCCTTTCTCTTCTTCCACTCACCCTTCCCTGGTGCTGCACTGGCACATACACACAGCCAAGTGACGAACTGTATGAGGGCTCTCTCAAATAGACCTAGACAAAAAATCTGTCAATAGACTGCGGCAGTGAGGACTACCCCTCAGGGGCAGCAGGTCACCCTGTGGCTGCAGGGGTGCTCATGCAGGAATAGAAATTGTAACATGACGTGACTGCCTCTTGCAGTGGCACAGACTCAGACTGGCTTAAACTAACCCTGCTTTTGCTATTCAGTGAGTGGTTTCAATTTGGATGTAGGACAGCAGAGTTTGATATTTCATTTAGAAAAAGGACAATAAAAACTTATGACTTAATATGAACAATATGCTACAGGAATGCAATTAATTATGTAACATTTGAAAAACAACAATTTTAAGCCAAGTGGACTAGTGCAGATTCATTTCTAAAAGTCATGAAGAGAAGATTATGATGCCAGGCACCAATGTATTTCCTTCTTATTGCTTGAAGTGACCCTTATTTTCCTGAGTCCAGTTAGCTTTCGAATAAACACCCCAGGGAAATTCAGGTGCTTTATTCATTTTGGCAGTGGTTGCACATCTTTACCACACGATTATCACTTCCATCTGAGTGCAAAAAGCCAGTTTATGCTCTGATTGATAAGTTGGTGTCTACCCCACTAGATTTAATCCTTGTGATGCTGAATGGTTTTCTCTCCAGATTTAGCAGAGTATGATAATACACGTTTTATATTTAGGATTTAAACACACAGTTTAGGCATAAAATTGTCTATCTTATTTATAGGTATTCTCTATACAGTAAGACCCAATTCATTACAATATTTCAACATCACCAAACATAACCGATCATGGAAACACCAAACTCTTCCTCTTTCCCGCATTTATGGTAAGTTTATGCATACAAAGGCTTTCAAGGCATCAAACCCCATAGTACAGTTTTTCCACCTCCTGTAATATACTAGACTTCCAGCAATGAATTAAACATTTTTAGAGCCACTTCTCCTAAAAGCACTCACAAACATGGTACCACAGGTTCAGCACGTAGGAGCGAGTACACGCTATGTATATAAAACACAAGCAAGGGCAGGCCAAATTCTTCAGCAACTCCTGAAATAATGGTGAAATACCATTCCAGGGCAACTCACAGTTTGCTGATGTTCATCCCCTTGTTGTGTGCAGACAAGGTTTTTTAGATAACTTAAGTATATCTCACAAAATGAAGTACTTACTGCTACAATATTTCACTCCTGCCACTTTAGAGTGGCACTCGAAAGTAAATCACCGTCTTCAAAGAAGACCATAATTAAATTTTTAAGTTAAATTTGGTGTTAACAAGACAGTGAAGTACTCTCATGCTCCCTCTGAAATACCTTTCCTATCCATGCCAATCTACAAACTGATCTGACAATACAATGTGCAAATGGTTTTGCAAAATGCAATAAGTCAATCCCGTTGCACATTCAGTATGTTATCTTATTCAAAACATCTACCATGTAAGTTAAAATGAAGAAAACCAAAGAACCATTGTTAATTATCTTCTGTGATCACCTGATATTTTAGCAAAACTCAAAGCCTTCCTACTTCTCAAGTATTGTACATAGGCATTGTCTAGAATACAGAAGTTAAGCCTCATAAAATCTAAATCAGCAGAACCTGCAATCACTTTAAATAGGACACATTTAACCCTGCCGCATATACTTCTTGACTAGATTTTAAAATGTAAGAACTAGTGCCTAGGAGAAACTAAACCACTGACTCTCAGGCACGGCTGCTTTAGCGAAAGCAGCAGCTATAGTTATATCCTTTGAACATTTGAAAGTAGGATTCTGAAACTGTAAAGCCAAGCTAGGCTCACCTCTGCTGCAGGGCAGTAATCTTCGGACATAAGGGGCAGCAGTGTATTTCTGGCCATAATTTTTCATCACAGCCCATCTGACAGAACCAAGAGCATCTCACAAACACATAACCAGTACCTCCAAACACTGTTCTCTTATCAGTAAGATGAAAAATTGCCATTGCACACACAGATTATTTTACCGGTTGTAAGCAATTGCATCTACAAGTCTGTATATATTCTATCACTCTGTAAATTTAATAACAAATACTGAGGACTGACACTAGAAGAGGTGCACTGTCACAGCTCATTTTACCACGTACCTAGTTGCACCACAGTAATTCCTTAATACAGCTACATTCAAACCATTTTAAGCCTTGTTTACATATGCTTAGCTTGGTGTGACTTAAGCTACAAATGTACCTATATTACAGGCTTGCACATACTATTACAGTTTTTCCTCATCAATTTAATATTTTGTTACCGTAAATCTTTCAGTGTTTCACTAGATCTGTAATCCAGTCCCAAAGAAAATGCCAGTTGAACAGTTTAACTCTTCACTTGGTTTACTTTAGTCTTGGAGGTCACCAGACCTTGAGCTCTAATAGGGGAAGGAGTCGTGAGACATACCTGCTTCCAAAAAGGCAGATGATTCAAAATACAATCATAACTAAAAGCAAAGTCAGCCAGCTTTCCAGAACAGTATCATACAACTCTTTCCAACACCAGAGCAATGGAAACAGTGATAAATATGGAGAAATAAAATTTTCTACTGGCACAGGTATTCACAAAGCTCACATGTGCTAAAACTGTAGGTAAGATTTCAGTCCATGTTGGTGTCCAGGTGCTGGCATATACAATTTTCCCCAGCAAATGTGAATGTAAATATGAACTTAGGCTTTCTTTAAAAAACATGGTGGTCACAATCAAGCCAAACACACACAAAGGCACTGTAATTAAATGCAACATGCAATTATGAGATGAGTTATAAAAACTCAAAGGGAACTCCTCCCTCAGAACTATTAGTACTGCTGCCCAAATAGCTTTAGTGCTATTGCATTTCATACACAAAGGGGAGAAAAAATATTTAAAGTCTTTTCTTGTCAAAAGAAGGGGAATGTGTTTGTGAACTCTGCAACAAAAACAAAGAAAAGCAAATCTCATCGTTAAGAGAAGATCTTTTAATTATTTTTGTACAGTAATCTAGGATACCACAATGACAAATAGTGTATCAGCAAACTGCAAAAGTACTTATGCTTCAGGCAAAGTTAAATGAGCTAGTTCATACTTGCCTTCACTCAATTTTAAGATGGTCCAACTGACTTGGCTTCAAAGGTTTAGAGTACTTACCCTGTCCTTCCAACAACAACGTTAGGGAGATAACAATCTCTCACCAGATGTGGTGATAAATTGCAGCAAATAACACTACCTTCAAGTGGCTCAACTGTTAGTGAAATTAACATCTCTCTGGCTTAAATGATGTATTTAAATTGTACCTTCAACTAGGTAGTTGTAGTGGGCAGATAAGACCTGTAGTGTTTAGGCATGAGGAGAAGGCAAGCCAAGACTTTTTTGCAGCACTATAAATAAAAATAAAATAAAATATGGAATATAGTGGCAAGAAGGGAAGATACCTGGCACAAGAGATCGGTACAAGTGAAAATAAGAAATATGTCCAAATTTAGGGCAATTGTTCATGAAATTGCATAAATAAGTAACTTAATACCCTAACAAGTAATAAAAAACTTGCCTAGTGGCTAGAATTCTTCATTAGAAAAATATTGTGGGCATTTAGCAATTATTCAGCATTGAGGACTTATACTGTACGTTACAAAAAGCACAGGAGTTTTCATTATAATGTCTTAGTAGTACATACCAAGAAACATATACTGAGGAAGACTCCTCCTTCTTTTCTCATGACTGTTCAAGTATCACTATTAGACATACCATACATGTACAATAGCTACACAATTAAATATTGGGTTGATTATACCTAATATTAAAAAGCAAAAAACTCACAGACTTTTTGAAATTTAACAGCAGAAAATTTGAAAAGTGTATCACTAAAATCCAGAAGACAAAAAAAAAATCTGGAAAACAGCAATCATAGAGAAAAGCCTCTTAGCTATTCTCTTCTTAAGGGCAACCTTGCAATTTTCTCTAGATAAAATGCAACAGTGAGACAGAGGCATTACTGCTTCCCTCAAAGAGCATCATAGCCCTGAAGACAGAATTAGAGGACAGATCAACAAAAGGATTACCGACCCACCCAAAGTAACACTGACATTTATGCTGAAGCCACATGTCTGTGCGTGCTCTGTGGTCCAACAGCAGCAACAACCGAACCGTGTACACACAGATGCTGTAGGGCACCCCAGAGGTCACCTACTCCAACATCCTGCTCAGAGAAGGGCCAAGAACAGCAGGTTGCCCGCAGCTGTGTCCATCTGGGTTTTGAGCATCTCCAGGGACTAGGACCTCTCTAGGCAGTTCTTCCAACACACTGTCTATCCTTTGAGTTAGAAGATTTCCCTAATATGAAACCAGAACTTCTCATTTTGCAACTTGAGTCCATTGTCTCTTTTCCTGTTGCTATGAACCTCTTGCTCCACCTTCTCTACACTCTTGTCAGGCATTTGCTCTTCTTAAGCTGAATAAACACAGTCCTCATGTGCCTCAGCCCCCTAATCACCTTGGTAGCCCTCGACATCTTTTTTTTTTTTTTTTTTTTTTTGCACTGGAGAGGCAAAAATTGGACATAACACCCCAGATGCAGTCCCAGAAGTGCTGAAAAATCTCCTCCCTCAACATCCTTCCCACATTCTTAGTAATACCACCAAGAATGCAGTTGGCCCTGTTCACCTCAAGGGCATGCTACTGATTCAAGGTTCAACTTGCTGTCCAGCAGGTAGGTGGGGTTGTTTTGTCCCAGATGAAAGACTTGGCATTTGCCTTTATCAAACCTCATGAGGTTCCTGGCAGACCACTTCTGTTGAGATCCTTGAATGGCAGCCCTGTCCTTCATCATACAATAGGGCTGACGTTCCCCCAGGTTTGGTATCGTCTGGGAACCTATTGAGGATGCATGACATTCCTTCATCCCAGGTTATTACTAAAGACGTATAACAGTGTCAGGCCCAATATCAACCCCTGAGAGCCTCTATTAGCAGTCAGCTGCCACTGGAACTTTGTACTGCTGATCACCACCCTTTGAGGCCAATGGTCCCGCTAATTTTCCAGCTGCTTTACAATCCACCTGACAAATCTGTATTTCACCAGCTGGACTACAGGGATAACATGGGAGACCATGTTGAGGGCTTTGCTAAAGTCCAGGTAAACAACATCCACTGCTTGCCCGATGTCCACTAAGCCAGCCCTCCCACCGCATTACGAATTTGTTACACGATTATATGGCAGCCCGTACCTACACTAATCCGAAATAGCTCTGCTCAAACTTTTTTAGGCAAGCAGAAGTTCTGAACTCAGTCCCCTCACAGTCCTCAGAATCATCAGCAGCGCAGTTCCTCCACAGCAGGGGAGCAAGAACCGGTTCTAATTACTGACTAGAGGAATAAATAACTCAGAGGAAGTGATGTGCTGCCAGCATCCAAAGGCAATTTGCAGTGTCCCAGCTAACACAGTCAATTATTTCATCTGTTTTTTTCTTCTCCTAAGATACTGCTCACTAATATTGTTTTTCTCCAATACTTCACAGTCTCCAAGGCTGTCATGACAACACTTCGAAAGACAAAACCCAAAGTATTAATAAAATGCTATAGCAATCATCATCTACAATTTGTTGTACCACTGACAGCAACTGTTAGCCTAAACGAGAGAGAACTGTCAATATCTCAGTTTAAAAAGTTCTTCCCAACCAGGATACATTTTTGTTTACAGTAGCAGTAGAAAGCCAAGTACCACATTTAAATATCTGGTTTGCTAATACAATTTGATATTGTTGGGACAGAGACAAAAGCTGTGATGTTAACTACTAGACCATTCTTTTAAAACAAATCTTTAAATACACATTAAACATTTCTTCAAATCTATTCACTTTAGATCAATGTGCTAACCTACTACTGAACCAAAACAAGCAGAGAGAAGCATACGAATATAAATACAACCACCTAAGCAAGCTTCAAGGTGCAATCTTATCGATAGGACTTAAACCAACACAATTCTACTTGTGGAGGTCCGCATAAACATTCTTAATAAAATTTTTTTAATTAATATTTTCCTGCTTCAGGTTCATGAAACATTAGTATACATTGCTCAATATGATACCCTAGGAAATCTTTAGCATGAGTTTCAAAATTTCCTCCCAAAATAAACCAGGTGGTTTATAAGATTACTTCTGCCTGATGTCACCATCCACCAAGAAAATCCCATGCGTACATCAAACAATAATTTAAAATTGGTCTACCTTCAAGACAGTAGCAGGTGATAATGGAATCATTTAGACATTGCTGCATCTAGTTTAAGTTCCCAATCCTGTACCTATTCCATTCGGGAAGAACATTACATGATGTTTCAAGTCACTTTGTGAAACTCACCCATTCAGAAAGGTTTTCACGACCAGGACCAGTGAATGTGCCTTTCAGTGGCCTTCTGGTCCCCCATTTCAAGCAATATCCTAACTACACCAGGACAAGACCAACTAAAGGCACGCTGAGCTTATGCTGGTTTCACCAAGGAAAACATCCTTGGACTGTTCTCTTGTATATCAGTGTAGCACATCTACATGTTCCTGCTCCGGCAGGGGGACTGGACTAGATAATATTTCGAGGTCCCTTCCAATTCCCAACATTCTGTGATCTACATTATAAATATGCACTGGCACGTACATACATAAGAAAAACCAAAAATTTATCACTCCCCAGCAAAATTTTCAATCTACAAATATTATCTCTAGTATCAAACAACTCTAAGCTGAAGCTTAACATAAACGTACAGGTTTATAGGAAGGTTATAAAGCCTTTTCAGATAATTGTTTTTTCGCATGCTTCAATCTGCTTCCATGAAAGCCCAGGAGAGCCAAAGTTCTCTACACTTTCATTTGATTAACTATTAAATAAAAAAATAACCAAGAAAGTTATTTGATTCTCTTCTCCTATAAGTCACATCTCGAATCTTTGAAATGTGTATGTTACCTGGATGAGAATGGCACTGTTCCAGGCTAAACCAGCGTACATGCACAAAAGTGCAAAACTAAACATAAAATTAACAGGAACAAAGACATACTATACTAGAAGCTGTGTAATAAGTCAACAATGTAAACACTCATCCCATTAACACATCCACACTAGTAATTCCAATCATCAGCCTACCTAAATGGCTCAGACAAACCAACATTTAGAAGCACTGAGGCCACATCCAGAGGATGAAACCCAGATGTTGAGTGCAACAGCTCCCTCACACGTGCTTAGCTCTCAAAGAAGCCATAATTTTAACCCAAGTGCCTAAGCTCCTTACACAGTACAGAAGGAAGCTGGACATTTCAGCACGAGACAGCTGAATAAACAGGTAGCACACTAACCACAGCGTAATCTAAAGTCAATGCATTCAGTGTGGACCTGTCAGCATTTAGCCACCAGGAAGGCACAGTCAATGGGGAGGGACTCCTCAGTTCTACTCCTAGAATGCTCAACACAGAGACACAAAAAGGCTCTCCTCTTTCCAAGATGTGATTCCCACCCCACAAACCTTCGCAATGGGCAAGTCTATACCATCTTTAATCAGCAGTGCTGCTGTTTTTGTTTGTTGGTTTGTTTAATAACATAGCTGCTGACAGTGCACTTTTTGTAAGGCTGGATGGTAACTCAGAAGGGAAAATACCAGTTTAGTTCCTTCACTAGTAAGGGAATTTGTGCCCATTGTCTGCAACCTCCAGGAGAATGCACAAGCTGCAAGTCAGAGTCCTTTCTTCCAGGCAGCATCTGTTCACTGCTCCTATTTGAGTCTGGTTTAAAAAAAAAAAAAAAAACCACACACACACAAACATAATGAAGCACGGCTCTGAAGTTTAATGATCAGGTACCTTTGGAGAAAAGGCCGGGAAGTATTAGGCTTTGCGTGTTTGCTCCAAGGAACATCTAACATAAAAGAAATTAACTTCTGAAATGAAGGATCAGAGCCTGCATATCTCCAGTCTTAGAAGGCAATGTCTTCGTATACATCATCCTTCTGGCTCAGTGAATCACGCATTCTTTTTCTGGATAGTAACACAGCTTCAGCCAGAAGAACTGAAGACAACACACAGCTTAGCAACTGGGATATCCACCCGGAAAGTGGAAGATGTAGGTTGACATCTCCAGGCAAAAAGAGAATCTGAAGCAGGGTCTACCACATTCTGAACAAATGCTTTAGCTAATAGTCATGAAAAGGCAGCAGCAGCACATCCTCTTCCAACTGTCTTCTAAAGCTGTCGCTGTACTTTATAGAAGACTGACTCTGCAGCACACGGTGGGCGTGACCGGAGAATTCTCACCTGACTGAACTCCCCAGGAGACTATGGCAAAATAACAACATCCAGAAAGCAGACAATCATGAGCCAGGCATCATGCTAATCATCTCCCGTTTAAGTAAAAAAAAAAAAAATCGTATCCTAGGAGCTTTAAAGCTATTAGTTATACTGCGTACAGTACTTAGGCACCTTCAGAGCTTGGTGATACAGGACCGAGGGCTTCCAGGACCACAGTCTTGGCTGCAAGCACCAAGGACGGCTCTATTAAAGTATTTCTATGAACCTCCTTATTGATAATAGTTAGGGGAGAGGGGGAGGAGAATCAGGAGGTATAACCTCATGTCAAGATTGCATTGGGCACTTTCATGTCTTCCCAAACTCATTACTGAGATGCAATTAACACTAAACCACAGAATACTTCTGCAAAGTAGATATCATATTGAAAATAGGAACACTTGTCAATTAATTTCAGTTTAAGCTCATTCGCTACCCAGAGCTCATCTTTTTCTGTAATGCAAGCTAGCAAGCTGCATAGGGTTTAAAAGCTACCCATTATAACAAATGCACATGGATCAGTTTGCCTATTTAATCATTACAATTTTTTGCCCCCTATATTAATTTCCCCACTATGTTAATTTGAACTATGTATTTGCAGCATCCATTCTCTGGGCAGAATCCCACAGATATCCCCAAGCACGTGTTTGCTTTGGCACATTGTCTAAATAAACCTACTGGAAAACACACAGAGATAACAGACAATAGAAGAGTCAGAAAACCATCTACACTTATTATTTTAAGGTCCTCTGTAAGCTTTATCACGTATCTACGTAGTAGTCAACACATGCAAGATATGGCGATTTCAACATTATCATTCACAGAGGAGCTTTCAGTATTTGTCCTGTAAGTGCAGCGATCCTTTGTATTACAGGTCACCATCCTATCTTTACAAGGACAACACTGCTGATCAGTAGACTATATAAAAGACGAAGTATAGTACTTCCCGAACAATAAAAACTAATTGAGCAACAACTCGTGCATAACACACCCTCAATTTGGCATATAATATTCAATCCCTGAACTTATGTTACTGATTAAATAATGTAAAGGTTTCGGTTGAACAGGCAAATTCAGGTTCATAAATACACGTGCAAAGGCATCTCCAGAGCACTGTCTCTGGGCATCTTCAAATTTCTTGATTAAACAGCAGTTGGGAAGGATCTCTCTTTCTCCCCTCCCCAGCCACTCCGAATGGTGTGAGATTTTTGTGCTTTAATTTACAAACTGGTTTTTTTGTAAAAAAAAAAAAAAAAAAAAAAAAAAAAAAATTCTACTCTGCCCTACAATACAAAGGAGACCAAATGCCTTATGAATTACATTTCACTTGCACTGCATCAGCACATTTAGGCACAGACAAGTGACTGAAGAAACTACCAGATGCAGACCTCAGGGTTCTGCATGCAGCATCCTACCAAAAAAAAAAAAAAAAGAAAAAAGAAATCGAAGATGCCGAACTGAATAGCACCCCCACAAACTCGTTCGCAATTTGAAACTTGTCAAGAAAGGCAAATATTAGAAAGGATGGTAACCCTGCATCAACTTAAGCAGGGGAGCTCACTCTGAGACGGGTGCATGCAAACAGCAAGCACAGATGGTTCTTTCTGGTGCTCGCCCCGGGGTCCTTAAAGAATCAGACGGCCCGGAGTCAAAACGATCACTCGGCAAAGGGGGAGCCAGCCCACCCCGGCCGCATGGCGGGGGAAGGAACATCTACCCCGAGCCGCCTCCTCCTCCCGCCGAGCGGGCCCATCTCCCCCGGCCCAGCAGGAGACAAAAGGGAGGTGAGGATCCCCCACCCCCGCGGGCCGGGGCGACCACCCCAACTCCCACAATCCCCGCGGCCCCGGCGGGAAACCCTTCCCCAGCCGCCGCCCCCCGAGCCCGCTCCGCCGGGAAACCCCGGCCCGCAGCCTCGCACGTGGGGAGGGGGAGGGAAGGGGCGGGGCCGCCTCCCGGGGCGCCAAGGGAATGAGGGGGGCACGGGGAAAGGGGCCTCCCGCCGCGCCTCACCTGCTTGCTCCTCGCATAGGGTGGCTTCGCGGCGCCCAGGTGGTACCGGCGGGTCCGGATCTTGCCGCCGCCGACCCCGCCGCCGCCACCCGAGGCCATGATGGGATCCGGCCCCTGCTCCGTCCCCTTCTCTCCCCACCGCTGCTCCGGCCTCGCCGCGCGCGCGCCGGGCCCGGCCCCCGCCGGCCGCCTCGTGCGGCCGCGCTCCTCCGCCGCGGCCCGGCCGCGCTCGCCTCGCTGCGCTGTCACCTCAGGGACGCGCCCGGCCCGGCCCGGCCCGGCCCGGCCTCCTGCGCCGCTCCCGCCCGCCACGCGCCGCGCGGCCTGGCGCGGGGACTCCGCGGCCTGCCCCTCCCCGCCGCGCCAAACCCCGCGCGCGTTCGCCGGGCTCGTTCTCTCTCACGGGCGGGAGCGCGCGCGCCGCGCCGCCTCGAACGTTCCTCTGCGCTCCCGCGCGCGCCCTCCGGCTCGCTCACTCTCTCTCTCTCTCTCTCTCTCTCTCTGTCTCGCGTTCCCCCGGCGCCGGCCGGCCCCGCGCTGCCCGCCCGCCCGCTCGCGGCCGAGCCGCTGCACCCCTCCCCCTCTCCGGCCGACCAACCACACAGCGCCCGCCCGGGCGGGGCTGCGTCACTGCGCCGCGCGGGCTGCGTCACAGGAGCGGGACCGCCCGGCAGCCCTCGCGCGCTTGGGCACGGCCCGCCCGAGGGAAGCGGGTGGGGCGGGACACGGGGCGCGACGCGACGGCGGCCCCGAGCCCCCGCCGCAGGGCCGGCTGCGCCAGAAGAGGCTTCGAGGGGCTGCCGGGACTCGCGAGGGGAAGCGGGAATGACTCCAGCCCCGGGCCGCAAGCGAAGGCTGGGAGCGGAGGTTCGTCACGGGGGTAGGCCGCGCCGGCGTGACCCCGAAAGAGGTGGCGCTGGCGGCGCCTCCGTCTTCTTCCTTCGTCCCGCGGCGCTCCGCCTGTCCTGGCGGCGTGACCTCCCAGGGGACACAATTCACCGTAACGACAGCTTCCCCAAGGGACGAGGCTTTCCCTTCTCCCTGCCGGGGAGCCGGCGAGGGGTAGCATCCGGCAGGCGCCAGGGAAGCAGGGGGAGGTAGGCGGCATGACCTCGGGGTGCCACTGGACAATTATTGGGTCTGCGCAAGCAATAGAAATGACAACCTGCAGGTTTATCGTCGCTCATTTTGGCAGATAGGAAGCAGGTGGAAAAATGCTGCAACGTAGCTGCTTCTTTCTCCATTCTATAAATGTAAAATATTTGGATTTTTAAAAATTTTACTAAAAGCAGAGAAAAATCTATAGCTCCAGATCGGTATAAATGTAGGAGCAGTTACACAGGCTTAAAATTACATGCGTCCCTTTGAAGGCAACTGCGAGGCTGATGTGGCCCCCGGTGAAAATGAGTTTGACACTTCTGCTCCAGATCTTACAGAGCACTGATCTGCCCTGAGAATGGAACAGAAAATTACAAGCACGTTCCCTATTTAGAAGACAATAAAAATGTTCACCCTAGAAAAAACAATGTACTAAAAAAACTACTGTCGGAGAATGAGACACAGGTACTTAACAGTGAAATGCAGAGCTGTTACATAGTTCACACTCCTTCCACCAAAGAGTGTCACAACAGAAACATGAAGAAAAAGTGTATTAAGCTCTGGGGCTTAGGAGAACTCAAACCAGTTTGTCAAGAAACAAAATTGAGCAGCAACAGCAGAGTAGGACATGCTTTTAGATGGAATATTACTGGGGAGTTCTGTCATGCAAGTCTTTGCTGCTTGTTTTATACTGGATTTTTTTAACCTGTTATCTTCCCAGCTCTCCTACATGACTTGCTCCTTCTCCATTTCTTAGTATTGCTTTCATGGTTGTCTATAGGAGACAACCATTTTCAAAATCCCAGGAGAGCGGAATTACTTTGCAGGTACTTGCACCCGTGAATGGCATGTTCAGAACTCCACAGTCTCTTCCTCTCCTATCGTACCACTGCAAATACAATTTTATGTGCAGTGGGATGGCTTGCAGTGATAGATAGTCCTGCCCAGGGCATGAAACACATGGGTTTAGAGGTGACCTCCAAGAACCACCTCATGTCATGTAAAGTGCTGGTGTGTTACATCTGTGGACCAATTTTAGGGTGAGGCTCTACTTCTACAATATGCTTGTAAAAACAAAAAACAAAAAAACAAAAAAAAAACCACTACATCAATATTATCATCAAAATACAAGAAAAATAGTATTTTAGCCTGGATTTGTAACTCTTTGTCTAGGAAGCTGTTATGCTACACTCCAACTTAAGGAGGGGAAGGAACACTATTTCCACTATGGGAAGAGCAAGATTTACAAAGGGATATAAACTGTGCCCTTTGGTAACAGACATTCATCAGTAGTAACACTGACTTCTAAAATGTTACCTGTGTGAGGAACTGACTAAAATCACTCCTGCACTGGACACATAAGAGCTGGGCAAATTTTAAACAAGATTCCCTTTCTGATGCACGCTAGGTATATTGAGGTAACCTGTAGACATGCTGCTCTCCTTCATGTGTGTGTCAAAGTCAGCTACTCTTATGTTTGTTCTGTAAATTCAAGTGCTGCTTTATTTACTTATTTTACTTCCATTTTACTTATTTGGAATAATTTCCATATGGTTACATTCCTTTAATGACACTCATGACTCAAATACTTGTTGATGTAGTCAAACAACATCTATTGATGTGAGTCACTGAAGTAAATAAGTGTTATTAAAAATGAGACAAAACAAAAGGCAAATATATATATCCAGCAGAATGATAGGGATCATCACCATTTGATCTGTCTTCCCTGTTGACTTATATCTGCAAGTTACTTTGAGGTAGCACTAGAAAGAAGCTGTTGGTCCAAGAGTATCCCTGCAAAAAGAAACATTCATTGTCTTAAGTACCATTTTGTGCTTTTTGTACCCTTTTAAGTACTCCACCCTTTTTGGCCTATTTCTTCCTGCTCACTGATTGCAGGATTAGTAGTCCCTCAAACCATCATCATAAAGCCTGTCCAGGTAAGTAGTAAAAACCAAACCACTATCCTTTCAAAGAAATTAGCAAGATTTGAGTAAAGGCACTATCCATGGCAGCTAGGTGCAACGAAGAGTTTCTAAAACCAGAACTAGATATTTTTGCAAATAAACCATCAAGCTTAGAAAACACACCTATATTTCAGCTGGGTAAATCAGAGACAAAACGCAACCAGAAGTGAAATATCATGGTGTTGCAAAAGTTGCTTATAAGACTTTTTTTTTTTTCTTATATGTTCCCACTGCAATCACATCTTTGCAGAATCGATGGCAGGCACCTGTATCGTATTTTCAGGTACAAGCTACTAAATACAGGCTGGTAGTTGAACAGCTCTAACTTTACTCAGTAAAAAGTCTCAGCAATGCATTCTCATAGTTCTGATGCACTCGCCTTCTCCTGTATTTGGGGCTCGTGGATAACACACCAATACAGAAAGAAATTTAGCATTCAGTATGCCTTTACAGTTAAGAACATGCACTGCACACACCATCTTGATCCCATGTATGCACTCCTAACTGGAAAGAGGAACAGACTAGTAAGGCTCAAGAGACAGAAAAAAGAGGTCAGAGAGCTATTTTAGAACAACAGTGTCACATGGGTTGCAACCAACAGACTCTCTTCCTCACCTCATTTTTCTTGTGTGTTGACTAGAACAAAACACACCCCCAATATCTCACAGGTTTGGAAAACTAATGGCCCAAACTACCTCTTTCACTGCATTACAGAAACAACATTTTAACTGTGTACTTTACAGTCCGGAATAGAAGATGCATGCACGTCTGAAAACAGTTTCTAAGAGTGTAGAGATCTTGTTAAGAGGTAAAAATCTGCATAAACGAGGTGGCTACAAACTGTGACTTTGAGGTTTAAGTACTGTGGTGATAGTATGTTGCACTAAGTGAAATCACGTGGCTACATGGCCATTCATTACATAACTGACACAGAGATCAATCTCCCAAACGAGAAGAAACAAACAAAAAATCAGCAGATACCCCATAGTATTTCTGCTGACCCAACACTCATTCTTAGCATCACGTTTTTAATTGACAACACAATAAAAGGTTTCCACAAATTACTTGCTGCAACTTAAGTACAGTTTTAGGTGATGCTATGCAAGCCACTTCAAATCAGGATATAACCCAGGCACAGACATGGAAGCTGCCTTGCTGCTCATGGTGAGCGTGCTTGCTAGATACAAAACCCTTTTCTCAGCAGACTAGTTTGTACTACCAAGCTCAAGCACCACAGCTTTGCACAACTGAAGTGGCATCAAATCCTGTACGCTTCTGAAGCTTTAATACTCCCATCCAAATCCAAAGGGCCTGCATCTACTATCTGGAGTTTAGCGTAGTCTGCTGGAAGTTCTATACATGCAGAGGCATCCCCTTTCCCCACTCATTCTTTTTGCTTCATTCCCTTTCTACTTTCTGTCACATTCTTGTTAATAACCTCCCTACCATTACCCTCCAATTCCTCACATAGGAATTATTCACCCAAGAAATTTAAGCTCCCAGCTACCTTGCAACTAGCCCTCCCCAAAGCAGGGCAATAGCTGCTGAAACTGCAATGCTACTCCCTCTGCCTAGATGAGGTTTGTTGAATTCTATCTACATACACATCTGCACAAAATCCAGGAAGAATGAACCTCCTATAGTACTCCAGAAACCTCTTCTGTTTTAGAGCATCTACATTTAACGGGCAAGACTTTTTAAGTATTCCTAGCTGAAATTAAACTGTGCCAAGACAGATATTCTGGTCAGCAGCCAAATCATCACTCAGCAATTCAGTATTTATTTTTAATTCAAGAACAGCATATAGGTCGTGACTACCACTTTAATTACATTGTCATGTAAAAGTCAGAGAACTTTATTCCTATCTGCCATCATAGCAATTATGGTTTAGATTGCCCCCAAAACACACATGGCAGTACCAGTGTTGACTAGCTTTAGTAGCTTCCACAGCTATTACCTATGATAATTTCTGCTAACTTTGTTTCCAGCCTAACTTATGTTATTCTGTACATTAAGCAGTAAATAACTTTTGCATACACATGGGCCTAAGTAGTCCTTGTGGGTAGAAAATACTTTATACTTCAAGATGAGAACAGTTTAGAGGAAGCCACTCCAAAGTTGCAGAACTTTCCTCATTGCTACCTCCCCTAATGTCCTCAAATACCAAAAACTGTCATCCTACTAAAATTATGACTTCATCACTATAAAACACCTGAGCATGAAGACTGAACAAATTACAGAGATGCCTAGCATAGGGTGCAACTTAACTGCGGAGCTGTTATTAGGGCAGTTTATTCCCAATGGGTTATTTTTTCTTCCTTTAAATAAGAGACTTGTTTTCCCCCAAGAATTTTTAGGTTTAAGAACATGTGTTATGTTACACCAGTTTCTTTGCTGTAAAGTGTCAGTTCAGAAGACTAATAATAAGAAGTACAGGAATAAAACTTTTAGTAGGGATCATCCTTAGTCTTTGGAATGTTTGCAGCTACAGCAGCTGAATGTTTGTCCTTCTGTATGTTTACAATAGCATATTGATAAAGGAATTCTAACTGACCTAGCAGATCAACAGTAGTATAGTTAGCAGCAGCAGACTGCAGGAAAAAGAATGGGCTCAAGTGTTCTCACTACAAACCCTATAAGTGTCTCCCAAATACACACATGATCTAAGCAAGTGTGTTAAGAGCTTGTAAAAGTTTGCCTAGGTAACTTGGAAATACATCAGAGCCAGTTTTCAACAGTGTCCCAATGCCCATACCAAAACCAGGTGAAATATGCCTACTGCCTCCAGCTAAATTCCACAAGCCAGAAGAGAATGTGCTTAATATACGTAAGTAAAATCCCTTGCTGGCAGGTTTGCAGAAACAAAATTTTATTTACACAGTCAAGTCTATCTTCAGACCCCATTGAACTCTTTACATTTCTAGAATATTTACATGATTTCAAGATGCTCCAATTGATGGACAAAAAAAATTACAGAAACTGTCAAAAGCATAGCAGAAAAACTCAGCCTATCATTGTGCTTTAAAACTTATGATCTAGAGTAATGTAGAAGAAATGTAATTTTAGCACCTTGGTCATAACGGTCATGCTATATAAGACACTTAAATAGCAGGGGGGATGTCAGAAGTGACCGTATCCAGAGGTTGCCAGTGACAATTCATGAGGGAATCATAGAGTTCTTCACTTGTCTCGATAAATTGTCTGTTCATTTCATCAATATCCAAGTAAAGCTGCGGATCTGAAAATAAAAGCCTGGTAAGTACAAGGGTCAGATCTTGGGAAGCATGCACACAAAAACTGTAAATAAATGTCTAAACGTGGTTTTAGACATTTAATAGATTTAACAGTCAATGTAGTAAGATGTTTATCCAGCTAGAATTTTAACAAACCTGCCAAGTCCAGCTCCTTTTGGAATCTGTGTACTAGAATGCTAGGACTATATCGGCATTTCAAGATAAATAATAGATTTCATGATAACTAACAAACTCTCCAAAAAGCCATTTAATTCATTTATACAGAATGTGTTAGGCAGGATAAAGTTTCTGAACACTAACACAAGATGTGTCTATACACAGAACTGCCTTCAAACCTTCTAGGCCCTACAACTACATTTTGTAAGTTTTGTACCTATCTTTAAGTGCAGAAGTGGTGTTGACAATGTCCCATTCTGCCTGACATGGTGTACATTATCAGCTTTAAAATCCTACCTCATCTCAGCTATAACCCATGGAGGCTGCCACTGCAACAGCTGAATAAGATTCTTCATCCAATAGTCATTGGCTTGCATTGCTAAAGGGCACAAGTCTAGCTAAATTCAACTTGCAGGGATAGAATCATTACCTTCAGTTATCAGGTCATCATTGATTTCAGTCATAGCTGAAGTTTCCTAAAAAAAAAAAAAAAAAAAAGATATCTTAAGTTTAATCAATTTTGGAAAGCATCACAAGCCCAAAATAATTCTGTACTCCCAAACCATTCCCTTCTCCCACAGCTACAAGAATAGGCAGGGGGCTTGTGTTTGTTGGGGAAAGTTGCAGTTTTGCAGTTTGTTTTTGTTCTTTTTTGTGGTTTATTTTTGTGTTTTGTTTTGGTTTTTTTTTCTTTCTTTAGTCCCCTCCCCCCCCCCTTGTTTGTTGTTGGTTTTTTTTTTCCTTTGCTTGGTTTTTGGATTGGTTTTTTTGTTTTGGGTTGTTTTCTTTAAAAAAACAACAACAACAAAAAACATAGTATAGTTCAGGTTGGAAGCAACTTCTGGAAGCTGTAATTCATAAACTGGCTGATTTAAGGTAAGACCACCTTATGATAATTCCTTAATTTGCTTTTAACAAATTATCTCAGAACAAAAGGAAGAGAGGAAGCCTACACCATTATGCTGTCAAAACCTATTTGGCATACATTAACAAATAATGGTGTAAAGATCTAATTTTATAGATACATTACTTAAGCACTTAAAGATGCCTCAGAAAGAAGCCTGCTATTCCAACCTCCACACTAAGCAGAAGACATTATTTCAGTTTCAGGACCACTTCTTGCTCTTACACAACTTGTACAACTTATTAGTTGTGATTTTTTTTAATTCATTCAAAACAAGTGTATAGTATCGTTACCTCAAAAACAGCTGGGGCCATAACAGCATCTCCTAAAGAACACTCTCCAACAGCTTGCATGCTATCATAGGGAGTATAGGAGCTGTAGTTGTAATCAGCATAAGGATCATAATTCCACTGTGAGGAATAGTAGTTCTGATAATCTTGGTAATAATCATTATAGTTGTACGATGGATACCGCTGGAATTCTGCTTTCAGTCTGAAACATGAGAAGTTTATACAGTTAAGAGTCTGAGAGCAATAAGCTGCAAATCCAGTTCTAAAGTTACACAATTTTCCAGATTTACACATTTCAAAGTTTAAAAGGAAGCTTTTCTGAATAGTTGCCTAAGCAACAGTAAGTCACTGTGAGATCTCATATTTATACAGATGCAAATGCTCTCACCTTTGCCAGTACCAAGAGCAATTGTTTTCATGGATTAACTCAAGCCATGACACTTATCTGTATTCAAGTATTTTTAGTATCTATATAAGCAAGCTGCTGAAAAACTTATTTAGTAAAACCAGAGACATACATCAAGCACAGCTGCTTTAAAGATGCATTCAGTTTTAATTAGCCCTTCTATCTTTTGTTTTGTTAATACTAACTCATTATTTCTAGAAACAATGATATGAAGTCAGATTATCCATTTCAGAAGAATCATAAAATGGTGTGGGTTGGAAGGGACCTTGAAGATCATCTAGTTCCACACCCCCTGCCATGGGCAGGGATACCTTCCACTAGACCAGGTTGCTCAAAGCCCCGTCCAACCTGGCCTTCAACACTTGCAGGAACGGGGCATCCACAGCTTCTCTGGGCAACCTCACCACTCTCAGAAGTATCTGACTGTCTACCAGTTTGGCATGGCTACCTCCACCTGCTCAATTTTTAGTCCATGAACAGTTGCCAAAGTACAGCTGTCAGGTGAAGTCAGCACTGCCATTACCCAGCAAGAAACCAATGCAGCAGGAAATGACAAAATTCACTGGTTCTTAAAATGAATGGGCCTGCTGATTAGTTTTCACTACTCTCCTGAGCAGGTTCTCAGGGATAACTTCACACTATTGACAAGAATCAGTGCCCAAGTGTTATTTGTACTACAACCAAGGTCCAAAAACAGAGGTACACTACAAGAAATGCATTCAGATAACCAGCTACACATTCCAAAAAAATCCTCTATGCTTAGAGATTTCTTTACTATGAACAGGTATACCTCCTGCATTTGCAAAGTCCAATTTCTCTGTCTCTCCACTTCACTCAAGTCATATCTAGGCTTTTTGTCAAGAACACAGACTGAAGGAGCTCAGAAATAGAGATGCCTGTATAGATGACTTAATGACAAACTACTGTGGCTGCATATTTTGATGCTAAGACAGTACAGTACTCAGCCATTCAGAAAAAAAGATTACTGATGTGTACTTTAATACCTACATTTATTTCATTACTGCAAAGCTACATATACATTATAATAAATAAGTACTCTTGTCTTGCTACTGTAATAAACAAATGACATGATGTGTCAATATGTTCTGCTTCCAGCTTCTTTCCTACATACATCTCTGTAGGAAAGAAAAATCTGAAAACACTGACGACACTCTTCTGAATAGCAGAAGTGAAGGAACTTGCTGTTTCTTTGTGACCTCCTCTTGCTTTCAAAATAATGTAGTCAGAGCAATTCTGGACAGTGCTCTCGAGTAAAAGCATTTCCGTTCTAAAGTAAAGAGGTGACATTTGCAGAATTATCCAGGGCAAAGAGGAAAACAAACCTGTTATTTTTACTATTTAACAGAACACATAAGCTAACCTCAAATATACTGAAACTGTTTTATGTTAGAAGTTGTAATTTCGTCTGTATCCTTGATCAAAGTTTATCAAATTTGGTATCAATTCTCTAACTGTTCAAAGACTTGAATTGCCCTAAGTAACTGAGACAACTGAGCTGGCAGAGTGAAAAACCCTCAAAATTAATCAACTTCAATTTCCTTGCTACCCCTATCAATTGAAAAGCAAAGAACAGTATTCTGAACAAACTGTTTGAGCAACGGTTACTTTGGTTTCTTCACCCTGTATTCTGTATTTTTCTACTTAAAACTGTTTCTTCCTCTGCCAGCCTCTATAAAACTAGCTGCCTGGTAGCTTGTCTAAACTAAAGGGAAAAGTCTAGAAGAGCACCCTAACATACAAAACCACTTGCTGTGCCCTTCTACTTTTTTTAGGCCCAAACCTGGAAAAATGTATTAATGCATTCAGCTTCATTACTATAAGAATTAAGGCTGGCTACAACAGCAGCTAGGCTCAAGTTACACCGTCTGGCTAGACTTAAAGAAGTTAATTCCCCCAGCAATCCTGAAACACGTTGATTAATCCAGGGAGTCAAAAGACAATGCTTCTGTATTTTTGGTTTTGGAGACTGCATCGTGGGTACAGCCACTACATCAGGGGCCACAGACTTTACAAAGGCAGAGCTACAAGAATCTGATTGTTTAGTATTACTGTATCAATGCATAACTCATTGTTACCTTTTAGAAATGCCTATGCTCAGGCGGATTCTTTTTCCCCCAAGACCTGGTGCATTCTGGCAGTCTTGCAGTGCCCTCATCTGATCACCTTGCTCACCAAATCTGACATAGGCATACCCTCTGCAATTTTCAAAAGGGAAAAAACAAATTCTAGTATGCATAACAGTTACAAAGCTAATTAATTCAATTCCTGTCTTCTACAAAAACTGAAGATAGTAGCTACTATAGCTTCCATTACCTAAGTAACCTCTGTGGCATGTTCATATACACAGAAGATGCTTTCAAGTGAAACACGTGGGCCAGAAGCAAAAATGTTTGTTCTCTGATAGCATTAAGATGCAACTTGCTGAGAGTGAGCAAATACATTTTAATTACTATCTGTGTAAGTAATCAGATTCCATATTTCTGCACTTACAGCAGTTAATTTATCAATCAGCGTTAACCCACTTCTAGCACTGTACAGCACTAACATTCTTTTTATACTTAAGTTTCTTCAATTTGTCTACTGCATTCAGCATTGTCTGAACAGCAAACTCACTCACCCTTGCTTGACTCACTGCCTGGCCAGTCTAACTCCTGCTAGGCTTTATTTACTAATATTAATAGGTTCAGCCTCCCAGCCCCCTACAATTTGCCAGGCCTTACACTTTTCTCCCACATGTAAAAAGGAAATAATTTTGTCTTCAGTACTGCAGATGACTAAGTGGACTCACTGCTGTATGTAAGCACAGCTGCACAGATTTCAGTGCATGGCTCTCCTTTCTCCCACCATTTATTTTATTTAATGCAGATAAGCATGTCTAAATTGAAGCTTATCACTTTAACTGTTTAAACCAGGAAGTTTTAAAACACAAGGACCCATGCTGTTAAAAAAAAAAAGTGATGCTAGAGACTAATCGGTCTTTTCCTGCCTCTAAAGATGATACAGGAAACAGTTTCAACACAAGTTCTTCTGTATTACTTATAGAAGCAAATATATTTACAGCATTATACATTTTCACAAGCATTACCTGGAATATCCCAGCAGGTCTGTTGCTATTTTGCAGTCAAGACATGAGGGGTACCTCTTTAGGAAATAGTCAAAGAGCTGGAAGTCATCCACTTCAGGAGTAAGCTCTCCAACAAATATTGAATAATCAGGTCTTGAAGAAGATAAAAGAGAACTGTTAAGGTTGAGACTAAGGTAGCTGACTGAATCATTAAAATATCTAACATATCAGCAGGTAGTTATCCCTGGACAAATAAGGATACACTGGACAAATAAGGAAACAAAATGTGAAAATAGTATTAACTGAAAAACTCTGCTGAGTAATGTCCAGAACTGCAATGCCATCACTCCAGTTCTCAGTTTCTGAGTCCATTCTACTGCTTTTGTAGTAAGAGCACTTCAGAAACCCATTTTATAAAAAATATATATATAAAATATATATTATATATATTATATATATAATATATATATGATTTAAGTTCATTTTAAAAATAAATATTTATTGCCTGAACAGGGTGAGAGAGGGGAAGGCAAGGTGAAGGAGGCATAAAAATACCAAGAAAAACTATTAACTCAAGTTACAGCCATGATTCAAAAGAACTAGGACTATTTTACCACCTCTTCTCAGTGATTATGAGAGAGACACTACAAAGAAACCGTCATTATTCTACTGGCAATAGATTTCCATAAGCAATACTTAAGTGTATAGCACATTTGGTTGCTATTTCAGGATTTTAAAAGTAAGTCATGGCATTCACTAGTCACTATCAATTCAAACAGATAAAAAGGTCACAGCTTCTCCTTTACCTGATTGACAAATTAGTACTACTAGGCACAAACTCTATTCTTGCTGGTTTTACTTTGTTCTTTTTCTTCCGTTTCTTCTGCGGTGTTCTCCACCAGCTGTAGGCCTGGAGACATTCTCTTTTTTTCGCCATCAAGTCCTGTTGGGAGAAAAAAAATCACCTTTATAATATTTAGCCTCATTTACATTCCTCCCTCCCACTCCCCATCACCACAGGTGATTTCCCCATATTCACCTTGCCCTTGAAAGAAGCCTGGGGTCCCATTTCTCCCTCCGCCTCCCATGAGGGAAAGCAGCCTCTGGGGAAAACGCCTGGCAAAAATAACAGAGCCAAAGGATTGTATGAACAGCCATATTCCCCTGACTTGTCAAGCTGGCTAAAGGACTGACAGCTTCCTCTTGGAACCAGGGAAAATGCAGACAGCCCTTTGATGTTGGCCAATCCTAAGTGTTAATTAGCTTCAGGACTGGATTGTGTTCCACTTGAGCTCCAGGACTCAAAAAAACCCTGCAGCAGCATCGTCCGAATGATGAAGAGGCAGCGAAGTCACCACTCTTGCCTAGAAGGGATCTTGGCTGTCCCTATCTCCCCTCATCTAGGTAGGAATCCTTCTTCTCCTATGTGAGATGCCTCTACTCACTACCCAGCTGTGAGTCACTCCCCTAGGCCAGGAACAACAGGAGGCCAGCTGATGGAACATGAGAAAGCAGACCAGGAACAGGCACTAGCTTGGCTGAGAGAAAACTCAAACCCAGATGCAAGGCCAGGAACAAAGAGGCATAAGAAGTGCCTCTTGGAGGAAAAAAGAAAAAAAACCACACACCACCAAAACCAAAAAAACAAACCCCACAGTTTAAAAAGGAAGTGGGGCAACTATACAAAAGAGGAGGGAAACAACAGCTGTGTTAACACAGGTTGCCTCCCTCACTTAAGATTCTGAAGAACAAGGACTTCAAAAAATAAGAATGGTGTTTAGCAGCATTTTTTACTTACGCGGGCTTTAACGTTCTTCCTCTAGAACACCTCTACATGTATCTTATATAGAGAGTGTTATGTGCAAGGTCCTTCAGATGAACTCATGCTCAAATAATCCAAACTGCAAAGCTTAACGTTATGCCCCAAACCTGCTTCAGTTGATGTGATTAAGTGTCCAGAGGACAGCCACCAATTACCACATTATCAGAAGAAATCACAGGACTAAAAGAACACCCAACTCAGAGCAAGCTAGCTATTTCAGCTTTACATTTACTAGGAATTCTGAGTATGGTTCTGGAATCCATTTAGGCACTGCAAGCCTGAATTTCTGACCAAATGATCTTACCGGGCTTGCCATGATTCAAACTGTCTTCGCCCTTTCTCGAATGATATGGTTGCACAGGTTCAGTTTGTTGCAGTCCTTCCGCTGAAAGAGATGTCAGGGAGGAACAAAAAGATAAAGAATCTTAAACTTGAGAAGAACTACTTTCAAAGATGTTTACTCCATTTTACATCTTTAATGTTAGTATTCAGAACTTAGAAATGTAAATTCTGATTTGTCACTGCTAAAGCAGCAGGAATAAGGATATATGGCCAATGGGATGATTAGAAGTTGTCTTCACTTTCTTAAATTGTAATAATCCAAAGATTTTTCCACTGTTCAAAGCACAAGAAAATTACAGAGAGCTTTTAAGCCACCTATACATTATCCTCATTTCTGAGATGTCTACATCTAACATAGTAATTCAGATCCGTGTTCTAGAACAGTTAAACTAAGCAACAGAGGTTTCAATGTTCTGTACAACCCCTCATTTTTTTTCCCTTTTAGCCAAATTTAAAGTTGATTTATTTGTACCACAAATGATACAGCTGAAACAAGTGTTGCTTCCTATGTGCTAAACAAAAGACATGTAAGATGGAAGAGGGCACAGTACAGGTAAATGTGATCATTCTCTTCACGTTTTCTTAGGTATGTCTTCTCTTTTGCTTCTTCCACATACATGTTTCTCTCACTACCAGTGAGTTCACCACAATGAGTAACCTTTTATTACTGTCACTAAACCACTGAGAAACTTTCCTGAAGAGGAAATCTTTCTTGATTGTAATATCCTTTACGTTTTTTCCCCCTAATTATCCAACAAGAGTAAGTCAGTGCAAAACAACTTCATTTGCAAAATATTTTATATCTACACACAACTGTTCCTTCACCACTGATTTTTTTTTCCGCATCCAGTGTTGCTCCTTCTACACAGATACTTGATTCTTTAAGTTTAATCTTTGCTTCCATGCAAAAATGTGTGTGTGTATGTATGTATATATATATATATATATACACGCACATATTTGTTTTAACATACTCACTGGTCAAATCCATACTCACATAATACAATAAATACAGAGTGTTTGTAATGCCTTAAAGGCTTGTCCACATGGGGCAACAGTTCAGAGCACTGCTTCTGAAAACGCACTCAGCTAACCTGACACAGGACAGCCATACACCACAATTAGAGCACCCATGCATGGTGTAATTCAGAAAAAACATGCACTTCATCCCCACACCCATCCAAAGCCATAAAATAGTCCAGTACAAACCAACCCTTAAATACAGGTATATACTAGCAAAGTTAGTATATGCCCTCTTGCTAAACCTAGCTGTGCTCATTATAAAGAATCATAAGCATCAAGTTCTTCCTGCTAAAGAAGGTCATTATTAATAAAAACATCCATAGTGATGTACCTGTAATTCAAGCATTACTTCTATTAGAATGAACCATAAGCTCCTCCATGTTCTAACACTGAAATACTAATCATTGAATTTACAGCTGCATAATGTGTTTTTTGTTGTTTTGCTTTTTGTTGGGTTTTTTGTTTTGTTGTTTTGAGGTATTTTGGGGGCTTTTGTTTTGTTTTATTTGGTTGGGTTTTTTTGTTTTTTTGTTTTAAACTTACCTGTCTTCTTGCAGATTTAACAGAGGATGGAGTACACTACAAAAAAGCTGTGTTCCAAAAGACTATCAGAAGGCAAATGATGCAATTCTCAGTTGCAGTTATCACAGACTTTTACGCGAAACTATGTTTTTGTACTCTTTCCCCGTTTGATCTTGACTGTTGCCTCTTGATCTTTTCACTATAAAACAACAACATTTAAAAGCAGTTAAAACAGCATGCATTAACATTATACTTCCTATATATGCCTTAACTCTAGCTACAGTCACAGCTGGCTTATTATTTAAGCAGTGGGGCAGTATCAACCTCTAGAATTCAAGCAGCTCCTTAACTGGATTACATACACATTTTACTAGCCCATTTATTCCACCTTTTAACGTTTGTACTGGCAAACAGACGGATTAAACTCTTTACGAATAAAACCACATGCGCGAACACCGCTCACCCAAACATGGAGGACAAGCCGCCCCCCTCCTGCATTAATTTCGCTCACGAGGCGCTGGAGGGGGAATACCCCAGATCGCCTCAGGCTGGTGCGGTGACCCCCAGCCGACCAGCCCGACAAGCCCAGGCCCGAGCCTCACCACCGTACAGTGACGCATTTTTTATAAGCCACACGGCACGACGGGAAGAGGCCACGGCGCACAAGGTAGTGCGCCCCGCCCGGCCGCGGCCTCCGCAGCGGCCACACTGGCGTCGGGACCGCGCTTCCCGTTTATTGTGCTACGAGATAAGGGGGGGGGGAAAGAAACGAAGTAATAATGATTTTTAAAAGCCCGCAAGGCCCTGAAAGCGGCCGCGACGCTCCCCTGGCAGCGCCCGGGGTGGGGGCGGGGAGGCTGGTTCAACGGGCCGTCCGGCCTAACGGCCGCCGGGCCGCCTCGCCCCGCAGGCCCGCGGCCCAGCCGCCCGTGAAGCGGCGGCTCTGAGGCCTCGGGGGAAGGGAGGAGGCCGCCCCCCCCACGCCCCCCATTGCGTACTATCTGGATTCGCGCCCCCTCCCCCGACGCCGGCCCCCACACCCCGGCCTTGATCACGGCGCTTCCCCCCGCCCCGCCCCGATCCCAGCACTAACGCCGCTCATCCTCCGCGTCGCCATCAGCAGCAGCGCGAGACACTTCTTCCGCCCCGCGAGGACCTCCCGCGCGGGCTGCCCCGCTCGAAGCCTGACCCGCCAAGCCCGCGGCCTCGCCGCCCCCCCCACCCCGGCACTTCCCCCTCCTCAGCGGCTGGCGGAGGCCGCAGGCTCTCTCCGCAGCGAGCGCTGCCGGCCGCCAGCCGCGGACCCAGCCCGGCGCGAGCACAGGCAGGGCGGAGGACGGACCCGCAGCCGAGGGCGGCAGGGCCCCGAGAGCGGCGCATGGAGCTGGTGGCGGGCTGCTACGAGCAGGTCCTCTTCGGGTTCGCCGCGCGGCCCAGCGAGGTGAGAGCAAACAGGGCCGCCCGCCAGCCTCCCTGAGGGAGAGAAAGGCCGCGCCGGAGCGCACCGCGCTACTCACCGACTCCTCGCTCCGGAGTGGAGGGGCCGGGCGCGCCGGGTGGGCTTTTAAAGCGCCGCGGGGGCGGGGCAGGCTCCCGCAGCCGCAAGGCTCGGCCCCTCGCTGCTGGCGTGGGGTGTGGGAGCGGCCCGCGGACACCCCGCGGACACCCCGCTGCCCGGCCCGGGAAGCGCGAAGGGTCCCCCGGAGATGCGGATCCTCGGAGCTGCGGAAGGCGGCCGGCCGCGTGGGTGCGAGGGGCTGTGCTGCCAGCTCGTTCCTCTCAGCCTGTCAGCGCAGAGCTGAGGAGAAGCGGCTGCGCAGAGGACCGATGCCACATTGTTTCGGGGGGGGGGGGGGGCGGTGGGAGGCGGAAGGCGTGTCTCCAGTCTGCAATGGTGGGAGAAGGGAGAGTTCGCCTCCGTTGTCCACGAGATTTATCTCTCTGCAGATACTCTTCCTCACACAGCTTCAACTAAGCCCAACACTGAGTACAGTGAAGCAGTTTGCACACTTAAATCGTTCGGAATAATCTCCTAACACCACATTAACTCAATTAGATCCCATTACACTTACAGCTAAGCATAATTCTTTTGCATTTTACTCATATACTTTTTCGGGTTTTGGTTTAAAAAAAAATACAGGATGATGAAGTAGAAGCTCACTACAGGAAGCTTCAGAAAGACCTGTTTATTTTGTATTTCATTTACAGTCCTGGACGGTTGTCCCTGATTTTACACATCATGCCCACTCTGCCTCATTGTCAGCAGTAGCAGTGAATAACAGATATGTGGTCACTGGGAGCAGAGATGAGACAATCCAAATCTATGACATGAAAAAGAAGATAGAACATGGGGCACTGCTACAGCACAATGGTAAGGGAGCTTTTCTTAATAAAAAGCATTGATGATAGAAATGCAGGTGAAAAACTGGCCCTTGCCAGAAGAAGGACATTGATTTTTTTTTTTTTTTAATTAAGTCTTTAATAACGATGGTGTTGCAGCCATGATAGTCATTGATAGAAGCTCTGTGTCACCTGCGCCATAGTGGTTGAGTACTGCTGTTTGAGAAAACTGACAAGATGCAGTTCAGACGTGTATGGCTGCAGCAGGGCTTCTAGAGAACATCAGTGGTTGAATATAACAAGAAGATTTGGGGGGGTTGTGAATAAATACTTAGGAAATCATTCAGATTTCATAGAAGCATAGAATGTCCTGGGTTGGGAGGGACCCACAAGGATCTTGGAGTCCAACTCCTGTCCATGCACAGGACAACCCCACAGTTCACACCATGTGTCTGAGGGCGTTGTCCAGTCTCTTCTTGAACACTGTCAGGCTTGGGGCCGTGACACCTCCCTGGGGAGCCTGTTCCAGTGCTCCACCACCCTCTGGGGGAAGAGCCTTTTCCTCATGTCCAACCTAATAAACCTCCCCAGCACATCTTCCTGCCATTCCCTGGGGTTCTGTCATTGGTCACTAAGGATAAGAGTTTGGCACCTGTCCCTCCTTTTCCCCTTGTGAGGAAGCTGTAGCCACCATGAGGTCTCCCCTCAGTCTCCTCTTCTCCAGGCTGAACAAACCAAGTGACTTTAGCTACTGCTCATACAGTTTCCTCTCAAAACCATTCACCAATTTTGTAGCCTCTTCTGGACACTCTCCAGTAGCTTTAGATCCTTTTTATCCTGTGTTGCCCAGAACTGCACACAGTGCTCCAGGTGAGGCCGCACCAGTGCAGAGCAGAGCAGGACAATCACCTCCCTTCTCCAGCTGGCAATGCTGTGCTTGATGCACCCCAGGACACGGTTGCCCTCTTGGCTGCCAGGGCACTGTTGGCACATGTTCAACTTGCTGTTGACCAGAACCCCCAGATCCTTCTCTCCAGAGCTACTTTCAAGCATCTCGTTCCAGTGTGCATGTACAGCCAGGGTTGCCATGTCCCAGGTGCAAAATGCAACAAGGTGCACTTGCCCTTGTTGAACTTCATGCTGTTAGTGATTTCCCAGTTCTCCAGTTTGTCCAGATCCCTCTGCAGGGCCTCTCTGCCATCAAGAATGTCGACAGCTCCTCCCAATTTTGTGTCCTAGGGTAGATTTGCCCAAGGGTAGGGTAGTAGCTGGCGTGTTTTGCCACTAGGAGCTTCTCAGTTAATTCATAAGTTCTCTGTGTGATAACTGTTCAGTATGTACAATATTGTTAATAGCTCTGGTTTGGATTTCTAGGCACAATAACTTGTTTGGAGTTCTATGGTACTGCACATCTACTGAGTGGGGCTGAAGATGGAATAATTTGTATCTGGAACACAAAGAGATGGGAATGCCTGAAATCCATTAAGGCGCATAAGTGAGTTTCTTGACTCTGCATATTCACACATGTTTTTATCTTTATTTTCCTTGTAAATGATGTATGTGACTAATACATTGTTTTGTTTTTATCAGGGGGCATGTGACATCTCTGTCGATTCATCCTTCTGGGAAACTAGCTTTGTCAGTAGGAACAGATAAAACACTAAGGTGAGTCAAAACTGATGAAGGAATACTGAGAATCATAATTCAGTAACTTCTAGTAAATTCTTATAAGCAACAATTCTGTGCTGGGACTGGACAGTGCAACACTGCTAAAACATAGTTTGACATCAAATGTTTCAAAGATCTTTTGGTTTGTCTTTTGAAGTTCTAGGTACCAGCAATATTTTAAAGTCTCAGAATCATTCTGGTTGGAAGAGACCCTCAAGATCATCAAGTCCAACCATAACCTAACTCTAGCACTAAACCGTGTCCCTAAGAACCGTGTTTAAATGCCTTTTAAACATCTCCAGGGATGGTGACTCCACCACTTCCCTTAGCAGCCTGTTCCAATGCCTGATAGCCCTTTCCGTGAGGACATTTTTCCTAATGTTCAATCTGAACCTCCACTGGCACAACTTGAGGCCATTTCCTCTTGTCCTATCACTTGCTAATTGGGAGAAGAGACCAACACCCTCCATGCTACAACCTCCTTTCAGGTAGTTGTAGACAGCGATAAGGTCTCCCTTAGCTGTTCCTAGCCTCTTGCTATGCTCTGACTCTTTGTAGTCACTTGTAGATGTGTAAATACATTTGCATTTTGGAACACAATTTTTTTAAACTTCTGAACGCTGTCAGGTTTTGTTTAGTGTGAGAAAAGTAATTTTTCTCTGTGAGTGTGTACAAGTTGCTGTATATATGTGTTTTAAATATATAAAATGCTATTTTAAAAGCACAAATTGGTATTGGTGGTTTATAAAAGAAATATTCCAAACTCCTTATTATGTGCAAGTGATATACGAAGTCATCATTTTCTCTTACATTAAGAAGGCAGTAAAATGCATAGAGATGCTTAAAAGCTTCCTTTGGATGCCTAATGTCAGCAGATTGGACTTCAGTTTCACTGTACTGTTTTTAAACAGAATGCACATTATTTATTGTTGTCTTTCAGAACTTGGAATCTTGTAGAAGGACGATCAGCATTTATCAAAAACCTGAAGCAAAGTGAGTTTATCAGTCTAAATTCTCTGAAAAAGTGGAATTTGTTGTTTGTTGGGTTTTTTTTCTGTAAAGAAAAGTAGACTGAAGCAACAAGTCAGTTAATTGCAAGCAACTTTCACAATAACTTTTTTACACGTACAGGCAAGCATATGTAAGCTTATGTCCTTAGCAATAACCATTTACCAAAACGAAAACATAGTTACACTAAAGTAATTTTTTTCCTCTAAATGTGATGTCAGGACATTTAAATAAACGTGAGGTTTTTTTGTTTATATGCTTCTGATAATCAGAAATAAACATTTAAGAGCATAGTTTCACTTGCTTATTCTAGGTTATTTGATTTTTTTCCTGCATTTTTCTCACATTTAGGTAGAAAACAGTGTCTAGTAGCTTCTAAAGATTCTTATTTTTAGATTTTTATGCAATATAGAGTGCAAAAGACCTGTGAACATGTGTTTACAAATGTATCAATGTTTACAGATGCCCACATAATTAAATGGTCCCCTGATGGAGAAAGATATGTGACCGTGATAACAAATAAAGTGGATATCTACAAACTTGACACAGCTTCAATCACTGGCACTATCACAACAGAGAAGAGAATTTCTTCACTTATTTTTGTTACAGTAAGTACGAAAAAGAGAGGTACTGGGAAATTATCTAGTTCAGAACACGTGAAATTAATCAGACTTGAATTTCCTTTTTTTCATTCCAAGGATTCTGTCCTTGCCATAGCTGGAGATGATGAAATGATAAGGTTCTACAGCTGTGACTCTCAAAAATGCCTGTGTGAATTTAAAGCCCATGAAAACAGGTATTTTATATTTATTTACTGTTTAAATATTTACGGCAATGCTGAGTACTCAGTGAAGTTCAATGACTTGTAATGTTCAGCATATTTTACTACTGGTTTTGTTTTAGTACAGAAAGTACATTTACTTATGTGCTAAGTTCCAAATTTGGGACAGACTGTTTGCTTTAGTGTGAAGGCAAGTACTCTGCTGTCCATTCACATTACAAAAACAACAGGGTATAGAATTAGAAATATTATCATTCCAAATTTATTATCTAAGTACAATACAAATATTTAGGTCTCAGTGTAAGATCAAAAGATCATATCTAAATAGAAGTCTTAAATATAAGATCTCGATATACTGGCATGGATTTATGTTAACTTTTTTTTTCAGGTAGAAGGTCTTCTTTCCCTCTTTCCTTCCCAAAGCTTTGTTGTATCAGAATTGAAGTGGGGTCTGTAGTGCTTATCAGGCAGGAGATAGATGACAATGGCTGTACAGCGTTCCAAGTGCTCCACTACAAAACTGGACTGTACTGGACAGGCAAATTTGGTAGAAAGACATCTGGTGATGTTTTCTTGTCCTATCTTGATCAGTCCGTGTAACAATTGCCATCTTTGCAGTTCGGATTCTGAACTCCCCAGCAGGCTCATCATCCCTGTTGCACGGCCTGAAATAGGGCACCCACCTCTGGCTAAAGTGGAATTGCTCAGAGGCCAGTGATGTCTCTAGAACCATAGGTTAGTCACGCTGGTATATCAAAGCTTTGAAGTGGATAGCTGGCTGGTAAGGAAAGCAAAACAGAAAAGGTTCTGCTAAATTACTTGGGTTTATATAGAATGCATGTATATGGTTTTATTTATTTATATATGTGCATGTGTGCAAAAATAAACACACACAGGTGCACACTTCTGTGTGTATGGTCTATGTGTTTCTGAAATTCGGTACCGATATTTTCCTGTAAGACCTAAAGAATGTTTAACCAGTCTTTACAGATTCTGAATCTTTAGAATTCTTAAATAAAACAAACCAGTTGTGCTCAGTCCAGACAACAGGAGGGTAATGACATATTCTCTGTTCTTGTCAAATACCAAATATTTGTCCAAATACTGATTTTAGTTCATCAAAACACAAAAGCATTAGCTCAAATGTCATTGATGCGGTTTAAGTATTAAAAGTATTAAAGCATTCAGAACTGAATCCTAAGAAGCCGAGCAATGGCAAGTGTTCCGACTGTAAGTGACAGCACTCAAAACAGATTACTGTTATGAGTTCCTGCCTGTCATTTGTGGGTGTTCTGTTCAAACTGATTTTTAGACTGTTGCCTATTCATCTTTAATTTCTGTCAGCTTACTGTTTTGAGCTGCCATCCTATAATGTAACAAAGTATTGCATTTTCTTCACAGAATAAAAGATATCTATAGTTTTGAAAGAGAAGGACAACATGTTATTGTTACTGCATCCAGTGATGGTTACATTAAAATGTGGAATCTGGATCTTAATAAGGTTGGTCTATTAAACTGCTTGTTACATTTATGGAAAAATATCGGACAACCAAAATTGCAGATAGTTCTCTTACAAAGATTAATTTTAAATCACTGAGGAAATTTAACTTGAAATCTGGATGTCTTGATCTTCCTCCGTGTTATGTTCAGTAGAGATGAGCATGTCTATGTACATATTTTTATGCAGTTGTATATTTTTCTATTATTGTAATTTTCTTTTAAACAAACTATAAAATCAGACAATGCTATGGAGGTCTCCTTTCCTCTCTATGTGGAGTCCTGCTTCCCTGTAGAGCTACATGGCCAGACTTACGACTGTCTTATCAGTTATATATGTTCTAAGGACTGCCATGAATTTTTGTAATGTTGATGACTGTTGCTACTCTTTTAAGAACACAAACTGTATGTTTTCAGGGCGGTGGTGATTCTTCATGTAGGACAAAAAAGTTGTCCTTTTGAAAAATTCAAAAACATTAATACACTGGATACTTTTATTTCCTGTGTTTTCAAACCATTCTGAGTAGCACATTTCTAACAAGGAATCATATCTTCAAAGTTTCCCATGTTATTGTTTCATCTGCAGTTTGTCTTTTGAAATCATAATAAGATTTTTTAAAATGTAATGATTAGTAATAAAAGATTTACTATATTCCACTATGAGTATCCTGAATAGTTTAGCTATATATCTCTCAACATTTATTCATATTAGGTATCTTGTCTGAATTTGCCCATTTTTAATTTCATCCTCCCTGATTACTTTTATACTTTTACGTGCAGTAGTAAAAATCCCTTTTTTCCATTCACCTCAAAATTCTGTTCCCCTTGTACATAATTGACACAGTGATGAGGGGACTCTAACTTCCTCAGTAACATCGTCTTTATTTTGGCCAAATGTGTGATTTTCTTCCTGTGAAGGCAAAGTTTTGTAAAACTTTGAATAACTGTGTGGGCTGCTCTGTCCAGCTCTTTGAGTCAGAATATCCTAATAAAAGTAATTTCTGATGCTTGATGCTGTTATGTTGCACATGTCCTTGTGACACTTTCCCCCCCAGTATCTGTAATAGGACATTTGCTCAAGTATTCTCGGAGATGCCTGATAAAATTGCAGTTAAGCAAACTGACACATACTCTGAAGAGATTACTTTTAATCAGCAGATTTGTCTTTGTGAGGGAGAAAAGGAATCTGATGCAATAACTTAAGTCAAATTATTTTCACTGAACCAAAAAATACCTTTTACTCTGGAGAAACTTCTGAAACCATTAGCAAGTTTTTTATGTGCATCTGTGACTCATCTAGGTACTTCTGGTGTTTAACCTACCCCCATACCCATGTGCCTGAAACCCACTGATCTTGCTTATCAAGATGATAGGATCTTAAAGCCATGGGAGTTTTTTGAAAACCACCATTGAGGAATGATATCGGGAGCAGGACTGTAACAGTGTGGCCATTAACAGCCTCTAGTTCTAAACGTTGTTAGGCACCAGAAATTAAGTGGAAGGTGGGGAGTAAGATACTTTCTCACTTCAAATACTGCAATAAGTTTACACATAAGTAATGTTTAATTAATCTTTTTCTACCTTAATTAATACTTAATATTTTTCTATTTTTTCTATATTATCTTCAGATAAAAGATGTGCCATCTTTACTGTGTGAAGTCAATACCAAAGCTAGGCTGACGTGTCTTGCAGTATGGCTTGACCAATCTTCAGAAACAAAAGAAAATTCTGAGAAAGCTGAAACATCATCTCAAGGTAATAGAGGTGTGTGTATTTTCAGTTGTTAATGTGACTGTGAAACAGAATTTACTAAGTGGGAGCTCTTTACTATATGCATTGGAAAAATTATTGGTATCTTGAAGAATTTGGGATATGACACTGGCAGTGATACAGATATCCTTACCAATCTGGTAGTGTCTCAAGCCTGCACTATGTTGGAGGACATAAGCCTGTTCTAACTTCTATCACATCAAAGTTTTGTTTCTCTTTACTGGAATAATGCACTGAGGAAGACACTGTGAAGCTTTTGAGGCAGATAAGAAATTAATAAACAGTTCAATAGAACTGCATGTCTTTTTCTCCTATAACCAAAATCAGGTCTGAGGCCGATGCAGTTGGGCAACCTTACGAAGTCTGGCTCAGTGTGTTGTTTTGTTTCACTTTGGGCTTTTTAAAAATTGTTTTCCTGTCTCATAATCCACTTACATCCTTGGTCTTCAGATATTTTCATATCACAGACAAAACTATCATAAATGGCACATTGCACTGTAAATAAAAAATAATTTATAACTCCTGTTTAAAAATGAGATACAAATACGTCTCTGTGCCATTTTATACTAAAAAAGACTGGATACATATATCACTGTGATTTATTTCCTGCTTTTTTTTTCAGCAAATGAAGATGAAAAATCATCAATAGTCAGGAAAAACAAAGTTTGTCGGACTCAAAAAAGTGATAAAACAGCAAAAAGAAAGAGAAAAATTACTCCAGAGAAGACCAAATTGGAAGCTCCACTGCAAAAGAAGAAAAAGAAACGGAATAGCTCAGCATGAAGGCAGCTACTTACTTTCTCTCCTGAAAAAAAAGTAAATGCTGGTGTTGCTGTAGTTTTTATAAGAATGTAAATCTCTGACAGGACATACACCTCCAAACTGATCTGTTGTTTAAAAGTAATGAATGTTTTTACCCTAATAAATTGGCTGATCATTCTCAGAAGTCGCAAAAGAGACGGCAACTTTTCTTAAGTGAATGAGGCAAAAATAAATTCATAATGTGTAATATTTATATTTTTCTGTTAACAATAGCATACACTTTTTAACTGGCTCTGAAAAAGCCAGCTAAAATAATAAAAATAGCTGCATCTGTCTTTTACATTTTTGTCTCACTTAAATGTGTATATTAAAAACACACTTTTTCATTTTAGTGTTGAAGTTACTGTTGATTTGTCTCAAAATATGATCTTGCCTTTGTCATGTATTACTTTTCCTACTGTAAGAAAGAACATGTTAAAATTATTTAAAATATGATGATCACATTCCATTCATACATTCACAAAAAATCGTACTTTCCAGTTTTTGACATGGAGTTATACGTAGACTTTTTAAGTAAAATGGTTGGTTGGTTGTTTTTTTACCATGGCCATACTTCATGCATTTAACTTTTTAAAAAGTCTTTGCACCCATGGTTCAGATGATTGAAAACTTTTATTCACAATATGATACAAATTTTTAGGTGGAAGAGTCTATATCAATAAGGTTTTCCCATAGTATTTTTTCAAGTCCTTGACCTGAGCTGTATTATTAAAAAAAAAATTATCTAACATTTGAAAGTTTGTAATGCTGATAAAATGTCACCCATCTGTTTTGCTCTTAAACAAAAACTTAATTCCTGACCTTCTCAGTCAGTAGGAACAGGATTTTATCCTAAGTCTTATTACAAATACACAGTATTGTCTGAGTATTCAGTACAGTTGGTTTATATGAGCTTTGTGTAATTCAACATAAAAGGGGTTTCAACTGTACTTCAGTTTGAACTTACAGAGCTTTTCACTTAATACCCCAAATATGCGTGCACACAAACATGGACAAATAATATAGGACTTAAAACACTTTGTAGGGTTCACAGGAAAGGTACTAAATTAGATTTCTGATTGATAACAAGGCACCTGTAGTAAATATAGGACTTACATAACTCCATTATTTAAGCTTATACTTAGTAAAGTGATATGTCTATTTTACAGTGCTTATGTCTGTGCTTGACAAAATGGCTGCCACTACTAAGAAGTTTAATTGTTTGAATTTTTAAATATACGAGCTCATGGCCATGGACATCACAATTACAGAAGCAAGTTCTCATAAGGATCAGGAAAAATCCATTCTGCACATACTTTTAAGGATTATAAAGCAAAAAATCCACATAATTTTGGTTCTAAGGTTTAGACTTACAAGTAAATATTCAAGAGCTGTAAAAATCCAAATTCCCTGTGTAGTCACAAAGAATTATGCATCTTATGAGTCTCAACAATTTGTGAACTGGAGACAGAGACAAGTCCTAATAGCTTCTAAGCTGACATACAGAAACAGCCCTGAGAGGAGAATATGTATTTCCTGCATCTTGAGTAAATGCTGAGCTACTAACCAGCACTTGCTTTTTATTGTTGTTTTCTTGTGCACATCTACCTTTTCTGTACATTTTCCATTCTAAGGGGAGGCAGCAGCACAAAGAGAGTGGAGATGTCAGCGGTGAGAAAGCTCTTCCTGTGTCAGAGAGGGTGAGCATGCATGATGCTGGTAGAGTAGATAGAGACGTTGCTGCAAGAAACAGCAGCCTAAGCGAGCATCTCAGCTGAGCCACAGGTGAGTTCAGCAGCTTAGGCAGCAGTGGATTTCTTCCCATACTCCTGTTTTCCTCTTGGGATACCCAGTGCTGGATTACAAAGCACAGCCCAGTGAAACTTCATAGCTATTGCATAGGGAACCCCATGCAGTAGAGCTTAGATTTGTGTTGGTTGTGGTGCTTTCCAGGAAGATAGATCTCTATTTAAACCACTTAGGCCAACAAGGGAATTAAACTGCTCTCTGCTTTCTGACCATTAGGCTAATTCATAAAGATGGGAAAATTCACAATGCAGCTAGAGACCACAGGAGGTAAGCCAGCTGGAATAAATTATGCAGCACTATGTACGTGAAGAAAGCCAGTTCCACCACTTGAAAAAAGACAGAGTTGTCTTTGCAGACAGTGATAAAAATCTATGTTTTTCCAGATTAAAAAAATGCCAAGTATTTTCTTTACAGGATGTTTACTATCTCCCACTGTTGCCTAATTTTTTTTTCAGCAGACTTCGTTTTCTGTTGCTCTAGCTGTGTTTATAATTTAAAACTACAGAAACCTTCTACATCTTCCGTGAAAGGGCTATTACTGATTGAAGCTAGAAGCAGCCTGTGGGCTGCCAACAGTGGTAGCTCACACCATGCCAAAAGCCAGCCCCAAATTGTCAGGACTAGTACGGACACGGTGCACACGAAGGCAGCTACAAGGCAGCTTCGACACCCCACTGAACAACCACGCAAAACCTTCGCATTTTCAGGCACCCAGGCTTGCTGCCTATTTTTTTTTCCTTTTACTTTTTTTTTGGGTCTTTCCTTCAGACGGGCCGGAAGAGGGAAGCTTTGGGCGGTACGTGTCTCCTTCACCTCCCCTTCCGCAGGCTGCTCCGCCCCGGGCTGCTGTGGAGCGGGGCCGCTGGAGAGGTGAGCGCCGGTGTGCGTGTACGCTCCCCGTCGGGGCTGAGCCCAAACTCCGCCCCGCCGCCCCCAGGGCTGTATTCACAACATAGCGATTTTCATCGCTCGGACGGGGTATAGGGCTTAGGCTTTAGGCAGGCCTTGATCTTGGACCCCCCCCCCCCCCCCCCCCCACACACACACACGCGGCGTAATGCCCCTTTTTTTTTATTTTTTCCTAGAAAATTAAAAGATACCAGCCCTCACTCCAATTTGTCTTTCAGTTTTCAGCATGGCCGTGGACTGGCTCGGCTTTGGCTACGCCGCCCTGGTGGCATCAGGAGGGCTTGTTGGCTATGCAAAAGCAGGTACGGTGTGCGAAGGTCTCTTTCACTCTTCTTCACTCCCTTGTTACCCCCCAATAACTTGGCGTGGACTGGGCGGTTTTCACGAAAGCCGCTTATCTCGAAGGAGAGAGGCAGATGTAAAGTTTATCAGTTTGTGCCATGAGCTACTAACTTGGTGCTGTTGGGGTGTGGTGCTTTTTGGGTTGAGCTAGTGCTTTAGGCTGATAAACCCATAATCTGCTTTCTGGTCCATGCTGGTATCCTGCCTCTGCTTTGTGCGCTTTAGGTGAACTGACATAAGTTTGCTTCAGAAAGGTTTTTCCTCTGCTATTTGAAATGTAAACCTTCTATAAGTGTTCTGTATCTTCAAATGGCACGGATCACCACTTTTTTTTCCTTAGAGTTTTATTCTTATTTTAATGTTTGATGATAACAGTATACTGCAAGCTGCACAGAGTTTTCAGAAGGTTCCTTTCTGCAAGTAGAGCTGAGCAGTGCCAATCAGTCCTTAAGCTTGCTCCTTTTCTGGGCTCTTTACTCATAAACTTCCCTTCTGGCCCACTGCTTTCATTTCCTGACCTTTTTCTGAGTTTGCCTTCCTCCAGACAGAACTGTGGACTCAACCCTACTGCAATATTATCTCTTTCTACTTTGAAAGTCTCTAAGCCATCCTAGTGTTTGCAATATGAAGGTGCATTGCTGAAGTCTGTAAGAATCTTACCAGTGTGTTTGAGTACATGGATGTTAATGCCTATTCTAGTCTGCTTTCTTCTACTTTGATTTATCCTTTGGGTTGTGAGTGGTGGGACAATAAGTTATTAATCCCACCTGCATTTCTCTATGGTCACTATGAAATGGTGGGTACTTTTCTTATCCTCTGGTCCCAGAGGGGAGGACATGGTCATGCTGAGTCAGGAGAATTGAGGTCACAGGGTTTTTGAAGGGGGAACAGAAACTTGTATGGTGATTTGTAGGGAAATTTTAAAAGAAAAAACAAAAAAAAAAGCTGTTGTACCCCTACTAATAATTTGGAGAAACCAAAAGAAAACAGAACTTTCATCCATAAAGCTAAGGTGGTGATCTGTTCTTATACAACCAGGTCTATTTGCCCACACAGACAGTGGTTAACAGTAGATGCCTTGGGAAGCAAAGAGTGATTTATTAAATTTTGTTGTCTGGGACCCACAGTTTTGAGACTCAGGAACTTCCTGAGCCAGAAGTGGTGTGGTGGTCCCTAGTATGTGTATGTGGTGGTCCCTAGTAAGTGTATGTGCCATAGCTGCCTAAACAATGCTTTAAATTCAAGAATATGGTGACCATTTGTGGCCTCCCAAACTTGTGGAAAGAATTCTGCCTACCACATGTTGACTGCTAAACAGTATTCCGTGCAGAACGGCTGCTTACAAGAGTGTGCGTCTTTTCCTGGATGAGTCCAGGAAATCTTCTGACAAAGTATTCAGTTACCTTTGGATCAGATCTCAAATATACGTATGAGATACAGCCTCTCTTATTTGACTTCGCTGTTGTCTTTGGCAACTTATAATTTATCCAAGTGCCCTCCTACACAGTTCAGTTCATATGTCCTTTTTCTCCGATCTTAAACCATTATTATTTAATCCATCTACTGCCTCTCTCATATTACTGTGTTGAAACAGCATGCTTCAGTTTGCACGAAGAAAACAGAAATTCTTTTGCTTTTCTCACTGTTCTTTTCCTCATAAATATATTAATGGCTTTGCCGCTAAAGAATTAAATGCTAATGCTATTTATATCTTATGCAAGAGTATTTTAACATGTTTCTTCGTGCAGAGCAGTATGGTCTTAATATCTTAAAAGAAAAAAACCTCTCTAATCTGTTTAATAATAATGAATGCCCATCTTTTTTTTTGTTAGTGTTTTACAAAACAGGTAAAATGATGAACAAGTTTATTTCTGAGCTTCTAATAAATGCATTATCTTTCACTTGCTCAGGTAGTGTCCCATCATTAGCTGCTGGCCTTTTCTTTGGGAGTTTGGCTGGACTGGGTGCCTATCAGCTCTCACAGGATCCAAATAATGTTTGGATTTCTCTGAGTAAGTAGCTTAAAATTTTTAATGAGGAGGAGTTGTATTTACCCTAAAATAACTGGATACTCAAAATAAGTACCTAAAAGTCTTTGCAGAAGAGTTAAATTGACAGCGTTATATGTCTAGTTTCAGTCCAATCTTTAAACTTGTGTTTAGTGAAAAATCTCCATTAGTGTCCAAACTCCATAACTCTCACTGGAGTGCGAACTGTTAGCATTACTTAATTATTATTTTAAAGACTGTATTGAGAATGCATATTAAAATCTGCTTGTCTTGGTGTGTCTTACTCAGTGACTTCTCACTACATTCCTTCGTCCCTTTTGTAAGAAGTATAAAGTGTTTTGGGTGCTAGTTCAAACTTACATTTTTGTTCCTCTTCTACAACAGAAGAGGAAAATATTGGGTTTTTAATCATTAGAGTTTGTCTTCTGAACACTGAAAAACCTACGGGTTGTGAAGGAAAATGTGTGCTAGGATGAGGTGAAATTTATGTGGCTAAAAAAAAAAATCAAACCAAACACCGTTATTTTACATCCTTCAGCAAAACAATCTAATAAGTATTTTGTGTTTAAAAGCTTGTATGCTGTGAATCTCCAAAATGCAATTTTTGTCTTTCTGCCGTTTACCATATAGAGCTCAGGGTTGCAATAAAGTTAGGGTAGTTATCACCTACGCCTTTAACCTGTGCATGCCTAAAGCTCATTCCAGTTGCAAAATAAGAGGATTTGAACTTTTCTCATTCACTAATAAGCAGAGGTACTTTGCAGTTGAAGTGGGCTAAGAAAATACACATAGATAATTCCTGCAGCTCAGCTGATGCCTGACACTTCTTAGGCTGCTGTATCTCAGATACTTGTGAGCGTGTGTTTTGCGTAATCCTTTGCCCAGTATCTGTGTGAGCAGTATCCTCTCCTTTCTGTTCTTGATCTGTAGAAGACGTTGGTGGCTGCCATCATGCATCAGTCTTGTACTGATGTGTTTGAGTGATCATAGTGCAAGGGAAGTGCTAGTAAATAGATGTCTGACCTCTGTGTGTCCTCTTTTCGCCTGGATCCTACCTTCAGCATCTTGCAGGAGACTGGAGCAGTTCAGAAAGAGTGATTCCTGTGCAGACTGCCCACACCCTAGCAGGTTATTTTATTATTGCTGAAAGTGGTAAAAGACTGTGATTGGCTTATTTTTTTTATATGTGGCAAAAATGTGGAATTACAAAGGTGTTGTACGCCTGGGGAGATTCAACAGAGAAGCAAGCTTCAGTAATGCGGTATCTTCTTCCTTCTTCTCAGAAGTGGAGCTTCCCTTCTCCCTGACTTTGAGAAGTTATTTGTGGTGGGTTACTGCTTAGGCAGTGCTTAAAGAGCTGCCACTGACTAGCGTTTGTTCCCTGAAGCAGTGACATAGCATCTAGCTCATTGATATGTGAAAGTCAGAAGTGAAAGGGGAAGGCCCAGTGTTTCTTTCCACTTCAGCATTGTCTACAGTGCAGTCCACTTCCACATCTAAGGGATGGGTCAAAAGTTGGGCGTGTTCAAGCCTAAATAACTGGAATAAACTGCAAATATGGGAAGCTTAACAGGAGACAAAGTATTTTCCCAAATGCAAAAGACAGGTGCCTTTCTATTATTCAGTAGCATAGGGAGTCTTTTCCTCCTCCCCTTCATGCTTTAAAGTTTTTGGAAAAGGTGTGCTCTAGTTTAGACAAAATTACTTATGTGCATATTTTGAAGACTGGCTACTGATTAGAACTTGAGGTACATGAACACTGTAGTAGTTCTTTCTTGCGTGTTAGACTATGGGCCTGGTCCTTTACATATCTTCTTGTAAGAGACTATTAGACATCAAGGACAGTATTTAGGGTGGTATTAGGGAGGAAGGATGCTGTGGCTAGGATTGAAGATGAGTTGGGTCCTGCAGGAACAGCTGTGACATAGGAACAGTGATAGAAGATGAGTGGTTGGTACAACATGGCAATGTGTAGCTGTTACCACTGAGTAGCATATGCATGCTAAGTCTGAGGATTTAATCAGCATGTTTTCCATATAGCTTTCTTGGTATTCCATCTTTCCAGGGATTGATTGCCCTTTCTGTTTTACTGGCTCAGTGAAGCTACCTGGGTCTTGTCTCTGCGTCGAGTGGTCAGGGTTGGTAGCTTTAACTCTCTGATCATAGTGGAAGGTGGTGGAGGGCTGAAATTTTAGGGACGTGGTTTAATGCTAGATTTAGGTTACGGTTGGACTCATTGATCTTGAGGGTCTCTTCCAACCAAAATTATTCTATGATTCTATGAAATGGATTAGTAAGGCTTAGCACTTACATAGTACTCTTCCCTTTGGAAGTCTTTTGCAAGCATTATTTAGTTAATTCTCAGAACAAGTTAGACACGAAAATGCTCTCTTCCTTTTATGCGGAGCAGGGGAGTTATGTGCACAGATTTATTGATTTGCCTGTTCACACGGAAGGAGTGTGTTCCAGAGCAGTATAGCACAGATTGTTTCCAGTCTCCAAAGCAGCACATTCTGACGAAGAAGGCTAAGGAGTGTGTGCAGAAGCATATAGACTGCACTGACTGTTAGAACTTGGTTCAGAATGTTTATGCTTCACAAACTGAGGCATTCCAAAGTTTACACAATTTATTGGCTCTTTTTGTCCATCACGTGAAATAACCCTGTTTCACTTTTTACTTGATGCTACTATTTCTCTCTGTTCTGTTAGTTTTGAGTTGTAGCATTTCTCTCACACACATGCATCTCTGCTGACCGGACTGTATAATGTCTCATTTAAGTTACATCTGGAACACTGACTGCTGTCATGGGAACAAGATTTTACAACTCTGGAAAGTTCATGCCTGCAGGGCTAATTGCTGGTGTCAGGTACAACATTATATACTTTTCTTTTTTAACCTCCTATGTGTGTTTTCTTATTTGCTTAATTAAACTGAGATGAAGTGAATCATGTTTTGTGCATCTTTTTAGTTTCCCTGCACATGGGAAACATTTGAAAATTATTTGAAAAATAATTATTATTGTAATTATAATTCTCTGTTTTTCCCTCTTATACAGTTTGCTAATGGTTGGAAGATTAGCACTGAAGATGATGGAAAAGCCCCACGATAAATAACTTCATTTTACAGCATAATATCTGAATAAGGAAAACTGATGATAGATCTGTGTGAATGCAGAAGCAAGATGGAACAATTTTCTATATTATGACAATTTTGTTCCTTTTTTTATATAAGGAGGAGTAGCATGATGGGACAGATTTGTTTCAATGATCTGGTAGAGCTATTATTGTGTAGTGAGAAACTGGTCCTGAATTTGATTTTTCCAGACGCATTTCAGTGTATTTTAACACTTTCAGGTTTTTTTATGCCAAAATACGCTGCAGATGTGCATGAAGCAGAGAGGACCTGTAATTAAGAAAGTATCCACAAAGAAGCACCAGGAGTAATTGGCTAAATACAAGTGTATCTCATACCTTTCATACTGAGTATTACAGTATGCTTTACCTGTTGCATTCTGAGTTGATACACCATGTCTGTATAACACCAAACAGATCTTACATTTTTATTGTGAAGTGATGCTAAAATGTTGCTTTTCTACAAATAAAATCTGCTACAAACCTTTATTTGGCATGTTTTTATATCCTTCCTCTGTGTATGGGGGTAGGGGATTTTTTTTATTTTGAACCTTCTTATTTTATTCTCCGTGGAAGTCTTTACAATGAACTGTTAGTATTAAAGTACTGTCTTTTAATGATATTTAAAAGTCACTTTTTAAATGGAGGGCAGAAGATTAAATTCATTAACACTGCATTAAAACAGTTGTTGGAAGGGAAATTAGTTTGTGGGTTAATTAAGCAAGAACTGTGCTAGGCTAAATGAAGAGTTGAATGTGGTCTGACCAAAGGACTGTATAACTAGAATAATAAAGCTTAAGATCAACGCTATGTAATTCTGATATTACAGGCTTACTTGACAATAGAATGTATCAGCATTTTATTTTTATCACTTAGGGAAGTGGCTGTGCCTCTTCAAATCTGTCTTCACTAGAAAGCCTTGGACTCAGGAGAGTTCCCGGTTCTGCTGTGGTACCTGAGGACTGAAGTGTGGAAGAGGCATAAGTGACATCTGGTGTCTTTGTTGACACGCCAATCTTGATCGCTTCTCCTGTGATAGACTCTCCCAGCTCTGTTAGTGCAGGCACAGCTAACCTGGGCTTAGCACCGTGATGGAAGGAAAAGGCAAGAAATGTGTGAAAGAAAATCCTTTCTCAACTTATTCTTAATTCTATATGATTATTGGTATACTAGTGTTCTTACAGTGTGTAACTTGTATTTTATAGTGATATGTGCGACTATTTAAGACTTTACTCTGGGACCTCTCTACCATTGATTATATCAAAACTTTGTCAACTGCATAACGTAATTACAGCAAAGCAGGTTTAAATTAACTTACATCTTAGGCACGCTACTTCCAGTTTTGTAGTGCTTAAAGAAATTTGTAACAATTTTCTGAAACTACCTAAAGCAAATACTAAACTACGTAGTTGCTCCATTTTATTGGTCACTTCAAAGCTTGTATTTCCTGTTCTGAAGATTCCATTTAACAAGATTGAGCCAGAGTGACATTTCCATTGTCATGAACCAATGGAAACCCATATCGTAGTAGATTGAAAGTTGTTATGGTAGAAAGTAATAATTACAAGCAGATCTATAGATGTTGGGCCAATTGTGCTGTGCGTTACTAGTTCCCTTAGCAAAAGTTATAAAATTCCAGGTTTTTGAACATAATTCTTATTGTAACCTCTATTGTTTCCAGGAACTAAATCCGTAAGTAACCTGATCTGTACAGGATGGATCTGCAGGGAGCAACACTGAAAACATGTAAAAGCATGTTTGAAATTCTAGTATCGGTTAGATCATAGTCTCTTTTGACCATGCTGTAGGCAAAATACAACAGAAGTTTTGTATTTACCTTTACATATTTTAAATCACCCTATGTAATTTAATAGAATATTTCATCCCTGCTATAAAATTTTCTAGAGCCATTCAAGAATTAAAGACATTAATGTCCTTTCTGCAGACTGGCTGTGCTTGTAGGCTGCTTTTTAGATAATCCCAAAAGTTTTCTTTCCTATTTTTATTATGTAGGTTTTGGTGATTTGTTTTGTTTTTTCACTGAGGGTGGTCTCTATGTAAATTGAGATTATTGCTTTTGCATTGAACTCACTGTGGCCATGCCATGGCTTCAGTGAAGCTTCATGCTGTGAGTCAGCTTTTGTATGGACAAAATGTTTGGAAAGAGTGATTTAGTTATTTTTAGGAAATGAACTATTAAAGTAATTCTTAAATTAAGGCTGTTCAAAGCACACTTTGAAAATAAAAAATGTTAGTTTAATATTACTTATAGTATCAGCTGTCAGCATGAGCTGAAATGAGTACTGATTTTTTTATTTTTAATGAGGCACAGAAACAGAAAACTAGTTTTACAATATGCAGATTGGGTCACCAAAATTCAATGACCTGGAGTTCAATCTTGCCTCCAGAAATCAAATACGATATAGTAATGACAGAAGAAGAGAGTTTGGGTTATCGAAGCCCCATTTCCCAGAGTGAAGACCCAAGGTGTATATTCTGTGTGTTGCTGTCACATCTGCAGTGCCTGGTGGGTGGCGATAGGAAATGTCAAGTATTTCAGCCCTCTCTTGAGAGGCTCACTCAAGACTAGAGGAAGGAATTTCCTATTTACTTAGGGAGATAAATGATCTCTTGAAAGTAGGAGCTTCCAAGTAGACTTTCTAAGGGGGATCTATGAGCATATCTGTCTTTGTGAGAGTGGTTGGTTACCCTAAGTCCTGAAAGTGAGAGATGTTGGGCTCCCTTCAGGTCCCACTCTGGTGTGGTTCAAGCTCCCTTCCCAGGAGATGGCTCTGTGCCTCAGGCCATGGGGTACCTCACAGTTGGGGGGTATTGCCTGTGGAAGCCACACCGCAGCAGAGAAGAGAGTGCGAAGTTCCTGAGACCTGTGGGAACTGGAACAACTGGTTTGTTTTGGTCACCTTTTAAAGCTAAATAGTAACTGGCAAAAATACAACAATGGTCCTGAAGCTGAGAAATAAAACTCGGGTTGCCTTCTGCCCAGGTGGAAAACTCATGGTACAACCTAAATTTCCCCTGTGCTATATGTTTACTTCAGGCTAACCTTAGATCCTTTCCCATTCAGGATCTTATGGCCTCCTGGTTGCTTGCACTGGGTCAGCACCAGGCACATACAGGCTGGGAATGTTACAAACCACCCAGTAAGTGGAGGTGTGAGCGAAGATCTGGGGAGCTCAAAATCTTGTACAGTTGAGTGCCTGGTTGTGTGTTACATCTTTACAGGTGCAACACTGAGACCTCTAATACAGCAATAATGGGCTGCAGTTCAATTGCAGCACTGAGTTGAGGGGAGGAAGAGCAGTCTTTTCCCTCACTCATGACAGATGTCACACCCAAAGCTGTTCTTTCAATCAACGTGATATTGGCAGGTAGCAAAGTCTCTTTAATTGAGTACAAATCTGTAGTACAGTGTAAAAATAGAAGTAACGCTACACTAGTTGTACAGACAACTGTCTTTTACAGACTAGAAAAGGAGAATAAGAGGAAGATGGAAAACGTTTCAAGTGAAATGATTTAGAAGGTAACTTAGTCGTGTGCTGTCCTACTTTATCCCTTGTTCTAAGAATATAGTATGTGACTGGTTTTAATGCAAAGTTTTAACCCCAGCTCTTTTTCTGCAGCAGGCTTCGAAAGTGCAATTTGCCATGTCCCAGTTCTGTCAGTCATTGTGCTTGGAGCTGTTGGCGCTTTGTCATCCCTGGGTGAGGGTCAGTCTGTGCTGAAACTAATATGGCCTGAAGTCTTACACAATTATCCTTCTGTGGTGTTAAATTGCTGGCTTCTTGGCGTTATAGTCATGCTTTCTGGCTGCACAGTTTAATCACCTGGAAAAAGGGGAGGGGAGGAAAGGGTCAGAAGCACCTCCAGGCAGTTATGACAGAAGGAGGCAAGTCTTTGTTCCTCCAGAATCCCTACATGTAAAAGTGGCAAAATGTGTCCAGATGTCCCTGTGCCAATATTGATGCAACATCTCCTCTCCTGTGTCCTTGAAATACTGTGCTGGAGCAGGTGAAAATGCGTGTGGTTTTGTGCCATGTCCCCAGCTCAGTCCAATACACAAGGGATTTCAGATGTTTTTTTAGTCTTCTTGTGCCTCTCTTCTGAACCTGTGAAACTGAAATAATGTTCTCTGTATCTTTTCCTTGTCTGTCTTCTACGTTGCTGTCTTGTATAGTGCGTGGCATAACATGTTCCTCACCCCAGAAGCAAGAATTGGTAGGTCTGACACTGTTTTATTGCTGATAGTCAATACAGTCTGACCTTGTTTTAATTTAATACTCTTTAAAAAAATACCTAATGAGAAAAATTATGGTAGGACAAACATCTATTTCCCTCCTTTCATTTCATTAGATGTTAGCATTTGCATAGTATTTTTAGATCCTGTCCTGCAAGTACTACAACCAAGTTGAATTGAGTTTTAGTAGTAATACTTGGGATCAATATCCTGAGTTGGAAGGGACCCATGACGATCACCAAGTCCCACGCCTGACTCCACACAGGACAACCTAAAAGTGAAACCATGTATCTAAGAGCATTGTATTATACAAATGCATATTGAACGCTGACAAGCTTAGGGCCATGACCACATCCCTGGGAGCTTGTTCCAGTGCTTGACCACCCCTTCAATGAAGAACACCCTCTCTCTTTTCCTTTTTTTTTTTTTAATTTTTTCTTTTCTTTGATGTCTTTTTTCATTTTTCCTTCTTTTTTCCCTCTTTTTTTCTTCTCATTTTCCTCCTTTCTTTCCCTTTTCCTCCTTTCTTTCCCTTTTCCTCCTTTCTTTCCCTTTTCCCCTTTCCTCCTTTCTTTCCCTTTACCTCCTTTCTTTCCCTTTTCCCCTTTTCCTTTTTTCCTTTTTTTCTTTTTTCCTTCTTGCCCTTTTTTTTTGCCTTTTTTCCTCTTTTCCCTTTTCCTTTTTTCTTTTTTTTTCTCTTTCCTCCCCCCCCCTCCCTTTTTTTAATTTTCTTTTTTTTTTTTCATATTGTCCTTTTTTGTTTCGAGGGTTGGTTTGTTTTCCTCCCTTCCTCCCTTTCTTTCTCCTTCCTTCCTCCCTTTCTTTCTCCTTCCTTCCTCCCTTTCTTTCTCCTTCCTTCCTCCCTTTCTTTCATTTCTCCTTCCTTCCTCCCTTTCCTTCATTTCTCCTTCCTTCCTCCCTTTCTCCTTCCTTCCTCCCTCCCTTTCTCCTTCCTTCCTCCCTTTCTTTCTCCTTCCTCCCTTTCTTTCTCCTTCCTCCCTTTCTTTCTCCTTCCTTCCTCCCTTTCTCCTTCCTCCCTTTCTTTCTCCTTCCTTCCTCCCTTTCTTTCTCCTTCCTTCCTCCCTTTCCTTCATTTCTCCTTCCTTCCTTCCTTCCTTCCTTCCTTCCTTCCTCCCTTTCCTTCATTTCTCCTTCCTTCCTTCCTCCCTTTCCTTCATTTCTCCTTCCTTCCTTCCTCCCTTTCCTTCATTTCTCCTTCCTTCCTCCCTTTCTCCTTCCTCCCTTTCTCCCTTTCCGTCCTTGTTCGTTCGTTCGTTCGTTCGTGGCTGCCTGCGCTGGGGACGGGCAGTGTTGGTCGGGGCTCGGCAGCGCGCAGAGCCGGGAGGGGGCGGCAGCGCTGCTCGGATGCAGCTGCCGCTCCGCCCGGCAACCCGCCAGCTGGGGGAGAGACACCCCGCCCCGAGAGATGGAGGCAAGGATAAAGAACAATCAACACGACTTACCTGCTTCTAATTTGGGGTTACCCACTTGTAGTTGTCTAACCTGGAACGCCAAACACGTTCCTTTGCTCACTCAGCCGAATATGGGCGCCTGCTTCATTTATTACCTTTACACTGACCTGAGGAATGAGAACTGATAGTGAGGCAAAAGGCTTCTCTCACCAAGCATGCTATACAATCCCAAACTAGTGCTGCTAAGAAGCTGATTATAATCGCCCGAAGAATTAAAATAAAAACCTCCTGCCACTCTTCCTGCACCCCCTGAAAGAAATCGCTTCCTATCTGCACTGGAAGATCAGCCCAGCCTTTATCATGTGCATGTTAACAGCAAGAAACAAAATCTCCAGGTTCAGTCATGAGCAGAGGAGATTTAGCAGGACAGGCTTCCTTCTCTAAGCACTTCTAAGAAACACACAAGCATTACAGTTTTGTAAACTGCTGCAGCATATATATAGTCAGGGAGAGGATGTTGGATACGTTTGCTTGGAGGTTGTGCTCTTCAAGCAGTGGTATAACAGTAGGAAATGGCCGAAATCAAATAACTGCTGTTACCTGTAGGCATCCAATTATTAGGAGAGTTATTTGATACACTGAAATTCCTTCTCACTTCTCTGTTCCCCAATAAACCTGCACTCAACTTCCTCTGGGGATGGGCCAAGTATTGCTCGATTAGTATGCAGCACCACAGCCAGCAGGGTGGAAAAATACACACCAGGAGGAGAGAAAATAGATGACAAGCAGCAGGAGCAAAGTAAACGCTTTTAAATTCTGGACTGAAATTTCTTTCCACTGAGATTTGTGCCGGTCTATGGGATCATGACAAGACCTGAAATATTCTGAGATAAGAATGAGATGGGTCCACTTACCCAAGTCCTGTTTTCAAAACAAAATTGAAGCCTAAACTGAGAGGCAGGAGAATTTTTTTTGTGATGCGGGTAAGGACCCACAAACCATGACAATGGTCACAGAGCAACAAACCTAAAATCTTCTTGCACGCATCCCAATCTGTAAAATTGTTGTGAAAATGATCTTTCTGGTTCTCTGGGTAGTTACATATCCCTGGTGTTCAGCAGGGTGATAGATGCTCCACTCTGCATTGCTTTTTTTCTATACTCAGCAACACCTTCAGTTCCCAGATGCTACCTCACCTGGCATCCATGCAGCATTTACATCAGCTGAGGGACTGCTACCACATTTTCTATTCTGTATGCGACTACTGGCTTGTCCTTGCCAAACATTAATGACTCTCTGTTCAACTTCTATAATTATCATCTATAATAATTTATTTTTATATAATTCATTTATTTAGGTGAAGCCCAGATAGTTTAGCAGCTGGCTCCTCAGGCAGCACAGAGACTCTCCAGCCAACTCAAACTCAGCTTCAACTACATCCTTCCTGCAGCCAGGTGTGCATTCAACACACATTCACGCGTGTGCACAGCGACAGACAGTACCACAAATGCACAGGTGTTTTATTTACAGGTTTTTTAAGCAATTTGTTTGTTTATGTATGTTTTTGGTATTTATCAGTCGATACAACACTTATTTATCTGTATCACATTCCCACACTGTCAAGCAAGCAAATATTTGTGATAGTCAATGGTAAAAGGCTACAGACTTTCTGAGACAGAGGTGGCAGCAGCCTGCAATTATTCCTGTTCCTCTTAGCTGTCAACTGTCAGAGTACCAGCTTCTCTAGGGAATGGTGTGTTGCATGGAGACAGAAAATAGTTGTATATTTTGTTAGACATATTTGGTTTACAGAATATATCCCACAGGATGCCCTTTAGGATCAGGACTTTCCTCAAGAGTACTCCTTACATGTGGGCGTTATATTGGATGGTGGTAACCTATGGCTTGCTTTAGACAGCTTCTCTGCAAGGGCAGAGCAAAAGATGTGCTAAAAGAGGATGTTAAAAGCATTCAAATCCCTCCCTATCAACCATAAACAGGGTGTGGTGTGTATGTTAAAAATGCAGTAGGAAAGAGAGGAGCTAACTATTTAAACCACCCTGTTAAGTAACACCCAATTAGTGCTAATCTCCATTTTTCTTTTTTGACCCAGGAGCAGTAAGTGTACACAGAAGAGGAGGTTGGAGGAAGAAGGGTAAGAGAGGTCAGCCTTCTATTAATTGCATCTTGTTTAGCTGGGTCACTGCAGTTGACCTCATTCAAATCTTTAATTGACATCTTGGTTTGAAATCCAAGATGGCAACACCTGGCAAGATTTGTGCTTGCTCAGAGTCGTGCTGTCTTAATTAGTCTCCCATTCTTTATCAAACATGTGTTTCTTATGCATCTGACAATTTTAATTCAGCTGTGGCATTGCCCAGAGGTAGAGTGACTCTTGTATTGCCATGCCCTGCTTAGTGCTGGGTGCTGTGCTTCCCCTTCATCCAGAAACTGTGAAGATGGGGTATGCCCCTGTTTCTGCTGAATCTAAGCAGAAATAGGATTGTGCGGCATCCTTGGGAGCAAGGGAAAAATTAAAATACAGGTTGTTAACTAACAAAAGGAAGAATGAAACAGCTGTGAAGATGTTGCCCTGGACAAGGGTTTCATAGAAGATTATCCTGACGTGTCGCAGAGCTAAGCATTGCTGGCTTGAGGTCTGCTGTGCCAGCTGACCCGTCTGAGTTTCTGTCCTTCCTTCTTCAGCTTTTCATTTTCCAACAGAAAGATCTGACTGTGACCAGTGGTAAATCTATTGGCAGACCTTGCCAAAAAAAAACCTCTCAGAAACTGAAGTATTTCCCTACAGAGGAGGATGTAAGGAGAAGGCATTTCTTGTGTTAATTTCTCCTGAGGTTGCTCTGAAATTTATGGAAGAGGAGAAAACTGAAGCAATAAGCTTTTCTTTAGGTGCCTCTGGAGGCAATACTGTTCAGGCTTAGTTTAATCACCATGCCTGGGAAAACTAATACTCACTGATCCACTCAAAATTGTTTTTTAAAGGAGATGCACTTACAGGATCTTCTCCCTGCAGGCAAGGCTGTCTGAGGCACCCTCCACCCAGCCACCCTGACTGAAGCTGTGCAAACTGGAGCAGGCTGGGATCTCGAGATCTTACAGACCAAGTTCCTTTTCCTCTCAATCGGGAAATCTTCCTAATCCCCCAGAGTCCCCTTTGCATGGGAAATGAGGCTCTGCATGGCTTTGGCTTATGAGCAAGCCTGACGGGATAAACTGTTGGTAATTTTAGACTGAAGTTCCCAACTGCACTCAGTTGTTTGCACCCACAGCAGAGCCCTCTGTGTGACGCCCAGCCAGGCGAAGGGCAGTGCAGCTGTTTGCCCCCACACAGTTAAAGACATCGCAGAGCTTTAAGGCACGTTGGGTACTCACAGCTTGCTGGCCTTGGGGTTGCAGATGAGAATGACACAAGTGCCATCACACCTTGGTTACACCTCTTCCAGACCCTCATGCCTGTTAGGTACCAGCTGTGGTCTTCACTATGCTAGAGGACCTTTCCTTTCCCTTTGTACAGCCTATCTCCTATAGAGGGATTGGACCAAATTGTTTTAAATGTCTTTTTCTTGGAGGAGTATTCTCTTAGGCTCTTTTAGAAAGTCAGTATTTTTTATTATCTGTTTTTCCCAAAGAACAGAGGTTAATTTAGACATGCCATGTCCATTCCCCTTTCTGCCAAAAGTTTTGGACTTTCTGCCACCTTCATCTGAATTACTCAGAGGGGTAAAAGTTTCAGCAGCTTCATTTCTTTAAGATTTTTGAAAATCATTAGCTGAATAGAGGACCAGAAGGAAAATTGATCAGAGTTAGTTTGCCATTTGCCAGCCTCTCCAAGCACCATTCACATGGCCCTTGACCAGTCACACCATGTGTAGTCCCCTGGTGAGAGGGTGGAGATAGAGAAAGAGCAGAACATTTTGGTGGGAACTGGCTGGGGACATGAGGGCACAGGAAGGTATTGCACAAGAGGGCATGTGCAATGCAAGGAACCAGGTTTTGTTAGTCTTCCTGCTGGTGGAAGAGTTATAAAAAAGACTGTATATAGGCTTTGAGGATTATCAACACATTTATATCAAGAAGAGTGATTTTACAGTGCTAGGTTATAATCTTCTGTTGCTCTAGTGTTACTATTATCAAACCATAGTTGGGCCTACAGCTCCTAGCAGAGATGGAAGTGCTTGGTGATATATGGATCCTTGCCCAGAGGTCTGTCACCCTGCAGACTTTATTGCTACAGGCTGCATTAGACAATGAAAACTTCATCACTGTAGCCCAAAGAGCTCTTCCCTGTTTTATTGGTATCATCTCCAGAGTATGTTATCCCTTTCCCCCTCCCCTCATATTTTTTATCCTTTGGTCTCTCTGCCCTGTTAGATTAAACGATAAAAGGCTCATCACCAGACACAAAGGTGGGGGAACCCAAAAAACTCCCTGGCCTGGCTGCTCCCTGGACTGTCTTCAAGATGCCTCTCAGACTGAGGGGTCCCTGCCCCAGGGTAGGGGACTCATCGTGGGATGCAGAGGAACCAGAAGTGAGAACAGGGAGGGATTGAGGTAGTCTGGGGAGGATTGATTATTGAAAAATAGAAGGATAATGGGATAAAAGGGACAGGTCACAGGTAAGCAGAGGCTGGCAAGAATGCTCCTGGCCAGTGCAGTCTGCCATGTCTCCTTGTTAAACTCGTATTTTCCTGGGTGAGGGGCTCCCTGTCAGTGTGTGCCTGTGTGTAGGGGTGCGAGTGCCAGCTGCTGGCGTGAGTCCAGGGGTCATAGGTACCTGAGCATCCATGGTGTCAGCAACTGGAGCCAGTCTGGGTGCATATCTTGCTGTGTGATGAGAATGAAATATTGAGCTGGACTAGCTGTTTGGAAGGGTAAGTGGTCAGGCAACTAGGCCATAAGTCTGGGCTGGACGTGCTTGTGTCCTGCACATTGGGAAGCTGGAGGTGCTGGTGACCCAAGGGATCCTGGCCAGCTGGGGTCTACTGGGAGACCTCTGTGTGTATCTGCACAGGAGGCAATTGGAGGTGAGAGCATCCAGTGCCAGCTGCTGGTCAGGCTGAGTGTCTATGGGCAGCTACTCGAGGGATCCACATTGTGTTAATACATACATATACTATTTTTTCCCCTAATAGGTGTTCAACCTGATCAGGCTGCGAAAGGAAGAGGACAAGGCTGTTGGTGCTGCATGTGTTTGCATGAATGCTGAGTGTGGTCTGTGTGGCTGGCCATGTGCATCTATGTATGTATGTGATGTATACATACTTACGTTTGTATGTGTACCTACTGGGAACGTATTCTCAGCTACGCTACGGTTGGGACCTGGGGAAGTGGAGCTGTGGTGGCCTCTTCTCCCTCAGGCTGCTGAATCTGAGACCCCCTAGCCAAACCCCATTGACCCTGCTGGAGGGAATCTGTGGCCCCTCGCCTTTGGACTTGGGCCAAAATAGCTGTGTCTTGGTTATGTGGCAGGCAGACTCCAAAAAAAAGCCCATGTCCCTTGCTCACTCAGAGAAGTGGGCACAGAGAAAATATTCCCTTTGTTGTTCCATTTGACCAAATCCTTCATCTGTTTCCCTACGCACTGATCTGTGTTCTCAGAATGCATGTGAGCAGAATAGATATCTATGATGAGCGTTTTCCTTTACATTTCTGAAATACAAGAATTACAAATTGTATCAATAAACAAAAACAATCTACTTTTTGGGTGGAGTGACTTTTTATAAATTATAACATACTCTAGAAATGTCGCTCCGGGTAGAAATCTTGACCCCTCGTTGTTCCTCATCTCAAAAGCCTTTCTCATACAAACCTACAACAAAATGTAGAAGCACCAACAACCTGTCTCTGGCAATAAATGAAATTCAGGAGACAAAATCAAATACAATTTCTTTCTTCAGAATTGTAAGATGATATGATGGGTGCAGCATGGTGGAGTCCCTGTAATGTGCTATAAACTTAAACAAAATGTGATGTGGGGAAAAAAGTAAAGGTGCCTTTGTTCAGGTCATGCACTCAACAAAAAATAAATACCAATAAGCTCGCTTTCACAAGGTCTGATCATATTTTTTATTTCCAGCTGAATTGCTATATATACATTGTTACCATGGCTGACCCCAAACATCAGCCCAAGGTAGCTGAAGTGGAATCTGGCTGTGGGACAAAATGGGCTGAATTTGGAAATGGAAATTGTTACTCACCTCTCCCCCTTTATGCCCCCTCACACCCACTTTAATTATTACCTTTATTTGTGTAGACAAGCCTCTTTCCTGAAGAAGCAGCAAAGTGATAGCTTGCAGAAAAATCAGTCTTGTGCTCTTTGAACATTTATGCTTTTCTGGTGACTTTGACTGGCCAGATGTGTAAAGCAGGACTACAGCTGCATGTAAGGTTCTGCACAGCTGGAGCCCTGCCAAGTAAATAGCCAGGCAAAGTGCCCCCTCTCACCAAAATGAAGCCCCTTGGAATGGTGCAGGGCACTGAGTGATGGGGAGGAGGGGTTGTAGAGGCAGAGCTCTCTCCCCAAATGCAAGTCTCGTGGGCCATGGATTGGCTCCTGCGTGCTGTGGCTCCAAACCCTCAGGTAGGGGCAATTGCTTCCCTAGATGAAGTGTCAGCCTTAAAACCTTCCCAGGGCAGTGATATGTGGGGTCTGGGTGGCTTGGTACCCCGAGCTGGCTGTGCTGTGCTGCTGCCTGGGGTGCACCAGTGTCCTGGGCATCACCCTGGTCACCTCGGCCACCTCTGCTCAGGGCAATCGATTTTTATGGGTCCTATTCAAAATAAACCCAGTGATTCAGCCCATCACAGGGAGGAGGTACAGCTAGCAGCAGGCTGCTCTCACCAGAGCAATTAACTGAAATAATTACATTAATACAGAACAATTAGTGTTCCCACCTTCCTGAAGCCTGATGTTGCATGACCTGTCTGTAGCTGGTATGTCCCCCACTTCCTTTGGGAAAAAAGTGCCTGAGACTGACCCTGTCAAAGAGATCTGAACTGATGTGCTTGTTAAGGGAGCTGTGGTGAAAGGTAGCTATCTAGAGCAGGGTCTGGTAGGATGTGTAAAGATCCTACAACATCCAGTCATGAAGCTACGTGAATTTTTTGCTGTGCTTCTGGCAGTGAACAGGTTGCTAAATGCTCCCAGCCATTATTCTTTGCTCTTTTTGCTGTCATTTAATTCAAGGTAGCCACGCTTTCCTCCTCCAAAGTGCTCTGTTACTGAAGATGGATTGGGAGCAGACCTGTGGAGAAGGACTTTGGGATATTATTGGATGAAAAATTTGACATGACTTGGCAATGTGCACTTGCAGCCCAGAAAGTCAACCACACTCTGGGCTGCGTCAAAAGGAGCGTGGCCAGCAGGTCAAAGGAGGCGATTCTGCCCCTCTGCTCTGGTGAGACCCCACCTGGAGCACTGTGTCCAGCTCTGGTGTCCTCATCACAAGAAAGACATGGACCTGTTGGAGAGGGTACAGAGGAGGGACATTAAAATGGTCAGAAGGCTGGAGCACCTGTCCTATGAGGAAGAGCTGAGAGATTTTGGGCTGTTCAGCCTGGAAAAGAAAGTCTTCAGGGAGACCTTATTGTGGCCTTTCAATGTATTAAAGGGGGCTTATAGAAAAGATGGAGAAAGACTTTACAAGGGACTGTACTGAGAAGACAAGGGACAATGGTTTTAAACTGAAAGAGGGTAGATTTAGGTTGGACATGAAGAAGTTTTTTACAGTGAGGGTGATGAGACACTGGTATGGGTTGCCTGTAGAAGTTGTGGATGTTCCGTCATTGGAAGTGTTCAAGATCAGGTTGCACTGGGGCTTTGAGCAGCTTGACGTAGTGAAAGATGTCCCTGCCCATGGCAAGAGGGTTGGACTTGATGACCCTTAAAGGTCCCTTCCAACCCAACCATTCCATGATTCTATGTTTGTAAGATGGGAGATAAAAAACACGACTATGCAAAATGTATCCCCTCAGCAGCCCTGTGAGTTGGGGGTGTGAGGGGGGTGTTGCAGAGGTGGGAAGGGGCTGATGTTATGCTCAAGTCTTGGGCCAGCTGTGTCACACCTTCCAGGCTGGTGGGTATGACTGCTGAGCAAGACTCTCCCCATGATGAAATGGCAAGTGGACCTCAGTGACCACAAGCACGTGGCACCTGTTTGTGGCGCAGCTGGGCTTCCTGCCCTGCTTGTGCACCGGTCGCTGCCGTCACTTCTTGTTGTTTTGAAGTGTTTCTCCACTGTTCCCCACGGGGAATAAAAGTGCAAATGATTTAATAAAAAAGGGAGGAAGGGTGGTAAAGGAGCAAGGGATAAAATTCACCCTTGGCTGGCCGGTTCAGCCCTGCAGTGGAGACCTGTCCCATAAAAGGAACGAGGTAACATAACCAGCTAAACACAACCAACTGTGGTCATGAAGTTATATGTTCAGGCTGAAACTTCGCTTTTAAAATGTTTTCCAGGGTGCTTAGGGGGAAGGGGAACGAAGAGAGATTTTGGAGCCACAGCTACCTGACTCTCAGAGGAAGACACTGATCTAAGCATTTTCTGTCTTCAGAAAAGGCAATTTGTTTGTATTTTCCCTACCATGATAGTATTATATATATAAGGATATACATTGTATTTTAAGAAAACGTATCTCTGAGGAGAATGAAAAAAGTATTTTCTTAACAAATCATGTCTGTTTCTCAAGTAAATCTCTGATGTAAGGCAAGGAACCATATATATTTAAACTCGCAAGTTGTTTTTCTATATATGATGATCACAGATTTCTTATGTGTATGGTGTTGCTTCTCCTGCTAGATGCAACCTGCATCATAACTTATAAGGGAAATTTCAGTACTGTCTATTGAATTGTGACAGAGACAAAAGAAATTTTAGAGGACAAATGAAGGATGCTCTTGAAAACCCGGGATGTTAATTGGTACTCTGCTCTGTATTGATCTCAATCTTCTGCTTCTGAATCTGACTGAGGTTCTGCAACCCAAACCCAGACAGACTGCTATTAAAGAGGTTTTTGTCTGCATTAACCCAGCAGTATTAAACTCCCTGTGGTTCTGATATCCACCTTCTGAAATGCCTTTCCTTTTCCTTTTTCCACCAGAGATGCCAATCTAGCAGACTTTCTGTTGTCCCATAGCTTGCCCTAAAATAATGGGAATTCGCCCATCCAACTGGTCTATTAAAGACTGTCCAGCAGTCCCTGAGAAAAACCACCCATATGGCTTGCAAAGCATCGCTTAGTCTTTTTGCGCTTTTATGTCTCATTCTGTGGAGCTGCTGATAGTGTTGTAGCTTCAAGTTTCTCCACATTAATTGCAATGATATTTTTCAGTCTTTTCCTGCCAACCAAGCTGCTGGCTTTCGATCAGAAATCACATGTGTGCTAGAAAGAAGAAGCGGATTGCTGTTAGCTGGTTCCCATCTGTTTTGCCATGGAGGGAAGAGTGAGGTGCATAATATGAGGCTTCTGCAACTGAGAAAAGGTGTAACATACACAAAGTATATGAAAGTGAGGGGTAAACAGAGGCTTACAAGCTCAATAACCAAACCTGGGGATCCGTGTTTATACAATATTGGACTTGAAATGAATAGACATTGTTTCTGTCCTTGGACCCACTGCTTGGCTGTAGATGGCCCATCTACTTGCACCTCAATGTCCCTGTATGCGAATTGGAGATAAAGGTGCCAGACCTTTATAAAGTGCTTTGAGACCTGCTGATGAAAAGCAGTCGACATTATGTGAACATGAAATGCCTTGTTTTTTGTGATGTGGCATCTTACACCATCAGCCCTATGGGCACATTAGAAGTTATTTCTGCAGAATGAGAAGGCACTAATATGTATGTAATGAATAGGTGAAGAAGCAGTCAGTGATAAGTAAAGATCAACACAGCTCCCACTAGCTTGGCTGAAAAGAGGCATCACAAGCAGCCTGTTGGAGCACAGCCTGCACACCGGATGAATTATGGATACAGGGACATGCAGAAAGGCCATTCAACAGCGCCAGCCAAGCCTTTCTGTAGATGGAAGAAGATGCACGCTAAGGGCTGTCGTGTTTCTCCGTAGAAGATTTTGGGTACAAAGATGTCCATGTGTGTGATGTAGCGTCTCCTCAGCAGCACCCAGGTTTCTGGAAAGCCGTGAGCGTGTTGTACATGTGTTGTACAGATGAGGTTTGTGTGCTGAGTACTCACAGTGCTGCCAGCAATAGTTGGACCTATGGTATGGCCACGCAGTGATGCTGTGCCCACCTACAGGGAAGACTGTGCCTATTGAGCATCCAACAGGCATCTGGTCAGCTTCTGCTCCCCAAAATATCAGAAAGAAAAGCTCGAAATTTCCAGACATAGCTCTCTTGCAGAAACACCAACTGGTCTGCTGGGTAACCTGGCAAGACGATCCTGGATAAAAGTAAAAACCGCCCTCAAATGCTGATTTGGCACAGTGTCCACTCAAAGGCAGCAGGAGACATCCAGGCACCTTATCTGTGCCCTAGCCATGACTCTTTTTGTCCTCCTGCACTTATTTGGTTGTTGGTATGCTCTGGGCTCGCTTCTCTCCAGGAGAGGGTTGATTATGTGTTTATGAGCTGCCCACCTGGAAGACACACTTTTTTCTTCATGGCCAAGGGAAGGGCTGACAGGGTTTTGCTGCAGGGCTAATACATCTGCTAGGGGGTTGGAAGACCTCTGATCTTCATGAGCTTTTCCTCAGTCAGGAGGGCTAAAAGGCTGCCACAATGGGTCAGGGCCACGGCTGCAGGGGCTCATGGTTACCTGCAGGGAGACGATGGAGAAGAGAAGGCTGAGAGGGCATTTTATTTATGCTTATAAATATCTCAAGGGTGGGTGTCAAGAGCTTGACAGAGGACTGTAACAGGTTGCCCAGAGAGGTTGTGGAATTCCCTTCTCTGAAGACATTCAAAAGCCACCTGGACATGTTCCTATGCGATCTGCTCTAGGTGAACCTGCTTCAGCAGGTGAGTTGGACTAGATTATCTCCAGAGGTCCCTTCCATTCCATTCTGTGTGATTCTGTGACGCAGGCCTTGCACAGCCCTCATGCACTGCTGCCAGCAGGCTGTTGCCACTGCACAACCTGTTAATGAAGGACTATGAACCTCGGTCACCTCTTTGCCTCTCAGGAGCCTCTGCTGTTGCCAAGAGCTGGGTTTTGATTTCGGTGGGAAGGGAGGAGAGTGGCTACCAGGTGCCAGGTTATCTCCAGCTCCTGTGCTCTTCCCCACACGCTCGTGTTGAGGCGAGCTGGTTGCAGATCAAATGAAGAGGAATACTTCAGGGAGTGAAGGTCACCAAAATGCTCCGTGGGAACAAACATTGAACTTGTCTCTTTCCTAAGGGAACTGCAGGGAACCCGTCTTTGTTTGGAAGGGAGGTTTGACAGGACTTGTGTGATGGATAGTGTGAAAAGTTTCCAGTGAGCAATTAAAAAGAGTCAGAGGGCAAGGGAGAAAGGACTCTTTTAGCATTTTTCCATGACTATTTGGGTTACTGGAAGAGCTACTTGTGAAACTCTGAATCAACAGCAAATTTCTGGAGGGAGGCAAGATGCCCCAAACACTGTGTTTCTGACAAAAACCGCTCTGAGTTTTGCTCCTTGCAAACATTAAGTGAGCAAGTGCTAGACCAGTCACCCAAGTAACTCTACACTTCAGTGCTTGTTTTATGCTGTCTCTTTTGGGGATCTCTTGTAAGCAGAGGTGGGGTTTTTTTGTTTTGTTTTGTTTTCAAGTTCCCTACTTTTCTTGTCCTACTTAGCATTTCTTTTGAACATCTTCGTTGTCCTTTTCTAAAGCAACAAAATCTGCTTCTCTCATCTCTCTTCTCTCTCCCCTTCCCTTGCATCTTCTGTGAAAGCACAGGAATTTCCTCCACATATTGATCAGGTGTTTCTGCCTGGGTAATTTCTGTTTTGTTTCAGGCAATCCAGTGGACTTGGGTGGTTAAAAGGTAATGATTGTACATGGTATATATTTCTTCTCCTACTAAGAAGATTTTTCTGTACCACTGTATTGGGCATGGCAAAGCTCTACCAACCTTGAAGATGAACTGAATGTAAAAAGATTTACTCATTTGAACTGGGTTCTCAGAATTCAGTTGAAGGAGCACTAAACAGTTACAGACACAGAAACTGGCAAGATCACATTTTGCCATGCAAGCTGCAATTTGATTAATGTGGCAGTTTTTTGATGGGAAGTTAGGAGAGAGTTCTGAGAATCGTGAGAGGAAATAAGGCCATCTTATGCTTTGAAAACTCTTTAAAACTCAGTGGTTCTCCTCCTCCCCTGGAGGTTTATGAGCATGCAGACAACTTCTGTATTTAATCAAGAAAGTAACCACGGCACAAAGGCTGAAAATGTTTTCCAGGGGCAGCAGGACAGACCAGAAATCTTGGTTTCTGGAAATCTTGACCTCAGCATCTTGGTTTGCATAGTCCAGATCCTCGGTTGTGTATCTTCCTTTATCCAGTGCTGAGGTCTAATTTAGAAGCACTCCACAGCATCAAACACTGAACTGGCCTGACTGGCACCTCTGGAAGTCTCCTTGACCTCAGAGGGATCTCTCAGTAGGTTGGACCGTCTGTCCAGAAGGAATCTTGGTTCTCTCCAGCAGAGGGAAGTAGCCAATGTGTCTGAACTATGTGGAAAAAAAGGTCCCATGTTATGAATCCTCTACTTCCCCTCAGGGAAACAGGGTGGTTCTAATCAATGTGTTACAAAAAAAGAGAGAAACCTCTTTCCTGCAAATGATCAACATAAGCTGGCTGTGCAACAAGTCGAATTCAAGAGGAGTAAACTTGGAATCAGTCAGCAGTGTTGAGGATGCCTTGGAAGCTTCTTGGTGTTAATGAAGGTTTCACTGGGATTTTTAAGACTTTAAAACTGTGCTTTTCTACCAGATATGGGAAGGCAAAATAAATGCAGATGCAACAACCGTAGCCCAGTGGAGAGGTTTTGGGCTGGAACTCAGAAGATCTGGTTTCTGTTCTGGGATGTGCTGATTGTGACATGGGAAAATACTCTGCGCTAGATTTAGGAGAGTGAGATGGCTGCTCGAGTTTAATATTTTTGGCACTCACAGAATCGAATTTTAACCTTCTGTGCTCCCTACCTTTCCATGCACTAAACTTTCCAATGGTTGAGTCCCCAGTGCCAAAGCTTTTTAACTTCCAGTCTGGAAGCTACTAATAGTCTGTAAGATATCAGAAGGTGATCTGTGGAAGCACCACAATTTAAAGACAAAATGAAATTGTCACACACAACAACATGAACAGACAGAACAGGGAAAATACCAAACATTCATAATTGTATTTGATGGCACATAAAAGCTACTGTGGTAATAGCACAAATTAACCTTTTGATTTGTTTCCCTAAAGAATTTGCTCTGGATTTGAAAAACATCCCTCTTAATTCACAGCTTTGTGCTGCTGTTCATGCGGCCAAACACACCCATCTCTGATAAGGCTGCGCTTCATGTCTTGTGCCTAAATGCCAGCAGGATGCCCAGACTGGCGCTTCCCAACCTGCTCTGCATCTGGAGGCTTCATAAATTTAATCTCACCGCCCCTCCCAGAAATCCTGGAGGTGGTTGGTATTTTCCCCCTCTTATGCACAAAGTTAAGGCAACTGCAGTTGCAGAAGAATCAAATTAAACCCCTCCATCTTCCCTGAGAGAATGTGAAATCTCATCTCTTACCTTTTGAGAGCTTGTTCCTGCGTTTGGGCTCCCAGCAGCTCTCAGCTTCTCCCTCCCAGTGGAGCACTCCCGCTCCCTATGGAATATTTACATTCTGAGCCAACTACGACCTTACAGCTCACGAGAGACAGCGATTGCTTGTGAAGAGAAGGGGAGCCTGAGGTCCAGTCCTTCCTCAAATTAAAAGATTGGTGGTTTAGTAATGCATTTGCTAGCAAGATTTTAAAGAAAGGCAGAGCACTGAAATGGGGAGCCAAGGCAGTAAGTAAACTCCTGGAACAAGTGCTTATTGAAGTGAAGAACAAACTTTTTTTTTACTTGGAACCTTTACTGCAAGTGAGGAAAGTGTATTTCCTTTATTTCAGTTTCTTCATTTTAGCTTGGTCAATGACTTTTTCATTAGAAATGGGAAATTAATTACAGGTTAAAAAAGCTGGAAATTTGTTTTTCCTACCCTCCAGTCTGTGAATATACTGAGACATAAGGGCTGAGATCTAGTGATTCTAGGCTGTTTAAGCACCGGTTAACACATATTTCATTAACATCAGTTTTCTTTGTTTAATAATTCAGTTACCTTTTAATGCAAAATGTGTTTTGACACCTTCACCTTCTTCTTCTTTCACATCCAAATAATTTAATGTGACTTTATTTGATAATGAAAACCAATGCTGCCTTTTTGCGTGTTATTATAGCTTAATTTCTATCCAAAGGCAATTCAACATCTCTTAAGAAAAATAATTAATTGCCTAGTAAATACAAAATATAAGCTGCCATTTTGTAATATAATAAAAGGTAAACATTAAGCATTTGAACAATGATTTCAGCTGTTTAAGTATTTGAACTTGTACATACATTGTAAGTTAGCAAAACATGAAAGTATGAAATTTAGCAGAAGGCTGTGGATACTGTGGAAGAAATCCCAGTGGTTACCAGCCACTAGCCATCAACTCTTCTTTGGAAAAATTATTAAATACAGGAATAAAACCTGATAACCTTAACCAAGGTCACTTGCTTTCTCCTTTAAGTGTCAATTCAAATAGATTGTTTAAATCCCACTCATATGATTGCTCCACCCAGCTCATTTTCCACAACAGGAGGTAGCAAGTTTTTGTGCCTCTGTAATCGAGAAAGAGAGGAGGAAGGAGACATGCCGCTAACCCTGTTGCTGCTGGCTGATGTTTCAGTTCACCTCCCAGCCCTTCCTTGCAAAGGGCTTCCAGCAAATATGCTTTTCGCCTCTACGTTTCTCTGTGATGCCTTTCTGAGAAGCATGGCACTTGCTTTTTCAGCCTGGCGTTTCCCCTTTCCAAATCTTTGTCTTGGCCCATTTATGTTCCCCACAGATCTCTCGTGATGGAGAGCTACCTCTGAAACCCTCAGGTAGGTCTGACCAGAAATGCCTGGAAGAACCTGAGATTTCTGTGGAGTGGCAAGTTGGGACCTGTGAGGTTTCTAGGACATGCAGGGAACTGCAACCTGCTGCATCTGAAAGGAGAAAACTAGAGAGCTGGAGTTTGGCATCCTGGGGAGTCAGGAGATGAAAAGTGAAGCAGCCTTGATGCATTGGTTCAGCCCAGGGAAAAAGATGTTATATACTATGGTGCTTGTTTACCTGGGACGCGTCTGCTCCTTCCCTTCTTTCTGTCTGGCTCTCAGAGTCAGTCCAGCATTAGACATCCCGCCCATGTTTTGTACTAAACCAGCCCAGCCCAAATGCAGCGTAACTCCCCTGGATGCCTGCGGGAGAGTTTCAAAATCCCACCACACCACTCACTGCAATTAAACCTTCTTCCAGGAACAGGAAGGACTCAGGCTCTGCGGCATTTCCAAGGACAGCCCAGTCCTTCTGCTGGGATGCTGCTGTGCGTGCAGATACCAAACTCCCTGATCCCAGCTGTTTGTTGCCTCTAAATTATTCCGAGACTGGTTAGAATTGCTTTTTGGTTGTATTTCGTGCCATTGTTAGTTTGGTTTTGGTTTTGGTTTTTGTTTTTTCAAAATAAACATGCTGAGTGCAGCATGCTGGCAGCCCTCAATATTCAGATCAAATGCCACTGCATGATGCATTGTCTGAGGGAGAAGGAGAAACAGGAGATGACATTGAGGGCTGCTAAAACTCACTAGCTACTGCTTAGTTCTGCGGCTCTGATGTGAGGGAATCAACCCAAGGCAGGTTTGTCCGCCTTGAGTGAAAGGCATAACTGTGGGATTGTAAAGCCTTGTGACTGCGCTTATTTGCAGAGTTTAACGCAGAGAAGAGCAGGATTTGCATCCACATGAGACTGCTTTGAATCTAGGCTTAGGGCATTTGCTGTGGGAAAAGAGTTAATAATTCCTTCTCCTTAGTTTTCATGAAAATGAGTCACAATTTAATTTGGGGCCATTTTCTATGCCAGATGAATGGTACAGAGATTCTTTGCTCAGATATCTGAAATGATAAAAACAACACAAAGATGAGAATGCCACATTCCAACACTCAAATCACAGATCTTCTCCTTCCGTTGACAGGGATCTGAAATGCCTGCATTTTTTAAAGTGTGAAGTGAATGAAAGAAAATGCAAGTATCTCTCCTTTCAAGATGTGCATGATTTCATGGCAAGTGGTTCATGCTTATTTTTGACTTGCTTATGAGCCTTGTCCAATCACAATGTTTACTACATTGAAAACTATTTATCTGTGGAAACAAATCTGGTTAAGTCTAAAGTCTGAGGGTAAATGCTCTAACCTGGATTTGTAAAATGGTTTTCATATGTGATTAAAGCCAGCCTAGCTTTCCATGGTAAATAATAAAAATTATGCATCTGACAAAGATATTCAACTGAATGCTGCCAGTGATCACATTGCTGTATTCAGCACCCTCCTTTGTCTTGTCTCTTGTCAGAACAATAGGAGCACAGTCATACGTTTTAGAGTGTCCCACATAGAGCACATGTGGGACACAGCCCAATGTGTACTGCATTAGATTTGTGATTCCCTGATGTCCTTAATAAAGCTGCCCTACTTTCTTTGTTGCTATGCTTTTCTACTATTAGAAGTGCTGAGTGCTATAGCATAGCCTCATTAACATTAAAAAAAAAATTCTCCTATTACTAAGCGATCCTCAATCATCCACTTTCGATCATTTTGTCCTATGTTGAAAGGTGATGTGTCCTTAAACATTGGAAAGGTGCATATGCACCTGGACCACTAACTATCCTGTGCATTACAGTGTTATAACTGGAAGCTCCCTGCTGCAGCTCTCACTCTGATGAGAAATCATCAAGTCCTTTCATGAGCGTTTATTTAATAAACTGCACTTGCTGCACCAGTTCCTAAAATGCTAAGTATCTGTGTTATTCCTGATGATGATATATACAGTTGTTTGAGCTGTTAAAATGCTTTTGAAGAAACATTATCTGCTTAAATAAAGTTCCTTTGAAAGAGTGTATTTTCATTTCAAGAGAAAGATTAAGCCTTGCTTAAATATTAACAGGAATTTCTGTTGTGGAAATTATCTGTTTATCTTGAGTTGGGAGTCAGTCTCTAGCTGTTGTGATTTCAAAGAACATCTCAAAAATGTAACCTCGTTAAAACCAGTTCCTGGTTGCCTGCCTCAGTTCGCATATTCCATGGGAGAGCTACTCTCTCTATTTCAGTGGCAATATTTTGGGTCTGGATACCAGAAATCATGGACTTTTACAGTGTTCTTTTGGGCACACCAGGGGAGGACCTGTTCTGAATGATGGCGGGCACGAGGCAAGACAGAAAAGGAAGGGGAAGCAACTACGCCTGATTTCAAGAAGGAAGTCTTGAAGGAAACACCTTTGGTTCTTAGGAGGGAGAGAATTAAAAGATTTAAAAAAACACCTGATTGTTTCTTTGTTATAAGGAAACCAGTGCTGCAATTTTCCAATCCCCTGAAGCACTTGACAGCGTACTCTGCTTGCCTCATGTAGCTGAGGACCTGAGGGGCCCCAGGGACAAACTGACCTCCCTCGTCTGGTCAAGAGACCTTACTGCCTTCCTGAGGATGACAGCGCTCACTTTCTTCACGACAGACATTATACAGGTTCAATACTCACCTGGATTGAAGAAAGAGCCTCCAGAAAGACCCCAAAATAATGGTTTTACTATTGCAGATAAAGGAGGATTTGCAAAGAGCCAGTAGCCTGGAAACTGGAGCTGAATTTACCCTTTGTGCAAATAAAGGACACATGGTTGACCATTATTGATTCGATGAAGCAAGGTCACAGAGCAGGTAATGCAGGCCCGACTTCAACGTGATCACATCAGTACAGCTGGCGAACCTAAAGCCTGAGATTTAACAGTGTTGCAGTCCCAAAGAGCATGATTCTAAGGGGGCAATAGCTGTAAAGGGGTACGCAAATGTCTGAAAGCAAACTGCACTAACCTTGCTTGTGCTACTGGCCTAGACCTAACTAATGTTTTTTCTCCTTTTTTTTTACTTCGATGCATAAAAGGAAAGACTTGCTGACTTGTATTTATTTGATCAGATTAGAAATAATCAGTAACAATCCAGAGCTCCAAAGACATGTGTCATAAATTCAAAATCAAAGTAGAAACAAATGAGGAAGGCTGTCTAGATACATAGGATTATAATACTTCAGGCTGAAGGGACTCAGCAAGTAATGCAGTAAATACCACTGCCTCTGTACCTTTTCCTTCAATAGCCTAGCAGAGGAAAGACGAGTGTGGCATTTCAGTGTGTCCAGAGAGCTAACAAATCTGGTTTCAGGCAGATTATAGGAAAAGCGCAAGTCTCTGTACTATAATAAAAAAACTATGTGTAAAGACCAGCAGTGGGACACAAGCCTGCATTAGAAAGAAGCGCTCTCCAGAAGCAGCTAGCTGGGTTCATCTGTTCCCAGGATTCGGTACCTTCTTGCTGCACACACGACACGGGCTTGTTGCAACAGGTAGACAGAAATGCCCGCCTACCCTGCCTGAATCACCGAGTCTTTGTCAAACAACAGCAAGTTTTCTGTTGCGAAATGTGACTGATTTGCGGTATCCTGGAAGGCTGTCCAAATCCGCAGTATTTAACATATGTGACATTTAAAAATTATTCATGCAACAGATATCTTTTCCTTTAAAACCTATTCCATAACTGTTTTTGTTAAGGATTCTTGCAAGTTGTGTTGAAGTCCTAGCTGCTTTCAGAGGGAGGACACCAGAGGAGGGGAGTGACTGACTCCAGCATGGAGCAATCTTGCACTACATTCCCATAGAAAAGGCAGTTTTTGCAAAACTGAACCCTTTCAAAACCCATCTGCATGGGCAGGCTTAGAAGTCTGGAAATCACATGTGCTTGCTTTCACGAACTCCTGCGTGACTAATAAAGTGATGATTCCCTGTTATTTTCACCCTTAAGTAACAACTCAGCTGCCCTGCAAGCAACGTGCTATGTTCTATTGCTAAAGTAATAATCACTTCGGCAGCACATTACAGCTATTTGCACAGCACTTAACAAGTGGGATATGACACAAACTACTGCTTAGGCTCAAAACCATTTTTCAGAATTAAGAATTTCTATGCAAGTCATTCATCCTGTTATTTTTTTCCCCCAGCAAAGTACCAATATGAGAATCCCCTTCTCCATGGGTCTCCTTACATATTTCAGCACCCGCAGATTTGCTAAGGTGGCTTAGTAAGCTTTAGCTACTTCTCCCCAGTCCAGGGTCTTTGGATGCCCCGGCAGAGCAGCAAACAGCCAAAGAACAAGTACTGAAAGTTAAATTTATTTTGGGCAGGAATCCTGCCTCTTGTACAGATCCAATATCTGGTGTTGTGCTATAGCTATGTCTCAGGTATGTCTGATTTGCTGAAGGCACATTAGGGACTTCAGCTGCAGGTATGTAGCATGCAACACATTTGATGATTCAGTGCCTGCATATGTGCTGTATGGCGCTTACACCCACGTTTCTGTTGGGAGGTAATAACTGATGTGGGCTTTAAGCTCGTACTACACTTTCACGGGGCACAGTTGTATCCATGCAGCTATGTGTCCATTCCTTCCTTTCACAAAGGGATACCATGACCATCTTTGCTAACAGGTTCTCTACCTGCTTTCTCACCTTATTCAGCTGCAACTGATAGGAGCTTAGGAAAGCCAGCTAGTCCAAAACTGTACGTGTCTACCAGCTGAGTGCTCCATTTCAGTTGCCTAGTTGCTCTCAAGCACTCCAAAAATGCAGACCCAACAGAGACCATTGCACTTGTTTTCTGTGAGCCTCATTTCTCCACCTGTGATGTAGGAATACTAATACATACACCTGTCTTCCTTTGTAAGATGTCCATATTGTCAAAGAATGGAAATTGCACTTATTTAGGTCCTTCTCCATGCCTGTTAACAAAGCACCAATGCCTTCAGAAGCATCTTGTTAGTGATGTAGTTTTTTGAAGCTTCACTGGCTTCCCCATATCTCATCCACACTTGGCATACACGTTGTCTAAAGAGGCCTCTGGAAACTGGGAAAGTGTAAAATCAGAAAATGTACCAAATAGGCTCAGAGAGTCCAGGTACAGATACTATTTCCACTGACCAGAACAAAGACTGGCTGAATGCATTATGAACTCTTTGCTAGTACACATGGGCTACTTTTCTCTAGTTGTCTGGTGCACTTTGTATCATTTAATACTACAAATATTAAAGCAGTTCCTGCCTTTAGAACCCAGAGCAAGAACTTCATGAGTTGTCTTGGTGGAAACGCATTCAAAGAGACACTAAAATGAAGCATATGGTTCTTTGCAAGGACAAATTCCTGTTGGCGTGAGAAACTGCAAGTCGTGTGGCATTAGATGTAGAAAACGACTTGAGCAACTCAGCTCACACATCCTTTCTTGTGCTGCATACTGAAGCTGTGGATGAGTCAGTTTGGCTGAGTGGGAGAACCAGACAAGTCTGAATCACCACTTTTTCCTTGTCTCTGAAGCACTCTTATTTCCATGCAAATAGTTTCAAGTCTCAAAGCCATGGAAGCAGCCCAGTACTGGTGATAACAAACCTCATCCCCAGAAGGATCCAAGTGGTTAATGAAAATGCACAGCTGCATCATGTTTGAAGACACTGATTTATGTAAAAGGAAATTAGCTAATTAATCTTAAAATGCTGGAACTTGGGAAGCATTTGGAGAGGCAGTAAGCTCTGTTTCAGGATTTTACTGAAGCTACGTATTATTTAGCTCTTTCCATTGTTGTTCAGACCGATATATGACAGGTTTGAGAAATCCAGCTGTGGAGTCTGACAGGATAAATGTTAAAAAAGTCTGAAAAAGACCAGATATTTCCTTTAAGCACAGAGAAGTAAGAAAGAAACAGTGTGGGATCCTGGTACTCTATCAGATGGATAGTCATCTTTCTGTTGAGTTCAGGAGGCTCTAGATAGAAACCTCTGCAATACATGGGAAGACACCTTCACATATTCAGAAAGTAAATTGAAGACTTTTATCTGCTGTTATATATATCTGGGAGACCACCAACTTTCTGCGCTTTACTTACGTAAACAGATAACAAATATTTGAATGTCATGTATGCTTGGTTCATCCTTTTATACCTTTTAGATACCCTTTTATACCTTTCATGTATCCTTTTATATCTAGTACTCTTGAATCACTAGGTACTTGTCCTGGTTTTGTTAAAAAACAAGTTTCTCTTTTAGTGAATTTTGCCTGTCAGCTAAAGCTTTCATATTAGCTGCATTTTCCTGGAGAACCAGATACATGTTTTGGTAAACATAGCAATGGACTGCGAAGTTATTGATAAGGATGGATGGACATCTTGCGAGAGGGGCAACGAGAAATAGGCGACCAAGGAACTGACCAACTTCATATAAAAGTGGGAGATCACGAGGATCTTGTCCCCTTTTTTTTCCCCTTTTGCTTATGGCCAACATTAGGAGAGGACCTTGCTAGTTGTCCCTGCGAACTGAGGCCTAGTGAGAGACTGAATCCAGCTCCGGTTGGCTGCAGAGTCCAATCCAGGACTTTGGGTGCCGGTTCTGCAGTTGCTGGGACTTTCAAGAATGGTTTTGTATATTTTGTATTATTTTCCCTACTCTTATTAGTAGCATTAGTAAAACATTTTTAATTTTTCCAACTCTCTTCTCTCTGTCCTTCTTTCCCTCTAGATCACCTGTCCTTAGTGGGAAGGGAGGAGAGGGAGAGGCGAAAGGGGGAAGTGGGGGAGAAGTGGAGGTTAGCAATACATCTGCCAGGGTTTTATTGTCACCCCGCAATCAAAACCCTCAACAGTACTTTAATAATAACAAAACTAAATACAAAGCTAAATAAAAGTTAAACGAAAATAATAAAAAGTTAAAAAAATCATGGATTTCTGACGTTTATAATCTCAAAATTTAATTAAGAATAAACTAATACAGTTCTACAGAAAGAATTTCATACAATATATGGAATTCAGCTGAGAATACAGTTCCAAGTCTTTGCAAAAAAAAGGTATCAGAATTCTGTAGAAGAGCTATTAACCTGGGATTTCTCACATAATGTTGGTGATGTTGGTGATAGGTACATTGTACAGTAAAACAACCCAGACCTGCAAAACTCAACTAAATGTGTAAGAGGAACAAAATTGTGACTGCAACACTTTTATTAGTTTCCTGCTGGTTGCTTTTGTTTACAGAATTTAGAAATAGAAGAGGGGCATGGGAGACTTTTATATTTCTTTCTACGTGCAACTTTATGCTAATAACTTATTTCAGAAAGAAAAATCCCAAGAAAGAACAAAATTATTGTCCCTCTGAGAGAAATCTGTGCATGTGTGTCTTCTCTGACGAAGCTTTATCAACTTTAAGAACAAAATGCTGGCTATCTTGACAAGGCTGGCAGCCTTAAAAGTGGAAAGATCTAATATACAGAACACTGGAGGCTTCATAGTTCAATACACACATCCCAGGGAACCTTGGTCCCAGTTATACACGTCTTCAAAGCAAAGCACTATGCTGACACCTTAAACTGTTTTTGGTTTGTACACAAAATCTTACTCAGGTATTATAGCATTTCAAGTCAGGAGTAACTGGGAGCGCTAAGTGTTGTGGATTTCAGCACAGATTCTGGTTTGGCTCATGTTTGCAGTCACAGTGAAGACATGGTCTGCATTACTGAAATGTCAATTGTCCTTCATTGCTTTCCCTTAGTCCTTCTGAGTGCTGACGAGGAGAGGCAAGTGTAGCATGGTGGCCTTATTTCACAGGATTAATTGAGAAAGAACTGCATCCTTCTTAAGTACAAATAGTATGGAGTATGTGTCCAAAAGTCCCTGCAACAAAGGAGGGGGAATGCAGTGTCACTGCAAATGCAGTAGTTCAGATTTGACGTTGTCATATGTTCAGTGGTTGACCTGACTACTGGAGTGCTGAGACCTAGGTGCCATTTGCTCAGCTGAAGCCTGCAAAGCTATGTTACAGTAACGGTAAAAAAGAAAATGTTTTAAAAAGGCAAGGAAAAATTTCTCTATAGGAAAACAATGGATTTAGCACAGTGTAATTATTTCATTCCTTAGCACTTAATTCCCATTTTCTATGCCTTACTGAAAATTTCTCAAAACAATGACCTTACATAGATCTTCATAAAGTGGCTTGTGCCTACTAAAATAATAAAAGCTATGTAATGGCTAATTCAGCATACAACCTCTATTTCTTTTCAACCTTCTCATATTCACCCCATGCTTGTAACCTGGCTGATTTCTTGGGGTTTATTGTTACGTGCAGACAAGCAAATACGACAAAACAAATAAGATATTCCAAATTGCTCATCTTGGAAACACTCTGTATAACAGGTTTAAATGTCTGATGTAGAGCCCCAATGCAATCTTTGTATTTTAAAGCAAGATAATGCTGCTGTGGTTATTTGACAAATGGATCTGGATTGCATTTCAATTGTCAGAAGCCAAAGAGTATCCATCTCCTTCGCTTCAGTGCTAATAATGCATGGAAAGCAAAACACGTTTAACTTGCAGCCATCCTTTCAGCGTCTGTGCTTTTTGTAATAAAGAAGTGTTTGCTGTGAGATGATGGCAGGGAAAACCAAAACAAACAAAACCAAAACAATAAAAAACAAACACCTCTTTATAAAGTATGGGAAAGAGTGCTGGCTCCCAAGGTTGGTTTTTTGCACACCAGTGAATTATGTTTGCAACATTGTTCCTGGCATGTTTCCATGAGACTAATATGGGAAACGTTTTCAATTTCTTTTGTCTTTTCTTTCCCTTTCACCTTTTCTTTCTTCTCATTCCTTCCTCCCTTTCCTTCCTTACCCTTTTCTTCCTTTCCCTTAGGAAGTGGTGAAAAAGACAATATGTAGCAAAATATCTTTATCCTTACCCTTTAATTGGAGTCAAGAAGTTTCACGATTTATTTTTTAAGAGGGAGATAGACAGCAGTGTAATTGCGTGGCATGCAGTGGAGCCACCCTGCTTCCAGACCATCTGATCTGTGTGTAGAGCCAGGGTGGAGGTTCATCCCCACGAGAACGAGCTCTGCATGGATCTGCACGGGGCCAAAGGGTTCTGCAGTCCTTGGCCACTCCTGGGCTCACATGGCAGCCCTTGGTTTGGTAGGAGCACAGCTCTGGATGGAGGTCCATCGTTCCCCTTGGACAGGGACAAAGGTGGGAAGAGTAGGAGCTGGCATGGGGCACTGCAGCAACACTGGAGGGTTTGCTCTTCCATAGTGCTGGGTTTGACTAGTCAGTCCTTCCAACGTGAACCAGCGTCCCAGCAAAGCTGCAGAGATATGATATTTGTAAAGGAGCAAGTGAGCAACTGCCTGGTGCAGAATGGGTGGTGGGGGACTTGGCCAGGCATCCTGGCCAGGCAGGTGTGGTGGGAGGTGTGGGTGGGGGAGCTGGTGTCCGACACTGCACATGGGGGTTCAGGGCCGCCCCCCTTGGCTTTAGGACACCACACTTTAGGACAACTGTCACAGGAGAATCTCAGGATCACAGAATCACAGAATGTTAGAGATTGGAAGGGACCTCAAAAGATCATCTAGTCCAATCCCTCTGCCAGAGCAGGAACACCTAGATGAGGTTACACAGGAATGTGTCCAGGCGGGTTTTGAATGTCTCCAGAGAAGGAGACTCCACAACCCGCCTGGGCAGCCTGTTCCAGTGCTCTGTCACCCTCACTGTGAAATTTCTTCTCAAATTTAAATGGAAATTCCTGTGTTCCAATTTGAACCCATTGCCCCTTGTCTTACCATTGGTTGTCACTGAGAAGAGCCTGGCTCCATCCTCGTGGCACTCACCCTTTACATATTTATAAACATCAAAGACAAGACAGAATGAAGGCCAATGGACACGACCACCTCACGCCAGTTTGCCGCTGTGGCTCTCCCAGCTCTCCTGTGCCTTCGCCGCCCGTGACCCCCACCGCGTCCCATCACCACGGCCCCTCCGCGGTCCTCCCGTGGGGAAGAGGTGGGGGGGCTCTCCCGTGCCCCGCGGCACGGGGCTGGGAAATACCTCGAAACCCAGCCGCCAGGCGGACAGGAAACCACCGCGGGCCCTCGGACACCACCTGCGGGGAGAACGGGGGCGAGGGCGGCCCCGGGAGCCGCCCTCCCGCCGCCCCCCTCCAAAACCATGGGTGCCCCGGGCGAGGGGCGGGCGAGCCGGCGCCCTTCGCCTCCCAGGGGGCGCCCCGCAGCGCCGCACCTCCCGCCGGGGCGGGGCCAGGGCGGGCGGCGGCCAATGGTGCAGCGGGGGCGGGGCGGGCGGTGCAGGAACACCCGGGAGGTGACAGCCCGGCCCCGCCCTCCTGGCGGCGAGCGGGCGCCCGCGGCGAACATGGCAGGGGAACGGCGCTGAGCTCCGCGCCGCCGCCCCCCGCACTTGTTGGCTGCGTCCGCCGGGGGAGGGCGGTTGTCCCTGCCCGCCCCTCACCCCGCTCTGTCCGCTAAGGGAGCGCAGCGCCGGCGCCTCCGCGGAGGCGTGTGTGATGGTGCGGGCATGGCGGGGCAGCCGGCGGCCGCGGCGCTGCTGAGGCGGGGGGCGGCTGGTCCCGGTCCCGGTCCCGGTGGCGGCAGCGGCGGCCAGCGGGGGCTGCCTCCCTCTCCTGCCCGCCCGGCGCTCGCCTTCCCCCGCCCCGGCCGGCGCTGAGGGAAGGAGGGAGCGCCTCGCCGTGCCGTGCCGCCCGCCTCGCCCCTTGCCGCCGCCATGCTGCCCGGGGTGGGGGTGTTCGGCACCGGCCTGACGGCGCGGGTGATCGTGCCGCTGCTGAAGGCGGAGGGCTTCGCCGTGAAGGCGCTGTGGGGCCGCACGCCCGAGGAGGCGGAGGAGCTGGCCAAGGAGATGAGCGTCCCCTTCTACACCAGCCGCATCGACGAGGTGCTGCTGCACCAGGACGTCGACTTGGTCTGCGTCAACTTGCCGCCGCCGCTCACCCGGCAGGTTGCCGTCAAGACCCTGGGTGAGTGGGGGCAGCCCGGGGGGGCGGAGGGTGGGGTGGCGGGGCGACTCGGCTTCGCGCTCGGCTCGGGCTGACGAGATGGAACCCCATCTCGGCGCGGAGTTTTTCCTCTGCTTTGCCTCCCCCTTCGCCCCCCACCTTGTTTCTCCGTTCGTTTGGAGAGCGGCGTGGCCGAGCCGCGGGTGCCCGGCGCTCCCCATTATAGCAGGCCGAGGGGCGGTGGGGAACGGCGCTGCGGCAGCCCGGGGTGTGACATCCCGCATCCCCGGTCTCCGCCGGTGTGGTCCTTGCCAGCAGACACCCGCCCCTCCGGGATGCTCGGGCAAGCCTGGGCAGAGCCGGGCCTGACACCCTGCCCGCGCAGCGGGGGAGGGAGCAGGTGTCATCCGTGTCGCGTTAAAAAGCAGGAAACAATCACCCTGCCTGCGTTTGGCCGGCGTTTTTCATACGCGCCTGGCAGGGAAGCGGGGAGCTGAGCATCGCTCCCGCGGTGGGGGCACCCGCGCTGCTTGGGGGGCTGAGGGATGCCGGCTCAGCCCCGGGTTCCCAGCTGCAAACCGGAGAGTGAGTCAGGAAACGGTGACAGCAGAGGAAGCGTTTTTTACACCCGAGGTTTAATTAAGATCACGTACAAAGGGAAGGAGGGACTGCGAGAGCAGGCACGCACTGTTGTAAGCTTCTCTGGTTTCAGGCGTGCAAAAATGTGCCGCATCTCGCTTTCTCTTAGGTGAACCTAAGCCTGGGCTTTCAGCTTCCTGATCCTTAAGCACTTGTTTTCTGATGGATTTTAGTGAGAGCACCCTGCGGAGTAAGGAAGTCTTAATTTATCCCTACAAATGTAGGTAGGAAAAAGGTAAAAGTGAGGGGAAAATGCCGTGAGTCATCTTTGTAGCAGAGCGCGTTGAGGTGAACAAGTCAGGGTGGCTGGTTTGGCTCCGGGGCTGCAGCTATGTAGGCTGATTGCTATCGCTTTCAGCCTCATAAATGTGTGTGGCTTGTCGTAGTGTTACATTGCTACTGGCATTCTCATTAGAATTAGTTACCATTCAAACGCTGCTGATATCACAGGCAGCTACTGTTTTCAACCTTTAAAATTAAGCAATTAAGGGAATTAAGGCAGTACCTAAAAAACCTTAAGTACAGTGTAGGCATTTGTCTGGAAGACTTGCTTAGTGTGCTTTCTGTACTTGGAAATGCTTGTCTTTGAGTCAGAGTATTTGCTTGTCTTTATAATATACTTTTGACTTTTTCCAAAAGATAACAAGACTTGCACCAGAAGCCTGACTTGCTAGCTGGAATGCTTTGTGAATGGATTTGTAATGTAGAAATACATATCGCACAAAGCAAAAATAAAAGGCAGAGTCAAGGTAACAAGGTTTCACATTTGACGCACATCAATTTGGTGACAATTATGTCAGTTTTCCTGTGACACTTTCCTGCAGGTGTTGCTCATGCAAGTTCCCTGGCTTGCCTTTACTCTTGTAGGTAGAGTCCCACGAGGTTTCAGGCAGACATGAGGCATCTGGTACAAACCCAAAATTTCTGAAATAACAAAGAAACACAATTGGTGTACTTTTTTTTCTGGAAGGTGTAAGGTGGTATTATGTTTTGACCTTCTCTGAATATTTGCAGCTAAAGTAGAAAAAAAAAAGTCTGTTCCCGAACTTGTGCTGAATTTATGAATGATACAGACAATTGATGTAGCTGATGATACTGATAACTTGCTGATGCAATCTGCTAGCAACAGGCTGGAGGAAAAAAAAAAAAAGTGTTTTCTCCCTATTAATCAGTCCTGTACCATTCTCGGTTCCCTTTCATCTCTAGTTAATTTGGTTTCTTCCTGTTTCCCTGTTGTTGTGTGTGTCTTGCAGAGGTAATAAAATGTGTGTGAAAATGCATGGAATGGTCATTAAGTAGGGGTTAAAAATGTTAGAAGGTGATAATGTGCAACGTAATTTTTTTTTTTTTTAGTATATTACTTAAGGGATTATTATTTACAGAAATAGCTATAAATAATGCTTCCCTCAGTTATTTCAGAGTTAAATTTTTACTTTTTTTTTTTAATTCAGATATTGGATTTATAACAATGGAAGTTCTTTCGTGTTCATACAGGTGCAAACAAGGGGCTAGAGCAGCGGTTCCAAACTGCTGAGATGAACACTTCCCTGCTGGGAGCTCCCATCTCCTGGTCTCCCTTGTGCTTTGTAGCTTGGAACTGCTGTGCCAGGGAGTGATTATTTTGCCTTTATCACTGAATTTTCTGTTTTGAGGGGAGGAATACAATTGCATTAATCAAGCGGGGCTTTCAAAAGCCCCTGGTAAGCAGGAGCAATATTGCATAGATTGAAGAAAGCAGAAGTTGGAAATACATTCCTTACAATTATAAGGAAAGGATGTGGGTCTTTTTTTTTGTGTTTTTAAAATGGATTATTTTGGGGGGAGTATGTGTTTTTGTTTGGTGGGGTTTTTTTTGTTTTTTAATTTTTGCTCTTGAGATTTCGCACAAGAAACATTATGCAGCAGCTAGTGATAGGACATGGACAGGGATACCAGAGGCTTTACTCATAGATGGAGGCTTCAGGAGGACTGAACATGATGTCTTGCATTGCAGCAGAAAAGGCTGAGAAAGATATGGGTTATTTGTTAATATGCCCAGGTCTGGCTTCCATATGAAGAGAGGCATATCTGGCCTGTGAGGAGACAGGGAACAGCCTTTTGTTTGTACCTGTGTTTTATTTTAAATTGGCTTGTTGCCCAAAGCTGTGTTTTCATTTGAGGAAGCTTCATTATTAAGAAAAGGCTAGGGAAGCAGTTGACGGTGTTTCTGTTGTCAGTCTAGAACTGTGTTTACACTGTATATTTGCAGTGTGTTCAAATCCACTCTGGCCTATTTCTGATGCGGACTTTGGAGATGAAGGTGGGGTGACACAGGTGTCCCTGCAGCTGTGTTTAACTCAGACCACACAATGGGAGAAATTGGGTTGCTTTGTTTTCACTGGTACCTCTGACATGTAGATCTGTTACTGCTTTAAACATATTTTTGGCATGGTGGCTTGCAAGCTGCTATTAAAACACAAATGTGTGAAAACACACCCCAGCTGAGGAAGTCCCCAAACTGTGGCTTCCTAGAAGCTGAGGGGAGGGGGGAAGAAAATGAGAGAAATAGGGCTTTAAACTTGCCCTGTGACCTTTTCCTCTAAGCCTCTGCTGCTCATCTCTGTTAGAAATGGGATGCTGAGCTGGGCCTGACTCTGTATGGCAGTTTTCTTAGGAGCTAGACTAACATTGGATGAGTCTCTAAAACAGACCAAGTCCAAGAGAGAGTTGGGAACTAGGCTGGTTTGGATGATGACTGAAGGCATGAATAAAACCTGTGGCATTTTATGTGAAATATGCTGATGGCCTGTGTCACAGAGGAATCAAATTCTGTGTTCACTTCTACAAAATGGGGCTGATCAACTCTTTCTCTTTCCTGCCTCTGGTCTATTCTACTTGCCTATGAGCTTTTATTTATTGCTGTTTGTACCTGCTCCCTGTAGTTGTGGCTGCTGGGTGCTTGCATAATAAAAAACTAGTGTCTTGACAGACTTGCTGCTTGGTAGTCAAGAAAGATCAATGGCTGAATATTTGGGTAAGCGTAGAAAACAGTCTTAGTATTGAATAAGGGTGTTGTCCCTTCTCACTGAGCTGAGAAGTTTGGCACATTTGCTAGAAGTGGTCTGCTTTACCCCTGCCCATCTACATCAGCAATACAATTGTATACAGTCTAAACAGTCTAAATGTGTGTGCATACAGGCACAAAATATGCCACCAGGGTTCCTGTTTGTGCTCAGCATCGGAAGAGTTGCTGGTACAGATGATGTGAGCCTTCACCTAATTCAAAGTTGTCAGTGCATGACTTTTCACAGTATAATCTGTCCCCCTTGTTCCATACAATGTGACATTCTTCAGATCCTGACTTAAAGGGGTGCTTCATGTGACTAAACAGCTGCTACATCAGGTGAAGTGATTTACTGCAGGTGGTGCTGAGAGGGACCTGAGGACATTTCATCTCGAAGTTGAAGGGGAAGTCACAGCTGCTTCTGAGTTTCTGGTCCTGTTGGTGCTTGACTCAAGTCAACTTGGCTAAAGAGAACTTACTCCTGAGGTTAGCATAAGTGTTTCTGGGGAGCTACATGTTTCGTTTCTGGGGAGGGTCAAGTGCCGGATGTTTTTTAAGGCATGTCTCTGGACATGTTACCCTTAGTTATATTTACAGTGGTTTTGCATACTCCTTAATTTCAAGTTAAGAATGGGAACACTGCGCTGTGTGCTGAATATTCACTGCATATGTTCACAACCATGTCTACATAGCACTACTTTTTAAAATGTTTATACTGCAGTAGTGCATGGTAGGAGTCCATTCTGCCTGGGGACTATACAGAATATGACTTTCCCAGCCCTCTAGAGGTTGTTTCTCTTAAAGAGCACTTAAATTTATCTGCTGACTGATACTTCTTCTATATTTGGTTATGGTCCTTAGGGAGCATCGTTATTTAGAGAGAAATGTAAATAGTACTGCCCAGATCCTCACCTTCCTGCCCCTGCCCAGGAATCATGGGCACTGCTCAGGTTTGCAGTGCAGGGCTGCTGTCCAGGAGATATTTGTGAGAACCCTGTGTTAATTTATCTCTGGATTGACCTCTGAAGTGGGAGGAATATCAGCTACAGTGAAGTAATTCACAGATCTGATGCAATCTCTAGTTAATTTCTACATTCCTCTGCACCCATTCAAATCAGGCAGAGGTTGTAGCAGTGGATAGAACTTGGTCCAGACTCTGTAAAGTGGTTAGGATCCTTTGGGGTGAGATGCTCCACGAAGGGAAAACATTATCATTATTATTTATTATTAATAGCAGTGTAATATCTGTCCCACAATGCTGAGTTTAAATTTGACTTAACAGCAGTGACTTTCAGCAGAACATGCTCTTGTGCTTGGAAGGCAGATGATTTTGCAGCATACTAAATGTGAATTATGGTCATCTTATTGAAAAGAAAAAGTCAGATGGAGTGCTGTCTATCTTTAATCAGCTGAGCTAGCAAAAGCTATGATGGCTCTTTTGTGCGTTAGAAAGTCAGTCTGAAGAGCCTGCTTGCAATTGGCTCCAAGTCGACTTTCTACTTGAGTGATGACAGTACACCACAGCAAATGGCACCTAGCTCTTCCATTGACCTTCTTCTCTCAGGACAGTAGACATTTAATTCCATTGTTATTCCTGTAAAACTCCTACAGAGATACTGTGAGATTTGGCCTCTGAGACAGTTAAGGTAAAGAACACTGTTCAGGTACTGTTTAAAAACCAACCAAACAAAAACCACAAAAGACCTCCTTGTTTGCTTTCTGGCCTTCAAATCAAAGGTGTTTTTTATTTTTTTCCCACTTGTCCTCTTCTGCTTGAAAGTAACCACCAGATCTGTTGTTGCAGTGCAAAGGTAGGTTGGGAGCCCAGTATGGACCTGACTTGGGGTACTGGGGCACTGAGCTCATGCCATGATGATGCACCCAAATTTGCCTAGACTAAGAAACAGCCAGTTGTGATTGAAGTGGTTGTATTAAACTCTGTTAGGCGTGAAGACTACTGTTATGATGCCATACCTGGTTGTGTTGCTGGAGTTTCTTCCATACTGTTTTAAAATTGAGTGCCTGGCCCTGGGGATCCCAAAAGGCTGCAAAGATGAGTTGCTGTGTTGCTGTCTCTGGACCAGTGTGGCCAGCTGAAGCAGGATGGACTGGACCTGTTGATGGTTGCTGCAGGTCTAGTCTTGTGTCCACTCAACCAAGAGGTCATGGAGATGTCGAAAGCAGCATCTCTCAGGTTTAGGAAGTTACCATCCTTTGTCAGAGGTGGCTCTGCCCTGTAGGTGAGTTGTCTGTAACAAAAGTGTGCCAAAGTCCTCAGCTATTCTGCTTCTCCCTGTGATTTAAATGGCAAAATGTGACGCTGGAGCACGGATGTGCACCTTCCATCCACTTGAATGCTGCAGGCTTGGATCTTGGGCGCAGGAGCCTGGAAAGAAGCGAGAGCGGTGTTGGCCTATGTTGCTGCTGATGTTGGATCTGTCACACTTTGTTAGGCAGAGCTCATAGTCAGGGTGGTGATACTTTGAGAAATCTGACTTTTAAATACATGAGTCAGAGATGCCTTTTTTTTTTTTCTAATATGTGTATGTGGTGCTTTGGTTTTTTGTTTTTGTTTTGTTTTGTTTTGTTTTTTAATCTTTATGTAGGCAACTCTTTATGGCCTTTTTGTGTTTCAGTGTGCTTTGAACACTAATCTTCTTGTGCCATTCTGGTCTGTCATTGTTGTCAGGAATGGTGGCAAATACAGCTATTTTTCCTACCATCTGTGGCACTGGAAAACCTCAGCTGTTCCAAGATTAGTGCACACTAGTGCTATTTCCAGCACAGGTCCTCCCAGGGCACCCTTGTAAGTGTTAACAGGGATGCACTGGCATTGGCAAAGCCATCATGTCTTGATTTGGTATTGAAAATGGCTGAAAGAGCTAAGTAACTCTCTTAGGTGTGGCTGGCGAAGATGTGACTAATGTTAGCTAGGAAAGGGCTGGAAAAAGTAAAATAATCTCCCATGAACAAAGCAGGCATTGCTGCTAAAGGTGTAAGAATGTGCGTGTTCATACTGTTACAGCTGCGCCCAGGCTAAGTATTGTAATTATTTGACTTCTGGAGTAAATTATTGCATCCCTAACTGGTAGGACCATATAACATGGAAAGCAGAGGAAAACATGGTTTATTCTTCTTCTTTCTCGTGTAACTTTGTCCCTTTGTTCTGATGTGTTGTGGCTGCTCTGCCACTTGCTGTGGTACTGAGCTGTCTGATCGCTCTTTGACAGACCTTCCCTCTGTGACTTTACTTCTTGTTTCCGGGTGTTGGGACTTGTGCTGCTGGGTGCTTGGTGGTGTACGTCAAGGGCAGTGGACTTCGAGTGGCAGCTGTGCAGATGAAGGACTTGACATGCTGCTTCTGTTGTTCCAGGGTTTGGAAGATATTAAATAATATGGGAATTAAGGAAGAATGTGTAGAAAAATGTGGAGAAAGGAAAATATGTTGGACTAAATTTTCAAACTTCCTACTGTTGTGTTTTTTCTTTCTCTGTTTTGTTTGTTTGTTTTCCTTGAAGCCCTTTCATGCCAAAGATTGACACTACATGACAGATTAACTACTATACTCCAGACATGGAGCACAGCTCCTGATGGAGGCAGGGTAAAAACTCTGCAAGATGCTAAATACGTTGTTCTGACCAATTCTCTTTGAGAACTAGGTAAACTGTGTTGAAGTGTATTACAATTTACTGTCCTTTTCTTTGTACGCACAGTAGATTTTGCCTATTTAGCAACAGTGTCGGCAAAGCACCAAGGATGAAAATGGAGTTAAATTTCTACTGGTGTTTCTCACAGGCCACTGCAATGCAACAACAGTGTTAATATCAGTTTGCCGCAGAAGTGTTTACCCTACTGCTTTTTGTTTAATATTCATAATAAACATATATATTCATATATAATAATTCATATATAATAATTCATATATAATAATTCATATATAATAATTCATATATAATAATTCATATATAATAATTCATATATAATAATTCATATATATTCATATACAATCATATATTCATATAAACATAATATTCATAAAAACCTCTTAGCTCATAAAAGTGAGCTGTTGAAGTCAGGGACTGAATTTACAAGGTCAGCATGCATGCAGGTAACAAAACCACACTCCTTACAAAAAATGATTTCAGGTCTTAAGTCTTGATTTAAACAAATCGATTTAAATGGCTGTGTAATTAAACAGGAACAATCCCTTGTGTAGGTTCCATAAATTGATTTAAGGCCTGGCCTGCACATAGATTTTTGTACCAGTATAATTATGACTGCAAGGGGTATGATTTCTTTAATGTAATAATTGCTGCATGGCCATTAGAAGTCCAGCTGGTGTGACTCCTGACATGAGTGCTGTTCTGCCAGCATAATGGCATCTCTATTTGGTACAGGTTATTCCTGCTCCTGTGCAGGGATAAATGGTTGGTTGCATATACATTTGGAGCGTTCAGCTGGTATAAATATGTCATTGTTACTGGTATAGTCCAGCTGTAGATGTATTGTTACAGCTATACCCTGCATATAAAGGTAGTTGATGTATTAATTTAGGTGGTTTATTGCTGTGAACAATGGAAGGAATCCAGTTTGGTGTTTGGGTCACTGAGTTTGGAGACCTTTGAGCAGAAGTCCCTAAAAGCTCTAAAGAGGTTTTTCTGTGCTTGTTCAGGAGCTGGCTATTCTAAAAATGTAAAGAGCAGAGGAGGCCAGGCCTGGCTGCACTGAACACCAATGTTAGATAAGACTCCTGTACCTGGCAAGTGGAAGCGTAATTATCCTGGAGTGCTGTGGATACCTCTGGTAGCTGCACTTCCATGTGGTGGAACTGGCACCCTGGGTAGCATAGACACCAGATCTTATTGACAAACAGGACTGCGATCAGACCCACAGAGTAACAAGAACTTTAGGGAATTGTGGGGGATGAGAGTTTACCGACCCCCCTGCCCCCTCTCCTTTGGAGACAGATAATAGCATCCTTTGTTTTAGCACAGCCAGGGCTAATGATGAGAGTTATTATCTATCAGGCCTAACTCCTGCGTATGAGCATGGTGTAGAGCACAGAAAATGAGAACATGGTGAGAGGAACTTGATTGGTGGTATTGTAAGAATAAACATAATGATTTAACACATGGAGTAAAATTACTTTCGTCATTTGCTACTGTGCTGGAGTTTAACCTCAGGGTGAAAACTGGTGCCTTCAATTCCATCACAGCAGCAGTTACAGCTTTAGTGAAGCAGATGGGGGTGAAAAAAAGGTAGCAACTTTGTTTTGCATTCTGATGTTTCCATGGCTTTTATCAGCAATAAAGACCCTTGTTTTGGCATTTCCTTGTAATGAATGTTTGGCAGTCTTTAGCTCTTCCATCTGGCCAATTTTGCAAGGAAGTGCCCAGAAGGGAGGTCGTGGTTGAATTAAATACTGTCTCTAGGGTACTGGGCTTCACATGACTAATGAGAAGCCTTAATATAGAGAGCTTTTAAAAATCTAGATAGAGTCAAGCAAGGAGAGAGAACTTTAAAATAGTATCTGTCCTTTCTGGTGTGAAGTGACATTGCTTGAAAATGTAAAACTAAGTGCTAGACTGAACACTCAGAATTCTCTCTTGGTGTCTATACGTGGGTTATATAATTCTATATGTGTGCATAGATACACAAAAATTAAAAAAAAAAAAAAAAATAAGGTGAAAAAATACATAAATTAAAAATTCCTGGAAGTCCCTCCCATTCCCTCATTTCCTCAGCCCATAAAAGACAATGCAACTGTTACTGTTTTGTGTGGGGATAGGAAAGGGGAGAGAGAATAGCTCTGAGAACATCTGGAATGGTTGTAGCCAAGCACGTGCATGTTAAAATAAATTCCAGAAATGTGCCTGAAAATTGCCTATAAAAGCTTGGATTCTGATTCTGCTTGCTCTACTGTAAATGCAAATAAAGCTCTACTGGATCAAAAGAAATAGCTGAAATTTAGGGTGACATTACTGAGAACATGTTGTGGCCTGAAAGAAAAACTCCCCATGCCACAGGAAGGGGAGCTTGGCCTTACCAGATCTGTGTCCTCTCTGCAAAGGCACCTCTGTCAGTTTAGGAAATGATTGGTGAGAGTCTTGGGACGTGGTTCTGCAAACCTTTGCTTACTTCGGTAGTGCTCTTGAAGACAAAATCCTTGATTCCTTACAGGGAATATTAGTCAGGTGCGATAATTCATGTAAGCAGGAATTTGCTTGCAAACTACTTTTATGCCAGTTCAACAAAAAAAATCCTGAAGATATAGCTGCTTCTATATAATTCCACAGCTCGATATGGTTGTGCTTCTGTAACATGTTACGGCAGCATGTCTGCAGGAATAAAAAATAAGATGTAAAATATTTGGAGCAGAGGTGCTTAGAAACATTAGCCACAGCCTGTGAAAGTCTATCACTAAAGAAGCGTGACAGAGCTTGCAGAATTCTTGTGTGACTTGCTGCTCACTTTGAAGGAACTTGACAACTTAGTGTTGTGAAAGATGCTTGGTGGTTAAACAGTGTGAGATGCTCTGATAAAGACTCACTTCTCAGGCAGAGTGCTAAGCAGCACGCCCTGAGACTAGTTTGTGGATACAGCATTATCCAAATGCATAAAAAGGTGTCCTGATTTTTGTATCCTTGGTTAAGAGGCGGGACTCATTATTCATGTTGCAGAAGAGCTATGCTTAAAAATCTGTCATGAGATACTCAGTTTGCAGGGATTTGTGTCTTTGCTAAACTAGTCAAAGTATATTTGGACATGGTCTGTGACAATTGGTGTAGCTTGAGAGAATCATGGAGCTGAAATGTAATTTTGGCAATAATTTTTACTGGACCCCACCATCTAACCATTAGGAAAAAATACTTTGCATTGTATGCCTAAAAAGAGGGAAGCCTGTGTTTGCAAGGCATCTCACTTCTGTCTCATAAATGTTGATCTGTTTGCTTGTGAGATTCAGTGCTAGTTAGCAGATTTATTTTTGCCTTTGATTATAGTGCTGTCTCGCAGCTCTTCATATAAATTTAATTGTGTTGGCACTGTGGTTGTCATTGTTTGAAATTACAGATTTGTTCATAGAGGTGAAGGTGATCCTTCAAGGTCTGATGTACACAGATGTTTTGGTGGCTGCTGAGACCACACCTGCTGCTATCTGTGTGCAGAGACCTGACCCCTTTTGTGAGGACAAAATTGTTGCATTGTACCCTTGGTGTGTGTTTGATGAGACTCCTATCTGCCGTAAGCAAGAGTGGCATGATGAGAATAAGCTTGAGGATTTCTGTCCTGAGCTTTCCTCCTCTGTAATATAGGTTTTGTGTTTTAATTATCTTGCACCTACCTGCTTCCCTGGAGCTGGTTTCATCTTTCAGGACGTACAAAGCTACAGATTGGGGATGGGGGAGCACAGGAGGATTAAGAGACTTGCTGAAGCTCGTGTGGGAAACTGGTGACAGGGACAGAAGTTGAGTCCTCTATCTGTTCTTGTCTTTCTCCACGAGACCTGCTGGGGCTGAATGCTGTTGGGTGGATGGTGATTGTGACAAACGTGTCTAAGCTGCTGGAAGAGGACCCATCTTGGTCACTCTGGCCAGGCCTTTTCCCTGGATGGTTGTGCTGGTGGTCTAAAAGCAGGGTGGGATGAGAGGAGTGGTGGGCAGTGCAGAGAAACCCAATTCCCAGTTGAAAATAAGCTCTACGCTCCTTTTGTGGCTGTCCTTTTTTAATGTGTGTGTGGCAGTTTCTGAAGGAATTGCAAGAGCTGTTGGAGCAGACTCTGTTCTCCAGGGAAGATGCATGGCTGCCATCAAGTGATCCATGTCTTTGTTGAGTTTGAGGATTCTATCTGTTACTGAATATTCTTTGGGTTATTAGTGCAAGTAATCATCTTTTCAGTGTTGGAGCTTTATTTAACAGGTGCTGTGAAAATCTTATTAAGCCAGCTTGCTATGAGCAGTGACGGCTCAGCAGCTAAAAGACTTGTGTATTTGTATTTAATGAAGTATGGAGTTTGTCTTTAGTGTATGTTATGGCCCTCTGCATGCTGGGAAACTCTTTTCTTTAGCAAATAGGCAGTGTCTTTCCATGCTGACTGGTGAAACCACTTTTTTGGAAGACATAAAATAGCATACACATAAGTAATGTTGGTTGCAAATACAATGCTGAACATAGGCTTAGGACCTTGGGACCAAGTTCAGATTTGCAGCTGCTGTTAGGAGGTGCTAAGATACTTAATATCAGGTCTGAACTTTTTTTTAGTCCTAGTGACTGCTTGGCTAGGGCCTCCTGCATTTTGCAGAATAATCTGAAAGCACTGAGTGGAAGCAAGTAGGGTGCTGGTAGCTGCTGGAGCTGTCATGTACTATCTCAGTGTGACTGTGCTTATAACAAATTTGTGCTAGATGGAACTGCATTGTATGGGGCTACGTGCAATGTCTTTCCCTTTCTTGCTACATCTGGCTACATATGGAAGTGGCCTCAAGTTGCGCCAGGGGAGGTTCAGACTGGATATTAGGAAAAAATTCTTTACAGAAAGGGTTGTCAGGCATTGGAACAGGCTGCCCAGCGAAGGGGTGGAGTCACTATCCCTGGAGGTGTTTAAAAGGCATTTAGATGAGGTTTTTAGGGACATGGTTTAGTGTTAGAGTTAGGTTATGGTTGGACTCAATGATCCAGAGGGTCTCTTCCAACTGAAATGGTTCTATGATTCCATGTATTTTAGTTTGTTTCACCAAGTCAATAGATAGGTGGAGTATTTGAAAACATTTCATTCTCTCGGTGCTCAAAATAAATTTGTGGGGTGATGTTCTAACTGCTGAATTGGATTTTGGCAAATCATTAAAGATTCCCTTGAAGAGCCTTAGAAGTAATCCAACAAGTGTGATATTAACTGGCCTTGTGAGCTCTTCAGCATCATGAATGAGGAATGGATTTTGAGGCTTTTGCTTACTTTGGGGAGGAATGACTCTCATATCTCCTTTCACTGAAAAGGATGCATCAAAGAGTTAACAGTACAGGAGATACCTGCACCATAAGATTGGTAGCGTAGAAGTATATAAAACTCTTTCTTTGTGTGGTGTTTTTTTTTTTTGTTGGTTGTGTCAGTGATTTGTTTGTTTGGTTTTTTCCTACTGAATATGTTTCACCAAGGCACTGAGGACATGGTTTTGGCACTCTGAGAGGACTGTGTTTTCAGAGTTCTCCTAACAGTTAACATCCATGCTGATCATTTCCTGCTTGGAACTGTCAGGTGTTTGTACCGCAGCTCTGGACCAGAGCAAGGAAGGTGGATATTTGTAGGTTTTCATAACTGTCTGTCTGATCTAAGTACGCTAGCCTAAATTCCGTGTGGATTTTGTGGTGCTTACAGCTGGGAACTCAGTGTAGGAACCTAGCAGATCATATGGATTCTAATGAGTGTAAATATATGCATATATTCTTTGTGTATCAAAAAAATCTCTAGAACAAACTTCAGGTGGGCTAGTGCTGCGGCAATAGGCTTGCGAAGTCGCTACAACTGTTAATGCACAAAAAACTCAGAGTATCGTATTCTTCAAGTCTTGTCAGCAAATGAAAAGATATGAATTTACAGTTGAGTATTGTTTACAGAATACATATCCCTAGTAATAAGATTACCTTTTCAGTCTCTCCTTTGTCTTTTTCTGTCTCCCTGTTCTTTTATTCCTGGGTTTGCCTGGCACTGTAAAGCCTGTTAGGGCTTGAAACTAATATTAGGGAAATTAAAGGTGTGAATAATGATGCTTACTTCAATTTGCTTGCAGCAAACAGTGAGTGTAGTTTCTTGGAAAAAAAGAAATGGCCACAGAGAAAGAGAAGTCAGAAAATTAGCTTCAGACTAAGATGGACTCCATAGCTGTGATTGGAGATCTGTGTACCATGAGCCTCTGTTTTGATTTAATGCAGCTGTGCTGTCCCAGTCTCTAAACCTGTAATTACAAGACTGAGAGAAGGATTGAAGTGGACAGTAGTTAGGATATTAATTAAAACACCATGGATAATGTGGGGAACAGTATGCCTTATTTAAAGGAACTGGAGAATAATTCATTCAAAATGCCATAAGCTGTCAATCTCAGGGCTTGTTTCTTCTTCTGAATGTTCAAGCAACTGTCAGTTGCTTCACAGGGTGCAAGACAGTGGGAATTCGGGGCACTAAGTCAAAACAAGGTATTTTTAATCAAATATTCATTTTGTTAGGATTAAGCTACGTTCAACTGGCCCATTGCTTTTCAGGCAATCCAGCCAGAAAAAAACACCTGTGTGGAGTAATCTAAGATTTACCTCTACATTTCCTGGAATTAAATCTTTTGTGTTCATGCTGGTATCTCCCTGTGCACTCATGCGACTCAAACTCTTTCCCACAAAAATATGGGTGCAGTTGGTCTTCTTCATTCCTCCTTGGGATTAAATTAACCCAGAGGTGGAGCAGGCAAAGAACACTTTGGACAGCTGTGGACAGAGGTCCATGTGCCTCTGGTTCCCAGTTTCACAGATCCTATAGCTCTTAACACAGCTGTGAAAATCCTTTTCTCAAGTGCTCTTTTCACAGCTCTGAAAAGTTTTACAGTGATGGGAAAACTCTCAGCACTGTCAATAGCCACAAATGTCCAAGTCTGTTGATTTGAAGCACATCAACAGCAGTGAATGACCGGAGGCAGTGTTAGGTTGCAGGGCTCTTCCAGAAAGTGAGATGTCATTTGGATGGGGAGGTGGATGTATTGTAAAGTCTTGTTTTCAAGGTCAAGTGCTAAAAGATCCACAGCCCTGAAGAACACGTTGTCTCTGAAATTTTCAGTCATTCAAAGTCTTTCAAATGTGGCCCACAAGAGTTGGATCTGTATTAGGAGTGTGTCACAGCTCCTGCATGTGGTGCTAAATCAACTTTTATGTGCCTAAAATATAAAGATGTGAAAACCTTCTGATTTGCTACTGGCAGAAAGTCATCTATTGGAAGCTGCTCTCTGTCCAGCAACAATTGTTTTGTCTAAAACTCCCAAAGAAACTGGTTTCTACTGAACAAAGCATTATAAGAAATGGAGACCCAAACCTATTCAGTTGCATCGTCTTGGCATTTCTGCGAGATTGTAAAAGGTGGCCAGACCAATGTTTTTAAACAAATACTTTTTTTTTTTTTTTTTTTTGGTAGTGTAGTGTTTGCTTTGTGGCTGATGCCTTGTTGCCAAGTTTCATCTTGGAACAGTTTTTATAGTTAAGCTGTAAATACTGGGAGTGGTATAAAGAGTGGAGCTGATGATGGAAATGTGCAGTGGACCATAGCTGCGCCATGCTGCCACTGCTATTGATACCTAAAATCAAAAAAGCTTTGGGCAAATCAGATAATATTGGTTTGTTCTCTGTGTGGCTGATTTTTCTTACATGCAGTGGCTTGTGTTTGGCTTGGTACCTTCGTTTGGAAGCAGTGTCAAAACCCAAAACTTATGGGGAGCGGGAGTAGTGTGGGCTGTTGTGGTTGAAGTCCTGGATTAGGGGTAGAAACCACCTAATTCTTCCCTCTGCCCGCTTTTTCAGGAGCCAGACGCTTGCTGCAGGTTCCTGGAATGTGACTGCAGCAAGGCAAGCCATGCCCAGCTTTGTGCAATGCCTGATGTTGAAAAGGCCATAGCGTTCTTTGGCATTTCTTGTCTTCAAAAACGCACGCTTGGAAATGCCAGATAACATTTGCCTGGAAGAGGAGGATGTGTTTCAGTGAAATGATAAGAGGGGAGGGGCTGCCTGAGCATGTGACGCCTCCCTCCTTAGAAATAGGGAAAATAGATGAATGCAGAAAGTGGAAAAGCATCCGTCATGCTGACAAATTTGGGCTGAGGAAACCAGCCAAATAAAGGGTGGTAGGGGAGGGGATGGGAGAGAGCCAGAGCAGGAGAGAGCGAGTGTTTAAGGCAGCAGGCTGTGCTGCTGTCACTGGGCTAGCAAATAAAAATGGAAGGGGAAAGAGTGTGGCTCGGTGGTTGTGGCTGTGACTCTTGATCTCCCTGCCCGCTTTCCCTCTCACTAGCTGTGGGATGCGTTCCCTATCTCGGTCCCACTACCGGGCTACGGGTGGCTTCCCTGGAAGGGACTGGGCAGCAGATACCCCTGGACATGCTGTGGGGGCTGCTGTGGTGTGGGGGGAACCTGGCAACAAGATGTGGGTGGGAGGAGAGTGGCTGAGGCAGGACCTGGAGTGGTTTGCTTTGCACTGGGAAAGGGTGAACCAGGAGGGATGTTGTGGGGCAGAAGACATAATTGACTTCAGTGGGAGATATAACATCTCCAGCACTGAGATACAGTGAGTTAGTGAACCCTCCTTGGAAGAGAAAATGATAGCCATACACCTTGGAGATGGAAAAGGTTGAACAAAGATTGTGTTCCCTTACTGTCTTTTCTTCGAGCTAGCTTGATCTTTCCAGAGAGAGACTCTTTAAAGGTTCTCTCCCTGTGGAGTTTGACTTCATAGATCAAGACTCTTGAGTGGAGAAATAAAGCAACCTGTCTGGCACTGCTGACTTCATGCTGAGTTACCGAGCACTGTTCTGGTCAGGCAGAAAATGCTTTGGGCACCAAATGCAGCAGCTTACTGAGAACATCACTGTGGTGGTAAAGGATGGTAAGTTAGCCTTTCTTTAGAAAAATGAGAGGAAGGCAAAGGGGATTTAAGCATAGTTACAGGTTTTTGGTTTATTAAACAGAGGTGATGAATAGCTGTTTCAGCATCAATAAGCCATGAGACATTTGATAAGAACTTGTTGAATAACTTCAGAAGTTTTTGCCCAACACAGTAAGGTCTGTTTGTGACCCATGATGTGTAGGCCTGTGACAAAGCCTCACAATTTTTCAGTTATGTGAGCTGTCTTCTTACTAAGTTGGTTGCTGAAACACACTGTAGGCAGCAAGCCAGTGTCACCTTGCCTGAATTCATCCTTTGTGTAGAAAGTGGATGCTAGTCTGTTTAAAAATTTTATTTTTGAGAGGGGGGCTTCCCAGAGATAGCTTTCCTCCTGTGCTCTGGGAAGGGAGGGAACAGCACTGGTCAGAGCTCTGTCAAGGCTTGCTCTTGGTTGCTACACTCAGTTCTGGGTCACAACTCTGCCATCTGCCTTGTTTTGCTGATGCCACCCAGCTCCTCTTAGCGAAGACCTGTAAAGATACTTATGTATTAGCCTGACCTGCACTATCTTGTTGTCTGTTGCAGCAGCAAGCATTATGGTTAGGTGGGCTCAAACTTATTTGCTGTCATGTTTGAATGGAGTTAAATGCTGCAGTGGTAAAAAAGATGCTGTTACCAGCATCCCTGCAGCCTCCTTCATTGCTGACACACAGGCTGAACTTCCCTGGTGTGTGCAGTACTCAAGTATACTCCTGGAAGCCCCAGGAGTCCCCAGCCAGTGGCTTGTAGACAACAAATTGCTTGTGGGTGTCTTCACAGTGATCTGTGGCTCTGCCAGGCCCAGGTGGAGAGGGAGAGCAAACCAAGCGGTGCTTTTATCTGTTCAAGTGTTCTTTCTTCTGGGTCAGACAAGGCTTAAGATTATTCCTTGATTGCATGAACGGGGCTCGTGTCTGGAGGGGGTGGAGAGGGGAGGAAGAAGGATGTTTAGGTCCTGATGAATCCTTCTTGAAGCTCTTGTTTATTATCATGCTCCAGAGTGGGAATGCATGACAGAAATATTCTTTCTCTTTTCCTGGGGGACTATTTCTGCCTTGTGAATTAAAGGGTACATCTTCAATCAAAAAACAGCAACAGAAACACAATTGTGAGGATGCGAGTGGTGCTTCGTATTAAGAAGGGTTAAAGGTACAGTACAGCAGTGTTACTCAACATGAAGTCTGTGAGATAACAGAGTCTGCAGATACATACCTTCCTCTAAGTGTGGGCAATCAATCTGCAAATGGAAAAAATGCAATAAATTAGTATTTCAAACTTAATTTAGTGTTTATATGGTAGCAAATGACACAAATGCAGGACCAAGATACAAGATAGCTCCTCTTCCCTCTTGCTCCCTGGAAAAGCTGGGTGATCCTTGGATTAAAAGTTGTTGAGAATGCTTTGCTTCTAAGTTACTGCTAATTGTTATCCATCTATCACCTGATTCACAGCCCACACTGGCACATTTCTGAACACTGGGCTTGAAATGGAGAGCTAAGAGAGCTGTGACTTGCCTGACTTGGCTCAATGAAGGGCTTAGCCTTTTCCTAACATGGCTATTTCTAGAGTTTGCATGACTTTGTGCAGTTGAGCTATGTTTTTCTTCTCCTGGCTTCTTTTTTATGCAAGTTTTTCTCATGTGAATTATTTTTGGTTAGATGAGATTTACAAGGAGGGGTTGACGTTGCATTTCAAGGTTTGCTTCTGCTATTGCATTGGCTTTACTGACATCATATCCCCTGGGGTCAAATCTCTGGGCTGAGAGCCAGTATTTAAAAAAGATTTTCTGTTTTTTTCAGGGTGGAGGAATACTTTGTAATTTCACCCCCTATGAGTTTACCCTCTCCCTCTTGCACTGCTCATTCATTATTTCAGATTCCACCTCTACAATATGGAAAAAAAAGGCTAGTTTAACCCTTATTGTGATACTTCATGCTTAACCATCTGTGTAGAAGGCATTGATGATACTACATGCAGCTTGATCTCATCCTGACTCATTTCTGAATTGTCGGTACATCCCTGTATGGTGTTAAGCAATCTTTGAACCTCACTGTGTCACAGCAGTATACATGAGGAGTAAATCTACTGAAGTCAGTCAAGTAATACCAGCATGAAACTGGAGTGACCAGAAAATCGTGTCTCCTTTCTTCTGGATTATGTACAGCAGAGAGGAGTAAAAGCCTCAAGTAAGCAGAGAGAATTTGGAAAGCAGCTTTTTTTATTTGCCTACCGAAGAGACTGGCCAAGTGTACTGAAAATAATTTCAGAGACCACAAGCTGATTCGAAATGGGTCCCTGGAGCTGCATAAACAGATGGTGCATTATTCATGAGCTAGCTAAGCGTTTGCCCTCCTCCAGCAGACTGGGATGTGCAAAAATGTGTCTGCTTGCTTCACCTGGTTGACTGGCCTTCTGGGAAGGAATCTACTCTTTGCAGAAGGCTGCTGATATAATTAGGCTGATTTTCACTGTGACTTAGGGGCTCTTACAGGAAGCCCATATGAATTTCACTTGTGAAGGTTACATTTGCCAGACAGTAGTCAATGGGGATCAAAAGTTTGAGGCATGCAAAAGGGAAAGACTGCCTATGAACAGGTGTACCTGTGCAATGACCATGTGGGCTCAGACACACCTCGTGCTTGTACCTCCTAGATCTCACTCGCCGAAAACTAGAACAGTAATTTTCATTATAAGCTGTAGATTGTGGCCTCATTCACTGTATTTCTGAATCATAACCTTGTAGAAAGCATACCTCACCCAGCAGGAATTTAGCAAATCCAATAACAGGCTTATGACATTGGATCTGGTGTGAGATGTTTCAGCTCAGCTGACCACAGCCTGGCCCGAGAGCAGAGGGCTGGCCCTGTTCATACCAATACCTATGATGTTCGTGTAGGAAGTGTTTGTGGAAGAACTTGGTGTTATGTGTGGCTGCTTCTTCTTGTCACAAGCCACTTGTTGTAACAAAGTGAAATAGACACAGAAACATGGACTTGAAGCAGTTGGGGTGGCCACAAAGAAGATACTGGTCAGTGGCCATTGCCTCTTCCCTCATGCTGTGTTTTTTGTTCCTGCAAACTCCACTGCTGACTCTTTCCTTGGTAGCTATCCTCTCTTCTGATATTTAATCCAGCAGCAATGTGAAAATGACATTTTCTTCCTTTCCCATCCTCCACTCCTTACTTTACCATCTAAGCACTGAGGCTACAACAGCTGTAATGTTAATGTACCATGAGCAAAACCTACTAAAAATGCTATGATCAGACAGACAGCAGATTAATGCTGTCACTTGAATGTGTTCTACCAAGTTTTATTTAGTATTATGTGTGTAGCTGTGGATATTTCAGCTGGCACAGATGTGCAATAATGTTCTTAGTCCCAAGACTGCCCTTTCTTGTAATAGTCACAGTTCATTACAAAGAAATAAGAGTGTTCAGAGAGAGCTGGCATAATCATGGCATACTGGAAGAACTGGTCATATTACATGTTCGGAATAAGCTGCTGTGAATTCATCATAAAAACAACTATTCAGGTGGGAGTTTGGCTCTGACAGACAAATTCTCTTACTGCATCATATGTTCACAGCCATTTGAGAAAGACAAAGTTGTTTAGGTCATCTAGGCAATGTCCTGCACAGAGCAGGGTGTTCCCTAGAGTGTATTTTTGTGATAGATCTAATATTAAATATTTTCCCTGGTGGGGATTCTACCACCCTCCTCAGAATTCTGTAGTTCAGATTGCTTTCTCTGCTGGAAGAGGTACATTTGTTCTCAGGCTATATTGTCTTTTCTTAATTAAATCACATTATTTCCATGTAACTCAAACTTAACACCTTACTGAGTTCTCTTCAATCCTTTTTGTCCCATTCTGCTGTTAGAGACTTCTGCATTAGTGTGTCATACCTACCTATGAGCAATTGCTGAGATTATTTCAGTTTACTAATGACTCACATAATCTTTTGAACTGCATTTGGATGTCATTAAAATGTACCAGAGGGTTAGACCACTGGGATAGAAAAGCTTGGAGTTGGATAATCTCCCAAATCAGTTTCCAATTTAAGTCATATCCAAATGGTTTAGTAAAAACAGAAAAGCTGCTTTCATGGTGCTGTGGTCACTGTCCATCTTTTGGTATGTGGTCAGAGATGGCCCATTGGAGGATCTAAAATGTTCAAAGCCTGCAAAGACGTTGTTGAACGTATCAGTGGTCACTATGGTAGATCTGGATGGATCAGGGAGAAGAAGGACAAGAAAATTGTAACGTGTTTTCTCAGACCTTTTGAACAACCGCATTGCAAAGGGGTTGTTTTCACTCTGTACCACCGCAAGCTGTCTGCAGTGTCATGTGCTTTCATGCTGCGCTATATGAAGGCAGTCTGCATGATGATGCTGGATCTGGCGTGTCTATTGATGACAACCGTGTCAAATAGGTAGACAGAAGCTGTAGTTGGTTTGGTTGTTTTTAGCTCTTTAGTGAGCAGCTCAGTCTATTTGTTGCAAGCCTGCCAGCAGCTCTTGCCATTCAAGTGGTTGATGTTCTAGCGGTATCTGAGAGCTGGTGGAGAAGGGTGATACTCAGATGCAGCCAGTTAAAAACCAGCATATACTTTACAGGAATGTTCTGTATCCTGAGACGAAGTGAAATTTTACAGCGTCAAGGTAGAACAGTCTCATGGGGGGATAGTGGCCTTTTGGGAAGCTTACTTAAATATTGGACACACTGAGAGGGCCTGTACTAAGAAACACGTGGATTTTTTTCTATGCAGGAACCCCGGGGTGGACACAACCTTTTGAATGTAGTGATCTTGTTAGTGAATGTTTTGAGGGTGGTAACAGCTGGAGTGGTTGGGGTTATGTTAAACATTAGTATGGCAGAATAATACCCATGGGATGTATAGGTGTACTCCACAGGTTGTGTCAACAAATTAAAAAAAAAAAAAAAAAAAGGAAAATTATGCTTGAGGAGCTACCCCTTGTGGGGAGAGGTTCCCTTAGAAGAGCCTTCCTTGGATGGTCTGCTGAGCTTTGTGGGAGTTTCTCCTGTCCCTGTAAGATGCTGTCAGAGATGAATCTCATAACTTAACAAAATTAGGTTACCCATCCTGTGTCAGTGACCTTAGCTGACAACTGCCTTCCTCTCAGAAGAGTGGCTGAGGGCTGAATGAGCATGGAAATCGAAATCCCAATGCTTTCAGGTATCCCTTCAGGATTGGCGCACTGATGTGAATGCTGTGGAAAAAATTGTAGCTGCTATTCAGGAGCAGGATATGAGTCTCTGGGGATGTCAGTCTCATGCTTCCTCCAGCTTTAAATTCACAGAACAGTAAAATGCAATTGTTGTATTATGAGACCCAATGTAATACATGAAGTATGCGTGGCGCATTAAAGCCATCTGGTTCATACAGAAACTCATGTATAATTCACAGTCTTTGTAAATATGTCAGCTTAATGCCTCTGTCACCTATTGGCAAGGCTCTGGTCTCCCTTGAGTTAGTCAAACCTGACAGCTTCTGAAACCAGACCCTGAATTATGTGACAAATTGTGCCGAACTCTGAACATTGCTGAATAACAACTAGTTTTGAATTCAGGAAGAAAAAATAATCCTACAATCAAAGCCATTTTTTTAACTTCATTGTCTCCTTAGTACAATTTTAAATCTTTGTCCTTGTTATGATGGAGTAACTCTTTACTTTTTCAGTAGAGCAGGGTTACATGTAGGCATGCACACCAACACCAAGCTTGGGTTGTCCTTCCCACATTACATATTGCTTCTTGATGTTGGTGGATTGCAGTTGTTAGCCATCTGATAGTTCTTCCAGACACTTATTTGTAGTTTATGATATTTTCCTTCAGATTGTAGCTTGCATGCAGCCTCCTGAATAGGAGTTACTTGCTAATATGTGACAGTGCACAGGGCACAGAAATGTGCCATGCCATAAGGCTCGGGGTGGCTTGTATGATGAGTGTCTACTTTTCGTTAACTGAACTGCCTGTATTTTCTGGACGTATTGAGCTGCACTTGTTGTTAAGCCTGTGAGAGTGCATGATCTGATATGTTTGGTGCTTGCAAGCACTCCTTTAAGTGAGAGCATTGGTCTTTTAAGTAGTCCATGGAAAGCAGCAGCTTGGTTCAGTCATGCTACTTGGAGGAAGAAAAAAATCAAGTCCCAAATATACCATAGGGAATATGAAAATAATATTAAATAACAAGACATTTTCCTCTGGCTCAGTCAGAGATGCTGTTGGGCAGTAAATTACTAAAACATGCTGTTCTGTGGGATGCTGATGTAGCCTGGGCTGGAGCCAAAAGTCTGTAGAAGTCTAAAGGAGTTGTCCAGTGAATTTAGCCTGCTTTGGACTGAGTCCTTGGATGAGATTTTCAGCAGCAGTCAACACTGCTCTACTCCATTGACCCTAACTCCAGCGGGAGTGGAGAACGCAGGGCTGAGCTTTCCTGGCCTGCTGAATTTAACAGAGTCTTTGAGTGACTTAAAAGCACTGAGGGGAGGAAAGATAATCTGTATTTTCAAGTCAGATACAGTATATATTCTCTCAAGAGCTGGTTTTACAAGTGACTTAAATTCAGTTATTGAACTCTCTTTACCACATGGCCGATGTGAATTACTTTCCTCCATGCAGATGTGCCAAACCAGAGGCAGTGAAAGGTGAGGCTGCATTGCTGAGTACAGCTTTTTGTCTGGAGCTGGGAGCCCTCTTGGGGAAATTTAATGGTTGCCTATGAGAAGGAGCTAAAGCAAGAGATTTTTAACATCTGGAAGCCTTCCCAGGGCACATCTTAAACTCTGCTCCTTTTCCTGAGCCCTGGTTTCTTCTGCTGTCTCCAGGCTGCCATTCATCACATTTTGACAAGCAGTGAAAGTTGTGTGACAGCTGTAGGGTTTCATAGTAGTTCTTTATTCTGTCTTGAATTCCTATAATTCCTCTCATTGGGAAAAAAAATAAAACGTATCTATAATGAAAACAAGAGCAAGTCTTCCTACAAATAAAACAGCACAAAAGCTGGCTACTCTTTCCCACTGAGGCTATCTGAACAAAGCAGCCTTTCCCCTATCGCCTTCAAAGCCCTTGATGTAAGGAAGGAGAGTGATTACTCAATCATTAAGGATAATGGCTATTTACTTTTGGAAACAATGGACTCGATGAACCAGAAAAAATGACCTAATTTTCAGAAGTGCGCCTTGGAGCAAACTAGCTGGGTTGGCGATGGAAGTGCACACATTATCATCATGAGGTGATAAAAAGTGACCTTTTGTTCTCAGATAAATCGCTGATAATTTTTTTTTTCTTGAGGACTGATGTGGCTCCAAGCATGGAAATGTCAAGCTAGAAAACAATACTAGCATTTAAAGTAATGACCACATAATTAAAAAATATTAAAAACCTTATGTTTAAAAGTTTTCAGGCTCACATGACAGCTTGCTAGGTTTTCCTGTGGTCACTTTGCATATGCTGAATGTATAGCTTTGCTCTGTCTGCAGTAGGATTTTACCATGCATTCATCAATATATTGAAGATGGCTCCTCCTGTTTCATAAAATCACAGAACGGTTTGGGTTGGAAAGGACCTTTGAAGATCACCTACTCCAGTCCTCCTGCCATGGGCAGGGATGTCTTTCACTAGATCAGGTTGCTCAAAGGCCCATCCAGCCTGGCCATGAACACTTCCAATGGTGGGGCATCCACATATAGATAGTTAGACCTGTCCACATGGGTTACAGTGTAGTGACAACGTACTGGGACTTGTGTTGGCAAGGATAATAGAGCGTTAGTGTGCTTATTGACGTATTCTTAAAAAATAGGGAATACTGCTGGGCTTGCTGCGTGAGCTGGGTTAAATTATAAGCTGGAGGTGGTGGTGGCATGGCAGAACTGTTCCCCTTCCTGTCTCAGTTCTCTTGACAGCCTTTCTAACCCGTGTGTCCCTAGAGCTTGGAAGATGTGTTTAGTACCTGCAGCCTAGGCTGAAAGGGTGATTGCTGGTCGGTTGTGAGCAGCTTTGGTGTTTATATGGATGTATTTATCAGGCTGCGATCTGAGATTCACTCCTCACTTCAGGATTGGGGGTAAATGGCACCACCAGCTTATATGGTGGAAGTGTTTGGCCTCTCAGAAGAGGCCCTGGCAGGGAGTGCTTATCGGAGGTGCAGTTGTGCATGGCAGAGACTTGGGGTGACAGGACCCTGCTGCTGTTTAAATGATTGCTGTGAAATAATCACAAACAGCTGCATGTGAACATAATGAAGAAATACTAAGAACAAACAATGCAATAACAAGCAGAAAAATCCCATAGAAATATCGGAACTGGAGGGGAAAAAAAAATACTTGTTTTGAGCCTGGGTCGATAACTCTGTAGGCAAGTGATTTGTCAAAAGCTTGATGTGAAAGTACCACAAAACCAAATGGTATCAGAGTAATACAGGTTTTATGTGCATTCAATAAAAGAATGTGGCAATTTAGGCTTTAAGTTTAGGCCTACTGCGTTTTATGAAACCCTGAACTTGCCTTTTGATGGCCAGTTTCTGCCTCTTGCCTGTGCATGCATTCTTCCCATGGAGATCTCCAGATGCTTTTCTTGTCCGACACACAAGCATGCTATCATTGCCTTTTGTTGGGCCTCTAATGGAGTACACAGATCCTAGCAGTGTTATAATGTGATATTTGTGATTGTTGTTTGAAGCTGAAGTCTCTGTTAGTGCCAATACTGGGCTCTGAGCTTGTGATCAGGTATTTTGGTCTTGAACTCTTTGCTTGTTAGCGGTTTTTCCATAAATGCTCAGTGGTTTTATGGATGTTTATGTGCTTGAAACTGAGGTAGAATATGAGGATATGAATCTCATTTACACTACTGTGCCTCTTCCTACTGTAAAAATGCTTTAAAATGATCATGTAGTAAGTATATTAGCACTTAAGGCTGATTTAGACTTAGGAGAATGTAGTGAAGGGGCCTTGGGGTAGGTGAAAGTTGGACTTATAATACTTAATGTCTCTGAAGGGGGTTGTTCTATTGGCATCCAATAATATGTTCTAATTTATAGGGAATCTGTTATTCAGCCAGCATTGCAAGCTTAACTCTTTCAGCTGTGTAAGCTTTTGGTAGAGGGACAGGGTCATTATTCAGTGCTTGTAGCCTGAATGAGTGAAGCTTCCCCACTTCTGCTGCTGTTTTTTCCCTCTAAGAGACACATGAGAGACTTTGGTAGAGCCCAGAAAGGTGTGGGTTTGGTTTGTTTGGTTTTTTTCAGTTCAATTTTGGATCACTTCAGCTTATCTTTCTACGGTGTATGGAATTCTGCTACACACATGCTCTCTAATGTGCTAATGAACTTCAGCAAATAAATGCTTAGTCTTTCGTGGTTAAACATAAGAATTAGATGATTAGTAAAAGTATGAATATTGGCAGTTTCATTTCACACATAGGTTCCTAATGGTCTCATGCTGAAGCAAAGAAGTGATTCTAAACTACAATATGGCTGATTTGTTTGACAAACAGAGGATTTTATAAAAGCATTAACTTTGATCTCTCTAGAAAATACAAATATGCATGTGTATGTGTATACAGAAAGGGAGAGCATCGTCCTTTAAGAATTGCATGCACTTTTGGCGTACAATTTAAACTGTTTTACTGCAAATGCTTTGTTTTACTGGCAGTGTGCAGTTATAGTGGTTGAAGGTGATTCAAGGCCTGTAGAACACAAAATATCTTCTATTTGATTAACTGATGAAGTTGGGGAAAAAACCTCCAAGCTTTCAAGCACATTTTCTTGTGGTTTTTTTTTTGTTGTTGTTGTTAATTTTTAAAATTAAGTTTTTGAGTGTTACAGGAGCCTTAAGGGGTGAGAGATATATCCTGGAACTTCATCAGACTTTCTGTTCTTTAGTTTTATTTTGCATTCTGGGCAGTGAACCATGCTAAAGCTCTTACCACTTCACTGGTGCATGCCGGAAAAGTGTAACTGAGAGCTTGTGTAGTTCTGAGCAAACAGTGCAGCAAAATTGCTTTCTGACCCCATTTGCTATTCAAGCTTTTGCCAATGCTGCGAAGTCACCTAAAAGCCTGGATTAAAAATATCTTGCACAGTCAGAGCTGGTTAATCTGTGCTTGGTTTATATGTCTGGACAAGCAAAAAGTTCTCATGGATGAGTGGTTGGGCTTTTGACATGTGTATCATCACCATGTTTTAGGACCTTCTTGTACCACAGGTTTGACTACATTTGAATGTGGTGCCATCCTTTCAACATGTGCAGAGACAAAGATGATTTCCTCTGTACTTCAGGCAGGAGAAATGGCTCTTGTATCTCAAGCATTCTGGAACACAGCAGCGGAAGGCCCAGGCATTCCAGTACAGAATGCAGGAGCACAACAGGAACAGAAGTTGGTTGAGAGTCACAGTTTTCTGCCCCGACATATCCAAATACAACAACGTCTAGTTATTGCTCTGCATGCCCTAACCTAGCCAGGTTGCCTTCAGCAACAGTGAAGTTGGAATAGCACAGGCACCAGCACATCCCCTGTAAAGTCACCAGCCATCCTTGGGTTTGTGACAGTCTGTGCCACTGTAATTTCATTGCTATTGCTGCTAGAGTAAAACTCACTTAAGTGTGTCAGTACATGCAGAAGTCAACACCTGCTTTGTGGTATAGATGTGACCTTGGAGAATGGAGGTACAGTGCCGTCACCAGAGGTGTGAGGGGCACATGAAGCATGGCTCCAGAATGTGTTACAACTGCTCATCTTTAAAATGGAGACAAAACTTAAAATAAGGTGGATTAGAGGTGGGAACCCCCATGCAGGCTTTCTTGATTATTCTCATTGAGGGTGGTGATTCCATATGGTGATATTGTATATGAGTTTGACTCAATGGGCTGAACTCCAGCTTGACTTTTATTTCTTAAGCTGTTATGAAACCTGGAGTAGTTATACTAACAGAAACAATACTGGTGCAGCCAATTAGTTCTGAAGGTGGTTTATGTCAGTGTAGTTTCTCTCTGTAAGAAGAGTGGAATAAAGCATAATACAGTTATATCTGTTTTCACAACAGATGGACTGGGGAATCTGTGAGTGCTTGGGAAAGGTTTTAAGAATTACTCCAGAGTCCAGACTAAAATTGTTTCCTATTTTTGTGGGTGGCTACTAATAAACTAAATTAGGATGCTTGTATTCTAAAATATTTATCTAACTTTAAAATTTCAGTTTGACATTCAAATAGGAAAAGCAGTGGTGTATTTTGTTCACTTGCTTCTACCTCTTGGCTCTTTTGGTACACAAGCTACTTTTATCCACAAAAAGTGAAGATGTGTGTGGCCATATGTTAAATCTGCACTGTGTTACCATGCATTATGTGGTACATATATATATAAAATTATCGTGTTACACATTACCATACCATAGCCCATATTTGGCATATGAGCAGGACTCCACTGTTCTAAGGTACTGACTGCATCAGCGCAGAGCAGAAAGCTGATTGTGTCTGAGCTTTTCATCTTGATAGAATTTAATGTATAACAGATGGGTATAGATGGTACATGGGGGAGTGCAGGGAAGACAGGGGCATAATATTTTCAAGAGCCAGATGTCAGTTCTGATGTAGGTGGCACTGAGAAGTTGACACAGAGAAAACTGGAAGAGACGAGCAGTAGTGGTAGGAAAGGTGGATGAAAGAAAGCACAAAAACGCTTGTTGGAAAATCTGATAGTTGGGTGACAGCAGATGGCTTTGTGGCGTGATCAGAAGCAGGAATCGATGCCTCAATAGTGAAGAATGATAGATAGGGTGAATGTAAGTGATTGAAAGCCTTGAAACCAGAGATAAGTTTGCAAGAATGTGTGGAGTGAGTGAGGTGATAGTGACAGGCTTGGGCTGTGATCTTTGCTGAAACCACCTGTGTGGGAGAGAACAAGCTTCTCTTTATCTCTGGACTGGGGAAAGCAATGTTGGAGTCACTGAGATGTCTGGTGCCAGATGCCTGAGAAAGGAAGAACTGTACAGATGTTAGAGGGGAGTGGGGGGGAAATGCGCGGGATGTCCTGTCTGCCCCTCTGGTTTAACACAGGCTAAAATAAGTTGCGAGTTTAAATTGCATTTTCTGTTACTAACTACTCCATGTGCAGGTAGTTCTTGGAACAACAGACTAATTTTTCTATTTAGTTTAACCCTTTTCAAATGAAACTCCAAAGAGGCATGTTTCTGGTCTGGAAGAAGAGTGTTCTCCTGCAGAGTTGAGGAAATCAGGAGAAGATAGGATGGTAAGCTTTGTCTCAGCAAGACCTTCAGCATAGTCAAAGTTTGTAGACCCAGAAGAAGTGCATATCCAAGATGACAGCTAGTGGTAGAGGGCTGAGCTGTGTTGCCCCTAGTATGAAAAGCAAGAGGAGGCAAAATTTGATGGGAAGTGAAGCGTTCCCTTTTACCACGTTGTACATGAGCTGATGGCTGCATGATGTGGATGTTCTGGTCAAAAGACGGGCCAAGAATTTACCGAGTGCTGAAAGTAAGAAGCCTATAAATAGTTGTCCATATGTGTGTCATTAGTTTGCATACAGTTGAAACCGCTGATAAAATTAGCCAGAGATAAAATGCAGAGGGGAATTAAAATTGATAGGGTATTGTATGTAACAGGACCACAGGACATGGGAGAGAGGGCATGAATAAAGCAGGAGAGACCAAGTTTGGACAGGGTCGTACAAAATTACGGCTTTTACATGTCCTGAGAGACAACCTGAACAATTGTATTAATACTATTGTAAGGTCACATTAGTGATGCTGGATGCTATTAATACTGTTACAATGTTTGTGTATTAGGGAATATAAGCAATCAATGGTTATATTCTAATCTTGGCAAACAATTGAATTAACATCATGTGTGACACTAATGAGACAAGAACTTTTTATGATGATTAATTGCTCAGTGCCAGCACTGCTGCTCATTTATGGAAGAGTGCAATGTTGCGTTTTTTGTTTTTGTTTTTAATTCTGTGAAAGATTCAACAATAACAAAAATAGGTTTGTTGTAAATTTTTTTTTCTGGCCTCCTATACTAAATATTTTGGAGAGGGGACTCAGCAACCAAACAGTGGCTAATGGGGCACTTCTGGTTCTGATTATGTTGCAGATATCTTGCAGCTAGCTGAAGTTTTTGATTGTCAAAACTTGACAAGAAAGGGGGGAATAGGAGCAAGGAAAGCTGTTTTCTGAAGGCTGAAACATATGTACCTTTGCACAATGTAAAACCTTGAACATTTTTACTGATAGCAGACTTAGGCTGAGGAAATGCAATTTTAGTGTAAAAGTCATATTTCATACTGAAGAAGTAAATAAGCAGATGTTTTGAAAAATGATTTTCAGTAAGCCTGCACCCAGTGAAAGTACAAGCTTGGCTCTATTTCTCTTTTCAAGCTCAATAGTATGGTGCTGGTGGTGTCAGTGATACTGGATCTTCATAGGGATGCTGAACAGCGTGCAGCAGCAAGACTTGTCCTGGGTTTTTCTTGTAGGCTGGGGACTATGAGGGAAGAATTGGGGGGCTGGTGTGGGGACTGTTGTGTGACAGCAGAAACGTGAGACCATTCTGGGCTGTGACGATGAACCCTTGATGCTCATGGTGTCCATGGAGAATCCAGGGCCATATGGCTCATTTAGCTGTATGTGTTCACCGAGAGCTCCTCACTGGTGTGGCAATATGAGGATTTTCTTGGTACCTGGTCTCTATTTCCCATTTGTCCTGAAGTTTAAACAATTTTCAGGGTGGTCCGTGGTGTTTTTACCCCAGCTCTTTTTGTCCTTGTTGGAAGCAAATATACCTCCTGCTGGAATGACTGAAGGGAAGAAAACAACAACAAACTCAAAACAAACCCACAAACAAATTATCCCAAACCAAACATCGCAAAATAAAAACCCACTGTCAAGGCAATATTCACTGTTTTCTGCTATCTTGTGTTCAGGCATCTCACCTGTTCCTGTAATCAATGGGAGTTTCTGCCTTTAAGAAGTGAGCGATGTAGCACTGTTTCATTACCCTGTGATTTCATTAAATATTAAACTTTCTAAGAAGTGAATAATCTGTTAGTCAAATATAAACTATGAACATGGCTTTATTCACTGTTCTGCTGTGTGCAAAGCAGGCATGAAGCTGCTGCCATTTTGATGGGATAGTCTGTGCTCTGCTTTGTCCCTGTGCTGGTAGCCAGAGTGTTATGGTACATAGTATAATCCAGTTGTTAAAGACAGATATGGGTGACTTCCAGAAACAAGGCTGGAGTAGAAACAGAGGATCATATTTAGAGATCCACATAGCACCTCAAAGTTATTGGAGGATGATCTGCACAAGGAATCTTTTCATCTTAAAAGATCCTGTATTTGCTGCTGGATTTTGCCTTGGTTTTGCAAGAGTGATCAAGATCTGTTAGGTGTATTAATAGCAAATTAGGAATGCTGATGCCAGATTACCTTACTGCTGTTCCTAATGGGCTTGGTGTAGTTCAGTGTGAGCACTGACACTTTGTGTGACATTTTGATTCTTATTTTCCTTCCTCTCTTGAACCTTTGCCATGTTCTTCCTCAGCCTGCTACGTCAAACAGACTGTTCATAGTCTTAGGACTTCTGGCTGTTTTCTCTCAGAGTACAGAGTTGTGTTCTAGTTGAATTTTTTTTGTTTTAACTTTTTTTCCTTTTAGAGGTAAAAAGAAAGGGAAGTGGCTGAATGCCATTACCTCTACTGGAGGTGTGTTCTTGTCTGAGTGAAAAGGTTTGCAGTCCTTTCAGGAAATGTTCAGGCTGAGTTCAGATGATTTGCTTCTGGGAGCTTGTTCAGCAGCTGGATCTCATCTGCCTTTGTAAACCTTACAGAAAGTACTTCTAAACAACTGATTATCGCGGAAATTCCAGACTGGTCAAGAAGCAGCAGCAATTTGCTTTGGGAAAGCAGTTATTGATCCATAAAAGCAGAATAATTGCAATGAGCAGTAATTAGTATAATCAGATTTCACTCTGCACTAACTGCACTTGCATATTTATTATACTGCAGTTGTTGGCAGTTTCCCATAGAGTTATGTCACTGGTCTACCGTTAATAATACAGTTTTAAATCCATTGATAACAAACTGGTTAAGTCTTTAAATTTCACTATCCATGCTCAGCCTTGCTTCACAGTGCTGTCGTAAGTTGGTGTAGTTAAGCTTTTGCGAAACTCTGGCAGCAATTCCCACAGGCGATGGCGGTGGCACCACGTTCCATCCCAAGATTCTCTGAGTCATGTTAAGATTCAGGAAACAACCATATAAATAGAGGTCTCCAAATAGTACCTTTACATCATCATCATGTGTTTCCAGTCGGGGGAGAAATACTTCCTCATTCCAGTGGTGATATAACTTTTCCAGACCCTCTCTAGAACTAAATATAGTCATAGAAAGTGTCTCTGTGCGTATAAACTAAAGTGGCTGAGTCATTTAAGACCTTGGAGAATCAAAGAGGATATGCTGTATTATGTTAATACATCACTGACAGTAACACAGGACTGCTTCATTGTAATTAGTAAAAAAAAAAAGGGGGGGGGTGGTGAGGTAAGCACTTGAAGTTAGTATAAGTTTGGAGGTTGGTAGTTCAGTTATACATGGACTGGACTTGCACAGATGATTCTGTCTAATCCCTAGACTTAGAAAAAGCTGCCCATCAATGGGACATCTGGGTACCTTCCACCCAGAGGAAGCTGCAGAGTCCCCAGACAGCTTTGTGGCTTTTCTGGTAACTTCCACTTTTACAAGTGGAGCTCCATGGGCAGTAGCATTCCTTTTTGAGGGGAATAGTAAGGAAGAAGAGGGATCCTCTGGGCCTGATTTCAATGACTGCTGAAAATGTGCACTCATTTTATCACTCAAAACTCCCGAAGCAACTGTGCTGGAGGCTTCCATGATAGGCTCTGAAATTCAGAATCATCCAAAATCAGTGGTTACTCCTGAAAGTGTTGACTTCTAATGTTACACTTTCCTATTAATTTAAAAGAAGACATCGGGTAGGAGTAAGTGGTGTTATAGATAGAATAAAACAAGATACTATCAAGTTTTTGGGCTCTGTACAAAAGTCAATAGCATTCATTAGATAAAAAGAACTAATGAAGGGTCATGTCAATGAGCAATTCTCCTAACACATTAGAGGAGTTCATAACACCTAACCCTTCCATTATTATAACTGTTCATTCCTGTACCTTAATTCTTCGATTGTACTGATGGTGGTGGAGTCTTGCCAGCTGTTCCTATAGTGCAGTTCAATTTCAAAAGGCAAACAATAACCACTGTATGTAGACATTGCTTCAAACTGAAGGGATGGTTCCCTTCCAATCTATATATGTAGATGTAAGGACAAATATTTGTGGGAAAAACAACTGGCAGGTCATGCTTAAGTTTTTTCAGCAAGAGCCAAATGCATTCTGCTGTTACAATTCACACTATGGTGAATTGCATTCAGTATGAATCCTTCTAATAATTCATTTGGATCTGGCAAATACTTTTTTTTTTTTAGAGCATATTTTGATTTATGAGGGTACTTCTGATTTTTTTTTTTTTTTCATTGACAGTGGGAGCTCTTTCACCAATTTCTGAAATGCTGGCTTTTCAGTACCAAAAGGTGCTGCTTGTCGAGCAGCACAAAGAAGTGCTGCCCATGCTCGCTGAGCCAAGGAAGGGAGTTGTACGCTTGCTGTCATTATGGGGAAGTTCATGGGTAGGTAAATGGTAATTTTCCAAACCAGAATTTGGCACAGTAAAATGAGTTTATTCTTCCCCTTGAACAAAACTACTGTAGAGTTGTTATCGGGCATAGTGATTTGTCCTCTCTGAGATCCAGCAGGAAACAAATTGGGGGAAAAGCAAATGCAGCAGTGTCTTTGCCTGCTGTTCCTGCTTCTTGCTTGCAGAAGCCTTGCCAGTGTTTGGTTGTTATCTAGGTGTGGAAGTGAAAATGTCCTCCTCAGTCTTCAGGTTACCCTGTCCCCAGCAATAACTGGTCTTTGCTCTGCCTGAAAAGATCTACTGTGTGTGAGGCATCAGCTTAACAGTTCAGATGCAGAGCGACTGGAAAACAAACAACAAAAGCTGCTTGGGAATTGCCAAGAAACACTCTGCTCTAGTAACTAAATGGAGGAATTAACATTAATGTTAGTGTAAATTCAGCATTGATGCATTCAATTCTGTCTCACAGGGAAGAAATGTTTATTGTTTCCTTGCTGGTGCGTTGCCCTATTATGCTTATGTCTGATCCATGTCCAGAAGGGTTTTGGGGAGGTTGCTGTTCATTTCTTCTATCTTGTTGAGCTAAATCAGGCTGTGCTTACAGCTTTTGTGTTTTAGTGTGTGGCATTCCCCCAGTACGTACCTTCTCTGTTTCCAAGACATCACTTGTAAAAGCAGACAGCATCTGGCGTGAGCTCAGGGATCACGGGTATTTAGTACTCTCATAGTTAGCCTTATTTCTTTTGGTGTGTGTTCATTCTTTGGAAGCTTTTGTAGGATGCAGGGACTGGCAGGATGTAGAACCATATGATGTGGTCAGTCCTGGATTATGCTGTCTCTTGTAAAATGTTTTAGCCTTGAATAGCAGTCATTCTCTTGCCTCCACTGGCTGTAAGGAGCAGGGAGATTTGCCACAGACCAAGTTCAGGTCAGTAATCTAAAGAAGTTTGTTATTTATTTTCGCATAGCATCCATAGACTCCTTTCAAGGCCAAAACAACTGTATTTGAAGTGTGTGTGTGTGTGTATATTTTCCTTGCTCTGAGAGCTTATGACATTATTGAGCACAAAGCGAAGCCAGGAGGAAATTGTAAGTTAAACAAAATCAGTTAAATTTTAGCACAGAAACAGGTATCTTGATGCTGGAAGAAAGAGCAGGAAACTTTCCAGCCATTCTTGTGGTGTAGTTTTATTGTTAGAACATTTTTGGGGCAGTGCATTTGCAAGAGTCTGTGAAGCAATGTAGAACTAAATTACTTATCACCTCATATACATGCAGACAATATGTGCTAAATCATCAGCAGCTATGTTGTGTCTGTATTTCCAACGAGAGCAGCCTCAGCATGAGCCCTGTGTGCTTCCAGCAAGAGACTTCTGTGAGCAAACCACAGAAAAAACACAGCTTAAAGAGCCCCTTTCTCCATGCAGCTTTTGGGGAATATCTTTTGTTTAAACACAAGGAAGGGAGTCAGTAGTGCCTGGAAGGATGCAGGCTCCCTGCTGAGATGTAAATCACTTTTGATTTTGTCTGGAAGATACATTCTGGGAACAGAAATGAGTAACTTGAGGAGCTGTGAGATGGGAAGAGTGGCAGGTGACAACTTTTACATGGTGTGAGAGGGTGCTGGCTCTCTTTGCACCCTGACAGTGCTCTGAAGGGAAGGAGAAAGGTTTTATCCTGTTACCGAAGGGGCATGATCTCTTTGGAATTGAGTCAAGTTGGTAAATACAAGTTAAAAGGCTCGCCCTTGACTGGTGTTTTTGGGTTACCAACTATTATACTTGCACTCTGTTAGCATATGGGAGCCCACTGTGAACTCAGTGTATCCTGTAAACACAGTGCAAGAAAGCAGCTCCTTTCTCAGATGGCTAACACTCTTATTTGTCGCATTCCTATGTTGTTTTTAAGATGCCTTTCTTGCTGATGTTGCTACATGAAAACCCTGCACAAGCTCTTGGGAGCCATGCTGCTAATGAATGGAGTGGCCTCAGATGCAGAAACAGCGAATGGGAGGAACAAAAAAAATTGTTTAATCTCTTTTTATCCCCCCCCTTTCATGTATACTACAGAAGGTTTCAGCTATTGATGATGATGACAGCAGTGGGTCACTGCTTCTTCAGGCAGAAGCGGTAATTTGCCACATGCTGGAATTTCTAAAAGCCCAACCTTTTGCAGCAGTCCTGCCCAGGGATGACAGCCCTCTAGTGTGGTGTGCTGGTTTGACTGAAATTTAGTTAATTTTCTTCATGCAGTTAGAGAAACCTTTCTTTTTCATAGCTGGCATGGTCATTATTTGGACTTAGTTTGAGAACAAGAGATAACACCCCAGCACAGAGTTAATATTTATAATTGCTCTGGTCTAAGAGCCAAGGACACTATGAGTGCTCTGCCCACAGATGTGAGGCATCGAGGAAGGGGGGCGTGGATGGGCCAGAGCTTGACTGACATCCAAACTGATCAATAAGAGTATTCCATCCCATTAGCGTCATGCTTCATGTGTAAGGAGAGTTGGGATCCTTTGGTCTCTCTCTTATTTTGCTTCTTAGCTTTTTTTGTTGGAGCTAGGGAAGTTCTGTTTGGGATGTTTAGTTGGGCCTTTTGCCATTTTGCAGAGGCCTCTGGGTCTTTCTGCCCTTTCTCCTTTTTTCTCTCTTTGGGATCAGCTATTTTGGACCAGGTGCTGCTGCCTGGGACTGGCTGCTTGGTGTGGATGGAGTTTGTGAGGAATTGCATTTGAGTATCTCTTATATTTCTATTTTTTATATATATATATATATACACCAGCATATATGTATATGCTAGTAGTGTATTAATATTTTGTTATTTTAGTAAACTGTGTTTATCTCAATACAAGTCTCTCCTTTCCCTTTTGATTCCCACATAGTACTGTGGGCTTCACTGAGCCCTGGGTAGCAGGGGGTGGCTATGTGCCTGGGCACCTAAGTGGGCTTGTACGCCTTGCAATGAAGCCTGCTATGGCATCTTCATCTGGCAAGTTCAAAGCCTGTGTTAAGTCTAGTTATGATGTTACGTGCTGTTTAGGCAGACCGAGAAGACTATGCCTGCACAGAATAGTGCAGCTGCAGTGATAGTGGAGAGGGGCTACAACAGTAGTAACTGGAGAGGTAGCAGAAAGTAGGATAAAACTGACTTTAGAACAACTCTGCTTGCTGCAAAGAGACCTCCTGTGAGTGTAGTTTGGAAACGCTGATGTTTCTCTGCTAGAGCAAAGTTAAAAAGCTTTTAAATGTAAATGTATGCCAAGTCTCCTCTTTTCATTTTATTCTCTTGTAATAGTTGGCTAATTTTTTTAGGGACAATACAAAGCCTTCACTCTTCAGTGAAGGTGCAATCCAAAGGAAGTCGTTGGTATTTCCCTGGTGTCCAAGGAGCTTAGGGAGCCTAAGGCACCAGTTACAGGAGATGTTATGTATTTTAACTTACTCTTCAAGGGAGTGGCCTCATTCTTGTCATCTTTGGCAGTGTGGCACCTGGGAAGGTGCAGTGGTGTGACCAAGGAGAGAGTAAATGAAAGGGACTTGCCCTTGGTTTGGGTATTGCAAGTGCCAAACTTATTGAGACATCAGTTGCTTTATTAAAAACAAAACCAAAAAACCACACCCAAACAAAAACAAACAAACAGAAAAACAAAACAAACACACACAAAAAAACCAAAGCCGAAAAATCTTACTGGCTTTGCAGATGGATTTAAGCTGGCTAAGGAGTGTTCTAGTTGTGTAGCAGGTTACAAACTTTCATAACTTCAGAGCAGGACTCTGTCCTGGTTTGGGGAATGTTCCCATGCAACAGCGTAAGGCTGTCAATTCCATTTTAAATAACTTTTTCTATTCTCAAAGCCAAAGAGGTGTTTCTTTATTCATTCTTACCGCAAGGCATGAAAACAAGTACAAGCCAGTGATCTGTGGAGATGTAAGAAGCTCAAAATTAAGAAGAATCAGAGTTTTCAAGTTTAGTAGGTCACACTCTTCTCACTGATGACTCAGAAGTCAGTCTCATCCTTTGCTGATGCTTGGGATCTCACTGGATTTCACAGTAAAGTTTGTCAGCGTGAACAAATCAGCTTCACATGAGTGTTCATATGACCAAATGACATGAGGAACTCTAGTTTTAAGATCTATTTAGTAGATAGAAAGCAAGAAGACTCAAAGGAGATTTTTTTTTCCTAATATTTGAGTTGAAGTTCACTTGACTTGGTCTTTTGCAGGCAGTTAGATTCCTGCTGGCTTGTTTCTGTGCCCCTAACAGTGTAGCAAAAGATTAGATGCAGGTGAAAGATAGCTAAAAAGAAAGAGTGAGAAGAGCCAAATTAAATTATTCTTGTCACTGATGTCAGTCATCACTAGATGGCCACTAAACATAAAGCAGTTCCTTTACAGGCTATAAAATGTTAGTGCATATACAAAAGCTTTGCAAGCCAGGTAATTATTACAACAGAAAAACATCAGTGATGATCAGTCAGCAAGGGAACTGTTCTTCCATGTCCTATGGCATCTGTTGAGGTCCCTTCTCAATGTCCTTCTGTTCTTATTGTTCAGAGCATGTGAGCTCTATGCCTGGCAGGCATGTTTGTAATTAATGTTTCCAGCATCATCCTGATGCTGGTTGCTGTGCCACGAAGAACATGTGTTCCCATGAAGTCGGGCTGTCATGAGGACCGCTCAAGGGTAGCGCTGAACTTTCAGGCTACTGCATTATAAGCCGGTCTCTGTGCAGAATAATAAAAGCAAGCCTTGGTGGAGAAGTGGGTGAACTGAGATTTTTAAGATTAAAAACAGGCTTGAAGAGGGAAGGGCATCAGCCTGTCAGGGGTACTCATAAAGGGAGTTCAGCAGGATTCTTAGTGCTGTGAAAGTGAAATAACTACAAATATATGCTTGTATAAAAGAGTGCTCATCTGCCAGGGAATTCACTCCCCTGGGACACAGTAAACAGAGAAAACGTTCTTAGCCTTATTCTTCATTATGTCTCATTAATATTGGCTGCAGCCTTTTTTTTTTGGATGCCTATTACTGAAGACTTATAGAACACCTGCTGCTGCAAGTGAGCAGTCAGCAATCGGGCATAAAAAGATAAATGCCTAACTGAGACATGACAACACTTGTGTCTGGCCCTGGATTCTTCTCCAGCATTGCCCAGAGGATGTGCTGATCAGGGAGGGTGGCCCCTGTCTGCAGCCCGCTCCCCTGCGCTCTCCTGCATCTACCTCTCTTGTACTGGGGATGTTAGGAGGAGCATCCTTGTCTGTTCCTTGTACTGTTTGTTTATTGACCTGTTGTCCTTGGATTTGTTTAATCCCTTTTTGAGCCTGCTGATACTGTCTGCTTGTGGCAGACATTACAGGTCATCACTGTGGCAACAAATTCTAGAAATTCACTGCTGTCTCAGCAGAAATGTACCATCTTTTATTAATTTTAAATTATTTCCTGCTAGTTTTGGTGAATACCTCCCACATCTAATAATACTGAACTGAGTGAAAAAACAGTTCTGTGAGTACCTTATCCACTATCTTCATAATTTTGTAAGTCTTGATCATATCTCTGTCAGACTTTTGCTTTTTAAGCTGGAGACCCCCAGCCTTTTCAATCCATTTTGGTAAAGGATCTCCTCTGTCCCCTTAATCATTGCAGTTGCCTCTCTGTGTACATGTTTCCACCTTATCTTTCTTTAAATGCAGAAACTAGAGATGGCCTTAGTACTTGGAAGGCCTGTAGGCTTGTGGAGATTGAACTTGAAGATGGAACCAAAGCCCTGAAGAATTTCCTGCACCAGAGGACCATCATGGTTGCCAGTTAGAATATTCACTGGGCACAGAGATGGAAATATGTTTGTAAAACACTGAAATAATAACAGCAGTTTGTAATGTACTTGATATTTTGTACTGTAAATAGTAATGTCACATTACGGAAAAACAGAGATAGGGCGGGTCGAAATAACACAGCACTACCTCACACTTTGTGAATAAAATGGTTTAACACATGGTCCCAACCCTGCCAGCACTTCCAGCTGTAGTGTTGCCAAGAGCAATCACATGAATTTGCAGCGACTGTTCACGAAAGCAATCAGCATCCTTGCCTTGGAAACCCCTGATGCTTAGGTGTGTGCATACATGTGTGCATATAGAGGTACTTTGTTGTTTGTTTTTTTTTTTTAAGCCTTGTATTTTGCTGATATAAATATCAGTGCCTTAAAATGGTAGAGTGAAGGCTGGGTGTAATTGTGTGGAAAGACTGAATTTCCTTTTCGTGTACAAAATATACAGATAGACTGAGATATTGTTTTATTTAGGTGAAGATTAGGAATGGATCTGAAGGGTCCCTGAACTTTGACCACAGGGGTAAGGATTTTTAAATCTCATGATCTGGTTTTTAGCGAGAATTATTTTTTGCCAAGCTTCGTTGTGCCATTGTTCCCTGCAGATGAAGAGTTAACTCTGAAGGGGTGACTTTGTCTATTAAGGACTATCACTTTTTGGCATTGCCCACTGGAACAGTGAGGGAATATCCCAAGTTCTTGCTGCGTGATCAGCTTTGTGTGAATTTTAACTCCCACATCCTCTGTTTGCATGCTTTGAAGCTGGATAGTTGGGTCTTGGTTTTGGTAGATGTTTGTTTGTTTGTTTTTAAAGCCTTAGAGACCACTATTCTTGCCAGAGATCAGCAGTGAGGTTTTGCCCTACTGACCTGTGCTCCAAGGATATCCATGTTTTTTACTGGAAGCTATAAATGAGTGTATCAAGTTTGATTTACTGATTGGCAAGGAGAAAATTGAAAGAAGTGTTATGTGTGAAAGGCATCACAGTACTTGTTGGCATCTTCAGTCCTTTATGTGTACAGAGAAGTGACAGTATACATCAATATTTAGTTTGAATTTCAACATTTTCTATCAAGGTAACAGGATAAGTAATTTACAGTCAACATTTTGTCCATTAAACTTCGTCTTATTAATCTGATTTCCAGTGTTTTATGAAGAGCAACACATTTTCTAGGATAAATATAGTCTACTTTGGCACCTCTTTCATTCATTTTTCTGCCTTTTCCCTCTTCATTATGAATGATAATCCATCCAAGAAGCTGCAGTGGCTTTACTGTGCAGCTGCACTCCACATATAAGCAGTTTGGCTGCTTTCCCAAAATGGCACATTTCAACTATGACTGTCATAAAAGCTGCTACCAAGGATTCTAACCATACTGATAGACTTGTGTTTGGACCGGCTTCATTATATTTTTAAGTCAGGGCATAGTCAAGAATATTCCTGGCCCCTAGCTACACAGTACAGTAACACTCTTAAATTTCATCTCATGGGACATCAGCTGTCACTTTTGAGTCATTGAGAAATGAGTCTGATATCTACCCAGTCCTTGGTGAAACATTTGCTCATAGGACCATCTGCCCCTTTAATAGAGTTGTCGTTTCAGTATCGCTTCCATTTCTGCAGCAGCTGCCCATTGATAATAAGTCAGACGTGGGGATGTCACAGAGGAGAACAGCAGAGCCTGACTGCAGTCCCGTCCTTTCCCTCAGCTTGCTCTGCCAGCACATCATCTCCCCAATTAATGAAATCCTCCTTGTTCTCTCTGCCTGATCCACCCTTCAGATTTCTTATTGGACTGTCCCCAGCCAGAGAGGCAAGTCATGCGGTAGCTCAGACCAATGCCTTTTTCATGGCCTCCACTTATAGGGAGCATCTTTCTGTGCCTGCTGAGATGTGGCTTTTAGCTTGGCTTGGCTAACTCAGATTAAAACATTGGCTAAGATACAAGAATTTAATGTTTCACATGGATTAGCATTTCTAAGTTCTCTTTTTAGGCTTGAGCTTGAACTGATAATCTCTGTTTATTATTAGACTTGCCAGACATTTGCCTTTCAGCTGTCAAAGTGAGCATCCTACAGAACCACTGCAAATCTGAGCTGTCCTGTTTGTGGCACCCCAAAAATACTGAGCCACTCAGTGACTCCCACAAGGCGCGAGGGATTGGTGCTAATGCTGTGTGCTTTGGGATGTAGGCATCTTGTAGGCTGGTTAGCCTGACTGAAAAACTTGCTTTTATGAAAACAGCATCAGTGTGGGTGACTTTCAACCATGCTTCTCTTACAGATGTCTTCTGGTACCAGGCACAAATGTGCCAGATAGGTGTTATGAAATAATGTGGCATCTTTCTAATAGTTTTGCCCATTAGCTTGAGATTTGGGAGATGCAAATTAACTTTTCTGTTCTGCTATTGATTTTCTGTATCCTTTGTAGTGTCTTGATTAACTTTAGACAATATATTTTTAGGCATCTGTTCTAAAAGTTATATATCTAGTCTTGACTGGTTACTAAGGCTTTTCGTATATGGTGGAAAGATGGGCACCATCCTAAAATGTGTGCCTAAATTAGATAAGGTAAATAGCTTCCTGGTGGTGTGTATTTCTGTTGAGTCCAGGGGAATTCTGGATTGTAAGTTTAGACTAGACGCTTAACTTTGTGATGGCAGAAAAGAGAAGTGAACCCAGGTCTTGTAGTCTCTCTGTGCCTCTTTTCATGAGCTGTACAAATCGTTAATGATTATCTACTATTCCACAGGATGTTGTGGTTGGTATTGATGAAAGTGCACAGAGATTTTTATAAGTAACTAAGTTATGCAGAAGGAAACCTGCCCCTGTGTAGGCAGCGGTGACCCAGATGAAATGACAGTGGCTTCTTTTGAGTGGGAAATAAAAAGAGAACCATTATTCTCTTCCCAAACAGCTAGCTTTATGATTTATAAAGTCAAGAGCATAAGCAGCTTTTGTAGCTATCTTGACTCCATTTTCTGCTTCCCTACAGTTAGTCTTTCACAGATTTCTGTATGTGTACCATTTGATCACAGACCCTGTGCCTTCACCCAAGTTTGGTGAGTAAATGAATGTGCCTTTTTTCCCCCCGCTCCCTTCTGTAGTTCTTCTCCTTCTCTGATTTGAGTGCTGTCTTTGAGGACCAAGAGGATAAATTAAAACAGGATGGTCTCTTCTTTGAGTGATTTAGGTGCAGATGGACTGTAGCTACCATTTCCTTTGATTTCTCAGGTTTTTTTCTGTTCTGCCCTGCAGTTGCATGGAAGGCTCTAAGGAGCTCTGTGCACATTGTTGAGTTGCTTTGCCCAGGACTTCTGGCTGCTCTTTTGGTCTTTGGGTCATCTTCCAGGTAGAAGGAAGGCAGCAACTTCTTTTATGGTTGGAGCACATGCTGTCCGTAAATAGAATAGATTGTTAGGCATAGGTGCTTCATGGAATCATGGAACTGTTTCAGTTGGAAAAGATCTTTAAGACCATCAAGTCCATTAACCTAGCATTGTCAAGTCACTGCTAAACCATGTCCTTAAGAAACTCATCTATATGTCATTGAAATGCCTCCAGGGATGGTGACTCCACCACTTTCCTGGGCAGCCTGTTCCAATGCCTGACAGCCCTTCCTGTGAAGAAATTTTTCCTGATATCCAATCTAAACCTCCCCTGATGCAACTTGATGCCATTTCTTCTCATCCTGTCACTTGCTACTTGGGAGAAGAGACCAACACCCTCCATGCTACACCTCCTTTCAGGTAGTTGCAGGCAGGTCTCCCCTTAGCCTCCTTTTCTCCAGGCTAAACAGCTCCAGTTCCCTCAGCTGCTCCTCATCAGACTTGTGCTCCAGGCCCCTCACCAGCTTTGTTGCCCTTCTCTGAACTCTCTCCAGCACCTCAATGTCTTTCTTATAGTGAGGGGCCCAAAACTGAACACAGGATTTGAGGTGTGGCCTCACCAGCCCAAGTACAGGCACGCATCCTGCCCTTTTGGGATTGTAATAACCCTTCTTGAGAGGGGATATCTCACCCACATCTTCTGGTGTTTTGTGAAAAAGACACAGGTGCCTTTCTGTCTTTGGGAAGTATGTTGAAGTTCATTGGGCCCAACTGTCAGGGAGCTGGTTATCTCCTTGTCATATCTGGCTATGTGAGCAGAGAGCAAGTTGCTGTGCAGGACCCTGTGTGCTTGGTGCATCCTGCACAGTGGTGAGGGTTGTGGAGCTCTAGAGCTTCGCCTTTAGTCTTATTCAGCCCAGAGAGGTAGTGATGAAGACATACCACCGGGTGGTTTTGCTCAGTGCCCACCACTGAAAGGAATGTGAAGGCATTACAGCATCACCTCATGGGTTTTGGCTGTGTGTTTCATGCCATTTGACAACCTGGAAAGACTTAAAGGAAGTTGCAGTAGGTGATGCCTCATGTGCCAGGTAAGACGAGCTTAGTCACAAAGTGCTGGTTTTTTTCCTTCTAGATAAGATTCATGTTGGTTTAGCAGAAACTGACCCACCAGAGCTGGATGCTATATTCACTTGCACCTCTGAGTCTGTTTGAAAACAATTTCACTGGTCTGAAGAAAGAATCTGTTTCTTTTAGTGTGAGATGCAGTGTAAAATTATGAGTGTGCTTTTGCTTGCCCCATCCTGTTCTACTTTCCTCACAAAAAATGTTTTGTTAGCAACTTCCTGGTTGATTGTAAAAGCCTCAGACTTGTGTATTTGCACAGCTCTAACCCCAGCAAGACATGCCTTGTGGGTAATAGGGACTGCTGGAAACATTTTCCCACTCCTTTGTGTCTGTGCTTGTTGAGGAAACTGGGAAATGAAAGCTTCTAGTGCTTTTCCAAGAAACCTGCTAGGTTGGCTTTCAGTTGTGATACAAATGTCACTTCCCACCAGGCAGTTTGCACGTTGTGCTGTCCTTGATCCCTGTAGCAGTACTGCCTTCCTCACTATGAACAGGAGATGTGACACTTGTTTACTCTGAAGTGCGTTCCTGGTGGCACATCTCTACCGCGTCCTACGTGACGAGAAGGGAAAGTGTATTCTCTTCTAGGTGTGCGCTGTACTTGCACCATAAGAGCTCCCTTTGAACACACTGACAGATGTTATGGCACTGGCACAGCCGGGGTTGCTTTGAAGCTGGCTGTAGTGCTTATGAGACCTTCCCCAGGTGTCTTATCATTGCATGTTTTGCACTTCATCTTCCTCTGCACAAACTGCAAAACAAAAGCCCATGGCACACAAGGTTAGTTGGCAATCTGCTGTGTGCTGAAGAAAGCCTTGTGTTTAACTCATTCCCCTTTGTATCTCATTTGCAGACACAGACTGACGTTTGCTATTAAGGGACACATTTAAACTCCTTTATTCATTAAAGTTGTAGGTTATGACCTGGGCTGGTCTTAAACAGTGTACTTGTACCAGTTATTGCTTATCTGTTTCACTCTATTTTGTTATAATAGTCCTGGGTCCTTCTTTATCTGGGGCAGGGAACTGGTGAATGTGGACTCTGAGCCCTGAGATTTCATCCCGTTTCTCTCTCTGAACGCTCACAGGATCTTGTGTCTTGGCATCTGACCACAGATGGAAATCCTGTGTGGCCCACCATGACCTGGTGACTGCATAAATCAACTCTAGAGTTTGGCTCCCGATTGTCATATTTTTGTTTTATTGTTTATTGTATTCATAAAGCAGTGATGTATAAGGAGACAAGACTTTCTGAAAGAGGATGTAGGTCAAGCTGAAAAAATTTGCTATTAAATGTCATTGATTTTTGTTTTATATAACTGAGACTTTTTTGAAACCCTTCTTTAAATATTTAGTGACATTTTTTCCTCTTTAACTCAAGGGTCAGTGTCTTGTATTGGCTGATTCTGTGGGCTCTCTTGCCAGCATACAGAGGTCACCAATTGTTTCTTTCCATCCTACCAGGCTTGGCTTTTTACCATGTCTGTAAAGTGTTTTGAGTATTGTATCCAGATGGTGGTCCAGCCTCCCGCAGCTAGATGCTGCTTACTGACTTCCTCTAACAAGCTTTTCTTTGCTGGCTGGGATGCTCTTAAGCCATTCTTGTGTTTCTCAGGGTGGGTCAGGGAAAGGCCGTGTGCTAGTATAGTTTTCTGTTTCCCACTTACATAGGTTGTCTCTTCTCGGCACCTTGTGTATGGACTGGCACCTTTGCAGTCTGAATCTAAATCCCTACACCACCAGGAACAACTGCATTTTGTAGATGAGAGCGTAACGTCAGTTCCCACCTCCTTCTTTCTTTTTGTGCTGAGATGTCCACGTTATCATCATGGCACATCGTGTTTTTAATACATTTTACCTGCAAAGGTAAAGGCATGCGTGACAGAACAGTCTTAGCTTTTAAGTCATGGGCAGTTTTGATATATCCTTGAGCTGGATTAAGACAGTTCTGTGAAAAGCAGAACTAATGAAACCTCATTTTCACTTTATTTTTTTCCCAATGTGGAATTATTGAACCTGTAAAAAAAAAGTCATCAGGAGTCAGATGGTCAAACATTGGCCTACAAACATGTGCAAAGTGTGATCCTGTGAGCTTTGTTTCCTTATGAAATTGGCCTAAGATGATTCTGTTGCCAGTCCCACCATACTCTGTCTTAGGAAAAAAAAATACAGATAATTGAACCTCTGAAGTTTTCTCATGGTCAAGCTAATTTGCAGGTTGTTAGAAAGCTGTTAAGAAAATGGAAGATTTATCTCCTCTCCTGTGCTATTCTGTTAGTTTCTTTAGTATCTGATTCATAACTTCACTTGCTAAACTTTAAGGATTTGAATGACTAAAACTTTACTATAAAATCTGGCATAAAACTGAATAATAAAAACAAATATTTTATCCCACATGTTTTCAATAGGATTTGTAAATCAAAACCAAAGCTTAGAACAAAAAAACTCCACAACTCAAACAACCTCCCCTAACAAAACAAACAACAAAGTAAATGCCAACCAAAACAAACAAACAAAAAACCCAACACAACCAAAACAAACAAAACAAAACCATAAAGTTCACTTCAAGTTGAAATAATTTCTAGGATGGAGTGTTGCAGTTGTGGACGCATGCAGGCACAGGTTCAAGATGCTACATCCTGTCCCCAGTTGCAACTATAGAGGGGGAATACAGATGCTGTGATGGAGCTGCCAACTTCACTGATCCTGATGCTCCAATGTGAAAAGTGGCCCAGTGTAATGACTTAAATAAGAGATCTGGCTTTCATATGGCTAAAATGTGTCAAGAAAGCCCAGCATTATATCAGTGATATTTAATTGTATGCCATGATAGGATCTTGCTTCTGAGACAAGCTGGTGTTTGATGAAGCATTTTCTCATGGTGGGCAGAGCACACCTAGGTGTTCCTCAGGGGTCCCTGCCCATGTACTTCTCATCTGGGCCTTCCAGAAGAATTGAGGTGGTAGACACTGCGGTCTTTCTGTGCTCTGCTTATGAATGTGGTGGAAAAGCTTTGTCCCCTTTCCACACCCACCTATGTTTGTATGCATCGAAGTGGTGAATGAAGGCTTTAGCCCATCTTGACTGGTTGCACAGAAGCCATGCACAGCCAAAGTTCATGTTTGTATGCATCAGATTTATCCTTGTCACTATGTTTTGATTCCACTGTGAAGTGACAGTGGAGAGGGGCAAATGGGGACAGGCAGTTCTTGCAAAGGGAAGCAAAGAGAAGAAGCTGTGGGTGATTTTGTGTGGAAAATTAAATTAAGCCCTAGTGAGGCAATTGGAGCAGTGTCTTGGCCAAGGAGGAGAGAACTGGCCCCTCCTGCTCCCTGCGACGCTGGGACTCATTTCTTCCTCAAGGACATTTTGAGTGTTATACAGAGGTGCCCTTCCTTGTGAGCTTCAGTGGAAATGTCAAATAAGTTGCAGTGGTTTGTGATAAATGAACAGCTGCAGACAAGATAAGGGCTGCCCAGTCTCACTTTCCTAAAACTGCCCTGTCCTATTGAAATGTTTTATAGGGAGACAGAGCACAGTGCTGAAGACAGGACTTAATTGCATAATTCCTTTGGGGGAAATAAAAAATGCTTTCAGTGCAGATCCCGTCCCCTAAAGGGACTGCAGATTAATGGCTGAGAAGCCTTAACTGAACTCAATGCGTGGGAAGTTGTCTCAGGTCATTCATGGAGACAGTCAAAGTCATTTCAGTTTTAAATGGACAGGGTATTCCTCTTCCTTTCATAACCAGCACTGAGGGTTCCTACGCTTGCAGACTGGCTGTGGGGTTGTGTTGGTGCTTTGCAGCTAACACAGATGTCTGGCACTTGGACTCAAGCTGCAGCATTAGTCTGTGTGGAAACATTCCTGCAGCAAAGCCATGCCGGGCTGCTTGTGTCTCACACACTGACCTGACCACCCTTTTGTGACAAGGCTGTAACCCACCGTCAAGGTCTTTTTAAGCCAGTTCTGGCAACTGAGGGAGAAGCTGTGTGTCCTGTGGAGGTGCTTCAGGGACCAGTGGTGAAGGGCCATCTGATGCCTTTGCTATTCTGGCTCAGGGTAATGTGGAGTTGAGCCTCTAACCGCTGTCACCAGCTGTGTGTCCCACCACACATTTCCACACTTAAGTGAAAAGGTTTTCTTGATGGAAGGTGGAGAGGGCTGGGATTAAAACTCCTTACAGTATGCAACAGAAGTACCTATAGCTGGCCCCTTGGGTAATCCAGAAGGATGCTCTGCTCTGTCAAGTTTTGACATTTTCCTAGGAGTTTAGTGGAGCGCGCTCAATTACCACCTGTTAGGTACCTGGGCAAGAGGCTTTTCATGTTGTACTTCTGGGAAGCACAAATGCAGTGCTGCCATCTGTGCACGAGGGCATCTCCGTGTAAAGCTCATCAGGGCAAGCAGGACACAGTTCTTGCAGAGATATCATAACTCTAGTCAATTAAAAAATGATTTTTTTGATAAGTGCATTTGGGATATTTTGAAGCAGGACCCACCAGTGCTGTGTGGTATATTCACTGTGGAGAAGGCAGTGACTTTTTTCTTGGGTATTATTTGGGCTGTAGGGAATAAACTGGTTAGATCTAGCAAGTAGAAAAGAAACTTGAAAGCAACTGCATTTTCATATGATTAGATGGGGAGAACTGAACAGCAGAGCTCTGCACTCTTGGTTTCTGCAGTCATCCTTAGTTGTCTAAGTGGGGTGGGTCTCCTCCATAATCCCAGTACTTGGCAGAGTGGCATAAAACAAGTCAGTAAAAATCATATAACTTTGAAATTTTGCTAAGCTAAAGTAGCAACAATGTGACTCTTCACATATGTGCATAGGAGTAGTCATTAATCAGACTGTCCATGAGGCTCATTTGTTTCCTCCTAGGAAAAGCTGCTTTTGCACTAATTATTGTGTCTATAGGAGAGCTGGAGATGCGCTGCTCTGTCCTTGTCACTGGGAAAGGATGTGCTGGAAAGCCAAGCCTGTAGTGGATACTTGCTGTGAATGACTGGTCTTGCTTGCTTTCTTTTAGCTTTTTCTAGTGATTAGTGAAATTGCTAGAGGATTTTTGGAAGCAAAAAATCCTGCCTAAATTACAGATGGTATTATAATAAACTTTTCCTTTCCTCCAGTAGATCCTTTCTTAATTTTCTACATTCTATGTAATATTGTCACCTTTTTCCTGGCTTTGTACAATAATGCCAGAAGTCAAAGCACCAACTTGTTTCTTGCCTTCTTCCCTTCTCTGAAACTCATATTTCATTGCCTACCTTCACATTTTCCTGGGCAACTGACTCAAGTAGGGACCAGATGTAGATGAATGAAGATATGTTGCAGCCTGATATTTTCATCTGGATGTGTTCATTGCTTGTTGTCTCGAAGGGTTATTTGCCTGGCAATGAAAACTCTTCACTAATGCAGCGAATGTGCACACCGGCAATGTTTGCTTTCTGTAAATGAAGGGATACATTAGAGTCTTTTTCTGAAATAGCTTATCTCTTGCTCTTCTACTTCTGGAATTGGCATCACTTCCCCTCAGCAGAATATTGTGATCAGGTTTCTGTGTTTTATCGATTCTTGCTGTGGAAGGGACAATTTTTAGATGAGCCAAACCAATGATGACAACAACAGAAGCCCTGGACCATGGAGTTGGAGAACAAAGCATTCTCTGTGGACTTAGGAGGGCCAGTTTTGTTGAGAACAAACAACATTTTTTTTCCAGAGGATAGCCCAACTGGATGTGACTCAGAGGGGAACCATCCAAATTTCTGAGAAGCCCAGCTTCTTTTTGGTGTCAGAGAGCCAACTGAAACCTGCTGTATTGTAAAAAATCCTGGCATCAGCATAGGCGTCTGCTTTGTTCTACCTCAAGTATTGCAGTGTTAAAAATAATTTTATTAAAGGGAAGCCACACCTATAACGTAACAGTAAAGGTTTGTCCAAGCTAAATAAATTTGCACTGCTGTGATGACATCCTATAGAAATGGAAAACTCCTCTCTTAAATGTGCTGCTGTAGTGCAAAACAGAGCTCACAGTAGAGGTTCCGTTCCAGCACGTTGCCACATTTTATGTTCTGTCAGGTTTCAAGGACAAATACTAGCTGCATGGTTTAGAAAAAGCATTTTTGAAACTAAACACACTTGCAGTGAACAAAAACTCACTCAAGGCATCTAAATATCCAGGCAGGATACAAAATACATGCAGTATTTTTGCAGCACATGTAAGAAATCCCTAAAGATCAAGCAGCCTCTTTGTCTCCCGGTACTTTGAGCTTCTGGACATGTGAGCAGCTTGCTACAGCCTCTGCTGTGGCACCCCCCGAAACCTGAATGCAGGATAGTTCTCTGTTCAGATCCATCAAGTCACGTCATGTCAACATAGCAGCACGGACAACACAAGCAGCGCTCAATATAGATAGTGCTGTGCAAAGATAGTGCTGTGTATTTTCCTGTGGCAAAGGATCATCTGTCTACTGTATCTGGCCTTGCCCATATGTTCTCTGATCATGTTTAAGAAAATGGAGACATATGTGCAGATACTTACACCAAGAAGGGGAGGGAAGAAACACGTATACATACATACTGTTTTGGGTTGAGGTACCCTTGGCAGGTCAGGGTGTATTCAGTAAAATAGCTCAGGTGGTCCTCATAATGGAAAATTAACTTTGACTTGTTTGGGTGCTTCCCTTGACTTATACCTCAGGGGCAAATCCAGCTATTGTAATGTCCCAGATAGAAAGGCATAGGTTTGTGTGGCAATGCAGTGTTTGGTACAAGGTACTTACTGCTGCAACAGGAACATCTCTTCAGTGCATGCTACTGCTTTTAAAAAGCTTGCTCGTAAGCTGATAAGCCTGGGAAACCAAAAGGCTCATGGTCAGGACACCGATGTGGTGCAGGGCACAGCAGCGTGAGCATTCAGCAGGTGCCTGGAGCCGGCTGCTGGGCTCTGCTTTTGTACCAGCTGCCCTGCTGGGAGGGCCCTGAGAGGTGTCCCTGGTCTTGTTAAGTGCAGTTTTGACGGTGGTGCTGTGTGGGTAGCACCTGGAGGCAGGGTGAGCCTCTTGGTGGGCATAATGATGTGCAGTTGGCCATTACTGAGCCAGATTTGGGCTTGGAGAGTAACACATTATTGCAGCGGTTTCCCTGAGCAGCTGAGTGCCCTTCAATGCTGCGTTTGGGCTAGGCTTAACCAGTTGTTTTGGCATCTTCCTCTTGGTGCACTGAGGCACAGGGGTGAGCTGCTGCTGGCCCACAGAGAAATCGGCCTCTACTGTGTTCGGCCCACTGTTTGTGTCTAGCTAGGTGGGGTAAATATTAATACTTAGCTGGAAACAGAAGAATAAAAGGTGCATTGCAAATTATCTCTTGCACCCAGTGCTTAGCCCTCTGGAGGGCTTGCACAACTGACTGGCATTTCTCCACACAGGCCTGCTGCTGCTGATGGGTGTAAACACAGCCAGGTGCTGTTTCTGCTGCATTTTTAGGCAGTTTTCATTTTGGGACCTCATCCACTTCTCTCTACGTGCTGGTGTGCAGGACAATAGCCAGGGATGGATCTAGCATAAGGCTGGTATTATATTTACCTCTGACTGCGTGGAGTTTTGCCATACACAAAGTCTCTGGGAAATCTCTGCCATTAGGCAGTGAGACCAGCACTCCTACCACTGAGGCCTTGTCTTTCACTTCCAGCTACATGGCCATTGCTCTTAACACAGAAAGCTGAGATATTCCAACAATCTGCTAAGTGCAGATAGGGCTTTTTTTAAAGAAACGCAGAAATGATGGCAGAATCGGATGGAAAAGCTGAAAGGATGGCGTCATTCCTGCAGGTGCAGAAAGTTTACTAGGGGAAGAAGACATTAGATACGATTGCTGCTTTTGCCACTTTCACAGTATCTGTACCAGGAGAAGTCACCTAACTTCTTGACTCCTCTTTCATCTGGCTTTGCAATGAGAGGATAGTACCTGCTCGGCTCTGTCTGAGATCTGTGGGTGAACAGTCATCTGCCACCAACCCATTGGCTGCTTTCAATAATACTGCCACTACTTGTTGGTCTCCTAATTCCTGCAGAGGGGTAATCCAGCTCCCAGTTTCTTCTATGGCAGGTGCAGGTACAAACTTGGAGCTAAGTTGGAAGTAGGTGACCCCACTGAAGGGTCAAAAATTCCAGCTCTGACACACCATAGGGAGCCTTCTGTTTGACATAGGGGGATTCCCAGTTAGAGTTTAAATAGGCTGGAGTTGTAAATGGAAGGGGGAAGTAGTAAGAGAGTGGTTTTAATAAAATGACTCCATTCCTAAGCAGAAACATATATATGAATTTTAAATCAGCCCCTTGACACACATGACCCAAATGGCACTCTTGTGTCACTGGCCAAGAGGGCTCCACTCTGATGGCTCAACAAGCTTGTACTCCTTGGCTGGAGTGCAGAGCAAAGTTCTCCTCTAAATCCACCCTCACACAGTAAACTTCATCCAGACTGAAGCACATCCCAGATAATACAGACCTCCCAAGGAACTGTCTGTCTGATCTGCATGTAGATTAGTCCTGGTGGAAGATGCGGTATGTGATGTTTTACATACAGAGTTGCAGTGGTGTGGCTTCTAGTGTGGCTGCTTATGCTGGAATAAAGATGACCTACAGAAATGAACCAAATCACTATAAAGTACTTTATTATCAGTAAAACCATATGTGTGCTTGGAGTAGTGAGGGGGATGATTTGTTTTTTAATGCATCATTATAAAATAATAATGAATCAGGCACAGACATGGCCTGAAAAAACGAAGAATCCCAGGCTAGTTTTCCATTTGTACTTACTGAAGTGTCTTTTGAGTTATTAAAACCCTGGGCTATATTAAATTATTTTAAAGATACAAGCTTGTTGTTATGAAGCCACTTGAGATATTGTACAATGTGACTGCAGAGCTATGCAAATTGGAATTATTTCCATTTGACATAGTCACTGTAATTATTGAAAGCTTTTTTCCAAATTTATTTTTTACGGCTGCTGCAGTTAATTCACAATCTCCTTTTAACATTGGCAATCATAATTATTTGCCCAGAGCAAATCCTTGCTAACAAAAATCCCGTTTTCTTTAGCCTGCAGCTTTTATTTTTATTTCATGATGTTAATCAGAGGAACCAGCCCTGGCCTCTGAGTATCCAACAGGGTAGAAAAACACTGCAGTCAGAAAAAGAAATGCAATTAATTAGCCTAAGCTTTTTTTCCTAGCATCTCAACCCTGGGCCTCCCGAGTTGCTGTATTTGAGTGGAGAGGTGCTCTGTGAGATCAATCAGAGTTAGCATCTCAATAGGACTTACAGTGAAAACTGCCTCTGCCCACTGTGAGATTTCTCCTCTTGAGTTCTTGCTCATTCTTCTGTTGGGGCTGCAGGTAGAAAGGAACATGTATTTGGGGAAAACAGTGTTATTAGGTTGAAAAAATATTTCTATAGCTGTTTTGCATAGGAATCTGAGCCAAATCTGTGACTGAAAAATGCAGTACTTGAAGGGCTTTAAGCTTCTAGCTGCATATTATCATTCAGAAATAAAACCATTCTTATTCACTTGAAAATGCCTCATGCTTTCTATCCTCCTTTTCCTTGGAGATCAGTGTGTTATGCAGCTTCTGAAAGCAAATGTAAGCGCAAGTGCTTTCTAAGAATTACTGACCTACTTTAAAGGTATTTTGTTCTTCGTTGAATATGTACCTGCAAGAGCGTAGGTGGATAAAAATCACATTTCTTTGACCCACCGCAGTACAGGTCAAGTGCAGAAGAGCTCTCCCTTTCAAGTTTTTGCTCCTGGAATATTACTTCAAGCTCTCCTGGAGCTTCAGAGGGATGAGGTCCAAACATAGCCTTGCAGTTAGCTCGGGGCAGTGTAAGGTACTGCAACCTGGGCTGTACTTTTCCCATAGCAGAAGATCTGTCTGAAGTTGGCACAGTGAGAGGAACTATCTACATTGACACATCTTTCTGATCCAGGTTGTGTGGTTGGTGGAGCATCTGCCTACCATAAGAGGGTCCTGGTTTTACAATACAAATGTATCAAAACCAGGCATTGAGGTTAATTAAGATCATGTCAGGTTAGGCTACCATAATTTACTAGATCCAGCCCACTGCACATAATGGCAAAATGCTCCAGTGTTAACATGTTTTCCAGCAGCTTTTCAGTGGTGGGGAAGACTTCTCAGGCTACATTAAGGCAAGCTGTGGAAAAGCGTAAGTGAAATATGGCTTCAGCTGCTACTGTAGCATAGCAGTGTCTTGTCCACTGCACACTTAGCCAGTGTGAGCACGAGTGGCATTTTCCAAGAAACACTTTTGGAAGGATTAGTATGCAGATTGACTGCAGACCAGGCAATCTGGCATCCAGGCAGATTGCACCCGATGAGTTATTGCTATCTGAGTCAGCTGGCTGGGCTGCTACGGAGTCCTTGGCTCTTGTGTGAGCTCTGCAGTTTGGGCAGTCATTAATCAAGCATCCATCTTTCCTCATGGACCTCGGGTTGGAGCCAGGGAAGCACCATGTCAGCGTCTCACATAGTTAGAATTGCTGATTCACTGTGATCTGTCCTCGCTGCTGCTTTTTCAGGATGGGGTTATGGCTCTTTTTTAGCAGCACTTAGATCTCTCTGATGGGAATAAAATATTAACTGGGAAGGTATACCAATTTGAAGGGTACTACCTTTTTGAGGCGGATTTAAATTTTAGATGTTTCTCAGAGAACCTAAGGATTAGGAAGTAGTGTTGGCTGAAAAATTAATGAAAATGCAGTTAGATGAGAAGCAAGCTGTGGTTTAAACTATTTGGTGGTGTTCCATTGACCTTGTTGCTTGAAGAGTCAAACTGATGGCCAGTGTGACTAGTTTCATTAATGGTATTAGAGCTGAGGTAGATTTGACCTGATGTTTGCTAAGGCATGATGCCAACTCCTCTGAAAAGTCCATTATCAAAATTTTCATTAAAATGGGGGTGGGCCTGGACTGAAGGAACCACAACCAGTAATGGCTGGGTGATGCAGAGAGGTAGGAGTTTCCTGTGAGCATGCATTTTGGCTTGATAGTGTCCCAAGAAAGGGGTTTTGTTATGATTAGCATTTTAATTAGACTGGCTTGATTTTCTTACTTGAGCTAAGCTAACTTTTTTTCTTCACCTGTGTATTCTGTGGTCCCGGTCCTTGCTGTTCTTGGCAAGACATAAAAATCACCACTGGTCTGAGCAGAAGACTTAGGCTGTGAGGCAGAAATGAGAAGTCATGTTCTCTCTTCTCTGCTGTGGCCTTTACTGAGAGTGCAGCAGTCATGGCAGCCTCTCCAGTCCTGCTGCAGATGCGAGTCAACAAGCAGAAAGGGGGGACCTGCTGACATAACGACCCTAAAACCACTGAGAAAACGTTCTCCCCAAGACACTTTGTGCAACCTGGCATTCATCCATCCCTGCACAACTTCACATCACTTCAGGACATCCAGTTCTATTGCTAGACACAGTCTCATGAGTTCTAGTAGGGTTTGCCTAACAAATCTAAACTGGCATTTCCAATTTCTGAAGTTTTATATTTGAAAGAGAAGACCTGATTTATGGTGTGAATCTGTATCTTCAGATGCAAATGGGAACACACAGTGTGCATGCACTCACTATTGAATAAAAGAAATGTCACTGTTCACATCCACCTAGCATGTACTTGTATTTAGGTACATGAAAGGACTGTCTCACGTTCCTTTCTGTGCATGTCTATATGTATTTATATACTGAAGTCAAAAGCGTGTGTGTGAGGTGCAGTTTTCAAATGCATCCGGTTGTTAGAACAGGGGTGTCACACTCATTTTTACCGTGGGCCACATCAGCTTTGCAATTGCCTTCAAAGGGCCGAATGTAATTCTAGGACTGTATAAATGTAACTACTCCTACATTTAACAGTCCCAAAATTACATCTGGCTTTTTGAAGGCAACTGTGAAGCTGATGTGGCCCCTGGTGAAAATGAGGTTAACACCCCCTGCATTAGTGCATCCCGGTTCGTAGTTGGGTGCTTTGGTGTCTGTAGTCAGTACAGTATTTGGGAAGGTGAGTGATTATTTTAGAATTCATTTTAACCACTCAAATCAGAAAATTAGGTCAAATGCATGCTCTATTCATCCAGCACCGCAGGGTTGACACACATTTTCTTCAGCACAGAGATCCTTCAAACTTCACTGGGCAGGAAAAGAAGTAGAAATACTCCAGCTCAAAATATTGCAAAGAAATAAGGTTAGAAAAAATGTTTGAAGCAGAGTCTAGGTTAAGTAGGTAGCAAAACTGATGCTTTGTGTAATCATCACATAGAAAGGATCATACTACAGACTGCAGTGCATCTCACACAAACAGATATTATTGCTGGATGTTTACTGAAGAAAAACAATCCTGAAATATAAAGCACAGGGAGAGTACAGGGTTTGCTGCTCTGCATGGTGATGCCATATGAGATACAGATAGGGATCTGACACTGCAACTTATAGGGCTGGTTTTTTTTAAAGACTGGGATTTCCTGTCACTTTCCCTGTCACTTAGCTGGTGAGATGCAATTTTTCAACATTCATGAATCCTGTGTGAATCCGCCAAAATAATGGCTGCATTAATTAGTCACTGGCATTATTCTGATGTTTATCTTTTGTGAGTATTTTATTTAGTACCTGATTACAACTTGCTAGTTTTAATGGGTAGGCAAGAGAAACAAAGAAAATTAACTCTAATTATTAGCCATAAATCTATCTGACTCAGTAAGCATAAACAATTCTGTGGTGGAAAGGCAAGCTGAAAGAAAATTGAACTGCCTGATTTCCTAATCCTCCCAAAGCCTTTACAACAGCTGGGCATTTAGTTGTTGTAAGCTAACACAAAAAGAAACATATTTAAATACAGATAATAATGCCTCAGGAGAACAGAGATTGACCATAAACTGTGACTGCCCTGTGATTTCATTACTGTGGAAAATAAAGGTATTATAATATACTGGACTGCTGGCGTGCATTTTGCTCTACGAGTTGAATAGAGGGACTGAGAGCAATTGGAACAAATAAAGGACCAAATACACAGATTTTCACTGAGTTTTTTATTTAGTCCTAAAACAATTAAAATCCCATTGTAATTAATGATTGCTTGCATAAGGTCTAAGTAGAATTGTTTTCTTTTCTCAAGTTATCTGAGTACGTAGTTGGGAGTCTTTTTATTTTATTTCATTTATCTTTTTTCTTGCACAAGGAAGTGCTCAGCAGGGATGTGACCCTACAGTTTCGATGGGGATTTGAAGATATGAAAATTGAACAGAATTTTGGGAAAGCCAGTGTGGCTTGTCTCACGTACTTTTTTCCTGAGCACATATAGAGCATGGAAAGCATCCAAGTAGGGCTCAGGGAATGTAAGTCTGAGCACGTTTCAGATGCCTGAACAGCTAATCTCAGGCTGGGACCCCTGAAGCATTTCCTTGTGGTGTGCAAGTAGCTGGTTTGTCAGGGTATACTTGTACCTTCTCTCAATTTCCCAGCAGTTAAAGGTTTTTAAATAGTTAAAACACTAAAAGTGCTTTATTTATTTCAGTCTCCAGTGTTGTTATTTGCATAAGTGCCTACAAAGTAGAGATCAGAATGATATGCCAGGTAGGCTATAAACCAAGCATCAAACTCTAGCCCATGTTCGGGAAGGGCTAGAGTATTTTGCTTTGCCTCACAAAGCATGCTGACATATATAGTAATGCATGATTTGGCTGCTTTCCTTGCTCTCGAGTTCATTGCCTATGGATTCAGTGATGCAGGTGCTTTCTTCTCCCAAATTGAAGGCTGCAACTAGGCAAACTAACAGTATAGGCAATGAAAAATTCATACAGACTTACCAAAGTTACCTTCAAATCAGCACATTGTCAAAATCATACAAATACATATGGCCTTTGCAGAAGAGATCATATATCATGGAATATCTCAATTGGGAAGGGACCCTTAAGGATCATCAAGTCCAACTCCCTGCTCCTTGCAGGACTACCTAAAACTTTATGAAACAACCCTAGGTCCAATGTCAAGCACAAAATGACAGCATCTATTTCCAAGCACCTTGAAGGCTGCTACAGCGGCATTTATACCTGCAGCAACACTAAGACATGCACAGACATGGCCCCAGTCCATAACCCTAATGACTACTTCCATGCAAATAAAAGTTAGTGCCAATATTAATACATAATGAAAACTGATATCATTACAGTCTTCTGATGAACCATCCTGATACTGCTTAGACGAGACTGACTTACCCACAGGCATTGTTACAATCTCTTGGAGTCAGCAGGGGTATTTTCTCAGCCCAGGCACCACACCTCAGCAGCTGTCTACAAAGAACCCAGCATCTCTTTTCTGTTTTATTTATTTCAACACCAACCACTTTCCTTTTTTTTTTTCCCCTCTCTTTGATTGGTTTTACGGACCGGTTACCCAGCTAAAATCACTTCTCTAAGCTCACAGCTCCTATTAACCTTCTCACTCATTGAGCCTGCTTGCAGTTCTCGTGCTGTTTGTGTGAGCTGCATATGTTTCATGGTTGTTTCTGGGTAACACCTGAGCTGTGGACAGAAGTTCTGTTCATGTGTCATTCACTATCAGTGGCAACCGTTCTGTTTTTGCAAGGCATTTCTTTTCATCATGCAGGTAGTAATTTGAGTGAACTTTGGTTTAGCCCATGGTTACAGGGCAGCCAAGGCAGAATCACAGAATAGTTGGGGTTGGAAGGCACCTCTGGAGATCACCTAGTCCAGCCCACCTGCTAAAGCAGCTTCACCCAGAGCAGATCACACAGGAATGTATCCAGGTGGTTCTTGAATATCTTCAGAGAAGGAAACTCCACAACCTCTCTGGGCAGCCAAGGCAGACGCAGTCACAAACAGCTTTTTTTTTGTGTGTGTGTATTTGGAAGTTTACAGTTTTGTTTTCAAAGGATTTTTGTGGAAAAGAGGTGAGGATAAACCAGCCTGAAAACTGGGATCACGGTGTGATGCACCAGAGCCAAAAGTAGGTTTGTGAACTGAGACCCTCACATTGGTGGTGGTGTGTATACTTTGGGTATGTGCGTGCTCACTGTATAGAATTTTTCATTTAATATTTGTGAAGTGCATCTCATCCCGGTTGACTACAGAATGTAATAGGGCATGTGTTCCTTTACTTTGTAACATTTTGATGCAGAGGAAGCGATGCAGGGTTTGTAAAATCTGTATAAGCCATTGATTTGCTGTGGCCAAATGAGCTGTTACTTGTCAGCAGGGTGGTGTATTACTCCCTGTGTGCATTTGCCGTCTGGTTCAGCTGCAAAGGAAAATATGTTCCTTCAATCACTATTATTTTCCTTCACACTTACAGCAGACTAGGGATACACATATGCCCTGTTAATATGAATCAGTTCATGCGCTATGACTCATTATGTTATAGTAACTTGATTTTTTTTGCAACAGCTATGCATATCTGTGATTAACAAAGATTGCCTTGGCCAATGTTAGAACCATAACTAATGCCAATCTTGTCAGGCATTCATCATCCAGATTTATTTCCTTGTCAAAAGTTTTCCTAAATAAGGTTTCCTCAAAGAAACATTGTCTTGCCCTCAGTTTTCCCTGGCACGTGTATTGATTGAAATAAACGTGTTTTTCATGCCACTCAAGGAACTGCACATCATGCACTGAATACAATAAATACAGCCATTATTCTTCTTGTTACTGTAATTATTACTGTATTGCAGTATCGACAGCCGCAGCATCTAATAATAGCAGAGAGACCTGTGTATACTACTAATAAATCCTTGTCCTTTGTGGAAAGGTTTTTGAATCACCTGAAAGATTGTTTATATGAAACAGCCCAGAAATTGCTCCTCATTCCCCAGAGCAGAACAGCCTTCTATCAGCTTTTCCAGTCTTCCTGCTAGAAATATAAATCTTCATATTTACACCATTTTCTGAGGGTTTCAAAAGCTTTTAATTGCCATGCAGTATGTGGTGCATGCATCTCCACATTTAACACATCAGAAAAGACAATCAGCCCCATAGAATAGCCTGTCCCAGTATTACATATTTCTAGCCTGATGTACATACTGGGCAACAGCTTAACTCACACGCATATCACCATTGGGATGTAGATGCTTTTTCTTCATCCTCCTTTCCTGCCGTCTGGTCTCTGGATACAGAGCGCTGCTGGTTTTCCCTGAAATCTATTTGATTCTCCTCCATTGTTATTTTTTCGTGAGAAAAGATGTTAGTAAGTGTCAAGGGTTTAGATTGCAGGGTGACAATAAAACCCTGGCAGATGTATTGTTAGCCCTCTCTCCCCCCTCCACTTCCCCCTTTTGCCCCTCCCTCTCCCCCCTTTCCACTCAGGAGAGGCGATCGGGAGAGAAAGAAGGACAGAGAGAAGAGAGTTGGAAAAATTAAAAATGTTTTACTAATGCTACTAATAAGAATAGAGAAAATAATACAAAATATACAAAACCAATCTTGAAAGTCTCAGCAACTGCAGAGCTGGCACCCGAAGTCCTGGACTGGACTCTACAGCCAACCGGAGCTGGATTCAGTCTCTCACTAGGCCTCAGTTCGCAGGGACGACTAGCAAGGTCCTCTCCTAATGTCGGCCATAGGGAAAAGGAACGAGATCCTCGTGATCTCCCACTTTTATATGAAGTATTCACGTGAATGGGATGTTATACACAGCTGGTCAGTTTCTTGGTCACCGGTTTTTCGTCGCCCCTCTCGCCAGATGTCCATCCATGCTTATCAATAAGTTTGCATTCCATTGCTAGGTTTACCAAAACATGTGTCTGGTTCTCCAGGAAAATGCACTTAATATGAAGGCTTTAGCTGACAGGCAAAATTCACTGAAAGAGAAACTTGTTTTTAACAAAACCAGGACAGTAGGGCTCACACAAATACTGGACTGAAGGAAAGCCCTTTAAGACGGTTCTCTGGGGCCCGGGGATGTTGCTTGCTGTACATCTCCTGTAGTGCCAGGAGCTCCACTGGGCTGTTTGCACTAGCCCCTTCCAGCACCCTCCTTTCCGCCTTGTAGCATTCTTCCTTCCCGTTTCCTCTTCTCTCCCCTTCTTCGTTCCCTCAGCCACCTTCTCGCTTTCCCCTGCTGCTGCTCGCTCATCTGGAGTGACTCCAGAAAGCCCTCATGCCTGCCTTGGGTTCCCCTTGGAGCCCCAGGAGTGAAGCAGACTATGGGCCTCACGTTGGTACTCCCAATACCCAGGTTGCCAGTCCCTGCTCCCACACCCAGGTGACCTTCATGTTGATGAGCGCCATGTCCCTCTAGGCCTTATAACGGTGTCAAGGCGAGATGGTTAAAGGCAAGAAGCACTTTCTGTTGAGATGACACTTTGGAAATGGTGCCTGGGGGCTGGGGTATTGCCTGCTGCTAAAAGCCAAGGGCCAAGGTATCCTTACAGTCATCATCTGCAGCTGAGTGGGGAAGAAGCTGTTTGCGGAGTTGTTACTAAGAGGGGGCACTCCTCACCAAGTAATATTACACTGATTGAAGAGCAGATCAGAAAATCATGATTTATGGGGCCAAAGATTTATAGCTTACTATGCATGTAGCAGGCTGAACTGACTATCCAATTGCTGGATCTCTGAGAGACTGAAGAGCCACCCCAGCTATCAAAACTTAAAATAAATGAACAGTGGCTGTATGAGCTGCTTCTGCCTTCAAATTCTGTATTTGCATACAATTTCCAAGAGGCACTCTCAATACTGTCTGTCATACTACTTACGAATAATAGAATTGCAGAATAGTTTGGGTTGGAAGGGACCTTCAAAGGACATCTGGTCCAACCCTCTGCCATAAGCAGGGACATCTTCAACTAGATCAGGTTGCTCAGAGCCCCGTCCAGCCTGGCCTGGAATGTCTCCAGGGATGGGGCATCTACCACCTCTCCGGGCAACCTGGGCCAGTGTTTCACCCCCCTAATTGTAAAACATTTCTTCCTCATGTCCAGCCTGGATCTCCGCTCCTTTAGATTAAATCATTACCTCTTGTCCTGTTTTAACAGGCCCTCCTAAAAAGTCTGTCCCTGTATGTGCTGGAAAATGGAACAGTACTGAGCTAGTTTGTTCCAGCTTCACACAAATGCACCGTGACTGTGAGGCTTTCAACAAAGACAGTTCTGAAACAGCAAAAATAGTGTCATCTGCTTTTAGCTCTATGGTCTCACCTGAAGTTAACAGTTCAGCACAGTTACAGCTCAGGTCACTTTTTCTTCTGGGTTTCTTAGGGAGTGATGACTTTGGAAGAGAAAGTTTTTTATTACCAACCCGTTTTTGTTTAGAGTCTTCAAGTGTTGCCATGAGTCACTGTAGATAACAGAGAAGTTTTTTTGAGGTCCTGGCTAAATTACAACCTCCAAATGTTGTATCTTTTGCCAATTTGAAAGAAAGGGATATAAGGAAATGGTTCAAATAGCCGTAAGGATTTCTGAAGTCATTGCTGAGGGAAGAAATTATTCTGTATGATTTTTGTGTATAGGTATACCCCAAAATTACAGACATGGAAAGACATTTTCTGAATATCCAGTGGGGTTGCAGTAGTACAATCTGCTAAGAAGATTAGTATTGCAAACAGATCACTGCCTAGTATGGGAATGTGCAAAATACACAGTTCTGCTGATACTCAGAATCACAGGACGGTTGGGGTTGGAAGAGACTTCTGGAGATCATCTAGTCCAACTCAAAATACTCAGCTTCTATCAAACATCAATTTAGCTGTAGGGAACCACATGCTGGCTCCTGGTGATTTACGTAGTTTTTGAGATGGTTTCTGTGCAAACCTACAGAGTTGACAATGTGTGTACATATTTGCAGAAGAGCAAATTGCTGTAAATTAACTGTTTAAATTAGAGGTAGTGACTTTTGATTTAAGCTATTTGTTTTGACCTTTATATATATATATATATATATATATATATATTCCTAAGGAAAGATCTTTTGTCAGTATGGCCAAAGTGACTGATGTGCAGCAAAGTATAGCCGTTTAACTAAACTTGCTACTTTTTGTTTGTTGACTTGCACACATTTATAAAAGTAGCTTTATGTCTTTATAAAAGCAGTTAAATAGCTTAATTTTTCAGAGTTACAGTGCTGGAAAAATGTGAACTAGATAGTCCTCTTTCACGTGTTAGATGATACTATTTCATATTTGCAAACCATGTAAAACTGCATTGGGACAGAAACTGTGATCTGATTATAGCTAATAATGTGTGTACTAATAATACAGCACATACTGCAACGTGTCTTACAAGCTGTGAACAGAACTGAGTTCAAAGATGATTTGCCCCCTGATTCTGCATAGGATCCAAAGGTAACAACAGTTGCAATGGTCAAAATCTGAGAAGAAAAATTTGCCCATATTTATTTATTGTAACCGTTAATATGATAATGTGAATTGCCACCATTGGAATGTAATTTTTATTAGCTAGTTTTCAAACAATAAAAATTTATTTGAAGAAGATACTATAATCTGATATAAATCTTTAAATGTTTAAAAGAATCCATTTGAACTAACCTGGTAAAGATGCTCTTCAACCACTCCTGTATTTGCTGAAACTCTCTGACTGTTCCTTGAATGCTGATAGTTCCTCTTTAACTTTAGAAATGTATTTTTCTGCTGACTAATTTAGCTTAGCCCACCAAAACCTTATTTTTCCCTTTCTTTCACCCCTTGCTGACCAAGAGCAATAGGTAGCAAACGCTAACTAATGAATCTGTCTGATGCCAGTAGAGGTTTTGATTATATGCCCAGACTCCAAATAGAGCCCTTTTTTATTTTCTTGTGAATAGGAGGAGGAGAAAATATTGTATTGAGTTCTCCTGTCCTGAGGCAAATAGAGGACTAGTCTTGTTCCAGTTCAATGATGGACACCCTTTATTTTTTTTTTTCAAGTCAAAATGTTTCTGTCCTTACTTGAAGCAATCAGAGCAGAGGGGTAAAAAGCTGACATTACAGGTTTCAGAATTGATGAGCCCTGTGCTGGTTATAGCTGCTGTACCCTCCCTGTGCTGTGGGCCTGGGAGCTCTGCTTGTTTTATGCTGTGTGGGAGAGGGACGAGACAGGGACAAAGTAACCTGGGCTGCTGGTAGCCAAGGAGCTAGAACCTTCTGTAAAATGAATAGCTGCACACACCAAGCATTTCAAAATGGGAAGTTAAGTTCTTACTCTAGTTCCTTACTCTTCCTCTGCATTTGCATGGGGGGGGGGGGGGGGGAAAGAGATGCTACTAACCTGAGGTTAGTACTCTCTACCCATTTCTGGGCTGCTTGATGTTCAAAATTATCTCAACATCAGAAGGGCTTCCTTTTTCCAAAAATTAAGGCTGAGTTTTGGAAATAAATCACATGACTTCCTCACAAAAATAATTACTGTGAGGGGAGTGGCAAGCCATTAGGTCATGGTTACAAGTTGACCGTCCAGTAAAAGGTGCTAGAGAAATCTTCACTCGAACAAATAGTAGCACTAATGATAGTACAGGCAATTATTTTCTATTTCCACAGCAGCTTCTAGAGAGTCGATTAGACAGGTACTTCTTCAGAGATCAGTGTTCTTAAATAACCTTCTTAAAATAAATGCAGATTGGTTTCTAAGTTGTTGATGTTTGCCTTGGGGGATATATACACCCTGGGAGACTAAGAATAGTCAAGATGGACCATTCAGCCCCCATCTTTCCTTGTGAGACACTGAGAAGCAAGAACACACTAGTGTTAGTAGTGGTTTCGTGATGCGGACCTGCTCTGGAAACCTTGGTTCCTTTTGAAGAGGAACCAAGCAGTTGTCAGATGTTGCCATCTTTCAGTCTTTAGCAATCAAATGCAGAAGTCAAATTCTCTTGTGTCATTTTGCTTAAACGGATGTCCTTTCAAATTTTTAAGGACTGCTAGAGCAAGTTATACCTACGTCATTGGCCTTGGGATGGGGTCTGTCTTATGGATGGGCATTGTCCAGCTCCACCATTGTTTGTGTTTTCCTGCTGGAGGGAGAAGATAGAGGGCTCAGGGAAGCAGACCTGTTGGGTCTAATCTGGTTGCCACCTTGTGTCCGTCATGCCTGTGAGCCAGGTGGCTCATTGGCACCACAGCTGGTGCCAGTTAATGCAGGTTCTTTGTGTTTCTGGCTGTCAGTGCCTGGACCATTGGGTCAGGGAATGGGTCTGAGGCTGAAGCCCTGCACGGCAGCTGTGGGTGGACTTCAGAGAGTCAGCCTGCTCTCATGGGAGCTTTGCTGGGAGACATGTTGCCCAACTTCAGCTTTGGACTTGGGCTGGCCAGAAGCGAGACCTTTCCTATTCTGTGTCACATCATGTCACTCACCATCTGGCTGGCATTGCTCTGTCTCTCGTTGTGAAGCACAGCCAAGCAGAGAGCCTGGGGTGAAGGCTGTGCAGAGCCCTCAAAAAGAATGACCCTAGAATCATTTCAGCTGGAAGAGACCCTCAGGATCATCGAGTCCAACCATAACGTACTAGAGAGAGTTCAGAGAAGGGCAAGGAAGCTGGTGAGGGGTCTGGAGCACAAGTCTGATGAGGAGCGGCTGAGGGAACTGGGGCTGTTCAGCCTGGAGAAAAGGAGGCTGAGGGGAGACCTGATCGCTGTCTACAACTACCTGAAAGGAGGTTGTAGCATGGAGAGGGTTGGTCTCTTCTCCCAAGTGGCAAGTGACAGGACAATAGGAAATGGCCTCAAGTTGCACCAGGGGAGGTTCAGATTGGATATTAGGAAAAAATTCTTCACAAAAGGGTTGTCAGGCATTGGAACAGGCTGCCCAGGGAAGTGGTGGAGTCACCATCTCTGGAGGTGTTTAAAATGTATGGTTAAATTATTTTTCTTCTTCATTTTACCTAAGAACTCAAGAAACTATAATATTCAGAAGTTGCCTGATTGAGAACTGTAGGATTGTAGACTAGATTTCTTGATGTACGTAGAAGGGGTGTATATCTTTTCATATAATGAGACGTATTTGACTCTGTTGCTTATCGCTACAGACAAATACCTTGCACTTTCTTGCTGAAACAAGTCCACGGTGCTTCCCTGCTTTTATGTAATTAATAAGTTCTTGCTGTTTGCTGTGGTGTGATTTTCAAAGATGTGTGAAACGGCAAAACACACTGACAGAACAACAAGCAGTTAACAGTTGACCCTTTCTTAGAGAGTCTTGTCCAAATGTTGACAGGATTAGGCCCTCACCCCAGGCCAGGAGAAGGGGGTCAGTTGCCAGAGAAGCACCTGCAGCCAGAACCCACCTTTGCACAAGACCATCAGTGTTGGGAAGGGAGGTTTTTCCTTGCGTGCTGCCCTCTGCTCTGCCCGTCACTGCTTTAGAGAACGGCTCAAAGGGAAGGTGCCTTTTTTCCTTCTCCTTTTGCGAAGAGAGCAGAGGGAGGAGAGCAGAAAGCGATGGCGTTTTGATCTGCCTGTTTCTTATTCTTGTTGCGTGAACACACCAGAGGATTTTTCTAAATTAAATTAAGCAAACCTTTCGTGCTTTCTCCCTGCTTCAAGAAAGCTAATGTGGCTGCTTGCAGATTTGCAGCTATAGGGAAGACAAAGATCTGTAGTGTGCTCAGACTCAAGTGCCAAGCAGCATCATGCTGAAAGAACCTGCACGAGCTTTAATAGAGTATAAAAGCTTTCTGGGCACCGAGCAAAAATCTGGTTAAATCCCTGACAGGGATAAAAGCACAGCATGTATTATCAGCATATGCACAGAGACAGGAAGGCTCTCAAAACATTTGCATTTTGGATTTGCTGTAATTAAAAGACTTCAACCTTTCCAAAAAGGTTGAAATCATAGAAGAAGGAAATATAGGACTCCACTTTTTTTCTCATCTCCATACAAATACTTAGGGCTCTTCCCGTTTCTCTGCACGTGTGCCTGACTTACACTGATCTTAATGGCATTTTTTTCTTGAATATAGGGCATGCAAAACCCCACAGGGTTCTCTTTCATATCTATAATCGTCATTTTGTACTCAGATTGTGGCAGTCCCAAGTGTTCCCTGCACCATACAGTGAAGGACTGACTTCCACTGTGCACGGCACTGAATATACAGGAAAAGATTGTCCCCAGGCTTCAATTCCTCGCGAAAGCAGACCTTTTTACTCACAGACTTATGTGTAGAGCTGCGTATCTGGAGAGATTCGTGTCTGCAAAGACCCCAGATAATATGTGACAGGTGACTGGGAGGCAGAATGACGGAAGCTGAGCTGGAGCAGAAAGTGATGCTTATGGATCAGTGGTGAACGGGTTAGTTGATGACACAGTACGTATGGGTTCTTTGGGGGCAAAATGACTACTTCAGCAAGATTTGACTGTAGGAAAGTTTTGTCTGACAGAGATTTCCCTTATTTTGATAAATAATTTGCCAGACTAAAATCTCTCTCCAAAGAGTCTGCATAACTCAAGGAGTATTATATTAGTCATCTGTAGCAAATGGCATCGCTGGAGCTACCAGTTAGAGGAATATTGGGCAGGTGGATTAATGCTTTCTCTAGTATCAAACAGATGCAGAAAAAAAATATTCAGGAGCAGGAAGAGAAGTGCTGTAAGATTGAAAATGTCAATTCAGTTACCAGTAGCAGTCTGTAAAGATGAAAGAAAAGTGAGAAAGGAAGACCATGGCCATGGAATAGAGGATTCCTGCCCAATGCAAGAGGAAAATGAGTACATCTCTACTTATCCAATTAAGTAGAAGGTAAATAGGAACAAGTTGAAGATAGATCTTTCCCTTCTTGGCTGTTACTTAAATGTGACTGTCTCTTCAATGTTGACAGCCCTCCCTCTGCTTTCAGCTACTCAAATAGCAGCAGACAAAGACTGTGAACTGGCACTGTGGATAAGCTGGTTATTAAATGTTTGGACTGTGACCCCCTTCTTTTTCCAGTCAAGCTGTTAAATATTCATGTAAGTGGGTTCAGACAGATCCCTGCCATCTGTCTGTATTTATACGACTTCATCCAAACAGGTCCAAAACAAGTAAAATTTTATCCTCTCACCAGCATTTTAAAGAAAAAGGGATTTCTCACCTGAAGGGAAAAAAAGGGATCTAAACACAAAGAGATTTAGCAAGTAACCAGATTTATTCATCTGGACTCCATCAAACAGGAACCAATCCTGCTCTTTTAAGTGCCAGGCCCAGCTATAGCCCCAGGCTCTCAAGGCAAAGATCATATTTAGTGCTATAAGGTGTTGTGTAGCTCACCTAATGTTGTTCATTAAGCATAAAAAAAAAATCTTTGTATGCAACTATAGGGAAACTAGAGACTGCCACTGTATGTGTGGATGGGCACAGAATGAAAGTAATTGACAAGGAGAAATCAATAATAAAACCATTATCAGGCATGTCAGCATGCACTGCATTCAGTTGCACACCTTGATGGCCAGATGAAACAGGACCATTGTAAACCAAGCTTCAGTAAACAGTGTGGCACATATGGGCAATTCTGTGAGGGAACAGATTGTCACAGCTACGTTTGACCTGTTTTAGAGCAATCGTGGCTCTCCCTTGGCACTGTGGATGTGCCACAGTGTTGACACTTCAACAGAGCTGCTTCAAAAAATTAATGCCACTGTTAGAATAGCGTGGCATTTTATGAGTGAGAAGCAATTCCTAGGTTTTGAATCAAGCAACAAGCCCAGTACTTCTGTCTCCAGTCAGAGCCTCTTAAACAGTCTGAATGGGAAGGATGAAGGAACAAGACGATTGAGAAGACAAGCCCAGACATTTCAGTGTACATACATCAAGTTACTGTGGGTGTGAGGTGGTGTTACTCATATGCTTCAGGGGTTTGGATCTGAAGCTCAGATTCAGCTCTTGGAAGCCCACGCGCAGGCAGGTGATCACAGAAGAGACGTCTGTGAGATAGGCGAGGTGACATTTTGTGCCTGCTCCCAGAAGGTGGCAAATGTGAGGTAGCAGGCCACCTTACCTTAGCTTGCTTTCTTATCTCTCCAGGTGCTCACCTTCTTGCTATTTTTAGGCATGAGTGCATTTTGAAAACAAAAAGGGATGCACTTTCACTGTGTTGCTTGAGGAACTGTTTTGGAAATATGCCAGAGTGTAATCTTTCTGCCTTTATCACCATATTGAAATGTTTTCTTCTTTCAAGGATCTTTCTCCTTGGCTTAATCTTCAAGAAGAGCCTCAAGGCTTTGAGCTTACTCAATCGATATATTTTTGTTGATGATTTTTTTTTTTTAATTTGTTTTTCAGGCATTGGAAAAAATGTCATCTGCGACCGAACGGCGACTCCCCTGGATGCCTTTAGGATGATGACGGCAGCTCATTATTACCCAAAGCTCATGAGTATCATGGGGAACGTTTTGCGCTTCCTGCCTGCTTTTGTGAAGATGAAGCAGCTGATCCAGGAGGGCTACGTCGGGGAGCTACTGGTGTGTGAGGTGCAGGTTCACAGCGGCAGCCTGCTGGGCAAGAAGTACAACTGGAGCTGTGATGACCTGATGGGAGGCGGGGGCTTGCACTCGGTTGGCACCTACATCATTGACCTCCTCACCTTCCTCACCAGCCAGAAGGCCGTGAAAGTGCACGGGTTGCTCAAGACCTTCGTAAAGCAGACGGACCACATCAAAGGGATACGGCAGATCACCAGTGACGACTTCTGTACGTTTCAGATGGTCCTGGAAGGCGGCGTGTGCTGCACGGTGACGCTCAACTTCAATGTCCCGGGGGAGTTCAAACAAGACATTATTGTGGTGGGTTCGTCGGGACGGCTGATTGTAATAGGCACTGATCTCTACGGACAGAGCAACAGCTCTCCTCAGCGAGAGCTCCTGCTAAAGGACTCCACGCCGGTCAGCAACTCCTTACTCCCAGAGAAGGCCTTCAGTGACATCCCATCCCCCTACCTCCGAGGCACCATTAAGATGGTTCAAGCTGTCCGACAGGCATTTGAGGACCAGGACGACAGGAGGACCTGGGACGGGAGGCCCCTCACGATGGCTGCCACTTTTGATGACTGTCTGTATGCCCTGTGTGTGGTGGACACCATTAAAAAGTCCAACCAGCTGGGGGAGTGGCAGAACATTTCAATCATGACTGAGGAGCCAGAACTGAGCCCGGCGTACTTAATCAGCGAAGCCATGCGGAAGAGCAGGATGTCTCTGTACTGCTAGCTCCTCTCAGCTCCCGGGAAAGAATAGGAACCAGACAGTTCTTGAGGGAGATGATAATTCAGCCCCTGTGAAGGGCTTGGACATCTTAGAAACAGCTGAGGATATAGGAGAAGGAAACAGGATGTTTGGATCAACTAAATCTGTTGATGGCTAAATGCCAAAGTGATAAGGTCCTTAGAAATGCCCAAAACAGATAGGAGACATAAGAGCTGACACAACTTAACTGTTTTAATAACAGTATTAGCTGGCTGGTCAGAAAGATATATCATGGACTCATCTCCTGCTTGCAGGTGCTTTAGATTATCCAATTGTGTTTACTGTGAAAGGTTGGGAAGATCCTCTAAGATTTTCCCTACCTACCAGAGGGCTGTGAAGGTACTGTCATGTCATTAAATTTTGTGTAATGTCTGACATGAATGGTTCCTACCATGACAGCTGACACCGCCGTGCTGTAGTACTACACCTCTAACCAACACACAGAATAACAGGACTTGGTGTGAAAGTGTCACATGATATGGAAAATCTTGGCAGCTCACTTTTCATACAGCTTGTTAGGAGCTTCTCTGTGTTGGTTTAGCTAGTTGTTTTTTATTTGTTTGTTTGTTTGTTTTAAAGCACAATTAAGTAGGAAAATGTGTGGCTTTTAAAACAAAGCAGTCCTCAACCACAGTGCATATGCCTCAGTATTGGGGAAGGGAGGGTCTTCTGTGAGCTCCTGGTAAGCGTCAGTATTAATTGCACAGATTTGCTGGTTAAAATGGGTTGTGCAAAACCTTCATGAATGGCAAGTGGCATGACACAGTAGTGATAGTGGATTTTATTATACAGCTGAACTCAGGCTAGTCTTATGAAGGTTTACACACAATTTCCTGTGTCTGGGACTGACTTTTGAGTGAATTCATCACGTATTTTGGTTTTAGGTGGACACTCAACGAGTGGTGAGTGTGAGTGAGAAACAAAAGAGATGAGAAAAATTTCCCGTCCATTTCCAGGGGAAAAAAATTACACAAGACCCCCACCTTTTCACCTCCTTAAAGTGACCGGCTCCTGGTACTGTAGTCATCATTCCCTGTCGTCAGTGCAGGGATGGGCAAACTCTTCTGATGTGTTTGTCCTGTTCTTCTTTTTAATGTTTTAGATTGCAGTCTTGAAATAATATATTATTTCATGAATATATTCTTGAAAGAATATAGTGAAAGGCACATTAATTATCCCAGTAAACAGGGATACTGATTTTCTGCATAAAGCTGCTCCAGTGCTCATGTGTTTACAGTGCTAGGTTCTCAGATAGGAAAAAAAGTAGAACACAAGCATAAAGCACTAAATTATATTAAACTTGAGAAAAACCTTTTCAGGTTTTTTTTTTTGTTAATTTTGACTAGGGGAAAGAAGAGAACATTTGGATGAGCAGTAAATTAAAAAAGAAATTATGACCCTCTTTCTCAACGCCATCAGATTAGTGTTGCCATTTTAGGATAGAAAGAGAACTGTCAGAATAATTTAGATTTTTTTAAAAACACAGTTTTGCTAATTTTAGGAGCACTAAGGGCTTCTGTAGAGGCTTCTCCTACAAATTACTGTGTCTGATTGCTGTATGCTCCTCTCTGTCGTGTTCCCAGTTTTAAAGCTTCATGGTTTGGAACAGGAGGGCATCAGTAGTGTGGTTCAGCTCAACTGACTTTAGTCAGCTGAAAGCTGAGTGTCTTGTCCTGATCAGCTGTGCAAGACACGGTAATCAATACAGAGAGAGCTCTCCAAAGGGTGACTCAGTTCATCCCAAGATTGATATAGAAGAAGGTGCCCATTGGAAATTCCCATCCTTCTCCTTTGCAGAGAATCTTGGCTTCTAAATGCTTAGGTGGCTAAAGCTAGGAAACTTGACTCCCACCGCAAAATTATTAATGTGTACTTAATTTTTGGAGAGCACATGCCTGACTCTTCATGAAATATTCCCCAAAGTGTAATAGTGTGACTGATGAAGGAATAATGTAATACTGCAAGACCACACCCAAACAGAGAATTGTTTCTATCCATGTTGTTCTGCCAGTTCTAGCAACTGTCTCTGGGGCTGAGCGCTTCTGCTAAGACCTTGGGAAAGCTTTCATCATTTCTTCTTGGAAGCAGCCTTTGACAAGTTTGGATGTTTTTCCTAAAAACCTCTGAGAATTCCTGTGGTGGTAACTGTGCCAACAGGAATTTGCCATTATAATTGTCATGTTGTACCATGCTATCCAGTTCCTGCCCTGAAAAATATACAGAGAAATACCAGAAGAGAGAATTTGATCAAGAAATCATCTCTCTCCTGAAAAATGAAATTAGCCCCAAAAGGATCAAGAGTGTTTTCATATAGTAAAGCAAAAAGCATTTATTGAAAATAGTGTCTAATTCAAGTCATGATCGCAAGCCCAGTGGATAGTTAACCATGTCTAGTTAAACATCACCCAAAACTGGAACAAAACATGGACCAAAATGTTTGTGAGTCTTGCTTCTTAGTGGTTTGGCCATTGTGCTGGAATGATTGTGCACCTCATTTTGGTTAAGAAATGCTGACAGTTTTTCCTGTCTTTATTTACTTTTTTCCTGTGTCTTCCTGGGTTTTGTGATGCCAGCTGAAAAACGATATGCTGGAGTCCTGTTCCCCACCCCTGCAGAGAGCAGTCCCCAGGAAAGACACAGTGTGTAGGGATAGTACTACTGAGCTCAGCCTTTCTGTCCCGGATCCAAAGGTTTAGGTGACAGACATCATCCCTCCTCTGTGCAGACTTACTGATGCAGATAGCGCTGCTTAGCAGAAAGAAAATCTAATGCTTTGATTTCACAGCCATCTGATGCTAGGATTAGTGCTGGCTCGCAAATCCTGTCTACCTTGTTGTGCTGGTCCCTGAGAGGCAGGCAGAAAGAGCAGGGCCAGGGTGGGACCTCCTCTTCTGACAGCAGAGATCTGCTCGACTTAGGTGAACTTGTTACCTAAGTGGGATGGCAGCAGTTACTGCATACGTTCAGGATTGTGTGACAGTTTTTCCATCCTGTAGGAGGTGAAGGTGCTGTAAGTGTCAAGTATAAAGATACTAAACTTCCACCTGGCTTAGCGGAGGAAGGAATTGATTTATTTATAGAATGTGTATTACTATTCTGAGATATTATTACTTTACAGTCCGGGATCTTTCTTGGCAGCATCAAGCCCTCTGCTCTTTTGGTACAGTTGAAAGTACATTACATTGCCCTAAGCAGCCTCTGAAGTTCACATGGGGTTTGAGAATTTGGGCAGCATATAGAAGAGATGGACCTGATTGAGCTAAAAGGCGGTACCACACCAGGAAACGTATATTTGGAATTGCACTTTTAATGCTGTTCTTTAATGCTGTGCCACAAGATTTGAGATTAATGCTGCTAGAATTGGTGCAGGCCTAATAGCCAAACTGTGTCTACTGCTGGAATTTTCAGTAGCCCCCAAATGAGCTTGTTCATGCCCTAGGTAAGGAATGTTCATTCCTCTTCCCCGGGGCTGCTGTTGGAGAGGTTTTCCTTTGCCATCAACCCGTGTATGCAGGATACTGAACATGATGGTCTGTTGCCAAAGACAAAAGAGCCAAAGGGGAGAGCCCATGAGAAACACTCTGCTGCTCTGCAGGGGTCTGTTCCAATGCTGGGACTGTCAGCTGAGAGATGATGTCTTACTTTCCATGGGAATTGCATTGGGGTCCACACCAGGGGTAGGGCAACCCTATGCTGTGAGACAGCAGCCCACAAGTCCAGTCCTTCCATGTGCTCAAAGGGAGAGGTGGCTGCAGCAGGCAGTGACAGGGAGGTGTTTATGCAGTCTGGTACCTATACGACCTATATGCCTGCACCAACAGGGAGAATATATGCTGGTCACACGAAAGGTGAGGGCTGCACCTTCTGAGGTGACAGCAGCAGCCTTGCCCCACCTCTGTGTTTGGGAGCCCAAGAAGGGACACGGCCCTCAGGGAAGCAGCATCCATCCTATATTCCTGCCAGATTCGTGCATGTCCTCAGTGCTGAACTCGCTGAGGTCCTACATAGAGGCATAACAACTCTGCAAGAGCTTGGGGTTCCTCTATCTAATATCATGCATGTGTTCAATTAGGAGTACTTTAGCTGTGTAGTTAGAAAATACCAAGTAGAGATGATACGTCCTTACCCGTGCAGCCAACACGGCAGAGAATCAGGGCGTGCACAGATGAGTTTAGGCTCAGGATGGGCTGCTGTGGAGTTCATCCTTTGCTTTGGCTTTCAGCATGAGAAATTCCTGCCCAGCCAGATGAGGGCAATCAGAGGCACTCTCCACTTTGTACTTAGTGTTTCCTTCTTTTGTATGGCTTTTGAATCAGTGACCGTACAAGGGAGCAGCTGTCCTGAAAGTTCAGCCATTCAGAAAAGGAGGCTTTGCTGCTGCGTGTGGCCACAGTGCAAGGACAACTCAGTTTCTCTGTTATTTACTTCTGTGGCCATACAAATGTGGGAAAGACTCCATTTAAAAGTACTAATTTCTCTACCAAAAAAAAAAAGGAAAACAAAAAAATATTTGGTGGGTAAAGATAAACATAGTATCTTGATGGTGTCTTTGGAGAGATTCAGAAATCACTGATGGAAGAATTTCTTATTGCTGATAATTTTTATATTTGGCTTTTATCTATGGCCTTCAATATAAAATACCACCATTCATGAAGTCTAGTAACTGTTGAGTTCTGTTTTTACAAGGGTTTAAAAGTACCCAGCAGACTTTTTGCTTTGTGCAGATACTCAACACTGGTGTAATGTTCCAGTGGCCCAGTGATGTACCTTTAAGTATATATGAAACTCCACACTGGACTGTTTGAGCTCTGCGGTGCTCTCTGGGTATCCAGGACTAGTTGTCAAATGGCAGGATATTCAGGACAGCAGTTTCTTGTTGTTGAAGTTGTTACTTGTGGGGAGCAAAGTTTGTAAATTTTAGAGATGAAGTATGGCTGAATAATAATTGGCAGTCTTATCTGCTTTCAGTTTTCTCTCTTTTGAGCCGCTGGATGAAGTCTGTCTAATAAAAAGTTTCCACTTAACAATAACTGCCCACTTCCATTTGCTTATGAAAACAAGAAATTTTAAGTAAACGGGACTATACATAATGCTGCATTCATGAACCGATGTCATAACCTCATGACTTACTGGAGCCAGAGCCCAGGCAAGTAATGACTTTTTTTAAACTGCCAAGTCAAAGCCTTGGGGTTGGGGAATGAAGGGTATCAGCTTAGGTCAAACTGAAATAGCTTTTATTCAGCATTTTCAGTTAAATGAATAAACAGAATGGCTATGGTCAGTCCAAAACTGAACACAAAACATGTTTGTAGAAGGTCATTTGCATTTTTTCTTTCAGGATTAAGTTACATTTTGAAAGAATGCCGTTTTGAAATGAAAAGTTTAAAAAAAAAAATCCATCTTGTATTATGTTTTGGCATATGTGAAATTAACTGTTTGGGGACAAATGTGTTTTGTGGTTTGTTTGTTTGTTTAAAGTTCATACTTTAAAAAATCCCACCCGTAAGGTTCAGTGAACATCCATTAAGGACGTTCAGTGAATTCAGCTGCCCTTGGGCAGGTTTGGCTCTGAACCTGCAGCCTCACAGTGTCATGCAGTGACCCTGTTTCTAGCATCTGAATTTGACCATCTGGGTTTCATTTGTGTCTTCTTGTGGCAGTGGGAAAGCTGGTTCATTACATGGAGTTGGCTACAGATAATCAAGATACTTTCTGCAGCGGTGCCAGCCATCGTCTTTAAAAGCACTTAACTCTGTTAACTTGTTTACCATAGTTATTTGTGACCTTCCAGCCATGTGCTGTCCATTACTTTTCTTTTTACACCAGCTGTCAGACTCGCTTCCCTTCCCTTTCCGTTTCTCATTCCACTGCAAGCCATGAGGCGGGTCTTCTTTGTTCCTCAGTCTGTGTTACACATGGCATGCAAGGTGGCTAACCTACAACTCCAAGTAACTTCGGACAACAGATTCATTAAAGAATATGCTAACACCACAACCGCTCAAGTAGGTGGCACACAGAATGCCCGGCCAGGGCAGGAATCAAAGCCTCCCTGCTATGCTGTGCTTCGCAAGCGGCACTCACTGTTTCTCTCTGTACTGGTTTTATTTGGTTTTGAAAATGAGAATATGTTCAGTTTGTTGCTGTGTCATTATTAAGTATATATTTATTGTTTTTCAGACATACATACATATATATAAATGCTATATATATATATAATGTCAACGCATGGACATATGTACAGTAGATATTTTAAAGAGCTATTTATCAAGAAAAGTAAGTGTTATAAGTAAACAGAGTTTATATTTTATATATTATGTAGATAGCAAAAAAAAAAAAAGTGGTTAAATTATAGTAGGACTTTTGGGGGTGGGGGGTGGGGTTGGAGAAACAGGCAAGGACTGGTTCTAGCATTTTAAATAGCCAAACTACTTTGTACGGAAGCTGCCTGCTGTGCCTCTCGGCTGCAATATCTGTTTGTTTCTTCTTCTGGAAGATGATGTGCATTGTTACTTTTACATTGCTTGGGGAATGTAGTTAGTTTATTCTCAGCCAACTGGTATGTGCTGCTTAAAACATGGTTTCCTGCTGTTCTGCATATTTGCATTGATGGAATAAAAGGATCTTAACTGGCAAATAAAAATGTAAAAGGATGTGATCTCAGCTGTCTGTTGTTCTTCCCCACAGTTGTACTGGGGGGCAGGGAGGGTAATAACTATCGCCTTTGCCTGTTTTCTGGCCAGCTTGTTAAGTTCAACACATAGGAGTAAAACACACGGGCTTTTGCTTGGGAGTGGGGATTGCGATGGAGGGAGAGAAAGAAGGTTTAACACTGAGCTATTTGAAGGTTTAATGTTATGACAAGGCCTGAGTTAACTCCTGCTGGAGTCATGCGTCCTGAGGAGGCATCTGGTTTTATTGCCGGTGGATGTTAATATGTTCAGGGAGGTTTAGGCTGGACATTAGGAAAAGGTTCTTCCCCTAGAGGGTGGTGGAGCACTGGAACAGGCTCGCCAGGGAGGTGTCACAGCCCCAAGCCTGGCAGTGTTCAAGAAGAGACTGGACAAGCCCTCAGACACATGGTGTGACCTGTGGGGTTGTCCTGTGTAGGATCAGGAGCTGGACTCCATGATCCTTGTGGGTCCCTTCCACCTCAGGACATTCTACGATTCCATGTCCAGTGGCACAGCAAAACTGGGGCACTGGGCACCCCTGCTGAGCACAACCTGGAGATCATTTCAAGGCTGTCCTCCCTGCCTCCCTACTGCTGTCCTGGGATACCTTTGCTTTCCCTGTCCTCAGCTTCCCCAGAGACATCCACTTGCCTCCCCGATCCTCACTTTCACCCGCCAGCAGCTGTCATGTCTTTCTCCCTACCCAAGTGCTCCTTTTTCCCCTTGGGTCTGGGTATCTCATCACCCTAGAGAGGAGCTCGTTACTCCACAGCCCCTCTGATGCTGGTGAAAAACCTCACTTGAGTACGAAGCAGAAGATAATGCAAAGCAGCGGGAAGTTCTAGGCTCTGAGCAAAGATTTATTGCCTCTGTGATTGATTTGTAAAAAGGATAGAGCATTTCCTATGTAGTTTTTTCTATTCTACAGCAGAGCACACAGGAAGATGTTGCGTTCTATTCATGTCAGTGCTCACTGATTTCCCAGGCACTGTGAAAGTACAGCAAATCTGAGACACAAATCTGTGAAAGGATGGGAAATCATCATCACTTACAATGCACATTCCCCTCAGATCACATGATCTTGTGAAGTGAACTGTATATTTTTCATATATATAAAAATGTAAGGAGCAGGTACAGCATTCACTTCATCCCAGAAATGAAGCATGTTAGCTACTTCTACTGCTACCATCAAAGCTATCACATTTTTAAGAGGTACTGTTGCTTATATACACACAAAATACATTTTAATCAGTTTTAATACACATTATTTTCTTAAGCTGAAGAGGAGAAAAGCACAAGGCAAAGAAGAATCAGTGCCCATGTCTTCAGGAATTATATTTTAATGCTTGCCTTGCCCTCATGGACAAATGTAGTATAACCTTGCCCAGGTTTCCAGATTACTGTCTCCAACTAATCAATTAGCCACTGAAACAAAATAGGGTCAAATTTTATGGTATATCTTTTTACTTCATAGTAAAACAAGACCTACTTCCATTTCAAAGGTAAAACGTAGAAATCTTTGGAAAATGGCACCTAGGGGAGCAATTCCTCTGAAAGAGTGTCAGAGAGACAGTGGGATTATTAGTACACAGTTACAGCACACAATATATAACTGTATAGGTAAGTGCAAACGCAAGAGTGAGTAAAAACATTCCACACTAATGAGCCTACATAAATGCTAAGGTAAACATTTTCAAACGCGGGTCACCATAGTGAGACTTAATGTAGATTTACGAGCCCAAGTAAGAGTTCTGCTTTCAAAACAAACTGCAAAAACGGGGGCGAGGGGGAAAAACCTCTTGCCATTTTCCATAGTTTTCAAAGAACCAAGGCTTCCACAGCTCCCCTGGCTTGTTCTGCCATTTTCTGGAGCCACTTGATTAGCAGCTATGTAGTAAACACAATGGGTGGCTTTTAGCCATAAAAATTAATCAGAAGAATGTTAAATGCGTTGCATTGTTCTCTTTGGGAATCAAGAGTTTGCTGGGGCAGGGCTTATTAAAAAGTGTTTCTGTGCCAAAGAGAAGTCGCACTTAATGCCTTTGTTACTGATTCCTGTTGGGCAGTGGGAAGCCGTGGAGCTTTTAGTGTCTCTGCGTTGCCAGGGGAAAACTTCCATTTCAGAGTGGACATCTGTGATTGCACAGAAAAAACGGGGGTTTTGCCCCATGTGATAACCCAGAGCAGCTCAAATGGGGGTTAGAAAGCTTCCTAGAGCAGCGTTTCCCAGGGCTGGAGGCTGGGGGAATGGCTGCTGCAGCCCAAGAGCACCCAGGTCCTTCTTGCTTGGCCTGCTCAGGCCCACGTGCCCATCTGGTCACTGCTGCAGCCATCACCTTCAACATGGAAGGAGGAAACTTCCATCAGGCGTCCCCGGCAGGCAGCCCTCAAGCCACCAGACCTGCCACTTGTCCCGCAGCACTAGTTTAGTACCAGCTAATACTTGCCTCCTGCATATGTTGCCTTGTGCAATATATTTTCCACCTGGGAGTGCACCAACTAGTGAATTTAGCACTGCAGACCTTGGTGTGGCCCTGCATCTATGCTTCAAAATCAGCAATTGCGGCTCCACGAGCAGTTACTGAGGGCTGAGTCAGGGCTGCTGACAGGCGTGGGGCACCAGTCCTTACTCTTGTCCCCAGTTGCTTGTTCCTGCCTTCTCCAAATACTGGCACTGGGGAGCATGTGTGCAGCCACCTGGTTAACGTGATCGTGGATTTAGCTGAAAACTAACAACGTACGTTTTTCTTACCAGGTTAGTTTTCAGGCAGATCAGTTCCCTGATCTGAATCATTGTTGACAGCAATTTATGCCAGATCACTTTAATAGCAGAATGTAAATAGAAACCAGGTCTGCTGACTGCCAGAAATGTGCTTTTTTCATCAGATCAAAGAGCTGGTAGAGTAACTGCAGAATAATAAACAAGCCCAAAATAAAAGGGAATGGATAGATGAAAACAATTTTAAGTTCTGTATTTCCATACAAAAGGATATACATGTAAGCAAGTGTTTCCTAAGAAACTGGAGACCCCTTCTTCCAGCATGAAAGCGATGTATATACCGATTTTTAGAGAAGATTTTCAGAGTCTGCCCCAATCTGTTGTAATCACTCTGCCTTTTGCATTTAATCACATCTTGCAGACTAAAGACTTTCACATAAATTATCATATTGCATCCAGGCAAGGACAACAGCCTCCGAATGCAACCAGCTTTGTTGTTTGTGAAAGTAAGCTTTACACAGCGTTTCAGCCAAACCTGAAAAAGCTCAGCCCTGCATTTCAGACTTTGAGAACGCAGAAATAGTTGGAAATTGAGCTTGACTTGTAGAATAATACGTTTTCTTTGGTGGCCTTTTTCCCCACCGCTGTCCCAAAAATGCTACTTTTTTAACATTTCAGTGCTGCAAGTCACTATAGCTTCTGAAAGTATCTGTGATGAAAAGAAGCTTTACACTGTGACAAGCTCTCCAACTCAAGAAGGAAGGTGATCAGAAAGACAGTGAAAGTCAGAACTGGGATAAAAAGCAGATTCACAGGAAACAAGAACATTCCTGTGCTCTGACAATTGACTCTTCATCCTGTTAAATTGTTATAAATGTCCCAAGCATGGGTTTTGGCTTAGATCAACTTATATTCTTCTATATCCTTTCCATGGCACAGTTAGGAAGTCAGCATGCAGCAGAGTCTGTTCCCACTGTTCCCATTGTTCCCACTCAGCAAGCTGCTTGTAACCACCCGGTTTTGGAGATTATGAAATTAAAAAATAGGGCCATGGCTGTTCTGTGCCAACTGGCCCTACTGCTGCAGGGTTGTCCTGGGTGCTTCATCTGCTGCTATGGACATAGCTGAGAGTTGAGAACCAGTTGGTAAAATGGAAGGATGTTGGTATTACAAAACTAGCATGTTAAAAAATGAGTCTATCTCTGCCTCAGTGAGAGGAAATTGAGGTATAAGCTGTGCCAACCTGTTTCAGCATGCCATTTTTGGCTAAAATTGACTATTTTCCCATTCATTTTTCTACGCCTTTTGCTTGCGATTCCATGACAGCAGAAACTACTTCCTGAGGGACGCCCTGCCCTTTTGGCCACAGACCTCGCGAGCTGGGAGTAATTCCTGTTGTTTAGGCTGAGAGCAGGAACAAGGCCTCTATGGAAAAGAAAGGACTGAGTCACTTGCTGAACTAACAAAGCTCACAGCTATCCACCCACATTTGGCAAACTTCGTCTGTGCCGCCTCACATGTATGAAGTGCCTTGTGAAGATTAACTAATCCCCACAAATCGAGCTGTTAGTGCTTATTTCCATTTCGCACCTGGTAAGGTGGAGGCAGAGGTGAAGTTGCTGAGATCACTCTCTGATGAATTTCTCTTTGTTTCTGAATTTCCTTCTCGGATTATTAGGTTAGCCCTCTCCCAGTGGCTGAACCCATCACTGCAAATGCCACTGTCAGAGTACCCTCCAAATGTCTAAGGTGATAGAAATGTCTCATTCCAGACCAGTTACAAGGTCAGCCCTTTACAGAATTTCAACTTACTTGGAAATACTCTTACAAGTAGTAATATTTTCACATAATTTTCATTTACTTGCAGCTTCTGTTTGTTTGTTTGTTTGTTTGTTTGTTTTAAAGGCAATTTTTGACAGGATTTTTCTCCTTTTATGGACTGAGTGGGCTGAACTATTTGGCATTAAAAAATGATTTTAAAACTGTAGTGCTGAAAGATATGAAATCACATGCTGTTATTTATACATATAGTTATATTTGTGTTTAAAATAGGATCTCATCAGCTTTGCAAAGGAGGTACATACCATTACCTTCGCCTTGTCATTTGGAAAGCTAGAGACAGAATGGCAAACCACGCTGCCCAAGGCCATGCAGATCAAGTCTCTGACAGCGAGATACTAAATCCTTCTGCTTTAATTTCTAGTTCCCTTTAAATAGTTCTTAAACCTAATATAATTATCATTTATTATAATTAATGTAGTCATATATAATTAATGCTTAATATGCTGCTGCAGTTTGTGGATGCCAAATAAGCTAGAGTTGTCTGCACAGTCTACGTTCGACTTCATTGGTTTAGAAAAGTGCTAGCAACAACAAAGCCAGTATCAACAGCTTTATCTAAGTGAATATATGTTGCATAATTCCAAGGTGGAAAACACTGCACCCTCCATGCATCGATTTTAAAACCCAGCTGATAAAATTAGCACCAGATCTATGTGCTGACTAGAAAAATCACTACAATAATCAATCAGCCTGAAAAAGCCAGAGTCAGCACAAAACTGCACTTTGTGTTTCAAGAAAGGATGTTAGACGAGTGTATTTGCTGGCACCCTACAGATCACACTGCTCAGTTATCAAGGATTTCTGGTCCAAAACCCTTCAGAGAACACAGTTCACACTGTCAAGTTATCAGTGGTAATGGCTACAAATCATTGCCTGGAGAGGCAGATGATAATAATCGTAGTGTAATTTGGAAATTTAAGGGGAAATTGTTCTGGGATTTTTATGGCTTTCCATTATTCTGTGCAACAACAACCAGAAAGCCGGACATTGGCAGTACATTTAACAAGTATGGGAATGCAGATCTAGAAGGCTGACAGAAAATCACAGTCAGGAGAGAGGTGGAGACTGCTTTGTCCTATCACAAAATAAACATCAGTTTGCCATTCCAGCCTAACAGCTTGTCCTCATGTATTAAAACAAGCCTCCAAACCATGACCAACACAGAGTCATTAATTAGTTGCTGCTCAGTCCTTTAAATGAATGTTCTAGCAAAGCCCTCTGAGCTCCACCGAGACCAAAGCCTGCTTGTGTACCAGGCTCCTCTCCCCCTTGGTAGGCTGCCTTTCTGAAATAAGGTGATTAAGTGACAAATTATTCTTCAGAGGTACAAGTGCTGTGTTGCTTTGGTTGTATCTGATCCTTCCACCCTTACATTGGCGGTCCCAGTGAAGCGGCTGGGTTAGGCTCTTGCCTTTGAGCCTTGGCAGCAGGTTGGAGCCATGAACTTGTTTCCAAGGCCAAATGTGTGAGCAGGTAGCCGGGTGCCATTCTCTGCACAGGTCCTGGCTGAGGAGGGTGGCAATGGTGAGCAACACCTGATTGGCTTCTGTAATCCTGGCTGTTGAAATGACGCCTTGAAACTGTGGCTCAGTTAAGCTCGCTTTAGAGACTGTCCCATTCAAACATACCCAGGGACTGGAAGGAACTGTCTCCATCTTCACCCTGGATCACAGGACTCAAGGGAGTAAAATCTTTTACAACTCCTCCAGATACGTGGTGAGAAATGCAGAATCTAACAGCCAAATCCAGCTCGTGACCTTGAATTAGCTTCTGAGCTCTGACACAAGGAGAAATCGTGCAAAGACTGAAACCTGCTCTTCATTCCTGTGTGCTTTCTCATTTTGTGGCAGGTACCTGCATATTGCCACATTTTTTCTCTGTCTCTAACCATATATAGGGATGATAATAACTATACCTCATCCATATCTTAAGATTCTGAAGGTGTATATTAATAATTTAATTTTCCCACTGTCCCTAACCTGACCAAACGTTCTCTCATTGTCACCTCACATCTCAAGTAAAGAGTAACAAAACTCAGAAAAGATTATTAGGGATTATTTGTAGTGCTTCGAATGTGCCATGCTCCCTGGCAGTACAAAGCACATTTCTGGTACTATTTAAAAACTCACAACCCATTTTCAGTCAAAAACATCCATTGTGTCCTTAACATACCTACTGATCAGGTTGGCAGAAGAATATTTAGGACAGGCACAGCTGATATCTGCGGTTAAGTAACAAACTGAAGTTATGACTAGGAGCTAGAAGACATCATCCTAAAAAACCACTAACATAATCTTAAAACAAATCCTACCTCCTTTATGTTTGGAGCAAGCAACTGCAGTTTGTTATTGTCTTCATAATTGTTTTGCAGTTCCCTTATCTTTCTGCACAGAAAAGCATGTCACCTCCGAAGCACTCTCATTCTCTAGCAGGGTGAGAAAACAGAGAAGGAGGACAGATTTGAACTCAACTTTCCAAGTTCAGCTGCTTCTTTTGCTGGTTTCAGCCCCATAAGCCTTTTCCTTGCTGTCATCTGGGGATCCGTATTCAGGATTACAGTGTTTGGTCTGCTTGGAGGCAGACCTGCCTGTTGTGCTGCCATGCTAAAATGAAGAGCTGAATTCCCTTTTGCTGCCGAACAGTTTTATGATATTTTTATTACCCTAGAGTGTTATTTTTTTCCATTTGACTTCACCAAGGGATTAAGTTGTGAACATTTATAGCTCCAACATTTGCATTCTTTTCTCACGTAGAATGTAAACAGCAGAGTGATGCTGTTTTGGCCAGGAAATGAGGCCAAGCTTTTTTAGATCTGCTGATGTTCATAATGAAAAGATTACGTGAATGTATAACTAAATTGTCCTTTCCATTAACACAGCCTACTGACCATCTGGAACTATTCATGCTTCTGAAGAAACAGATGATATCTTAGAAAAACTGATATGACCCAACTTGTAACTTCTTGCCTGAACAGCAGTAATTTCCTATTGTGATAGGAACAAGGGAGGGTACATTGGCAGGCTGAAAGTGTACACTGGTTTTGATACACTGTGAAGATATTATGAGACAAGTGTTTTTTTTAAAAAAAGGAAGTGCATGTTAAGTTGGTTCAGAGTAAATGAAACCCACCTGAAAACTGCACATATTTTCTGTACATCACAATATATGTTGTAATGCCATGCAAGTATGGACCACCATGCTGCATAAAATCGACATTCTACTGCTTGGTGTTTTCATCTTCTTTTGATAAATTCATATAACAAGGTGTGCTTCCAATAACCATCTGTGATTCCACTGACAGATCAGTCATACAGGAGAGACCAAAATCCAAAACACTTTCCAAGAGCTGTAATATTCAGCAGGACGTCGCTTCCACAAAATTATTGCAGCTTTAATAGAAAAAGCATTGCTTTTCGTGAAGAGACATGGACACAATGCAGTTTGTATTTTGCAATAATAAACATTAGTAATGCCTGTTTGGCTTTCTTCTCGTGTATCTTTGTATGTCAGTGAGCAATTTACTTGTGCAATATAAACATATCACTACAAAATGCAAACACAGTAATACTCGAAGTCACTGAAAAAATGAGAGATGCAGTATGCTAGCAGGGTAATAATTAGTTTGGCTCTGCTATCTCAGATAATCCCAAGCCAATTCCAAACCTGTTTCCCTTTTATCTTTAACATGTGCTACCTTTTCTGATGTTATTGCAGCTTAAAAATTCTGTGTTTAGGTTATCATGGTTTGGGTAGATGCCTAGGAAGGTGTTATTGATTAATGATGTATTAATCAATCAGTTTTATTATAAACACAGTTGTCCACTTGGCTTATTGATACCTGCAGCTATTTATGATGAAATTCTCCTTTCATTTACAATGGCAATAAAGAGATTCCATCAATAGGAATAAAGATACTTTATGTCCCCAGGCAAAGGAAAATAAAGTCATAATTTGATTTATGAAAATGTAAAACTTCTGAAATGAAATATTTAAGTGATGTGTAATACTTAGGTAAACCTGTGTGCTTTGCAACATTGATTTACAGCATGTAGAGTCATTTAGCCGTTTTTTTGTGCAGGTGGACGTAAAAGGGCAGTTATAAAGAAATAAGGCTGCTAAAGTAAAAAAGTCTAACTCTGTGTACTATTTTCTTTCTAGAAAAATAGGTTAGACATCTTTTTTTCACTGTGTGTCACCACATAATAATCACTGTAGTCATTAGCTGTTCATGCTAAGCCTATGTTTATGTTCTGAAAAGTCTTGAATTATATTATTTAATTCATTTCCTGATGACCTAAATATAATGTCGGTAGTCGTACTGACAACTGAATTCGGTTGGGATCCCACAATAACCTATTATCTATACGTTACAAACTGTTTACAGACACCATTAAGAAAATCTGTGTGTACATGATTAAGAAGCTTTCTATATGTGGGGTTTAGAAACTTTACTAGAGGGAGTGCATTAATTTTATTGTTTTTCAGGGCGGGTATAGTTTTTATGCTATTTTTCTATGCAGCTACATCTTTCAGACCCTAATTTTGATTAGGAACTTTTAGAAATGCCATAATTGCTAACATTAATGTAATGCGAATCCATAGCACAGTGTCTGGTAGCTCAACTGCTTAAAATATTTCTGTACCTGCTGTACAATGAATTACTGCTAAAATAAATAGTACTACCTTCAGCCTTTTCTAAAGCACCATTATAGCTAAATAATGTATCTTGATAAGGCAAAAAATGAATAACTAAAAGTCATAAGAGATTTCATTGACTTTCACTTGCTGTTTTCTGAATCTAATGATACTGATTAGCTCCCAACAGCACCAAAAAGATCTCATCCAGAGACAAGTGCCATCTATCGAGAAAAGATGTATTTGAGGTGAAGCAGCCAAGAATGACAAGAAATGGCACCAGCCTGCCACCTGCTGCTGTACAGAATTACTTCAAGAAGCATATTTGCTAGGTCTTGCACTGACTTGACAAAAACATTCCTGTGTCAATTTGGTTCAGCAAAAGCGTGACCATTCTGCAGCAGTGTCCTTTCCCCTTAGCATTTCAAAAGCGTTGGGCAAGGTTAAAATAATGGCATGTTCTGTGCATTTGAAAATAGGCCACTTAACCTACACAGTTGTCTTGGAGGGCGCTTTGAAATCTTGCTGGTGCTAACTCAGGTGTTTGATGGTCTTGTTCAAGCTTCTGCCCCTGGAAAGAGACCATGAGCTGAAAACTCAGCTATTAAAAGCAGCTGCCTAGTCCTTGCAAACCTGCAGTTACTGGGTGACAAGATCTCAAAGATCTGAAAAAAAAAACAACCCACCACCATCTAAAAAAACCAACCAAACAAATAAAATGACACATTTGATGTCCCATGATTTTGGCAGCATGGGTTGATTTTTGAGTGTTAGCTTCCAACAGTGAGATCTAGGTCCTCATATTATCTCTTTTGAGTGGTGGGAGTTTTGGCATCAAGTATTTTGCTCACATGTGTCAGAATAAATCTTGGTTTTGGAAAATGCATTTAGCTTCCTAGAGATTATTATAAGAAAATATCCCTAAGTGTCACAGTGAGTGAGCCAAAATGCCAAGCATAGCAATTGTAGTAAATAATATGATACAGGCAATATCATTCTTTGCTATTTTTCAGGGCCTTGGCATTAGAGTTATTCCTTTATTGACAAGCATTATCAGTGAGTCTTGCACAGAACTGTACTTTTTGGATCACTGCTCCATATAATTCCATACTGAGCACAGCTGGTTCTGCTAGAACACCCAGACCTCTGGTTGTCACCTTGAGACAGGGGTATGAGAGATGCTGTCATTTTCCTCTGGCAGGCCTCCGTACAGAATTACAGAATGTCCTGAGTTGGAAGGGACCCACAAGGATCATGGAGTCCAGCTCCTGTCCCTGCACAGGACAACCCCACAGTTCACACCATGTGTCTGAGGGTGTCGTCCAGTCTCTTCTTGAACACTGTCAGGCTTGGGGCCGTGACACCTCCCTGGGGAGCCTGTTCCAGTGCTCCAGCACCCTCTGGGGGAAGAACCTTTTCCTCATGTCCAACCTGAACCTCCCTGGCACATCTTCCTGCCATTCCCTCGGGTTCTGTCACTGGTCGCTAAAGAGACCAGCGCCGGCCCCTCCTCCTCCCCTTGTGAGGAAGCTGTAGCCCCATGAGGTCTCCCCTCAGTCTCCTCCAGGCTGAACAAACCCAGTGACTTTAGCCGTTCCCAAAGCTGCCTCACGAAACGCGGAGGAAGAAGGATGGCCAGCCCCCTCCGAGCGCTGAGGCACAGCTCTCCCCAACACTCCGCCCCCACAGCCGCCGGGGCGGGACGCAGCCTGCGCATGCGCCCCAGCCGCTCCCATGTCCTCGCCATGGCCGCGCCAGCCTGCTGTAGGTGCTGGGGGGCGGTGGTGGGGTGGTGTCTGTCACCGGCTCCGCTCGCATCCCTTTCCCAAGCCCCTGCCCATTCCCAGGGCCCCGCGGTCGCCTTCGCTCCCTCTCCGCTACCTGCCACCCCGTCGCGCCGCCGTGACCACCCCCCGCGGGGGCTCGGCGGGACCCTCAAGCCCGCAGGGTGTGTGTGGGGCCCTGTCTGCCCCGCGTTGCCCACAGGGGCGGGATTCCCCTGTGTGTGTGTGGGGAGAAGGGCAGCCGCCAACTGGCGGTGTGATTCCCGGGGCGGGGCGATCCGGTGCCCGGGTGTATCCGGGTGTATCCGGGTGTGGCCGCTGTGCAGGCCGAGGGGTGGGGGAGTTAGGCCAGGGCGGTGCTGCGCGGCCTGCGGAGGCCGGGCCTAGAGCTGAGCTTAGTCTGTGCGCGGGAGGGGCCTGCTGTAAATTGGTGGAAGCGTATTGGCGTCGTGTCTGCCTCTCTACTAAATATTGTACATATCATTGCTGATATTAAAATCACCTGGCATGAGATTTAATAATATGATGAAAAGTGCCGTTAAGACCAAAAATGCATTAATTTTTCAGAGCAAGATGAGTTAATTGTACTTTTCTATACAGAATGCTTGAAGTGAGCTGGCTGGGGATTTATTTTACCCCTTCCGTTTTCAAGTGTATTAACAGTATGTGTGAATATTGGAGCAGTGGTTGCCTAACGTGAAAATATATATCCTAAATTTGGAAGGAGAGAGGAAACAGTGTTCCTTCTTTTTTTCCACTGAGAAAACATACTGCTGGTATAGTGACAGTTTAAAATTATTAATATAGCATTCATTTCTTACAGATCGTACTGTTATTTTTCAAATGGTATTTATTGTTTCTCTTCTGTGACTCTACTGTCAGCTTTCCACAAGTGGTACAGCCTGTTTTCTATGCAGCATGTATTCATATTTATAAAATTTCAAGTATTTTAAATGTAGTTGAGTGCCTGTAGCATCATAAATCTGCTTTTAGATGTGGCTGCAACGTGAGTAGTGAACCCTAAAATACACAATACGTGAACATCACAGTCATTTTCATAAGGATACTGCACACCTGGAATGTCTTGCAAGTAATACAAATGGTTTTTCTGTGTTTTTGAGAGTTTTTGACCTATCTTAGAAAGCATTAATTCAGTCCTTTGCTGGTTTACATTTTTCTGTCTGGTCTTTGCCCTGCTCCTACAAAGCAGTATAAATTGACTTAATTTGAAAGGCAAATAAGCCTAGTGGATATACAAATTTAAATTGTGCATTTTTTGCAAAATGGCCGTTGTTTATAGCTGCAAATGCTTTGCTCCTTTGGTTCAGCAAGGAACAGAAGAATTTAACTAGAAAAGCTTTTCAATGCATCATTCACCTGTTGTTTCTCACTCAAATTACTTTTCTCCGAATTTTGCTGCTTTCGCTGGGCATGAAAGTTAAGATTATATTTAGTCCTATGAGTTACAAACCAGAACTTTCTCATATTTGCAGACCTGCAGAGTAGACAGAATTGATATTTAGAAGGTTGAACTGAATTGAAATGTCAGTTACATTTGTTCTGAAACGTACTCACTGCAATTTACCATTGTTTCCAGTATAGGGCTGAGGTATTAATTTATTATTTTTTTTTTAGTACTGGACTAAAAAGCTCAAGACTGTGGCTGTTATAGCACCTGATAAAAATGTGAACTTTTAATTCAAATCTACAACTTAAGAACAAGCCTACATACCTAGCCATATTCTTTCCTGTAACCTCTGTGCTACTGAGTCCAACATTGGCTTGTCCTTGCTTCTGGTTGCCTTGACTGGTGAGTATGAAACCTGGTGAATTTACTTATCTGTGTAACAGTTGTCGGGTTTCTGTACCCAAAATTTTGTCAGACTCTTGACTGTATTTTTTGTATTGGTTTTGAAATAACATAAAAGACTAAGTGTCTCTCCAGCATTTTTGCTGTTTTTTAAAAAAATAGTATAATTTATTTCAGGATTAACTTTTTTTTTTTTTTTTTTTTAATCCCTGTGTTTCATTTGGGACTTGGATAACTTTAGACCTTGTTTAGACTCAGTTATTTTTATGATGGTCTGTGTTAGCATATGATAAATCTTGGAAGATTTTAATATTCTGTAGGATTTATTAATACTATAGAGACATATGCAATTTACTTTTATTGGTGTGCAAAAGTACTTGACCTTAACACAGTAGAATGTATTCTTGTAAGACTTAAGGATAATTACTGTTTCTCCAGAAGGAATCGGTCATGGCTGACGACTCTCAGAGAAACTTCCGCTCAGTGTATTATGAAAAAGTGGGGTTTCGTGGAGTTGAAGAAAAGAAATCACTGGAAATTCTGTTAAAAGATGACCGATTGGGCAAGTTGATTTCACTGTTTCTTCTATTACTTTGGTCATTTAAGGCTGGGAAGGGAATAATAGAAGACGTTTAGCTGCTGTGCTTAGTATTCATTTAAGTTGTGCATCTTTTACCACTAATCTCTGAGTTATTACTAGCAGTCCTTTGAGTTTCAAAGATCTGAAAAACTGAAAACTATTAAAAGATTTGTCTGCTTGCATCTTTTTTTTTCTTCTATCATTCTTTGTACCCAAGAACCTTAAAGTTTTTTAATGAAAGCTGTTATAATCTGAAAATATATAATCTCATGCTGTTAATTCCGTCTAACCTCAAAACAATTTTGTTAGTGCAGTTGGTCCCTGAGGAGTGCCACATGTCTAACAGAACAAAAAGAGGAATCTTGTCCCTTTAACAAAGCCCTTAATTGTTTTGACATAGCAGCACGATTTACAAAATGTGTATAGAAATGATACAGTTTATTCCTCATGAATTCTAGTGTAGTTTTATTTTAAATTAAGCCAATGTATATATTTTTCAAAGTTGTTGCAGTTTACAGGGCACGTTCTATTCTCAGTTGAAGTATTGGAAGTGTTGGTTGAGAATATATGGTGAAAGTGGGGATTTTGATTTGTTGCTAAGGATTTGTCATACTCGGGTAGATCAGAGAGTCAAACCTATAGTGGAGGGTTTTGATTGCGGGGTGACAATAAAACTGTGGCAGATGTATTGCTAACCCCCTCTCCCCCCTCTACCCCCTTCAGACCCTCCCTCTCCCCCCCTCTCCCCCCTTCCCACTAAGGACAGGTGATCTAGAGGGAAAGAAGGACAGAGAGAAGAGAGTTGGAAAAATTAACAATGTTTTACTAATGCTACTAATAAGAGTAGGGAAAATAATACAAAACATACAAACCCAATCTTGAAAGTCTCAGCAACTGCAGAGCCGGCACCCGAAGTCCTGGATTGGACTCTGCAGCCAACCGGAGCTGGATTCAGTCTCTCACTAGACCTCATTTTGCAGGGACAACTCGCAAGGTCCTCTCCTAATGTCGGCCATAAGCAAAAGGGACGAGATCCTCGTGATCTCCCACTTTTATATGAAGTATTCACGTGAATGGGATGTTATACTCCATTGTTCAGTTCCTTGGTCACCTGTTTCTCATTGCCCGTCTTGCAAGATGTCCATCCATCCTTATGAATAACCTCGCTGTGTTTACCAAAACGTGTATCTGGTTCTCCAGGAAAATGCAGCTAATATGAAGGTTTTAGCTGACAGGCAAAATTCACTAAAAGAGAAACTTGTTTTTTAACAAAACCAGGACACCTATTTATAATTATATTTAAATTTACCTTATTTTTTTTTTTTCCTCTTATTTCCCTACAGATATTGAGAAGCTTTGCACATTTAGTCAAAGGTTTCCTCTCCCATCCATGTATCGTATACTGGTGTGGAAAGTGCTTTTAGGTATGAAATACAACATCTGTGATCCTCTGTAGAAATTGGTATGTAGGAAGGTGGATATTTTCTGGTGTTTGGTGTGTGGGTGTGGTTTTGTTGTTGTTGTTTAGAGAGTTAATGACATGGATTATTCTGTGCTACCTTGCATACTGCTACATATTTAGCCTATTTTTGTATCCACCTAGGATGCACAATGGCAGTTATAAAACAATATTCCATGCACAGTTTTTGAGAATTTTTGCTGAAGTGTACCTGGAAGAGTGCATTTCTATATTTAACTTTGTAACGCTATGCAAGTATATTTATAAAATGGATTCGAAAGGTGGATTCTAGTAAGTCACTGATACCTGAAAATATGCTTAGTTTTGTTCTTAAAATAACAGGCAATTAACTTGAAGTAATGCTGTGCTTAAACTCAAAAAGCTAGGCAAGGTATGGAATGGATGTCTATTCTAAAGAGAAACTTTGTGTTCTCTAAAATCTTGTTTTCTTCTGGTTTTACTTCTGGCTTTACATTGTATTTGCCATTGAAGAAGCTGTGGGGCCAGAAACAAATTACGGTATTCCCAGAAACTGTAAAAACCCCCTCATAAATAGATTCAATTTTCCTTGAAGTGCGTTAATCAGATGACTAATTCACATGTCCTAATGACTTTGCAGTAACTGGTCAAGTGTGTTGAGTGTGCTGGATGTGAGGTCATGTCAGTTAGAGACAGGAGGGGCTGTGGAAGGTCCAGGAGTTCTGACCCTTAAGAGGTATCTGGAGCTTCTGTTAGAGTTGCAGCCTAGAAACGCTGCCAGATTGAGTGTCAGAATATGTGATACAGATCCTGTATATATCTCTTATATGCAGATTTTGGCATGTGATTCAGAGTCAGGAAGATTTGACTCCAGCCTCAGAATGAGTATTTTACAAAACAGTCTTTCTCTGGTTTAGGATCTTTATTTATGCTAGGCGGTGCCATGATCTTGAACACCGTTCAAGTAACTGTCTTCTGTTTCCCTTCTTGGTCTCCGCTGTGTGGAGTTTGAAATAATGTATGGGAAAGGTTTCACTGAGCTTTAAACAATCCGTGTTGGTTTTTTTTTTTCCTTCTTTTTTTTTTTCCCCCTCCAATTTTCTACAATTTAAAGATTGTGGCTTCGTATTCCTGATTATTTGGATTTGTAAGCCTTTTTTGGGGAGAGGTAGTAAATGAACAGTGTGCAAGATCTAGTTCTAAAACTGGAAGTTCTTGGCACTGGTCATTGAACAAACATAATAATCCTACTTGATAAAAGTCTCTGCTGTTTGAGTACTAATTTTAGCATTAAAAAGATCTTTGTACCCTGGGCCCTAGTGAAGTAGTCAGCATCCTTTAAAATATTAGTAGTAGGAAATGTAGTGTAGGAGGTTTAGGCAGGCGACTCAGTACAAGACTTTTCAGCTAAAATTATAATAGCAAAATACAGTCTCTTGGCAAACCTGTAGCTCACTGCAGAGCCAGTGGTTGGTCTTTGATTGTTTTAGATATGATGATTTGTGAATCATATGATAACAGAAAACACCTTCTGAGTTAACTGCATGGAAAACTGTATTGATTTTTTAAATGGATTTTGTATTTTAAGCCTAGAGTGATGTATTTCAAATATGCACACTATTTTTCTGTATACTCCTTGGGTAAACAGAAGTACAAGGAGTTTTGTTATGCTGCATCTCAGCGTTAGAAAAGCTGGTATTCAGAAGGGCAGTGCAAAATATCTCTCCCTAAATGACTGGACTAACAGCCCAGTCCATTAATGGTGAGAGGTGTTACATCTTTTCTAAATAATGTTAATAGTTTAACAAAAGGGATTCTGTCTTGTTAGCAAAGTTGTCTCAGACACATACCAAGGCTCGATGCTGTTCCAGGTTACACGGTATGTCAGTGATGTCTCTATTAACTTCCTGTTCAAGTATGATGGTTTCTAGACATCCCTGTGTTGTTTAAGCTTCTTTTCTGTCTGCCTAAGGTAGTTTTCTGTATTTGAGGAAAGCAGTTGGCAGTATGTACATACAAAGACATGATGCTGACTCTGTTTTTGCATAACGTGAAAGATGTCTTGCTCTGTCACACCTTTTGAAATGCAGACAGGTTTGCAGTTGGAAAATAAAAGATAATTTTCTGTCTGATGTACTTGTTACTAAAACTGAGCCATTTCATGGTTTAACACTTGGCAGGAATATTTTTTTCTTTAAATGAGAGAGAAAATCAGCAGGTAGCCTGTTTCAGAACTGATTTTTGAAGAATACTTTGTTCTCATGGGTTTCTACAAGAAAAATTCTGCTCTGCTAGTGATATGGAAGTGGCTTTTTTTTGCTTTGGTTTATACAAGATCTTATTTCTGTTGAATCCTGTTTTGTTGTTAACATCAGTGCACAGGAAGATTGTGTCTAGAGTGAGGGAATGATTGAGTAAAATGTTGAGCGTCTCTTATGGAGATTGTAAACAGTTTAATTTTCTCTGCCTATCTACTTAGGTACTTTTTTTTTCTTTTTAATTTTTCATCCTAGGAAGCTAGAAAAAATACTTGCGTTGTGCTGAGAAAGTAAAAAACATTGCCTTGCAAAGTGTATGGGTGGTAGTCTTAAGTTTTAATTTGTAACTGATTCAGCCTCTGTGATTGATTTTGTTTCTGAATGTTGTTTTAGAGAAGATTAATCTGTGATACAGTGAGTAAAAATTTTCTAGCAGGTATCTAAGAGTTCGTTAAATAATACTGGAATGTATGGTATCTTTGCTTTAATTAATTGCATGTATATACTCTCTGGTCATCTCAGAGCAAGTACAGAATTTCAGAATGTGAACAGCTCATGTGTATAAAAATCATTCTGCATCCACCTTGTTTTCAAAATAAATGGAAGCTGGGCGCAAATATGCAACTAGTACTGTATTAATAGGTAGCTATAAACAAGTAAGATTCACAATTTAAAAATAATGAAGGTTTGTTGGAAAGGGAGAATAAACCAGTTAAATTATTCTTCATCTATCCCAACAGTGACATTTCTTATTGGCACACTGGTGTGGTATACAATAGAGTCAACTTTCATTTGCTGATAACCTTATAGAAGAGCTTGAGAAACAGTAGTCTTAAGGGTAGATTTTGCCCATGATCAGCTAACATATTACATTTGTTTTTATACATATAATGCTAAGATGCTTTGTTGGTCCATTGACTTCCAATTTTGTAGAATTTTCTGTATTACTTGAGCATGTTTATAAACTAACTGGAGTGCCAGGTCCTATGCTTCTGAAGACTGAAGTTGTAATTGAAGTTGAAATTAGGCAGATCTATTGGAAAGGAAATTTGACTGCTTTGTTTTTTCTCTTTACAGTTGCTTATTTTTGTTTCTTTATTTTTAGGAATTATTCCTCCCCACCATGAATCTCATGCTTTGGTGATGAAGTACCGGAAGGAGCAGTACTGGGATATACATCATGCTCTTCGTGTAATTCGTTTTATTAATGATTCTACCCCACAGGTAGATGTTTTCCTCCGCATACATCAACTGGAATCAGGAAAATTGCCTCGAAACTTGGCTTTTCCATTGGTCAGTTGTCATTTTAAGTCTTTTAAATGCAGTATTTTGTTTAACTTCAAACTCTAAGTCTGTGAGGAACTGAACTGCAAGTAGCCCCACAAGTGCATGTAGGTAAACAAAGTGAGATGAATGGAAAACAGAGAAGTACTAGTGTAAAATAAGGTATTGTAGTCGAAGTGCTTTTCTCTTTTTCTTCCCCTGAGTACTTACGTAATATTTTATGCCATAAGATCTCTTCTGTGTATTTTGCCTGCTAGGCTTCAAGCCTTTTGTACTCTGGTACATTTCAGTTTTCTTTATAGCACTGAAATGAAAATGACGTAATCAGAGCTCGTAGATTCTTAAATGTCTTGGAACAGGGATAATTTAGAGCCAGTACAAGCAGTGATTTATTGCAAATTATGTCATTTATTTACAGTATTTGCTTTTAAATCTAGACTTTAATGTACTGACCTCCTTTTTCTGTTTGTCTGAACTGATTCAGGTTTTTGTCAGGTAGTGCGTCTACTCTGTAGTTTACAGTGTACTCATGTACAGGTAAACGAGTCTATGTTTTGATGATAAGTCTATAGTGTGATGATAAAAACAATGTGTGTATCTTATATGTAAGCCTCTGTGAAAGAGGAGGTGATGAAAGTAGCCATGGGACTTTCTGAAGTGGATTTTATCTTGTATTTAATGTTAATTTATCCTTGTTCGCTCTGGCCCAACTTATTTTGTTGTTGTTTCTTCTATAATAACAAAATTTGACATTAGAACTTTAAAAAAAAGTTAAAAAATAAATCAAGGTTAAAATTAATAAGGAAAATCTAGTACTACTTTGGATTGGATGATTATGTACAGCATTCTTTTGTTGGAGGAGGGGGAGAGTGTTTTTGTGCCCTCACCTTTGCCTAGGAATGTGGCCATCCTATGCTGCATATTTCCTATAGAGAAATTTCCTTGATCTTGGCATGTGATGCAGTGGGCTGAAAATCCATCCCTTTTAGAGTGGTATTGCTTTCCGAGCAAGTGTTTTGTCAGTGCATCCCAGAGCACTAGCTGCTCTCAGTACTGTGATGGGGTTTCATAGAGGTGGTATGTAGCAGATGGACAGTATATTAGTCCTGTAACTTACATTTGTTTTGCTGCAGAAAGCATTTGTTGTCTTTACACCAGCCTGTTTTCAGTTCAGTAACTGTCCCCTGAAACTTGTAAGAGGTAATGCTTGATAGTAATGCAGATTTTTTTTATTGTGGAGGTAGAGGGAATGTAAAGTTGATGTTGGATTGGTCTCAATATTTTAAAATGTTTGAGTCACAAATGACAGAAGTCTGCTAAGTATGTTGTATGCATCTGAAAGCAGAGTTTGAGCAGGGATCTGCGTGTATTGCCGCAGTCCATGTAGTAGAGGCATATCCCGGTAGTATGTAGACTGTCCACACATTTTGCATGAGTTGTAATCTGTGCAAAAGCCTGTGATACTACAGTGTACTGCTGCTGATGGTTACAGTAGACCACACTGTGGATACATACCTGGCTTGTTCCCCTGCCTCTTAATGCAGCCAGTACTGCCTGTGTAAGGAAGACTGTAAGAAACGGGGCAAATGTAGAGGCTTTCCTTGTGCATCCTCCCAGTTTAGACGCTTCCTGAGCTAGCTGTTGGCATGACGTTGAGCTGGTTTAGAGTTTGCCTCCATCTACCCTGTGTGCACTCATACCTTTCACTGTGGTTCAGGCATGCTCATACTTCTGTTAGGAAAGTATATCCTCAGGAGAAGAGATGATGGCATGCCCATCGCATGTTTCTGGTGGGTAATAAGATACTCACCACCTGGAAAAAATATTTATTTGGAAGATGTTTATCTCAAACGAGATGGTTTTCTGTATGTTGAAGGTAGGCATACAGCTCATGACCACATTATTTTTTTTTCGGTATTTGTAACATCCTTGATGAAGGTGTGTGAGGGGCCTGTTTGGCCTCTATCAAGGAACAGGATGACAATTTCTGCTCCTATGCAGTATAAAAATGTGGGGCATAGAAGTAGGATTATCACTGCCTTGTTAGGATGAAAGCAAGACAAGTCTTATTTGTTCTGATTTAATAGGTATCTGTCACCATAATGCAGCTGGTGCCCGATGTTCTATTTATGATGTCAGAACAGCTCTTTGTGTACGCTAATTCCAGTTTGTTTTCCCACATAGCAGGAAAAAGGAATATAAGATGTAAATTAAATCAGGTAGTCAAATACTACTTCACTTTTTTTGGCTTTGTTTTCTAGGAACCTGAAGATGAAGTGTTTCTTGCTATTGCTAAAGCAATGGAAGAAATGGTGGAGGACCCTATAGAATGCTATTGGCTTGTCAGTTGCTTTGTGAATCAGCTGAACAGCAAGCACAAGGATTCATTACAACAACTGGTAAGGAAAAACCCCTTCTTTGTTGTTGTTGTGAGGAGAGCCAGTCATGGAAAGCACTAATATATGGAGACAACTGGAGCATCGGAGATTACACTGTTGGATTCTGTTCCACCAACTATTTTGAGGAAGAAGGGAGGAGTGCTTTTTGTCTTGAGATTGTGCTGTCCTGTAGGACACTTTATCTAACATAACTTTAGAAATTGTTTTTGTTTGCTATATGGGAGTTTTAAATTACATCTTATTTTCTTTTTAGGTTAGCTAAAGCTTGCAATGTATCTATTTGAATTATATTTCTCACAAGTTGGTCACTTAAGTATTTTCTTTATTTTAAACAACTAGAAATGTCACAAAGTTAAGAACATCTTGATGTATGTCTCCTACTTTTTAAGCTGCATCTCTGGCATCCATACGCTGCTCGTTGAATGACAGACAAAGCACAATTGTTTTGCTTTATAAATGGAACAGGGTACTGCAACAGTGTGTTGCAAATTAAGTTACAGTAAAAAGTAGAATAGAGTTCTTTTGGGACTGATCATTTAAATGGTCTCATAGAATATTAATTTTTAATTTCTGTCTTACTAGTTTATAAAATTAAAACTTGATTGTGAAGAAAATGCATACTTAGAAAAATTACAAAAGCTTTTGTAATCCTTCAAAGTCTTAACAGATAAGAAACTTCTAGTTAAAAATAAAAGTATCAGAAGACCCAAGCACTAGCATTCACTGAATGAAAATTTGTTGCAGACAATTATGCATGTCCTTTGTTTTTTATTCTTTTGGAACTAAGAAGTACTTTTAAGCCCACCTGCTGTTGCTGGAGGTGATACATCCAACTATGCCGATTTATATAATTCCTTTCGAAGGACAGGAGCTCTTCTAAAGAAAGTATGTGCTCTCACTACACATGGAGTGCCAAGCATCTCCCTCAGAGGTTTTTGTTTCAGTATGAACGTTGTACCAAGGCTCTGGATGTTAGAATATGGACAGAGGAAGTATTTTCCCTCTTTGACAGCTGGAGTCATTAGCTGTTTGCCTAATTATGACAAAAAGCATAAAGGTACTCCTGAATTTATGAACATGTGTATGGTGTTACGTTAGAATTTAAATAAAAGGAGAATTACCCACATTTTTATGTGGATAATTGCGCACACATTTATGCTTCTAAATATTTTTGATTTTTAAACAAGAAATCAATGTCCAGCTTTTTATATGTTGAACAAGAATTGATTTTTCTGGGTTTTGCTGCATTGTGTGTAGATTTTTTTTTTTTTTTTTGACGTATGGTAAGGTGATTAGGTTTGAGGTGAATGAAACTCAATTTTACTCCTGGAGGTAACAGTAATTAGTGCACATTTAATCTCTGCATTGCTTTAAGCTCTTAAACACCTCCTTGCATTAGGGAATACTGCGTATTTTGGAAATTCTGCTAGTGGTCAGCAGTTTAAGGAACCGGAGATTATTTGTTTACTTAAGTACTTAAGTAGGTAATTGCAAAAATCAGCAACGCTTGTATTTTGGAACATGGTGTTTTTAATTAAATCAATGCAATTTCATTATTTTAACATGTTACTTTATGCCGATCAAGTTTTTGAGACATTTCTTGTCTTCCAGTGTGCATTAACTATGGAGGGTACAATGATGTGAGTGATCTAAAATTTTCCAATTCCTTTCTCAGCCGAAAATGCTGGAGCAGTATTTGAACATCGAAGATAACAGACTCCTGATGCATCTGAAAGCATGTGCTGCAATGAGCAAACTCCCTTATGATCTTTGGTTTAAAAAGTGCTTTGCAGGCTGTTTACCCGAGTCCAGTTTACAGAGGCAAGTTCTCTTATTTAATTTTAGCTTTATGTCATCACTAGGAGGCAAAGAACTTCTGTTTATCTGTAAGATGCTAGAGTTAACTTCATTGTTGACTCAGAAATGAGAAAATTTGATTCGATTCTACTTGTTACTGTTGCAAGGTAATCTCTGTGTGATTATTTCTCACATTGCAATTAAAAAAGAATGGAGTTAAATGTAGCGGCTGATTGTGTTAGACACTTAATGCCTCTTAGGATTTAAAACTCTAAATCCCCACTTAGTGATAGATAGCTGAATGGTAGTCAGTTTTCAGGCTTTTTAACCAAAATCCTTGCTTAGGGATTGTATTGTCACTAGATGAAAAACATTTTGGGAATGTGTACTGGTTTTGGCTGGAATAGAGTTCATTTTCTTCATAGTAGCTAGTGTGGGGCTATGTTTTGGATTTGTGCTGGAAACAGTGTTGATAACACAGGGATGTTTTAGTTATCACGGAGCAGGGCTTACACAGAGCCAAGGCCTTTTCTGCTCTTCACCCCAGCCCACCAGTGAGGAGGCTGGGGGTGCACAGGAGGTTGGGAGGGGACACAGCTGGGACAGCTGACCCCAACTAACCAAAGGGATATTCCAGACCATATGATGTCATGCTCGGCAATTAAACAGAGGTGGAGGTTGGGAGGCGGGGGGAGGCCTGCTCAGGAACTCACTTGGTGGTGAGCAATTGTTTTTATTTGCATCACGTTCCTTTCTTCGGTTTTATTTTCCTCACTTTTTGTTATTTCTTTCATCTTTTCCTTATTTCTTTTAATTATTAAATTGTTTTTATCTTAGCCCATGAGTTTCTTTCTCGCTTGTATCCTTCCAGTTTTTTCTCTATCCCATGGGGTGTGGGGATTGAGTGAGTAGCTGTGTGGTGCTCAGTTTTTGGCTGGGGTTAAACCATGACAGAATGTTTATTTTTAAAAGTAGTAGGGCAGTTTGAGTGTTACAAAGTTAACGAAATAGTGCATGATATCAGGATTCTACAGCTAGAAATAGCTTTTCCAGCTTTTAAAAGGGGAAAATTCTTGTACGTGGTGCTTCACTGGAGGGTTTTTGAAATGAAGCTTGTGTGATTTCTCTAGTTCTGCTGCCTGAGAACTCTTGGAAAGCAGAAAGTTGAAACTAGATGTAGAGAAGCATATCCTTTTTGCTTTAACGATTTGCTCATAGCTGGGCAGGACGTGGCACAAAGAAAACAATGTTTTTGTTTTCAGCTGTCTGATAACTTTGAGAACAAGGTTCAAGGAAAGTTTTACTCCACTATCTCCAGGACTTCAGTGGCTAGTATAACAACCTGGTGTGGAAACAAAGAGCTTCGTAAAATGCTCTTTAGAAAATGCTTTATGATCGTAAGGTTGGTCATAGTCTGATTAATGATGCAGCCTTGCATGTTTATCTGGGACTTCATCTTTCATGAAGGAAAGTGGGAAATGACTGCTTTAAAAAATGTTCGATTTGCCCTTAAGAAAAAATGAGGGTTTTGAGGAACAAGCTATAAGATTAGAAACCATACTCTCTAGTCTTGTACCACCATGGTACCTCTGAGGTTCTGTATGTTTTACTGTCGATGAGGAATATACCTGAGAGAAAAAAAATTTTGAACCAAAACTAAACGATTTGGTAGTAGACCTTTAGGTGTTACGCTTCATGCAGCATGGTAATTATTACATCGCAAGTTTTTCTAATCAAGAGCTTATAAGACTCCAAAATAGTCATTTCTGTGTAGTGGTTGTGCATGTTGTGGTGGTTAAAAGCTTTTAATAATTTTATGGCTACAGAAATTATGTAGGCATGTAGAAAATGTTTGTTACATCCTTAATAACAATTGAACACGTATGGTTTGCCTGCCTCTCTGTGTCACATTTGCATTTTTAAGTTACTTTCAGCCGATAATGATTGACCTTATTTCGTTGTGCTTTTTTTCCATTAAACTTGATGTCTTAAAACTGATGTTAGTAGAAGTGACTGCTCTACCTGGGACTTGCCAGTCTCCTCTTTGCATGTCTTCTAGGAGATATTTTTATTTAGAGCTTATGTGATTTAGTTTTGCTACGAGGTCCTACAGCTGAGAACTAGAGCTGAAAGAGGAATTTGCATCAGACCAGTTTTACTATTGGAAGATTCACTCAGGGTTTTTTAAATTTCTGTTGAAAAACTGAACATTTTATGGAACTGTGCCATCTTGATAGAGTAAAAGAAAAAAATGTAGGTGAAGAATTTTTATTTAATATTTAAGCTTGTCAGAATTTTAGTTTCGAACTTTTACAGTTCATTTATATAGAATATTTTGTCCAGTTACTATACTGTTTAGCATTATACTGTTTTACCTTACTGGAATACAATATTTTGATGGCCTGATTTTTTTTAATTTTTTCTCCATGGAGAAGGTCAAAACACTGACTTTTTGTATCACTCTGGAGTAAAAACAAATTTCATGTGTTTGTACTTCTGGTGGCACAGCAATCCCTTTTCCCAACAATTCTTGTGGGAACATGATAAAAGTGCACTTTTTCTTGCCAGTTTAGGTTTCTGAATTATTCAGTTGTAATCATAATGGCCTCATTTGCTAAGGAAATAGCATACTTCATGGGTAGCATGTGACAGATGAACTTAATTAATGCTTGGAGATTCAGTTTGGATTAGAATCTAGAAGCACGAATGCTTATCTGAAATGTATCCAGATGGCAGTGTTGGAACTTGTGAGAAATGAAAACAGGTCTTCTCCAATTCTCCTATGAGTTTTACTTACTTTTTTTTTGGCAAGTGAGAGATGATCTGAGCTCAGTCTTTTATGATTTAATTTAACTTATGATTTAGCACGGTATTTCTTAGAGATCTAAGGTATTTCTATAAATTGTAGTCTTCTCTGCCAGGCAGCTAAATCTAAATTTCGTGGTTTTCTTTTTTTCTCTCTAAGGTGTACAAGATTTGTATATGCTCTTCAGAAATTTTATCCAGTAATGATGACATGAGGTTACCTACCAGCTTTAGTCCTGACATGCATTGTCATTCAGTTTAAATACTGTTTATAGCACACTTCTCCTAGTTATACCATAGGTAGGATTTATGCATCAGTTCATTAATTTTCCAAGTCCATTTGAATTATAGGCAGGTTTCATGTAGAAGCTTTTCCTTTGAGCTTATGCAGCATCTTTGCTTGCCCTAATACACTTGACGTACTATGCGACAAACTTCTTAACAAACTTCTTAAGGTGTCACATTGATAAAGGAGAGGAGCAGACTGGCCATTTCGAAGGTGCTGTGTCCTCAGGGCTCTGTATCCCACCTGGACAGGATGAGAGGAAATGACCTCAGGTTGTACCAGGGAAGGTTCAGATTGGTTATTAGGAAAAAGTTTCTTCACACAAAGGGTTGTCGGGCATTGGAACAGGCTGCCCAGGGAAGTGGTGGAGTCACCATCCCTGGAGGTGTTTAAAAGACATGTAGATGAGGCTCTTAGGGACATGGTTTAGTGCTAGAGTTAGGTTATGGTTGGACTCAATGATCCTAAGGGTCCCTTCCAACCAAAATAATTCTCTGATTCTGTGAATATACATGGAGTACTTCCTGGAACACAAACCAGCCTGTAGCATAGGCTTGAGCTGGGCAGAAAGGCTTACTTTTCTCCAAAACGGGGAGAACTGAATCAAACCTTTGTTTTTATGCTCACCATTGCCCTATTTGCTCAAATTCTCCAACAGCATATCTGGTTATCTGTTCAGTAAGCCCCATGCATGGGAAACTTTCAAATGGTGCTGTGTGGGCCTGCAGCCAGCCAGCCCTGCTGCTAAAAGTCTGTGTCCCCTTTGTGGCTTCAGCTCTACAGGCCAAATGGCTCTTTGGCTGCCAGTTTATTCCAGCTCTGTCACCCCAGATGATCTAGCTACAAGAGAAGTAGTGCAGCTTTGCAGATATGATTGTGAATAAGCCAGCCATTTTTTATGGCCTGATGCTGCCAATCATGTATCATGCCCCTGGCTAACATTTTTTGCATTCTGCACTGAAGAACTGGGATTAGCGTGGCTGTAATAGCCGATGGCGTGGTGTTAGGTTATTAGCCCCTGGTAGCTTGTTTGTGGCGAAATAGTTGGTAGTTCTGAAATCTTATGGTTGCCTTTCACAGTGACACTACGTCATGTATTAATATATGGCTTCTGTAGTTTTACATCTGTCATCTCCATGTCCTGCATAAATTACATCTAGTGATAATAAGTCATTTATTAGTAGCCACAACAGAAATATGAAAAAGACCTTAAGTTTACTGTGGAGTGGGAAAGCATATTAATGTGCATATGGGCTACTATTATACTATAGATAAACTTAAAGTCTGTTTGCCTTTGTCTAAATAATTGAGCTGCTTCCAAACTCTGGAGACAGACGGGCACAAGATCATGTTATAACATCAGGATGAGATAGTTGGCAAGCCTCATTGTGTCCCTCTGTGTGCAGTTACCATTGAAAGGACATCCAGAAGTGTGTCAGGCAGAGAAGCCAACGTTCGTTCTCTTTAAACATCTCTGGCCTGGTAGACTGGAGAACCACACCCAGGGAATAAGGTTGGTTGTGCTTACCCTGCAGCCTAGGAGGAAGAATTGAGATTAATGACAGTATTTCAGAAGAAGAGGGAGCAGCAGTGCTGTGATGCTTTTTGTATACTACTGCACTGTAGTGGTTGAGGAACCTCAGGAACTGCCTTGAGAACACCATGCCTGCACACGTGCACACACAGAGTAAGTTGTATCATGTCTACAGGAAAAGCTCAGTGAAAAGTGAATGGCTTCATTTGCAGAGTCCTTGTTATGCTCTCTACCTGCCCAGCTTCCTGTTTATCTTTCCTTTTGGTTGTTGCTACTGTTTCACTGTTCAAGAAACACCTACAAGAGTGCTCCTGTGGTTAATTGAATACTTTTATATTTCACAGAGGATGATAATCACAAAAACTATAATGAATTTAATGTATACTTTCAGCATTCCTGAGTAGGGCTATAGGGTGCAGTTGCCTGACATGTGTTATTTTCCCATCTCTAGGAATATCAAAAAACAGGTAAAAAGTTGCAGTCTCTGACAGTATTCTCTTAAATGTTTGCTGTTATTAAAAAAGTCAAAGTAGAACACTGTCTTATCAATAGACATACAATGTACAAAGGTGTCTATATTAAAATAGAATAATCAAAGGAAGTGTTTCCTTGAAACTGCTGTGGGTTTTTTCCATTCTAAGTAGACACTTTTCTGACACAGTTTGTGTTGCTATTCCTGGCTCTCGTGACATAGACAAGGTGCTGACTGAGGGTCAGTTTATCAGACTGTCACACAGTCATTCCCCTGTTGCTGTGGCTAGTGGAGTTGGATTGAGAGTAACAATAGCTGGAAATGTTAAGGGGGATAATACTGCAGCAGACACAGCTGGTTAGTGCCGACATCTCATCCACTTTGCTATGCACCCCCTTCCAAAATTTGTTAGACACTGCTGATTTAGATACTGCATCTGTTTTGCCATTGTTAAAAAACATTTGTTCTGGAATCAGACTAAATAATGCAGGAAAACATTGGAGTGTTTTCTGAGCATGAAATGTAACCCAGTGTAATGTAATTATGGAGACAGAAGTCGGGAGACTTGGAGGCAAACCGATGAAAGATGGCTGGATGTTTTATGTTTCATTAGTTTGTATTTGAATTAACATGAGCTTTAATATGAACTTTAAAAGTCTATTCCTGTTTCTGAGGTGGGCCACTCTCTGTTATTCATAATTACAGTTCTGATGCCCATGGAACACACTGGGAGTGGTTCTTGGGTTCTAAACAGATGGGTTTGTGAAGGAAAATGTATTAGAAGTAAACAGGCATGACCTGGACAGTGTGGAACAGGGATATGGTCTCAGTTTTCTCATAGCCTTGTTTAAATCTTCTAGACCTGACTTCAGCGTCAATGTGATATTTACCGTGATCACTTGTCCAGGGATGCTTGATCCACAAAAGCAGCATGAAAATTTTCATCTTGGATTGTTTATTGTTCCTGTCCATATGGGAATTATATTCATTTTTAATCATAGCAAGACAGGGAATTAAAATGAAATTGCAAAAGGCAAAGAAATTGGCAGTGCCTTTTTTGCCAATCTGTCCATGTGGGTTTTTTGTTGGATTCCATCTATTTAAGAGTAGTCCTGAGGATATCACATATTCACATACTCTTTCCCTCATTTCTCCATTATAAGTTAATTTCTAGTCTATTTTTTTTTTGATGAATGGAAAGGCTCTGGAAATAGTGTCAAAAGAGTTATGTGAATAGATGGGTAAGAAACTGATGAGGAATTTATTTGAGTCACGGTGTGAAAAATAAGCGCTGTGTAGGGGCACATCGGGAGTTACAGAAGTTTTTCACAAAGAATCACAGAAACATTAACGTTGGCAGGGACCTCTAGAGATCATCTGGTCCCACCAACCTCCCTGCTGAAGCAGGGCCACTTAGAGCTGGTTGCCCAGGACCATGTCCAGGTGGCTTTTGCATTTCTTCAAGGATGGAGACTCCACCACCTCTCTGGGCAACCTGTGCCAGTGCTTCGTCACCCTCACTGTGAAAACATGTGTCCTGATGTTCAGAGGGAACCTTCTGTGTTCCAGTTTGTGCCCATTTCTTCTGGTCCTGCCTCTGGGCACCACTGTAAACAGCCAGACTCTGTCTCCTTTGCACTCTCCCTTCAGGTATTTATAGACATTGACAGATCACCCTGAACCTTCTCCAGGCTGAACAGTCCCAGCTCTCTCAGCCATTCCTTGTAGGAGAGATGCTTCAGTCTCTTAATCATCTTCATGGCTTAGCTCCTTCTTGTTGAAAGGTATGAAACCCACTCTTCGCTCAGCTGTTAGAGTTCATGTTATGTCTGTATTGTGTTCTCCTGGTACTCCAGGCTGAAGGACAAGTCCTTCTGAGAAGGTCATATATAAATTGACTTGTCTTTGGAAGAAGAGCACTCAGATATCCAAGTTTGTAGATGGGCTGTGGAAGATGTTTTCCAGTTGGTGGTGTTGTATTCAGAGATGATGGGGCATAGTAGGTGATCTTTGTCCCCATGTTTTTGTTTGAAGGAGAAACACTTATTATATAAAAAGTGCCCAGAAGGAACAAGAACAGCAATCCTCAGAAAGTCTTTCTGACACATCTCTTAAAATTCAAGAGCTAAAAATAACGCAAACCCATAAAAGCTGCCATCTGACAGATGGTTTCACACTGGTTTTGGATAATCCTTCATCCCGACTCTGTTGAGTTGGGCCTGAGATAGAGCTGCTGGCTGAAGGATGATTTCCTATTGTTCCAGACTGGTTTAGTAGTACAGATCTCCTAATATTCATTGAAGTTCTGTTGCTGAAGTACTTGCTGCTTGTGGAGAACTGTCCTTCAGGTTTTATTAAAACTGCAAGGTCCAGATACACTTTCATACGAGTGGTAGGGGTGCTTAGGTAATTCTGAGAGTGGGATGGATTGAAAGGCTTAATAGTTGTTCCTTGTATCTAATTTAAACTGTATTTGTATCTCATACAGCAATGATCTGGACTATTTAGCTTCTTGAGATGTAGTAGTTCAGTATTACATCCTTTGGAATTTTCAATCTACTTAACTGTTTGAAGAGTGTTGGAAAGTGTCTTTGTTAAGTGTGCTAATAAAATTTGGTTCCTTTTTTGTACTAGCAAAAATTCTTACTGTTACCATACACTGTAGAATAGTTGTCACAGTTCAGGCTATTGTAACAAGATTTGATTTCTGTATTTGAGCTTGTAAACAGTTCCATTTCTAAGCCAGAGCATACCATATCAATACATTACTGCTTGCCATCACTCTGCTCTGTATATATTTAGGAGCAGATAAAATGTCTTATTTACCCTGACCTGAATAATTCAATACATTGCTGTTATTCATATATGTAATCGGGGAAAAAGAGGATCATACAAAGGCCATTCTAGCAGATAAATAAGCAGATAAGCACTACAACAATACTTAGGGTTTTTTTGTTTGTTTGTTTGTTTTTTAGAGTTTGGGACAAAGTTATTAGTGGGTCCTGCAAGATACTTGTTTTTGTTGCTGTGGAGATATTATTAACCTTTAAAATGAAGATAATAGCACTGAATACTGCAGAAAAGATTGCACAGTTTTTGGAAAATGTAAGTACTCTCTTGTGCTTTGCCTTACTTTTTGTGGCGTGTGAACGTGTTAAGGCCTATAAAGTCATTTGCCTGTTGCAAACATACCATGAGATATTATTACATTACTTACTGAGAATAGTCTAGTAGTACCAAGGTGGAGAGAGAATGCAGAGGGATGAGAATAAAATTTTTTTTGGTACCAGGAGTTAGGGCTTTTGTAGAAGGAAATTAGTTTTTGGCTTTGGAGGAATGTGTCAGCTATGTTTGTACAGATTTGACAATATTCCTTGTGATACTAAAGTGTGTTTGTGTGAAAGTGCAGATGAGGTTAGATTAGTTTTTTTGGAAGCTCCTTACAGGGTTGGTTTCTGGTACCTTTTTTGCTCCTTGCCTGAGTGTGAATCTATGAACTTAAGGTATGTTTTTTTGTTGCTATAAGGATGGGATCATAAACCTGACCCTGAACTTTCCTTCTGTGAATAGTAATGAGTAATCAGAGTTGTAGGATCCCAATGTAATGTAGGTTAGTTAGATTGCATACTTTTGTAAGAGTGGATGGCCAGTGTAAGTTCTGCCTGATGTCCGATTAAGGATGTGTGAAGTGTGAGATGCCTGTGTGGGCCTCTTACCATTTTGTAAATAAAAACTTTTTGTCTAAAACCCGGATGCAATATGGCACGTGTAGGATGGAGGCATGGTGGGATGGTGGGGCAGGGGGATGCAATTCTAGATTAGTTGTCCTTTATGTAAAGAGATAAAATCTGAACTGGAAATGTAAAATCTTTATTTTAAACAAAACAGTCCAAATGAAGTACTCTGACAAGGCATCTTGACCTGATCTTTTGCAGATTCCTCAAGATAACACTGACGCTATTGTCAGCAAAGCTGTTGATTTGTGGCGCACACACTGTGGGACTCCAGCACACTCAGTCTGAGAACGTTCTTCGCTTATGACAGCTTGGGAAAAAACAGATGTTTGGAAAGACATTTTGCCAATCTTCCCCCATCCTAGTGTGATGGCCTTCATTTCCTTTTCTATGTAAAGATACTGTTAAAGCAGTTAATAGCATAGTGATCAATATGTAAATATTTTTCAATAAATACAGATAGAATGAAGATACCTTGTGGTGTTGTGATCATGTCCTGGGTATTTCTTGGCCAACCAGCCAGTATTCTGATTGCGCAGTGTACTCTCTGGTTTTGGGTAAGTGAAACTTAACTCTTGAAGGAAGATAAATAGGTTTTCTTGTAGTCTAAAAATGGTTTTGTATGCCAGCCTATACTAACTAGTTACTACTCAGATGTGTTTTTAAGATGAGTTTACTAAATGTTAGTCTGTTGGAACTCTTTGTTGAACAAGCATGCCTTTGCTGGAAATGTAAATGTACTCTATTAATACTGTACATTTTCAGGTAAGTGTTCTGGAAGAGGCCTCACAAGTTTGAGGTAGAGGACATCACAGTGACCAGGGGCGATTTGCTTTTCTGAAGTGTCTTTAAATGATTTTTATCTGTCAGCCAGCCCTCTGTGGCTCTGTCCCCTTCTTTGTACTTCATGGAAGATCCTCCAGAAAGGTGCATCTGTCCTATCCTAAAATGTAACTTTGGACAGGGATGGAGAAAATCAGTGGGATGAGTCAGTATAGTTCAGGATTACAGACCAGTAATAAATAATGCCTCTGTTGAATGTTTGGCTCAGACACTATACAGAGAAGTTTTGCATCTTTACTACATTTATTTGCTGTGTCTCAAAGTTGTTGTAATTTGATTCTTGGTTAGATTTCAAGATAAATTGAATACAGAAATATAATTTGTGATGTAAGTAAAAGTAGAGTGATTAGCCATAGATAGAGGTTTGGTGGAGAACTAGTCTTTTTCTTGTAAAAGTGTAAAATTCTATTCCTACATCTTGCATAGCCCAGGGAATCACATATGAAAATGTGTTGTGTAGAACTTGCTTGACTTAAATTGATGCTTAGTATGCCAAATGCCAAGTACACTCATTGCTTTTGAAAGAATGTGTTTAGCTTGCACTGCAGCATAGTGCAGACTTGAAAGGCTTTAGAAACTTATCTTTTAAACTAGGTGAGCTTTACTTCCCAACACATTAGCTGAGGAAGCATGCAGCTCGATTCTGGGTAGATATTTGTGCTGGATTCTGAGATGCTGCTGTTGGTGTTTCTGAAATGCCCGAGCTTACCCAGTTCAGAAAATCTTGTGTCTGCTTTGAAAGCCATTTCTGTGTCTGTGTTGTAGTGTAATCCATTTAGTTCACTTCAGATAGGAGATTGTTTCCCTAGTGCAGGTGTGAGAGCTGGGGGATGTGGGTAGGAAAGAGCACACACGTTCTGTGAATAACAGACCTGTGTTCTGTAACACGCAGTGCACAAGCTTTTCCAATAATGGCCACTGGTGCAGTTAGAGAGATTACCTATGTAAACATTTTTCTCTCAAGTTGTACACTTTATTCACAAAACCCCTGAAGTTAGGTATGCATTATTCAGGCCTTCACACTGTGGTCATTAAAAAAAACAAGCACTGATGGTACTGAAGGTGTTGAGCAGTTTCAGCCCTGAAAGGGAATCAATAACTCATATTCTGTGAAGAGAGATGCACTGAATCAGGATTAGAAGTGCCAGTTAGTGTTACTGCTTCCAGACTTGCCAGTGGGTGTTCCTGCAATTACTGTTTGACTGTTTAGTTTTTAAATTAAAGCCTTTCTCCATCAATAGGCAGGCCCTGGAGCTGCACGGATGAGAGGCAGAGATCTGCTTCCACAGAATCACAGAATGGTCGAGGTCAGCAGGAACCTCTGGAGGTCATCTGGTCCAACCAACATCCCTGCTCAAGCAGGGCCCCCTAGAGCCACTTGTCCAGGACCACGTCCAGGTGGCTGTTGAATGTCTACAAGGAGGATACTCTACCACCTCTCTGGGCAACCTCTGCTAGCATTTAGTCACCTTCAGTGAAAAATCTTAGTGTTTCCACATAAGCAACAGCAACTGTACTTGAACATTTCAGTATATATGGGATGGATCCTCAAATACTGCTCCACTTTAATGTCAGCTGAAGTTTGTGAGGGGCTTTTTCAGTTTCACATACAAAGAAGGTGTGGGAGAGTTTCCTTAATGGAATGCATTATTTGTTCTGGGCTCTGCTGAAGGACAGGAGTTCTCTAGAGAATGGATGGTGGTTTAACACCATGCTTCCTTCACCGATCTGGTAAGAGACATTTATACATATCTTGATGGAGCCATTTCCAAGCTTTCCGTGTGGATTTATGAGGGATACAGTTTATGAAGAAAACTTACAGAATTCCCAAAAGACTAAAAGTATGAATCTGGCTAACTTGCGCTGAGTTAACACTTGGTGATGTCTGCTCAGCTGAACATAATGCTTCAGCTTAGGACCGACTTCCCAAGAGAGCAGAACAGCAAAATGTCGGCTTCCACTGTCCCCAGCATGTGACGGTCAGAGTGAGGTTGAGCCACGATGCTTTTCAAGTCCCAACCCAGAGCAGAGTCCACCATTTGGGAAGCCTTGTTCTGTGCCTCCAGCAATTGTGACCATCCTGCAGTTCAGCACAGGTGGGGAACAGTTGCTCTTTGGTCTCTCAAACTAAAACAATGCAATGTTTGTAGTGTCCAGCTGGGCACTTTTAGTGGGCAGTCCAACTTTGGTCATCTACCTACTATGGACTGCTAGTTCCTTGCACAGATTGAAGTTGCACATAGTTGAGCCTCCTGCTGAAATCCCTGCCTAAGTAATGTGCGGAAAGAGTTAATTTTGCTATTTGTTTCCTGTTAGCTCCATGTCATTGCAGCCCGAGTGTGGTAACAAGTCATCTGATGGTTGTCTTTCCTGAGAAGCTTGAAAATGAGATATTTTGTCTTTATTTACGTTATTTGGCCTTGACTGGCTGAGTATATAACTGCTTGCTGCATGGTTGTTTATTCATATAGAAATAACAGCTAAATTTGAGTTTGGTGTGGTATATGTGGTGTGTTTTTTGTTCCATTGTTGTTTTGTGGGTTTGTGTGTGTGTGTGTGTGTTGCTTTTTTCCCCCCTTCTTTCCTTCTTTTTTCTGTATTTTTTCCTCCCTGGAGACAATAGAGACAACAGTGAAACATTCACTTTGGAGGATGAAAGCTCCCCCTCACGCCTCCCCCTGCCAAATAGCTTCGTGGGCTTTGCAAAAAAGAAAAATAAGCTGAATTTGGTCCAGTTCTCCGCTCGAGCAGTACTTTCTCTCTCTCCAGAGAGGTTTAGAGCAATGCTGCATGTCTCTGCATGGCACTGGTTCTTTTCCAGCTGACGTCCAAATGTGATGGAAACTCCAGATAAGAAAAGTAATGGCAGATGTCAGAGGATGATGCTTGAAAAATGAGTGATTTGAACTCTAGTTAAGGGGCCTTAGAGTATGTAAAGAAAAGCAGGAGAGTATGGAGACAGAAGTGGCTGAAATACAGTAAATCAGAGGCTGATAAAGTAGCAGTGATACAGAGCAGGTTTCTGTGGATACGAGATCAACTTCCATCACCCCATGGGACAACTTCAGTTGAAGATGATGCCTTTCTGAGGACCAGAGCTCCTCACCACATGGCACAAATGTACTGAAAGGCCAAGCTTTCATTCATTCTGCCACCTGGAGAAGAATTTTGCAAGCAATTTCGTACAATTTGTAGGTAACGCTTGCCAGTGCAGCTGTAGGGAGGTGTTGCACCACCTGCATCTTGCCCTAACAGCTGTGGTGATATCTGTACACGCACCAGCAGCTGTCAGCTCACACTGCTCAGGAGTAGGGTGGCCACTTTGTGCCACCCAGACGAGCTCGACTATTGCCTGAAAGCCTTGATCCAAGGGGTGAAGGGAGGAACTGGTGAGGAAGATGATGGCAGAGAAATCTCACTCAGGCTGTGCAGTGGGTGCTCTGCTGTGGTCTTGTCCAGCAGTGTGGGGCTTCCAGTGCCTTTGTAGGATTTGCTCAGTGGGGTCAGCATGTGTCTCTCTTCCACCCTCTCCACCCTCCTCCCCCTCCCCCCCCCAAAAAAAAAAGAAAAAGAAAAATTAGGTTCCATTATTTTGGACTGGAGATCAGTTCTGGGGCATGTGCACATGTGTATGGATCTGGGTTTTACAGAATCACAGAATGTTAGAGATTGGAAGGGACCTCAAAAGATCATCCAGTCAAATCCCCCCACCAGAACAGGATCACCTAGATGAGGTAACACAGGGAGGTGTCCAGATGGGTTTTGAATGTCTCCAGAGAAGGAGACTCCACAACCTCCCTGGGCAGCCTGTTCCAGTGCTCTGTCACCCTCACTGAGAAGAAGTTTCTTCTCAAATTTAAGGGGAACCTCTTGTGTTCCAGTTTGTACCCATTGCCCCTTGTCCTATCATTGGTTGTCACCAAGAAGAGCCTGACTCCATCTTCCTGACACTCGCCCTTTATATATTTGTAAACATTAATGAAGTCATCCCTGAGTCTCCTCTTCTCCAAGCTAAAGAGACCCAGCTCCCTCAGCCTTTCCCCATAAGGGAGATGCTCCACTCCCTTAATCATCTTTGTTGCCCTGTGCTGGACTCTCTCCAGCAGTTCCCTGTCCTTCTGGAACTGAGGGGCCCAGAACTGGACACAATATTCCAGATGGGGTCTCACCAAGGCAGAGTACATTTACATTCTAAACTGGTTGTTAAACAGATACATTAACCCTGAGAGATGAGATAGAGTATGTATGTAAAACTTTGACACTTATCAAATAGATGTTAGAATAGAAATTGCTGTAGCTTATATCCCATTAAGAGGGAATGTTACAAGAGAGCAACTGCAGAGTGCACCTGGCTGTCAGTTGTTCCTGTGGGCCTGATCGCCTAAGTTGTTCTGAGGTGGTTTGAAGCCACTGGTAAAGGTGGCACAAACACTCTTGCTGAGCTGCTCACCAGAGGCTGCCTGTTTAATAGAGAATTGATTTCTTTTTTTTCAGCCCTCCTCTTTGTTTCCTGCATAAAGGTGGCGTTAGATTGCAGTTAGATTGCTAGTAATTACATGGACTTCACTGAAGACATGAGTCTCGTTCCTTAGACCAGTTTTATAAAATGCCTCAGTTAAAACATAAAACCCCCACTATATAATACTGCAGAAGCTGTAGCTAATTGTGGGGGAAGGGGATCTATAATAAAAAACCTAGAATTTCTTTTTTCATGTATTTATCCAGATCTCACTGGATAGTTACAAACTTGTTGGCTGCTGGGATGGAAACACATACAAATGCACACAAAAAAAGATTGTAAGGAAGTCGGCGAATACTTACCCAAATGAAAACAAACAAAAAATTCCCAGTACCAGAGTTCTGAACGTGTTGTATCTCTGCATCAGCAATGGAAAGGAGCAGAATCTGGTCGGTTAAGTCTACGGACCTTTCATTTCTGTGTAATTGGAAGCCTATGTGTCCATCAGGGGAAGGGAGCTGCTTCCATCTGCCAGTTACAGTGAGGATGCGAGGTGCCGCTTGTTTATTTGGGTCAGAATTTTTGCACCATGATGAAAACTGAACAGCCTAAGCAGAGCTGCTACCTTGTGTCCTTTCTGCAAAAGGCTAGTGAGAGTGTTTGAAGGTACATGCATCTTCTTGTGAAGAAGGTTTTTCCTCCCTTTTTTCCATGTGCAGATGCTGCAGTATGTCACAACCTGCAATGCTGTGCAACCACTGAGGCTACTTAGGGAAAATTACAAAAAAAAAGATGAGAAGGTGGCATGAAAGTAGCTGGAGGTGCAGGTATGGCTCCTCTGCTGAGCAGCAGGAGCATTTATTGGTAAAAAGATGATGAAGGGAGTGGAGCATCTCCCTTATGAGGAAAGGCTGAGGGAGCTTGGTCTCTTTAGTTTGGAGGAGACTGAGGGGTGACCTCATTCATGTTTACAGATATATAAAGGGTGAGTGTCACGAGGATGGAGCCAGGCTCTTCTTGGTGACAACCAATGGGAGGACAAGGGGTAATGGGCTCAAACTGGAACACCAGAGGTTCCACTTAAATTTGAGAAGAAACTTCTTCTCAGTGAGGGTGACAGAGCACTGGAACAGGCTGCCCAGGGGGGTTGTGGAGTCTCCTTCTCCAGAGACATTCAAAACCCACCTGGACACATTCCTGTGTAACCTCATCTAAGTGTTCCTGCTCTGGCAGGGGGATTGGACTAGATGATCTTTCGAGGTCCCTTCCAATCCCTGACATTCTGTGATTCTGTGATACTACACAGCAGCATTTTCTGTAACCACGGGATGTTGCGTATTGGACAAAGACTTGTGGACAGGGAAGGGAGAGTTGAGTTGGCAAACACTGCACATGGACTCTGGCAGCAGGCACTTGACAGAGTGCGCCCTGAACTGACAACACTGTGGGGAGAAGTGCTTTTTGGGGAGAGGGGGCTGTTTAGTGCAGACTGTTTTGTTCTTTATTATTCACCTGGTGCTGGGTCCAGCTTTAGCAGCTGAGTTACCAGTCATCTTCCTTCGCCCACCTTTGCTGAACCAGCTTGCAGGGACGGCGTGGGCGGCTCAGCTGATGCAATGTCCCATTGAACTGCTCATCGATTGGTAAGGCTCACACTTGTGCTCTGCTCCCGCTGAGGGGTGGGCACCCCATGGGCACGCACTGTGTCACTGCAGCTGCCTCAGTTTGTCACGTTACCATTCACTGGGACGCAGGCTGATAAAACACACAGGCACAGGAATGCTTGCTATTTTTTTTTTTTAAATGATCTTTTTTTTTTAAGAAACTGCATACATCAGAGACAAACAATAATTTAAATAGCATGCAGTTTCAGTATGTACAAAAGCTAGGACATAGAGATCCAGTTTAATTTTTTTTTCTAGATATTTACATAATTTTCATACAGCCATAATCTGTTAAATTACAATACTGGAAGAGCACATGATTGACGGCCACCACACTCACTCCTATACAAAGACAAACTATATACATACACTTGGATATCAACTGGAATATGCAACTGGTGCAGGAGTAACTGGGACACACGGGAAAGCAGGTAATGTGCCCGTCACCTCCTCTTTGTTTACAGAAGTTGTTCCAAGCTCGAGCAGACTGAACACCTGGGAAAAATTATTTGTCCCCCTTCTTCTTTCCTGATTTTCTTATTAGCCTAGTCATCTCCCATGGCTAGTTATACAAAGTGGTTTTTATTTGCAGGCACATTAGGGAGCCCCTGTTCACATGTAGCTGTGGGTTTCCATCTTGCCCACCTATTTTTGTGAGCGCAATCTTTCGCTAGGCATGTTGGACGTGCTCCCCCCATTGGTTTATAGTGTTTCCGCGGTACAGACGGCACTGTAGAAATAACGAAGGGTGAGTTTGGTGACTAGTTGCAGTGATGACAAACTCCTGTGGTTACATAGAAGCATTAGGCTGAAATACATGTGTTATGGGCTCACTAAATATATTCAGTTAACATAAAAGAGTTGAAAGTCTATTATATTCTTCCCCCACCCTTCCTTCTCTTCTAATAAGGGCGCTCTAGGCCTTGTCTAGACACAAAAGCTGGCCTGCCCTGTCAGTCACAAATACATTGCCAGGTCCCTGTAGCCTGTTGCTGGCGAGGGCATGGGTGAGAGCGCGATGTCTCCTCATCATCAAAAACTTTTGTCTAGACATTTTGGAATTGCTTTTTCCAATTCCTGACACCTCCCCAACCCCCACGTTTTCCACCTCATCTTTCCAGAGGCTGTAGAACAGATGTCACATTACTTGCACATTTGAAGGTATGAATATCCCATGAGGATTCAGCAGATTATAACCAAAATGTTTTTATTCCTTGACTCTAGAATATTATCTCCATTATCAGCCCTGGGGATGGATGATTGGAACAGTCATTTTTTCATTCTGTGTTGATTTTTCCAATCTCTAAACCTGATGTAATTTCTTTATTACTACTATTAATCTCCTCCTAATATGAATGAGGATGGCTGGTGTTAACTGCAGTGCTAACCTAGTCTTAGCAGAAATGTTACTATCTTTGCATCTTGCATGTAATCCCCACCCCAACAGAATCACAACTACTTTACCGTGGTAGAGATGGCTTTCACACATGAGAAGACGTGTTCAAGAAGACAGATTTAAAAAAACTAAAGATTCGCTGTTTCCCAGTCTGCTGAAGCTTCCCATGGATGCCAGAGGTGGGTGTGCAAACTGAGGACGCGCTGCAGTGTTCAGGTACTGAAAGGCAGTTGAAGAATGCCTTGCCAAAGGGTAACTTTGCAAAATACCCAGACCCACTGAAGCTAAAACCAGATGAAGTGCCCGTTCTGTGATGCTTATTACAGCGCCAAACACTTTATATGGCTTCTTTCTCCTCTCCTCCTTTTCAGTAGTAAGCTCTGCTTGCAATTCGGGAGAAATATGGCAGTTCTTCCACTGTGTCCTGTTGTCTGCTCAGCCTGGAGTTAACATTAAAAAAAAGCCAAACTGCATGTGGCTGCCCTGGGGACAGGATGAATCCCGAGGCAGGCAGAATGGGACAATTTGCTAAGTGGTCAGGAGGGACCTGCCTTGGGCCCATCTGGCAGGGTGCTGGGGAACATCTGGCCATCACCCAGGACTTGGCTGACACATGGCAAAAACAGTGCCCAAGGGTTTATTTAGGCCACCAGACAGGCAGGGGTGGGTGCTGCAAGGGGCCATGCCCCCCAGGGACAGTGGCAGTACCCACCCGTTGTCCTGGGGGCTCTAGCACCAACAACGCACTGACAACAGCAGTCTGCTACTTCTACCTCTTTCCTCTTCATTTTAATAAAATGGAAAAAAAGCCCCAAATCTCATTTTTCTTCCCACCAGCTTACTGAGTCCTTTGGTTTTCATCCCCGCTGCTCCTTGGATGGTCTCCTTCCCTTTCACACTGACCCTCTCTCTAAGCTACACTGCCAGGGCAGGTATGGGATCCATACTGGGAACATGAGGGCCTGTTGCTCTTCCGAACAGCTATGTTGCAGAGGTCCTTCCTAATGCAATGTGTGTGTATTCAAAAGGTTTCATTTTCTTTTCTTTTTCCCTTTTTAAAGCTGTGACGCAGTCTTGTTATGCATGCACATGTATGTGAATGCATTTAGAAACGAGTACCCCAGCTTTTCATGAAAATAACCCCAAAGCAGTGTATTCCTGGTGCTCTGTCTTTGCTGCATTGAACTGATAACATTGCACGTTACAGGCTTTGACTACTGATAAACTTGTATCTAAAGCAACTGTGAGTGGGAGACACAGGGATCACTGTGTGTGTTTCTTCAGAAACCATTACCCAGTCTGGGCAGTGCATTGCAGCAGAGGCGTGCTGCCCCAAAAAGCCACACACCAGAAACCAGCTGGTAGCATCTTCAGTCCTTCAATTCTTACTCAACAGCTAATTATCCATAGCATGCCAAGGATGGCCACAGATGAGTATGAAATGCTTTCACTTGTCTCTGAGAGCAAACCTGTGAGGTGCTGAGTCCCATCACTAAGCTACATGGACTGTGATAGCCTGACTACCAGTGTCATTTATGGGGGCTGGATGCTAGAGCAACTCCATGGGCTACGTGCAGGTCCATTTGCTTTACTCCTGTGACCAGAAGAACGAAACAGAGGCCTGAGAAGAGGCAGGAGTGTTGGCATTACGCAGCATTGGCCATTAAATGCTCACATGTGAGAGGCTTCTTGGCCTTCAATCAGTAAAGGGCAATGTTGACGTTGGGGAGGAGAGAGAGGGCACAGGAGAGTGGATAGATGCATGGAAGACAGCAAGAAAGGAAAAAAAATATATAAAATAATAGAAATAATAGCACTGTAGTAAAAAACTTTGGCCTCTCTGTTCAAACTGTCAAAGCAAAATAGCCATTGTCCTGAAGTAATAATCTGGAGCTTCTTACAGTAATGTTGCTACAGTGCTTTGGGCCAGTGGCCCAAAACATGGCATAATCGTTTCTTGTTAGGGCTGGAAAGGAATCCCAAACAATGTTTGCCCCAGCTTGCTGGCATTATACTAGTTAAGGACTTGATTCTGGGAGGTGCTGGCCAAAGGTCAGAAAAGCACTTACATGTGTCCACCTTCAATTAAGCTTGTCAGACATGTTCATGAATGCAGTGAGGCTGTTTGTGTGCTTACGTAGTGTTAAGCACACGCTTAGGTTGGCAGGTAAATCAGGCCCAGAGTGACCAGCTTCTCTGAGCTCTACTAGTCTGTGTGTTAAACCACTGTAATAAAAATAAATTAAAACCAAACCAGAACACCTCTGAGTTGCTGTCCTTATGCCTCCGCTGTGGGTACCAGTGACAAGTCCCACCATCCATCCCTACCAGTGCACCAGGCTGGGTAACGTGATCCGTCATGTTTTTCTCAGTACACCTTTAGGATCAGTTCTTGAAACACCTGATACAGAGAGGACAGATACTCCTCATCATACCCCCAGTTCCTCCTGTCACGTGTTCCTCTGCACACATTCCCTGGATGGGAATCCCGGCCTTTCCTGCTGCGGGGTGTGCGTCAGCTCTCACACAGTCACAAGGCTTGGGTGTGAAAACAAACTAGAAGCTGAGTGAATGCCATGCAGTGACCATGAAGAGATGGGTTTTGCTTGCTTGTCCTCGACGTCCTTGTTGCTTACGGCTGATGGGTTCACAACTCGGTTTAGAAAATGATACTTGAAAGAGATGAAAAATAGACAGTTGCTGGAACTGACCCAGCCTTCCGTGGGGAGTCCTGTTCTTTATAGGCGATGCCTTTTTCTGCATGGGAGCCGAATGGTGCCTATTGACTGGCCATGAACTTCTCCAGGCAAACAAATACCTTTCTAGTCATGCACGGTCACAGATGAGCTGGGCCGCAGAGTTTTGCTCCTTCTCTGTCCTCATAAGGTGCTCGCAGCCTGTAGGGAGTGTTTGGTATAAGTGCTTTAGTGCCATAGGTGCCGGTCTTTTGGGGACTTCACCCAGGCCTGTGATTCCCTGAACACCATCTCGGGGCTCTCTGTAGTTGCTGATGGAGCCGTGTCAGGATGAGAGGTGCCTGAAGGCGGAATGGATGCACCACCAGCTGAGCTTGAACGTGTATGGCAAATCCACATGCCAGGAAAGTCTTACAGACAGATGCCAAGTCTTGGCACAATTCCCACCAGGGGTATTTTCTGTTATAGAAGCTTGAACCAGCAGGTCTGATGATGCTGCAATACCCATCACATGTAAATACAATTTTCCTTTTTTTTTTTTTTTAATATTTATTTTTCTACTCTTTTTTTTTTCTTAAAAAAAGGCAGTTCAGAAGATTTACATTGTACGTAACAGGGAAGTGAATAATACCAGCACTTATGGTTCCTTTTAGTTATGTTTTGAAGACGGCATAGTAGTCAGGTAGAATTGAACTGCTACGGTCTATGAAACCTAAAACCCGAGGGAGAAAAGAAAAAGAGAAACAGTAAGATAATCTTCTCACATGCACACTGTACATTAAAAAAAAAAAGAGCACTAATTGCTACAGTGACACAATTAGGCAGCTCAATTCATGCAGCGTTGACATAGCTGTGCTGGCATTGCAGACCCCAAACACTCACATGTCCTTGGTCCCTGCCAGACTCACAGGTCGTAGGCATCAGCTGTTTGCACCAAAATCTACCAAGGACAGACGTCGAGTCCATCCTATTAGATCCCTGAGTGAGTTATTTCAGATCAGCTAGTCCTCTTTTAGATAACACCATGCCTCATCCCACTAAAAATTGTCTGGTTTAGACAAACCTTATGCTCTTCCGCCAGAAAGATTTATATAGAGTTCAAGTATGATTATTCCTCAATGTCAGTGTCTGAAGAGACAACTCAAGCTAAAATGACCACCCTTTCTGCAAGTGAACCCAGTGTCAGGATGCCGGGGTTTGTCAGATCTGCAAAGATATATTTTATTTTTAAGCTGTGATTTTTTTCACTCCATCATGAATTAATTAATGTGTCCCACTAGTAAAGCAACACTCACATTCTTTGCTCAGCTCATGCCACTGCTTAATGACATGAATAGCTCATTACCTCGCTAATGATTTTATAATGGTGATTTATCTAAGTTTGTTTAAGGGAATGGCTCTATTTTGTTTAAGCGTGCTTCCTTCCAGTGCGTGTTTCCTGAGGCCACTTGTCTAACCAGTAGGTCCTGCTGACTCAGACAAATCCTTACTCCAATTTCTGTTACATTAGCTGTTATCTCTAAGAATGCCTGGTCCAGACTTACGGAGTCAAAGCCCCTCAGTGGCTTTCAAATACAAACTGAGTCACCTCAGAGGGTGACTGCTCACCCCAACACTGAAAAAGAAGCAAAATACTGCCCAAAAACTTGCGAAAGCCAAGCAGCTGGAGAGACTTATGGAAAACTAAACCAGCTGCTATGTTTGTGGGACGCTAAAGGCCTTATGGAAATCTGTGGAGCTCTCAGTGGAGCTCAACTCCTTGTAGCAACACCCCCTTTTAAAACAGCCTCATCCTTTCTGAATTTGTGGCCACTCTCCTGGAGGAATGAGCCCAACATCCCTCAAAGGCTCAGTCACAGGGGCCAACAGAGCTAGGCCAACTGCACACCCTAAAGCTTCTTCCAGACCTCGTGGCTCAAAGGCAGCCGGCTTGTCTCCAGCAGCACTCCCTTATGACAAACCCCAGTGCAAACATCCTAGCACATGCTAGGAAGCAGAAGGGACATAGTTTCTGCAAGGGAATAGATGCATAATACATGTGGTGAATTTTAATATAATTATTAATTTATGCACATAAAAAACCCTCTAGTACAAAATTAATTTTCCCTTAAGCTTCTCTGTAACTTTTTTTGAAGTATTAACTGCATTTTTTATGAACACCTAGCTGATGAACGTATTAATACAAGGGCAGCTTCAGTTTTGCATCAGATCTCACTCTCATTTGTCTTCAATACCTAACACTTGTCTTTAACATTTAACAATGAGTGGGGGTTAATGTTGATTTGCAAAGGCCTGACTTCAGCTCAGCTCAGCTCAGCATCAAAGCCAGAGCAGACTCAGCACAGGCTGTATGAGGGGATGTGTCCACACCCCCAGCATGTTGCAGCTGTAGCCTGTCAGAGAGGAGGGTTGTTAGTTTGGGGTCATGGTTAATTCATTCTGTCTCCACCTTTTTAATTAATAAGGAACACAATTCTGATGAGGAATAGCTGAGGGAACTGGGGCTGTTTAGCCTGGCAAAAAGGAGGCTGAGGGGAGACCTGATCGCTGTCTACAACTACCTGAAAGGAGGTTGTAGCATGGAGGGTGTTGGTCTCTTCTCCCAAGTAACAAGTGATAGGACAAGAGGAAATGGCCTCAAGTTGCACCAGGAGAGGTTCAGATTGGATATTAGGAAAAATTTCTTCACTGAAAGGGCTGTCAGGCATTGGAACAGGCTGCCCAGGGAAGTGGTGGAGTCACCATCCCTGGAGGTGTTTAAAAGGCATTTAGACAAGGTTCTTAGGGACATGGTTTAGTGCCAGAGCTTGGTTAACAGTTGGACTTAATGATCTTGAGGGTCTTTTCCAACCAAAATTATTCTAAAAACGTAAAAGATAGTGCTTCTCGAATACTATGCTGCCACTGCATCACCTACGGCAGGACTGAGAGATCTGTGCTTGGGACGTGTGTAGCCTGGAACATCCACACGCTCAGCAGAGTGTGATCATACACTCATTCATACCTGGCTACGTATTGGCTCTACAAGAGGTTCCCTGTCGTCCTCCTTCACACACACACACTATTTACTTTTGATATCAGAAGAACAGACATGTAGCTAGAGCATGAGGATTTAAAAAATAAAATAAAAGGAGATTATACTTTATTAAACAGATGGCATGTGCCTGCATACCGCCACCTAAGAGGGCAGCATGAGGTCGTCTGTGTAACTTTCTTTTACAGCCCCTAATTCTAAATGTTGTTTAGATCTCATGGTGTGTTCAGTGGGTGTTGGAGAAACAGCTGCTGGTTGTTTTTTTCTTTTTTTTTTAAAAAAAACACTATTCATTGATAGTCTTAAAAAATCAATCATCTCAGCTTACCTTGTTAGATGCCTACTTAATTCATGAACTTCCATTTCAGTGCTTTTAAATTCATTAAGCTCTTTTCGAATGGCTGCCTGCAAAGGACAAATAAACTCATAAATGTATAAATGAGAGAGATCAAAATAAGTTCACTTTGTTCTCAAAACAGTGTATTAAAAGTGAAGCTTTTATCAGAGAGAGAAAGAAAAACATATAAAAAGACTTTAAATGTGAAAAGGAAAAGAGATAAACACATTCTAAATCACATAAAGTGAACAGATAAACGCTGCAGTTGAATGGCTCAATTTGAAAATGTATCATAGACAATGCAAGATACAGAAGCCAATTCTGGCTTATTACATAGAAACTTTAACGTACAAAATCCGAATTAGCATAAGCATGAGACAAAAATGCACACCGGAGTTTCTCAAACACCGCAGTCTGTTTCAGAGCTGGACTGCGAGTAAACTGGGCCTGGATCTTACCAGACTCATGCTTGAGATGCCTCCTGCCTTTATGCAGTCCTGAATTTCCTCAGGTGAAGCTACCTGAAGTGGCTGAGCTCACTTGGCAGGGAAAGAGGAGAGCCAGGCTCCCTGTCCTCCTGTCTGCCCTCCGCCTCCCTTCTGACCCAGTTGTGCCATTTGCTGAACTGATTCAAGGCACTAATCCAGGAGAAAACCAGCCACAGGCAGTCGTATCCAGCACAAGCAGGAGACCAGATACCTACAGCCTCCATGGTTTGTCCACGAGGGAAAAGAAAACCAGGGGTGACGGTAGCAAGAGGAATACTGAAGAATTACAAAAAAAACCCCAAGGGGTAACTTGGAGGGACTCAGTTTTGTGGTGGAGAGGGTGCTTAGCAGAATGGGCTCAAGTCCCAAGCCCCAACATCAAGACTTCTGACAGCCATGAGATATTTGCAGCTCATAAGTGGGTTTCACTAGGAATGTATGAAGCAGATGTGCAAGGTGGCTGGTGTGGCCAAACGCTCCCAGGGATCCAAGCTGTGTGCTGCTGCCTTTCCATGGGATGCTGAAAACACCAGCATCAGTGGCTGCATGTGGCTGCTCCACTTGGCGATACTCCTCTCTATCAGGAATTTTTCTTGATGAAGGAAATCTAAACTCGTATGAACAGCACAAGCCCAAGAGAGGGCTTTTGCAACAGCCATGGGTCCAGCCACCTTTGCCTTGACAAGTCCTTAGTGATAGATTTTGTGAGTGTGATCTACAGAAAAGGCCCCTTGTGCTCCTTCTGCACAGCTTCGTGTTTTTATTTACCTTAGAAATGCCTGTCAGGCTCTGCCTCCATCTATCAGGACAGAGCGACAGCAATGCAGCAGCTCAAGGGCCTACCTTCAGCACACCAATTTGCTGCTTAAGTGACTGTGAAAGAGGCCACGTGGGCTGCTGGCTCTCACCACGTCTGAAATCTGTTCCCCCCTGCATCCCTCTTCTGTTGGAGGGATTTAGAAGTGCCCTTTTTATTCCCCTAACAGTCAGAAATTGTAAAGATGAAGTTGGACTGAAGGCAGTTCCCTACATCCAGCACACAGAGCAAGATTTACTGACAAAGAGAGAAGTCCATTACTAAAATCTATTTTTGCAATAAATCTAGCCTGTGCTGACCAATGAAGATGGTTACTGAATCAAAGCTCTAGAAGAAAATAATCTTTTACAGGATGTCGCAGCTTTGTCAGGCATTTTAGAGTTGCCTCCAATTTGTCTGGCTATTTTTTCCAACTGCGGACATGGTAGTGGGAAAAAACAGGTGATCTGAATGGCAGAAATCAGAATACTGCCTACATGACCCAGACCCCCCAAACCAAGATACCTGCTTCCTTATGTCATAAGGGACATTAATATTAGAATGGCAAATGTTTCTTCTTCTCCTGCTTTGCTAAGAAAAAGGTTCATTTGGAGAACTTAAGCCCTTTGGTCTGTGTATGGACTTAGCACATGCATTATAAAAAAGAAAAAGTAACCTCAAAGTACTTTGCCTTAATACTGAATTCTTTACCAAGCTACCCTTGATAGTGGTATTTAATACTCCTTCTTTTCATAGGGTGAGGAAGGACCTCTCTGGATACCAAATCTTCTCTTTTCCCAGCTGACATCTCTCCATGCCTCTCATCCCAGACAGGGATCTCTCAAAGGCTGCAGAACCAGTTGGAGATTTATTCCTTCCCTCATCTAACAACTGGGAGAATATAACCAAGTCAGTTGAATAAGGTCTTGTCCAACGTGGTGAGGTAAAATGGGAAAAGCTAATTTAACTCAGTATAATATGGTCTGTGGACAGTCTAGAGAAAGTTTTTGTTTTTATTTTTTTTTTTCAGATCAGTTTATACTACATTAACTTATCCAAAGCTAAACTAAAAAAGCCCTCTGTCAAGAAGAAAACCAGTGGTCACAAAACTATACAAGTCCTTTGATAAAATTATACAAGTAGAACAGGCTGCCCTTTCCTCTGTGAATAAAACCAAGAGCACCATCAATGAGTGGCATGGCCAGGAATCCTGCTCCCGTCTCTAAACATTGGACATCACTGTCTCCACTGCTGCATGAGTCCCACAAAGCAAACAGACTAAAGTCATGGATCAGTCTCATAGTCTGCTTTTCTGAAAGTGGCCATAAAATGTTTAAGTCTTCTTCCTGAGGCACCACTAAGACCCTCAGGATATTACTGTTATAATTTGCCAGCAATTTAATTTCTCTGCCACCAGTGCTGCCACCAGAGACGTCACTTAGGTAAGGTCCCACTGGTGCTCAGGACAGCCTACTCAATACCAAACACACAGCCTTCCTTCATCTTCAGGGCTCATGTGATCTCAGTTTAGTGCTTTAAATACTCCGTGGAATGGGGCAGAAATCCCGAGTAAACGCCCCTGTTGTAATACACTAGAGAGAAGTTTCCTGGCTTCAGTGGGAAGTGCTTTTGCCAATTATTTGACCTGCTGCCATTTGTGCAGCCAGGCCTGCTCTGTCCTGGCACAGCAATTCTGGCAAGTGCTGCTGTCACACCGCTCTGCTTGGTCTTGCGGGAGCTCTCAGCTGGCAGCATTATGTGGCAAGACCAAAACCAACAAAGAAGCAACAGGGTTTGGGACCTCTCCTCAAAGGGCTTCATATTATCCCCTCTCTAAGTGGCACAATGCCATTAGGCTTGCTCCTGGTGTCCCACACATATAGGAGCCTTCTTGCCAAAGATTTATGACTCAAATAACAAGCCTTGTGAATGGGAAGAAAACACAGGTGTGTTGGGAAGGGAACTCAGGTGGAGGTTTATTCCTTGACACCCTGAAGGATGCTGTTTGCCGTGACATGCTCTAGCTATTCAGATCATGGCTCTCCTGAAGTTGCTCCACTTACTTTGTCAGCGGCTGTGAGTCGTGTCCAGGGTTTGTCTGCCCTCCTGTCGTAGTCCTGCGCGTCTGCCACTTCCACGTAGTCACTGAAGCGGATGAGGATTTTCCTCTCACGTAGCTCTTCTACTGTGGGCCTTTGACTCAGCTGCAGGTTTGAGGAAGGAGTGGAAAAAGACATCAGGACTTCACTTTTTCCTTGCAGAGTGCTGCCTGGGGACTCATTTTCTACAACCATAGTTATGATAACAAGAGGGTTCAGACTTTCCCGGTACCGTTTTTTTAATCAACCTTTCACAAAATTGCTACTTGGGAGATAACCTCTTGTTATAGCACCTTGAATATCACAGAATCGACTGGGTTGGAAAAGACCTCAGAGATCATCGAGTCCAACCCTTGGTCCAGCTCTAGTCTGTTTACTAGATCATGGCACTAAGTGCCATGTTCAATCTCAGTTTAAAAACCTCCAGGGACGACGAGTCCACCACCTCCCTGGGCAGGCCGTTCCAATGCCTGACCACTCTCTCTGTAAAGAATTTCTTTCTAATATCCAGCCTAAATTTCCCCTGGCAGAGTTTAAGCCCATGCCCCCTTGTCCTATTGCTGACTGCCTGGGAGAAGAGACCAATTCCCAGCTGGCTAGAACTTCCCTTCAGGTAGTTATAGAGAGTGATGAGGTCACCTCTAAGCCTCCTCTTCTCCAGACTAAACAACCCCAGCTCCCTCAGCCTATTCCCATAGGTCTTATGTTCAAGTCCCTTCACCAGTCGTGTTGCTCTTCTCTGGACCCGCTCCAGCACTTCAATGTCTTTCCTGAACTGAGGGGCCCAGAACTGAACACAATACTCCAGGTGTGGCCTCACCAATGCAGAGTACAGGGGAAGGATCACTGCCCTTGTCCTGCTGACCACGCTATTTTTGATACATCATCTCCCACCTTGCTGCCTGAGCAGCCCACTGTTGTTTGGGAAGCAGCTGTGGCTGGAGACCCCAGTCCCTAGCTGAGGTTGGTCACCCCGGCAGAAATGAGATGCAATGCAACGAAGTCTCGTTGTGCACCGAAGTCTCAGGAAGAGACAAAGACCACAACACAACTTTAAAACTATGTGCAGAGGCTGTATGCTCCCCAGCCTTCAGCTGCTGCATGTGCTGCTGTGCTGCCTGGGAAGAGTCAGGCAAAGGCACTGAGCAGCTCCTGCCCTCAACTATGTGCAAAAGGTGACAAACGACTTTTCTTACCATTCTGATACTCTGCAGATTTGTCCTTACCTCCAGAAAATATAGACAGGATGATGACTGCTCCGGCAGGGGGACTGGACTAGATGATCTTTTGAGGTCCCTTCCAATCCCTAACATTCTGTGATTCTGTGTGATTCTGTGATTCTGTGACTAGTGCTCATCGAACTTTTCACTGTGCACTGCAGCTCAACTTCGTGTCACAGTATTTGACTTTTAAGTTTACATTGCATACCACAACACCAGAAAAACAATTGCAAGGGTGGATAGTATCACATCAAGAAAGCATCTTCACTGTTCCAAAGCATTTCTTTCAAATTCCACAGCAGAACAGGCAGCCACAGACAAAACTCTTTTCTCAAATTAGAAACGGTAGTGTGCTGGTAGTCCACGTATCGTACAGGCTGTTGCATGGCCAGGGACAGGAACTGGCTTTCAGGGATCAGTTCACCCTGGATGCACAGCATGCTGCTTCGTGTCAAAAGCAATTACACAAGTGTGTCTGAAGAAGGCGCTACATGTGTGTGTGCATGTGGCTGTACATTAGCTGCAAAAGTTTCACCATTAGAGTGAAACATTTATAATTGTGATATATGAGGAAAAATAGTATCAGTATATCACGCTATTCCTCCTCATTAAAAATAGGTGTATTTTGCAATACTTCACCCTTGTGAATAGTGAAAGGTCTAAATATTTCAGAAAATGCTCAAGACTCTATACTGGAAAGCTATTTAGGCTCCTGGATCCTGATATGCAATTCCACCTTCCTCCCAAAATAAGTATCTCATTTCCCTGCATTTCATTTTCCAGGGAGAATTACGATTCAAAAGAGCCAGGATCCTAAGTGGAGGGTGAAAAATTTGTGAGATCACAAAAAGATCCCTGAAATCCTACCTTTCTCCAGCATTTAGGTGCTGATGCAAGACAGCTTCACCACCCTATCCTGCCCCTGACTTTAAACCCCTGTATGCTTATTCTTGGCATAGATCGTTGCCTCTCCTCTTTTTAGAAAACATAGTTGTGATGAGAATTGAGTGGGGCTGCTCTCCTTACACAGATAGCCCTGAGCACGTACTCATGAACTGGGCTCAAACACCTCATGTAGAGAGTGTGCAGAGCTGCACTAATGCCCGACCTGTGAGACAGGACAAGAGGTGATGATTTTAAACTAAAGGAGGGGAGATTCAGGCTCTACATAAGGAAGAAATGTTTTACAATGAGGGTGGTAAAACACTGGCCCAGGTTGCCCAGAGAGGCGGTAGATGCCCCATCCCTGGAGACATTCCAGGCTGGACAGGGCTCTGAGCAACCTGATCTAGTTGAAAATGTCCCTGCTCAATGCAGGGGGTTGGATTAGATGAGCTTTGAAGGTCCCTTCTAACCCAAACTATTCTGTGGTTCTATGCTCAGGGACAGGAATCAGGAAAAATCTCCTTGCTGGTTTGAAAATGAACAAATTAGAAACTTCTTAAAACTAGACAAGTTTCCTTACATCCACCTTCTTCTACAGGAGACATGAAGCTTCCTGGGGTGAGCTGCTCCATGTGTTTGTCACACAACATTCCTCCTATTTCTTCCAAAAGCTTCCCAAGAAAAGCCCCATTTTACATATCAACATTCAGGCCAGCCAAAGAGCATGTATGCAGTGGGGTTAGCAAGCTGTTCTGAACTCAGACTACAGGTTTTGGGGACCTTTTTTAAAAAAACATGACGCATACACAGTAGGCATAACCTTTTTTTTCTTCAGACAACAGGACAAACCTATCTGTGAGCTACAGTACCATGTCAGAAAAGCCAGAGGGCATAATAAAAGAGATTGAAACACCTATAGATTTAAAAATGTTATTTTTCACTCTAGCAGAATGGGACTTCCTCCTCAGCTTGCAGCCCTCATACCTACACCTAAGTCACCTACCAGACAAATACACACTGCAATTCATAGATGAGCTTTTAGGAAAAACAAGCAAACCAAACTGCTATGTCATGGTTAGAGTATAATCACGGTTACGCTATGAGTGAGGCTTCTCTCTATCCTACAACTCATCTTGAATGTGATTTCAAATGGGTAGTTTTTCCTTAACAGCCCCAGTGCTAGAAGCTGCAGATTTGTATGCACTAATGCATAATTACTTAGACAGCACAGCAGAATTCTGCTTCCAGTTATTTAAAAATCTAAGCCCTGACTATGGGAATAATCTTTATGCTGAAATATTATGACCACACCCCAAAATTTCAAAGGTAAGGGTGAGACTCCATCTTTACTTGCATCAACTGCGTCTTTTCTCACAACAGCACACATTAAGGATGAATCACCGATATTATCTGACAATTGTCAGCTTTTATAATTTTCGGACACAGCCCAGATTAGGATGGAGGTTTTTAAAAAATCAAATGTCTTATTACATGGAGTATGATGACACCAACAAAATATCAAATCCTGTGAATTAAGCTCTGTGTTCCTAAATGGCTACGAGGGAAGCAGTAGCTCCTACAAGCTTTCCAAGCTGGCAGAGGGCTTTCACAAAATGACTGGCTCTGTTTCACAGCTTCTGTCAGCTCTTGACATTAGTCGGCTTTTGGGTTCGTGCTAATCTAAGTGATTAGCAAGTTTGTACAAAGGAGAAGGCAGGTGGCTGCTGATGCACTGAAATGTGCTGTGCCCGGCTGATGCCTCAGACTCGAGAGCACAAGAGCACCATGAGCCACGGAGGCACCAGTACTTTTGCCAGCAATGTGAATTCACTGCTGGTATTTCCCTCAGTGCTGCACTGGGTCTTAAACAGCTAATTTGGCTTCCTTGGTGTGCTGGGTGCAGGTTAAAAGCAAAGAAATGACAGTAAATGTTAAGGTCTGCATGACGAAATAAGACTAATCTGAGGTAAGTTCTCGTGTTTGCAAGTGGAGAAAAACCAAACTAGGTACATCACCCGCACATTTCACAGCACTGAAACTCACTGTAACCCTTTGTAGGGTGTGATGAATGCTGCACTGACTTATATGTGAAAAAATGCCAAGGGTGTGAGCACATTATGAAACTTTAGCGCTACCGTGCATTTTTCATTCTTAGGTGACACCTGAATGTAAGACAGACTAAAAGCTGCTGCTTCTCTTCCTCTGAAGTCATACAACTATTCCTTGTGTGTTATTTTTAGCTGCCCTGCCTTTGCTTCAGAAACCTACAAGCAGGGCAATTCCAGGTTCTTCTAGACCCCATGGGAGTGGTGAGCAGTGTCTCCATCCCCACACAGCGGCTGGGGCAAGCAAAGCTCAGAGACAGAGCAACCAGCTCAAGGTGACCCAGAAAAAAGATGCACTGACTCTCGTGCCAGCGCTCTGGCTGTGAAAGAGAGTCCTGAAATGCACAGCTTATACCACATAGTTCATGTATAGCCATAAATCTACATATATTTACATATATACATACACTTACACAAAATGTATTCAGTACATTAAACCAAAGGGTCCAGTGAGGGACAATCACACTGAGCAGTTTTCTAAAAGCAATTAATTAAAACTGAATGGTTAACAAACTGCCCTGCCTCTTTCTTAAGCCATCGCAGAGATTCCTTTGGAGCTGCTAAGCATGAGGGTCTCTCAGTATGTCTGGGCTGCTCAGAGCACCCTTAACTCTTAAATAGCTGGGAAAATAGCTTTGCTAACAGACTCTTAAGTCGCTTTACTGTAAGTGTCAGTGCAATGCCTGTTCACAATAAGGGCACAGCTCACCAGAGATCTCACCTTGCAGTTTATTTTTATGATGTGTGAGCTGCAGTTTCTTGGGTCGAAATTGCTTAATGCTACACAATCCTTCTTGGGCAACACCCAAGACTGAGCTCTGCCGCTTCTAATGGGCAGAAAAAATTGGGCACATTTGAAACTTACAGTAAAAGGACATGGTCAAGGACACGATGCAATCGCCTGCACAAGGCTGTGGTGTTCCACATGGGGAGAAAGGGATCTTTAATCACCGAGCTGGGCCCTTTTTTACTTACTTGTGTTAATGGCAGAGGGATGTGCATGTGTGCGTCTGGACTTTTTCTGGGCATATACGTTTCTATTTCTCTATTTATGAAGATTTGTGAGCTGAGGGAGAAGGAGAACTTTACAGATAGTGACCTCATTATTTGAGTGTGAACCAGAGCAAAATCCCTTTCAAAGTGAATGGATTTGTATTAATGCAAAAGTAGCGTAAATGAGGACAGGACCCCCTATGTCTTGTCATAGGAGGTCAAGTTTTCCTCTGTATATTCTGGATCACTAAAGATAAAAATGGACACATTTCAAGCTTTGACACTAAGCCAATTTGCAAGAGAATGTTTAACACAAACCCCTTTCTTCTTGGCATGGGAAGTGAAGCAAATGCAAGCACTGCCAGCAGGTAAAGCGGAGGGTGACATAGTATTGTCAGTCCAGCCTTGGCAAATGCTGAGTTTGCTCCACTTCAGTCACAATAAAGCTTGTTGTCTTGTCACTTCATTGTTGCCTGCTCTGTTACCTCGTTAAAATATTATGGTTGTTATTTAGGGAAGAATCCAAGGTGAAAATGTACAGATATTAATTAGCAGTGCACACAACCCCCCTTCTCCTTTGCTCCCAACCTTTTTGTGGTGTGACATAGGAGAGGGATGCAATGAAAATGCCCCAAAGACCTTTCCCTCTGACTACAAAAGCAGCTTATCCAAATTAGCCGCTAACCTTTTTTCTTTTGTGACCTTTTTTCTCCTGCCTTCCTCTCACCTCCCTCTGATGAGTCCCACCTCTCTCAAGAGTTCATTATTTTGAACAGTCTGTGCTGATGCAAGCCAGCGGAGGTCAATTAAAGAAAAGATTGAAAAGCAAAACATTTCCCAGTGAGGTATCAGCTTGCTCTCCAATGAAGAGAGAGTTTAAGTTGTACCGGGGCAGAAATTTAATGGGAGTAAAGACTTCAGATTATTGCACGGATTTTAAGAAACAGCCACACCTCATCACTTTGGTTGTCATTATTACTGCTATGAGATTTTTTTAGCTTTCAAGCTAGACTGCCGGGAAAAATTAGCTATTGACAATGGGAGATAGGAAGCAGTAAATGGGCAGCATGATGCTATTTGCAAGAAGAGAAGGTAAGAAAAGTAGAGTTTTATTCTTCCTTGCAACTGATTTGTAGCCTGTTGTGTTAATCCAGGTTATGACTCTCTGTCTGTAATGGAAATCCTCACGGGGAGTTCAGGCTTGTGTTAATTGCCTTGGTGCCTGGCCAAATTCACCATCGTTCAGAGAGGATAAATTCTTAGTAGTAACTCCTGGGGGCTCAGAATCACCTCCTTGTGGAGGCAACTCTTCTCCAAGAAGGCCTGTGTACATTGTGGGCAAAGAACAGTGCTCAGAGAAAAACCCTCCTAATCCACATGTCCCTCCACTCAAACAAAGCTGCTTGGTGGGCAGGAAGAAGGACCACGGGGTGGCTGGATGTGCAAACCCAACCATGGGCATCGTAGGTGACAGACAAATATGCTTCATCTCTCCTTCTTTGGGCTGGAGGGACTCGAGCTACAGAGGAACTGTACCAAGCAGTATCCACCTCCTTTCTGTTCTTTGAATGGCAGCTACTCCCCATCCCCAGTTAATTTGGAGTTACATGGGTCTGAGAGGATGAAAGGTGCTTAAAGGGGCAGCTTGCTATAGGTCACCTGTTTTTTTTCTATTTTTTTTTTAGAAATTGCCTGTCCAGATGAGGAATTCAACTGGATATTTATTGCTAACTTTAATAAGGCATCTAGACCTAGGAAGGTAATCTTACTTATTACAGCATGTCATGCTACAACTTATCATCATAATACTATAACAAAATGTCAGTGCTGAAGGAATTTTAAGAACAGCTTTTTAATGGATGGTGTAGATTGTTCCCTTGGAGTTGGAATGATGCCACCAAAAGAACTGGGGACAGTAGCAGTTTCTACAGTACAAGGTCAAAAGCCTTTTCAGCAGCTTCTGCAGAACCCCCTTCCCTTTTTAGTGACAACTCCAGATGGTTAGAAGGCGGCAAAGTGGAACTTTCCTTATCTTGAATTTACCCTGTGGGCATGTGTGTGCGTTAAATCTCAGTGCAGACTGAAAGGTCTGCTTGGCAAAACACCTGCCCTGCTCAATTAAACTTCTGCTTGATTTGAGGTTTAAAATCATTTGGTAATAAGACTTCAATACAAATCGACAGAAGGAGTTTGCCGCTCTGCTGTAGACACAATGACACACCTGGGACATGCTTATGCAAGACACAGCTGGGGAATAACAACAATTTTTGCAGGATTCACTAGGTGGTTGGCATTTCTAGTTGTTATCTATCCACTTGCATGCTTTATTCACTTCTTTCCTCTAGTGGTTTCTCAGCTTTTATGACAGTATATTTAGCAGGTGAGAGAAAAATTTGTTGAACCATGCCTGTGGTTCTTTCATTAAAATTACAATATGTCACTAGAACGATTTACAACAGTTTAGAAAGATGATCAAAATAAAACAATGCTAAATCATGTTGCTACCAACCTCACAAACATGGGGGAGAAAAATATTTTCTTGGGAAGGAGCTAAAAAAGGCTAAAAGGAATGTGACTGGGAATGGGGGTATGAACATCAAGGAGCCGACTGCCAGGGGCTCAGACTGTCGCTGCTCTCACTGCTGTTCTGACTTGAAAGTGCAACCAAGGCAAAGAAAGGCTGCTGAGGTTTCAGAGAGCAGGCACTGCCGTGATGCTGTGGCAGCCGGGGTGTGTTAGTTTAGCAAGTAGTTGTAGCCTCTGTCTGCAACAGACAGTTCATGTGCTTTGTACCTTTCCTACAAAACAGTGGAGGATGGAACCATACAGTGATAATGCTGGCTGGGTTAGCAAACCTCCATTTCCTAGGCAGCAGATTGGGTATGGGCGGCTTTGCTTTTTATCCACTGCAGCTGTTTATCAAATGGCATGAACCTTTGGATTGGATTCCTGCATGTGTTTACCCTTCAATGTAGAGGGAAATGGAAAGCCTGGTAAAATAGTATTTCCAGCCTTTGTGCAAAGCTTAAGCCCTATGAAACATCTGCAATGCAGTTAGGATCTTCCAGGCAGTGCTATAAGAGGATGTGAGAACATCCCTGCAATCATTGTCAGGAATTTAAACGTTTTAAAAATAATACTACAGCGCTCTGGGCCCAGTTCTTAGCTCCGGCACACAACAGCAGTATCACCCCATTCATGACGGAGAACTCTGCTGATTTATGTGAGCTGAGAACAAGGTGTGAGATTTTTAACCATGAAAGAAAATAATCCAGCTCTCTGAGTGCAACCTTTGCATGTCTATTTACAGCCCTTTCCTTGTCATTATTTTTACCACAAAAGCTTGTGGTGACATAGGTCAACAAGATTAAACCACCTATAAACATAAAGGAAGGGGTTGGTACTGCTTCACAAGCCTGCAAGTTTTTATGGGGCTTTCTCTACCTCTGGAGATAGGAAATATGTCAGTGGTGAAATAAAGTGCATTTGCAATAACAGGATGTATTGTTGGCTTTGTATTTTGAGGCATCTGTAGACATTTACACCAGCTGCAAAACTTGAATGTCTGTATCCGAAATGACTGTTCTTCAGTTTTAAGAGTAAATGACTTTCAAATGGGAGGAAAACCAAACCAAAGAGATGCTGTTGTGTTTGTCCTTCCCTGACAATACAAGATTGTTTTTTGCAGTATACAACATTTTGCATGTGCTTGCCCATATTTAGTTTAAATGCCTCAAGTGACAATCTACCTTTCCAGAAAAAAGTTTATTTCTCAATTGAATGTCTTTTTGGGTGCAGTTTTCAAATGCAACCAGCATTGTTTTAACTTTGCTCTCTCTTTGTAATGGCTGCAGAAGCCATTACATTGATAGGGAGCAGGGTTAGACCAATGCTAGGCTCTGTATCCTTCATGGTTCAAAGCTCCTTTTGGTGTAAAGACAAGATCTTCTTTTGTCTAGCTTCAAAATATTACTGGTAATAGTTTCCTTACCTGTCTGTGGACTTACACCCTATAACATTGGTGATTTCTTTTAAAGATTTCTTTTGAGACTTGTTTCACCCTCTACTTTTGAAAATGGTGCTGAGCAAAAGGAAAAAGGCAAACAACTGTGCAGTATGGAGAAAGTTACAGTAGTGTCATAATAGGATCAAAGTTGCTTCTCACCTTACGTGTTAATCTTCTCTTTATCTCTCGTTTTTCTTCCTGCTCCTCTTGCTCATTCCGGGCTGTAAAAGATTTACAAAGATCTCAGGCTGTGGACTCATCAGGCATGCACTGTATGCAACAAAATAAGCCTCTCCATCAGAGTATTAATGTTTCAGGACCTCTCTGGTGCGCAGCACGTCCCTCTGGAGTTGGTGAACTTCCTTGATCCGTAGATACTGTACTTCTTCACACACTTCATAAAACCTCTACAGCTTCCTTCCTTTCCCTGTGTTGGCACCTCTTCATGTGTGTCACTTTCTAGAAGGGCCAGGCAGTGAGCCAGCTCTTCAGAAACTGTTATCTCCCTGCCCACAGGCCTGGTGGCCTCAGGGGCTTCAGCTATGATACGGTTGGATTCTGCGAGGCTGCAAGGTCAATGGTTGGAAAAAAAACACACGGAATTTTCCTTTTTTTTCCACCACTGAATAATTTGTCTGCAGCTACTCTTAGGAGAGAATGGAAGGAAAATTCAGAGCCGGGATGCCAGGCAAAATCCGCAACTTTCCATAACCTGAGCAGAGGAAGGCGAGAGTGCCCCTCCATCATGAGCTTTCACAGCATCACACTGGAGCATAAAAGCACATCCTAGTGCAATCCACTTTCAACATTAAGTCAATAGATCACATTACAAGTTCTTACCAGGGCGAGCCTCAAACACTGTCCTTCAAGAGGACAATAACATATATGTACACTAACTCTTCTTCAACTTAAGAGCAGGTTTTCACGCATGTCTTTGCACTGAACTTTACTAGAAGTCACTGAAAGTCCAGGTTTCTCTGCACTCAGCTCCTTAATCAGTTAGGATCAATTTCCACTGTTTTGTTGATGGCTGAATTGCTCCTTACTCCAATCACACCCATGCATAGCAGACAAGAGAAAACACAACTGATCAGCTTCTCCTACAAGCACCCTGTGTCCCCATCGTGATCTGTTTTTCACTCAGAAACTAGGACTAGCTCAGGCAGGAATAACTCACTTCAGGGGAGATTATGGACCTCAAAGGCCAGACGGGATAGGTGGCTTGATTTAAATCGTGCAACTTTGGACTGAAGTAAACCCAAGTGGGAATCCCACGCTCCTCTCTGTGGATCCTGTGGGAGAAGCAGGCAGCGCTGGCAGAGCGGCAGCAACAAACCACCAGTAAATTCTTCTGCCCGGTGAGCACAGCTCAGCACTCCCACTAAGCAACTAGGACAAGCTAAAAATAACATAAGGAGGCCCTAAGCAAGTGGAAGTCTGCACACAGTGGAGGAGAGGTGAAGTTTCAAACCAACACATTCCAAATTGGGGCTTTCACCGCACAGAAATAAGGTCTAAGGTTCAGAGACCACAGACATCTCTGAGCAGGTGAGGAGGTTGGAAGCCAGGTGTCTTGCTGCTCAGGACAGTAGAGCTCACAGGTCTATCATGACTGTTCAGTGACTTCAGTGTGACTGGGAAATCTTCACCGAAGTGGACAAAGAGCCAGTTAACGTTATGATGTCTTACAGTATGCTTTGGATCTTTAAATACCATCTTATAAAAAATACTGTGTACATTTTCTGGAGAAACTGATACTGGAGTAAAAAGAACAGAAGACAGTAGGGGGTCACAAATGACTTTGGAAATGATAACTGGAATATCTACACAGATATATTTTTCCTCTTTCAATGGTTCATATCCCTACTGGGCTGGATTCTCTTCTAGCAATTGCTTCTCTTCCCTTTGTGTTTCAGATTTGAAGGAGCTGGTCCTGCAAATGTCTGCTCTCAGAAACAGTGCCACTAATAAATTCTTGCAAGATTAAGCCAGAGAAACACAGTGCTAAACAAAGCCCATGCAGGGTCAGGGTAGAACTGCAACCAGCTGAGGAGTTACGTATAAAACTTAGTTCGTTTTCATACTTGGCATAGGATGTCTTTCTTTTCTCCTCACTCCTCAGCCCAGCCACCCACTTTCAGAGACAGTTAGTTGGGTAAAACGTGGGAATTAGGAATACATTCCCCTCTGAAACCAGAAAGTGACTTTGTTTTAGCTATTGCTTTAAAGTTAATTAAGTCATGTCAATCTTGTGAAGCTACAAAACTGTTGCTTCAGTTTATCTTATGTGCTCAGGAGATGCTCTCTTTCTCTAGACCTGTGTGTGAGGGTGGGTGCGATTTTCAGGCCTGATTTCTGTGCCAGTCTGAAATGTCTACCAGTACAGTCTGAGACCCTCAGGGCCAACTAAGCATGATTTTTTGTGAGGGATTTATGCAACTCTGAGTGTGCCAGGCTGACAACTGAACTACTTGGATCCATCTGAGAAGTGGCACGGCGGTGGTGCGAGAGGGGGATTGAGGCATCCTTCCTCATAAAGCTGGCCAGCAAATATTAACTGCAAAAAGTGTTCTTAAGCCTTCACGCTGACACTGCAGGTCTGGACTCCTCTGACTACATGCCTTTGACTTAAATAAGAGCCAATGAACTGGGTATACTCCAGTGAAGGACCCTTCAAGCACCAGCGTGTCCCTGTTCTCTGTTTCTTTGCTGTGGCTGCTGTAATCTTACTGCTGCTACCAGCAAGTAGTGGAACTTGTACAATGGATGCTTTGCCCTTGTAATTCAATGGAGGTGACCATCTCATGATTATTGTGGCAGCACAGAGCTAGGGAGTCATCACTTCATGTATAAAGACTGGCTGTCCAACCACATTTTGCCTCATTTCTTCCCATCAGAGTGGGCAATAATGCAGTCATATATGTAACAGCAACATCATGGTACCAGGCATGACATTTGCATCCAGGAGGTTTCAGCTGAGCAAATCCTATTTAGTCTGCTTGGGAGCCTGCTGAGTTTTCTTTTTGTGTGAGTGACTGTGCTCCGAACTCGGCTTCTGCAAATTGCTTGACCTGCTTATGCAGAGAATTTATACTCTTTCCATTTTGCTTCCTATGTCTGTCTTTCTCTAGGCTCCATTATATTTATTATAATTCTCCTCAGAATTCTATGGAAAGCACAGAGAGTGATATACAAACAGACACTCTTTTATTTATTTCTTTAAGGGTGGAGCATTTTTGTACTTTTTAAAAAAATTATGTAACTATTTTAATTGTTTGCTCCTTTCCCACTGTTCTTCATCAAAAATTGGGATGCCTTGGAAATACCACATTAATTTTTCCTGTAATTATGAAGTTGTTTGTCTACCAAGACACACATGTTTCGGGGCAGATCTGTGCTTAGGAACCAAGCTACAAAAATTCCACTTAGGAAATACAATACGGTTCTGGATTCAGGGTACTATTTTCAAGCACATCCATGTCATTTAAGAGCCTTTATTCAATTCAAAAAGAAACTAATGTGACTCAGGGGATAAATTCTCCGAAATATATGACATCTTCAGGTTGCTACATGACTGCTGTGCTTGTCAATGTCACCTTTAGGAATCTCTGCAAGGCTCTACAGGTGCTGGTTCAAACACTGCTGCCAAAGCAGCTGCCCAAGACCCCCACCTCCCGCCCAGCCACCCTCACCAGTGCCAGGGCGGTGTTTACTGGTCACACACCAGTGCCAGGTGGTGCATGACACATGTTGGGTCATGCTGGTGGCAAGTCCCGGGATGACGACATGAGCCACACAGAGAATTGTCCTCTGTCCCTGAGCCTGGCATCTGTCACGTTGCAGGTTCCCTGTCCTCCAGCTGTTCTGTTATATCCCTGTGAAACAATCACATCTGGATGTGCCACCTCTTTCCTCAGTTTCTGCCCCTGATTTCCTCCAGCTGCCAGGTACGGGCAGCACAGTGGGAGCACAGCTATCAGCAGGGGGATATCCCCAGACAAATGGCTTTGCTGGCAGCCCCGGGCTCACCCATGCTGCTCTGCTGTCTGGTCTCCTCTTTGCCTTTACAGGGGGGTCTCTCTCTCTCTGTGTCTGCCACACGTAATAACACGAACAGATGAAGAAGTCCTGCTGAGCCTTAACATTGTCATTAACTTGCTAGGAATTTGATTTTAAAGTATTTAATCAATCAATTCTGCTAATTTTCAGAGAATTAATCTTCTGCTACCACATTTTTACAGTTCTGTACAATCCAGTTATTTGAACAACAGAGAAAGTAAATTATGGACCTACCTAAGGAGGTACACTACCGTACTTTAAGATATAATTTAGAAATATTTTATTCTGTAGTAATTTGTTTAAATTTCCCTGGATTTATGGAAAGATGGACGAACTTGTTTCTGTTGTTTTCTGTTTCCAAAGTAACAACCGTTTTTCTAATATTCATACTGCTTCAATGTGAGTAAATAAACTGCAACTTTCGTCCTATTCGTTCATGATATTATGATATTTTTGTTACACTCAGTCCTGCTGGTGGTGATGTATCTACTAACATAGATCAGGGTCTCTAAATGGTATTTTGTCCCTTTAAAATATCATTTCACATTGTGAGGATCTACCAGAAAGTCTTTGGCTGATTTAAAGGAAGAGTTTTAGGGGAACATTTCAGGGAAATCCTGAGTCACACTGGTCTCTTTTTTTGATTGAATAAAGGCGCCACCTAGTCTAGGTTGCTGTGAAGACTTTCAGGAAAACTAACCAAGCCATGCCCTAATGTCTTTACTAACTTATAACAGGATGCCCATATGTGTAAAAGCTGCACAAAGGCTTTCCAGAATGACTGACCCTCTATTTGGAACAGGACTTGCAAAAGAGATTCAGCATCTGGGTTTTTTTCCCACAAAGACTGTTCATTCTTGTGAATTTACTGACTCGGATTTTAAAGAATTGTTTCTGTAGCTCTGGATGTTGCTACAGACTTGCATGCTTGTTTGTATTTATGATTCACTTTATTACTATTAATGATGCAAGTACAGAACAGTTTATGTTTTATAAAAGAGCCACCCAATATATATCTAAACTAACCCAAAATAGCCGCACTCAGGTTAAATGTCAGCAGTATCAGGACTTACGTTTCAGGATGTTCCTCTGCTCCAATTCTTCAGCAGTCGGCCTCTGGCTCAGTCGTCTGCGAAAAAAGTCCAAGATCAGTTTTTGAACCATATCACATCCTCCTCAGTTCTCTGTCTTGACAAGTTATTTTGGGGTGCGAAAGGCAGAGCAGAAAGCACCGACACTGCTCCATTATGTACTTGGTACACCCGGACCATGCGTGACACGAACCATGCTTCGCTTTCACAGTTTCCTCTGTTTTCAACTCACGAAAGACAAAATACGTTATGTCATCTTAGGCATGACTCTCCCACCCCTACCCCAGGCAGAGCTGCTGAAAGCTAAGCTATACAGATGTCTCCACTTAATTTCCTTCCTCCCATTCCTGCTTCCTGACTCGCACAAGTTTTTTTAGCTAAGACCCAGCTAACCCTCCTGCTGCCCTCTCGTCAGCCTCCTGCCTGCGCCCCGTTTGTTCAAACAGTGTTTGAACGCACAGACAGTCCACAGAAAAAACAAGGGATGGTTTGGCAGCGCCGAGGGCAGAACAATAGCATTCTTCCTCCTCTGCACGCTTACTTCCCTCCTCCTCTCATGGCTTTTATTAAATCTTATACTGAAGCATCAGTGTGACTTGCTAGTCAACCTGTAAGTAATAGGGTCACAACAAAGGCAATCTAAATAAAACGGGAACCCTGATTGTGGAAATGGTCTGACTATTCAGAATACAAAGCAAGGGAGAGAAGCACAAAAGGGTCTTTGGAAAACAAAGTAAACCACGGAGATGACATCAGAAGTCAACACTGTTGGGCCTCCTCATACTCTCCTCCGAGTCAATGGGAGTTTTGTCAATGATGCCAGTGACAGGACAGAGCCTCCTCTTGCGTTAGATGTGGTCATTCATGGACACTGCCAACTTGGAGGGCCCAGTCTCTGCTAGCTGGCTCATCAGCTCCCCTGCAAGGTACTGCATACTGATAGGAAATGTGATAAGAACGCCAGCTGCATGGCTTCATCCTCTGCAAGGAATGCTTCCTCTGACCCGGCACACAGAAGCTCACTGAGACGGGGCTGCCTTTGCAAGGTTGGATGAGGGGTGTCTGACAACGGCTCCTTGCAACACAGAGGCTGAGCCACGGCTCAGAGATGCACACACATCCCCAGCCTCCTCCTCCTCACCTGTGTGCCTGTTCGGTACCTCTGCCCCTCACGTCGTGCATGGTCACAGGGCTGAGGCACACAGGGTGTGTTGGAGCCGACCCCCTATATTAGCTACAGGCATCTGACTTCATGTAACCTGAAGATTTACACCAGCAGTGATACCCAGCCACATATCCTTTGAGGCCACTTTACACCATGAAAGCAAACCACCAGAAAATGGCCCTGTTCCAGTGGAGAATTTGGAGTCATTAGCTTTGTCTCTTTCCCATGGCAGATTGAACAGTTATTTCACTGGAAAACTGTTGAAAGGGACAGAAACTCATCCTTACTTCAGAAGTAAAGAATGTCTGCAAAGTACTTTGAAGACAGAAAGTGCTATTCAAGCACTTGCTGTTACCACCTTTAAGATACAGTAGCTGTTGCTAATGGGAGAATTCACCTTAGGACTATGAAGCAATTAAAACTACTTGTTTTCTAGCAGCACATGAGAATCGAAGAGAAAAAGTTGCCACTCGTAGCCCCACCATGTGCAGGAATTGAGTTATACAATGTGATGCTTTTCAAGAGGATGCATCAGAGAGATGTTAAGGGCAGACTCCTCTATAGAAACAAACATCACACAACAAGTAAAAGGAGAAATTAGTCTGAAGAGAATGCTCCCAAAAAGGTCCTCCCCTTTCCAAGAAAACAGGGATTAAAGGACTCGGCTAACAGTTCTGGCAACAACAGTTCACATTGGAGTATTTCTATAATAACAAAAGGCAGAAGTTTTATCTGTCTACATAAGTGTTTTACAAAAATGACCAAGTCTCCCATATGTTTACTGGGGTACCTGTAACAAATTGGATGCATTTAAACAAAGCTTTCACTTCACTGTGTCGTTGCTTCCAGACAAGAAGACAGAGATTTTCTCCAAGTATGCCCTGGGTATTATATTCACTCTCTGCCCCTGTGTGCTCAGAGACCTATAGACTGTGGGATTCTTCCCCATGCTGCCTGGTAGGGCCAGCCAGGAATACCTGTGTCCTGTGTTCCCCTTCAAGAGTAAAATTTTTTTATGGATCCCATGATCCGCCCTTTTCAGGCTGCAGAGTGCTCCTGCCTAAATGACCACCGTTTTCAAGTGATGCAGAAAAGGCCACGATACTTTTGATAGATACAGTCTGGAGATCCGAAGTTATCTGAATTCATGTGTTGTCAATCACTTCTGGACTCTTACAAAGCCAAGAAATTTTAATAGCAAGACTTAGGTGGTAGGAAAAGATAAGGTACCCTTATGGTGTAACAAAATCAGGACTAGTCCTTCCACTGCAAGTGGTGGAGCACAGCTGGAGGATAAAGAAGGTAATGAATAAAAGCTGTGGAGGTGCCTGGCCTCCAGTGCCAGTGTCTGCTTTAATCTCCATGAACTGCCGCTACATCCCCATTTCCATAATCGTTCTGAATTGACTGAGCCTGCTCCTGCTCAGCTCCTCAGTCAAACCAGACCCTTCCTCAGCCCTTTGCGTCCAAGCTCTCACAATTATTTATTTTCCTGGTCTCTCGCTCTTTTTAATTTCTTGCTGCCATAGTGACTTCTGCCCCCAAACTATCTTTGGGCTTTATAAACAGCTCCACAAGTTCCTCAGAACAGCTTCATTTTAGTTTTTTTTTCCCCTGCCTCTTAACTTCTAGGTTTGCCAGATGTTGAACAGCTGTTAATGTTACCATCTTTCAAAATCTTGATACTAGTTAGTGATCCTGTAAATCAAGAATGTAAGGAGCTATTGCTTTGTCATCACGGCTGCAAAAATATAGGTTTTTTTCACACCAAATTTCAGTATACAATCTCCAGTGTGCTGTTGTGATCTTGGCAAACACCAGGTGTGACACCTCCCTTCTTCTACCTTCCCGCCTGTGCTGCCCAGAATAAAAAATATTAATGATGGCCACCTATCTTGCAGAGGCTGATTTCAGTGCTTTGATTGCTGGATTGCTGCTGTGCCGTATTTCATTTAGCATCACAGGGGCTGCAGAGAGGCTGTCAAGAGGCCAGAGGTCAGGAAACAAGTGTCTCATTAGCAGCACAATTGGAATAAACAGGAGAAAACAGAGGTGAGAAGGGAGTCTGGTGCAACAGCAAAGAACAAGATCTGGTTGTGAAAATCGCAATAACTGAGTGGGATGTGTGGTGCTGCTGTTGATCAGAAAGGTAACTCTGGCTGTTTCATGAAGCTGCACGAGCATCGATGTCTAACCTAGGAAAAGGCAAGCAGGCTTTAAAAATGAACAACGTTTAACAGCACTTTCTGTATCTAAAATCTCCTGTGTGAATGTGCTTGACCCTCACTGTGCCACCCATGCAGTTTTGCAATACTCTTCAGGCATTCAAGAGGATAGGAAAGTTTGGTTTTTTTGCAATTTGTGTTTTGCAATGTACTGCCTGTTTTACACTTCATATGTTTTTGCAATATTGTTAATAGCAGTTTTGTAAATATACTGATAAATGTTTTACTACAAAGAAAACCTTCCTAAGATTTATGGTGTCATATAGAAAGCCTTGCTAGGATTTCACTGAAAAAATAATACCCAAATGGGATTGTCAGTGACAAATAAAGCAGTTTGCTCACATTTACAAAGATAAACTTGACAGCAAACCAATTTTCTGAATTAATTCCCTGCATAATCAAAATGCACCACACTCGTTGTGCTAGTGCTATAGAACAAGAACTGAGCAGCTCTTCATAAGGATATTGTGTGGTGTTTCTTGGCTTGGTTTGGGTTTCTTTTTTGAATTTACTCTGGGCTGGCCTGGACGTGGCACATCATAGTGCGTGAGTAGGAGTTTGGGGGTAGGAGGGACAACTGTGCAAAACCAATTGTTGTAGACTCAAGGTATTGGCCAGTGGGGGTGTAATCTCTTCAGGAAGCCTGAAAAAAGACAGGCAGCATTTTCACTGAGGGATGCTACTGTTTTGAATCTGCCCAGCAAACTGAGATCTCAGAATGGTAAGTTTCTGGTCAATGTGGCAATGTCCTGAAGGAAAAAACCTGGCTGTACATCTCCCCAGGCAATAATAAACACTTTGAAATTAAGAGCTCACACAGTGATGCTTACCCTGCTCTGCAGTGTGGCCATACCCGGAGGGCTCTCAGGACAGTGGCCAAATAGCTGCGGGCTGTGGGTCAGATTCTTGCAGCCCTTGTGTGTGGTAGCACCTCTGAAGCAAGGTGCTCCTTGCTGCCTCAGCTGTCCCCTACTAGGATTCATGGGTTTTATCTCCTTCATCTCTCGTTTTGCTGTAGATAAGCTCTGAGAAAGAGATGGTTAATGCTATCCACCTCATAGGGTGAACAGGATGGTGGTGGGTTGTGTGTTTTCTGGGTATCAGGAATTCACCTTTGCCTCTGCCCAGAGGGCAAGAAAATTTCAGAGCTCAGTATGGGGTCATCTGTAAGTATAACGACTGGATATAGTACAAGGCTTGCTGAGTGTTTACAGATACAAGAGGCAGAACCTAGCAGCCTTCCAGTGCTTGAATGGTGGCACCTGGTGTGCAAGACCCAAAAAGGAGGACTAAATGGGCAAACAGGTCATAGGTGGTCTCCACAGGGCACGCAGCAGTATGGTGAGGTGTCCAGAACATCGCCAACACATCAGGGAACCCAGCCATGCTCACACAGCTGTTCCTGATCACATAGATCACCCTGATGTAAAATAACTTCTAAGCACAGCGAGGCATAACCTCTTGAGCAACTGGAATTTATTCCGTAGATGCAAATCTTTCTACTCAGTTGCAACTGGATTCATACCACCCTAGAGACTGCTTTAAGAGAGGAGTAAATCTGAGCTGGGCATGTGAGAAGCCAGCTGCTACAAAGAACTACTTGTCACATTGCTCTTTAGTTGGCATAAATGAGCACGAGCGAAGCCAGTAGAACCGCACTGATTTACATCAGCTATATAATTTGACATAAGGAAAATTCAATGGGAGTAGAGTCTTAGTGTTGCTTAATTTAGCTTGCCTTTCCCAATCATACTGCTGATAGCAAAGCAGTATTAATGAAGTATAGGCTAGCTGGGGCTCTTCGCACTCCCATGCCAAGTATAGACAATTGGAAGGGAAAAACAGAGAAGAAAAATCTTGTATTTGCTTCTGCCAGTTAACTGTTAGCAGAGGGCAGGAATGAACTACCTCCTTTCCTTATGTCACTGCACAATGAGCAAATAATATTTATAAGCCTGGAGGTTCACTTTCTCTCAAGTATCAGCCCAGATATTGCTACCCAGACTGCAGGGTCTAGAGAGAACTATCTTTCTCCTAACAAGATTTATAAAATGGGATTAAATACAGTATTATCAATGCGTGAATAAACTGAAGGCATATTAAATAGAAAATCCCTACCCAAAGAAGCAAATGTAAGAGTTTTACACCATTAAAATTCCTGTACTAGACTCCATTAAGATGTCGGCTAATTTGTAGGGTACATTATCTCTTCCTTTAAGCTCTCTTTCCTGTGTGACACATCTCCTGGTATCAGTCATGATAATACGCCTTATAACTCATTTTCCTGAGAAATTAAGGCAATAAAAACATAAGGAGTGTTTGCCACGACTCAGTTACCATGTAATGACTGCTCTCTACTTCCCTGCTGATATTAAACACTCAGGCCCTGGGAGGGGGTGGTGCTTCTGATGCTATAAAGAAGCCTGTGGCAATGACTAGAGCAGACAGATACTCTTCATCCCTGGGAAAAAGGGTGAAGCACCACTGAGACAGAGTTTAGATGAGAATTAGTTAGAAGATTTTGGTAGGAAGTGCTTGCTTTTGGTGAAAATTTCAAACTCATAAGTATCAGTTGAAAATCTAAGTACTTTCTGATGGTGCCTTACTGGCAAAGGTACTTCTGCTGCTTCAGCATCCCAATTTGTTCCGTGGACTGGACTGTCTGGTCCGGGATAGCTACAACAGTTCCATGTCCTGGAGGAGAGGCAAACATAGAATCACAGAATTTTTGGGGTTGGAAGGAACCTCTGGAGATCATCTAGTCCAACCCACCTGCTAAAGCAGGTTCACCCAGAGCAGATCACACAGGAATGTGTCCAGGCAGGTTTTGAATGTCTCCAGAGAAGGAGACTCCACAACGTCTCTGGGCAGGCTGTTCCAGTGCTCTGGCACCCTCAAAGTAAAGAAGTTTCTCCTCATATTCAGACGGAATCTCCTGTGCTTCAGTCTGTGCCTGTTGCCCCTCATCCTATCATTGGCCACCACTGAAAGGAGTCTGGTCCCATCCTCTTGACATCCACCATTAAGATATTGATAAACATTGATGAGATCCCCTCTCAGCCTTCTCTTCTCCATGCTCAACAGAACCAGCTCTCTCAGTCTCTCCTCATAAGAAAGGTGCTCTAGGCCCCTCATCATCTTCACAGCTTGCCGCTGGACTCTCTCCAGTGATTCCTTGTCCTTCTTAAACTGGGGAGCTTTAGCTCAGCAGCTGTTCCTAGTGAACCTCAAAAATACAGAGCGGTCTGGCATGTGAACCAAACAAATAACAGTTCCCGTAACACATCTGCAGTCATGTATCCAGCTGGGCTTTGCAGGAAAATCAGATTTCCAACTAAAATTATTCATATTTTAATTTAGGCCCTAAGCAGTCTTTCACTACCATTCAAAATTATGCTTATCCCAGACATGGTTTTGTGTTGAGAAACAGCTTCAATATAAACTTTAAAGCTCCGCCTGGTCTAAATTGCGGAGAGGATTTTTAGGAAAACTAATCAGCAAATTTTCTGCTTGCTCAAGCATCTGTGGATAGTGAAATATATAACCAAGATGGCCCTTTGTTTAAACCTCTAAACCTGACCAATTTATTTTCTCATTCTTTAGCTCATGTGAATCTGTTCTTGACTTGTAGCTCAAATAATGCAGTCTTTTCTGCTTCAGCTGACTGAGAGATTGATTTATTATCATTTCAGTTTACTCTCGGGAAAGTTACAAGCTCCCCAAGAAAGAAAAGGCTGCCCAGGCTGCTGCTTCTCATGGGAAAGAGAATCATATTCAAAATGTAGATTTTTACAATTCATTATGTCTGCATAAAGTTAAAATCTTGCCTATCATATATAGAACATATTTCTTTAAAATGCCCCCATAAAGCAGAATGATCTTGGGCCATGAACTCTGTATTTTGTGAAAAGAAATAAAGGAATGACTAGATAGTCCTATGACTCTGAGTAGAAACAGTGTGAATAATGACATAAGAAAGCCATCAATCTTTCATTAGACCACAGTACCACAATGCAGACACCTGCATTTTCCCAAGGCATTACTTAATTTCTCATTATTTTCTTAAAGGTAAAGCCAAGTAGTGCTAGACACACAAATTCAGACTTCAGCACCGTTTTCACTAATACTAACTGAAAAACGCCTACTGATATGTGGAATGTTGCAAGATCATGCAAGCTCGTGTCTTGCACCTCAGACTCTAAAATGGAGCCTCCTCTGTTTCATTACTGTACTGTTCCATTAACATCAAACCTTTTAGCCAAATGCTGGCTGTTCACATAAAACACGATCATACAAGTTTAAATGACTTTTAAAAAGGGTATGGCAGAATTAAGATATACCACATGAGCTTTGCAGCATCAATTCTCAAATCTCTTATCCTAATCCCAAGAACAAAATATCCAAGAACTGCAGTAGGAAACAAAGAACAATCTTTTTTAGAGGAGAGAATTTACTATATATCTAAATCAAGAATATATTTTTGGAACAATTAAAATGGGATATTTTTGAGCACTAGAAAACCAGAGGGAAAAATGTACTAAATGCTGGTTGAAAATCTAAAGCATGCCAGAAAAAGCAGATGGATGTCAGGACCCATTGTAATAAAGAAAAAAATGTTCTAAAATGTTACTGATTGTCCTTCTGTTGTCTGTACAGCATTGTGAGAAGACACTTGCTTCTCTAAAAGTAATAATATTGAACCAAAAGCTGATTTTACAGAGCTAAAGAGATCATAATTCACAGGTTCAAGGTCAATCCTTGAATAACTTGAATAAAAAGGCACCACAAAAATCAGTCTGAGCTGAACAGATATGTTTGCTATCTATAGGCATTATTGTGTCTGGTTTGTTTTAAAATCTCCACAGTAATCTGGTTTTGTGTCTTTGAACAAATATACTTAGCAGCAACGAGTCTTTAAAGATGCATTTTTGAAGGAAAGATCGAGATGCTAACCCTTAGAAACATTACTTGCCTTAGTCCTCAGAGTAAGTTACTTTTTGCTGGTGAAATATAATATTCTTTTCCTCCAAACACTAGTCTTTGTGTGATTCTCCTGCCATCTTCTGCACTTACCCAGTTTTGAGGTGTAACCTTGCATTTGCAAGATCTGTAGGAAAGCAGATCGCCAATAATATACTTGCAAATGTCTCCCCAATCTGCTGCTGCTGAAGGGATTCCTGGACTATCCTGTGGACCATTCTGCCAAAGAGCAGACCTAAGACAGGGGCCCAGACCCCTTCAGCTCTCTGTCACCTAACCAGGTCAGTTGGGACTGGAGTTGTGACACCACCCCTTGGTGTTTTTAGCACATTGGATTAAACAAATCTGGGGAATCCCTCTACGCTACAGCACATGGCTGCTTCTTACCGAAAAGCTACACTCCAAAAAGTAAAACTGGCACAGGTTGCCCAGAGAGGTGGTAGATGCCTCCTCCCTGGAGACATCCCAGGCCAGGCTGGACGGGGCTCTGAGCAACCTGATCTAGTAGATGTCCCTGCTCATGGCAGGAGGGTCGGACTAGATGGCCTTTGAAGGTCCCTTCCAACCCAAACTGTTCTATGATTCTGTGACGAGCAGAGCCATCTCCAAGCAAGAGTCAGAATAGTGGATCCCCCTTCCCTCTTGGCATGTCCCCCCTGCCCTGGCTTCTGGTGCTCAGGGAAGCTCGCATGGTTGAGCATTGCGTGATACAGGAATAAAGAAGCTATTCCTGTGCACGTGTAGTGGCCTAGGGACGGAGAGAAGAAAGCATCGCTTTAGGCAAGTAGGTCTGTGGAACCAAGGAAGAAACTGTGAAGGGAGGCTGAAGGATGACAATGGGAACACAGCCCCAAACCTCCTACAACCCTCTAAAACCCCACTGATCTTTCCCTCTCCTCTAAGGGTCCTCTTCTAAGAAATCTGCAGCTGCCATAAACCTAAATTTTGCCTACGCTGAGAAGCAGCTGGTGGCTCTGGGAAAGGGTTAAGTGCTGAAGTACGTAATGGAGGAAACATCTTCCCCATATTTAGTTAGCGTGAAGGTCCGACCTCCTGATGGGTCTCTGTGGACCACAGTGACTACATGGTGATTATATATGAGGCACAGTGACTGTATGTACATAGCCTGTGCATTAGCAGGTACTGTACACTTATACCACTGTCAGTATGCAATTTGCCTAATTAAAAAAGCAACAGCCCACTATCTCCTTATTCATATATGCACCAATGCAACTCTAATCCTAAAATATCAGCTCAGGGACATTTAAAACACATAAACAAACAAACCAATTTGGGTTGGCAGTCCAAATAATCTTCGACCATCACAGCAAATCTCAGTCCAAAATGCAAAAACCTGAGTTTAATAAAGGAAATTTGGGCAGGGAGCTTTACCAGCTTGCATATGGCATGCTCAGCAATCCTATGGCCAACTTGGAAAAAGTCTCCTCTATTACTGCAGCAACAACAGATCGCTCAAAAAACAGAGAAAAGGAATTATGTATATCCCCTGACCATGTTAGTTTGTTATAGACCATTTTACCAGTGCCAGCATGAAAAAAGGCAAACGAACAATACTTCAGAAACTAAATTCATCTCCAAACAGGCACTTTACATTAGTAATGTCAAAAAAAAGGCAACTTCTCCACTTTCTGAGAAATGAATCAAAAGCTAAAATACTCAGTGACTCAGAACAACCACAATACAGGAATTCCAAATAAATGCTTTTATAAAAGAAGTTGGCAGTGTTAGCAATTCAAAACCACAATAATTCAGTTTCTGGGATAAAAGATACATGGGAAATAGCACGGTGCCCACACTTGGTCTTGTTACTGAAGTGGAAAATTCCTGGAAGTGTACGAATTTGAGAGCTTTAAGAGTGATTAACTATTTTGTGCCAGAGGGATTTCGGACTCTCAGATTGCATGAAAGGGAGGTGATAAACAGCAGTGATTTACTGCAAGGGCTGTGGCCTAAAATGTTCACTTGACGATTAAGAATTAGGGCTGGGTGAAAAGTTTGCGTTATAAGTAAAACTGTTGAAAAATTGAATTCCAGCATTACAATGTTTTTTCTTTCGTATCTGCATCACTGTTTGAGAATTCACTTCTTACCTTTCTAGAGATTTTCATGTTTCACCATCCTACCCAGAGATTTGCCCATGGCGTAAGTTCTCACCACTTCAAGAACACAACCTGTCCCCTTCCAGCCAGCATATGTTTTAACACCTTCATTGCCAGAACCTACTTCTGCCTCTATGCATTAGCAAAGCCCAGAAATATTTAAAAAAAATCATAGTCTCTCATGGAATATCAATGAAAATATGCTGCACCAGAGACAGAAAATACCAAAAGTGGCAAGTTTTTCTTTTAAAAAAATCACCTGGTTACAATTAAAAAGCCCCACGTCTTAGGAAACTGCATAGTTGTTACTTTGACAAGATATTAGACATGACTTGCTCACAGTTATACCATCATCTTTAGGTTTAAATCTAATGGCCTAAAAGCATGACAAGATATTTTTTACTAAGGAGCCATCTGGCTTTTCTTCTCTTGAAGTTACCAAGATGCACATAATTACCTGGAGGCTAAATTTGGACCATAAAGCGATAATCTTTTTGTTGTTGTTGTTGCTTTTTAAGTATTTCCACAGTAAAACAAATGGAATGTTACAAAGAGGCTTATTGCATAGAATAAGGAATTAGCAGCATGAATCAATAATCTCCAAAGTAACAAAGATCCTATTTCTAGGCAAATACTCTTAACTTCAAAATAAACAAAAAAACACCCATGAAACAAAACACTTCCAGAGAGACATAAAAACCCTATGTGATACGCTGAACAGGCTTTAGCCTTTCTCTTAATCTTCTGCATAATGTGACATCAGCTTTTTTCATGTTCTCCCTGAAGTTTCAAGGGCTCAGTTCAATGTCTACTGAATTTTCTCCAGTCTTAGTTTTCTGACTAGTATGAGTTGCTCGTGCTCTTGCCTGCACACTCTCCAGCTCCCTCTGACATTTTGTCAATGTAAAAACCTGCTTCATTACCACGACCTAGCTGCTGAGGGGAGACCAGTATTCTTTTCATTATTTTTGTCCTTAACTAGAGCTGGTGTTGAAATATTGAGGCGGAGGGAATGCCCAATTACATCTTCCATCTCCCTTACACAAAATGAGATAGAAACGTCTTCCTGGCACAGCTGACTTGAAGAGTCATTCCTTCTTTACACTTCAGGCACTTCACTTCTTAAACTACATTGAGACAGTGTTGTAGATGTCTTCCCTGTGACATTTCAAATGAGGGTGCTACTAAAACTGACATTTTTGTGATTGTTTGTTCTCTAAGCAAAGACTTGCCTTAAATTGGGTGATTGCTTTTTTGAGGTCCTTCCTGGTCTGAAGAGTTTATGCAGCTGGTGTTCAAGCAGAGAGGCTGAAAAGAGTTGATATTTAACATGTTTTGTATGCAAGACAAGCAGTTTGTTCATGGCTGCTGACATGCCATAGGAGAAGCCTGGATTTCCCTGCAGGGTACACTCGGATGCCAGGACTGAAATACCTCTGTCCTGGGCTTTCAGTGACTTGGTTTTGTGTCAGCCTTTTGTTTTCTGCATATTCAGCTGCAATGAAGGCAAGGAGAGGGGGCTTGGAGAGAGGTAGCAATGGGAACCAGCACAGTTACCCTGACAAAATCCCCTCTGAACATGTATTGATGATGCACAAAGTGTTTGTAAAATTGGAAACTGTGCCTACTGCTGCGAGAGGCTGCAAATTTGCACTAAAACATGCTGGCTAGGATAACCTGGGCAAACAGATACAGTGCCTGCTTCCTGGATTTTCTCAATTTCATGATTAATTTAAAACGCACAATTTCTCATGCATGAGCATGGAGGTGAAGTAAAAGAATACACTCTCTCAGTCCCTTTTTCCAGCCCCCACTGGCCACAGCCATGTAGACTTGTGTTTTGCTTTACAAGAATACCGAATTTACATCTGTACCTTATAGTTTATTGGGTGTTAAGCCCACTCTCATGACTGGAGATTACCTAGTGCTAATAACAATTTTGCTCCTGCTTGACAGCTCTGCTGGGCCCCACTAATGAACACCACCTGTCACAGAAGAGGTCAGCTTTTCAATCTCCTATGAGCAATGCTTCTGGCAAAATGTGCACCAAATACATGCTTCTATCCTGTTTCTCACCGGGGCCATTAGAAAATTGTTGTACTCTGCACTACTGGAGATCACTGCAGTTGTACAGATAACAGAGAGCACCCTTACACGCTGTTTCTGAGAGGAGCAAGCTCCCAATTGCCCACATTGAGAAAGAACAAGTTGCTGTTTCTTGTCTCTGGATCCAACCAGGGACAGGACGTTTGGAAAGCAGATCTTATGTTCTGTTTGGGATAGCTAGAAAAGGAGAACAGAGCTATACAAGCTGCAAGGAATTTGAAAAATTCTTGGAAGTGAAACTGGGACTCTGGGTTTGTTTTTTTTTCTTTTTTCTTTTTTTTTTTTTGCTATGGCAGAGGTAGACTGATGGGATGGGGAGGTGCAGGGCTGAGAGAAATGTTTGTTGAGGGCATCTGGAGTTGATTTCCATGTGAATACGGGGTGCCTGTGCGACATTCCTGTTTAGAAACTGAGTCCTGGTAATTTTTTCCATGGAGCAGAGCATGAGGACTTTGGTCTCAAGGGCTAAGCCGATATGCTCTTGGAACTGAAATGAGCTAGAGACTTTTGTGGTCTACATGTCATAGACAAGCTTTTGTCAGAGCTTGTGACCTGGCTAAATTGTGCCAGCGCAGCCATTGTGTAATAACCCAAAGCAGGAGAAATTTGTCAAGCATTGTATCAGAATAGCATTATGAGACATGTTCACAGTAACTTTAGACTGTGGGGAGTGACAGGAGTCAGGATTTGGAAAAAAAAAGTCTAAGGCAGAACTTGGCCACTCTGCACTGCCAAAGGCACATGAAAAAATCAGCCAACAACACTGTGCACTTCAAAAGGCAAAGATGTTGCTAATACACAAAGAATTTGTCAGCTCTTTTGATGTCTTGTGCTATCACAGAATGGCAGAGGCTGGCAGAGACCTCTGGAGGTCATCTGGTCCAACCCCCCTGTTCAAGTAGGGCTACCTAGGGCCAGGAGTGTGTCTAAATGGCTCTTGAATATCTCCAAGGAGGGAGATTCCACAACCTCCCTGGCAACCTGTGTCAGTGCTTGGTCACTCGCAGAGTGAAAAAAATGTTTCTTACTGTCCAGATAGCACCTCCCGTGTTCCAGTTTGTGCCCATATTGATGACATCTCCCTTGAACCTGCTCTTCTCCAGGCTGAACAGTCCCACACTCTCAGCCGTTCCTCATAGGAGAGATGCTCCAGTCACTTCATGATCTTCATGGCTCTTCTCTGGACTCTCTCCCATATGTCCATGTCTCTCCTGTACTGAGCAGCACACGATTGGACCAAGCACTCCAGGTGTGGCCCCACCAGTGCTGAGCAGAGAGGAATGATCACTCCTTTGACTTGCCAGCAATACTTTTTCTATTGCAACCAGGATATCTCTAGCCCTTTTTCCTGCCAGGTCACATTGCTGGCTCATGTCCAACTTGGTCTCCATCAGGACCCCCAGATCCTTTTCTGTCAAGCTGCTCTCCAGCGGATTGGCTCCCAGCACATACTGGTGCATAGGGTTGTTTCTCCTCAACTTGGAACTTGCCTTTGTTGAACTTTATAAGATTTCTGTTAGCCCGTTTCTCCAGCTTTTAAAGATCCCTCTGGATGGCAGCACAACCTTCTCATGCATCAGTCACTCCTCCCAGTTTTGGGTGACCAACAAGTTTGCTGAGGGTGCACTCTGCCACATCATCCAGATTATTAATGAAAGATGGTAAAGAGGACTGGAGCCAGTATTGACCCCCTGGGTTCAATACTGCCAATTACTGGCTTTCAACTGGACTTTGTGACACTGATCACCAGACTCTGTGCCCAGCCATTCAGACAGTTTTCAATCCATCTTCCCATCCAGGCCATACGTCAACAACTTCACTGGGAGGCTCTTATAGGAGACAATGTTGAAAGCCTTACTGAAGTCTACATAGACACTATCTACGGCTCCCCCTTTGTCTACCAGGCCAGTCATTTCATTGTAGAAGTTCATCATGTTGATCAAGCATGACTTGCCCTTACAAATTCATGCTGACTACTTCTAATGACTTTCTTGTCCTTTACGTGCCTGGATATGGTTTCCAGGATTAGCTGCTCCATCACCTTCCCAATGATCAAGGTAAGGCTGACTGGTCTACAATTCCCTGAGCCCTCATTCTTGAATATATGAGTGACATTTGCTTTCCTCCAGTCTTCGGGCACTTCTCCCAGTTGCCATGATTGATCAAAGAAAGATTAAAGAAAATAAAGATGGCACTAAATATTTAGTACTGCTGGGTCAAATGAATCCTTTCTGGTATACTTTTACGCTAAATAGTGAGGCAGCATTGCTCTCTCTTGAAGATTTTAACACGTGACCTGATCGTTAAAACATGACACGTCTGGTGACAAGTGCACAGAACTGAGAGGAAGGCAAAGTACAGTGATGGGCAGGTGGGAGAATCAAATCTGAGGCAGTCAAGTGCAGAACAACCAGGGAGGATGCTGAGAGAAGTGAGCTGTGATGCCCAGCATTCCCCCACTGATGCCTTGCATTTCCTCATCGCTCTCTTCATATCTGCTCCTAAATCCTTCAGACCAAGGCCAAGTGCTGTACAGTATCTTGAAGCAGGGCTGGGTGGGGTGGAGGGGGGCTACTAGCACTACTGAAATACAAGGAGAAATAAGGCAGAATAAAGACTCTGAAGAGAATAATTAGCTAAGAGAAAGGGGAATAAAACTACCTCCCAAAATCATGTCACGACTGGTGGGTCTCAGAGGCAAAAATCACATTTTCCCTGCTGCAAAGCTTCTTTTCATGTCTTGTTACATTAGGAAACATGATGGAACCCTTAACTTGATGGAATTAACAGTGCACTATAGAATGTTGGCAGCTCTTCTAACTGCAGTATATTATTAGACTTTCTTTGCTAGACTGAGGGGGAAGTTGAAATGGATGGTAGACTCTCATATAGCTCTATGATCCCTGCAATTGCTCAGGTCTCTCTGTCTCAGATTATCATCATAAATAGTTTGTGTTGGAAGAGACTTTTAAAGATCATCCAGTCCAACCTTCCTACAATGAACAGGAAATCTTCAACTAGATCAGGTTATTCAGAGCTCTGTCCAACCTGAACCTGGTTGTTTCCAGGGATGGGGCATCTACCATCTTTCTGGGCAACCTGTTCCAGGGTTTTACCACCCTTATTGTAAAAAATTTCTTCCTTATAACTAGTCTGAACCTACCTGTCCTATCACTATAGGCTTTATATATCAGCCTGCCTAAACAAGGGAAGGGTTAATGGTTCTGGCCCAATCCAAGGGTGAAGGACACCAGGCATTACACTCAGTTGTTAACCTGGAAAAGGGAAAGGGCTTTTCTGACCCTGGGACATCAGTCAGGTGTTCCTCTGAAAGGGAGCAGAGGGAGGTTTTAGAATCAGCTGGAGAATGCCCTGCTGGGGAGATTCAAGAGGGCACCAAACTCCTGTCAGGGAAGTTGCTCCCCACTTTGAGACACTGATGTGCAGCTGCAGTGTGTCAAGCCTTCCCATAAACCTGACTCCAAACAAACTGATTTCTGCTGCCTGTGCTCTTTCTTTTACAGCTGAAACCTGGATATTGGGGCAGAGAGGTCCTCTAGGAAAGCCAGGGACCACAGGTTGGCTGCTCCGACTGCCCAGTGCAGCCAAACAGGTCAAAGGAGCTCGTTCACACTGCTTGTGAGCTTAGCTGGAGGTGGGCCAGCTGATGGAGCTGTGAAAAGACCTTCATGGCAGACGGCCAAGGACCTCTCCCTGTAGCTCCAGTGAGAGCCTCCTGAGGATAGCATTTACTTGCAGTTTAGATCTCCCACAGGGCCTGGGTGCAACCGAGCTGCCATCTGCCATCCTACCAGGTGACTGAGGTCCCCCAAATGCTGCCATTCACCATCCCACCAGGTGACTGAGGTCCCCATGCATGTGCAGGAGAAGGGGCCCTGGTCCAGGTAGCGCTCCTGTTCCCCACTGAAGGTGCAGACCGGTGCCTTTGCAGCCCCTGCTGTTTGAGATCAGGGGCTCCTGCTTGCAAGGCTGGCTTTTAAATCAGTGCCAGTTGATTGCAGGGAGGCAGGAAGACAGTTTCTGTCGTGATTATGGCAACAAAGGAAATTGTGAAGACTTTTCCAGCATGCTGAACAACTCGGATATTCTGCAGGATAAACAGCCAAGCCTGACATTACAGATGCTTGCTCATTTAGCAAATACAATATATTGAATGTTTATTTTATTAATTACTGATGAACCATCAGTGCTGCTGCCTCCTGAATTCAGGAATGTCAGTGAAGAACCGGGTTCCTGAATTTACCTCGGTGCTAAAGTGCTTTCCCTGCACTTTGCTGGTTTGAAAATTATTTATCATCAGAAAGGCAAGCAATTAATATTACAGGTTGCATACTTAGAGACACATTGATGTGGTCTAGTACACGTGAGAACACTTCAACTTCATTAATATTATTAACATAAATGGTAATTATACATGGTCAGATCTGAGGCTAAGGACTTAGTTTTGATCCCCACATATGGTTTGTGTAGTGCTTATGAATCCCAGTGCACTGAAACATGAGCATAATTCTCATCTGCGTTTGTCTTGGACCAGTTGTAACTTTTGTACACGTATGCAAAAAAGATCCCTGTTCATCTCTAATTGATCCTCGTGTTAACACTATGTCTTACGGAAAATGTGCAAAATTCAAACCTTATATAATTGTATCGGGTATAATGGTAAGTATATTCACTTTCTTGGTATATTTGTCCAAAAGACATTTAATCCTACATATGATGAACATATATACATGAAATCCTATTTACTACAGGGCCAACTTCAAGAAGTCACCTCTGTTTACTCACATACTATGCCTGCATATGAAACTCCTGTGTTTGTGGACATAGATGACCATGCACACAAGTTAGACATTTCTCTAGCAGTCCTGCTTGTGCTCACAGTAATAGTCATGGAGCACATATATGAGCACATATATATTCAAGAGCTAATTTGAGTCAGGATAAAAAAATTGTTTTATGTCTTTGACTTCTTTACAAGGATTACCTATGTTAATCTGCACTTGTCAAATAGGCCACAAAAAAACCCACAAACTTTAACTTCTGAGACAGGTTAAATACTTTGCTCGAACAGCAATTTCTCTATTTTACAATCATCAGCCTATGAAGTGAAATTCACTCCTCCTAGTCTGCTTCTTCTCTCTACTTGTACTGCCATCTGATTTGTTTCCGCTACAGAAATTACAAGGTCATCCACTCTGAGCAACTGTTGTGCTTGTGATTAACTCCTCACAATCAGCAGACACAAAACATTAAGATTTATGGCTAGAGTTTTTCAAGATGGAAATTTATGAGCTAGTTCTTAATGGAGCTGGCCTAAACTTGTCAGCATTAACCACCAAGAGAACAAACAAACAAACCACCTTTGTTTTCTCTTTTAAAGCCCGAACATAACATTCTGAATGAGTTACTTCTTAGCTTGTGTTTGTTTCACCTGCTTTTATTAATATTTGTCATTCTTTTAGTCAGAAGAGAGCACTGTGTTGACTCCACACGGCATCTTGTTTACTGGAGAAATAAAAGACTACTTTGATTACTGACATATGTTATTTCATTACTGCCACAAGCTTGCATTATATCACCATGAATTATTTTGCCCAGCAGAGAAATGTGGCTTCCTCTGAGGTAAAAGCTGACAGTGGTTTGACAACTAAAAGCAACACTGCAATCAATTTGGGGCAGGAAATGGAGGATACCACACCCCCCCTGAAACTGGAAAGGAAACTAAGGTAGACTAAATATATTTGTCTCGGCTGCACTGACAGCATGAGTTAGGACTCAAAAACACAGAGTGCGTCAGGGGGCTGAAGAGAATGGGAAGCATGAAGGGGAAATGGCAACCCCATAATGTATTCTGCCTTGGCTTCTGCAGAGAAAGGATGGGAGAAACAGATGCTGCAACGACAGCATGGGGTGACGTGCACTGCTTCTATGAGAGCTGGCAACGGAGCAGTGTCAGACCCCAGGAATAACAAACGCCCTCCTCCACTGGCGACATCTCTGATTGAAATGAACTTTTGACACGGGGCGAACACTTTCCATTTCATCAGTGGCCACACAAGTGCCTCTGGGGAGACCTTGCCCTCAAATGCTGCTTCCTGCTGCCTCCTGCACACCATTAGGAGCATTCCTCTGCTCTGCATGACATTCCTCCTCCTTCATAGTAACATAAATAAATGGTCTCTGCACATTTGCAGCCCCACCTTCTAACACACAGAGACATATCTGCCCAGGGACAGATTATATCCACTCTGCTTTCGCACATAGCAAGATATCTGCTGGCCCTGGTTGAGTGAAACTAGTGGTGTCAGGGATTCGTGCCATCCCGAGGTGGAGCTGAAACAGAGGAGAGGTCACCCTGCCAGGGCCCATCTAAAGCACAGGTCAAGGACACTGTTCATCCCACCAACAAGGGAGCACGTAGAGGTGATGTACCTTGCGGTGACATTACCCACTGTCACCTCCCCTTTCCCTTGATTGCTCCATTGACCTTTTGCCATAGCAAATTACTCAGGTGAAGCAAATTCATACTGTTAGTGGTTGAAACTCGTATCAAAACAATGGTAACAGCATAATTTGTGATGTTAGACTTGTCCTTTTCTGTGATGAATGATGATACTAGCTATGAAAACTCCTAATATAAAGAGACAAGTCCAAACCGTGCTCAGAAATTAGAATCCTTATCCTACTCAAACACAGAGTTAGGTGTCTGAAGAGATCCTGATATCTGGGTGGTTTTTTGAAAGCACACAAACCTTGCTGTCAAAGAGCGTTTGTCAACTATTGGAGTTTTCCAAAGTTCATAGGTACATATGTACACTTAGAGAACCCAACAAACCTTAAAAAAAAACTCAAAAACCAACATATATATATATGTATTTGTGTGTGTGTGTGTGTGTTTATTTCAGTGGCTTGCCTCAGGTCAGAAAGCCCATGGAAAACGCAGCCTTCCCTGAGCATTTTAACTACAAAGCCACCTTTCCTTTCAGCACAACAGAGCTCACCAGGACATCAGTCACAGAAAAGAGGGCTGACAAGGGCCTTGAGAGCCCATCTCCCATCCGTACCCATGCACGGAATCCAGATCAGTTCTGCTCAGAGTATTTACTCCTGGCGGTTGAGCCCAGATGTGTAATGATAACTTGGTTTCAGCTTGTCACCCAGAGATAATCACATGCTTTCGCTGCCTTTCTCCTGATGGTAAAGGCAATTTAGGTAGCTCCCTTGGGGTTTCTCACAAATGTGCAGCTCCCTCACAAAGCTAAACTAAAAGGGGAAAAAATGCCATTTTCCCTAGGTACCATCACGGCTAAAATCCAGGCTCAGCCTTTTGCGGCTTCTTTCGATCACCCCCATTTATGCATCTAGCGCTGTCACATCGTCCCCTCTAATCCAGGATTTAGATGAGCTTGTTTACTACAATCCCATTTTCCGTGTAATTTATCCCCAGCACCCGACATATGAAGAGGCAGGGTCCACACACGTGCGCAGGCGCTGCCACTGGGGATGAGCTCTCGCTTTAGGCACTTGCTCTTCCCTCATTAGTGGAAGCTAACAATAAGTGTGAGAATTGCAGACGTCAGAGCTAATTAGGAAGAAATTGTCTCACATTACCCAACAAAATGAGGTTTGTGAATAAAGCCTAATCCTGCTGCCTGCCCATTCTTTTTGTCCCTACATGACTCGGAGGTGGGGAAGGCACAAAATGCTCTCCACAGCGCTGGGTGGGGAACGGCCATGAGGAGATTCAGCCATCTTGCTGCCATCCTCTGGCTGAATAAACTCTCCCTTCAGTGGGACTGCAGTGCTGTTTAAATAATTAACCACTTCAAAAAGCTGAATCTGCTCTCACAGCCTAATTTTTTAGTGAATAAAAATGATGACTTCGGACTTCTCAGTCCCCCCAGGCCTCTGAAGGAATGGCTGTACATTTTAATGACTGTGCAAACCTTGCAGACTGACCCTTTCTCAGCACTGGTAATATCCCTGTCACCTTTATGGTGATGCTGAATGTGCAATCCTTTTCCCAAACTGTCCAATTTTTCTACTCTTCTTTCTGTTTACAAACATACCCTATTGCTCTTTCTCCTGACTACTCTCCCTTATGCAGAGGGACACACAGACAGCTAGCACCTGATGTAAACAAGTCCAAACACCTTATGACATTTTAAAAATCAATGGCAATTTTTATATCTGTGGGAATTCACCAAGTTCATCTCATCACAGGATTTCTGTTTCTAGGCAGTATTTTTCAGTACAGCTGAGGAAGACGTAGTATTGATCAGGGAATGGGTAGAGTAGATTACCTTTCTGATCGACGCAGTAGGTGACCAACATCTGTCAAACCTGCCACACCATAACAAAGATTTATGACTTTTCATGCTGCATTTCTCAGTCACAGACATCTTGGTACTATTTCCAAAGCATCAATGGGACTATAAATGCATACAGCAGGTGTGTGTGTCCATATCTCATGCATACATATTTGCAGCCATATGCACACAGACAGTGTCTCTATGATCTGTTTTCAGACTTTCGATACTTTGCCTCATGATACTTGTAGTATATTGTTTATATTGCTTCAGATCAAGATTTTCTACTGGCTGGTGTAAGGACAGGACCCCATAACATACTGCAGTGAATAAATCCAGGGCTATACAATAAACAAGGCAGAGCACTACTGTATGCCTGACAAAGAAGCTTGCCATTGATTCACTGCTTTAAAGCCAGCAGAACACATACAGTGACACACTCACAGGATTCAGTCAGGCAACGGGATGCCCACCTCTCAAAGTCACAAGAGAGACAAAAGGTAGTGCATGGACACTGCAAGAAGTCACTTTCCTTTTTATTTGTTTCCAATTTAATTATTTTCTATTTAATTATTGAGTTAATGTGCAGAGGGCAACCCCCAACCCCATCTCTCTTTGCATTCACACTGGGCATGGCCTTGGGTTAAACGCAACTCCTACAACCAACAGCTTTTGGCAGCAGCACAGCACGGGATGCAAAATCGTGTTGGGCTGCCTGTGGCACGTGCCAGTGATGGGCAGAGGTTCACTGACACGCACTGCTTGGCTGTGGACAGCCTTTATGTATCTCACCTGCCCTGTGCCCTGCAGCCAGCCCGCCCTCTGCCCTGAGGTGGCTAGGAGTGTACTGCTGAGACGGACATGACGCTGACCAGTGATAATACCGTGAATATTGAGAAGTCGCCTTAACATGGATTATTAGTAACGTGATACTAATAATTCTGGATTACCAGACTTCCTGTATGATTAGATCATCCTATTCTAGCAGGTGAGAAAAGCTATGATGGAAGCAATTCAGGGAAAAAAGATGAGGACACTGCCAAGCATTCTTGAAAAGCAGTGGACCAACATCTCAGTTTCAGTACTGCTATATCTAACAGCTAATGAGCACCTTCACTAGAGTTGGGGGTTAAAAGACTCAGAAAAGACTTGAGTGCTTTAGAAAGCCACTCTCATAGGAAGTGTGGCAGATCAGCCATAGTCTAAAGACACATGTTGTCTCAAGGTATTGGAAAGACTGTGAAAGACATGCAAAGAAACCAGGTCTTCCCAGTCTGAGGGAGTGTAAAGTCCTCAGAACAGTCTGGTGTAGCGTATAGCTATACAGAACTATATAGATACTTTTTTTTTTCTAAAGGGATTTCGCACTTACTAAATAATATGTTGATCAAAGAACTCTGTGTGGTCTCTTATGACCACCATTTTGATTCTTTGTGGAAACAGAAGTGCAAAGACCAGCACTGAAACACCCATCTCAATACCAGGGGACAGGCCCTCAGTCTCTCGGAGACCTGCAGTTCTGCTGTGCATCACCCATCAGTGCCATTCCTTCTCCTCACCAGGGGCTCCTGATGGGCCATGTCTTTATCATTGCCCCTGGGAGAACCTCCAAACTCAGATCCAGAGCCTGTTGAGTCCTTGCTTCATAGTCACAGCCCAGATTTGGCCAACTCTGCTCACCCTGATAGCTATGGAAAGCAAAATCTAGATCCTCCTGCCTCCTGCTCCAGCCTGAATAATTGGGCAACCAGTGCTTTGCAGCACATCCAACACAGCCAGGGAGACAGGCAGAAGCCTGTCTTTTCCCTCTGCTTGTAAACTTTCAGAGTCCTAGTTTTCCTCCTGTTTTCTCCTTTCTGTCTTATGGTCACTTATACACACTTATTGAGCAGCTGTGAAGCTGTGCAGACACTAGAGGAGGAATTTGGGAGAAGCTGAGCAGGCAGGAAAAAAACCCAACATACCCACTGAAGAGATTTACTTAGCACAGAAGGTCTGCATTTCAGAGTAGAAGTTAATGGAGTTGTAAGGGGTTTTAGCAGCCAAGAACACGGCCTCTAGCATTCATTTCCTATCCCCAAGTCACATGCGGTTATGAGCTGAAGTTCTGCATCTTAATTCACTATTTTTGCTTCTTACTTCATACTAGGTATCGCATTTTGGAGTCATCCTTTCTGATTTGGTTAGAGGGGGAGGTCGTCTAATTAGTTGCTGTAATTGCTGTGTAAGGACTGCCAGGAAATAGTCTATGGGGCAGTGGCCTGTTCATGTGGCTGAAATTCATGTGACATGGGATATCCTTCCTTGGTTAGGGCATATTTTGCCATCTTGAGCAAAAAGCTCCACTTTTGCTTGGGTCGACATTTGCTGAGCCTTGACACAGGGTGCACACCAGCGAAGCACTAAATTCATGTGAAGTGTTGATGATAGGCACAAAGGTGTTAATTTGTCTCATGGCTGAGGTAATATTCAGGTGTGTGGTGGGCCAGATTCTGCTGTAAAATGCGGTCTCTGCAGCCTCACCCATACAGCTGGTGTGGCGTAAGCCCAGGCACTATTCCCCCAGCATGGGAAACAGGCGACATGGTGAAGTCTGCTATGGAGTCTCTCTACCAGTTGGCAGATGCAATAATAAAGTCATAACGATTTTCTGGGACTAATTTGAGGTTCAGAGGTTCTAAGCTACATTTAAACACGACAGGAAAAAACAGTTCTGAGCCAAAACGATTCCTGGTGCAACTCTACTAAAGCTGGAGGAACTACACTTGGCATGATTTTGGTCCCACACAATATGTCAATGGTCAGTCTCTCAATATGCCTGGCTATAAGCATCTTTAAAAATGATATTCTCTTTATAGTACTAAATTCTGATCTGCCAAATGTGGCAGCCAATGAGCTCTTCCAAGCTAAATACTATGAGGATTATGCATAAATACTGAAGTATCCTAATCAGCCTCTTGGTGAAAATTCATTGATCCATTACAGACAATAACTATCTGCTCAAGTTTTTATTCTGCATTTTTTACTTCTGTAAGTAATATATGCGATTTCATTGGCTGGCTATTTTGAACCACAGGGGATCATTGGTAGAACAGTACAAATCCCTCTGAAATCCAAAATTGCCAGCTGCAATTATAGTCTGCATCTAGCATCTTCTCTAAGGACTATAAATGCTTCACTACTTTAATTTTGCTTGGCATTTGCATTACTGTGTGACAATTACTGAGTAATGGCAAAGGATGGATTCAGTAATGAAGTCTGGACATTAAAAAAATACTGTCCAAATTGAAATATTCTCTCTATTTTAATCTGTGCACATGGATACATCACATTCAGATACAAAGCACTGGTAAAACAGCCACCCTCCTTTTTTGCTGCTGAAGTGTCGGTGGCTTTTTGCATATTACAGACGAGAAAAGTTATTTTCTCCTCATAGTTCCTGATGGTTTTTAACTGTTCAAAAGGATGAGATACTAAGTTGTAAATGCTAGCAATTAAAAGGTCAGACTGGCAACTATATGACTCCAGATAAGGTTTTTGGTATTCTACCAATTTCAGTGATGTTACACTGGTATAAAATGGGAACAAAACAGCAGTGGCTCAGCTATTTCTTGAGCTTGTAATATACACAGTTTTAATTACTGGAACTATTTGTAATTGCCCCTAAATCATAGCTATATTAGAAGACAAGATCAAGCATTATACCTCAGACTGAATGAGTACAGATGTAATTGGAGAAACAAACAACAATATTGTGAGAATATGGGGCTGACACAGCAAAGGTTCTGGGTATTGACAAAATTAGTTTCCCTTGTTAAAGAGAGATATGCTGAAGAAACAGTATTTAAAGGGGAAAAAACAGGTATTGGAGAGGTGAGATATAAAATATTTATAATAAAAATCACCTGGGGCACAGTGAGCTCTGCAGAGTCACTGTTTGCAAATGATACTATTTACCTTCATCAAACAGAGCTGTAAACTTCTGAGAGACCTAAGGCAAATGTGCAACACAGTGGAAATGCTGTTCAATGTCATTGCAAAGTCAAGCAGTGCACAGCCAGATAGTCTAAGAGACAAAAAATTCAACTTTTCCTGTGCTTCGAAAGGGTTCAACTTTAATCATATGAGCACTGGGACCTTGCCATCATGTGCTGCTCTTTGGGACCTTGAACTCCATGTGCAGCTGCAGTCTAACAAGGTGTTAGGCTGAATGAAGACTGGACTGAAAAATCACAGTGCCAGCAACAGTGCAGCACCACCTTGCAAGCTTTGGGCAGCACTGCTGAGGCCCTTCAGTGAGAATATAGAGAATTAAACGGGTCTTGGAGTAGCGTAAGCACGATCTGGCACAAAGACTTTCAAAGACAGACTGGAAAGATGTGGTCAGTTTATTCTGAACAGGTGATAAAAGAGGCCATGAAAAAAAAATAGAAAAAATGCTGAAAGAGGTATTTACCAGAAGCTCCTGTTCTTCCTGTCCCTACAACGTGGTAGTGGTGTTCCCTCCTTATTCTTCCCATCAAAAGAAAAAAAAAAAAAGAAAACCCACGAGAAAATTCCCCAAAACTGGCTGGTCTTCTTGTGCTTTTCTCAGAATCACACTGGAGGACAACTAACAGCATTCACCAGCTCTGTGTATCAAGTTGGTAACATAACAGTATTAAATTGAGTACAGAAATCATGGCTGGAGCACAGGAGGTTCTTAGACATTTCTACCTGACCCCAGTTGACTACTCCTTGGCAGAAATCTTCCACCCCGAATGGCTATCCTTCTATACCCCACACAACACAGAAAATCAGAAGAACTACTGAGTAACACTGTTGTGAAGAAGAAAGAGTCTAGACAGGGCAAAGCTGTCTGACTTGACCCAACAAAAGCATGTACTGAAGGATGTAAGTATTCTGGATCAGGAAAAGACTTAGCTACTCATGGAAGATACAGTCAGGAGAGAAAGTTACACCCCCACCCTTTGCCCTTTGGCCAAACTAATTGCCTATGAAATGGCACCTGCAGCTACATTTCAAAACATTATCAAAGCTGAACTTTTCCCAATGGTGCACCAAAACCAGCCAAATCCACATAGTTGATGCTGATACTTTAGACAACCAAAGACCCCATGGGATATGCCAGGAAAATGAAATAAGGCGTTGTATGGGAAGTTATATTGGAGCAGAAATAATGTCTACAGTCTTTTTCCCGCCACCATGGCTTTTCCTCTTGTGAACAAATAGATCTCAAGCGTTTACAGACTAAGAATAAAAACTGCATCCCACTGCATATTTCCAAAAGAAAGAGTTAGAAAAACATTTGTCTCCTACCTTGTTAACTTTGTCCCAATCTGCTGCCTGAGTTCGAGCCTTTCTTCATCAGTCTGCATGGGGAGGATGTTCTTTTCCTCCAACTCTCGCTTGGAGGGCCTGTTGCTTAGTTTGATTGCTAAAGAGTCCTTCCTGCAGACTTTCATGGCCAGGGAGCCTGTGGGAGAGAGGAGAGGCTCTGCCAAAGGAGGTGCCATCATTTCATCACAGCATGCAGCAGGCAAAGAAGTACTAGCAAAGGGAGGATACTAGGCTCTCATTTACACTGGTATGGACTGTGGGAAAAGGGGTGCCAATTAACTGCACGTGCTCAATTAACCCAATTCGTATCATAATAAGGAAAAGCTGAATTTGGTAAGTATACAGGAAAGAGAAATTAAAATATTCCTTCATAGAGGGGAGTGGAGGAGAAGGGCTTGTGTCAGAATTGCTAGTGGCATTTGTAACTTTCTCTGGCACAGTGTTTCTGAACCATGTAATGGAATGAATAATTCAGCGTCAGAATATGGGCAGGCAGTAGAGCTACAGCATGTGGAAAGAGAGGTATCTCTCTGTCTTGCAATGTAATATCAAGACATCCAGGCTGGCACTATAAGGAATCAAAATCAATCAGAAGCAGCACAGACCTCTATTAATTGACACTGCTTCTCAGGCAGTGACAGTGGCAAAGAAACTGTGAAAACCAGTGGCCTTTCATGGCCCATACTTGCTTTCCTAGGCTTGCATCCAAAGCAGTCTGAGCAGGGAAGACAGACACAAGCAGACAAGAAGACACAAATCCCTGAGAGGTTTTGGGCTGTGGCAGGAGAGTGCAAGATAGTGCAGTTCTGCTTCTGTTTCTTAGTTTAAGAGTAAAGACTGCTTAATTTCACTTGCAGTGTAAGGGAGGACTCTGAGATGAAATATGCCCTGTTTAGAAACTTCTTTGTGTGTGTTTTAAAAAGGGTGTCATTCGTTTGTACTGCTTTCAGTTTTCCAAAGAAAAGAAACCCAAGGGCCTGAAACTTCAGTTCAAACTGCAGGATGACAAGCAGTTGTCATTCACAAAGTATGGTATCTTGTCTTCATGGGACAGTCTTATGATGCCACACCAAGGCAGGTGATGGGTTTCTCAGGTCAGGAAGGGGTCACAGGTCCCTCTCCAGACAGTAACTGTGATATGGCTATCAATTACCCTCTTCTTATCTCAGCCCAATTCTCTGATCATGACCCCTTTCAAAGGACGTGTAGACTTATTATTCTGACATGATTTTATTACTTCCTATCTATAAAAGCTCTGATTCTCTATCAGTGGCACTTATTTCATCATCCTGAAATAACTCTATTGAGCTGATCTTGATTTAAGACAAAGACAGGGCTTCTCTACATGACAGATACTTGGGAAAATGAACCCAAAAATCAATTTGGAAGTGAACTAATATAAGCCAAACCCACTCATTTGAATTCTGTCTGAGCGCTACCCAGACAGGGATTCATGCGGATTAGGGAAATCACTATAAATTCATACTACGTGTTATTTTGGATTAATTTATCAGGTGTCCCCATGTAGTCAAGTCCTGAAAGATGCAAAAGCCACATTCAGGAATGAAAATTCAGAGGTCTTGTATTTCCCTTGTGTACTGAGAGTTCCGAGGAAAAATTAAATACATGGGAATGAAAAAATGGAATGAGTCTTACTTGTAAATAATGAGTTATCCTCATCTTCATCTTCTTCTTCCTCCTCTTCCTGTCTTGGGTAAAGGCAGGAAGAATCTTCATAGTCGGTTTCATGAGGCACATTTTCTTTATTGTCATCGCATTCGATCACAACAGTTGGCACTTGTCTCATGTCTGGAAGGCCCACAGGTCCTGTTTTTGTAACATTGTCACCTGTGTGTAAACCAGAGCTGTTGGGAAAGAAAAACAAATAAATAAACTAAAGGAAGCAACTCAATTGAAGACTGAATTGCCTCTCTCACTGTATTTAGGAAAGTAGGGGTCTTTCATCCCTTTTTGAGAAGAAACGAGGACAGAAAGTTCTTCATGACTAGGAAGACATCTAATGGGTTTAAACTGAGTACACATTAGATTTAAGGTACAACACTCATTAGGGCGAGGTAGGACAGTGCACAGGCAGAAACACTGGCAGCCTGGTATTGAGAACAAGACCTGCAGCGAATACAGTCTCAAGGCTGGGTGGGAATTGCACCAGCTACTCAGATTGACAAACGTCTTCAGGCTGGTGTCTGTGCCACCACTGGTATGCAGGCAGGAAGGAGAAAAGGCCTCACCTGAATGCAAAAGGTGGAGTAAGGGAGCAGGAGAGAGGAAAGGTACAGATTGCAGAGGAGAGCTGTAGAAAGGCAGAGGGAAACCACGCCTTGCACTCCTTGGGCAAGATGTTGATTGACGAGAGGAAGGGCACAACTATCTGAAGAGGAGGGGATTGGGCATGTAAAACTGGGCTTGGAGAAAAAGAGACACTGGGAGCTGGTGAACGTAACAAGAGAGGGAGCTAAAGCCTGGGAGGTTTGTTTGTAAATGGCACAGCAGTGACAATACATCCCTTTTCCTTCCTCGACTGCTCACTCCAGCCAGGTGCTGGAGATTAGTCTGAATTGGAGTGAAAATCATATTTCTTTTGCCACATAAGGTGCGATCCATCATTTCCTGCAGCTTACTAGGTTCAGACCTGTCATCAGTACTGCTACCATCTAGCTCTGTTTATGTGCCAATTTCAAAGCCCTTTACCAAGGAACGTATCAATCACAGAATCAGTGAATCGTTTAGGTTGGAAAAGACTTTTAAGATCATCAAGTCCAGCCGTTATCTAACATTGCCAGGTCCACCACTAAATCATGTCCCCAAGAACCTCATCTATGCATCTTTGAAGCACCTCCAGGGATGGTGACTCCACCGCTTCCCTGGGCAGCCTGTTCCAATGCCTGACAACCCTTTCCGTGCAGAAATTTTTCCTAATATCCAATATATGTAGGGAAACAGGAACATGAAGAGGAGAAGATCAAAGACAAACATAAGGTGAAAGGAAAAGCCAGGAACAGAACCAAGTTACTCAACCCATTTTTATCTAATAGCTCAAGTTGTTTTTTCCAATATGAAATCAGAATGAGAGACTGGCAGGTAAAAATAATGGCTTCTCGGGTTTATTTCTGAATCAGCAGAAACCTTGCTCTAAGTCCCAGCAGAGGCAACAGCTGTATAAAAGATGGAGAACATTTTCCTGTCATACACCTTCTCTATGCCAAACTCCCATTTTACTTTCCACAAGAACACAGGTGCAAAACCAGGTGTGCTGGCCAAGTCGCACTTCATGGACCCAAATTTGGGTCAGCCCTTACCAAGTGCTGAGTAGCCTCAATTCCATTGAATATATATGCCTGTTCAGAACACCAGAAGCATTGTGCATCTTGAAAAAATGTTGTATTCTTCTCTTTAGATGATTTTCTCCTGACCCAACTTGAAACACTTCTCTTTCTTCAATGAAATAATTTTGTTAATTGCAACAATTACTCTTGCAGACTAACAAGGAGACACACAACTTTACTGGATGCCCTGAAGAGAGGCACTCCATTTCCTTAGTGATAGGCTATGTTTTGTACCACAAAGTATAAAAGATTTACGAAGAATTGGCTTGTGAATGATTTTTGTATTAGACTTCAGTGAGTTTGACCTTTTTTTTTTTTTAAATCCTGGAAGTAGTTTTAGAATTCGTCAGCTGGATTCTCCTAACAATGCATAAATGCACTACAGTCTTTAAAAACTTTCAAATAACTTTTAAATTATCCATGTGCTTTACTAATTCTATTAACTTCACTTAAAAACATGCTTTCTCTGTAGTCTATTTTTTGTGTAACTCTTTTAAAGACGAAAGGTAGGAAATGAAAAGAAAATGGAATTAAATTTCCAAGAGGAACTAAAATACTGTGAAATTCTGTTAACATTGCTAAAAAACCCCACCCCAAACCCATAAAAACCCCTCCAATAGTGAACACAACAACTGGATCATTCACTTAATTTTAAAACAATACATACACAAAAAGTACAAGTTCACTCATTCCCTTCTGGAAGTACAAATGAAAGGAGCAAAAAGTAGTTCAGCATCCAGGAGCATTTGGTGCTTCCCTGTTCTGTGAAGGATTTATCTATGTTACAGATGAATCTGTGCCCACAGGGTAGCGGATATCAAAGTGGTTCACCCATTTAAGTTACCAAGTAGGTATCAGATGGCAACAAGATTTACAAATTACCACACTAGATCTTTATTTGAACTAGTGATCTAGAAATAGGCAGCTTCTCATCTCATTGTAATTTTTTTTGAATCATCCACTTTCTTGATAATACTACTTGCTATTTTAAGCCCCTCATTTTGCCTGGTGTTTTGTGCTCTTCTTGATTAAAATCAGCCTTTTCCACAGCATTTTGACTAAGTCAGCTGTCTAAGCAAAGCACGTGTGAAATACATGCAGTATTGCAGTATACTTAAGAAAGACGAATCAAGGTCACTGGATATTTCCATTGTGTAGCATTTCCTCTGGGTCATTAGCAAAATCCCCCATGGTCAGGTGGTCTACACCACAACATTTTGTAGCATTATTTACCAAAAAGCACACTGTTGTTTAAAACAGTCTATTTTAAATCAACTTTGTGTTTTGCAACAAAATGAGAGAACAAAGCTACAGACAAGCAAGTGCTTATTTTAAGAAGATAGATGTATCTTTACACATAGATTTGAATAATTCATAGCTGACCAGTACAAGCACTTGCAATTACTGTTGCATCACATTTGCATGCTCAAAACAGCAAAAAAGTTACACCAGTGTAGCTTGCAATCTAGTAAGAAAATATTTAAATCAGAATTTAAGCATATGAGTGACTCATGATACAGACAAAATCAAAAAAGAAAACAAGTGAAATCTCTCCTGTAAAATCTAGTGGGGTAAAAAATGTTCACTTCTCATCTGTCATCCCAGGCTCTTTGATTTTGGAACAAAGAGTTACATTTTTATCAGCATGTTTTCAGATCCACAGCACATTCGTCTGTACTTATCAGTTAAAACAAAAATACCACTGCATATACATTTATACAATACAGGCATATGTGTGAGAGACAGAGAGAGGAGGCAGAGCTGTAAATATTAAGTGTTTCTATCCTTAGGCAATGCTAAAGTTTAGACGTAAAGCAATCCTCACGACAAGTTTTATGGGAGATAAATGTTTTGTGACTCAAATACATTTTATAAGATTTACAAGACACTGGCAGGAACGTCTAATGCATTTAATTTCATAAATCTACAGTCTGATCTGGGTGTCCCAGAGGAACTGGTCTCACACACTGTCTTTTTGGACACCACGATTTTCCACTGCTCTTTCACAGCTGCAACTCCAGCTCAGGGTGAGATATTGCCACTTTACTACAGACACTGAGCAAACTCAGGGCTTGATTCAGTTGCGAGGTACAAGAGCCCACAGAGTAATTGAAATTAATTGTCACCTTTCCAGACAGACCGAGAACTACATGGGCAAGGCAGAAAACAAGGCTATCTCAGATCAAGAACCCGCCTCTCTAAGTCAAAATTAAAGATACACTCCAGGGGCACGAACAAGTTTCTAAAGCTCTCATTGTTGCCGTTTGTGATAGATGTCTTTTTGTGCAAGGTCTTTCCACTCCAGTTCACTCAGGAGGACGAAACTTTCTGCAGATTTTGGTGGCAGGGCTTATCAGATTTTCACCAACTCTTAAAACGCATTCTTAAATGGTAAAAAAATGAGGCCAGAGTACAGAGTTTTACTTACGCTTGACTCATTTCCTTTGGGCTGAAGGGGAAAGTCGTTTGCAGTAGGGCACAAATCGGCAACAGAGGTTGCAGAAAAAAGGTTACGTGGAAATTACGCTCTTCTCTGTTTCAACTTAATCTATCATAAAGCTGGTAATTTAACAGCAAAAATAGAGGCAAACTGGTAGCACAAATGACATGTCATAATAATCACACTATGACAAGGGGCAGATTGCCCTTCTGAGAATAGGTTATGAATAGATGTTACAACTACCAGAAAATGTTTGCAATCAAAAATGTTAAGTGTGCAAATGAATTTAATGTTCTATAATGTCTGTAATAAAACTGAATAAAAAAATGCAGGAATTAACTGCCATTTTAAGTCATGAGAAAAACTGATATACCTTAAGACATTAAATTATTAATATGCACTAGACCTAGGCAAGGCAGTAACATGCAACTGCTCCTGCAGAGGGGAATAGAGAGGTAGAGAAGCTCAGTAGCTTTCTCAAGGTCAAACAAGCAAAATAACTTCTGGCTTCCAGGCTGGTACAGAGGGACAGCTCATTTTTCTTTGGCAAGCTTCTGGCACATTGGCAAAGCACTGATTTCAACTACGAGTCTTAAGATGTTGTTAGACTACCCAAATTCCACAGACCTTATCTGTGAAAGCAAAAAATCCAGATTGTTAGAAGAAGGGGATGTTTTAGTCTTTGATTCTTTGTTCCCATCCATGCTCACAGTCTCGGTGGAGAGAAGAGTTGTGAGATATAAGTTTACTGGGCAAAATGTGGAGTTGGTATGAATTGGTTAGGGATTCAGTGTACATCAGTCGAGTTTAACAGATCTGAGGAGCCTCCACTGCACCAGGACCAAAGAAACAGACACAGGCAAGAAAAAAAAATTCCTGAAGGCAAAAGAAGATAAAAAAATTAGAGCAGAAAACTCATCTGAGTTTGTCTACGTGATCCTCCCTTATTAAAAGCAAAATACTATTCTAAATAATCCCCCAAATTACCAGACTTGGCAGCATTATTACTGCAACACCATGGCAATTACTCTATAAAGTTGTAGGATTCTTTCATTGTAAAGACTAAGATCAGCAAAAATAAATGCTGCCAATGAACTTTGCATTCCCCAGAAGGCGCCTCAGAGACCTGCCAGGCTCTCTCATCTCCTCAAGATTATTGACCCAAGAGCAGTGACCCAGTACATTGTTCTCTTGGAAGGAACAGTAAAGCTCAGGACGCCCCTGGATAACTTGTGCATGCAACACATGTGAGCAGACTACTAAAGTTTAAATAGAGGAAAGCAGATCTAGGATCATTTTAGTTTTAACAGGCCCTCAAGACTTCTAGGCTGAAGTGTTCAATGACAAATACTGCAGTATAATTTCTGTTGGTTTTAATCCAGATTTTATACAATTAAGGAAACAGAACTACTGTCAAAAATAATAGAAAACAGTGGCATTTGGTGAAAACAATCCTCTCCCAAGTTAAAGACATGTGTTTTAAAAACCTGTATAAATCTTCGAAAAAAGTTAGCAAATTTCCTAAGATCACAATGTGGCTTGAAAGAGCAATTTAAGAATTTAACAGCAAGTGTTAGCTCCACAGACCTGTAAATACTTTCAAATAATTTACCTCTACATAATATGAAAATAACAATCACTGTTGCAGAGGAAACTGTCATAACCGATTTTCTCTCTTGTGAATGCGAACGTTATTGATTTGTTTTGACAAGGAGAATAATTGAAGTACTCAATACTTTATTTCATGATTGAAATCATAGTTAATCAACGCAAAAAGCCTATGAAAAAATCAACTGCCTGCAATATCATGAACTAGGATTCATTTTGATTTAGAATGTGAGATATCAGTGCCACAACCTTTTCTTATTTTCTTCTGTGAAGGGAGGCAACTGCTTCATATTGGGAAATGAATCCTTGCTTATTCGGTTTTTAACAAGCAGCAGAGCTTCAGCTTCAAGTTAATAGTCAAAACCAAACAGCATCGCCTTCTTTAAATCAGCTAAACGTATCTGCAGACATAAACATGATGGATGTCAGGAAATTGGAGCATTTATTGCTGTGGGGCAACAGATGCCACAATGAAGTCATACTCTGAGAGATGTCACTGGGCTCAGGATAACAAAGTGCCTTCTGCACGCAGTGGTTGCCACACTGTAAGACATTCGATCTGTGTTGGGAACCTTTGGGAGACACCAGTCACCCTCTGTACTTGGAGCACCGAGCTTTGGGGTGATGCAGATGCATCTGACCAGCCCTGCTGGCAAAGTGAGAGGTAATTGGGTTGTCACTGCACATAGCGGGGGCTGTGGATGCTCTTCCCAATCCTACTGCTACAGCCCTTTTACTGATGGGACGTGGAACCTCCCTCACAGCCCAAAGTGTTCTCCCCCAGCACAGAATTCCCCCATGCTGCAGAAACATTAGCGCTCTGATGTAACTGCGGAGGTCTTGTTATCCTGATACTAAAATAAGCTGACAGTGTGGGACAGCCCTGACTTGGTTTTCAAGCAAAAAGGAGAATCTGCCATCCCTAATTGAATTATTCTTAACCATGCGCTATACCAAAGGTAATATTATCACAATGAGGCATGGGGGCAAATCATTAGGCATTTTGTCTGTCAGACCAAATATTTTAGCTTCTTGTCTAACAGAAGGACGATCTGATGCTCCTAGAACAAGCTGGCCTCAAACCTGCCCTTGGTACTAAATAGAACATGTAATTTTTTGGACTACCTTCCTGTTCTGGGACTTGCTCAATTTTGCAAAGCTTGCTGATCTTGCAGTCTAGGAGGACAGCTTGCATTTATACAACATGCTTCACTTGCTCAGACTATTCGAAGCAGCATTCAGAGATACCCACAAGTGACAGCAATAGAAAACAGCCCCAAGGTGGGTAGGGCTCTTCTGATCACATGTACAACCTTCCGTCAGATGCAAATAGCTAAGATGGTAGCTGCTGTGAAATGGGTCACTTACTTACTTTAAGATCAAATGCATAATTTAAATTAATTGAAATAATTGAAATAGTATATTAGAACCCCACTGAGTGACTTGTAAGAAGTCCTTATAGCTTGTTTCAAGCTAATTGGTAATACTTATCAGTATGGTTGAGTGGCACATTTGATTTCTTTTTCTTTTTTTTTTTTTTTGTGAATTTTCTACTTCCTTCCCCCCACCCCTGCCTTTTTTTTTTTGGCAATCTTCACATAAGCACAGCTTTGCAGCTATGCACTCTGCAGTATATATTGCAAGCTAGGCAGGTCCTACTGACATCTTCTCCATTGGCTGTATTATGTACCTCCTTGAACAGGGCAACGGAGTTCAGAAAATCTGGTCTTTTTCTCCTTTCTGCCACAAACTTGTCAAACAAGCCTGGAAAGGCTCTTTCTCTCTCTGTGGCTGGATTCAAGTACTATCAACATAACTCAAGTGGTGATATTGATGCTGAGGTTAAGAGGAAACAGTGCACAACGACAGGTAATTTAAGCAGTTGATCCATTACCTTTCTAGCCTCTGCATGGTCATGGCTAGTGTTTTGTTCAGTTCCTCTATCATCCGGCACCCTGAGGGGTGAATGGGCAACGTGCTGGAACCAGAAGGCAGGTGCTGGCTGTGGCCGCTGTACTGGAGCTGGTGAGCTGCCAACTGGGATGGCAGGACAGTGTGATGGTGCTGGGTCAAAGGCTGCTGGGAGCTCTTCTGCGTGGAATAGGATGAGAGAGAGAGGTCTGGCCCCCCTAAAGGCATGCAAATCATGACTTTCTTTGGAGGTAGTGGAGGCGACAGTTTAACTGGCATACAAGGCAGTTTCACAGGAGCGCCAGGATCTAAAACAGAAGAAAGAGAGGCCCTGGTGTTAATTTTCTTGTCAGAAAGATGGAGATCAGAGTATCTGCCTGGGTGGGCAGGTACTGAGCTTGCTAGTCGAGGCAGAAGTGTGCACTCTTTCCCTGCTGTGACAGACAACTCTGCATTGTGTGTGCTTAGCATGCTCTTCAGAAAAAATACCGTTGTTTTGCAGCACTTCTGAGCCTCACAAAAAATATCCCAGGGCTGTGCATGCCCCTTAATAAGCACGTTAAGCAATGCTTAACAAGGCTTTGGCATACTTTGACGTTTTAAAGCTCTAATGCTCCAAAACAGTCCTGTGAGGTAAGCATGATGTCTCCCGCTTAACAGGGATGCAAATAGGGGAAGAGTGATTTGGTGTCTGAAGTTACAGGATGACTCACCACCATCACTGCTGGAGCAAAAGCTCAGGGACTCCTGATCCTTCTCAGGCACTGCAGTGCAATTACTACAAGACACATTTCTTATGGCTTTGTAATATGCAAAACATCTGGTGTCAAAAAATACATTATAGGGCAAGAGAGAAAAGAAATAGGGTTTGAATACTAAACAGGAGTGGCCTGGAAAAACAAAGGGTACAGGAGAAGAAAACGATAAAGGGTAGAAAATTGTTACGATTAATGTATTCTTTTACAGAAGACTTGGCAGGCACTTTTCTCTGGACTCAAGCACTGAATTTTAACCTTTTTAACTCTAGGCAAGTTCATTGAATCACACAGTTGACCTGCCAGGCAAAGGCTCCCCTGACTTCTATGGGAAATCAATGAGAGGTCCACAGGCAAACCTCTCTGCCAGGATTCAACTGCAGGATGCAGATTTTTGGAGTTGCACTGTGGAATGTTTTCAGAAGGGAGAAAAAGTAATGGGAGGGCTTGTCATTCCCCAAATGAGTGTGGGAAATGGTCACAACGCATGCTAAGAGCAAAAATGAAGGCAAGTATATTTGCTGTGAGCTGCAACTGCAAGTTTGTGTTTAGGAAGAAAGCCAGGCCCATTCCAGCCTGGAATACCACAGACATTTGGCTCTGCAAGGCAGCTCTATGAGCAAGGCTTGCATGCTCTTTGGCCTCTTGCTGCTTCAGTTCACTCTTCTTGCTGGAATACAGTAAAGGAACTGAATGGCCAGAATCTTCTTTTGACCTGAGAAAGCCTGAGAGTAAGATGTTGCTCTCCAGATTTCAAAGGTCATCATCCTCCTAAGTGAGATTAGATGTCTACAGATCTTTTCCAGATGGTTCTTTTTAGCATTAACTATCCTTCCTCTCTTTATTCTTTTCTCCCTCCTGGCCTATTCTGAGTATTGCCTATACTGGTAGCCATATCTACTAGCCATGGTGCACAAGGCTGACACTAGGACTTCCAAGCACTAACACTTCTACTAACAACAGTAATGTGAAAGAAGACCTTGCATGGAGTCAAGCTCAGATATGACATTAGATTTTTTGAAGTGCAAGTCGTAGCTTCACTACATCCACAGTATCCACTTGATATTAGTATTTTTACTACGCTAGGAACAATGCACTGATGGTAAGTCTTCCCTTTATTCAGAGGGCTTATAGGCTAAAGACACAGGAGTGGCAAAGGGTGTGCAAAGATGAAATAGAGGCATGGAGAGAAAGTCGTCTTTCTGTGTTGCAGAGTGAAAGAGTTACAGAGAGTAGAAAGTCTTTTGGCTTTCAACACAATATCATAGCCACTTGACATATTGTCTCTTGAAGGCAAGAATTCTTCTGATGGTTCCATCAAGGCTGAAGTCTACCTCATGGAATTGCCAAGCCACAGGGCACTGCCCTCTCCTCTAAAGAAGATTGCCTTCTGTACAGTAGAAAAAAAAGACTTTCAGGATTTTCTTTTCAAGCACAGGAAGGTCTCCAAGTTACTATGTTTTTCTTATACACACATTATCTGTGTATATTTTCTCTTTGTATCCTGCATAAAAGAACACACCTCTTCAATAACAGGTAAATAACAGAAAGAGTAAATTGTACAGAGCCTTGAGAATAAGGCTCCTATGGGATTTATAGTAACAAAGTGTTTTCATACATTTGTGCTCCAGGCAATTTCACTTCTAGAGCTGGTCCTGAATTACAAAGACTACACTAAGATCCACACTTCCATTTTGAAACGTGCAGGTTTGACTGTTGGTTTTAGATCCTTTGCTGCTGCATCTCAGTTAAAGTCTTCATCTGACAGTGCCTGTGCCTGGATGCCCCACTGTTCTGTGTCTGATGTAGCGGAGTCATCCTTAATGGTGAATACAAAGAGATTCCAACTGCAGGCATTTCTTGCTTCTGACAAAAGAGTAACTGGGAGTAACAACTGGGTTTGCTGCCTTCTGTGATTCTGAGGATTAGAACAATATCACATGTTGGGAGTACAAGTACAACATGCCAAAAGGTTCAGGTATAAAGCAAACAGGAATTCTTCACCTTTTGTCTAAAATATATTGAAAATGTCTTTCCTTTCTCATGCAAGCATTCATCTAGTACAGTTGTGATAGAGTCACTGCAGCTTTGGAGTTGAATGGGAGAACACACCTAGCTTAAATGTCCTGAGCAACTACATAATCCATCATGAATCAGATGTGTATACTCTGGTTCCCTCCCTCCACAACAAAGGCATGGACCTTTAGTTTCCACTTAAATTTAAAGAAATCCTTCACATGAATGTGTTTTCAGTGGTACCAGTGCTGGGCGACTCCACTGGGCACCTGCCAAAAATATTGCCTATTATTTTTAACGTAAGGCTTTATTCAGACCGACTGTGTTTCACCCAGGTTCTTGAGCCTGTCTGAACATGGCCCTAATACCTAAATAGAGCCTTGAAAATGAACCTGAGCCATTAAATCTGCTTGTCTGACCTTCATCTTCAGGAGAATTCTACTTGCCTATTAAAAAAATGGCTAAAAGGAGAATGACTGCAATGGGAGAAGATTTCGATCCATTCATTCAGAAATGTGTCAGTGTATCTTCAGTGACAGCAGTAATGGAAATTTCATACTGCAAGTTTTACTGAGCGGTCAGAGTGTGCTGAACAAATGAGGCCTTGCTCAAATCTGTGGGCTTCAGGCATGCTGTTGGGACCTGCATTACCATCATCTGGAGTAAAGGAGACAATAACTTGTCCTTGTGTGTAACACTGAGATGACTGAGTTTCACAGTTCTTTCCTTGATTTGTTTTGATTTCACAATGCATGTGATGTATGAACCAGGGGTGGAAACAATTATCGTCTCATGGAATGAGACGCATGGAATATCCATCAGACATGGACATCTGTAGATGAATAAGCTGGACAGGGAAAATATGAATAAGGAATCTGTGATAAGTGTCTTCTCAGTGGAACATTACCAGAGTCTTAAATCATTGCACAAAGCACTCATATGACAGAGGAGAAGCAAACTGCGTGGAGCCAGGTGTGCAAGTCTGATTAATTTCTTTTGGCTGAGGTTCTTCATGCTCAAGAGAATAATGAGCAATTTTGTGAGATGTTGGCTCCCAGCGGGGTTGTGACCACTCAGGACTGTGCATGGTTAAGTAATAACTGTGCCAGAATTGATGAAGGAGTTGTTAGACATAGAAACCTTCCCACTGATGATGACAATATATTACTTAAGAGACAGTTGTGGATGCCACAATATTTGCTGCACATCAGACAAACAGGTCAGCTCTTACTCCTTCCATATAGATAATTTTGCCAATACCTACAGTTGCTGCATTTCCTTTTGGGTTTTCAGGAGATAGAAAAGTGTACTTTTATTTGCTGCACAGAATGGTTGCTCATGTATGTTTTTTTCTGATGTGTTTGTGGTGTACTGGAGCTGTACAAGTACACCGAGTCTGATGCTTCCTCACCACTGAGCGTGTCTGGAGAGTTGGTTGGTATGTGTCGCAGATATAACTGTTGCAGACAGGGTGCTAGGAAGTTCTGGATGTATTGCAGCAAATACTGCTCCAGCAGCACTACTAGAAAAGCTCTTCAAAACCCTCAAATTCTGCCCCAGCACAACTACTGCATGGATAAAGAGGGCACGCCTGGGAATCCTGGGCTGTGGCAGAGCTGGCTATGTTTGTTATCCTGTCAGTCGCAGAAAAGCTCTTTCTTGACTCCTTGTGATGCCAAACAGGAGCCAGTATTGTACCCACCATCAAGGAAGGCCAACAGCGTCTTGGGTTGTGTGAGTAGAAACACAGCCAAATCATCAAGGGATTATTCCCCTTCTATTCAGCACTCCTTAGGCTGAATCTAGATTATGGTGCCAAGCTTAGGACCTCCCAGGAAATACATCAAAAACCCAGAATGAGTTGAGCAGAGGGCCACCATAATGGTTGAGAGCTCAAGTACCTGATCTGTGATGGAATTAATTCTGTAAAGTAACGTGCAAAAAAAATGTGTTAAAACCCAGCATGGCTTGTTGAGATAGCTTCACCGTGGAAATGAGGTGATGTGCCTGATATTTGCTGTAACATTTGAACAAGTACCTTCTACTTTTTCAGGTCTTCTCTCCGGGAGTCACTTGTGCCTGAACAGCGGGAGCCTCTTCCTTTATTTCAAAGAGTTTTTGAGCAAATTCATAAAGACGAGTTAAAAACTGTTCTCAAAGATTTGCCATACATCTCCTGCTGACGGCAGCAAGATCTGCATCCATATCTTCAAGGAAGATCTGAGACAGAAATTCTTTGCTGTTCTTCTGCACCACATATGCATCCAAGGTTCAAGTTCAATTTGAGGAATACAAGCAAAACATGCTTAGCCTAAAGGTTGGAAAGTACAGCTCTGCATGAATTCCCGTGCAAAGCCTTGAAGGGGGTTCCACAGATGAGAGGATTTCCTGATACCTGTATGTGCTAGGTACTCCTCTTCAGGTACCAGCTGGCAGAAGAATTATGGAGAAAGCAACTGCATCAGGGTCCAGTTTCCTGTGAGAACCTGGTAGGGTGCTGGTGAGGGAAATGCCTTCGCTCTGCTGCCTCTTCCTCAAGCACACAGTGAAAAGAGAATTGTCCATTGCCCCCCATGTGAATGTAACTTGTCTTCACGAACATGGCCTGCCAGATCAGACAGCAGGAGGTAACATCACAGAGGAGGAAGCTTGTGCATAGTGGCTTGGCTTCTGAGACACGTGTGACTGTTGGGTTATAAAATACTGCAGAGAATATTTATTGGATACATTATAGTTGTAAATACTTTTATAATGCAGTAACTATTAATCAGCTGTGCTGTGGCAATGCAGCAGGACACCAGGCGTCTATGTTTTCATCATTGGTCTGCCTACAGTATCAGAAGTAACTTTTGGGGGCTTGTAGCATTTCCTACCCTGTTGAAAGTTTGCCTCTAATTATGAATTAGCTCTTACTCTACGGAGACATAACTAGAAGGCCCAATATCAGAACTAAGAATGTGCTATGCCTCTGCTCAAAATCTTGAATGAAGAAAACAAAAGAACACAAAAGGTTTTGCAGACTTTACATACAATAGCTGAGTAGCCAGATAGAACTGAGGCTACACCCTAGTGCAATATTAGGGTAACTTTGGGCTCAAATACACTCAGTTGTTGCTGAGATCCCAGCTGAGTGGCATAGATTTTGTTCTCTGATGTTTTATGGGGCTTTATAGGTTACTGGTGACTCAGTTGTTTGAATGGAAAACATCTAATTTCAGAAAACATCTGTGCTGGTGAGAAGTAACAGCTTAATGAATCAAGATCAAACGGTGCTTTACACCACTGGGGTATGTTGTCTATCAAATCAGATATGATCAGTGTTCTTGTCACTTTTGGCCATTAGAGATTTTATTATAATCTGGGGACTTTACCCGAACAGTCCAATTAAATTTGGTTCCAGGTGATTATTTTGGTTGCTCCTACATTTTCAACGAAGTATGGAGGCTGCAAGTGTTGTCCTAAATGCCTGGGTTCTGCATGTGTATACTGGAGAATTAGAACAATGAAAGAAATTCTGTTTGTGAACGTTGTCCAATAATAATCCTGCCTGAAGACCAGTAGAACGCTCACCAGGAGGTGACTGGCCAACAGGAAACACACAGCAGTGAAACAACGGCATCAAAACTGTTACGGATCTTGGTTTTCTCTCAGGGTTGCCGTCTTCTAGGGCTGCACGGGCACTTCCACGCCCAGTGCTGTGATAGGGATGTTCCCTGTGGAGGCAGCAGTGCCAGGAGCATGGGAGATGGCGTGAAGCAAAGCAGGGAGCACCTTCTGCAGCGGTGGTGGCACCACTCCCAAGGGCTGCTCTGCGCCCATTCCTGCGCTGTCCTCTCCTGACAGCACCTCAGCCTTGCAAAGAAGCATGCCAAATCTGTGTGATTTATATTTGCTAGAGGCAATTCACTCTTCCTGTCGCCTTTAAAACAGACTTTTCCTTTCCATTCTCCCCAAAATTAAATGTGCTCTTACATGTTTACTTTAGGCCTGCTAGTTTATGTGCATTTCTTATTGAGGGAAAGGCCAATCTTTGTCTTGGCACAGGCAGACAGATGTCTGAAATGGTCTACAGATGCTTTCAGGGGTAAGGAATGTTTCTTTTCCATTTCTAAAACCTGTATTAAGTCCTTTGCCAAACCTGCAAATCAGTCTTCATGCCTTTACTGAAGAATTTTGAGATAAGTTCACAGCAAGAAGGTGGTCATACTCAAACAAAGCTTTTCTTTTCTCAAGTTTTGTATTTGAAATATTGCTCCTTTTTTTTTTTTTTCTGCTGACCACACCTGTAGTGACTTTATATGTTCTCAGTTGTGTTTCTATAAAACATGTTTTTACCAAATAGATATGTACACACAAATATAAATGTATCTTAAGACAGAAGTTGAGGCGCTTCTGCATTTTCAAATGTGTAGTACCTGAACCCTTCACAAGATTGCAATTCCCCTCACAGTCTTCTTGAACAGAGCTACCAGACCATTAAACCACTGTCACTCTCCATTAGCCATGCCCAGTATGTCTTAATCTGCCCTTCAACCTTCTCACAAAATCTTCAGTAGAAAAATGGGTATGCAACTAGAAAAGAAAGGTCTTCACCCGAACTCCAGAATTCAGCTTTTACTTGTTTTCTCATACACAAGCTGAGGATGTCTCTGGAGTAATTAGTAAAAGAATAGCATTAATTCTGCTTCTCACTGATGAGGGTGCTTCATTAGGATTGATTGCTCATTTCCAAAGATTATACACAGCTAAAATAATTACCAGTGGAAAACACAAGGCACTGAACAACACATATATCCTCTAGACCACCAAAGTAAATGGGCCCTTAAGAATAAGTTTAATACTTTTATTTATAAGGTATGTATAAATGAGGCTTTCAGTTCTACCAGGAATAACTGTCAATTAAATTAGGATCCCGTGACTAAATCTGAATCTCTGTTTCTTTTCCGTGAAGGTTCTGCATATGCACGTACAAGAGTCTATATGCCCATACAAGAGTTTATGTAGGAGGCCACTGAAGGTCATCACAAAGTAAGAGAAGTCACGGTTCTGTTTCACTGGAAAGGCATCACCATCAAGCAACTGATGTATGCTGATATCTTAAGACAAATTCTACTTGACAGCTGCAAAAAAACCCCACCAGAAACATCCACCCTTTGATTCTTCTGCTACTTCTTGCAAAAGGAAGGCTTATGAACAAAAGACATTTAGTACCTGATGTTTTTCCTATGCTATTCCTATTTTTTTATTTCCTCTGTGTTGGCCTCATTTCAGAGTAGCTTCTTGTAACTGGGATGGAGAGTTGTAAGAGACCATAGGAAGCTGGTTTTGTCCTCTAATTTGTCCACTAATAGTGCCGCCTGGCTTGCCAGGCAGCAGAACTGCCCATTCAGTTTGTAGTACAAGGCAAGATACTAATCTTTATGTGTAGACTGTGGCAGGTAAGAAAGTAAAGAGATTCCACAAAAAATGAACAAAACTATACAGAACAAAAATGTGTGGTCATCCAAACAGAAACATAAAGAGACTACGTAGAGATATGAGAGAAAACCAGAACATGCACTTTCCTAATGAGCTCTTTCCTTGTATATATATATATATATGTATTTATACACCCAAATAAAATGGGTATTAACTGTCAGGAAAAACAAACAAACATCTAGAATGCATTAATGTAGGCTGAGCATTTCTCAGATCAGCTCTGAAAACATCAGGGCAGCATTAACACAAGAAGAGCAACGCAGTGAGCAGACCAGTAGCTGCTCCAGTACAGAGTTCTGTGCACCACAGCTCATCTTGAACTTAGGATTTTGAGGTGCTGACTCCTGAGCAGCATCTGCAATTATGAGCAGACTGTTCAGAAGGTGCAGGCAAGCATTTAGGGAATCTTTTTTTTTTTGATCTGTGTAAATGTAGCAATCCTTTGCTTCAGTGGTCTAAATGAGAGCCTGAAGACAGGAGACAGCTCAGGTAAGATCCACTAATCCTCCTTCCACATATATCTAGAGCTTTGAATCCCAAAGAGCCTGGGCAGTTGTAAAAACACCTTGAACACACAAAAAAGAGCCTGTATTGTCTACAGTTGCTAGCTGCCATGCAGTGAAAAGTAAACTGCATCACAAACTGCAGGGCACCAAAATCCTGGTTGCTGGGAACTGGAGCTGCCCATCATCAGCAGGACTCAGCAGTGGGAGGGGAACAGGCAGAGCAGGGGTGGAAAGGGCGAGCAGGAAAGCAGAATGGCAAGAAGCCATGGGACAGAACGGTCTGTGTAAGGATCAGGGGGCCAAGTAAAAGACAAACACATGGAAAGATTCAGGGTGTGTGCGGGAGAACCTGCCCAGATGGCTGTTGAGGGGAGAAGAAACAAAGGGCAAGAGGAGAAAGCAAAACTCTCCCTTTCCCCTCAACCCTTTTCTCATTAAAGGCATTTAAAAATATTCTAGCATTTTCCTGATACTTCCTTTCCCATCAAAGCATATCCTGCAGTTTTTGTAGTGATGGCAAGTCTTGATGAATAGGAGGAGGGTTAGGAAACGCAGCGGCGGTCTGAGGTAATTAGAGCTCAGAGAGAAAGTGCCCTAAAGCAACCTTGATGAAGTTATACCCTGAAAATGCTGCGTGTTCCCTGCCCCAGGTACAACACAGATACATCACCAGTACACGCAACAACATGTGCAAACAGTGTTACAGAAGGAGGAAGGACATCGAGAACCTTGCTGTAAGGGCAGGTTTTTCCTACAAGGGAAGCGGTGGTGCCGAGGGTCCAGGAACACCTACTTACCAGTTAAGTGGCTGGCAATCCTGGCAATAGGTTTAGGTGGCAGGGCAGGGGGCTGTTTGAGGAGGGACAACTGTTTCACTGGGGTGTCCTCATGGTCTCCAGGGAAAGCTGCAGATTTTTTGGGGGGAAGTAGCAGGACTGGCTTAGCTGTAGTAGGATCTTGGGAGAGGAGGATGCCGGATTCATTGGATGTGGGGCTCTCTTCAGACACTGGAGGACACAACCACATCATAGACGCAACAACGTTATGAGCAAAGCAGCGGCGGATACAGCCGTAGTAAGACAAGAAAAACAGCGCACCAATGCAGATTAAGAATGACTAATAGATTGCACTCAAACATCATATAACATAGAAAGGAGGAGAGAGAGAAAGAAAGAGAGAAAAAGAGTAACACACATCAACACAACAGCCAGATTTCCCATTACCTCTGACAGAAGCCAGTTCCCTTATGCCAAGCTGGGATGTATTCCCACATCTTGAACACAAATCAAGAGCCTTAAAATGTCACAGTCGAGACGGTCTGTCACCACAGCTTGCTCAGGTTCAGATATGTTATCACGTAGTCCCTAAACTTATCCTATACATGTAAAAGCACCTCCTGGGGCCTACTCCATTTCAAAGAGGCCGCATAGCTGTGCAAGATCATGGATGAACACTTCTACCGGTCACTTTTCCTCACTTGACCTTTGTTTGCAACTCTTGGCATGAAGTGATGCAGAACGAGGAACTAACCCAGATGTACAGTGCTGCCGTCTCTCTGCGTGGGCTGGGGAAGAAGCCCAGAGAGCTTCACCTGGGTTTAAAGTGTGGGCAGCTTTCTGCTCTAGAGTTCATTGGAACAGCTGAGATGTAGCCAGAGAGATAAAAATATACTCTTACATGTTGACAAAGCGCAGGTTACTTGTATAGAAGTACATGTTGCTTCTACGCCAAGTCAGTCAAAATTTCTCATGGAGCATCCAGTGACAATCTGTATGCTGTCACCTCTTTCTCCACTGGAAGACTTTGATCTTCAACAAGGATTTCTCAGGGCTATACACTAAATGTTAAAAGTCAAAAAACTTGTTTCAAACAGCTTGGAGTATCTACATCATAATGTAAACAAGATGTTACCTGTCCCATCCATGATCTCTGTGGTTGGGAGCACCTCGTATGAGCAGGGTTCCACAGATGCTGGAACTGACTCCAGTTCTGCTAGGGCTGGCAGGGATACCTGGCTGGAGCTCAGCACTTGCCCGGAGCCCAGAGGCTGCCCATTCTCCAAAGCTCCTTCTTCATTTGGTATGGAAAGTTCCCCATCTGTTCATAGTCAGAAGAAAGCAGAATGACAACAGAAGACACATAAATAAGATGCACAAAGAATTTTAAATGAAATCTGCTATCTCCACTAGCTTGCTTGCAAAGGAGGAATCTGAACTGAGATCTTATACATACACAGAAGACACAGGGATAAGGATCAAAACAATATGGTTTGTATTTCAAAAATACAACTTGTGCAGAGCAATTTTATGAGATGTTTGACTGTGAAGTTCTGTCCACAACAGTTTCACAGAAGTCTGATAGCATTGCACTTGCCTTAAGGGGTTATTAAGATCTGGAAAAGTTCTCTCAAATATTTTTGTTGATCCTTTGCTTGCCCTAGGATGGTCATTATGATCCACGGTCTAAGCAGGATGGATCCTGACCATCCTCCACCCAGGGCCACAGGATTCATTTTCCCTTTGTTCAAGCTGGGAAGTCAAGAATGAGAACTGGGCTGGAACTGAAGCTATGGAGCTTTCTTAAAGAATACTAATATACATAGTATATAATTTATAATATCTTAATAATAACAACAATAATTATTCTCTTCCCTTACACCAATTTTTATGCTATAAGGGCGACAGGCACAATCACAGAACTATGTCTCTATTTTACACTCAAATAAAAACATCACAGCTCCCAGCATCAAGATTTTAAGTCAGAGAGAGAATAATTTTTATAGTCACCTGGTGTCAGGTCTTGATATTGGGATACAGCAGATTCCATTTAGAAAACTTGTTTTTAAAGTTATTAATAATATCCCCTCTATCTGAGCAAAATTTCTGTAACAGCAGCTGGTAGTTTCTTTCTTATCAAACGCCACTTCACTTTAGAAATAATAAAGAACAGAAGCGAGGGATCAGATCATTCTCTGTGGTGTCAACCCACATGATTTTTATCTCGGAACTTGTTATGCACAGCACTCTGATACCTGGAGGCAATGACTACATGGATATCTCAATTACAGTTTTATAAATGAAAGCGTTCAGCCCCTATAGTTATGAGTGGAAGCCTGGAAATATAACCGGAATGCGACCTGTAAGGCTAAAAATCAGCAGGCACATAAATGGAGCCTAATTTTACTATGCTTTTAAATTATTTTTTAAGTCAAATGAAGGATTTCAGGATCTGGTCCTTGATTTTTGGGCACCTCTGATTAGCCATATTACTGCTCAATGTACTGAGTAGAGATGTACGTCATTCAAGTGAGTGCACATTTTCCCCTCACAGGGCTAAGATATGCAAAATGCTTTGGAAAACAGTACTGAAAAGAGAAAAAAAATGCTTCATTTAGGCATTAAAACACAGCAATTAACAAGTCTGAAAGTACGTTAGCTGATAGGTATTTAGAATTGTGTTTCTGCCTTTTAAAGCTTTAGTACAGCAAGTGAAGATGGTCTCCTGCTTATTTTGGAATTATTAGAAATACCAAGCTCTTGACTTTCTTGTTTTGGTTGGAGGCTTTTTGAAGACCTAGAGAGCTATTACGGTTCACAGCTACATCATACTAGACTGAAACTCGACCCATGGCGTTCAGAGCAATCAATGGATCTGGCTAAAAGGTGGCAACATTAATCAAAACTGAAGGCTTTGGCCAGTTGCTCGCAGCACAGCCTTCTAACCACTGTGGTCATTCAATACAAACCCATTTATTTCCCTAGGCAGCAAAAATCAAACAACAGTTCAGACAGTACTTAAGCTGAATGTTTTTCGACTTAGCTATTTGGGTGGAAATGCTATGTATTCTGTGTTTGCTCTGGCTCCCTTTTATAAACACACACCTTTGCATGTGTTTGGGATAGGGGCTGCTGTTGTCCCAGTTACCTGGTTTCCTGAAAGAGCAGAACCATTTCTTATGCAGAGCAACTGTTTCTTGAATGATAGGCAGTGATTGTGTCCAGCAATATTCATTAATTCAGTGCAGGACTAAATTTGACCACAACTGTAAGCAGACAAAATGTATGCATGATTAAACCAGTAACATTTAGTTTTTGGAGGGATGTCTGCACATTTTTAATGAAGTTGGATGCCTATCATAACATGCTGAGCACCTTGAAATCTTACTGTCTTAAGTGCGCCCTGCACTTCTCAAGGTATATTCAGCATGACTTAAGAAGATAGCATTCAAGTGATCCATTGCAGGTTTACAATTGGAAAAAAGTAAAATGGGAGATAAAATTTTGGCTTTTACTTTTTTGTCATAATAACAAGCTTTCTGTACTGACAGCATAACCTCTTTTAATCTTCCCACTGAATATATCCAGTCTTCATTTAGAATGTAAAACTTGTCCTTGGATTTGACTGAAACCATCAGACATGACACAGAATCATGACTGAAATACACACCCTAAATCTGATCTCACTTAAAGGAGAGCTATATGGGGAGCTGCTCAAGTACACCAAACAGATCAAAGACGCAGATAAAATAATTTGTAGAGTGAGGAATCTCTTAGTGTGAATTAATCCTGGATGAGAGAGGCACGCTTGACAACCAAATATAATTATTTTTAAAGTACTAAAAGCTATTCTGGTTAGCTGACATACAAATGAAAGGAATCCTGGTAATGCAATTATTACATATACATGGATGAACCAATTAGTCTTCAGGAACTTGCTATGAGTTTAAAGTTAATTTTGTACAGTGATAACACATGTAATCTTTTGTTCTCTCACTTGCTAAATCCTTTGCTGTGTTTTCACAGAGCCTGCTGCTACTTAGTGGAGAATGACTTCCCCTAAATGCGTGAACTTTGATAATGCTGTCTGAGTGTGCATCTGGACAGGGGCTGGAGGGAGCAGCCCAGCCTCTGCAGCAACAGCACATGAAGGCTGCTCTTCTGTTACTCCACACACCTGAAGTCACTGAAGAAACAGGACCTCAGAGGACACTCCCTGATGGAGAGGACTTTGCCCTGACACTTTGATTCAACTTACCATGGGGTGAAGGCCCAGAAATGCACAGATGATGTGTTCAAAGCATGTGGCCCCTAAGCATGGTTTGTACTCCTGAACTCACCTGCCATTTCCACCTGCTGGTGTGAAGCAGCCCACAGTGCATCACACTGACTGGTACAGACCAGTCCCTTTGTTGCTTCTTTACATCATAGCTCTGCCTACCTTCTCACCCTGCCTTTTCACTCCGAACACCTTGGGCTAAGAACTTCTTGCATGTCTGAAAAGTGCCACGCTCGTGCACTCCTTCCACAGCCAAAGGGCTAAGGAAGTCAAAATGGTGAGAGTTCAAAATCCTGGGGTTTTCTCCACCTTGGGTTGTCTCCTTCAGTATTTGCCTGCTCTCAAGTAAGACTGTCCAGGCAAGCATTCTCCATGGCAAAGGCTAGGAAGGGCAGATAAAAACTTATGTTCTTCTCTGCCATGGACCCTATGGGTTAGGGGGTGGAAAACTGAGTGTTCCTTTATGTGGTCGAGACCTGTCCCAAGGGCTGTTTCCCAGCCGTGGTGGCTACTGTAGCACAGTGGCTGGGATCCTCCTTGACTTCAGTCTCCAAGCAGACCTCTGATTTTGTGGGATCCCATGAAATTTGAGACAGGTTGACATATAGATGCACGCCCTGCTTCTGGATGGGTTCAAAATCTTTCAACATATGATTTCACTGCAGCACAACTGGCTGTGTGCTGTCTGCCATGCCTTCCTCTTTGCTGCATCACCAAAGCCACTTCTTCAAAGTTATACTCACATACTGCCAGAAAACCTACCTTAGCATGCAAATGTAACACTTCCAAATCCTGTCAGGATTTAGGTAATTAGGTCTAAATCCACAATTTTGATTACATGGAGAGTATAAAAATACAAAAGCATGAAAGATGGAGAACGTTTATGCTTCCTTGCAGAACCATTGCACCATCACCTCTGAAGCAAGCAGTCAGTACACACTCATATTTAGAAATTTCTCAATACAGGAAATCTCATCTATGTTGAGATAAAAGGAGAGGTATCAAAATCCTACAAGTAGATTTAATTCTTTGACTGGCACCATGGGACAGTGGGCAGTTCTAAAGACAGATGCTTTTGGGATGGTTACATTCTTCATGTGAAAATCAAAGTCATTTTTCTATGCGTAGGAGCAATGGTATAGCAAAAATGTGAGTTCTTCTAAATGCTGTGGTAAGTTCTGAGTTGCGGGTGGAAGCTGTTTTTTTAACCTCTTGGCACTGCCTGCCCACAAACTATTAGAACAGTAGGTGCCTCATCAGAGACTTCTTCAACTTACTATTTTTCCAAAAGCACACACTATTTGAAAAAATTACAACCTTTGCCTACGTTTTCAGAAGACTCAAGTCACAGAACCCTGGAAACGGAAGATGACAGAAACTTATTTGGTCATGAATCTGGCCCTTGCCAAGAAAAGAGCTCTCTGCAGTTCAATCTGGAGTGGTTTCACTTGCCTAGTTTAAGTTGGGGGGTCACTGAAGTGCTAAAAGCATTTCTTGTTTCTCAAATATAGCAGGCGGAGCACAGCGACTCTCCCATGTGTGAACACTGTGACTTACTGTGCTCCGCTAACTTTTACCTGCTGGGTGACATGAACTCCTCTGACAAGCCAGCAAACCCTGAAGCAAACAGGTCAGAATGTCATTTTAAATGGCAGGCAAACTAGCTAATTCTGTTTTTCTTCAACATTGAAGACATGATAGAAACAATACTAAGCACATTGCAAACTCCACAATTTTTGGTTTTGAGTCAGTCTATCCATATTCAGTTTCCTTTGATCTGTATGAATTTTTTTAAGAAAGAAAAAGCCAAAATTAGTAGCTCAAGGGCTGATTCTGTCTGCTCTGTCCACGTCTCAGGAAAGGGAGACAAAGATTTAACATTACGGCTACACCTACTGCCTGTGCAAGATGCCTTGTGGCAAGGAATGTCACCAAATAGAGCTTTCTCCTACTAAGTGCTACGGTCTGCTATATTTTCTTGAAGGATTAGAGATCACCTAACAGGAATTACAAGGAAAATGTTACTTCTACTTAAGGTTTGCAGTAAGATATAATATCCTTTATTAGAACTACTCTCAGATTTTTACAGCACTGAAGGAAATATGGCTTTTGCTCTACAAATACTGCTTTACTCATATCCTTGTATCATCAAAGCTACTTGACCATTGCTACTATACTTGTGTTATTACCCCTTTCTTCTCTGCCCTACCTCTTTCTTTCAAGGAGGGGTACCAATTCTTAGCTTTCTCTGTTTGCAACCAGCAGGAAAAAATGTAGGATACTAGATAAGAAGTCCAGCTGTTTTGCATTGTAGCCTCACTTCTAGCCATGAAAGAGTCTGATGTCTCTGCTTTTTGCACTGGAACAGGATGAAGAAGCATGTGTTTTGTACCAGCCTTTTCTGATGTTATAAGATGTAAAATGACTATAAAGAGGAATTTACTTTTTTTTTTCTTTTCCGATAGGGACCTCCAGACAGCTTAGCACCTCCTTCACAAGATGACACAGAAGATTACAAGCTAGAGCATTATATGATAAATTGAGAAAGCTGCAACACTTTGGTAGCGATGTGGAGGGCAGGGTCAGGCCGCACAGGAAAAATTTTTCCTGGGGATGTGTTTAGGCATGAGTAGAGACAGGTCAAAAAGAAGCTACGTGTGGGATGTGAGGTGGGGATGAAGGAGGGCACACCCAACTGAAGGTTGACTTCTGAGCTGGTTGGTGCACCAAATGTGGAGCTGTGCCCTGGCCTCCTCTGGGCTGCGACACCCTTGGTGTGACAGCCTGGACCACGGGGATGCCTGTGTACCCCATCTGAGTCGCACCCCAAAGCTGTGAGGAGTGCAAACCTTTCGACAAGTGTTGTTTTTACCCTGAGGTTGCATCTAGGATGGCTTCCAAGGCAGCAGGCCATACTGAAAGCACAGGCAGCATTAGATCTAAAGGACTAACAGCATCTAAAATACGTGACAGGTAAAAACTGTATAATTTAATGACAAGCAAAATATTTTTTCAGTTTTGTGATATGTTTTGTCTTTTTAATTTTCTTTTTCCCACTTAAAAAAATAAACCATTTTGGTTAGTAAATTTTTAGATTCTCAGTGAGCTAGACTAAAAAAGTAGGTACTAGATTTAAATGCTCCAGATGTTATGAGGTAGACCCTATTTCTAGTATCTGTGAAAGTTTATAGCTTCTACTAACCTCTGATAGGTTTTGTACTAGTATTATTAAAGACTTTTAGACTTTGAATTAATGAGGCTTTAAAGCACAGGCATAAGTTCTATTGAAATTAAGAGGCAACTTCGGCATGTCTTCATATAATTTGCTGAATTAATTGCCTTAGTTATTGACAAGGGAAGCAGCAAAACAAACAAAAGCTGTGGTTAAAGATTCACACATACGTAACAGATTTCAAATACGTGTTGCATTACCAATGTAAAACAATGGTGTTTGTAAAACAATGACGTTTTGCATAAAGAATACATTACCAACTCAACAAATTAATTATTATGAACAAGGAATTGTTATGTCTATTGAGCTGTTTCAAGGGAACGTGCACTGTTCTGTGCTTGCCAGTATTCAAAACCTTTAAATGCTTCTCTTTTCCACAACAGCTAATCGCAGAATGACTCAACCAGACATTGCTAACACGTGCAGGCACGGACCCACTCCATCTTCCCGCTGTCTGGATGCCTCACTGTTTTGCAGCAAGTGATTCCTGCACACTCCTGTGATTTGTATTTCTACTGCTTTACATTTCTGATTAGCTTTCGGTTTTATTTGCCAGGTAACTATGACCTGTATCCAATGGGGAGGACTAGCCCATGGTGAAATAAAAAAGAGATGTTTGGAGAACTTATTCTGCACAGTCCTGCGATTCAGGGCTGTATTCCCAACTCTTAATGTTACAAAAATGTACTCTCTGGCCATAAAACTATATGGGATGTCCATTTAATGTTGTGAAAAGAAGAACACTTACCTTTATCAAAAATTTCTTTCAGCACTCCTCGTTTTATAAGCTCCTCCCTGCTTTGCCTCATTGATATTTTTCTTTCCAAAGCTGTAAGCAAAGAAGAAAGGGTCAATATAAATAGAAAGGAAGGGAAATGATTGTTTTAGAAGGCTCTATCCCTTTTAAGGCATTTAAAAAATGCTTTTTCTCCTCTTCAAGTCAGCAGCAAATTAGCATCTCAAAATAAAGGCCTCTAGCAGTCCAGAGAATCTGCCTGCTGCTGTAGCGCAGCTGTTATTGACAGAGAGGGCTACAGACTGACCGACTGGAGGGCATGCCTGCACTCCCACCGCTTAATTCTGACACAGGACCGAAGCATCGCTGTGGAGAAATTAGAGACAGCAAAGGGAGAAAAAGGCAATTAGTGCAAAAGCTGGAGAGGGAAAGGTAAGAAAGGAGGCAATCTGAAGGATCACACCAATGAAAGATGTGGCCATGGACGGTCCTCAGGCCATGGAAGAGGACTTGGCACCTCTGCTGCCCTGAAAGCCAAGGCTTGTTTCCCACTAACTCCACTGAGAGCAAAGCAAGGTGTTTGGGACAGCAAAAAAAAACCGAAGAGAGCTGTTTAATGGAGCCTTCTCCTCCCTGGAAGGTTTTTTTCCCCAAAAAAGTGTAAATGATGGGAACTATATGAGAGCTACTGCAATCTACACCAGGTCTGAACCACTCGAGTCCTGTATTGCCTGCTTGGAGACTGTGGTCACGGAGGAGGCACGATGACAGATAGAAATTCCATGTTTGTTTAGTTAAGCAGTAATTAAAACAATGTCCAATTAACTAAAACACCACAAAGGACTTGCAATCCAGGCAAAGAGCTGAAAGCCAGCAAGCAAGGGGCAAGTGATGTGCAGGAGTGGCTGCAACTGTGCGCACTCTGTGAGAAACAAGCCTGTGTCTGCCAAAAAAGAGGCACCGTCAAGGGCGAATGGCTTCTGCCATATGCTCCCCTATCAGACCCAGCACAGATGCGCACACACACACACAGATGAACTGGGACTCAGCATCTCCAGTCTGCCCAAGGCAGATTTAAAGCAAAAGAGGCTCCAAAACCCCCTCTCCATCCCTGAAAACATGTAACCTTTCCTGGCACTGCTGCACGTTGGCTCTTCCCGCAGGGGTACAGTACTTGGTGAATTAGCTCTGCTTATACTGACACACTGCACTCATTGCAACTTATCTGCTGTCAGACACATACAGCTTAGCATGAACAAGGCCAAATCTGCTTCATTCTTTTCCACAGGATAAATTTAGGTTTCCCCATTTTTAAAATCAGTTTTGAACATGTATTCTTTGGGACGAAGAAGGTCAGTAGGTACAGTCAGTAGCTTATAAAAACACTGGTCTCCCCTTAACATACCCTCTGAATTTCAGCATCAATCAGAATTAATAGCAGGTCCCTTTGCTGACGCACAAGACTCCACGCTCATTAGCCAGCCACATGGACAGTTTTATTTTTGAGGCTGTTAACGTACAAGCCACAGCATTTTCCGGAGTGCCTTAGCCCTGTTTGAAGAAGGGCTTTAGGCACCTCACTGACTTTCAATGAAACTTTGATTTCTAAGTTTCTAACATGCTTTTGAAAAGAAATACCCAACAATAAGTCTGTGGAGTCACGTTGCAGACCACTCCCCAACCTGCTTCTTCCCTGCACTGAAGGGGCCCTGTTCTGGCATGGTATTTAAAGCTTTTTCCCATCCTCTGTGAGAATAGCTGCCCTCAGCCTCTCCAAAGAAAGCCAAAACAAGCTGCAAAAAACTCCAGAGCTTTCTCCCACCAAAGAAATTGTTAAAACACTGACTGACCTTAAAGAACAATTTGGGAGTACCCTGCGCCTTTTCCAATAGGTCTGGGAAAGTGTAATTCTCTGTTAGCGTAAGCAGAAACAGCACCCAGTCTGTCCCAGCTTGTTCTTCAGTGGGAAATCAAACTGGGTGAGAAACAGCAGCAAAGCAGCAGTTTCTGCATACAGACAGCAGCACTGCTCACAAAGCAAAGACACAGGCAAGTACTGCTATTTCTGTACTTCACCTTAAATAGCTAAGTAAGAGATCCACATTTTAAATACAAATTCACTTGGCACCCACCCCGGTCCACTGCCTCACCCTCCCGCCTATGTACCAGCTGGCACTGCTGCCGACTTCAGGGCTAGGAAGTCCCATCACATTATGAAAGCAGTGGCAAGAAACACGGTCATTTTTTAGATTGGAGTTAAGGCTTTTGTGGGACCAGCTACCATAGAGGGCTAGCAGAGGGGGCTGGACTAGATGACTTTTCAATATCCCTTCCAAGCCAAACTATTCTGTGATTCTATGAACTATTCTACGATTCTATGACATTTTGAAGAAGCGCAGCAGTGCCTTTCCCAAAACAATCGCTGGGCAAGACACTCAAGTAAGTATTGACCAAGACTTCCCAAAATGACGCACTATTTTTGCAATCTAGCAGAATTTTGAAGATAGAATATATTTTTGGAAGACACGTGTTTTTCAGATACTCCCTGTTTTTCAGATACTCCCTTTCAGTTGTAATCTGCCTCTGCTCAAGAATGGAAAAAACAAAACAAAAGCAAAACCAACCAACCAACTAAAATCAAAACAACAAAACAAAACCAACAACCCTTCAGTTTGAAGCTCAGACTAAAACAATTTCTTCAGTCTCCAAATCCTTTCTAAGTAGGTACAGAACTTAAAGTATTAATTATTTTCCTGCTAAGCCAGTTTAATTAATAAGATATTTAGAGGAAGGGCATGCTGGGCTAAGAGCAGCACTGACTGATAATAACAGATGTTATATTGAAACTATGGAACATGCCGCCTTCCTTTAATACAAATCTTCCTCCCAAACAAGTCTTGTACATTTAAGTGCATAAATGGCTATGCTACTGCTGGATCAGGTGGAGAAAAAAGAATCACAAGTGCTTAGATGCAGAACTCATTAGGATCTAACAGTCTGAACAATTAAATGTTTCACTCGGTCTGGATTTCTCTGGCAAAGATTGCTTGTTATTTTAGGAAGGATTTTCTTTTCAAGCAGAAAGCTGATACAGAATAAATTCATTCACTCTCCACTGAGAAGAGATCCATTCACAGCAGAGGATAAATAAAAACCTCAGAATTAATCCTTGATTCATGAGAACCTTGTAAATTCTGTGATGGGGAAGAATTTAATATAGTTAAAATTTAACAAAAGATGTATTACTTCATTGCTGATTTTCCTTGGTGATTAACCTCATTTTGTCCATTTGTACCATCTCCCAGAAGATTAGAAGTAAGCATTAAGCCCTCTTTATGGATTCTACTTATGTCAGAAACTGGTTTTCTTAATAAATTCATCCATTCTCCAAGAAACTTTCAGTTACTAGTTCACAGAAATGAGCATATGTGTGTCTTACGGTATAGGCGTGCAGATTTTGCCAGCGTGCTCTGCCGTATGCTGTTTCTTTTAAGCTCTGATGAGGAAACAGCGGGAAATATTTTTTTATTAATGTTTCTGAGCTGGTGTTTTTGAATTCGTCCCCCAGGAGCAGCACCCCTCTGCTGTTCAAGCAGAGCTTTTCTCTGTGGCAGACCCATTAAGGTCAGCAAAGCCCTGGCAGGGTCAGGAGGATTTCCGGCCCCTCTGTTCTGGAAATAATGTACGGTTTTGTCTTTATTTCTTTAATAAGACGTTGCACCCTGCAATGGCAGTGATTGTGGGCTGTTCCTCCAGCTGAGAAGGTGAAGCTCGCCGCTGCCTCCGTGCCAAACGCTTCTGCTGCGCCATTAACCAGGCAAAGAGGCGTTTGTATAGTCAGGACATGTAACCTTTCTGTCCCACTCAACCTCCCCTCCAAGATCAAAACCATCTCAGATGAACACTTCCAACCTGCATGTATATGAGAACAAACCATTCTCCTTTGCATAACTTGTCGTGTTGCTGCTTAAACCAGGGGGTGGACTAAATAAACAAGTTTGCCCTTTCTTCTCATCTGACAACCAAAACTAAAGCCCAGTCTATGCCAGCCCATTGAATCTTAACCTCACTTTTTTTCTGAGGTTGCCCTTGGCCTTCGTCTTAAGAAGCACAGGGGGTTGCTTTGCATGAATTCTTCCTGTCAAAAGCCACTAAAATTTTCATTATGATTTTAGGAAGCAAAGGTCGTTATAGGAATGGAGCTTCCTGGTACCTCAATTATATTTGGATTCAATAGGCAGATATTTGCTTTGCTAATAATTCAGATCTGAATAATTAAAAGTCAATTGCTTAGCACAGTGTTAAGATAAACAACCATCAACATTTCCTTTAGACTTGTAAGGGAGGAGAGATTTTCAGATGTGATTGATTATGTAACAAAACATGTTACATCATCTTTAGATTCTTCCAACTATGTAGCCTTTCTTGATAATCAAACAGAGCAGGATTCATCTGATACTAATTTCTACAGTGTGGGCTTCTGCTTCTGAGTTGGCCTTCTTACATGTTAAGAACAAGCCTCGGGCCTCATTGACCTCAGCCTAATGTAAACATCTACAAGAGGCTGAACTGCGCCTTGGAAATGCCTGTCGGTCATTATCAACCATAAAGCAAACCAAGGGTGAGTCGCTGAGATAAAGATGCATAATATTAGAGCTGAGTCTACTCTTGAAATCAAAACTGACTGCAGAGGGTAGTTTTAATAAAAGAAATGCTGCTGTAGATGGAAGTCTCAGACGGAGCAGAGGAAAACGTAGGTGTGTCAGCTCACACAGAGCTCCATTAGTTTTGGGATTGTTTCAATAGCCGTGGCATGACACCCAGTATCGCTGCTGTGAGCTTGGGGCTTGACCAATGCCAAAACATAGCTTGGTTGAAATAACTGTTTTGCTTTGCTCAGTGCTAAATATGAATTTTGCTTGGCTTCAAACACTCATAAGTTGAAGCCTGAGGGAAGCAAAAATTTTCCCACATGTTTCTGAGTCTTTGAGATTTAAAGTTCCTTACAACAGAAAATTATACAGAAAGGATTAGAAGCCTCTCTTCTTTTCTGATGTCCACCCATGACATTTCTTGTTCTAGCTGTAGCCTAGCACTCCTGTTCTATGAGATTACAAAATAAGTGAACATCAGTGGAGAAAGGACGTACAGGCATTAAAAGTTAAGCTTGATCTAAAAAAAAAATGTCACAGATACCTCTCCAAATCAGATGTCGCTACAGTACTTGACAAAAGAAAAATCCCTTTCAGTATGTGAATAATTTAGAAAACTTCTGTGGCATGTGCTATAAGACAACCTAGTAAAACAGGAACAAAACCTGCATTGATGCCACACTGAAGGAGTAACTAAAACCACTCCAGAAGCAAACCAGTATCATTATTACCATCATAGAAATGGAAAAGTGAGGTACAGACAAGCTGAAACACCTTGGCTCATCACCTGCTAGATCAGTAGCAAAGACACTTAAAATTTGTTAATCTATAATTAACACAAATATAATAATAGGAAAAAGAGGCAAAAAGAAATAAAACAAACAAACAGCCCCAAACTCTAATTATTTTATTTCCAATCTTATAAGTACAGCTGGATATATTTCAGGTAATGTCTACTTAAAACACAGAGCATCTTGCTTCCACTCAAATTCAGATCACTTCAAGACACTGGTCCATCTCCAGTAAGAAGTACTAAACTAGGAGAATGGTAAATCTTTGTTTGCGACAGGCAAGCCTTTGAAATCACACAGTAAAAACATGAATATTCCTCTGAGAACGCAGGATCAAACCTAAAATCCCTACTTACTATCCAGAAGAGTTTAAGAGGTGTAACAGTTGCCACACCTGGTAACTACAGAAAAAATTGAATTCCTACTTCCTTACTGATGGTGAAAGAAGGCAAAACTGGGGAACAGGCTGAAATCAGCTTTAAAAAAACCTCTAGATTCATACTGATAATTACGAGAAGTAATCTGACAGAGGACAGACTCAGGAGCAAAATGGATGCAAAGTCATATCTGTAAACATAGAATTGCAGGATCTAATCAAAATACTGCAAACCACATTAAGCAAAGAAGATCATAACACAGAAACACAACTCAGACATGCAGCATACAACCAAGAATTCGGCAAACACAAGGCAGAGAAATAAAATCTGAACAACTCCACTATAATTAACAGAAGGAACTGAACTAAAGAAATCGGAAATCTAATCCAAGAGCAGATGGACTGTGATTTTTTTCATACAGAAGGACTGAAAAAAATCAAGTAAAGAAGTTGCCTTCCTAGGGAAAGGACTAAATTTCAAGCTAGATCCAAAGAAACCCAACAAAATGGATTTCACAGGCCTAGCAGAGCAAGCCTGGTAGAAGGTGAATACATGAAAACAGGAGATAAAACAAGAAATCTTAAGAAATACAACAAAGGAGGTATGTGTGTTTGGAAAAAAATCTAAGAAAATGGAAGTGAAAAGAAAATGAGACCGTAGACACCCTTAAGAAAAATGTTATCACCTTCAACTGCCCATCTAATAAACAACAAAACAGAACTCCACCGTGACAATGAACTGTGATAGTCTATCAATAGTATAGTATCACATTTTCATCCACTTTCTAGATAATTGCTTTTCTTGTCACACTTGAGACGTATTGTAAAGCACGCTAGGGAGAAATTCAGAAAGCTGACCAGAATATTGAAAAAATCAAGAAAAGACTTTCCTCCTGTTCTTCCCTCTGAAGTGCAGCACATTTTCATTAAGTCCTATGTAATACTAGGTCAAGAACCGGAAAGCTGAGCCACCAACAAGTACTACTTTCCACAGCTCAAGCAAAAATGAAGCTCTGTAGCTTAATTAAAGAAATCTGCAACAAGGTAACATAGCATGTCTTAGAGTAGACCTGCTCTGCAATTACAGTGTGATTGCAGCAGCAAAAGCCATACCCTGGGCATTTTGAATATATATAATTTAGGCATCAAAAACAGTAATGAGGGGGCGGTACTGATTTACTTGAAGGCTTTCATCTGAATAAGAAACCTGGCAGGCTTGAACAGCCCATGCTGAAATCCATACTGCTACCTGCACCCTAAGTAGCTAGATTAAAGATAAATTGAGCATAGTTATTACCACCACAGCTCTTACTGCAATGAAGCTATGTCCTAAGTGCCAGCAGTCGGGAGCTGATAGGAGATCCATCCATGTTTTCAGATGGACCACTAGCAGGTGAAATCATGGTTTCTCGTAGAGGCTTCTGCATTACAACATGCAGAAGTTGTACCATCAAAGAAAGAGTAGGAATAGGGGTTCTACTCATCAAGTCTTTGCAATCAGACAAGGCGAGTGATGCCATCTGAAACAAATATGTAGGAACATTAGCAGCAGCTGTACATCCCAAAGAACAGTTGCTTTTTATTAAGTGACTCAACCTGCGGTCTCAGATTTCTGTATGTAGAACAAACAAAAACTATGTTAAAAGCGAATTAGTGAAGAGCTGGGTGAGATATCTGGAGTGTGCTTCCCTTACCCTGAGAAGATGGTACTCAGACAGACAATACTGCAGTAGGGATCTGCCGTGTCATCGGTAATGGCAGAGACGTCTGTTTGCAATGTTGGGCTACATAACAGTTCAAGAGACCTTCCTCAAAGCAAAACCCAAAGCACCCGCATGGCGGGCATCGCTAGAATAAGATAATGACTCCTGTGACCCTCTGCAGCTGAAGAGAATTCTCTCCAGAACACAGTTTACACGTAGGATATAAATAACCAGGCAAGCTGCTGCTTTTGGATTTGCTTCTCATCAGACAACACATCCAGATGGCAAAATACTGAGTGCGGTTTAGAGAAACAAGTCTAGCAGATGTCAGGAAACTGGATTCTCCTGTTTAACTTCTAGAGAGTGGAGGAATCAGTTTTCCTGGGACAGAGAAAGGGGGGGGAAATACCACAACAAAACATAGTTGTGTACCTGTGTCCACACGTACACCTACTTAAAATAAATGTTACAAACCATAGCTTACAACTAAGAAATACCTATTTAAATCCAAAGTTGGCTCAGCACCTTTTTGAGAGAGAAGCTATTAAGATTTCAAATATTTGTTGGAAACAGTCTCTACTTTTGTACATCCGGGAAACCTCAACTCAGCACACAGAAATTAAAAATGCATTTATTATTAGCGTGAACTGGCATCAACCCTTCAACACAGACCTCTGTTAGGAGCCAAACAGGAAATCATTCACTTAATACTTGATTATAGTAATGACTGAATCACAAAGCAACAAACGCTTCCTCCAAAATAAGAAGATTCCTGAATTGCAGCTGTCACATCATCCAGCAATTATCTTTGGATGATATTTCCAGCTTGTGCACCATGGCAATAGCTGGCTGGCACATAATAGACTTAATGCTGAAAAAAAAACGAAAGTGCATTTAACGTCACTGTCTCATCACCCAAAATACTGCCGTCTGCTTTCTGTTTTGGAAGCTGGTAATAGTTTAAGCTACAGTAAAGTCACAAATGTGAAATTTCGATATATTTTATGCACTTAGAGTCTTGGTCTGACTTTTTGCTTTCTTTTTTGTCTGAAAAGATAACTTTCCCAGATGGAAGAAAACTTCTCGCTATGCATGGCAGTCCTCTGGAATCAGCAGACCGAAAAAGGATGAGACTGGGATCAAAGTAGAATAGCTACATGAGAATTTGGAATGCACCATCCTGCCTCATAGCATGAATTGTTCCACCATTTCACTAGAAGATTTTTTTTTTAAATTGCCCATTGACAATTGGTCCTCCCCAGCAAATATGGTGGTGAAGTTATCTTAGAAAATAAGACATTTCTACCGTTAATGTTATATGTTTAGTGCTTTTTTGTGTGTAGAAACATAGTTATGATGCTTGTCTGGGATACGTCGGCAGAGTTGAAGATACCAAATACTTCTAGACAATAACAGTTTTGAACAGAATTACTGATATAAAAAGCAAATTCAAAATAGGATAGGCAGGAAGGACAGTGAACTGGATATGATATATAGCCTGGACACATTTCTTACAGTGCAATCACATTGTAAATGTAGATAATATGATATAAAATGAGAGTATAATGGCAGTTCGATATCTCAGTGTTCCATTGTAAGAATCCCTACTGTCCAGAACTTAATAAAATTTATCTGTTAAATATGTAGAAAACCAAACAGTTCATAGATGATCTGAGATCAAAAGCAATGGTCCAGAAGGATAAAGGCCATGGTAAACAAGCCAAATATTTTTGCATCACTGCTAACCCTGAAGAGCCCCAGCAGGATGACAGAGTGAAACTCTTCTTTACAAGGAACTGTGGAAGTCTCTCAGTGAAATGTAAATTGGCAAAATTTTAAAAGAAATCAATAAAATGAAGAGTAGTAAACTGCCAATACCAGTCAATCTTCTTCCTAGAATTGCTCAGGGTATCATATATGAATTAGTAAGCATGGCATATAAAAAGTGGGAGGTGGCAAGTAGAAGGTTAGGAATTTTAAGAGTCTGAAAGTCCCCTAAGAACTACAGACCAGTATGTCAAGTTTCTGTACCACCAGCCTAGGAACAGCAATATAGAACAGAGCTAGAAATAGGAGATGTAGAACAGAATAGAGATGGGAGAAGAATCATCCTGGGTTTGAGGTGGGAAGTTCATAGAAGTCAATGAATGAAGATGCTCTGTTCCATGTAAGTGCCTTCAGAGTTCCCAAACTCCATTTTTAAGGTCACTTAAAGAATTGAAACTGCATGAGATACGAGCAAGCATCCTCTAGGGGATTAATAATATTTAAAAGCAAGGAGGAATGCCCCATACATGAAAAAGGGGGCTGTGGTATGACCTGCTGTCTTCTTCGCAAAGACACATTCTAGAAAGGCTGTCAAGAGACAGGTAACAAAAGTTGCTGATTGCAGTAAAAACTAAGGCTGACTGCAAAGAGCTACAGAATATCTTAGGATCCTAAATGACGTGATTAAATTCAACATTGATAAGACCAAAAAAGACATTTGGGAAAAGGCAGCCCTAACTATACACACTTCTTATTAATAACAGGTAAAGCAGTAATTCCTACTCAGAAAAGAACACTTGGAAACTGCAGAGAATTGCCTGAAAACATAATCTTAATGCTCAGGGTAGTAAAAAAGGAAACAGAAATTAGGAATTGTTAGGAAATAAATACAGCACCTTTGTGCCAGTGTATTAGTCTACAGGTAGAGTCATAGGATCATTTTGGTTGGAGGAGACCCTCAGGATCATCAAGTCCATCCATAACCTAACTCTAGCACTAAAGGTAATGCAAGTCTGGTTATCCATCTCCAAAAAGATATAGCAGAACTAAAAAAAGTTATCGAAAAATGGAAAAAGAATTATTAAAGGAATGTGGTATCTTGTACAAGAGGAAAGAATAATACTGAAACTGCTTTTATTTTGGTCATCTCTTTCTTTATACCAAGGTCCTGGTCCTCTCCTATTCACAAAATTCAACAGTAACTGTCACCTTTCTGTGCTCTCTACGTACTAGAAGACGGAAAATCAAGGCACTAAACAGGATAGCCAACATCAGTACATGTATTTTACATATCCTCTGGTGGGAGCTGCACCAGCCAGGGCACCCTGGCCTTTCAAAACATCCCCACAGACCTTCCACTCTTCCAGACCTAGAGGTGAGGGGAAACTTGTGCCAGAAGCACTTTTGCCTTCTGAACGTGTGACGGGGTGGCCTTTGGCAGCAGCGTGAGCTCCTGCTCTCATGCAGCACGGTCATGACCCACCGCTCCAGATCTGGGGCCATAACAACACAGAGAGATGTGAGTCAGTCCCCATCACCACTTGGGACCACAGGCTGCACTAGAGCAAACACCATTACCACAAACTACAAAACACAAATCTTCACCCTGAGAAACAGGCAACTGACAGGGAATACAATACAGGTCTGTAGCACCATGAATAGTCATTCACTCATTTATAAAATGCGAGGCATAAAGAGCACCCAACAAAATGATCAGGGTGCATCTGAGAAAAAGGTGCTTTTGTGTATGGCTTCTTTTGTTGTGGAATTAACTGCAAAAGATATCCATTAGGGCCAATAGGGTGATGGTGTTCAAATGACACAAAGCAACGGAGGATAAATCCACACATGGCTCCTTAGTTTGGATGCAGCTTTTGGCTCACGAATGTCTGAGGGCTGCAATCTGATTTGTTATATGAGACAAAAAAATACATACCTATCCTGCTTCTTGCATATGCTTTTACTAAACATAACTCTGAACTGCATGAAAAGATAAAGGGCTACATCGACTTCCATTTGATCTACTATTTCTGTCCTTGAGTGTCTTTATCTTTAAAGGATATGTTTAATGAAACAGGAAAAAACACCCTCTACCCCAACACACAAAACTATACATTGTATTCAATTAGCTAATTGTTGGGAAATGTGCAAAGGCATCTAATTTGCCTGTGAAAGGAACCTGAATTTTATCTTCTTGCCATGCATCAGGGGATTTTTCTTTTGTGATGAAATAAGATCTGTTTAGTAATTAAATTCAACATATTGGCATCTAGAATGACAAAAATGGGTTCAGGTTTCATGGCCTGTGTAGTGCTGGTTGCAAGAGTAGCTTACCAGCTACTGTGGCATCCTGGCTTAGAACCCTTCTCCAACATGGGCTTCACAATTTTTTCATTAATTAATTTCAGTGAAAGCTAAGATTTTTTTCTCTTTTAAATTTTTTTTCCTTTCATTTTTTTTTTTTCCTTTCAGATCTATGAAGTACGAAGAGACTGTGCTGTATTTCATTTTGTACAAATCTTAATTATTACTGATTGCTTTCTGACAGTGCAGCACATGAAGTGCCAACGGAATGCGAACCTGAAATCTGAAATTCTGCCCAGTTTTGGGTAATGATCTGACTGTAGATGCTTTTTAACAAAGAAAGTAAAGTCGAGGTGTTCTGCAGATTTTGACTAATGCTTCACAAAAGAACCACAGAGAGGCTGAAAATCACTACTCCATGGACAATTACAAGTTTGATGAAAGTTGACACTACCTTGAAATATTTTTCTGAAGATTATCCAAATGCTATTATGCTGTTATAAATACATTAATTAAAATATTCATGAAGTGGCTGAATAAAGTGGTGAATAAAGTGGTGAATAAATAATACAATTACCTGAATATCCTTCTGTTCCAACTTTATCCTTGTCTTTTCTTACATGCATAAGATTTAGATGATTTATTTTTGTGAAAGTTCACTTATTTCTGTTGCATAATAGCAATAGATGTCAGTCTATTTCTGCCATCATAATTAGTTGCTGTGGAGATGGCTGACATATCATGGATTATTATAATTGCAAATGAGGAATAAGCAGCAGGAAAAGATGACATTGATAATCTGCAAATAGCGCAAGGTTCCTTGAAACTAGTTAACTACAAGATATTTGAATTCACCATAATAAAGAGCAGGCTCACAGAATGTGGGGGTGGTATACATTTCAGATGAATACACTGTGAAGAAACACGACAGTTACATGTGATGGCATCTTAAATTTAGCTTAAAGTTAAAGAAAAATTATCATACAACCTGTATCTCCTATGATTTTGTTACATATAATTTTGCTTAAGGCCTATAGAAAAGCCACTTATGCTATTCACCTTTATTACTATGAGGTAAAAAAACCACAGCAGCAGTACATAAAATCAGTGGGTGTTATCCTGAAACAATATTCTTTGGCAGATAAATGAAGGAGAAACAGGTGTTCAAGTACCTGCATGAAAAGTGGCTAGAATTATCCCCTTGACATAGTTCTTTAAAAGGCAGGAATCAATCTGTATCTTTCACAGAAGACTAACGAACCTCTCGGAGGGAGGAAGGACTAAGTAGACAAAAATAAAATTAGTGCTATACTATTTTACAACAGAACTCCTTTGCATTATGCCATAATTTGCTGTAGGGCTGGCTGGCACTCCAGTCCGCAATGCAACGGTGAAAAGAGAGCTGCAGAACTGGTTGTGTGTGATGCTGCTGCCTTCACACAGCCACTGTGTGCTTCCAAAATGACAGCATTATTAAATCTTTATTAAATCTTTGCCTTTTCTGCCTCAGTAGGACAAAGCAATTGTCCTGTATTTAAAAAAATATATTCCCCAAATTATGCTTTTATGAAGAAACAAACTTTGTAAACCTTGGCTGAGCTAAATACTGAAGTAAATATCCCTTATATTTTGCTGTTTACAGCTAAGTTGTTGCATTCTGAAACATGAAGGGAAAGTGAGTAGCTGTTGTTTGTAAAACAAGATTTCTTCCCCTCTCTGAGCACAGCTGAGTGACTGATATCAGTATCATGTTCCCTATATTTCCATGCTATTATTTGGATAGCTTTTCAAACACCAAACAGGTACTCTGGCATTTTATTAAGATGATAATTTGGGTGGACTGACCTATGCAGGGCAGAGCCTCAGACTATCAATGGAGTTATACTGACTGAGCAAGCAAACACTGAGCGGTTTCAGTATCAACAAACCTTCTGAGTTCGAAGATACTGGAACAGAAACATCTCTTGTTTCTGTGAATATGAACTAGTGCACCCCATTCCGACACTCAGCAAGGAGCTTGCATCAGCCGCTTAGCAAGACAAAACCCAAAACATGCTCACCCACTGTCTTACCCATTTATTGTACCTTTCCAAGTCACTGTTGCTGATCTGGTAGCCTGATAATAAGGCTAATTTAATGTGACCCCTCTTGCTTTTAAACTGATTTGTTTGTATGTATTTAAAGGCTTTGCTTAGCAGGCAATTGAAGAAATAAATATAAACCTGAAAATGCATCTGGTTTGGAAATGTTCTTCTCTATGTTGAACAAACTAGGGACTGCACATCTCCCATCTTTTCATAAAGGCTGAGCAGGATGTGCAGTGTTGACCTTGTACTTCTGCATGCTAAATAAATCCATGATGCACAGCTGCACACTGCAGCATTACCCATCAATACAGGTCTGAGGGATGCTCTATTAACACCGAGAAAATATCAGGTTTTACTGAGAACATTTTATACCTTCAATTTCGCTAAAAATTGCAGGCCTCCTACTGCTACATATCAACAGAGAAATACTAGCACAGTTCTGTGTCCAGTTTGGGGCTCCCTGGCACCAGAAAGGCACTGACTAACTGGAGCAAGTCCAGCAGTGTCCCACCATGACAGCTGAACATGATGTGCAAGAGGGGCCCAAGGAAACTGGGTCTGCTTGTCCTTGAGAAGCAAAGGCTGAGGAAGAATCTGACGTCCATCTGTCACTACCTCATGTGTGGGTTTAGCAGAGGCAGAGCCAGCAGATGCAAAGGACAAGTTGCAACCAAGAAAATTCTGACCAGATACAAGCAAATTAAGTCCTCATGCTAAGTGTAGTCAGGTGTTGGAACTGGTTTTCCAGTGTCTCCATCCTTTGTAATATTTAAAAGTTGACTGGGAAACATACAGTAACTCCAGAGCTGGCCTTGCTTTCAGCAAAGGTTGGACCAGATATCCTCCAGTCTATATTAGTCCATGATTTCTATTTAACAAAATTCAGAAGTGCTGGAGCATGCAGGGATGTGCCACACTGATTGATCATGCTGACACCACTAACTACTGTTGTGTACATTATAACACCCAGCAAGTTCCACTGCTTTGGCACTAAAATGGTAAAAGCCTTAAAAGCCACACTGCTAACCTTATGTTTCTTCGTTTACAAAAAAAAGCACACCACTTCACCCCAACCAAAACGAACTGAAGTTATGTTTCTTTGCAAGTGTGAACCTTTCCTTGCACTGCAGCAATACTGCAGCGCACGATATGCATCCTGAAGGAATTATACCACACATCAGTCTTGTCCTTTCAGCAGCCCTGCCGAATACAGTAGTAACAATCCAGTGGCACTCCATTTTATACAAAGGAAAAGTTAATGATCTTTAGAGCAGAATATGCATAATGTTTAGAAATGAAAATATCTTTAATCTCAGTGATTGCAAATGTTAATTAAGCCAGGTTTAGCCTAGTTTGTGAGTATGAGGCTTAAGCTACTATTTTAACAATAAATGAAGTCATGCAGCAGAATAAGCAATTTGATGAGGGAGTTATGAAATCATCAATGAAAGCTTTCACACCAACATTGACCTACAGGTGGACTAACAAATGCTTAGTGTGGTGCTTGGGATTGGAAACAACTCCTTTAAGGATCTTTATGTTATCAACTGGCTCCTGAAAATGGATCCCACTACTACTCCTCATTGCTTTTATCTGTGAGGTGATACAGCTGTGTCACGCTCATGGACTCAGGCAGCAGTTTCCTGAATGTCTTTCTGCAGCAATGAAGGAGTGACACCTTCTGCACCAAAACCTTCTTGAATGGGTGAGACTTGGTACAGGCCTGATACTGTAAATAGCTGATTGAGATCATGTCACTTAACTCTTACATGTGAGGTATTTCTTTATTGCAAGAGAGAGCCTTCCTTTAACAGCTGTAGGGGTTCTGCAGTGAGTCCTCCCCACACTGATGACTTCTTTGCACTGCAGTTTTCTACTGGATTTCATTTGTGTATCAAGATACACTTTCTTTATTTTTTCCTTTTAACTAATTTGTGGTAATATTTACCCCAGCAATTCTCCCAACCACTACCATATGAAAGCGTATTTGCATTATGCAGCTGTGCAATGCAGCTGCATTTTGACATTAAGTCTCAGAACAATGTTCACCACCAATCTGAAAAACAATTACTTAAGAAGTAATGGTCTAGAAACTTACAGGGCAATGGAAGTGAGCAAATATTTTGCAAGTCACGAACTCAGAAGTTTAGGCAACTCCTCCCAATTACAGACACAGTAATTAACACAGCTGATAACTGAACTGAGGTTGGAACTTGAGAAGATTTCAGTCCCTCCGAAGATTTCAGGCACCCTTGTGTGACTGGACAAGGAAATGGGACCAGGAGGCACAGAGACTTTCTAAGCAGAAAGCAACGAGAGACATGCATTATTTCAGCTTCCTTAAATGTAATGCAAAGGTTTGTTGGGCTTTAAGTTCAGGGAAAGGTTCAGGAAATCTTTGTTTTATTGGAAAGAGGATACCTGTTCGTATTGTAAGCCATGTGGATTAACAAGAACTTCCTATGAACTTGGGTCTCAGTCCCGGTATACTTCTTCAGATGCCTCTCCCATTGACATCTATCAAAGCTTTGAAAGCCCAGAGATCTGTAAGTGTATCTCCCTAGACTAAGTAAATTGACTATTTTTTTCTATTCCCCCAAACCCTTCAGATATAATTGCAGTCTTTAAGAAATACTTCAAGAAAATAAGAAAAGCTCAAGAGCGTGAAACTTCCAGGGAGTTTCTCTTGCCTTTGGGATGGGATTTATTTGCTGAACAGTAGCAAGTAGTTGTCCTATTTTTTTCATGTTTTGTTGTTTATTTAATAGGTACTGGCTAAAAATAAACGAGATGTCAATGTCACAGTATTTCTAAGCGTCAAAGGAACTAGCTCGGTCAAACAGTCCAGACATGCCCTTGAATATGGGTAGGATTTCCAGACTGCTTTGTGGTATCTGACATAATAATTACTATGCATAATAACGACTATGCAAACTGACAACAACCACAGAAACATATGATTATCCACAAAGCCAATAAATAAAACAATGCAGAATTAAAAGTTAGGGGAAAACAAAATCCAGGGAAAAGTAGTTTGTTGGCTTTTTTTTTCTTACGATTCAGATGACATATTAGAGTTTTGAAGGCTGTATCTGAAAAAAGCCAAGGGCTAAACATGATGGAGGAAATCAATGTGTGAAAACCACTTACCAGTTACTGGGTGGGTTCTTCTTGTAAGCATCTCTCATGTAATGCTTAAGAAGTAAAACCCTCCAGGACTTCAAATCTGCTTAGTATTATCTTGAATATTTTGGAGCTCAAATAGCCTTTTATCTTGTCTTTTATACATCAAGGGGGAGTCAGGCAGGTGTGACTGTTAAGCATCACTGTACAAAAATATTCAGTCAGTATTATATACAGAGCGGAGTGAGGCATATTCACAACAGGCTTACTTCCTTGGCCAAGAATAGAAGATAATTAAATAATTATGGTTTTATATTTGCAGAAAATTATTTAATAACATTGTATTTATTTAGTCAATGGATAGATATGGACATGCCAGCTGGCTTCCCTCCATCTCAACATATTATAGTGAGTTTTGACTCTTTTCAAGAGCAAAAATAAAGGCCTAATTTAGGTAACTAATGACTACAATTGTAGAACCAAATCCTGCTCTAATTACCTTTTTAAATCTCAGATGAAATTTCACTAGAGTTCATGTGCTTATTGCAGATATAAATCGATACAGCAGGGTGCACATATTTTTGCACTATTTAAATTACTCTAAACAATGGTGTAACTTGACAGTTCAAAAATAATTTAAAGGGGGAGAATCTCTTTTTTAACAATTACTGTTGCTTGCCCTATTTGATTTTTTATTTTCTTGGTACATAAAAAGGTCTGAAAAGAGACAGAGATGAATAATATTTACATACTGTTGTTTTCGTTTCATCTCAGAAATATCACGTAAAGAAATGCTTGGTTATCTGTGGTTTTGTTCACAAACCTCTGAGAAACTGAAATGATATTTGTTGCATAATGCTATCAGACTTTGTAAAACTGTTCTCTTTCCCCAAAGAGTTAATCATACATATTTAATTGATCATCTGAAGAACAAACCTTTGAACATATTTGGTAAACATTTTTTGCCACTCTGTTCTTGAGAGGACATAAGTTGAACTATTCAGGATAAGTGTCTTCCAGGGCACACAAAATCTGCATTTTTAACACAGGACAAAATGGGACTATAAATGCATAATAATCTCTGTCTTCCTTGTAAATGTAAGAAAATGGAAACAAAAGTCCTCCTCACATTGTAGGTCACTTTTCCCAAAGATCAGATGCCAGAGCTCAAAGGGAAAATCTATGATCCATTTGATTTCCCACATTCTTTACAAAGAGCAGGCAATTTTTTTTCAAGTGACTCTTTGATTGTGTTCTGGTCTATGCCTTTATTTTGGCCTGGCATGCTGCAAGAAGAGCAATCACAGTAACATAAGCATTAGGTACAGACTCTGACAACCAAATCAAACTTTAAAAAAAAAAATCAATTGTCACATTAAAATTGCTTTTGGTATTACATCTTTCATCAGAAAGACGATAATACGTCCTGAGCCTACGTAAACAGATTACTCAGCCACCCCTGAAGTGGAGCCAGTACTGGAGTGGGAAGCGATTACTGCAATGTGCAAGCAACACAGCACAGCAACTCTTGGGGGAGTGCAAAAAAACCACAACCAAAACAATCACCAGGTGAAACTGCACGGGCAAAGTATGAAAGGGGAAGGCTGAAATAATCACTCAAGGTGGAACTTGATCCAAAGGCTAAGTTAGTCTCCTTGTTGTTGTGAAAATTTCTAAGGTATCTTCACTGACTGCAAGTAGTTGTTAATGTCTGCTTTCCTCTGAAATATAATCCTTACCAGTGATGTAGTAAAGCTGTAGCTGAAATTTAGAGAATATGGTGAATCCTGTAGCCAATTAGTAACAATTTCCACAGCTCTGCTGGTCTCCCTAGAAAGGATGTAAGCCTCAAGGGACAAACAAACACGAAGAACCTAACCTTTGGTCTGCAATAAAAGCAAAACCCAGTTGTTCTTTCAGAGAGGCACAGATCCTGCATCATAATATTGCTGTGTCAAAGAAGGTGACCATGCTCCTCTTCCCTATGGCTTAGCCCAGAACAAAACTGCTCTAGGACTGAGCGTGTTCATTAACGGCAGTTGCAAAGGAAATTTTCATACAACTCTCATGACATGTGAAGGTAAGTGCTCAGAACAGATACCATAAGCTGGGGGAAAAAAAGACCAATTCTGGCTTAGATATTTTTAAGAGCTTTCTAAAATAAAATCTGTGTATGAATTTTCAAGGACAAAAGGGATGAGCTAAGCCTGTTTGGTGAAATCTTGATTATTTATGAATTTGCCCTTGATGGAATTCATTAGCTTACCATGTTTGCAAAGCAAATGGCTTGATAATGCATGAAAGTTTTCCTAGCTTTTCTCAACGTGTATGTGTAGGAAAAGATGACAGAATTCAGCTTTTGAGAAACCATGAATAAATAGACATATAAATACAGGAATTCTCCCTCTAGCCAGTTTTGCTAATTGCCTTATTTCACTTTTTGCACTGCTATAGTCCCCGAAAGTTACCCTCATATTCCCAAGGAACTGTGTCCTGCAAGCATTACTTGAAGTAATAAATGAAGAGCACTGCCATCAGTGGGTGTTCATTGACCGTGGACTACTGGTAACCCTCAGGTTTTCTACTAAAAGAGAAACAGGAGTCTGCTTATTTCACAGAAGTGACAGAGGGTGCAAAAAGAATATGAAAGAGGTGTTCAGATCACATTAACTTAACCACACAGGTATGATGTTGGGTTAGCATTCCTTATACCACCAACAGTGGAAGCCTAGAGTGGAGAGGTGATGTTTTCCATAGTACCACAATAGTTTTGTGGGTTTTAAAAAAAATATAATTCTTTCAATATTTTGCTGAAAAATAGTTCCTCAAGCCAGTTTTTATGAGTGCAACAAAATACTTCCTTTAAACCATAAAATCCTGCAGCTTTGGAACCTGACAAGTGGATGAGTCTGTCTCAGAGGCTAATTGTATCCAAACAAAATTATCAAATTCTAGGTGAGCTAGCATTGTCTTACCAGGAAAGGCAACAGTACCCCCCCAAAAAAATAATTGTTTCTTCTCCCTTTGCTGAATTTGTACTTTTTCGGGAAGATTTTCCTTTCTCATTCTTTGATTCTTTTCCTCTCTTTCAGTCTCTGGAGACATGCAATAACACACAGAGGGTGACTGGAGAAGACGGGAGGCAATTGCTTTGCCAGGCTGATAAAGTAAGTGCTTAATTGCTTTGCTAAATCTGGGCTTGAGTACTCACTTTTTTTCCCAGGCTCCACAGTTTTTGTGAAGTTTCATGAGGCTGTTTTACTGGACTCATAAATTACAGCACAACCCAATTCTCTTACCCCGTGAGGTGCTGTGCTGTAATTAATAAATCATTTGCATTTCAACAGCAGCTTCTGTCAAAGAAGATCAAAGCGCTCAAATATTAGAGCAGTGTCTTAACATCCTCCCTCTCAGGTACTATTCCTACTGGAAATCTAAGGCAAATTCCACATCTGTGCTTGGTGTTCGATCCGTGGATAAGGCTTCATCACCACCTTCAGACCGGAGGAAGGAGCATCACTGCCCTTCTGCCCCACAGATCTTGTAGCATGGAGGATCACTGCCCTTCTGCCCCACAGATCTTGTAGCAATATGCAACAGGATCACTGAGCAATATGTTTGCCCCCCACAAAGCAGTCCATTGTTTGAAAGTGGGAACTAATATTTTTATTATACTAGTACCTGCAGCTGGTAATTTAACTTTGTGACTCCCATGATTTCCTGTGGATGAAGGAGCTGACGGTACTGGCGGAGTGCTTACCATCATTATCTGGTTAACTTCACTGATTGTATCCATAAAGCCAGCAAATAATTTAAAAAGCAATAGCAACTGCTCCTCCAACAAAACTAGTTACATACACATCCCAGAAACTTATAGAACAAAAGATTAACTCTTTTGAAATTAAAGCATTATTTCCTTTGAAATTAATCCAACTTCGGTAAGTAAAAATATTGGAATCACTCCGAAAACGTTACAAATGCCATCTCTAAATGTACAAGTTAAGCACAAAGCTTGCTGGGAAAACGGAAACATTATGTTTTTCACATGAGTACTCATTTAAGAGAGGAAAAGAAGCCTGTAACCTTAGTAAGTTACATTTCAGCTAGCCGAAAACTACCATCTCTTTCCTACATACTCTAACATTTGCGATGCCTCTCCTTTCTCCAGTAGAATTTAAATGAGGAACAAATGGTTTCAACATAAATAAATAAAGACTTTAAAATGTCTAAGAAGTCTTAATGACCAAATACAGTTGATTTAATAATACCTTTGCAAGCCTCTTTCTAATTAGAAATATTAACCTTCCTGCCTGGAAATAAGCCCACATATCACAGTGATTCCCTCAGATAGGTTTGTAATGAGAGGTTCAGCTAAGAGGAACCCAGTTTAAATGAGACAAGAGATAAGGTATTGTCCTAATATGAATTGCTTTCCCTTAAGACCACATTGCTTTCATATAACATTTTTATATTAAGAGACTGTGTTATGGATCTCTGTCTGAGTATGAATGCTCAGGGCAAATGCTCCCACAATGTAATTTACTACTGAATTTAAGGAACTGCATAATGACAGATTTTATTAGTCCAGCAGAACAACCTTTAGACAGGTTTAGCTATCTGAACTTTGCTCATCAAGGACAATTAGTAAAGTGGTAGAAGGTCAAACTCTGTAAAGGCAATGTCCTTTCACTGGGAAGAAATCATTGATTATTTTATTGTCTGTAGGTGTATTACTGGGGTGGTGAACTGAAATGCTCTGTATCATCACAACCAAGTTCAACAGGACCAGGACCCAAGTACACCGAGACAAAAATAAACAAGCCCAAGTTTTAGCTGACGTCACCTATGATTTTGTCCACTTAGGAATAGCAGAACTTGCTGGTTATTAGCTGCAGCCCCTAGACTTACTTTAGTACCTATTAGTAAATACCACTTAGACTTTTTATCAACTTAAACCCCATTCTATCTTGAATCAGTTATTATCCTTTATACTTCATCAGCCAGGTTGAACCTGTCCTAAGCTGCAAAGTTTGAGGACTACCTCTATACAAAGATGCTCCTTTTGCCTTTTCCCTGCTAGCTGGTGACTGCTGGAGCACATCTGTCCAGCTGTGTTCTCTAGTTATCTATGCTTTATGGGTGAGGTGGAAAGAAACACTGTGTACAGCACATGTGGAGGGAGGTCCCAGACCTGATTTCTCTCTAGGGCTTTGCTGCTGTAGACTCAGAGAGGAAAGAAGTGGCTAACTCTTGCACAGTTGCATTGGCGAAGCAAATAAACCCCAATATTCTTCCTGGTTTATGTCAGAAATCTGCTGCTAAGAATGTGGAGATGAGCTCCGACCGACAGTCTCAAGGGTCTCAGAAAAGTAGTTGAAAGGGGAACAGTGCTGATTACAACAAAGCTCTGTAAAATACTCTTTATCATTATTGGATCATGATGACCTGGTACCTGGTGCAGACAGAGGAGCTGTAATTTTGAGTCTCCAATGCTTGCCCTGGGAATTTGTAGTCTGCAGCCCTTAAAGGCTAATAAATGTCCTTATTAGCAACCTAACGTCATATACTGAGTGGGAATGCATCTCAATATAAAGCATGCTGCACTGGTGAGCCCACCCATTGGATTGACTGATCACAGATTTGATGACTTAGTACTACAGAAATACTACTAGACTTACTCTTTTTCAGATGTTTGCCATGGGTCTTGAGGAAAACAGGATTAAACAGGGATGAAAGGGAGGTAGCCACTGACAAAGCTAATTTAGCGGCAATTCAGACTGTGCATACACGAGACACCCCATAGCCCCTATCTTGGTATGCTTTCCTGAAACTATCTGCTTTTAAAATGTCACAAACAGCTAAGCGAGCATTACATAAAAAGACATTGGAAGATTGCTCCCCCCCCCCCCCATAAATTTTTGCCTCATAATATTAAATACAACTATAAAGCATTCTCCATATTAAATGTTAAAGATGTCTAATGCTCTATCTCTTACTTCTGACAATGAAGAGCTTAATCTAATTAAAGCCATGAGCTGAATGTGTCTGCTGGTTCTAACCCTCAGCAGTTTTATTGTTAGGTTATGCAATCCTAATTAAAGATAATTTTAGACAATGGGGAAGGTTTCATTCTAATGAGAGAAAAATATATACAATGTCCTTGAGGGTCTATTTAAGAATTATTTTTAAGGTTCATTTTTAGCTAATAGTTTTCCATATATAAGCTACAACTAAGCATTCCCTCAGAGAAATCTCTTATTTTAATATTTGCTATTGTAGTACTGTCACTGTGTGCTCGCACTTCGAATGCTACCGCCTAAAATCAAAGCTCACTATAGTGCTGATCAGTACATTAAAATACAGCGATGCAGCACGTAGCCTGTGCTTTTGGGTTCTAGTGTTCAATTTTAAAGGTCTTAACTTTCAGAAAAATATTAAACATCTAACCAGAACCTTATAAAGGTCTCCGATTAGCCATCTCACAAAATATGAGTGCTGAAAACCACTATTTTAAAAAACCTAAACCACAACACTCCAGAGAAAATACATTTTATTTTTAGGAAGTGAAGAAAAATGTCATGAAATTACATCCAAAGCCAATTCTCAACACCACGATCTCCCTGTGGGGTGCTGCAGAAACAGTAATTTTGGTAAGAGTGACAGGATTATTATAACTGTCAGGGAAACACTTTAGCCCCCTACAGATGTCTCAGGGCACTCAGGTACCTCTTCTGCTGCAACAGTTTGAGACCGAGGCGAGAACAGGACCAGTGTTAGAGAAGTTCTATTCCTAACAACCAGAGAGAATGAAGCAGGAGATGTATAATTTATCTTTCAGTATACCAGTTTTTAATTATAAATTAACATGAGTTTAAAAAAGGTATAGAGGAAATTTGAACTAGGCGTTGCTACTCTGTGAATGATGGTCGCAACTGGATACACAGATCTACCAAAAGAGGTTCAGAATGGCTGCAGAGGGGAGTAAAGGGGGAATATTTGTGGTTTTTTTTATTGCCCATTGCGGTGAGTGCATCACTGCCCAGGAAAGTAGCTGCGGGGACTGCGTCCAGCCCTTTGAATTCAAAATATAAGACTTCTTGCCTGTAAGGGGAAAATGTGCTGTATGAACACAAAACTGTCACCTGGAATTCACTTTGCCTTTCTACAGATGCAGGGCAAAAGCTGTCTGCTCAGAGCACGTCTCAAGCAGTCAGGTTTCCTGCTCTCCAAACTTGAACTAGTGTGGAGGTTATCACATCCTTATTAAGCTACACCTCTGGGTATTTGGGACTCGGCTGTGAGACTCACCGATGTGCTCACGGGCACGGAGGGGTGACCCAGCTGCACGCCCTGATCTGGGCTGGCACTTCCCTGGTGCTGCTGGTCTAAAGATTTCTACAGCACGGGAGAGGGGAGGGTTGCAGGTGGGGTTTTTTTGGTAGCTGAGAGGGGAAAGAGGGCTCATCCTGCAGAGCAGCTGAGGAAAAACAACGCGCACAAGAAAGAAGGCACAGTGGCCTGCTCATTGCATGGGGGTTGAACTAGATGGCCTTTGAAGGTCCCTTCCAACTCAAACTATTCTATGATTTGAAGTCTGAGGACCAAGGAGAAAAGGGAGAAACTGCCTGAGGAAGGAGGAAGTGGAAAGGAGAAAGGAAAAGCCAAGGGGAAATCCATGGCCCACTTTGAAGCAGTGAGGCAATCTGCAGGGAACTCTGTCCCAACGCACTGTTCTGCTCTAAGCTTAGACGGAGGAGCCACAGGAAACCTCTAAGCTTTCACAGGCTTTTAATGTAATTTCTTAAGTCCAATCAGGTTATGTATGAAATGAATAAGAGGTTTTCCTGGGTTAGTTTCAATAACATGAACAGGGGTTTTTGTATACAAATTTCTACTCCTAAATATGCCAGTGTTTTATATTAAGGAAGAGCACACATAGCTGCCATGCCATTGATTTCCCGAAGAAGTGATGAACAAAGCAATGGAAATTGGTGCAGTACCGGAGAAAAATCACTCACACGCCTTCCTCATTCTCTGAGAATCTGAGCCTTTGCAGTGGATGAAGTAAGGTGTTTCAAAACATTTCTTTTACCATTTATTTCTACAAGTCATATCCTTGTAGGTGTTCTGGTCCCTGCTGTCTCAACCAGTGCCTATAATATTAATGTTATTTTTAGAGAAAGGAAAGCCTCAAGCTATAGTAAACACAACTTCTCTACTTAAGATCAATACTTAAAAAAAAAAAAGTTCCAATTTCTTTCTGTGCTTTTACTCTTCTACCTGGACCTTTTCTTTATGACTATCTGTTGTTGCCAGCCCCAAGACAGGAGAGGCAATTGCCTAGCTTGAATTTGAAGTAAAAATAAAATTGGAGTCTAATTCTTGTCAGATACTAGGCAAGAACAGAGCCTGAAAATCTGAATTTGAAAGTCAACTCTATTTTATGTGAAGAACATATTGAATAGCAGGCTTTCCTTCATCACAGTGTTTAACTTATCTTTTGCGACTACTTGAGAACGCTCTGTCCGTTTATTTTGCTGTTATGGGATCATAACAAATAAAGGTCCTCTCTTTGTAAGACTTAGCAGGCATACAAAAAGGTGGAAGTGGGTGGCAGATACCTGTCTGTATTTAATGGCGTTAAACCTATTTTAATGTCAGAGACCATACCCCTTAGAATAAATGCATAACTGGGCTGTTATAGGAAATCTGCTTGACCTTTCATGTGCCCTGCTAGTAAAACTGAGTTGGGGGAAGTTAACAGAGGGTTTTGCTGACAAGGGTCCTAAAGCCTGCATGCTTCTCCCCTCTTTTGTGTCTGGGACTCAAGCACTGAATGTCATCATGTCAAATATTTCAGGCTTAACTGATTTTATACTCATAATTTGACATAAATTTTCATTTCAAAAAAAAATCTATTAAAATTAGTTTCAAATGGGACCAGGTAAGAATAACTTTTGATTTAATGGGCATCTTCTTCACATTCTTTATAGCCAGCTGCCTATAGCTAGTTTCTTTACCAATTGTAATTCCAGCACAGAGATGCTTTTGGGCCTTCAGAGTGTTGCTCATTGACTGAACAACTTAACCAGAGCTTAACCAGAACCTGACCAGGTTTTGCAGTTCTGGCAGGAGAGGTTATCTGGCTGGTTTCAGTGGCAGGGCAGGTTGAAATCACTGGGTTTAGGCCTACGTTAACGTGCAGGGCAGCAAGGCTAAGGAGTGAGGTTTACTTTAACAAGTCCTGCAAGGTCAGAAAGGATGAGGTGAAGGCTGGGGATGAGGAACTTGATTTGCAGGGAGGCACGGCTATTTGCAACCAGATATAGTACATGACATTAGAAGCAGTAAGTGTGCAGTCCCAGGATGATAACCTATTGATAATCAATACGGTGAAGCCGCTGGCTAATCCAGGCATGGCGTGTTTGCAGAGATCTGCAGTAAACGAAGAAGCCCTCTGCATTGCACAGTAGATTGGCAGCAGAGCTCAGAGCGTAACGGGGTTTTCTGATTCCCAGCCCAGCTGCTTAGTCATCACTCCAACTTTAATCAACTTCAAAGTACAATGGTGCAAAAAATTCCCACCCCTTGCTGCAATTTCTGCCAAAACTCAACTTCACCTACAGATCTAAGTTAGTTGTGTAATTGTGAGAAAAAGCCTTTGGGGCAGAGAGTGAAAAACCTGCGGTAAGAAAGGGAAATGAGAGGTGGAAGAGCCTTCTCACTGCTTGGTGTGGGTATCATCTGCTAACCAGAGCTTGGCCTGGGAGCAAACAAATACACCACCACCTTTTCCTTATGCATGGGTTAACTGAGCTCAGCCTAAGAACAAGGAGAGCTTTCAGACAACTTAGGAGGAGGTGTATGGTGTCCTGAACACCTCTGTTTGCCACTGGCAATGTCCCAGCTCTGGTTTTGACCACTTTTCTCATCTAGTGCTCTCCTGGGCTCCCTTCTAAAGTAGCAACGTTAATGTCTGGTGTAGTCACCTGAGGGAGATTTCCTTGCTGAATTTCACCTATGTCAGGGGTGTCAAACCCTTTTTCAACCAGGGGCCACATCAGCCTCGCAGTTGCCTTCAAAGGACCGAATGTAATTTTAGGACTGTATAAATCAACTGCGAGGCTGATGTGGCCCCCAGTGAAAATGAGTTTGACACCTCTCATCTATGTGAAATATATTAGATTAAGATGAATGGTTTCTCAAGAGCTATATTCTGTTCTGAGCAGTTGTTAAATACAGAAAGCTGTGCAGTTATCAAGTACTGCCTAGGTAAAATCTGCAAAAGAAAAAGTGTTCGGCAAATGTCAATAAAAAGATCTCCAGTGATTTAGCAAGTCTTGCTTGTCACAATTAAGAGTTATGTCTACAGCTTCCATGTATTTCCTATATATTCAAACACAGCAAAGAAAATATGCACTTATTTTTTAATACATTTACAGAAGCAGCCGAACATCCTTGAATTGGTGTGACTGGAGCTCAATCAACTTTCCCTCTTTCACCACTGTGTTCATTCTCTGTTCAGGTAAATCACAGAGGAGCTGAGCCAGGGCAGCTCACACGTGTGTGGGACAGTCTGTGCTGGTGTCGTCCCCAGTGGCTGGTCCCACCAGCCAAATGCTGTGAGTCACATAACCTCATTATAAAAATGAGGCTGAGCTATGAAGTATATTGGTGATATACAATTAAGACAGTTTTCTCTCAAATGGCCTGCATTATATTAGGACCTTTGTTCAACCATGCTAAGCCTCTGGTAACAGGACTTGGTAAACCCTGTCCATTTATGTTACTTCACGCATCTCTTCCTATATAAAAGTATGGACAAGTCATACAGCCAGCCAGCTAACCGTACTTTTTATGAGTAATCATGAGAGCGAAACTTGATTGTGCAAATATTTCTGAAAAGAAAATGCCAACAGGCAGATATGAATGACTGAAATAAATTCAGTTCAGAGATGTTTTTCCAGACTAATATTTATGAAAGTTAAGTATGCTCAATTTTAATATTAAAGTGACATATATCTATGCTTATGCTTCTGCTTTGGGAAAATACGCTAGCAGGAAAACATGCTAAAGGATAAGCAGTCTATGGTACAATGTGCTCTTGATTTTCTGCTCATTATAAATTATTTAAAGATACAAGTGAGTTGAACAAGGTAGGCTTAGGTGGTACTTGCAATAAGCATTTCAATGCTCCAGCCAGCTCAGAGGAATCAGAATGGAGGCACCTGAACTTGAGTTTTTCGTTGCTTTTATATAGTAGAATGTAATGATACAGATTGGATGAGTCAGGGAGCCCAGCCAGATCTGCTGAGGAAGTAGCAGAGCAGGGGCATGAGTTTTGGAAAGAAAACTAAACAGTATAAAGTATTTTCTGAAGTATTTGCTTTTACTTTAACTTCTACCTTAGTGCTACTGGATTTATTGTGTCCAGCAAAATGACTGTAGGTACAAAATTTATTCAAAAAATGTATAGTATATTACATATTCTGATATGGCCAGCCACAGCCTTTCTGACAATTAACAATATAATTATTAAAGTTAAAATAAAACACTAAAAGAGAGTGCCTCTTTACAACACAGAGGCTGACATTGTTTGCTCAAGTGAGACATACTGGGGCACCTAATGTATAGATGAGATGTAACAAACCTGGGAAAATCAGGGAAGATCTTGCACTAGAACCTCTGAAGCCTCTTCATCCCTATACTGGTATTAGTCCTGCCTATCTTACAGAGTACAACTTACTACATAAACATAATCTCAGGGTTTTTTTTTCCATCAGGTTGCAATAACATAGTGCAAGTAGTTTGGGAAATGGCAGCCAACTGATAGTGTGTTCTGTGAAAAATGCCTCTCTTTGAAGTTTACAGCCTACGTTGCCTATGTCAGTCACATATAACTTGGTGTCAAGTAAGTTCCTATGCCATTTGTAATTACCAAAATAACGTCAAAACCCATTGATAAGATTAGATCAAAAGTCTTTCTTCACTGCAGAAATGCTTCTCTCTCACCCTCCAACTTTGGTCCATTTATGACTCTGAGCTCTCCTAGTAGCTTTGCTCTGAAGTATCCAGCTTGAGAAATGGCTAATAGTAGGCAGTATACACTTTGTACCTATATAAATATAACATAGAAAAGATTAACCCATACACAAACTGAGAACATGTTAATACCCGCCTTTACGGCTTTAATCGCAGAAGCTGTGTGTGGGACAGCTGATACTGAACGTGGCTTTTCCAGAAGTCTCTGAAAAAACCTTGAGCCATCCTGCCCATGCCAAGCCAACAACTTACATGGAGGAAAGACACCTAAAGCATAAGACTTCTTTAATAAAAAGCCCCTACAGATGACTTTTACTTAAAAATGACCATCAAAAGGCACCAATGTCCACTGATTGTAACAGTTTTCCCAGCTAATTTATTCTTTGGAAAGGCAAGTTCTGCAAGGCTGGTGCTCCTGACTCTGAATTTCATAGACGTTTCTCCATATAAGATTCAGCGCAGTTTTAATACGTAAATGCACATCAGCTTCCAGAAGCTTAGATAACGATATTGCAAAGTCCATACCTGGTACTGCTGCTAGGTTTTCAGTCCCCAGATTGTAATGCTTTGATCTGAAAATATGCTTAGATGGATAAAGCTCAGTATACAAATCTATGAATATTTGTTTTTCCAGTTTGCTCAATACCACTTCTGCACTCTCATGAGTTACACACTTAAAGAAAACGATAGGACTACAATTTTCTTTGCAGTATCAGCATTACCCTGACTGTACATCAAAAGGAATGAATGATGGGTATAGTTGCAACACAAGTACCAGAAGTTGCGGTAATATTCAATCAAATATGAAAACTTCATGGTAACTGAACATTCAGCATTTTTGTAAAATCCAGACCTAGCTGAAATGTACATATTTTTCATTGTTCTGAAGATGTGAACTTCACCAGAGTTCAAGGAATATTTGTACCCAAACATGTGATCTAGGCACATTTGTAGCTAACAGCATTATTAAAAATTTATCTTTATAAATACATAATCATATTTCTGTTGTATGGAGACTTAAGTGCTTTGTTCTTCATAAAATGCTGCAATAATGTGCTTTGTCCTTTTCTCAAACAACCTTACTGCTCCTGTGCTATGGAATACCATCGACTAATATTAAAATAACACAGCTAGCAGGCAAGAGTTGTGAGGTGTATATACAGAGAGGTAGAGAGAACCATGTGTCCCAGGTGAGAAGAGTGTTGGGGATTTTTTCCTTATAAAGAACTGTTATTTTTGTTTTTCTGATGCCAGCCCGTTTCGTTAACAAGCAGTTATTTGCCTGTCCTGATGCAAGCTTTCTGTATATCCCCTATGCTGAAGCAGCAGCACGGATTCTGCTAAGAGGACTTTTCTAATTTAAGTAGAAAATCGCAATTATTTTGCTAAATCCTCTAATTAGCAGATGGTATTACAGCCATTGTTGGTCAGATATTGCCCTCAGTACACCAAAGCAATCCCTTTATTCTCAAGTGGGACATGGAGATGTAAACAAAGACAGTATTTCAATTTTACTCTCCTGTAATCAAGTAGAACAGAGCAGAGAAAGGACAAGACAAATAGAAGAAACCTGTTAAAATGTTTGAAATCCTGGAAGACTTTTGCTAACATTGCGATAAATATAATCATGATTAATTTTTTGGTGGGGCATCGAATTCACCTCTTCTCACCTTAATACATTTGACTGGGGTTCACGTACACTTTGACCAGAACTGTCATAGATGAAGCTCCCTAAGAATTTCACAAGTGTTTAATGAACACCAAAGTGATTAATTAATTATACCTATATTATATACCTCCAAAACGTGATGCCACAAAACCACACCTAGTGGTATATCCTCAAAGACCTGCCCCTCTCACACAGGAAGGCAGCCCGAATGTTAAAATTGCCAAAGGGATGGCAGCTCCTGAAATCCCATCTACTTTTGTGCTCCCTGAAGCAGTGGCAGACTGATAATTTATCCCCCTCCTTGAAGTCATCAGGAACAGGTTTAGATGGCCACAGCTCCACTGCAAACAGAATCACCACAAACTGGCCCGCTGCCGTAAAACAGCACACAGTAGCCAGCAGAAGCGAAGACATGCAATCACACACGCCATCACCCAAACATCTGAGATGCACTAAAATAGGTTTATATTTCTCAGGAAGCCACCATTCAGTATCTGTAAGAGACTGGTGCTCGCAGCTCTGAAAATGGTGCCTGCATTTATTTTTTTTTTTATACTGACTCTTTTCTGTGGATTTCCTCCATTTCCACCATGCTGCCCCACATTATGAAGCCTTCTTGAGCTTAAAGCAGCGTGCGAGTCTGACAAGCTATTCTGTCAGATACAGTTTGTGCAGCTTCACCTGACTGAGTGCTCTTGTGAAGGTCTGGGGTCATTCACCATGCAATTCATCTGCATTGCTCTGGCACTTCACCTGGTTAATGCTTGAAAATGCCTGAGAGTGTGTGTCAAGAGCTCAACGCAAGGCTTATTCCCTTTTTTCAACTGTGAAAGTCACAGTAATCCCCTTTTCAAAGAAAGCTGCAGCTCCAACCCAGGCCACTGCCACTGCGCAAGGAAGTCAACATTCCTGCAAACACCAAACAAGCCATTTAGGGTTGCAAGCAGTATTGTTAAACAAAAATGGTTCAGATAGATCAGTTCTAGTGTACAGCTTCTATTCTGCCCTGGTGGGGCTGCATCTGCAGTATTGTGTCCAGTTCTGGGCTCCCCAGTTTATGAAGGACAAGGAACTACTGGAGGGAGTCCAACGACAGGCTATGAAGATGATGAGGGGCCTAGAGCACTGTTCTTATGAGAAGAGACCGAGAGAGCTGGGTCTGTTCAGCATGGAGAAGAGAAGGCTGAGAGGGGATCTTATCAATGTTTATAAATTATATCTCAAGGGTGGGTGTCAAGAGGATGGGACCAGACTCCTTTCAGTGGTGCCCAACAACAGGATGAGGGGCCACAGGCACAGACTAAAGCACAGGAGGTTCTGTCTGAATATGAGAAAAAAACTTCTTTATTTTGAGGGTGCCAGAGCACTGGAACAGGCTGCCCAGAGAGGTGCTGGAGTCTCCTTCTCTGGAGACATTTAAAACTCGCCTGGACACATTGCTGTGCGATCCGCTCTGGATGAACCTACTTTAGTGGGTTGGTTGTACCAGATGATCTCAAGAGATCCCTTCCAACCCCAAGCATTCTATGATTCTGTGAAAATGCTTTCAGTGTCCTGGGCACCCCTGAACACAGAGGCATGAAGCAACATCCAGATATGCAGAACACCAGGAGCTGTGGTGAAAATTTTCCCTCCTCCTTCGCTCCCTGGCCACTAGGCATTTCAGTTGCAAATAATTACAGTGGGAATTGTGCATCTGAAACTCCTGATGGGCTCTGACAATATTCTAGAGAGGTGGAAAGAGCATATGGCTGTGCACAGTAATACACAGCTGGAGGAAACGTGGTATCCCTGCTGAAACACATACTCAAATACAACGAGACTGGAAGAATTAGGCGCTTTCTTATAAGGGCCCAGATACTGCACAACCACTTCACAACTCATTATTGTTATTATTGAACATTATGTATCACTAGGAGCCCCGCAAATCTAGTAAAACACCATACTTGTTGGAGACTTCTTTTTCCTCTGTTTTTGGGGAGCAATAATCAATAAGAAAAAAGACTAAATTACTTATGTCTCATTTGAAAACCATAAGAAACTAAAAACAGAAACCTACTAAAATTATGTGCTCCATTGACTTCTACTCAGTGGCATCCAATCTATAAATTCAATTTGAAACTAACATAAAATATACATATGTTTACATAACCAAGGCTGAAACTGTTCTACAAAAGACCAAGAACATGAATAGCTTTTAAATTATATAGCAAAAATAACAAATTAAAATAAAACACGGATAATAAGAACTAGAACATACACCATTTTATGCCTGTCTGACTTGTTCCAGCTTACTGAGCTATGCAGTATCTTTTTTAGTTATATATGTATTGCCCTTGAATATGCTTCTCTGGGTGGTTCACTCCCTAATTTGAGTGATTAAATGTTTCTTAATACACTTCACCTCATAGAGTAATTGCTCATATCAATTCACACCTAGCATGTGCTGCCAAAATATAATTTATGGGCTACAAATCTTCAGTATATGGATTTTCCACTAGGTTTTTAAAACTAAAAAGAGGAAAGTAAGAATGAGTGCATGTGAGCATGTGTGAGTAAGCAATAATCACACAAGTATACATTACATGCCTATTCACGCCTTGTCTTCCTGCTGTCTCGAATCAGCCTCCACCTTTGTTACTAATTTATAAGTAGTATATAGTCTGCTCCATGCTTCTTACCTTCAAGCACTGAGCACAGGTTCCCTTTAATGTAGGAGTTAGCTTGACAATTAAAAGACATGTATCTGAGCAGACTAAAATGGACTGGAAGAACAGTTTAGGGCAAAATTTATGTTTTTATTTACAATTCCAGATGACCCAACCTGGTGGATTTAACAAGAAATACCTAGACATGACTACGAGTGAAATTTGACTTGAGATATTTAGAATAAAGGTGTAAAGCAGAGTACAACTTGATCTTATGTAAACAAAACGTCAATTGTTATTTCCTGCTTTGTGTTAGCCAGATGTCATTGGTGGTAACTATTTAAAACAATGGGAAAGATCACACCTAGCTCTCATAAAGGGCACTGCAAAATAAAACGAAGTGAAATCTTAGCCTAGCACTGCTCTGTGGCTAGTATGACTTTCAGGCAATCTGTGCTTCCTTTATCCTCTCCAAGCCTGCCCGCTGGGCTGCGGGACAGAAGACAAGCTGAGAAAATGCTGTGAGCCAAGGGCCTGGCCAAGCTGCCTTCTGAGATACCCAAAGGCAAAGGCTTGCAAGCACAGCTTGGGATGAGGTTCTGTTGTCTCTTACAGTTTCTGCACTGTGATGATTATTCTCTGGGCAGATCCAGGACTTCTGCAGGCATTTTACCTGATGTAAACGGGCTGAAATGCGAGTGATGAACCACCTCATGTCTCTTGTGTGTGCTCTGTTCCTGCCATGGGTAAGGTCTTCTCCTGCTGCCTGTTCCTGCAGTGAACACAATACCATCAACATCTGTCTGGGGCACCTCTGGCAGGAAGAACTGGAGGCCCAACTTGCATTGTGTTGAGGAGGCTGCTATCTGACTTAAGGATTTTCCCATGATATGGAGAGTGAAAAAACGGAACAAAATCCTCCAGTGGTACACTTCAAGCAATCTCAAAGCAGACAGTATTCTAAGAACGGAAAATAGTCAGATTTTAGTAAAATACAGCAGACTGCTAGCTGGAAAGGATATCCTAAGGCATGAAAATTATCTCAGGCAGATGGCAAGAAGACACAGGTCAGTGTGCTCACGTCAGGCCAGGATTAGTATCAATTTTTTAATATCTTGTCGACTGCTTAATTAATATTTCCTAGGCCTAATACTTAGTGAAATTTAATTAAAGTGGTGTTTAGATTTAAGCATTCCACCACAGTATTAGCTACCCACTCAGTACAGTGCTGCTCTTGTCAGAGACACACTGATTGTGGTTTACAGAGCACTTGCTGCTTCTCCACAGAGGGCTGATTGGTCCCATGATGCCTGTGCTCTTCCTGATTTCCAGCTGTTACATTTCATTAAGAGACAGCTAAAACGGCCTCAGTGGTTTCCTCATATTACTCTTCCACAGAAGCAGTTGGTTCGATTACCAGGGGGATGCCATGGAGTGAGGAACAGGAGGAGAGGCGGCTCTTGAGACTCTCTTCCTACACAGAGGTAGTCCCACTTCAAAAGACTTTGGGAAACACTCACACGAGCAACTAACAAATGGAAATGACTAAACATCTTCTGAAGACTAATGGGACCAATGCCTTTTCATTATTCAAGTAAAGAGAAAGAGAAAAAAATGAGCAAATGATGACCCAGAAATCAGCATTTTGTAAACAATTTCCCCTTTGTTACTCAACAACACAGTTTTGTTCCACAGTTATCTCCTCTAATAAACGTGTGTGCATTTTTTGTGTTGTTCTTTCCTCAAGAGCATCACTTAAAATGGTCTTATCGCTAACTGGAGTGCCCTAGATACGTAGCAGAAAGCCTCCTGCCTTCACCACATTTTTATACAGGGTTGGGTCTGTTGTCACTGAAGGTGATGAGATTTTACCATTGAGTTTAAAAGACAAAAGAGTGCTCTACATCATCTGCTGCTGGGCGGCAATGGAGTGAGGGACAGCGCTCAAACACATGTATAGATTCTAGGGGAAAAAGTAGGACATAAGCATATATACATGAAGGTTGTACAGAACTAGCAGGTGTTAGATGAATAGGGAAACTCTACCCTACTTGCTACAAATCAACTATAATATGGATCTAGGGCTCCTGAATATTAGTCCTCTTTTTTATCCCGCTTCTCTGCAGCACAAGAGACATCATTAGACCAGCAGCAGAAGTACTTAGCCCGTTACTTTGCCACATGTGCTTGGAATAGCTATTCCTTTGTTCCTCTTAATCTACAGGGAATTTCAAACGAAGGACGCACACCAATTTATTCATAATTTGCATACTGGTACCATGTTTGCTCTAACAGTGGCTAAGAGAGAGCTCTGCTCTTCTGGAGATACTGCTGGGTTTTATTAGATAGTGCAGTCCTCAAAGCTCGTCTCCTGTTTCTTCCATTTATCTGTGCAGTGAACTATGATTTGGCATATTTTCAATTAGCACAGAAGGGGAGCATCTCAGCTCTCTTCCCCTGTGGCTTTCCTATCTAGTGTATTTGCAATGCTCACTTTTATAGTCTCCCTTTCTAGGGATGCAAGGAAAGAAAACAGACCAATATAACTTATATTGTAGCACAGGGTATGAAGGGTGCTTAAACAGACATGCTATTTCCTAGGTGAAACCATGTTATCAAAACAACAGATACCATACACAAAAAGACATTCTCCCTCAGGGCGCATAATTCCAGAGATAAATCCTGAAGATCCTGCTCAAATACAACTTTTTTTTCCTTGGTGGTCATTTTGATTATCAGGACTCCAGGAGGAAGATGTCATGACTATCCTGAAGAGCTCAAAGCCAGCTCAATTCACCAAATGAACCAGTGTCAGAAGATAAGGGAGAAATTGTAAAGTTACCACCTCTTCACTGGCAGCGGGGGCTCAGATGTCAGCACATGGGATAGCCCACAGGAGGCTGTCAATGGTTACCAGCTGATGGGAGGTAGTGGCAGGGGCTGGCTCATGACCTTCTGCAAGAGGAGCTCAGCTAACTCGTTCTCAACAGATGCAAGAATCCTAGCTCAAATGTCCTGACCAAAACATGAATTAGCATTAAATTTGTTAATTCAGTGGCACCAATTCAAGCCCCAGCTGCATGAGTTCAGAAGGTGTGACACTATGAATGGTACAGCTGAGACTCAGCTTGATCTAAGCGCAGTCAGTCAAACCAGGCCAGTTGAGTTAAGCCAGACTCACAACCCTTGCAGTGAAATCAGAAAATGGACTAATCTGCTAGACTAACAAATGAGGGGGGATCTTGATTGGTTTTGTCAGCTACTTGCAGAGCATTTTAGCCTCCAGGAATGTTGTCTGCACATTAATGCCAGAAATACCCCAGCGTCACTGGCCTCTCCTTTCAGCACAATGCCTTTGCCGATTCAGATGCAAAAAAGTCAACATCAATATTTAGAGGTAGCCATTCCAAACTCCAAGCTTTCTGGGGCATAAACATCACATCTAAATAAAAGAGAGTGTATGGACTTGGTTACTACAAGGGATGAGTACGTGTACTAGAGCTCTTACATCAGTGCTTCCAACATGATAAGAGTCCCGTGTTATGGAGATCAATAATGGACACCTGACTGTAGGGGCAGTTTAGATCCATGACTAATTAAGAAGAGTAGATGTCACTGATTTAATTATTTTAATTTATAAACCAATATACATGAATTTTTCTGTAATAACCTTCACTTTTTCCCTGAACAGGGTTCTGTGAATTACCAAGACACGCTGTATACCGGTGCATGCGTACACCAAGAAATACTGTAAGCACATGTAGCAGGGGCGCTGATCCTACTTGGTTTATGCAGAGACATAGATGCAACATGGACCAGATCCTGGCAGAGGCCAGTGCATCCTGCAGTGAATTATCCTGTGGAAGGAAACTTTTCTCCCCTCATTGAGCTCCCCTCCTACAATGGACTGAGGCCACTACAGTACAACCAGTCCTGGTGATGGTGGTGGTGTAAGAGCTCTTCATACATGAATTACTCCCACTCAGAGGAAAAAAGCAGCTGTAGCAAAAGCTGAATGAGATTACAGAGATAAAGAATTATACTTATTCTCTGGTTAATAAGTAAAAAAAAAAACAACAACAAACCCAGAAAAGGTTTATAGTCCTTCAATTCTTGGATCATGTTAGAGAACACATCTGTACAGCAGTAGGAGATTTACAGCTGGCAGGGGTTATGGTGAGCATTCACCTGCCTAGTGAAAAACAGGTAGGCCAGTTATTTATTCTACAATCAAGATATCCCTTGCCTTTGACGTTGTTCTTTCCAAGCTAATTAGGGCACCCATAGTATTTCCAGTACCATTAATTCAAGGGCTGAATGAGACATGATCCAAAGAGTACTTACTCAGGTTTGTGACCTACTAGGATTAAATACTTCAAAATGTCACCCATTTGTAGAATTCAAAATCTTAGATCTTGACTGATTTTGTGCTCTTCCTAGCTAATGGGAAAGGCTGTAAGTTCTTGAAAATAAACCCATGGAAGCATAAAAATAACCATTTCCCAAGATATTGTCCCAGATAACCTGTATGAGGACAGCCAAAGCCTGACCTCTTACGAAAGCTACTAAGGAGACCGAGGAAACACATTTTCACTTATCAGTAAGGAACAGTTCCAGATGCTGTTGCACAGCCCCTGTACAAATCTCAAGATCAGCTGAAAAATTAGAAGAAATGAGTAAGTTGTCATGCTGCTGTTCCACCCTGCCCAACACCTGCCCTCTCACCCCGCTTCATGGGGAATGCACAGAACACTCACTACAGTTCTGCATTTGTTTGGCTGCCAAGAAAGCTCCTTCCCTCTTTCAAGGGCCTGATCCAAACCCCACAAATACCTGCAGAGTGCCATTCATACCCTGGCTAACACTGAGGGGCTTGGGAAACTATGTCCCAACTCTTATACAACCCAAAGGGGGCAAAGGGGTGGTGGGGAGCTCCATCACGCTGCAAGGAGCACTGAAATGCTCAACAGGACAGTGCTAATGCACCCAGGTTTGCCACGGCACCTCCAGAAGTGGCTGCCATGACTCTGCCTTTTCTTTTCCCTCCTTGTTTTGACTTGTTGTCCTCACCTACACCCACTGTAGCACGGGGTTCTCTTTGGAGCTCAGCTAAGGAAGGTTTTCCAGTTTTAAAACAGGGAGGAAAAGCTTATTGCATTTTCAGCTATCCTCGTGAAAAGACTGCAACAATTAGTTACAGGCAAATATAATCTTTGCTGAATTTCACAAATGTCTAATTCCCGTCCTCCAAATAATGCCACACCAATAATGCCTTTTCCTTCCTACCTCCCTCTTTTCAAAGCAGATGGAAGAGTGAGGATATACAAGGAATCTCCGCTGGTCATAAAATCTCAAATTATTTCCATAAACAATTTATCAGACGTTTCCTGTCCTGATTGTTGCCTTCCTTACAGAAGCACATTTGATGAGAGGTGTTCCACGCATTTTGGAGTCTAGACTGAGGCTGAAGGGACCTTTGAAAGTCCCTTCCAACCCAAAATATTCTATGATTCTGTGATTCTATGTAAAAGCACATTGGGTGCTTTGCCACTTTTCCAAACTCATCGCCCAGTCTAAAACCAGAACAGCAAAGGTATCATTTTCTGTACCAGCCAGCCAATGTTTGTTTTCTCTCCTCTCTTCCTGTGCATTTCTAGCAGCATTAGTGGCTTTTCTGTCCTTCTCTGTCCTAGTTGACAAATTCATTGTTTCCAACTTTGGTGGAAGGACAGAAGACCATAAATTTGTTATGTTTCTCAAGCATGGAGAAACCGGGAAGCTGGTTAGAGAAAACTGATCCAAATTGCCATTCCTAGGCTCATGATTAAAGAGCAGAAGATCCAGGAAGGAGCAATCCATACAAAATTTGGTTTCATAATCTCTGTTGCTCATGGAATTATTGAGTTGTTTTTCTCCAAATGTATAAACTAAAATCCTCCACAGAAGACTATGTACAAGAAGCTGGTAGCTGGTGAGAAAAAACACCACCATTCAGGCATATCTTAACTTTAGTCCAAATGTCATCTGAATATTTCGCTTGCAGCCAATGACATCTTTTTTTAACTGATGTTTAATCTACCTATAGCATATTTTCATTAGATATGAAACTGGAAGGAATGCTACTATGACTACTTAATACAGGCTTGATCCTACGCCCATGAGAAATAGAGAATCCAATGATCATTTTTATGAGGCTTTTGATCAGGTCCATAAAACATGCAAGCTATTAGAGGTACGTGTGCAGTTTTGATAATATAAGTGCTAGTACAGAAGTGCAAATGTAGTATTGATTCTTGATAATGGGGACAGAAAATTCATGGGCTTCAAAGTGTCTTGAGGCAGAACTTAGACACGAAAGGCTGCAAGAGTGTGTTTTGAGTACATGTTCACATCCTGGAAACATTTTGGCCTGCAGACACACAGCTTACTACTGCAAATTGCTGAGCACCCACCAAGTCCCATGGTCTTCTTTTGGGAACAAAGCACCTCAGAAGGGAGATTGTGCAGCCTGTCTGTATGAGCAAAGGCTTTTGGTATTCGGCAACTGCCTGCCAGGCACCCTGCACCCAGCGGAGACAGGGGGAGAATTCATCAGCTTCAGCAGGAAGAGAATCAAACCCATTGTCACCCATTTTCAGCACAGATACATGTCAGTGCCTTCAGGCAGAAGAGTGTCTGGGCACTCTTTGGACCTTCCTCAGCACAGCGCTTATCTGTGCACGCTCAGCTGTCGGCCCCTCGCTGCTTTTGACTAAGGAATTAAGGGAGAGCACATGGAGACCATGAGCTTCCTGCAGAACACAGGGAGGTGAGGGACTGGTGTTTTCAGACTCAAGCAGTAGCTAGAGGCAAACAAATTCCCTAACAGCTTCTCTTTTAAAACAGGCAAATAATGCTGTTGGTTAAGTTGAAAAAGTATGATTCACCAAAGCAAAGGGATGATTTTTGAGAAACAGAATTGTTTGTGATTGCCTGATTAACTTCGGAGGGATTCATATAGAGCTCTGAAGATACAAAGGACCAGGAGTGTTAATAGTACAATTTAAACTTTTTGAAGACGTACTAACGTTTGTTCCTTCAAAATTCTACGTGCACGTATTCAGCTGCAAAATAAGAGACCAAGATACTACATTTTTCAGTCTAGAAACATGTATCTGCTACTCCAGCAAGAACAAAAGGAATAGCGAGTGATGTTCAGTATTATGGATCTATTCTACCACTACTTTTATCTAGAACTGTGGGATATCATGTATATGATAAACAACTCAAATGCAGTTAAAAACAGATAATTTTTTTTTTTGTCGGCCTATACAAATAAATGGAAACCAAAAAAAGTCTTATTTTCAACCACTCCAGACTTCTTTATACAGACACCACACTATGGAACTGAAACATTCTTCTGAAAATGTAATTTGCATCAATAAAGTAAATAATAAATATTCAGAAAAATCCGTAAGTTTCTTCAAAATAGTGAGTTTAATTTCTAACAAGAATTTGAGGTTTTTTTCCATGCTTTTTGTTTCCAAGACTTTCTTCTACAATCACATGGGGGTTTTAATAATCTGCTTTACTACTGGAATCCAAGATTCTCTCTGCATAACTTGACTCAGTGAGCTTCAGTTCTGAAGATACCCAACAAGTCCTGCACTACTTGGAGTCTAATAATTTATAGGTGTCATTCACACCAGGCCTGGGATGGGTTAGCAGAAGCATTTGGAAGACAGCACAACCGCCTTCCCTCTTCCTTAAATGCTTTAATTGCCTCCTTGAGCTTCTTTTGCCTCATCCCTCGGGTCAGACCAGGTGGCCAGGTGTAGCTCTCATGGAACAGAGCCTCTAGATCCCGTCTCTTGTGGCAGCTCAGGTAATTTTGATCGACTCTTTCCTGCACACTAGCTGCTGTGGCTACCTACATGGGTGCTCAGGAAAAGCAATCCATATTAAGGAATTCAAGAAGGATCACCAATGCCACATTAAACACGTGTAGACTTTTAAATTCAAAATGGACTTTGCCTTAATGAATTAAAATGAAATGAATGTGAGTTTATGGAGTGAATAAACATCCACCCAGGGGCTTATGTTCATAAAACTCATCTATTTCATATATTTATGATTTAAATAATTCAAATTACAATGTATAAACAAGTATTAACAAGACTTAGACCAAAATTTCTAAGAAACTGTTCTTTGTCAAGCTAGTTTTGATTCCAAATTCATAATCTGATTCTCAGTTCATAATCTGCCTTTTCCTGTAAACAGGGCAATTCAGTTTCTCTTTCCTATTCTTTATTCCTCAACATATTAGCCCCAGCAGCCCTGGAAAGAGCTCATGAAGCTAATGGTTTTGTCTGGGTGACTGCCATCCACGCTTCAGATCCCCATAGACTTGGGCTTCAGATCCCCATAGACTTGGGCTTCACATCCCTGCTGCAAATAGCCTATACATCTAGCTGTACGTGCCTTTTTAATGCAGTTCACAGACAAGGAAATAAAGGGCAGCTACTGTGATTAAAAAATCCTATCAGATTAGAGTCACTGAGCTGCATGCTCTCATTACTGTACCAACCCATTTCCCAATCACAACATGGGTCAGATGTCAATGGGGTCACTGACATGGTGGGGCTCAGTTGAGTCGCTGCCACGCTGGCCGTGGGGATTCCTGCTTGATTTCACCCGTGAGCGAGGGCAAAATGTTATTCTAGGAATAAAACTTCCTCAACAGCACTTCTGAATTAAAGCATCTAAAAAATTTCGCTGTCAGAAACTACCTGGCGGCAGGCTCTGAAAAGCACAGGAGGTTCTTCTCTCCGTTGTTCTAGACATGAGAGGACCACGCTCACCTCTGTCTGAACAAAGCGTGGGGGAACCAGTGGGGTCACCAGGCAGATGTCCCCAGCTGAAGCACCCGGCCCCTGTGGTGCCACGGATGGTCTCCACCAAGTCCCAAGACACGCACATGCACAACATCCATCACTGACTGATGACAAATTTGCACGGCAATACTCAGTGGCTGTTACGGAATAACAAAAACTACCTGGGGCATAAGTTGCTTAAAAGCAGGATCCTGCACCCAGCCAGCATCCTACCACAAAAGACCTCTGCAGCTTTTTTGGGTCACTGGGATAACCTGGCACTACAGCTGATCACCATCAAGCAGTCTTTGTTCTCTTCACAGGCCAGATACCTCATGGCTCCACACTGCTGTGAAATATTGCTTTTTTCCCCTGCATCTTTGAAAAGGGCACTAAAAACCTGAAGAACAAAAGCCAACAGTCTGAGAAATACTAATTAATTTCCATGCTTCAAATGCAGGCTAAAAAAAAATGTAAAAAAAGCAGCTTCAACACATTTTGTTGTTAAATGAAAGCATTCTAAAATAATCTGTTAGGACCCAGCCTGATGAAGACTGTACATTCATGAGTCACAGCAACAGCAGCTGAGGATAGACAACAGTTTTTTCACAAGAATGAGCTTCTTCCAAACATGCTCGTTCTCTCTTCCCCCAACCAGATATTCTATTAGTGCTGATTTCTTGGTGAAACACTTCTTAAAACAGCTCCAATGAATGCAGATCTCTAATCCATATACCACGCAGAAGCTTATGCTATTAACAGCATCTATTCTTCTAGTCCTCAAAATTGGCTGTAAATTCTCTAATGCATTAATTGTATTATTATATTATTCTAATAGGAATGTATTGTTGTAGAATTATGTCGCAGTATTACAGTTTGGGCGGCCTCATATAATCTTCACAGCAGCTGGAAGTGTAATTAGCATAAAAATCAAACAGCCTCATTAAACATCCCTTTCCTGTAAGAAGGGACACATTTAAGGGCCTCGTCTCACATGTTCCATTAGAGCTGGCATGGGGCTAGAACAATCCCCCAATGTATTTTTCAACCCAGTTAAGCAAAGCTCATGTCTTAAAACATAGACATGTCCTGCAGCAGGTCTCAGGAAGACACAAAGATGCTGCTCTGTAGGGGAACACACGCTCCCGGGTGAGTGATTATACCCCCATTTTTGAATCAGGAGATTCCATTTGGCAATTCAAGTATAAAAACAGACAACTACTTTAACTGCCTTCTGTGTGGAGATCAGATCTGCAACTTCCGAATGCATTTGAATTCTTTGAATCTGCTTTAAACGACAGATCTGAAAACACTGATAATTTATAACTCCAGAAATAAAGAAGCAAACATCACCTGCTGCTTTCCCTTGTTATAAAGTGACTTCTGCCACCATAAGCTTTGGGCTGTTTATCTAATTGCACGGTTGCAAATGACCACTGGGTTTAAAAATCTCTATGGATCTTTGGTTCCACAGCGGTAAGCAAATATACAGGTGAGTTTTACTCCCCCTATAGAAAGGGAAAAGGTTAATTTTTTTTAAAGTTGTCCATAGATTTGCATGAATTCTGGTGCAACGTCTGGTCAGCTGCTCAAAGGACATTAAGAAAATGTTAGTGAATGCAAAGAGAAGCTATGGGCAACCTGCATTTAGACCTAGAACATAATTTTCACTTCCAAAATTAAGAATACATCAAGTATGCAATTTTGGATCAATGCAAAAATAAAACTTAGAATAGATTTCAATCCTTCATTCAGTCCTTGAGCTCCAGCAGTGTAATATTTCAGCAGACTTAAAATACAAATATTTTCCTGTCCGTCAGGTCATTTTATATTTAGAATTCAAATGTTTAGCTATACTTGTTAACGTCTAATTCAAATTTGAAATGGAAACATATCTTTTAATAAAAACTCTTCTAAAATTAATGTAGAATATACTGAAATATAATGTGCTTATTTTATTTCATTCAGGTAAAAATATTTGCTTAAGTCAATGTGTATTCGTGAACAGCCCAAGTTCCAGCAATATGGTGCTTTATTTCAGAGAGTGACAATTTGCATGTCATTTGAAAAACCAACATAACACGGAACAAAGAAGCACTGAGTAAGTGGTAGTATTGCTGGGTTTTTACAAAACCGGAGCTCCTTCTTGGAAGACTGGACTAAGTTTTACACCAGTGCCATTTTTTTCTATTGTCCCGTAATCTTGGGAACGATCAGTGGTTTTCAATACAGCATTAATGCTCTATGAGCTGCCCCAGCATCGCAAAAATACCTGGCTGAGATCAGTGTCCATATCGCCTGCTCACTGTCTCACATTGAAAGGGCTACAAGAGGTTTTACGCGGTCTCCTTAATGGGCTTCAGCAAGGATAAGAACAGGACTTTGGAGTGTTTCAGGCTTCCCGGTAACTGCAGACACAGCTACACTGCAAGGGAGACTCTGGTCTCTTTCTCCATGCCGATTCAGAATTACATTTCCAAGTCATCAGAATAAGAGGGTGAAGGAAGAAAAAACATAATTACCTCAATACTCCATACATAGACCTAGAGACAGTCTGGCCTAAAAGTATAAGAGGAACTGTAACTGAAATCTTAATACCTTTCACGTGAGATTGCAATAGTTATTAAACAAAAATTCAGGAGAACACAACGGCACCATGAAGTGCATTAAAACAGAGTTATCTTTGTTAGCCAACGATCCAAACAAAACCACTGCTTTCAAAGTACAGGCTAAAAACACGACCTTTGCAGGCAGGTGTCAATAATCTGGCAGGCACTTGGGGAAAAAACACCCGAAATCTCTTCCATCCCTAGGCCACCTCCTCAAATTACAGGCAGAGGCGAGGGCAGGCGGGTGTGCAGGCTGCGCTTCTGTCACCTCGACAGCACAACTAGTTTAACAGCTGGAGAGTTTTACACAAGACAACACAAGAGGCGATCACTGGCAAAGAAGAAGGGAGTAGGGTGGTTTAGGAGCAGCACTGGCAACAAGTTATCGAATTTCTACCAGTTGGAATATTCTGGAAAGCAAAGTTCAAAATATTTACCTATTGCCGTTAGAAATAATTAGTAGTAGGAATAAAATGATCTGGGGACAGTTTATGAATAGCAGTTCCTCTAATTGCACAGATCTACCACATTTTGTTTTCTTCTTGTTATTCATCAGAAACATCCAAAGTCCTTGCCTGTAAGTGTTGCCAAATTTAAACAAACCCTCTGCTGACTGGGAGACTTAACTTATATAAACACATTGACATATGAATTTTTATAAAGCACTTTTCAAAAAACACTGTTTGGAAAAACCAAAGCACTGAGGCTTAGCAAATGAAAAAATAGCATCTGAGCATAAAATGAATGGCTGTTTTAAAGCAGATTCCGGGAGTGCGGCCACTAAAGGTTGCATGAGTGGATTTTGTTTTGGCACACTTGATTTTCTTTAAATGGCTTGAGTAAGAGCGAAAGTAAATGGAAGAGCATGTATGCACTTCCTAAAACGCAAACTGAAAAAACCCAGATGCTCCCTTTTATGGCACTGTCTGCACTATTTGGCCTCAATCTTTAGATCCAGCACACAGGCCTCATCTATTTCAGTTTAATGGAGTAACTGCTGGCAAGAGAAGATTGTCATCCTCTGTACAGACAGAGATCGAGAGAGTCCTAAGGCCCTTGGGCAGCAGATTAACCCATGAACCTGCCTTGGAAGTCCCAGTCCGCCAGCCCAACCTTCCTCAACCCAACTGATGATGCCTTCAGCCTCAGTCTTTATCCCTTCAAACTCCCCAGTCCTACACCTTGAGACGGGTTCCCAAACACCAGCCTCTACAATTTTACACTAAGCAAATGAAACTTTAAATGAGACAGGACTTCCCTCTTATTGGGAGGGCACCCCAAGGACGAGGCCAGGAAGTCACTGTCGCATCCTTTTTTTGGCCACAGAACAGTTAGCTCAACCATGTGTTTTGGGGAAGGGAGCTGTGGCACCGGAGGGCTTATCTGCCCTCACTGCCCTGTGGAAGAAGATGTAAGTATTTCTTAGAAGAACAATCTGCAACATGAATGAAGGGAGGTTTCAAAGCACCCAGGAGATGAGACTTCCTTTTCTCTCTTCAGTATTACTGATTGTCTCAGACAACCATCCTCTTGGCAATAGATCTGTGGAGCTTTCTTCTGACACTGGCCTTTCTCTGCTCATTGTACAGGGTGCCTATGTACCTAACCCAAACATTCCCGAATCCCTTGCCTCTCCTACTTAGAGCTGAGCTTTCTCCACACCCTTTAACTTTTCACTGTCTTCTGCTTTCCTCTTCTCATTCCGACCAGTTTTCTCCAGTTAAAGGTTACGTGCTTCTTCCTCCCCTCTCCCTGAGCACTGCAACTGAGGAAGCAAGGATGGGGCAAGATGGACACACCAATTCTTAAGAATGAAGGTCACCAGAAATGTGAAGTAGCAAAACAAGACATTTTTCCCTATTCAGATTCCTGCAAGCAAGTGAAATAACTTCTTTTTCTTTTTCCTGAAAGGTTGCAAGCAGTTGGCTCTCGATGAATACAGTGATAAAAAACTTCAATAATATTTCAAGTAAGCCCAGAACCTATCTTCCCTCAGGCTTCTTTATTTCAGAAGCACTTCCTTCTCCAAAACATTGCCAGGAAATGACATTTCACTGGCACGTGTATGGCACTGCAATGAAACAACAGCGCACCCAGGAACTGCTTTCCAATTCACATCAAGGCGAGCAGAACAAGATCAAGGTATTAAAAAACAATGACAAAGGTCCGGCTGAGGAAACAGCTCTTGCTATCTGCTTTGCTGATTCTCAGAGAGCCCAGTGTAGCTTTAAAAGCCTTGTGCAGCCTGCTGGAGCCATCCCAGCTGCATCCAGCCAAGGAAATGTGCTTGGGCAAAGAAAATTCACTGTTTCTTCCTGGCTTCTTCAGCCATAAGGGACACTGCTGCTTAGCAGTTAGAAGAAATCATCCCATCAGCTGATATAGCCTTGCCATTTATAAATTTGCCTGTGCTCCCAAATCTACAGTTGTCAGCTTTATCATACTGTTCATTGCCGTGGGGGGTCCTCAGCCCTCCATGGTAATAAAGGTTTCCGTGCTTCCTGTGCAAGATGAAATTGTAGTTGAGTTAAAAATAAAATTACACCACGGTTTTGACTGTAGTATGAATAACATTGTGGCTGAGTTTAATTTATTTGCCTAACTCCCTGTATATGTAACTTCACTGCCAGGAGCATTTATATTGTAGTCTGGGAGTTTCAGCGTCCATCACCAAACTCTCATTAGGACCTTCTGTCATAAAATGATTTGCAGTCCTGACACTGAAAATCGCTCTGTGCTGGAGGTAGCTTCACTTCTGTCCAGGAGCAGGATTACAGTGAGAATTAACTTGTTTCTGGCTCCGCTGCGGTACACTGGCATCCCTTACACAGTGTAATCTCCCTTCCCGTTCGCTCTGCGATTGAGTCTGGCCACAGATGGAGCCCATCTGTCACTCATGGTGCATGTCCCAAACAACCTCCTTAATACTGCACCTTCCAGTAGAAGACATTGGCTCAAACCAAACCCCAGATGTGGGCTCATCGGGCGCTTACCATCTGCAACAACAGATCACCCCATAGCATGGTCTTTTCTACCTCTTCTGGCCACTCTACAACATACCTAATGGTGATGCTCACGGACAGACCAACTGCAAGGCAAAGGCATTAGGTGTCTGCATCAAAAGCCATGACTTTCACCTTCATGACTGAGTAAGCACCAAGGCAACATCAGACTTTAAACCTTTCTGCATAGTCACTACAGGGATATCAAAACCAACACATGGTGGTAACCCTTAAACATATAAAGTATACGAAGTATGCACCTTTTTAACCTCCTACTTGTCAGTGACAATACAATAATGAAGACAGAGGATGGGGGACTTGTTATGCTCAAGTATCATGATATGAGTATTGATGTGCTGAAAGGAACTGTATGTAACAAGCATGCCGTTAAGATCCTCTATCAATCAAATTATGAATTTTCTACCTAAAAAGGTTTTTTTGCCTACTGACCACTGAACTAAACCATTCACCTCTGAATAAATAATCAGAGCTTTTAGTCTGATGAAGACATGGATACAAAATGTTAGCCCTTGGAAATCTCAGGAAAAAGGCAACCTTTCAACCTTAAATACCAGCCTGATTCTCTCTTTCTTCCAGTTCTTTCCCAGAAAAAACTCTCATTAATTTCAAAGGAAGTTTCAACAGATAAGGTTATGTGTTTTGACCCTTACTACTTTTGACATTTAGAATAATTGAATCTATTGTTGCAGCAAATAAGAGTCTAATAAAATACTTGTATTAGTATTTATTTTTTGATAATTACTGATGTTCTGTGCAGGTGGGAAGCTTGGTTGCATGCCTGTAGGACACTAATGGGAAATAATTTTTTTTCCAAGCATCACATTCATCAGCGCACTGGAAGAAAAGAAGCCTGTATTAGAAAGTTTCATGCTGACTCTCATTATGTCATCTCATAAGCTTGTCCTTTGATTTATTGTAAAAATTAAATATATTTTCTCAGTGAGATCAGAGGTATTAGATGAAAGGTCATAGAAATGTTGGCAGAAAAATGCTAGTTTTGCGGTGCAAAATCTTTGGTATTATACATAGTAAGTTCAAAGAACGCTGCTGAATTGCCAGGTGGGTCTGGTAGGATCCTGGTGGATTCCTGTTCCCCAGGGTTGGGGCTGATGGAAACCGTGGTGTCCTCAGCTCTGGTACTGCCCAGAAGTAAATCTCTCCCGGTGCCTCCTGCAGGGTGCTCAACAAATTGGGCATCCTTGTCAATTTTGCTGCAGTTAGTAGCAGGGGAGCTGACAGGAACACCAATTTTGCAGAGCAGCTGCAGGATACTGTTAGCTTACTAGAAATGAAAAAAAAATAAAAGAGGTTTGGATTCAGCTGAGATCAAACCCAGTACTGCAATTGACAAATACTCTCTGCAGCCTGGAAACCCAGCTTTGAAATGAGTTCTTCACACTTCGAAGTCCCTCTTTACCAGGGGAGGAGATCTGGTAGCACGCCTGGTAAAGCTTCCTCTGAGAAATACATGTTTTTCCTCTGGTTTTAATTACACTGTACTTTGCAAATGTTTTGGTAAATGAGGCAAATGTATGTAACACTTCTTGTAATGCCTAGAGCAGACTACGCAGGCATATTTGAGACAGCTTCGAACTCATCAGTCTAACCACAGCAGCATGCAGCTCAGCCCCAGCTCCTGGAGCTGGACAAACCATACAAATAAATATTAGGCAAGCTTTTGCAACTCAAGGTAAGTCCCGAACTGCCATGGTTATCCTCCTAGTTGTAACCAACTAAGCCAGCATGCTAGAATGAGGTTCAAAGTAGTTGTCACCACAGCATCCGCATACCCCTAAGAGCTATGTGGTTTTCATGGAATTCCTGCTACTCTGCACTATGGTTGTGACTGATACAGAACATGAAAGACAAGACTTTTGTTTTGCATAAACATGTCATTTTTGGTGACAATAGCTTCTCAGCTGTCAAGCCAAAAAAATGATCACTACTCAAGAGTAATACAGCCATGTATTCCAGTTCATTAGTCTTTGCCTGATGAATCAGAGAGCAGCTAAAACAGCACACAGTAAAGAGCACCTTTGGGTATGAACCCTGAAAACTCCTATTCTGCATTTAACTTCATGCAAGAATTCGCACTTAGCTAAGTGAGACTTCTCGTGCAATTATGGGCCATTTTCAGGAGTACGGGGTTTGTGGTGCCACAAGGGGCAGACAAGTCCTGCCTGAAAGCTTCCACTGTAAAACAAACAGGTCAGAGAGCAACGGGGCTGTAACTCAAGCCTCTTCTGGCACTTACAGGAGCAAGATCCTCACTGCTTTCTTGCTAGTTCGAGTGAGAACAATAAGAAATCAGAAGAAAATTCATGTTTTCTCACAGAAAATCCAGGCTCAAGACTTACAAAACCGCATGTAGTAATTATTAGGAAGAACTAAGCAAAGAAACCTTCTCAAGAGACCACAAAACTTGAAAACAAACACATCAGATAAAAACTTCCACCATGTGCAGCAGTGCCGCGATCTGGGATGCTTGCTCGGACCAATTTGCAACATAAACCCACGTTTTTGCAGTTTTCCATATTTCTTTAATTAAAAATAGTATTAAACCAGAAGTGCTAGGAAGTGATAGCAGAAAGAGGAGCGCGGCAGGAGGACAGATTTGTTTTTCTCGGAAAACAAGTGACACATATTTCCTGCAAATAATTTACAGTTACACAAGTTACTCAACACAACATCGACTCCTTTGTCATTACTTTTCTTGCTTCTCTATTAGCACTTACAGGAGTTTCAATGTGGATAAATCCTCCACTAGCATTGTATTTCATACTGCCATTTCCTTTACTTGTAATCTGCTAAATCAATGTAAGAAGATTTCTTCTGGGTTATGCTCAAGTAGCAGAACCTGAATATACAGCTTTGGTGTGCTGCTGCTTTAATTGTAGTGCCCCCAACATGTTGGTTGGCGTTTTTTTGAAAGAAAAAGCTGATAACAAAGATCTCTTAGAAAATCTGTCGAATCTCTCCCAGCCATGCTTCAACAGCCTTAAAAGTATATAAAAATGAGGCTGTATTCCAAGCTTTTAGTCTTTTTGAGCAAACAGTACCAGATTAACAAGCCAACCCGACCGCAACTATTACCTGCAGAAGTGTGCTTAAATTTTTCACTCTTCTTCTTCCTCCATTTCCACGGCTTAAAAAGCCTTCCGAGAGTGGCAAATTTGCTTCGTCTCCTGATCGGCGGTGTGTGAGTCCCAGGTACTAGAGAATCTGAACGCATCGCAGCCAGTCTTTCCACTTCCTCAGCTTCAGTTTCAGAAAGAGAAAAAAAAAGAGAGGGTGGGGAAGTGAAATAAATATTTTAATAAATTATCAGAGAACCACACAGATGGTCAAGTTTTTCTATGGTTACAGAGAACAGTAAAAAAGGGCAAAAATTGTATTTTTATTATTTTCTCTCTCTTCAGTAGAATCAACGATCTGCTCCGAAGATCAGTATTAACAATCAGCTTCAACAGGAATGTGGATTATGAAAATAACAAAGTTATAATCTTTAACAAATCGTTCTGCATCGCTCTAGACAGCTGACAGTCCACCTGCCAGCCTTTCCTGGGGAAGCATGACAGACTGGGGAAGAGAAAGCTCTCCCAAAATGACACAATACTTCTTAAAAGAAATATTGGGAGTCTTCTTTTTTTTGAACTAATGAACTAATAGTTATCAGGAGCAAGTACCCTGATAAATAATGACCCTCTGGTACCATTACCATGTCCATTAAAACTGTCTGGGTTACAAAAGGGGCTGCATTAGGAATTTCCTAGTGACAGAAAGGGTGCTAAAAATTCAGAAGGTTCCTTCCAGTCCCATTTTTCTGCCCACTCATTCGCCTCCTATTCTTATACTTGTCTTTTAACACAGAGACTTGGAGAATTTTAAGAATCCACACGCAGGGCTGAATTCGCTAAGGAGGGTTTACAGGTTTTCACTGAACTTCTGTTGTTAAAAAATTCATCTTTCTGCAACCCTTACACTGTAATACATCATGATAGTCTCAATACTTTAAAAAATCCCAGGAGAATTGAAATTACCCTTGTTCTCTGATGAAAGCAAGAGAAGTCTGGGGGTGGTCACTTGATGCAGTTACATTCCGTGGCCCCCAGCCTCACATTTGCAGGGAAAATCTATGCTGATAGTTATAAGAAATAACATCCCTGTGATTAGAGGCACAGAGAGAAAGATAAGCCAGGACCAGAAAGGAAAACACTGTCTGGAGGAAGGTACCAGGAACCCAGAAGAAAGGGTCTCTCCATGCCACAGCTACCAGGGCTGCAATAACCTCTCCCAGCCCTGGGCTGGAGCATGGACTCTCTGTCCCAAAAAAAAACATCTGTGCAATTCAGTCACTATATAGGAGGTGGTTTTTTGGTGTTGATTTTGTTTTGTTTTGGTTTGTTTGTTTGTTTGGGGTTTTTTTGTGTTGTTGTTGTTTGTTTTGGTTTTTTGGTTTTTTTTTTTTTAAGGGTTATAATTTCCCAGGCTTGTTTTGTAATGTGACACTGCCAGGAAAACTGATTTGAGTGGTTTGCGTGCACACGCAGTCTGGATTCATAAAGACAGGACACAGACCATCACCTCTCCTGCTCTGAAGACAGCAGCCCAGTGCTTCTACTTCACCTGGAGTATACTAAGTATTAACCTCAGCCGTAAGCACAGGCCTGGGAACCTCAACAAAAACAGCGCTCTGAAGTGATGAGCACTCCACTCTGACAGAATCACCAGAGATTTTGCTTGGCAGATTCTTGTGTGTCTCAAAGGAAGTTTTTCCAAGGCTTTAAATGTGCCAAATTTAGGTGGCTTTTCAAGGGAACAGCCGGAGATGCATCTCTAACACAAAGGAAGTTTCATTATCAGAACTGCAAACTGACATACTATATGAGCCACTCCAGTTTTTACAAGAAGGCTGGTTATTTTGGTGTTGCTGTTTTGCTTGTTTTCAACATTGGTGACACAATTCTTTTTTCCTCTAAAATATCACTGCCAGATACAGCTGCCTGTAACTTTATGGAGGGAAAAAAACCAAACAACAAACTAGGCAGCAAGACAGAGCGAGCCCAACTGTTTCACTATAAATGGTTAACAACAAATATTCTTTGGGGCAATGGAGAGAAAGACAGACTTTTCTGAGAACAAACTCTTTCCATTTAAAGCAGAGGAAAAAAAGGTAGTCTGGGCAAAGCATTTCCTTGTGTTCTGGCTCTTTGTGACTGGCTGCCTAGAGAAATATCTTCTCATAGAGAGAACCCACTACAAGGCTCTGTCCTGTACAGGGGATGGGACGTGCTGCATCAAGGCTGGCTATGCTGAACAAACCATAAGGGTAGAAAGAAGAGGAAGTTCTGATTTGACTGGAACCTGCTGGGTTTTGAAGACCAGCACAGGGTACAGACCACCTCACTCTATATGCAGATCCAGATGTCTTTAGCCCCGCCTCCATTTTTGAGATGCCTCTGGTTAAATCATGTAAGATCACACAGTGTTCCACTACTGCAGCTTTTTAGAGATGCTGCTGAAAGTAACAGGCTGGTATTGTCTTTACTGCCTTACTTGGGGGATACAGAGTGTAGAAGTGGCCCATTGAGCAAACTGGGAATGACACACTAGTGCTGCTGAATGCAGCTTACTGCTGCATAAACCAACAGCTGGAATGTAATGGAATTCCTCTCGTTGCTCAGCCTCTCTCCTTTCCCTCATCCTGAGCCATCATTTCTGCTACCCAGGTGCCTCAGTTACTAAATCTCAGAGTTGCTGAGGCCATTCCCTAGAGAACTGACACCTCTTAAAAATCCTCTCCCATTTTAAGGCACATCCCCTCCCTCCCACACCAGCTGCGTTCTCACCGCCTCTGGGAAGCATTTCCCATTCAGAATATGGATTCACAGTCAGGCAAAAACTCACATTGCAGTCAAAAGGAATTTACCCAAAGGATGGGTTCATTAAAAGCCAAGCACAGTGTCAAAACCATTTCCATATTTTGACGGCTCTCCCCCGAATTTCAGTATCACCTCTCACATAGATCTGTGCCTCGGGAGTCCCACTGTGCTCTCCATCAGCCATGAATGTAGTGGCCCTTCTCCTTCATCCCCTCCAAACACACACAGCTCCAAGCTAATCCAAGTAACAGCTCTTTTTTCCCCTCTCCCTCCTATTTCTCAGAAGGACTACCTCATTTTTTTTTTCATGAAAAATACTCTCAAGAGCACTGCTAATTCAAAGCATAATAATCCCTGGCTAGGAATGAATCGCATTAGCCTAAACCCATGACAGTTTTAATACAGCAAGAATAAAAGCAGACCACGGTGCAAGAAGTAAATGCCAGATTTCTATGCTTGTCTTTGCTACTGCATCTTTTGCTCGAGTTGGCCGGGTTTCTCTGCCTTTTTGGCTCCTAATGACTATCGACTGGCTGTGGGCTGCGACACCCACTGCTGACAGCAGGCTCCGTAGGCTGGTTTCACACCCTTGCTGTTCCCAAAAAAAGGTGGTACTTGCACAAATGAAAACCAGTCCAGGCCTTGCACATTTATTTTGGGTTTTTTTGCCTTCAAAGAAGAAAGCAGTCCCAGCAGTCCAAACTTCATCAGTCTGCTGAACTGGGAGAATGAGCTGCCAATGCATTAGTGCCTGTAGTCACAGTGCTGAGGTCTCATCTTGGGGCCAGTGCTACAAATGTGATGTTTACGGGTCACGGTTGCCGCTGATACCCGCTGCTTTTGGGAACTTGTTCTGATTTATTTTTTTCCAGGGTCTGAAAGATCTTGCTGAGACAGAGAGGAACATTGGGAGCTGCACTTATGGCAAGAGGGCAACGCACTCCTCTCCCATATCCCTCAGTCCGAGCTGTCATCCTGCAATAGCAATGGCAAAACTAAACCTGAGAGCTTTCACAGCTTTTCACAGGCTGGCTGGCTGTGAGACAGCTCTCCAGACTTTATTGTAGTCCTTAAGACATTTGAAGTTCATATAGACTGAAGGGCTTAAGCAAAACTTGTGGTTTTAATGACTAAAAGCACCACAAATCAAAATATTTTGCATCTAAGTGATGTAAAAGAAATTTTACAAACGTGATTGAAATATACTACAAAGACTTAAAACACTAGAAGGTCTGAAACCTAATTTCTTATTTTGTGCCTTCCCTCTACCTTTAAAAAAAGCAAACAAAAAACAAAAAAATTTTGAACCTAACCCTGGGCTTGAGGTTTATTTTTGTTAAAGTCATGTTGAGGTTTGTGGGCTGTAAGGTACTACATAGACATCAGACATGGACAAATCCAGTAAGCTGAGGAAGAGCAGTTCAAAAAGCAGTTCTTCCTAACAGTCAATTTACCAGTCAAAAAACAACAACGAATACTACAACAAAAAAGAAGCTGGGCCATCTCAGACCTGTTCTGTATGTTCTTACGAGTTTCCCACATCTTTTAGTAGGGTGTTGACTTCCAGGAAGTCCAGTAACAGAGAACATAAGGGTCACCTATTTTTGGATTTGAGAATTGTAGCAGGCAGATCAAAGGTCCTCCCAAAGACAACACAACTTATGAAGTTTCCCTGCAAAATGACAACCAGTTCCGTCATTCCCATGTCTGTCTGGGAATCAGAGCACCTGTTAATATTGCTGATATATAATATACCCAACTTCCATTTTAGAGAAAAAAACCACTCTTACTGTATTTGGGTACCAAGACCAATTTCGTAGCTGAAGGCTGAAGCCCACCCATCCCATCCATGATAGTTAGTATTACCTTCCTCACTGGTAACCACACCAAGTTGTCTCTCAGACCATTTCTTAACACTCCTTGTTCATAATCAGACACATGATTATCTTAACGGGCAGGTTTACTTCACAAAGTTAGATTTTAAGCCTTCCTAGGAAACACCAATGGCTACATTGTGCTTTCTGTTGTATTTGGGCAAACCTGTATTAACAGGCTGAAAATGATCTTGGCCCTAAAGATGCAATTGACTAAATGTGCCATTTTATTTAATGACAATAACTTTGCATATGTAAAAAAAATTAACAGCATAATATTCCTTATTCTCAATCCACAACCTACTCTGTAGATTAGTTTCCATCAAACTCCTTTTGCAAGGTTTCTTTCAAACTCTTCAGCACGAATATCCTTCACTTCAGACTGCAGACTTTATTCTGGCAGTTTTGTTCATTCCAAGATGTAGACGCATCATGTGTCTTTTTGAAATGACAAAAAAACCAGAACAACTACTCTTAATTGCTAAGCACTCATGTCTTCTCTCTACCTGAATGGGAACATTTTCAATTAAAAAAGCACCTTGTTTTTCTTTCAGGAAAATGGTTCATTTTCTGCTCTTCCATTATCATGTGTTGTGTTACTCTCCTTTAATTTCCCTTTGCACCTGGAATTAATTTTCATCAGCCCTCGCTTTACTATCCAAATTGCCCATTTAAACTTTTCCTCACTTTTCAAAGGTCTGTTTTCCAATGGAAGACAAGACATGGCATGCAGGAGTCTAAACACAGTCCTGCCAAATGGGGATGATGACCTCTTGGGTTGACAACAGCTCCCACTGGATGTAAACATTTGCGACGGCACTGACCGGGTTGGTGCCGTGGCTTTATGAGCCACGAAGAGGCTGTCAGTAGCTTTCCTTCACATGCCAAGCAGCACGCACATTTTCCAAACCCCTGCCCACTATTCCCACTCCCCAGCAGTGTAGCACTTTGCATTGTATCCGTAAACTGAATCTCTTGCCCTTTACACGTGCCCCTCTCAGCACCGGTATCAGACTGTGGTGTGGCTTTGCTCTCCGCTGCGATTTCTCAGTGCATTTATTTCTCTTGGCAGAACAGAAGTGCAAAGAATAGCTTGGGAAGTCGGGTCCCTTTAGGACCCTGTTTTCAACGTCTCCGCATTTTGACGTAAAACGTTAATTATTCATGCTGATTGCAATCCGAAAGCCAGTTTTTTTAACCTCTGCAAACTATACCGCACTATGTGCATCACTCTCAACATGTCTTTATTGACATGAAATCTCCCAAAACACCAAGTATTTTCTGTATTTTAACATAGTCCACAAGATTTTTGCTTACAACCAAAGTACTTTATCAGGTTATGCTATTAATAGCTACATAATTTCTTCCTAGAAATCCTGCAATTATAGAAAATAAAGATTGTTAGATTTCTTTGATATCAGCTCCTTTGTCTATCCCTTATTGCTCTTACTGCTCACTGCATTTTCCATCACTTACATGTTTATTACATACAGATTTGGGACTAAATCCAATAAATATCACTGCAGCTCCTCACTTTTAGAGCAGAATCCACCACAAACGCTATGTGGAGACTCAGCAGCTCCAAAAAAATGACTAAGAGCAGCCACTGCAAGTGGAGCACAACCAAAAACCAACCAAGAGAGAAACAGGGCCACCAGAGACAAATCAGAGATCCTACCCTTCCTGGAGCTACATGAAGGCAATTCCAAATGTACCAGGAATTGGTCTGGTAAGAAACTTCAGTTTTAAAGGAATTTTTATCGTTCCTAAACAGCAAGCAGGGAGGAGATGCACAGCAGAGGAAGTAGGATGAGATGCGAGGACTTTTCTGCTAGAGCAGCTAAAGTATTTACTTGGGAAACAGAAGAATTGCAGGGTTATTTTCATCCTCCTCTTGAGAAACTTCAAGCCCACACCTGCTATTTCCCTTGGGAACATTATGGCATTTCATACTACGATGGGAGAGCACTCCCCATCTCTCCTACTAGAACTGCTATTTAGAAAGAAAAATTCAAGACCTAGTGGGTTTTAAAGAAAACATGACTGGAAGCATGGCTCCTGATACTTAGGTTAGTACAAAGACCCTTTTCTAAGACTTTGGGCTTCACCCTGGATGAAATAACCCAAACCTCCTTCTGCTTTACTCCTGGATTGAAAGAAATGGCTAGTCACAGCTGTGATTTGTTGAGAGCCTGATCCCCTCCCGTTGTGCCTGATGGAGACCAAAGGGGAGTGAAGATACTGCCTCTCACTGTCCCTTTCTTTCACTTGTGGTAGAGGATATTCTACCCAGGGCACGAGAGAGGAGGGACATGAGGTGCTGGCTGCTAGGTACTCTCCCCAGAAAGTAGGAGAGGATGAATGGATAGATGGATTCCATTACCGGAGCTGCCTGGGTACCCAGCAAAAAGGAGATGTGGTTCATTCTATGAAAGACTGCCATAAAAAAACCCTCGTGTTCTGGGGTAAACAGCAGCTACAAGCAGAATTCCCCATCTAGGGCATAGTGTCCAAGGCATCCTCCTCATACTGTCATCACACCGCTGCACTAAAAACTGAACTACTGAACAAACCTGTCCCTTTCTAAGTAACCATGGCAGAAACAGGCTCTTGGAAATCCCGAGCCCATTATGCATGACCCGGAGCACAGCAGCCTCTAAGCGCAAACACACTGGGAGCTGGATGAACCCACATTCAACCCATTCAGCTTCTGAGACTGAAAATAAACTGTCAATAAGTTGGAATTGACCTGCCTACTCACAACCAGCTGTGTCCCCTAGCACACAGCATTAGAAAAATGCAACTCTTTAAACCTCATTAAAAGGTATTTTGCAGAGTCTACAAGAAAGGATAAAAATCTCACAATACCAAAAAATTCAGAGGAGAAACCTGAGCACTACAAAAAAGACATTGAGGTCCTGGAGAGAATTCAGAGAAGGGCAGCAAAGCTGGTGAGGAGTCTGGAGCACAAGTCTGATGAGGAGCAGCTGAGGGAATTGGGGCTGTTCAGCCTGGAGAAAAGGAGGCTGAGGGGAGACCTGATCACTGTCTACAACTACCTGAAAGGAGGTTGTAGCATGGTTGTAGTTGGTCTCTTCTTCCAAGTAGCAAGGGGAGGACAAGAGGAAATGGCCTCAAGTTGCACCAGGGGAGGTTCAGATTGGATATTAGGAAACATTTCTTCATGGAAAGAGTTGTCAGGCTTTGGAATAGGCTGCCCAGAGAAGTGGTGGAGTCACCATCCCTGGAGGTGTTTAAAGGATGCATAGACAAGGTTCTTAGGGACATGGTTTACTGACAGTGTTACATTAATGGTTGGACTTGACGAGCTTGAGGGTCTTTTCTAACTGAAATGATTCTATGATTCTCTAATAGTTATACCCATAGGACTATTTGCAATTCAAGGCTCTAACATGACATTTAACAAGCAAAACGCTACCAGGAAAAACAGCTGCAGTGGTGTTTGTGACCATCGCCTTACAAGTGGGTCCCAACCACTGGCAACACCAGTAACTCCTCCGATACACATGGATGGGACTGAGCACCATGACTCAGAGGTCCTGGTGGTATCGGTGCAGGCACTTGATGTTAAGCATTCCAAACTATCTTTGAATCATAGAATCATTTTGATTTTAAAAGATCTTAAAAGATGATTGAGTCCAACCATTAAACTAACAATGTCACTAAACCATGTTCTAAGAACCTCATCTACGTGTCTTTTAAACACCTCCAGGGACAGTGACGCAAACACTTCCCTGGGCAGCAAATCACTCCCAAACTCATCAAGTCTAGAGTTAAGTCTCATCTATCACAGCTCAAGTTCTTTCTGAAAGCCAAAGCTATGGATGACAGATAAGCTGTCATCTTCCAGGAGAGTCTTTCACCCATTCAACAAGAAAAAACAGAACTGAAGCCCATGTACCTTCAACTCCTAAATTTAACCCAACGAAGAAATTATATTTTTTCTTAAGTTTTTTTTTTTTTTTCACTGAATGACTGGCTACCAATTAAAAGTGTCTTCTTGAAGAAGCTGTGAAAGATTTCATTTGCATGGTTGGATTTATCTCTTATACCAGACTGAATTTCATATTCTACTCAGCTGCAAAATATGAAAGTAATCCAAGAGAAGTATCCGGTCCATGGAAGCCCACGAGCTTCTTGCTCACATTTTGTGAGGCCTCTGCTACCGGGTGATGATTTTGCCGATCACCATGTGGACAGGGGCGGACACAGTAGCTCACACCGAAGAACACTTTGCTCTACTGCCCCCTTACTGGCAATCAGGGAACCTCTTGGGGATTAAAGGGTCGAGCCTTTCCAAAAACAGACCGCTAGTGCTAAAGGCTGGATATTTATTTTGAGAAAGCCTGTAGAAAGTGTTTTAAATGCTTCTGATTTCTGAGGGGAATTCTGATGGACTGAGCAATTTCTGATATTTTTCTTTTGAAGTTCTCGTAAGTGGGAATATCCAATATTTTTTACTTTATTTTACTGAAAACGTGCACTTTAGAAGGCATGTCTTTAGCCTATTCAGAAACCTGAAAGTGGCATGTCCTATTATTAAAAATAATCCCATTCAGGAAACGGCATTACAAACAATAAACTTTCTAAACACAATGGTACCATCTCACCATTATCATCATAAAGATAAAAAGTTAAGTTTTTAATTACTTTAAAAGGAACAAAGTACCTCATTTAAGAGCTAGAAAGTTCAAACCATTCCCTTGCAAACTCTATATTGCTTCTCTTGGTAAAAAAGAAACTTCTATTTCTGTTCTTTAAAGAAATTGATAGGAAGTTGGCCAAGAGGAAAACAGTAATTATACCAAATGGCACATTTATAATGAGCATAGATATGAGTTAAAAAAAATAATCAGTAACAGACTAGCAAAAAAAAAAGTTTCACTGGACTCTGAAAAGAGACAGCCTGTATCCATGTTCAGGAATTTAAAATATGGACTAAATAGTTCTACTTTGAGTACCTAAGTGCAGCCACATATAGTCTTCACGCATTGTCATTACGATGAGAATTCTTTTGTTGACACAAATGATGGTTAGTTTAGACCCTTGGCTGTGGTGAAATTTCTGTGTAGGCCTTTATGGTAGAGGCTTGAGTTTCAGAGCTGAATATTGGGAGGGGAGAAAAATGCCCATGGCTGCTTTAAAATCATGAATAAAGCATGGCAGGTTGATGGGCAAAATACACCGAGTATTTCTGTGTGCTTTTCATAGCTATGATTTCACTTTTTTTCACCTTCCTTTTTTAGCTTTCTAGGGTATCATCTTATGGATGCTGAGCTCTGCAGGCTATTGCTCTTGTTCAGTAGATTTAGAGGAAAGCCTTTGGTTTTAAAAACTGCTGCCTTTAAAAAAGAGATGGAGCCCATCAAGTAATCAAATTGCTACATCTACCAAAGAAATGTTACAGTCAAAGGAAGGATCTGGGCATGTAGCTTCAGGTTCATGAATAATTCCAAGTCCAGCAACCAGAAATACCTCAGAAAATGAGAAAGAGTTTAGATCAGAGCTAAGGGGGGAAAAAAAACCCTACAGGGAGCCAAGAAAACATGATCATTGAAAAAGCTACTGAAATAGTTTCAGCAGCTTTATACATGGTAATAATGTTAGCAGAGAGAAACGAATGAAATCCTGACCATACCAAAGTGAACAGCAAAGGTCGCAAGGGTTAGGATTGCCATGTAGTGACTGGAGGACCATCTTGGGAATTAGGGATGTATTTTGTCCTTGGAGATACCAAAACTTTGCAAATGAGGGTAAAATATGGCTCTCTGCTCTTTGCTTCTAACTAATGAGATGAGCAGGAGGAGTGAGGGGAGATGAACTGCATTATGTGTGGTCCTTCTCACATGGGGTTCAGACATGCTCGTTGCACACTAAAACATGCCTTCTTACTGATGGCAGAGGACTTTATCAGCCAAAGCTGTAGAAGGGACCTTTCCACCATGCTAAAATTCACTTACAGAGAAAGAAATTGGCAGAGAAGATATTACAGCACATGGTCTCAATGTCTGCTTTCCTCTGTACTGATAGGAATGACCCCCAAGAGAGGAACCAGTGGTGCATTGTGAGCTGCAAACATGAGCAGAACACCCCAGCAGCACCATGGGGTCTGTCTATATGGAGCCACTTGACCATGACATCGGCCGTAAAGTTGTGAAGATAACTGTGATATGCATCTGCATGAGAATTTCATTTCAATACAGAAGGGGGATAAAACCCAACCAAAATCAGACATCTCTTACAATTCAAACAAAACTACTTTTCTTTTTTTTTTTTCTTTTTTTTTCTTTTTTTTTTTTCCTTTTAACCCATTCACTGCTGACACTGGAGAGTGCAACAAACTGATGAAATTTGACTTCTCTAAAGGCTGAAAGTTTCATCTCAAAGTTATCATGATTCTTCTACCAAGCAGAAAAAAAAAAACCAAAAGCCACAACAACTACAATGTAAGACTTTCTGAGCATTTTTGACAATATAAATTACCTCTATACATACAACCTATGGGAGAGGAGTGTTCTCAGTTTTAAGTACTGATCACTTTTGGGCAAAATATCTCCTACAAGATATATTTCCTACGAGTGTTACAGATCCCCTTCTGCCAAGCCAAAGGTCAAACTTGCACATATGCTCTTCCAACCGAACTGGAGTCTTTGCCACTCAAACATTATTGTCAAAAGTCTCTTTACTTAAATCGTATTTGGTCTGAATTCGCAAGTCAGAGACTGGCCTAAGCCACATCATCTGTCCGAGTACCTCAAGCTTTACAAGGTTTGTGATGGTGCTCAGAATGACAAATCTCCCAAGCATTTTGCTACAAAGGGAGAAAACGAGAAATGAAACAGATATGCTTGCAGATACTTACACACAAACATATAAAAATGAGCCTGCTATACAATGTATGCAATAATAATGATGCAAAATTATGAAACAAATGAATCCATAGCAGGTAAAGAACAACACCTTCATTTGTCTGCTAAACACAGCTGTTCTGTATTTTCAGAAGAGATGACTTCTAAAACTACCACCCATCTTCATACAGGCTTGCAATTATGTTTGTTTGTTTGTTTGTTTTATTTAGCACACAGGCCCCAATGTCCAAAGAAGGCTGAGGAAAGAAAACAACAAACAAAACCAACCCCGAATAAAAATATAGCCCAAAAGCATCTTTATTGATCCTCTATGCAATGCCAGAAAATCTGTTGGTGAACTGATGCTTGTCTTGCTGCTTAGTGAACTGGCTGTTCTGCCAACTTGAGATGAACAGGAGAAAGAATGATCAGTTCACTGGAACTACAGGATCTCCCTATTTTCTTTTAGGCGTATGCATTTCCACACACAGCACAAGTTCATAAGGAAAATGATGTTTGACTGGGATGACAGAAATGCATAGAAAGCCAAGCCCACATTAATAACTTGAGTACTTTCCTAGAGTCAGACAAAATGCTAGCCTTATTTTAATATGACACACAAGAAAGAGAAAAGAAAATACGTCCTGAATTCTAGCTTGTTTGTACATGCCACTTACGAGGGGGAACTCAGAAGGAAGGGAAGCTACATAAAAGAGTCTCACAAGTCCCTCCTTATGTTCCCATTTAGGTATCATGGCTAATTCTCTCTGACGGCTGCTAGAGGAGTCAAAGACTGGCAGCCATAGTGAGGAGACAGTCAGAAATTGCTCTTCTCAATTCAGATGCTGGAGCAGGCAGCAAATCCCATCTTAAGTGCCACAGCAGACTGCTAGAAGACAACCCCTCACCCTGATGGCTATAAACCAGCAGACAGTTACTTTGGGGCTGTAAATTTTAATGAAAGCTTTACTCATCTCACTCTTCTATTTCTCAACACGGTACAATTAAGATTCAAACATCTGAAGTTCCAGACAAGCCTCTGCACTTGATTTTTCCTTCACACTGAACCTAAATTTCTAAGGTGTTTATCCAATAAAACCACTGTGCTAGCATAAGGAGACCATCCTGTTTTGCTGGTGCATGGGATGAGGAGAGGGGAGAGGTCTTTCTATACTGGTTCAACTTCTGGTTCAAATAGTTTCATCCATCCATCCATCCATCCATCCATCCACATGTCTGTGCATTTGCAGTGCTGACTGCTCAGTCTGAGCATCTGAACTTTTAGCAGTGTTGACATTTTAAGCAGATTGGAAAGTAAAATGAGAAAGATATGCTATAAAGCTCAATAGCAGCATGACACATGCTCTTTATATCAGTTCAGTTTCAGCTGATATAGAAGGAATAACTTTTCTACTGATTTTATTTATTTATTTATTTCACCAAAAGCAAGGTTGACAAAGTCTCCACGTTAAAAAAATAAACAACACATTGGAGTTGCGCACATGCTGCATTAGAGTATCTTAATATTGGAAATATCACAACAGCTGCACCCAATGGATGCGCAAAGAGAGAGAAAGCCAGTGCCATAATCCTTATGACATGGGCTGTTGACATTAGGGATCGTGGATGTGGTCCATGTGGATGTGAATATATGGATACCCAATACTTCAGAGAAGCTTGCTAATACATGGGCTGTGAGTGCAGTAGACCACAGTGGCATCTCCAGGCCTGGCTCTTTTGTCAGGATGTAGTTAATGATTATTCTAACTATTTATCTTAAGATCCCAAATACCAACATTTGCTTACTGACATTTTCATCTGTGGCTTCAGGACAATGGTATTCCTGTTGCAGCTGTACATCCCTCAACCCACTGCTGAAGATAAAGAATATTGTTATCAGCTCTTTCTAACAAAACCTAGACATACCTTTCTTGAAATGACATGATATTCTCAGTGTTACCACCATTATAATTCTGTGCTTCCAGAGCTTTATGAGGAAAGATTTAAAATTCTACCCCTCTCTGTTTTTTCAAACAGGTAATCAACTTCTCCTAGGAAGCAAGGTGAAATAAAAATCATTCTCTGCTACCAAAATCTCCCAAGATAAATTAAATAATTGGATTCATTTTAATTTTATTTCCCATACTCTTCTTGCACAAAGCCATTAGACTTATGGCCTAAAAAATGTCATAAAGAAGATGACAGAGGGCAAGATCCTTCCCTTTAAGTAGTTATGGTGAAGGCATCTGCTGAACTCCAGTACTAAGCCTGTCATCCTAGTCTTGTGCTGCACCACTCAGGGCAGGAGAAAAGAAAGAGAAGACTTGAAGTACACCTTATATCCTTTCAAAAATGTTCCAACTAACAGATGTACTGGGCCCTCTCTTCACAAAGTGCTGTACGTTTTAAATTGCAACCCTTAGGCTTGGCTGATATAGTAGGCAGCTGAGATTGAAAACCTCTCCAAGTTACGTGCAAAGAAATGGGTGCGACACTAATCTCACTTACACAAACCAAGGTCTTAGAGGACGTGTGTCTCTCGCTCCTGGTCCATGTCCTGACTAGTATGCTGTGAAGCATACATATGCAGAAACCTGCCCTCCTCTTCGGAGATTTCTGATGAAGTTTTACTTTTCTGGGGGAACAAAAAAAAAGCTGGGAATTGTTTGGTTTTTACTCTTGAGCCATATTTTTAAACACTCAAAACTTCCACTGTCTATGGAAGGAACAATGCTGGATCTCTCCCAACAGCACATCTTCATAGTGGCTGTTGGACACTATGACAGGGTGGCGTGGGCATAACTGGGACAAAACGATACATCTAGTGGTTCCAAGAAGTTACAGCAGGTGGTTTCATAATGACTGATTTTATCTTTGATTTAAATTACACTGTGTTCATTGTTTTTCAGAGCAACTGCAATTAATTCATCTTCTTTTGACTCAGAGGATGTCACCCAAAGGCAGGGGTTCTGCTAGACCTGCTTCATCTTCAGCAAGCTGGATCCAAAGACAGGAAAGTCAAAGAGACATGACAGTGACAAGATCAGACATTACCTTATTCCTCTCCACTCAGTCCTTCCTGAGGCAGACTAAAAGCAACAGACCAGTGAAGATTCATGTCACTCCACAAGAGCCAAAAACCAGCAAGAGGACAGTTTTCCAGCTCATAGGCATGACAAGAACATCGTTATTTTCCAAGAAGCATGCAAATGTAAGTCACAAAGGAAAAATGGGGCATCCAAGTATGTCCTGACTTCACCTCTTTGCAGCATCTACCTAGATAATAGCAAACATCACAGTATCCTCCAGTTTCTAAAGAAAGCCATTGGAACACGCAGCCAGGGCTGGCTTAACCACTCTGCACTCTGGTGCTGCCCTTCAGCTGCCCTGGTGCCCTGATGCTGGATTTTGGCCAACAGCTTTGGGAAGATGCGTGGGACCTGGCACAATGGATTGAACGGACTACAAACACATCCCATTAATCTCAGCCATCCCGGTAGACTCTTAGCAAGGTGGTATCACGGAGACGTACACTGTGCTCCTGAAATTATGTTCTGGCTAATTGGGGGCTGAATAAGGTGACAACAGCAGGAAGCCAAATTCAGTATTGTCTGATTACAAACAAGACAATATTAGAGGACGCAAAGGAATAGCTATGCATTTACTACCAGCCACTGAAATGAAACAAGAAATAAATTCTTACAGTACAAACATTAATGGAGAATGTCTACCTCTCTTGCTGAGGTACCAGCAATGAATGATAAAGTTACATATTTAGCAGTATACTCAAAAGGATAGGTTTTGCTCATAGGTTAAGAAGCCCATAAATGAACTCTCAATGCTTTTAATGATACAATATTAACTCTTGTTTCTAAACAGAGGCAGAAGGTATTATAATGACACAAACTGATACAAGTAGTACTGATTTCAGACTAAAGAAAGAAAAAGTGAAACAAAAAGAGACATAAAGAAGAGATGTCACATGCCAAAATACTGAATCCGATTCTCTCTTCTGATCTATTCCTTACATACCCAGTATTTTTCTGCTGCTTAGCTCTGACTGGCAATGATGATATTAATGAATAAAATTCCAATAGTGGATGTAAAATAAAGTACTTCCATACATCTCATTTTCTTCTTAAGAACCTCGAGTTTTATAAAAGAAACAGGCCAGCTATGCCAACCATCCTCTAAGAGAAACATCTCTAAGCAAGTAAGGAAACTACTCAGAAAAGACGAAACACAGAAATGGAAACTAACTGCCCCTCTGGGCGGGGATCAAAGCTTAAAATAGAATGTAGGGATGATGCAAAATGGCAGAGAAAGCCAAGCTTGTTCAGCCAGGTCAATATCAGATGTTTTCAAGTGCTCTGGTAATAACAGAGTGAGAAGAGAACCTTCTCCTCCATGATCTATGCCATCTTTTGCATCTTGCCTCTTTTTTATGCACTGCCTCCCCCATTAACCCATGGAAAATTTGGAGACTTTCATGGTTTATCTTACAGTTCTGTATTGTATACCTGACGTATCCAGTTTGATACAGAAGAATCAAAACTAGAATCAAAACTAGTCATACTACTTAGAGCAGAGCATTTCTGAACTCCCCACAAGAACATTTTGCATCGTGTTTTCAGTGTTGCCCCAGTCTTTGCATTTAAGAGGATTACATATCTCAACACTTTAATCTTGGCTTTCAGAATAGAGAGAGGGAGCAGGACGGTGAGATGCTTTCAAAAGATGACAACTGAGTTACCACACTGAAAAGGAGGGAAATCAGTGAGAGGAGACAGGACTGGAACAGGCTGGCCATTCACCATCTGAAGACCAAAAGAATTGGTGCGTTCTCTTATCAGTGTTCTTATGTCAACACTGTAATAAAAATGAGAGGGTGCTGAGCCATTGTGACCAGTTCTGTCATTTTTGTTGGTTTTGTTCCTAAACTGCTCAAATCAGTGACACAGACATACAGAATTCCTGGAAAAGGTGGCTAACATTTCTCTGGTAAGGGTGGAGGAGTTTTCACTGGAAAACAAGAGATTTAGACATTTGCTTGCATAAGCTTGACTCAGTCTTGCATACACCTTTTTCCCCCCATACTATCTAATTTACCACAGTGAAGACCTTGCTTACTACCTATAATGTTCCTACAGTTTCAGTCAATAATATAAATTATATTGCAGTTTTGGCCAAGGCATATTCCAGGGCTTTTCAAAGCAAGCCCAGAGCTCTGCTGAGTGACAGCCTTTGCAAGCCAGGCCATGAACTTCCCACTGCCAGGGCAGCCTGGTCCAGAATGGTGCACAACCAGATTATTTTGTGGCCAGCAGTTTCTCCTACAGGCAGTTTAGCAGGACACGAGCTCATCACTACAGAGGTGCACATGAGCAGTTGATGACTTACTGCAGGCTAAGTGGTGTTTCTTTTAGCTTTATTTTGGGACTTAAAGGTACAAGATATGATCTCTCCTCTCTTTCCCTATCCCTTTTCTTTCCTTTTACTGCAGACTAGCCAACTGAAATAAGTTCTAGTGTTCAAGGAAAGCCTCACATCTCACCAGTCAGCTGTTTGCATTTGCTAGTCTCAGCATGTATGCCAGAGATACACCCTCTCAGAGCCAAAATTGACTTTCTTCTTCCTCTTTTCTTCTTCCCCCTTCTCCTCCTTGCCTGCAGGCCATGTACAGCCACCCCAGCTCAGTACAGCCCCATTATTCTCTCTGATCTCAGGACAAAACCACAGGTAGCTGATGAGGTTCCATCAGTCCCCTAAGGTGCAAGACACACTGATGGGAGCGGGGCGCTGGGACTCTGCCCTTCTCGCTCTCTGGTAAGAGAGTAAACCTTCATGTCCTGCCTGCCTTGGGATTTTGCCATCTGGAAGTTACCATGAATAAGGATCACACCTTCTTCCCAAAAAGTCACATTTATTCTCAGCCTGGGCTGTTATCTTCCTAAGCAGAAAGCGATGCTGGTGGGAGCAAAGTGTCCCACCAGGCTCCCCAGCAGCCTGTTGGGATGTGGAATACTTTTGCTTGGCCTCGTGAACTGTCTCTGGCACAGCACTGTATTCAGCCCAATCAAACAGTACAGAGTTCAACTGGCAAAAATAAACCAGTTTTATTTTATGATCTGTGCTGTCAAGGAGACATATTTCACTACGCAATGTAAGCCTGTGCTTTCCCCCCACCTTTCTTTAAGGTAACTATCCCTCAGAGACTAAAGGCACACATTGAATAATTATATCAGCTGTTGAAACCTCAAACATGTTTTTCAGCTTCCCACACTTCACAGCAGGACCAGGTATGCTGGGGTTTTTTGCCAACTTTTCTATTCTGTGTAGTCTAATTTTTTTCCTCCAAAATATTTTAGGATTTTTAAGAGATACAATTGTAAATGACTGCAATGCCTCATAGCCACATACTGTGCGCACTCTAGAGATGGAAATAGAAGAGCAGGTACCGTTTGAAATAATGTGAGAATTAGTGGAGGAAAACATTTTTATACACAGCTCTTGCAGGGCTTATGGCTTGTCTAGAAGATAGCTATTGCATTTAATAATTACTTTTGTGGGAAGCAAAATAATCACTTCAGAGACAATCTCTTAAGTGATGATAAAGTAAATGTTCTCAAAGTTCCCAGTTGAAAAAAATAACAATCTTCAATTCCAGGTGGGAATCTCACTCATATGTCCCCCCCCCCCCCCACAACCCCTCCAGATCCCCCTTTTCATTTGGAAAAGATATTTATCTGGAATAGCTAGAAAAGGGACAGAGAAGAAAAACAAGTATGGAATTCCTACAGCAACACTATCTCAGTCCATGCTAATTTTCATGCATATATAAGATAAAAAAATCATTTTTGCTTAAGCAGCAAAACCCTAAAGTATAGGAGCATACAACAGGCAGACTGAGATTGAGCTCTGAATGAAACCTTTTGGGGTATATTTATTCTTAATACTATTTATATTTCCACTACACTTGTACCTACGGACCCAAAAAACCTGGAGCTCTGCAGTCCTTGGCACAAGGAACGCAAATGGCAAGAGACAGCCTCCCCCTGCCACCCAAAGGACTCATAATCTATTTACAGACCAGCAAGCAGGTGAAAGGAAATCCTATTATCTCAGTTTTACAGACATGGAACTTACACACGGCGTGATACATAGATGGGCATATCTGAAGTTGCCCAGAGATCCTCTGCAGAGGTGGGAACCGAGCTGAGAACCCTCATGTGTCACTCCGATGCAAACCCCTTCTCGCTGTGCAGCCCCTCTCTTCCAATGCACTATTAGGTAACTGCTTTCCGCTTAAGTTGACTTGTCAGATCCTCTCTATAAAAGTCAAAAGCATCCCACTTCAGTTGCTGCACCCGCTCTTTATGTTAGGTTATTTCTTGGTGCCTTTGAAACCCCTGCAGTTCTTTCTAGCCACACTAGAGATGCATCTAAACCATATTCCAGATCCAGGCTCAGACTTGTGTAGGAGACTGAGGATTGCAGTCAGTTTGTAGTGCATGAATATGTTAAATAAAACCCAGCCAAATCTCTTCTCCCTGTACTTTTTCCTCTAGCTGCTGTTCCCTTGCTCATCAGTCATGCCATCTGCTATGACCCAGCACCGCCACAACCCACCCAGAGGCCACTGAAATCAGTACATTGAGAAGTGCTCTGTACATACCAGGAGATGTTTAGCATCAGGCAGTCCCAGCCCACCTGGATCTCTTGTAGTTCTGGCTCCTTTGGCTTTACAAGCTTATCAGTCACTTTCCCACATTTAAGTTCAGAAAGTATTTTCATTCCCCTTCATACTTATGGCTCTTCCAAAATACTTCCACTGGTGTTGTCTCCTCACATCTTGTCTGTCTGTTCTTGGGACTTTTGCAACTCTCCACTATACTGATCCTCCCAACATCTCTCTCGCAGCCCTACTCTGGCAGCATTCAGAGCTCAGCCCTGATTGCTCTTTTATCGCTGGAGGTGACTCACATCTTTCTACACTTGACCTCTCCCTCTCGGTTCAGTCTACCATGTCTGATTGCCTCCCTGGCATCCTGTTCTGGATGTCCCGTGGCCTCTCAAATGTCACAGGATGAAACCACATGCCTCATTCTTCCCTCATATACAGTTTCACTACTTCTCCATTTCCAACACCATTTCTGCTGTTCTCCCACCCCAATTCTTGATGTTGGTGCTTTAAACACCCTGCTCTCTGCTAAAGCATCTCCCACTTCCATCTGCATTACTATAACCTCCAGCTTCTCTTTGAGCTTCTCACTTCTTATTTTTTACCTTATGAAAGTGCTGCATCCACATCAACTCCTTTTGTCCTTACTTCAGTGAGCCCACCTGCATGTCCAAACTCCTTCACCAACTTCTCTCCAAACTACATGACCTCCCTTCTAAAATTTAATACGACTCAGCACCTGCCTCCATATTTTCCTTTGGTTTCACGGCTATCTCTTCTGCTATTCTCCTAGTCTTGTCTTTTGCTAGACTAGTAAGTGGTCTTTGAAGGATTTCCCTCTGCAGTAGTGCAGTAGTATTAATACAATAAGAATGCAAAGTAGGATGATGACTGGAATCCAGGACTCGTAACCAGATTTGGAGGACATTTCAGCATTAAAGCAATGTACCCCACGGGCGTGCCTATGCTATAAGGACCGAATCCTGGTCTTTGTACACAGTTCCAACAAATAATTGCTCAGGTCACAGAATCCACACAGTACTTTTGGGTTCACCAGTGCAATTTCAGGCCTACAAGACCGTGTATAAACTATATATAGGTTTGAATAGGAGGATAGGGGTGTCCACATTGCAAAGTTATATGCATTTCCCTAATAAAATGTACTGAGAGGTCCCCTTTCTGGGTGCTCTTTACACTGTGCAACTGTGAGGACGCACAGACATCTCAAGATTCCTACAGGTCTCTCCGTACATGGGTTAGTCACAGGTCTTTACCTGATCTCTTCTGCTGATATTATGATCATATCATCATTTCAGTTAATTAATCACCCTTTCCCTCTAAACTCCAAAAGACCTAGAACAGGTACTAACCAGGGAAATACTGGCAGTTTTCAGCCCTGAAAAACGTGTCAGAGTGAAGCCAGTCAGAGTGCTCAACCAGCATAGCTAGGACTACAGCTTCTTCACTTTCTGAAAGAAGCTTGTAGCTGTGCATGCTAGTAGGAAAGGATTAAGGCTGTACCAGTATTACAGCCTTTTAAAATGATGACCCTAACAGTTATCTGCATGTGGTGGAATAAAACTCTGTCCCACAAAACAAGAGGGTGAAAATGGACTGACCAGATGCTCTGGAAGTCTGCTGCCCCTCTGCTCTATTCTTTGCCTCTCTAGGGTTAGCAGATTATCTCCTGTCAAGAGGCGGATCCTCCACTCAGAGTATCTCATGGTTTGAAGACAAATAATCAAATATAAAAAAGGAAAACAAGTACTTAAATATACACCTGTAAGTCCATTAAGAGGTACAAGTAACTGGAGTTATACATTTGTAAGCATCCATGCACACACACATATGAGCATTAAAGGAGAGGAAAGCAATGCTCTTTTCTTGCTGTGCTAAGATTTAAAGTACAGGGTTGCAAAAAAAACCCGACAAAAGATGTTGATGCAGTGGAGTTTTAGGTCAATTCAATTAATCTAGGAAAGCATTTTTTTTAAACAAATGGCTTAATTTGCTTTTAAGGATAAGTAAACCACACTAATAGTGTAAAGCACCTACTGCTGCTGCGCACAGCCCTTCATTTAATATCTGTGGGGCTTGCTGTCACCAGCAGCACATAAGAGGAAAGAAAACACTCAACATTTTGTGCAGCATTCATTAGATTCTTCCCTCTGCTGTAGTGGCATAAGCAGTAAGAGTGCTTAACCCACTGTGGGTTTCCAGGCTTCTCAGGCTATCTTCCCCCTTTACACGAAAAGCAATTCTGTTCAGCTTTAGCTGCAGTTTAATCAAAGGAAACTATAATCACTCTATCAGGATGCTAATTCTAAAGAGACATTAGCAAAACCATAGTTACTTCATTAAACTGCAGACCTGTGGTTGACAAAGGATCATCAGATCCCAAATAATATTTTGTTCTGTTGCACAAAGCAAACGAGGGCAGCTTTGGTTAATTAAAATAATAATAATAATAATAATAATAATAATAATCATCATCATCATCATCATCATCATCATCATCAACAACAACAATCTCTGCAACAAAAGATGCAAAATGAAATGCCAACAACTACTGAGAACCTCAGCTCAGAAAATTATGACAATTTCATATTCATGTTTATAACAAAAAAGCCTTTCCCTGCCCTTCAAAAATTAGATCTGTCTACTACATCAGTTAATAGGGAGTCCTTAGTTGACTGCCTTCAATCCCAAGTAACATGTAAAACCACCCAGCAAAGCAAAGTAATACAACATTGGACAAGAATGTGGGGTAACATCTGTGAGGCAGTTTTTTGCCTGAATGCTTTTATGCCCGTTTTAGTTCTCATCTTCTCCTAACTGCTGACTTTGGCAAAATCCAAATAATTTGTCATTGTTGCCTTCCAATATTTACATTCCCAGTAACATAAAAAGCATATACTTACCTGTAGCAACACCTGTGATTGATTACACTGTCACTCTCTGAATATCACCTGGAGGTTTTGCTCAATCCCAAAAGGAGAGGGGGAAGGGATGAGAACAGTTGTGTGATGAAGAACGCTATATTAATCCCAACAAAAATACTATTTCCCCCCATGCATTTGACAGCATGGTGAAAATCACACTAACTGGATTCCAGGTAAACCAGTCCTTCCAAATACCGAGTTGAGTCAAGCAAACTCTACTGCAGCACAACGAGGAAAAAGTTGATGTATCGAGGAGCAAAAACCCTGATCTAAAATTCACAGGAACGGTAACAAACCACAACCGACACACACAGCAATTTCTATAGCAACTGAGGAAAAAAAAAAATAAACAAACCAGAAGGAGTTGGTTCCTTAACTGTTAGCACGAAGCTTCTGTGGCAAACGAGGGGACCTGTCCCTCTTGGCATCTCCCTGATCGACGGGCTGAACGGATGCCCGGTGCGTTTCTCCCGCGCTCCCTTTCCCTTTTCCCCGGGACCTGCCAAGGGGCAAGCCGAGCATCCCAGCCCCCGGCAGGAGCGCGGCCATGGACACGCACACCCATGCAAGAAGCCAACGCGCTCCCCTGCCTCTCTCCTGCACCCACTCGGCACAACACCCCTCGGCACTCACCGTCACGGGCTTCCTCCCCGCGACTGCAGTTGCTGCAAATGTGTTTGATCTCCTTGCCTATGTGACAGTGTATCACAAAAGAGACATTGTTGTTAGTGGTGGTGGTGATGGGCTCCTTCAGTGGCTTCATCCTCACTAGATAGAAAGCTTTCTTTTTGGGTTTCTCTCCACTCTGCTCGGAAACTGAGCCCTGCCCGCAGGCAGCAGAAGGAAAAGCGAGCATCCTCGGCTGCCTGGCGTGCGTGCAATCCGCCATCCGCTCCCGCTCGCCTCGGCGTTTGGCTGCCACACGCACACACACACACACCAGGGATGAAGGGGAGGGCTGGGGGAGAGAGCGGGGTTGGGGGAGGCGGGAGGCAGAGCAGGCAGAAGCGCTTTCTGAGCCTCGCTGCCCTCCACGACCCCGCTCCTTAACCGACCCAGACGGCTTTGGCTGGAGGATGCTCAGCGCGCCCCCGCTCCGGCCATGCTCGCCGCGGACCTCGCCTCAGCCGCGGGCGCTGGGCATCTTTGGTGGCGAAGAGAAGCCTGGTACAGTTTTAGCTGCCTTGTGCTGGCCGCACACACCCCAGGAGAGCAGACCCCCTCCCTTCGCCTTCCCCCCCTGCCCCCTCCCTCTTCTCCCATGCCCCCCTCCCTCTTCTCCCATGCCCCTCTCCCTGTTCCGACAAAGCCCCCACGCCCCCGGGAGCCCTCTGGGATGGGGGACACTTGCCAGCACCGTGGTCCCTGGAAGGACGCGCTGCGATTCCCCGGCCCGGCAAACGCGGCAACCTCGCCTTCGCATGGCATGGCAGCGTGTCCCGTTGTAATTACTATTTTACACACAAAGGACAGGCTGACAGCAGGCTGACAGAGGGCTGCCCCCTTCCCGCCCCTCGCCTCCTCCCCGGCACATCCCCAGGCGGCTTGGGCTGTGGGGGCGCCGGGCCCCTCTGCTTTGGGTGCCGCAGGAAAACCAACTTCCCCCTTGCAAACCCCTCCCGCTTTTCATTCTTCCTTTTTCTTCCTGTTTGCTTCTTTCAAAAGACAGAGGAGGTTCCTGTCCTGGCCTGTGCGGGGCTCCGAAGGACAGCCACTGACAGCAGCTGGCACCGCCTGGGGACTTCAGCCCAAGCCCCCTCCCTGCAGCGGGACCGCTCCTCCTAGGCTGAGGCTGACCAGAGGCTCCCGGAGAAGCACAGGCAGCTTGAATTCATTCAGACTGCTGATCTGGGGGGGTGATGACCCCCTTTCTTTGTCTCCCTTGCATTCTGCCCAAATTGCAGCTGCTCCAGAGAGCTGCCCTTCTCATCCCTAGTTGTCCGCAGCCTGGGTCGTGCGCTGGCAAAGCTCCCCCAGCTTGAGGGGATTATAATCTCTGGCCAGACACTCTGTCATCCCTTGCTGCCCCCAAAACACGCCATTTGTTTTCAGGGCACAGTAAACAGCCCAGCCTGTCGAAGCAGCAGCTCAGGACTGCTCCTGTGACACAGAGAAAGCGGGGAGGGAACAGGGTCGAGAACGCTTGCTTCTTGCAGGCTTTTGGGAAGGAAAGCCTGAAGAAGAGATGATAACCTCAGCTATTCTGGTAACTGTTACAGAAATGTGAGTGTTGCTCCTTTAAATCTTCAACAAGCTATCAGTTTGGCAGGCACTAAGCAGAGTGAGTGCAATTGGGGCAGATGAAATATGGCAAAGAATAACACCATCCTCCTTATTTTTAGCCAAAGCCCTTGCTCGCTGCTACAAGAAATCTACCCATTCTGCAACTCTTTACCATTTCCACATACTGTTGCCACATGTTTTACCGCGAGAGGCCAAAAAGGCCCCATTTCTATTCAGCTGCACATGAAATAGTCAGTGAGACTTCTGCCTAAAGAAAGACAGAGCAGAAACTTAAAGATTCAGTGCCATGGTTTTCCATTTTCTCAAATGCATGCACACACGCGCACAGCTACACACACAAGATGCATGCAAGGAAACTGCTGACCTACTTGTTCTGCGTCATTCTGATGCAGGTCTGACTTCTCACCTGCCGCTCCTGGGAGTCGAAACCTTGAGATGTCACATACTGCAAAAATTGCAAGGCTTTACTTTTCTCAGCAGTGTTCACAAGACAGACTAGGTGCTATCAGTTCTCACGGAAATCCCGGCTGAAGCATGCTCTCAGCAGAATCATACTGTTCACTAAGCCACGTAAAGTATCCTATGTATATAGGTTTATGTTGAATAGAGTCGGTCACCTCAGGTTAAGTATTGCCCCGAAGGACTTGATTTTGCATGTGTTGCTCATCCAAAATTCTCACCCACTTCATTTAAGTAGTAGGAGAATAGGGAATGTAGAATTTTTCAGGAACAAGCAGGTGACTTCCCCAAACGTGCGCATCATGTAGCTATGAGTTAATATACTGAAAAGCGGTCCCTTCGAATGCCTGAGACTGAGACAGTTTGCTGCCTTAGACATTTGGAAAGCAAAAGCTGAGCACAGTTTGATCCCCTACCAGTCACTTCACAGTTCAGACACTGGCAGTGCATTTCCCTCTAACTTACTCATTGCCTTTGAGAACAGCTTCAGTTCAGTTGTGATTCAGAAAATAATTAGGTAAGCGAAAGACATGACCATAATTCACCTTCTGAACTTGCTTAGAGTTCACTGCTGTCTGTCACTGGTACCTGGCACCGCCGCATTATAGAAATGGGTCAGGAAAGGAGAGCACATTCAAATGTGAATTTCACTGAATTTGGAAAATGAGTGTTAATGAAATGCAGGGTGAACTTTAAACTGGAATAACGTATCTGCTGTCTCAGGGCAGTATTGTGGTGGTGTGTCTCACCTGGTTCAGGAAAGGAAACTAGTGTCAGATACTCAGCAGAGCTTAAGACTAGCAGAGCTGGTCTTGTAAGGCAAATGGTCTTATGGTTAAGGAATCGAGTAGGACTTAGGACATGAAAAACTGGGTCAGGTCATCAGTCTTTTGCAGTGTCCCTCTGTGACCTTGGACAAATTACTTACAACCTCTTGATATCTCAGCTCCTTGGATAAAGAACAGTGATGTTGATGTTCCTGTTTATCAGACAGATTTATGAAATCCTATTGCAAGGCACTCTGAAGGTGTTAGTGTATGACAGAGAGGGAGCAGTTACAGACTGCTCAAATACTGAGATCTATTCCTACAGGTCAGGTGTATATACTACAAAAGAACTAGCAAACATTATAGGAATGGACAGAGCTTTTACAAGCAGATCCCAGGAAACTGCAGAAGCCCAGGTGCTCTGACATATTTGGGGACATTTGGGAATTAAATAACTGGTCCAGTAAGTAACACCAAATCCATGTAGATAAGAAGTCTAAATTATCATGGAGAAAGCCCTATGCATTTTTGCTTGCAGGTGCTATGTATTTTGAATGCAAACAAGCCCTGAAGCCATCTGCTAGCATGTCTCTTCTAACATGCGCTTCGCTATAACATGCAAATTGCCTTCATTCCTAAGAGCTGCCTTATAAAGAATCTGAATTTGCCACAGCTCATAAAACAAAAATATGTTTAATTATGATCTGTGTAATTATGGTGAAAGCTGCCGCTACTAATCAGTTCCAGGACAAATAATGTAAAATGAATGTACTACAGTATTCCTGCAGAAAATGACTTGCTTTGCCTTGTTTTTAAATATAAGTCAAAAAAGTGTAACTCTCGCTGCCTCAATATGTGGCTGCAAACCTTGGCATAATTTTATTGCACAGTGAACAACAAAATCAATGAAGAGGATGTCAGACAGTTATTTGACAGTGAACCAACAAACTTGCATCCTATTGCCAGCCCATGTTCTCTTCATATACAAGTTTGGGAGACCATTTGTACCTTCAGTTCCTCCCACCGTAGCCTCTGCCACTAAGGAGAGTGCCATTTCCATTGTCCATAAAGAAGAGATGAAAGCAACGTGCCCTTTAAAATAGTGACTACTGAGATATGGGCTCATATCTGTATCAAAATCTTAAAGGCTTCACCCTGCCTTTCCATTTTTTCCCCTGGAGCATGTCTCCCCCTGTCCCAATATGAACTGGCTGAGAATCTTGTTTGGGATACTACACCCTCAAACCATCTCTGTGAAAGCAAAAGGGGATGCAGGAACCAAGCAGTGAAAGGCAAGCAAGCTTCTGGCTGCGTTCCACACCACAGAAAACAGTTGTTCTTTCTCTAAGCTGTGGCACTTGTGCGAACACCTAATGCCAGTCAGAACACTCCTGAAGTCTGTCCTGAGCCTCTCAGCTGAGGAACATGGAGGTTTCTGTGCAGGCAGGACAGTCTCCCTTCTGTTTCCAGCACAAATAGGTGGGCATCAGAAAACACATGGAAGCCTCTCAGCCACATTTCTTCAATACAACGGCTGTCCTGGAGAGCTGTAGCATTCTCCTGAAGAAGCTGTGGCTAACAGAATGGCACTGTCCAGTTGAAAATGCTAGACAAATCCAAGTCTAATAAGGCAGCATCACTTCTTCTGAGCAGTTTAATCTTTCTAACCAGAACATCATGATTCATTTGTTTTGCAGTCTATTTAGGCAGCAATATTTTTACAGGGATACCCCTCTACTTGCCATTTTTTTCTAAATATTTTCCTTTCCTTCCTATTTCCTCTGCCCACTGTACTATGAATCCTAGTGAGAATAAAAAAAAGAGATAAAGTTAAATTAACAAAGTACCAGCTGCTCCAGTGATTAATCCATACATTGGTGTTGTATTACACATTCTCAAACAAACTGATCAAATTGAAGAGGAAAATATGTACAATTGGATCCACTGGCTACAACAGAGGAATCGGCCACTAACAACAGTACCCCTTTCAGCAGTATCTTCTATTCGCTGCCAAGAAGTGCCCCAAAAGCCACCTCAGGACAGCTGACATTTGCCAAAGGAGTTTGTTGCCAGGTGGAGAATCCTTCTACTTGTGAGACAGCTCAAACCTGGCTAGCCAGGTATTTTCTGTTTGCCAGGCAATTAGTGCAGCAGGACACGGGTCCATGGTGGGGGCTCCAGGGTGCTGGGCTGACAGTATTTCTGCATATTTCTGCGTACTGCATGGCACATCAGCAAAACTGGGAGGGCAAGGAGGAGGAAGAATCAGCCTGAGACTCCTGCAGGCCAAAATAGAAGATGACCTTTTTAGTTCTGCAGCTATAAACACATTCTTAAGCAACAATTCCAGCTACTCCTCACAGTCACAAGCCCTAGAGAGCCAGGTGATGAGTTCCGCACAAACAAAAACAAACTTAAGGGAGAAGAAATGAAATACAATGCCCTTTCTTTGTCTTCTTATGTTCAGCAATGCTGCAGAAGTGTCACACAGCTCATTCTTGTTCTACTTGCAGGGCTTTCCACATCCTGTGCACATGCTTTGCCATGATGGAGTTCTCTCCTCATTTAGGAGAAGCCCTGCTATATTTCAATGTGATACCATATGGTGTGATAAAAATGAACAGAAAAGGTTACACACAAAAAACACATAAGCTTAGAAACACCTGTTTGCTGCAAATATGAAGAACTGCTGACGGTAAGGGACTTCTAAGGATAAAAAGGAAGATGGACAGACAGAAAGTTGCTGAGCTGCCGTTTGAATGCCCAAACATACATGTGTAATTAATGTACTCGGGCCTGATGAAGCTAAGGGTAAACACCAGCAATGAACCAATGTGGAGCCTGGATTTGTAAAACTGCTGAGCAAGCAAACATTAGCATTAGATGACGCTCAAAGGAAGAGACAAGCTTTATGTTGAAATTATAGGTGAAGTTGTAGCTCTAGCAAAGTCACTGCAAGTCCTAGCACCAGAGCCACTAGGCATTATAGTCCTAGCAAGGTCACTAGCTCCCATCTTAAAAAATCCACTCTGAATTTCTGTATCTAGTTGAGATGCGCGACGCCCTGGGGTTTTAGTGATTAGTTTGGAGCACTTGAAGACCCCGCATAACTGGCTTTTCAGAGGAATGGAAGCCTACACCATTTTTACGCTGATAATAGACACAGGCTAGAGCAGGGGCATGAACTGGGATTCAGTCACACTCCTGCACTCTCTGTTTAGACACAGCTGCAATCTTGAAGTTAACAAAAAGTAGTTCTAAAAACCTCAGTGCAATCACGAGACTGAAACCAAGGAGGAATGTGAATTAAATTCTGCCTGGACATTTTAGCAACTCACACGGCTGCACATCTTAACATACACGAAAACACAACAGCACTGGTGACTTGAAGACTCACAACATGCAGCAGCTTCCACGGTGGTTACTCCCTGCTTGATGTTGAATGAATAAATCTGATACTGGATTTTCATACACGCACTCTCCCTGCCCCCCAGTGCTGCCCCCCCAGTACCTTTTTCCTTCTGCTTATAAATAAACAGCTCTGCACCTTCTGCTTTCCTCCCACCAAACCCAGAGCTGTCTTACATAGAGATGGAGAGAAATATATGTAAAAAAAAATCCAACACAAAACCAAACCCACAGTCAGGTATCTGGCTACATCTATAATTCTTCACAAGGTTATGTTCCCCCACAGTGCACTAAAAAAAGCTCAGTGAGGGGAGAAGACAGAGTGTGGGTGTGTGTCCAGTAAGCCTGTGGGGGAAAAAACAATGTGACTTACTTTGTCAGAAATGCTTCTAGGCTTATAAAAGGGAGGGAGAAGGTCCAGAGGAGCAGCCCAAGCCCTTGGAGTGAATAAAGGCAACTACTGGCGACCTCTGGGTGGCAAACTTGGAAGAACTGCTCCCACATCATGGTTTAGTTTTATACCTTCTCCTATGGATACAGAAGGTAGGCACTTGTGTTTTTGTTGGTTCCGAGTAAAACTAAATGTCTAAAAAGCAAAGAAGGCAACAGGAGGATTCCAGAGATGTGCATTACAACTGTTTCATAACAAGAACATTAATTTGAACAAAATCAAATGTTTCACTTAAAATAACATGGAAAACATAGCAGATGCCCCAAATTTGCAACATGCAATGGAGAAACTTGAAACTCTGTGGAACTGATCAAATTTTCCTTGTGTGACAAACCAATGACTTGGAACAGCCTTTTCTGGAGACTCTTGCATGCAAAGAAAGCTGGTAAAGCAGGTCACGGTCATCATCTTTCAGGTTTTCTTGCTATTTTATCAAGAATTGCTCATGTCTCACGATAGGAATAAAAGAAACACTGCTGAGAAAAAAATCTACTTGTAACTTCTAGTGCCTGAAAATCTTGGATGATCAACTCGAGACACCTGAGAAAAACTCAGTCTTTGAAGATCTGCCACTTGGGATATCCTGAAACTCTACCCCTTTTACAGTGTGTGGGATAGAGATGAATGTCATGAAATCCCAGAGGTCTATGACTTTCCATTCCCTGTCACAGGCGCTCTGTCTGCCCTGGCTCCAGAAAGGTCTGAGTCATCTGGCTTTAAGGAAAATTATAAGAAAATAGGTCAAACTGAACTTTCCATCACAGGCAATTGCAATGAAGTCAATCAGCTTGCACAAGCATTGCTCTCAGCACAAATTGCCCCCGCACTTCTCTCTACATGACTAATCAAATTAATTCCTGACGATATCAAGTAGCATGGCTTCCCTAAGAATATAGGCAGACTAACATTTCCTGCTGATAATCTGTACTTTTACTGTTGCTTCTCACGCCAAAATTATGGAGAAGGATCAGACTGCAGGAATCTTCAGTGAAGTAATATATCCAAAATAAGAGCATGGCTTGAAATTGCTAGACAGACCAAAAGATTTATTTCAAAGTAATTAAATGGATAGTTACTATCTCAGAAACTCTCTACTAGCTACTGAGATCACCATCTTACAGTGGACAAAGTTACAATCAGCATATAATAGGGATGACTGGATTTTTTGCCTTTAGAAATGACTCATATTAAGTCTATTGCTTCTAGTTCAGAACAGTTTATTTGAAGGTCAGGGATATGACTGTGCATGAAGCACACTCGTTTAGGCAACACATTCACACACACACACACACAAAAGACAAATGAGAAAGAGTAAGTTTTGCAGACTTAGCCCCAAAGAGCTCATTTACAGTAACATCCTTTTTTCACTCTTATCCAAACTTTCCAGGCCAACAGCCTGGGACTTGCCATGTCTCTTGTGGGCTATGGGATCTGCCACACAAAACTAATGAGTTTTCATTTCAGTTTAATGACTCGTTACGGTTCCTGTGGTTTCCAGCACCATTGTGTTCGAGGCAATCTGAGAAAGCAGTAAAATACAAAAGCTTTGGAATGGACATGTGGGGAAGGCCAGACAGCAAGTCCAGTAAAGTTAAACCCTGACCAAGCTCAGACAGAGGATGAGAGGCTGAGCTGAAGGAGAAAGCTAATAATGAGGTCTAATAATGGTACAAGTGAGTACGCAGGCAGGGATTCAAAAGGGAACATGAGGTGAATGGAAATAACGTTTAGTCGGAAGAGAAAGCAGATAAAGGGAAGGAGAAGGAAGATATTCCAACTTTTGGGCTGCTTTTGAATTGACAGACACTCCCAAACTTCAGAGGCTTCTGCACCACTGAAAAGCACTTTATAATGACACGTGAACAATGCAGGAACCAGGATTACCGGGGCAGCTGCAAAGGACGACTAAGGTACATACACTGGCAAAACTGTAGGGGGAAGTTTTCATAAGCATCTGCCTCCACTGGGACTGACAGTAACACATGCTGTCAATCTCCTCACTTCAATAAGCACTCACTTTTTTTTTCAAATTAGAAAAATAAACAAAACAACCAAACACAAATCCCTAGGAATAGTATGCAGTTTCTATACATATCTCCCAGTTAGCTTGCAACTTGCAGTACTGAAATGGAGCGAGAAGCTTCTGACGATATAATGAGCATCTTTTTCAGTCTTTTCTTCCTTCAGCATAAGCACAGGCTCCTCAGAACAGCACAGAAATCTTTGTCCAAAGAAAAGCAGCAAAAAAAGGATTCTTCCTGTCCTCCTTTTAGCCTCTATTATCTTTACTACAGGCCAGTCACTTTCCATCATCAGAGACTCCTAGCTCTTAGTCGCCACTTGTACTTTCACTGGGGACTGGTGTGAAGCACAAAGTGCAGAAGGAAAAGTTTGGCTTTGCATCAGTCCTACGTCACCATTGCCCTGCCATCCCCGGAGTTTCACATAGCCAGGCTAGTCCCTACAACACCTACAGACAACACACATGCCATCAGCAGATCTTGCTGCCAGGAGGCCATATTAAGCACTGCTTGCCCCTTTAAAACCTTGAGTAGCAGTCAACAAAAGAAGCTGCAGTGTGCTAAAGGATCTGAAGAAATAGCCGCATAATCAGCTTTTGCTGAAATTCTGGAACATATTTTAATGGGAAATTTGCCAAGCTCTTTAACATCTGCCCATTGGATAATTATAAAGACTCAAGATCCAGACTAGACCTTTTACAAAAGGAAGAAGAATTAACAGCTACAATTTAACTCATCTTTCTCAATAATGCATTGTCATAATATATAACTACAAACCTATAGAACTCTTTGAAATCTTAGCCATCATGTGTGTAAATTATTCATAAGAAATAAGAACTCACTGCTAACATTTGTTATTTTTCAAGGTTTTATGGATCTAACTGCTCCATTTGCATGATCCATAATGCTTATCTGCCAAAACCTAAGTCTCCAGGGGATAAAGGTGGCACAAAAAGCAGTATTTTGCTTTTATCAGAGGTTTAAACCAGAGAAGAATGTGTAACGGAATGCTGAAGTAGAAAGTCTGCAATACAATATGCATTTCATTCACAGTGGAGGAAATGCAGAAAAATAGTGGTAAAACCCACTGCAGATCTCTTTTATTACTTTGTATTACAGAAATTCCAAGGGGGCCCAGCAGAGCTCAGGACTGCAGTATACAATGCACTCTGACATTTCAACAGACTTTTTCGTCTTAATGATCTTCTCCAGGTTTTCTCTAGTGCAGTAATCCTCTGAGCTTAAGGCATCCCAGCTTCAAGATTTTGGCGCTCCAAGACTTTGTAAGGCTGTAAGGGCATCATGAGGTCAACAGCAGATGGAAGCTTCCAATCACTTTATAAGTTATGACTGGAAATCTATCAACAAATGTAAACTAAGAGGCCAAACACATCTATGTTCCTTATATGAGCAACTAAGAACTTTTTTGTTCATAAGCAGTGTTGAATGACCACATCGAGAGAAGATTCAGGGGAGAATGTAGTTTTCATTCTCTTGTGATGCTTGCACTGAAGCAGCTGCTTCTACATAAAAATATATTTTCCCCTCCCCACAACAGGTTAAGGTTTAAAAGTGAGACTACTAATTACTTATAAACAAGCATGAGACCAAGTTGCACAGGCAGATTATAAAATCTCCATCTCTGCTGGTTTTCGAGGTTGGACTGGATAGGTTCCCAAGCAATCTGATCTAACTAGACCTGCTTTGAGTTCTGGAGGTCCCATCCAACCTAAATTATTCTATGATTCTAAAACATTCAATCAATAATACCTTTCTCTGACTTGTACACCTTTGTGCAAACAACCAAAGTCAGTCCAGGGCCAAAGACTAAACCCCAGGGGTTCATGAAGGTATTTCTGCACGCTGCAACTGCAAAGTGACCAAGCTTGCTTATCAGAATAACAGCTTTCAGCTATTCAGATGAGATATGAGTGGGATGTGATCATGCCACAGCCCTTCAGTAAGAAGCTGGTGAGTTGTGCTCATGGGAGTATACACAGCATTTCAGTTTTCTCCAGGAAAGTCATCTGACTTTCTTCCTCACGGGACCGGCAGCTTCTCTTCTTGAGAAATCTCATGCACTATACGCTGCAAATAAACTTTTCATATCACAGTGCTGCTGCTTTGAGAAACCCAAAACCATGCACATCTTGCAACTATGCCGTGTAACCTTTCCTGACAGAGTCTCCTCCATCGCTGCCTAACCACCTCCATCTGAAGGAATGTCAGCTCCACACTCTGGTTGCAGAAGGACAAATATCCTGGGAAACACAATAAGTACCATGCGACAAAGGGCTGCTCTGGCTGCTGGAGGCACCACTCTCTTATTGTCTGCATAGAAACACACAGAGGGGCAAATGGAAAGGCTTCTAGCCCCAGACAGTCTGGGGCACTATAACTGCGGTTGCATGCAGGAGAGGGACAGGGATTTTGTCAGGCCAGTCTGGTCTCCAAGTGGAAGCGCAGGGATCAGTAATGGGGAACAAGTGTTTGTTTTGCCCTTTCTCTTGTCCTTCTGAACAAATTAGGACTTAAAAGCAAAGAAGGTGACAAAACAAAGAACATGGGTTGTAGAGAACGAAGCAGCTTATTATAAAGCTATTATGAATAGTTGGCTTGCTGCTTAGCTAGGGGATAACGAAGTTAGCAATTAGAGATGATGAATGGTTGAAGGGGTTTTATAATGATATGGAAAGATTTTCATCTTTATATCAGACAGGCTGAATCCAGGTCAAGTCAGTACCAACTGAACGTGAATGCCATCTGATTTATTTCATCAGGTTGTGTGGAACGAGCTTGGTCCTTGTAAGCTCTTTGGGACAAAGGTTTACTCATGAGTAATTATCCATAATAAGCACCTCGACTTGCATGAGGAGGTGCTTTATACAAGGTAGTGTTCAAACAGCTCAGCCTTGAAAAGGTTAAGATTGAACTAGATACAACTGTAAAAGTATCATTTAAATATGACAAAGAGAAAGATGGTATAGCTTGTCCAGTATCTTACAGAAAGCATGTGCCAGAGCTTTATTTGAATCTATTTATTTCAATCACAAGCCAGTTCGTCCTGCTTGGGCATTTAGAAATTGCACAGTGCATGTTTGGCACAACTGCAACCTATATAAAGAAGCAAAGAACAGAAGGTGTCCTTTATTAGCCACCATGTTCATCAGCATCTTTGAGGAGTCTGCTTCTGCTCTCACAAATCCCCCCAGTGAGAAAGAGAAGACGTGTTAGTTAGTACCAAGGAATGGTGTCAGCTTCTGGCTTGCTAGGACAAGCTATGAACAATATTATCTCCGCAGAATGGACAACTGCCTCTTATACAGGGTCACTGCCAGAGAAGCACTGGGATTTCAAGTCACAACTTGAAGTTCAGCTCCTCACCAGAAATTTTGAGTGACTCAGAATTGTGAATCCTCCATTCTTTTTACATTTAGGGAATAGTAAATGAAGTACAGGAGAAAAGAAGAGGTTAGAGGTAATGGAGATCAGAGACTTAGTTAAGGGGGCAAAAAGAGGTAAGAAAGCTGGAGAAGGAAGCTAGGAAAACAAGTTGAGCATGGGAAAAGAAAATAAAAAGCAAGGACAAAAGACAGTGCCCTGATCCATCAGTGGGGTTATACTGATGCAGTCCATTGTCACACATCTAGCACACTACCAAGGAACATTACTCTGCTGTACATTGTACTTGGCATCTGTGCAATGGGACCTCATTAGGCATCTGCAGCAGCATAATCATGTTGAATAACTGGACTTTGCAAACTTTTTAAACATAGGTTTCCTTGGGTCCCTAGAATGACTAACACAAACCCCATGGTGTGAAGGGGAGTTGGGAAGAAGTTGGCCAGTCTTCAGTTCTCCATTCTAGGCTGCGCAGTCCGTACCATCTGATTTTGTATTTTGACAATTCTCCCAAAGTTAAAATAGTTACAATTATAAGAAGTTTGAGGCACGGAATTTAGGGGCAGGTCTTCAGGACTTGTGAATGTCTCCAAGGCAGGAATGGGCTAATTCAAGTAAAATCAAGTAATGTTAATCAAAGCATCTGAGAGAGGAGGTGGAAGGAAATATCCCCATGGCTATAAAGAAAGCAGCACAGCTTTGTAAGGAGGGACAAAGGGAGTGTAGCTTTGGATAGCACAGAAGGAGGTGATCTCTTTCCGTTCAATTCTTTCTGTGTCTTCTCCCCATCCGCTGAGGAGAACAGAGAGAAGTGAGCATTTTGCATAACAAAGGAGAGGGGAAGGATTGCAGTCTGATTCAGGAGAAAAAATTCAAGAGCTAGCTGAGATGCTGGAGCAACCAAGGAACTTCTTTACTCTCACATATATTCCTGTGTTCTGTTACCTTACTTCTCTGATGTTTTGTTCTGTTGTTAAAAGCCCATGGATTTAATAAATCTATTATCTTTACATCCTGTTCCCTGACACATTTGACTCTGAGCATGCAACAAAGCATTTTTGCTGCATAGTAATGACGACACTGAGACCCTTCGACAAACACCAGGATTTCTAATGCATATCCCCAGGATATCCAAAGGCTTACAGCTGTCCAGTTTCAGAGCTGGTGATGCTAGGTTTGATGTGATGATGTATCATCCAGGGACAAACAATTACCAAGAGAACGCTAGCTTTTGGGAAAATAGCAAGGAGGACTCATGGTTCTGAGGATCCTGAGGTGTGAAGGACAATGTCCATGACCTTTGTTTCTGTTCACAGGTTTTCAAATTGTGTGTGGCCATTCAGATTACAGAACACAGGGTTCAACTGCTTCACAGAAGCAACTCAGAAAATGCACTTTGCTTATGCGTAATAGACACTGATAAAGTTTAGGATGGTTGTTCCAAGTGTTGGTAGACACAGGAGGTGCTGCAAGCCTGACTCATTTGCCTCTGTTGACAAGAAGCATAGCACTGTTTGAGATAAGAAACACTGTAATACATATTATCTTTTAGACCTGAGGGTCTAAAACTGTTAGCAAACATTCTATAAATAAATAACTCCCAATTGTCTACTGGTTGGGAGGACAGGTGGCAAAGAAAAAATAAAGTATGTAGGGCGAACACAAACAAAATATTGTTTAACTATCATTTTAATTATTATTACAGAGGTTTTTTTGGCAACTTTTCCATTGTTTCAGGCATTGCCTTCTGATATCTTTGGCTGCAAAAGGCGCCTGGATGACAGGTCAGATAAGATACAGGCCTTTTAACAATGTGAAAACGTTCTTCAAACACAGTTGTCCTAATAAACATTTTTGACGATGCAAGCCTTGCAAAATTAGGTTTTCAGGAAACAATGGATCTACATACTTGGAATGACTTAGTTAAAGCCAAAACAGAATATGGAAAAGTCACAATGCAAAGCTTTGTGTTCGGATGCTTGTTATACCTTTATAATTTTAATCTGCAGATTAAACATTCTCTGTAGATCACTGTGCTCACAAAATGAATACATTGAAATTCAAACTGAAGATCCTGAAACAAACCCAGCCAGCAGTATTAACAATGCTCCAGTGAGTATGCTGGCACACTTTCATATTCCAGGTCAATGAAGCTTATTCTAAGCAAAACATCTGGAGCAATGTAAATCCAGCTCTCTTTAAAAACTAAATCTATGCTGAGCTTATCTTTATTTCTTTAAGATGCCATTTAATTACAGTCCTGATCAATGCAATTTTGCAAAACCATCTTCTGCACTACTTCCCCCATCAACGATTAAAATGATTATGTTTTTTTTCCTCATTCTACTCAAGGCAGTTTCCAAGAGCAGAACATTAAAATCTTAATTTCTGGTCACTAACACTGATTTTTGATCCAAATACAGAATTTAAATGTTGGTATATGGTCAGAAAGTTTTAGAATTTATTCATCCCTTCCTCCACTTTTTTATTTTCAGAGGTGGATTGAAATAAACACAGTATTTAAGGCTACATTCAGATCTAGGCTAAGAAAATTATTCTTCATTGCTTCTTAGGCTTTTTAAAGGGAGTCATTGATATCAGAATTGAAATAGAAATGAGAATAGTATTTCCAACCCACTAAGCTGGTAAAGAATTATTTAAATAAGCATTCAACAGATTTTGTCTGTATATACTGTCTACAATTAAATTTTACTTTGGCCTTGTCTTATGGGAAGAACATCCTACTGAATCTGTGTCAACTCTTCAGCAGCTTTGTCTTCCCCCATAAATCTATGAAATAACTGCTATAAAGCTAATACCCAGATTAATACGGAATTAAACTCTCCTGCCATGTTAAGCTAGATGCAAATACATGCAAATATTGCTATATACTGTCTTCTGCAATGCTTAGCACGAGAAAATTGATCCCATGACTACAGATGTAATGTTCAAATTTAAAAAAACACTCACAACCTCTCCGGCCACACTATGGAAAGTTAAATTCAAAGAGAAAGTGTAATTTCCTTGAAGCTTATATCACATAAAGAAGGCCTCCTATATGTCTTGCTTTAGACATTATTTTATGGATGAAGAGTGAGGAAAATATACTACTCAGTTCCAGCAAGGATAGCTGAATTCAGTCCTGCAGTAGCTTGAGCACATCACAGTGGTGATTATCAGGGCATCACTCACCTGGCAAAATCTCTCAAAATACACCAATACCTAAAGTGTGGCTAAACTGCATAAACAAACACAGAGCCCCCCAAGAACATATCACTATTTATAACAATATGACAATACATCCTGGAAGCCTCAGAAAAGACACAAGGGCTACTCACTATAGTAAAGACTCAGGAGGAGTCTCTGTCCCATTACAGACAGACAACCCGGCACTTCTTTTGTGGATACATAACTGAGATAAATATATATTTTTTTTACAAATTGATGGGATGTCTGAGCTAGAGCTGCAAGATAGACATCAGAAGAGAGCAGCATGCTTTTTATGGTGGGTCCAGCCAGTCCCTGTGGACACATTCACTTAAAAAATCTCCCCATATCCTTGCAAGAAGTGGCTGCAACTTGCTGCTACCCCAAGGCCCATGACCTGCACTTGCTTTAGAAGAGAGATATCTGCAGAGAGCAATGCATTGCTGCACGGGGATGTGTGGAGCATGACATGTTATCTGGGAGAAGGACCATGCTAAGATGTTGTGCTGTGCAGACACACTGTTAACTGGCTGGGAGAAGCAGAAGATGGAAGAGCTGACACTCGCCAGCTTCCCCAGGATTTCTGGTAATGGCTAGCGACTGCGCTGCCTATTGAAAAGAAGTACCGAATGTGCGTGGGCTGTGTCAGGCTGTGTACGGGCACTTATGCCAAGATGCAGAAACAGCATCTCAGAGGTGGCTTTCCAGGATATTTGTTTTCTTTATTTCTTTTGTTTTTCTAAAAAAGAACAACCGAACCATGTTCTAGCACTTAGAAGGAGCCTCCCAAAGGTGATGTTTCCAGTGGCATATAGATTTTTTTTGCTGTTGCACAGACCTTTGTTTTTCAGAGCTTTGTAGTAGCCTCCATGCATTACATCCAAAAAATGAATACATTGTTTGCCTAGAGTGTCCCTAAGGGAGCAGAGTTATTGAGGTCTGAAATATCTTCATCCCATTTGCTGCCCCAGGGCTGATTGCTAGCCTGCATCTGCCATTCATGGGAACTGAAAGTTAGCTGGCCAGAAGCTAAAGCTCCTGCAAAGAAAACATGTTTTACAGAAAAAATATGAAAAGAAATATCTGTAATTATCCAGTCACATTAGTGACAGTGAGATCCTCCCAGCTTTCCAGCCAGGTACAATTAGGAATTGTTTTAAACAATCAGTGAGTTAATTACAGCAGTAACTTTCCATTACATTTCACAGGGAATGTATTATGTGGTGGGGGACATTAGAAACTATGAAGCGGTACTTTCATTTAAAGGACAAGCAGAAACAATACCAGGGTAAGCAGCGTATGAGTCCTGCACATCGTCTCAGCATCACTCCTCCCTGCAGCGCCAGTGGCTGCTGAGCTCCTCTGGAGCAGACTCATGTACCCAGAAAGGGGAAAGTTTTCCTCGCAAAAAGAGACCTGAAGCCCCGATCAGGCTCAAAAGGTGTCTCTTCCCACATGCAGAATCTCACCTAACCAGCCAAAACACATGCTCTGTAGTACAGCAGATGCAATCGAGCAATGCAGCTGCCCTCCACCACTCTCTTTCTCTAGGTAACACATTTTGAAGTGGCTTAAATATGACAGGACTCCTGTCAGTAACTTCTTTTCTACTTCGAACACCAGATTGTGGATACTCACTAGCAAAGATTAATGACTTCATTGTCCCTATGAAACAAGGAAAGATGGGGGGTAGCACTGCTAAGCATAGCTACAATTTATGTATCCATACATGAATCCTACCGCTTTGCTTTGATTTGCTGCAGAAGCACAATTTTAGCATGGTATGAGATGCTCATTTATATCAAGACGATTGATAAATTGATGCCTACCATAAGAGCTGGCATCATAATCTAGTACCTCGAGCTTTTGTGGTTCATTATCATCTCAAGAGTACTCAGGTCTGCATTCAATTATATGTTGCCAGAACGCAATTTCAGTTTCAAGTAATGACTGTAGACTTCCAGATCCTGCCCAGTAAAGCCAACAAAAATATTCCTGTGGAGTTTCAACTGTTGCCCAGATTCTTCTTCCTCTGGCAACCAGGCATTTCATTACAAGAGGCAGAGATATGCACTGCTGGGACACAGGCAAAAGGGTCACCCTACAGCTGTCAGAAAACCTGTGCTGCTTTGGTAAAAGTGCAACAGCATACAAGCATTCTGGACTCTCCTTTTCCAGTCTGCTTGGAGCACAGGTCTCATCAAGGGAACAGCCACCCTATTCAGATGCGTATTTTGGCATCCCAAATGGCAAGCACATTGCTCAGAGAACATATTCTCTCAGTCTCTCAGAAAAAGCGAAGCTGGCAGGCAAATGAAAAAGAACAGGCATGTATTAGGGAAGTTATAAATACAGCATTTCTTTTTCCAAAGCCCTAAATGAGGCTGGGTGATGGTGTGTTATCACTCTCCTTTGGAGATGGCTGTCAGCTATACTACCTACCTGCTCGGGTGAACGAGATGAAAGCAAATCAGCAGCAACCTGTTCCCTCCCTTCAAACAACTCTGAACAGCAGCCACACTCATTACATCCCTGCCATCCTTCAGTGCCAAATTCAGTGCAGAACTCAATATCCCACCACCCTGACCTACTGTTGCAGTTTCCAACATTAGCTGTAATGAGCTGACTTCTCTAGTGCTTTGCTGATGGCACCCTACAGATGCTGTGAGCACAAAGTCACCAAACCTACATTCTCATGCAAACATGGACATTCACATGCTGCAGAAAGGCAGCCTGAGAAACAATGACATGTACCTTTTGCCTAGTGATGCAATATCCCATTCTAGGTAACTTGTGTCTGTTTTAGGGAGAAAAAAAGTATACTGCAAACCAGTCCACAGCACAAACTTAATATTTTGCTGCATTCTTGAAATGCATGTTGTTTTTCAATCTTTTATCATGTTTAATCTCTGAGGTTTTGACACAATCAGAGCTTCCCTGTAATAATTGCATAGAGACTCCGAAAAGCATTTTGTTTCCCTAATGGAATGTCACCAGATAATGATTAATTTCTCTTTCCCCTGAGGTCTCAAAGAAAGATAATTTTAAAAATAAAACAGAAAAGGCCAATCCAAAGGTCTACATTTTCAAACACAACTAGCAACCATGCGGGCTTAGCTTGAAGTACACTAAAGATTTTTCAAAAGCAAGGGGTGAGAATTTTCTAAAATGCAGCCCCCTTTAAGATGTGTCCAGCTGGCTGCATTAGCAAACAAACAAACCAACAATTGTTTGGAAAAAAGTAAGCCTAAAGCCCACTGATTTTAATCTCATCTTTAAATACAATTTGTGAAACCACACCATGGACTTTATAACCAGACAGCAGAGAAACAGCTCTGTTTCAGTGGAGCGTGACTCCTGGAGACAGAGTCATATAAGCGACAGAAGCAGGGTTGCAAGTGCAGCAATTATAACAGCACTTCTTCAGGGAAAAGCAGCTTGTAAGCAAGAAAGCTGGGATACAAAACAGGTCAAAACCACTCAAAATGACTCAGAGGTCTCAGAGACTTGAAAACAACAGGTCAATTTTAATGGCTGTAAAAAACCTCAACCCTGTTCTCCTGAAAAGTGATGCATCACAAATAAAAAGATGAACATGTGCAGGGCTGATTGCCAGTTAATCACGTCTCCTACAGAACAAGTTTCTGGCCAGCCTACACGAGGGACGGACACAATTCTGGTCTAACTAGGAAAGAGTTTGGCATACAGCACAACCTTGGCCCCATCTGAGTGTGAATTTGCTGCCCCTGGTTTGCCGTACATCCTTTATGGCAGCCTGAGGACTTGGTAAGTAGTTTCAGTGCCTACAATGAAGGCCAGTGCAGGCTCAACCATGGCTCCGTCAAACCAGCTTGGTCCCTGCAAGAAATATCTCTGCTCAGCCCCTCTAACTGCTGGTTTGATTTTTGTAAGATGGTTTCTCCTAATCCTTCTTAGCTTGCCAGCTCTCCAAAGCCAGACGTCTTAGGGCTTGCTCTAGATTGGTGGTGGGGTTTTTTTTGTGTTTGTTTGGTTGGTTTTTGTGGGTTTTTTTAAGTGAAAACACCAAGAAATCACTGTTCAACACCACAGCAGCCAGACTGAACGCCTCTCATTGCTTCTGCTATTTAAGGCATCTGTAAATAACTGATAAGGACGCCACCACTTACTTATCTCTGGATAGCTTATCGCTTTGGCAGGAGGAAAACTACCACCTCAGGCCTAAAGGAGGTTTCTTAAGCAGAGGTTAGTCACTCCTGCTGCTCATGACTAAATGCTTAGGCCTTGGAGCTACCGCATCTCCATGGATTGTGAATGGGACAAAGCTTCCCACTGAGATAAATATGCAGAACACCATACTAATTAGCTTGATATACTGCTAGTATAAGATAGCATAAGTCTGTCGAGTTCAATATGGCTAAATCATGTGCTCTCACTTGAGATGTGTCCTAGAAATAGGAGTAAGAAATAATAGTCGCCTGGACGCTAAGCCCACCTCTGCCCTCAAAGAACTATGCTCACTATACATCCTAAGCACAAACTTATCTCTACAGATGAAATCTCCCTGGGTCATTTTCTCACTGTAGGCTGAGCAGTTATATCCATGAAAAACTAGAGCAAAACAGGTAAATTTAAAGTATGGGTGGTCACAGCTTGGGTGTAGTGGCAGAGTGTGGACTGGCATCTCAATGTCAATGATCTCACTAACCTTTCTTCAGTGCTCATTTCAAGACCTGAAGTTTTCCCTGGAAGATATAACACTCATCTGGGTCAGGTCTCCAGTGAGCGTATTAGTTTGGCCTTTGGGAAATAGAGAAAGTACATTTGGCTAGTTACATCATTTGGATCTGTTCACTCTACTCTGTACAACTGCTTATGATAGCAGAAATGAAAGGACAAAAGCCACTGCTTCTTTAGTTTCTTCCTTCCCCAAAAATATGATCCCTCCCCCCTCCACTTCCCATCCTTATTCTCAGTCATTTTTTATTTTGGATATTTAACAAAGATTCTACACTACTTTCAGGTTCTGTTTGCTTTTTGTTAATTAAAACTAAGATGCCTCAGAAGCCTCATATGCTTAAACACACACCTTTCTTTCCTATTCACTTGTTTCATAAGCAGATAAAATATTCAACAGAGAAATCATCTACTCTTCCTTATGTGCCCCCTCAAAAAAAAAGTCAGTAAGGCATAGTTGAGCATAAAATAATACCAAAACTCTTGGCTGTCTGGATCAGCAGCATGCAGACAGTAAAACTGAAAGAAATCTCATGAGCATGACATAACAGTCAATTATAATAAGCAAGATTTAATGTTAAGTACTGCAGGCTGATTAATCTGCAGATATTTCTGTTAGAGGGAATGGTGCTCTACAAGTTTCAAGCTTTAGTTCATTGCACCACATTAAGCAAAAGGTGGAAAAGGTACAAAGGGAGACAGATTCAGCGCCTGTGTAACTGCGCTGACTTCAAAAGCAGATCCCTTTCATTCTTGGGAAGGCTCTGACTTGACATCAAATCCATGAAGACTTTGAGGGCTTCTCCTGATCATCATTTTTTCCAGCTGGATATTGAAGGGGTTTTGCTTTTCAGATTTTTTAAAGCGTTTTCCCAATACATTTCTAAGTGTATATAACCTACGGAAATGAAAACGACAAATGCTGCATGCTTCAAAACATTCTGGGTTGGAGTCACAATTGGAACAGTCAGACTTGAGGGCCTGAGGGCAAAACACACCACAGAAAGTACAGCTTGCAGCCCAGCCTGCCATTACATCTGCAAAAGGTGGAGTATTTTGGAAAATACATCATTTCGCTAGGAATGCCTGGCTTTGCGGTGCTCAGCAAAACTGAGCTTCCCACTGTGTAAGTTTAAAAGAAAAAACAAAATCAAAAAACAACAAAAGAAAACACCAGCTCCAAAACAAGACACTACGAAACCAAATCCACCAAAAAACGAAAGCTTTTGCATAAAGCTCATCTTCACAAGACATCTCCCAAATCTCTTCTACAACTATAATTACTAACAATCTAAATTTTCCAAAGAGTTAAGTCTTTGCCTGCTTTTACACTGAACTGCTACCGAACGGAGCACCTTTTTATATTAAATCATTACACTGAGTGATCAGACATCCTGAAGTCCCTTCTGATCTAAATTACTCTGTGATGCTAAGTAGTGTTGGTTTACTGAAAACTGGATTTTGCTAAGCTGGAAAATAATTTTGGGAAAAGTTGTTTAACTCAAATTGAAGATCCATAAAAAACTAGTTTCAGAAAAAACAGCATGAAAAATTGAGAGTAATGCTCCAATTTGTTCTGGTACCAAGTAAAGTCTGGGCAATCGTATGGGAATTTTTTCCTTTTTTCACTGTTCTGAAACAACTCGAAGTGTGACAAAAATTATTTTCAAGCCAGGATATTACTTGCTTCCACTCATCTTTCTTGTTCTTTACACCTGTCATGTGGGAGGGGAAACCAGTATTAAACAACACTCGTCTCTCAATAAACACTCTCTCTTTCTGCAGAGTTTTTTTCATTACAGCTGCACTCAAAAATGTTCCTAGCATTCTCTTAAATTGTCAACATTGTGAATCTATGGGGATATGAAAACAGGCAACATGTAAACCAGGTACGTTTTGCCATTTCGTACAGACATTTTACAAAGCTCTATCAGACCAAGGCTGGGTGAAACAAGAATTACTCAGAGGCAGAAATACTGCAGTGCCGGTCAGAGTCACAGCTTGCTCTGCACTTCACTTTGTAAGTGGATTCTGTGATTCCCCTGCTCACTCTACGTCATAAATAACAACCCTGCACAGCTTATTCTGGATTGGTTTTTTGTTTGGTTGGTTAGGTTTTTTTTCCCTTTCAGGTTAATACAAAATCACAGGCTTTCTAAGAGGCACATCTGCTCCTTTACCAGCTTGATAGACTGAAGACACCTTCCATTCCACTATCTGATAGCGGCAGGATTAGCAAGTTTCAGGAATCTGGACTTCACTCACATGCTTATTGCAGTTTAGTGCTGTAAGATCAAACCAAAAAGGATAAATTCTAGTTTGTTTCTCAATCCGATTTATCACATCCTAGCTTCTCTGTTGAGCTAGAATTTTTCTTCTAATCAACATACGAAAGATTGTGTTGAACCATTTTCTTCCTTTGTCACATACCACATCCAGTTTCCTTGGAACGGTTCTCATTTGTAGATCATTTATCAAATAAACTCTGAAGGAATCACCATGCTTTAACATTCTAATCTTAAATTAGACCGACTACCTCTTATGAAAAACAACAAGTCTGTGCTTTCCTAGCTATCTACTTGTTAACTCTTACTACCCTCAGCAGAAGTAATTCATGGAAACCATGCTGAAATAAGTTTCGGGTCATTCAACTTCTGGTCTCCTGGGAGTGGGGAGCATAGAGAAAGAATTTTTTAAGAAGACAGTGAAATTATCTGGTTTTTTTCCTCTTCTTCTTCAATATATTTGAAAGATACTGTAGTGATATGCCACCAGCTACCTATAGGTCTATCTAGTGAGCTTCTTTGATAACTGTGAACATATATGACTACACAGATGCCCCCTGTATATTCACTAAACAATGGCATTACACAAGTGATTAATATATCCCAACGTGTTTACCTGAGGAGACCTCCCTGCAGAGTGATGCCCTTCAGTGGTCTAGGTCAGAGAAGGAGAAACGTTCTCCCATAGCTACATCCCAAGAAGACAACAGACAAGATCAACTGCCTCTCAATTTCAAATGGCCATGGTCTATATTTTGGGAGCAGAACGAACCAGGTTGCAGTCTCAGTAAAACAGAGGAGTTTACACAGGCCCAGTTCTGCTTCTGAGGAAGGCCAGCGTAGAAAGTATAGCTCTGCTAACACATTGGCAAGGGCAGTAGAGTTATGTCACAGCACCGCCACGTCTGTTGTGTGGTGACACTGACAAACACAGACATGAGGGATGCCTTCTACTTATCAAAGTTTTACCTGAAGTCTTTTTACTGTGAATATCTCCACTGAGAAATAAATTCGGGGAAAAGATTTGGCAAACATTTTTAACACGGACGAACCTCTAAACATGCAGCACAGACAGCAATACCACTATCAGGGAGGACTAATAATCACGTACCACATTTTATTTTGTGTTTCCCCGTTTATTTACAAGATAGCTTACACATACTTCAGAGATGACATGACCCACCACCAATATCTTCCCCTCTCTGATGTAGGTTTGCAGACAACTCCATGAAATAAATACTAGAACCGCCTCTTCAAACTGGAGACTAGGATACCACAGAAGGACAGTGCAACTATCCAAGCTAACATAAGGTTAGCCTGCCAGGAAAAAACCCAGAAACAATTAAAAGAGAAAAGCTGTTGTTTTGCTTTACTGGAATGGGCTAGTGGATAAAACACCGGGGTATTTGGTTTGTATTTCCATTTATTTTCCAAACTTTTTCTTGAACATTGGCTAAGTAGGCTCCAAATGTTACTATTTTCCTACTTAGATGTCTAGTATGGATATGGATGGCTGAGTTTCAACATTTGCTTCTGTCCGTGATGAAAGACAGCAGAGAAGTACACAGAGCAGAAGACCCATTTTGCTCTATACCATGAACACTTATCTATTTATCTGGCTCTTATAGAGGTCTATAAGAATCACGGCATCCTGTGCCAGCAACCAACCTCTCAATTTCTGGCCGTATTTTAGAACAGCTTGACCAGAAGCCCACAGGACACTTTCCCATACCTCAGTTTCTTCATGTGAAGCAAACCAGGTAAATATCCTTGATAGTCAATCGTAGACTAATTCCATACTTAAAATCCACGCTGAAAGATACTGCAGAGATGACCAGTCTCTGTTATGAAGGTACTACCATCTTCCCTTACACTAGAAGGTTGTTTCTGCACCTTTTCTTTCCAGTCCCAGATCTCGGTTTGTCCCTAGCTGCTCTGTACAGCCTGATACCTACTGTAGTTCTGCATAATCACAGGCACAGAATAAGCATAAAACTGTCTTGAAATCTAAATTCCATTTCCAAGTACAGCCTCTGCTGTCCTTCTGAACGAGCCTTTTCTTCTATCGCTGCCTGTGTTCTCTCCCTCCTTCCCCTGGCTATGGGTTTGCCTAGTTTTGCATGCAGATGTAAAGAAACTGGTTTTGGTAACAGCTGCATTGTCCATCATCTTGCAGTATGTTCAATATCACAAGTCAACAACAGGGTTAAAAAAAAAATTAGCAGCAGCAGAACATAATTTCCTCCTTCCTCAGCATTTTCTCACCCTTTCCAAAGCTTCTTCAAAACCTAGGGCTGAGAAAAGTGCCACTAGGCCATTTCAGGTCTTCTTGATAACTTTCTATGCCACCTCCATCGCATGTGCTGTTATTCAGCAGTTACTGCAGATCTCAATTTCAGGAGGATTTGCAAGTCAATCCTCTATCTGTAAATCCCAGATGGCTCGGTGATTTTTAGCACAGCTATTGATCTCATTCATACACACCGGCTTCTGGGCAAACACACCCAGCTGCTCTCAGCAACCTCCTCTGACTGCCAGGAGCAGAAAAAGAGGACTTTGTGAACCCAAAAGCTACCCGCTCATAATACCGCCACTTTGAGAAATAAAATCAGGCAGGAAGAAGCATATGGTTTGCGCGTTTGCCTACCTGATAGAGATCACGAGGCTGCTGCCAGGCTCCCTCCCTTGCTCTGCAACAGCTGTGCTTTCGGCAACTGAGCAACAGCCTTCCTAAGCGTGCTCTGAAAACGCACACACGCTCCACGCACACCCATCCAGCCTTGCCGTGCCAGACAGCCCCTTCTCCTCCGCTGCCAGCCCGCCGAAAAGCAAGTTGCAATTCAACGACCAGCTCCCGTGTGAAAGGCAGATACAGAGGTCAGAACAATCAGTGCAATTAACTGTCCTGAAAACAGCGCGAGGCTTTTTGTAAAATGGGAACAATCGGGCTTTATTTGCTCCTTCTCTCCCTCTCATATATTACCTATAAATGAGGAAGATCTTTAGCAGATTCCTGCATTTTGTGCCAGCTGCTCTCTTTTCCTCCTTGTGTCTTATACCACTGCAGAACAGCAAGAACAGGTTTAGGCTCCTCGGCCACAGGGAAGGCGACTGCTCCTGACCTCCATGAGGCAGGGATTCCTACCTCCTCAGCAAGACCTCCGAGGAACCATTCATTCCGATAAATGAAGATGAAACTGGTTTTGCAGCCAGGGGAAGAGGGAGAGGAAACCAGTCAAACCAGAGGTTGTCGAAGGGGAGAGGAAACCAGTCAAAGGTCCAGCTAGCCTTCACCCCCCACCATGTCGTTCCCCTCACACCACTAAGCTTGCTACCACAAATCAAGCCTCCACGTGGCCGTGGCAGTAGTGGGAGATTTCAGGGAAGGCGGTGTGGGTATCGTATACTACTGTCACTCATTCACGTTTTAAACACTATTTGTTGAGCTTTTTAACATGCAGTTTGTCTCCTTCTGCAGGGAATTACTCAGCCGGGTGGTCACATGGCTGCAGCAGCACAATTAGAGGATTCAAACCATGCTAAGCTCCTCAGGGTTTTGATCTGGAAATCATATGAGGTGGAGAGATAACTAAAATCAAATGATGACAAGGAACCGGTATCTTTGTGCAATTAGCAGCTTGTAACTCTCCCTGTCCGCACTCAGGGCTTGCTGTCACAGAAAAATTCTGAGTTATATGGTAGTGTAAAGCTCACCTATGTTAGAAATGAACCCCTTAGGACATGACGTTGAAAATAAGCAAGCAAACAGGCTGCAACAGGGCCTCAGTAAGGCGCTGATTGCTGGGGAGAAAACGATATGTATGAATGTGAGTTTATCAGACTTGAGGGGGGGAAGGTGTAGGGCAGGAATTTCAATAATATAAAAATAGTAGAAACTTTCAAATTCAAGTCCCATACAATCCTTCTCCAAGGCTCAAAGTTGTTCACAACCAGGAGGATATATCAGGGTTTCATAATATTTGTATCTGAGATTTTGAGTTACACCAGCTCTGTCATAATGCCCTGGAAAGTCTTCATTGTGCAGAACATGATAAAATTAGCATGTGGTTGTTTATAAACGCAAGCAGAGACCTTTTGGCCTTTGTCATGATGGCTTCATGCCATTTCTTCCTCCTCCCTGCCCAAACCATTTGGATTCATTGCTGTGGTGCACCTGATGGTAAGGGCAGACTCCTGCAGCACGGCCTGGCATGGGGTTAGGATATGAGCCCAGATAAAAGGAACGGCTGCTCTGGTGGATGCTGCCGTGCCCTTCTGTCCACATGTGGTCAGGCATCCTCCTTAGGTTCCTCTTGTGCCCTCCAGGACCACGTTTGTTTCGGTTGATATGGACTGTTTCTAGTTGACTTTCAACCTCTTTCAGAAATTGCTTGTAATATTTCTTCTCTGATCACAGCTTTGCTTATTAATTGTTTTCTTTCTATTTAAGTTGTTTAATGAGGTAGCCAGTTTCATTTTTACCGATTCACTGATTTTACAGATTACTTCATGTAATTGTTCATTTTCTTCCCCCGGGATGTCCCTTCCTCCATTCCTCACACCAAACGTATTGCTCCCAGCAGCCTCGCCTCTGCATTCAAGTCCCTGCACAAGACAGCTCTTGTTTTTAATTCTCCTTATGACCAGGGGGTATTATTGATGCTGCCAAAATGCATTCAAGAACCAGCCCAAGACCAGAATCTTGCTGAAGGAGGCAGTAGGGGAGGTGCACAGACCCAGAGCAAGAACAGGCGGCTCCTCAGCACCTCGTCCCTCCTCTGCTCTGTGATGCCTGTCACCCTGAAACTTCCCTTCTGATCTGCTCCAGCCAGGAGCCCTTGCAAATACAAATTGTGAGACATTTCCAAAGTGTCCCCCATCACTACGTACTGTCATCCTCCACTGAGGAGGGAGCTGAGGGCTGGCTGATGGCTGTGACCACAGAAGCCAGTGCACCAAAAAATGAGCGCAGGAAAAAACCGGTGTTCCTGGAGGGAAAGATGCACACCTGACCCTGCCATTTTTGTGACCTTTTCACTCATTCTAAGCTGATGACGTTTGTGGTCAGAGTGATACAAATGTGGGTTGACAGCACGTGAACCTGGGGGCCTGGCTGTCTCTTGGCTTTCCTTCACCTTTTTCCTCTCCAAAAACCTTTCTGCTTTGGGTATCACACCGCTGTGACACTCTCATCTCTCCAGGAAGCTGCCCTTTCCTTACCCATTCCACATTCACAACAAACTTGCCTCTAAAAAAAAAAAAAGGAAAAAAAGAAGAAAAAAAACAAAAAAAAAGGAAAATCCACATGAGTTGCTGGAAATTCAGGTGTGGGAGTCCCCAGACTCAGGGAGGATTCAGTGATGGGATGGATTTGGTGTTGGACTCTAACACAAATGAAAACTGGCAAATATGAAAAGGCTTAAAGCAGAAATCTGACAGAATATACTGATTTCTGTGTTTTTACTGTCCTAAAACTATCGACCTCTGGAAGGAGCACATAGCACTTGCTTAACTTTCTCTCTTGCTTTGGCACAGAAACCTTTACAATAAAGAGAAAAAGCAGAGCTTAAACTGGAGTAAAGTCCATATAATGGGGATCTGAATAAAAAAAATCTATTACCTCTCTTGTGAAAAAGACAGCAGAGCGTACAGCATGTGCCCCTATAAATCAGTAGCTGAACAAGAAGCAGTAAGGCAAATGGGCTAGTGCTACCGAGTCACAGAATCATAGAATCATTTTGGTTGGAACAGACCCTTAAGATCATCAAATCCAACCATAACCTAACTCTAGCACTAAACCATGTCCCTAAGAGCCTTGTCTATATGTCTTTTAAACACCTCCAGGCATGGTGACTCCACACCTTCCCTGGGCAGCCTGTTCCAATGCCTGACAACCCTTTCTTCGAAGACATTTTTCCTGATATCCAGTCTGAACCTCCACTGGTGCAACTTGAGGCTATTTCTCCTTGTTCTATCACTTGCTACTTGGGAAAAGAGACCAACGCCCTCCATGCTACAACCTCCTTTCAGGTAGCTGTAGACAGCGATCAGGTCTCCCCTCAGCCTCCTTTTCTCCAGGCTAAACAGCCCCAGTTCCCTCAGCTGCTCCTCATCAGACTTGTGCTCCAGGCCCCTCACCAGCTTCATCGCCCTCCTCTGAATTCTCTCCAGCACCTCAATGTCTTTCTTGTAGTGAGGGGCCCAAAACTGAACACAGGATTTGAGGTGCAGCCTCACCAGCATGGAGTACAAGGGCACGATCATTTCCCTGGTCCTGCTGGCCACACTACTGCTGACAAAACCCAGTCCTTTCTGAATGGTTAGGAAAGCAACTCCTGACAGTCATCTCATGAACATTTTTGGTGGCCTGACACACAGCATTGCTGGGTTTCATCTTGAGATGTCTGTGCTTGTCTGCTCCAGTAAAGAGGACAGCAGATCCTCATCGATGAGAACTTCTCCCCTCAACCCAAATTTTCAGTCTTCAGCCCCATCTATTTTGTGACTCAGGTTCATTGCTTATAACAAGTGCTTAGAAATGCAAGGTGTCCTCTTATTAAGAGGATCAATATTTACTGAAGAATTAGAAGTTTCCACTTGCCAGTTTCATCATATATGGTCTAAAAAAAATATGCAGATCTTAAATCTTAGTATTTTAAACAGCATTAAATACAGAAGAGCATTCTGTGTTACTGCACTTTGATTCACTATGTGTGGTTGTGGGTTTTTTTGGTTTTGCTTTTGTTTTTTACTTTCTGTGCTTTAAAAATAAACCTCATGAAACAGCCGCGACTCTAACACGTTCATATGACTCTGCGAGCTGGTGGTCCATGAGAAACCACAGTGTGGAGTGAGGTCCTGTGCTGAGCTCTGCACAGAAAGCCTGAACATTCTGGGCAGCCACCACCCTTCGTGCAGCTCCACTGGGTTCACTGAACTCAGGACACTGTGTCCAAACCAACTGCCTTTTGTTTCTGTGTGGCAGAGATAAACGTGGAAAAACAAAACAAAACGAAACAAAAAACATTTAATAAAAAACCATGCATCGAAGTGGAAAACAGGCAAAAAAACCCTAAATCTAGTGTCAAGTAGAAGATACATGTGAAACACAGACAGCAATACTTTGTTGTAGCTTTGCTAGACAAAACTAGGTTATGTTTTATTTTATTTTTTATAATTATTATTACACAACATGTATTTTTAATGCTGTATCTCTGTGAACCAAGCCCACTGAATTATTTTTCCTTTCTTTGGTATAACCTTTTTTTTTCAAAATCCAAAACCTTGTCTATTTCTAACTCCCTAGAAATAATGTGAAAGTAATGCCTAGCAGAATTTTAATGACACAGAGAGATTTACTGCAGATTAAATTTGATTAAGTATCACTAAGTAATGAGGCATTTCAGGGGAACTATAAGATAGCGAGGGAGTTTCTGAATTCAGTCTTTTGTCTGTAATACTTTAAGTAACTTACTAATATGGTTCACATCATGTAGTGTTTACACAGGCGACTTAAATGCTTGTTTACAAAAGAAAAGAATAAGTCCATAATGTAAATATTCCTAGCATAAAAATGCCATATTTCAGAGAAAACTCACAAAACAAAAATGCCTTGGAAACAAGAGTAATACTTAGACAGCTTCTTTCATTTTCCAAAACATTCAGCAGAAAAAGTACCAGCTAATCCTTTCAACACTCAAATTGAGAGATTACTAATTCTCCTTTTACAGATATGCCTACTGAGGTAGGAAAGTAAAATTATTTGGGCTAAAGCCATAGGGAAAGCCAAAGCTAAAACTGAAAGAAGTATTGACAGCTAATGTTTCCAGATCTACACCTTAAATCATTCTTAATGAACAACCCACCGTTGAAGCCCTATTACAGGTCTAGTGACTTGACTGTGTTTGGGTGGTGTTCCCTTCTCGCTGGTTCTCTGTGCAGCCCCCACCACACTGCAGCCCCATTCCCACCTGGCTGTTAGGTGGCACTTTAGTACAACTAATTCAGCAAAGACCTTCATGCAGTGGGTAATTTAAGTCAAATACAAATGAAACTTTCCACAGCCTTGCACCATGCCCAGTTTCAGCTATCCACTCAGAGACATGATATTTTCCAGAAGGCGTTCGGATGTCGTGCCGCATCAGATCACATGAAGCGTAAATTCTGTATGGCGCGCACACACGTTACACAAGCAACCTTATTTTCATAATAGTTACTTTCATCACCACATATTCCACTACTTCTTAAAAACGCAAGCTTGGTCCAAATCCTACCCCATGAGGAGGGCAACAGCCCTCTCTGTATTGAGAGCCACATGATCCTGGGAGAAGAGAAATAACTATGTGTCTGTTTGAGGAATAAGTACATGGTTCAACTATAAATGTGCATGACATCCTTTTTAATACACAGATAGTTATACTGGGCAAATGTACAGGCAGTGTAGCTTGGCTTGACAATGTATGAGCTTCCCTCATCCAATCAATCTGGATGATGTAGCCAGAGCCATAAAAAAAGCAGGAGAACTAAAATTGCTGGTCCTCAGTATCCTTTGAGAGAGAGGAATCAAATGTGAGCTATAGCTCTGTCAACTTCTGCAAGAAGGTAGGCTGCAGACTCATAAAGGCTGAGCAAGTGGCATTTGGAAAGAACAGGAGGAAGAAGCGAACATGATGAGACTTGGCTTCAAGGTCACATCTAAAAGCAACAGTAGAAAAGCAATTCAAGTCACAGGGAAAATTCATTATTCCGTGGTTATCTCCATACCTTGGCTAGGAATTCTGGTGAGCACCTGGGAGCCAAATTTAAGCCTTTGTAGATCTACTGACTTGCATGGTGTCTTTACTGAATACATTTGTTAAAAAGCTCTGGGCTGCTTACCTAAAGCTATTGGTAATGAGAGGAAGTTCAAGAAAATCCACACTAACATAGCAGTGAATCTAAATATAGGACAGACTAATTTGTTCTTGTTCCACTGAAGGTCTGGAACTGCCTATGTAAAAACATGGGTTAAATTCTCTCACCTTAGCTTGCAAGTAGTTCCAATGAATTTTGGGCTGTCAAGGTAGTAAGTGAGTGAGTGAGCAAGTGAGAATGGCAAAACAAGATCACCATGACAAAGCTATTATCTGCCTTTGACACGGAGGTAGATGCACGGGTCATCTGAAGCATCTCAAATGCCAGTACTTGTGGCTTTTACACACAGCTATATCTTATGCATCCTTTCAAGATTTGTCTATTTTTAGAACTTGCTGCATGTTAAAAAAAGGGAGGTTTCAAGGATCAAGGGTAAAACAAAGCAGCTGAAGAAAGCTGCTCACACTTGTGGATAGTGGCAACACAACATAGGTGAAAATAGTCTACTCCAGAAGGCAAAGTTCTGGGAACAGATCAAAATGGGAAATGAAACGGCCAATAAAGAGTCGGGAAAATATCATGCGGGGCTCCCCTGAAGTCAAAAAGGGCAACTTCTATACCAGGTAAGATGGAGGAGAAAAGATGCACAAAATACATGTCTGTGAAGCACAGAGCCTTGTGTGTTAGAGAAAGAGCTCATGCTGGAGGGCTCCGGAAGCTGCAGAGACAAATCTCCAAATCCAGGTTTTAAGTTCTGTACTCAGTATGACACTCGGGCAAATCCTTAATATTCCATGCTTGTGTACATCTCATGCCCTGGGGAGAATTAAGTGGTTATGAATTGTGGCCTGAGCGACCTGACAAAGAGCTGTGAGCACTGAGAGGGTCAGTGTTTCACTGCAGGAATCAGGTGGGTGCAGCAGCAAAATGCCTTGGAAATTATTAATTCTCTTGTTTTTCAGGGTCTGAAAGAGGCCAAAGGAACAATCTATTCTGACCTTCCATTTAAGAAGATGAAGTGTCAGAAGTCAGGCGCAGAGGATGCCTCACTCAAACCACTCTGAACTTCTAAAAACAAACGAAATACCCAGGGACATCCAGATTGTTGGCTTGAAGTATTTGTGCAAATATTTTTTTGTATTCCTTCTAGAGGAGCCTGAGTCTGATCCCAGGTGTGAATTTGTATGCAGAAGAGGAAGGGATGGAGATGGGTTTTGAAATAAGCCTGCAGGCTCCTCTACCATCCTGCTCGGCTGCCTTCAATTACTTCAAGCAAAATCTACCTCCTAGTACACTTCTTGCTACTTTCAGTTTAATGCCTCTCTTAAACTGTAGGAATTGTGCCTAAGAAAACACAATAAAATGCTCATAAGTAATCTCCGTTAAATTCAGTGTAACATCAAGCAGACACTTTTCATCATAACACCCAAAGGGCCATCTGAAAGACTCATTTATGAAATGAATAATCACACTGCTACTTACAATAATTCACCGTATGAGTAAAGAAGAAAAAGTAGGAAACTATTGAGACTTCTTTAAATTACTGTAAGGACATCAGAACTAATAATCATTCAAATAAAGTCTGTTCACCTATGTGTCATGGGTTGTGAAAAGGATGGAAAAAATGTGGAAAAAAGAGAGTAAAGCTTGAGATAACAGGTGGAAGAGGCTGAACCAGCAATTTCAAGCACTGAGGAGAAAACAAAAATTGTGGTCTTTAGAACCAAGATCCAAACAGAATTCCTACTATGACATTTTAAATACATTTCTGCTTTCTAACTTCAAAAAAAATGCCTTTTTTCTCATATTTAACGTCTGAGAGAGCTTAGACTGCAGTACTTGCACAGAGTTAATGAAAAAAATAAACCCAAAACATTTGCACGCTTCAAGAGTAATGTTCAAAAGAATCCAAGCATGTTTTCCCCCGGTAACTACAAAACCCTGTCGCAATACTGTGAGCTCACTTAAGACTAATGCAATGTAGCTGATGGAATCCATGCTGTAGTTATCAGCTTTAGAAAGAGATGTCTTCCTCCCTTCTATTCGTGGACCACCTTGAGGGCACTGAGGAGGACTGTTTCTGGGGATTCCACAGACCTAAAGGGAGAAGAGGTTCCTCTTTTGTTCTGCTCTAACATGTTCTCCTTTGGTCTGTAGCCCTTCGAGATGTGCAGCCACACTCTTAAGTTGGACACACCCTTGTTCAGGTGTTGAAAAGCCACCCAGCTTTCCTTATCTGTGACATACAATCAGACAGAGCACAATCCACAGCCTACTGCTGTGACCCTTCTGAAATACTGTGTCAAAAAGCATTTACTGGTTCTGCATGAGTGGGCCTGTGTCCACGACATCAAGGATCACCCTCAGGATTAGCTCAACACTTGGGAAAATGTCAAAGCTGACTAACTTGACCAATAGTCAGACTTTACCAATTTGTCCGTAAAGCTACTTCTGTGATGCAATGAAGCCACCTTGTCTTCTATATCCTAGCAATTAGCAACCTTCTTGCTTCTCTAATCTCACATTTAAATAAATAACGTTCCCACTCAAAAAAACCACGAAAGCGTTCTCATATTAATACAACAAAGGTTTTCGGTTTCTTAAATTTATTCAAAGAAATCAAACAAAAAAATACAAAACTAAATTGAACTCACAAAAAAAAAAAAATTGGCTGAATTCAGCTGCAGAGTCTAATATGCCATAAATCAATGACAACACATATGAACAATTCACAAATTGCCAATGAAAAAGCTCACACCTCCACAGGAGGTGCAAGAAGATGCTACAGGAACCTCCCTACAGGGATCTCCACAGGATTTGATTCTATGCTGAAGGGGCTTTTGACACGAAACGTAACTGTGTGCTGTACCACTAGCTGCTTCATGACAGATCAAAGCTCCTTGTGCATCAACCCTCCCAGGTTAAATCCCAGTCTGTGACCAAAGAAAGAAGCCACAATTATTAAGGGCAAGACCTAAAGTCAAAGCACACCAGCCACCCAGGCAAAGGAAACAAACCCAGAATCTGAGCCGTGCAGAATTCCTATTTTTAAAAACCATAACATCTCTCACCATGACAATAAGGACTTTGGCCTCTGAGGTCTTCTCTTAGAGAAGGATCTTGCCTGGAAACCTTGACACACATTCAGACACAACAGGAAAATGGACTCTCAAATCCTTTAGAGAAGCCCCTCAGGAACACTTCAAAAATCAAAGAAGAGGAGTGGGTTATTTGTGCTTTTGGCAAAACATGAAACAGCTTATGCTCCCTGCTCCCAACCTCCATCCTCTTCTATACATTCACTGCAGGGGACCTGGATCTCTGTATTTGATGAGGTTCCTTCTGCAGCCATGCCAACTCAAAGAGACACCTCCCTTTCCTCGCAGCAAACTTCAGCCATATGAATTCCTATATTCATAGTTTTGCCAGAAAATCACTTTGTTACTAATAAAACAGCTTTGGGGTTTGATTTGTTTTTTAACAGCAGAAGTGATGCATATTCCAAGGTGATTTCCAAAAATGTGGAATAGAAAATCATCATACCACAGTTATCTAAGGGAAGAAAAATGTAGCAAGCAAGAAAACAAACCCCAAACCCTCTATCTTTTCATTCAGAGAGAAATCAAATTAAGAGAGTACAAAGAAAACCACATCAAAAAGATTTCAGGTTCTGCACTGTGTCTCAAAGAGGCATAGGGCAGATTGTCCAGTTAAGAAAGAAGGGAGGTTAAAGTACCTCCATAGCAGGGGATGGAGAGCTCACAGCAGCAGAAACTTACTTTCTTTTATCTTGAAATCTCTGCAGCACTGCAAGCTGTAGCCTTGGTCTCAGCAAGCCTTTGTGATCTTTTGGTCGGGACTTCAGACAGGCTCAGTAGGACATAATGCTTTACAGCCATGCTCCACAGGGTCTTTATTTCAGGAAAGCCTCCTTCCACAGCTAGCATGAAACAGCTGGGCCTTACCCTGGAGACTTCAGGTTCTTCAAAAGTTTGCATTATTCTGTGGCAGACAGCAAATCCCAGACCTTCCCAGTCCTGAGCATCTTTCACACTGAATTTTTCCCCCAGCCAACACTTATCAGAATTGCATCTGAGTGAAGAATATTGGAGTATCATCTCTTCCTCATTCTAACGTGCAAATATATTACTGAGCAGAGCCCCAGGGGAGTGGGAAGGAAAAATCTAATTTCAACTTGTGGAGGTTGCTTATGTATGCTTTTGTTGTGCCATGGAAGGAAAAAAACCTCAGCATTTCATTCCCCCAGACCCCAATTCTCCACAAAAAAAGAAGAAATATTTAAAATGTTCTGCATTAGTGAATGCAGGCGACTCAGCAGAAAAAAAAAAAAAAAGGATCACGGGTCAGAATTTTGCTGCCTGTATCTGTATCTCCTTTTCTAGAGACAGGTTCATAGGCAAGTGAGACCCTTTTTCCTCAGTTGGGCAGGCCAGGAGGTGCACTCCTCTCCTTTGTGCTCTTCATCCCCGTCCTAAGCTGAAAGGATAACCTGTTACTTGAGCTGGTGATTCCAGCAGAGGAGCTGGGAACCGGCACTGCCAGCGCTACACACGCTCAGCTCCTTCCAAAAGTACATCTCAGGATGCTGAGAAACCAGGCAAAGGAAACCACAGAGATTTCCAGCAAAAATTCGTTTGCTTTCTTGTCTGTTTCAAATTCTTTCCGAAGAGCATTGTAATTGTGATGAATCGGCATTTGCAGATAGGAAAAGAAATTGCTGTAGAGTTTCTTGCTGTTCTGTTAGGAAGTCAAGAACCTGGGAAGCTTTCACGTTGTATCTCTTTTAACAAAGGTCAGTAAAACATTTCGCCCACAGGCATACCATCATGTACTAGACATTTCACATATATAGAAAAACCAATGTGGCCTAAGAGTTTAAGGGGGGGAAAATTACTCATCCTATTTTATGTACTAGATAGAGAATTGTCCAATACAATTTTAGAAGCACCTACAAGTGACCCAGTACAGCTTTGCCATATATAAGACTTCTGCAGTTTTCTGATCTGATACCTTAAGTCCATCCAGGGGTAGAAGCAATCACTATAAATTTTACAGCAATATTGTGAATCCTGAGACTTAGATCAGAAGGACTGTGAGACAGCAAACCTTAAATCTGTCACTGGCTAGAAAACCTCCACCTAGTTCTGAGGGCATGGAGAAGTACATTTTTAGCTCTATTATAAATAAGCTGAGTGACTTTGTGGAAGTCACTTCATCTTTCCCTCAGCAGGCACTTTCCTTTAGCTCCTTGGCCATCTTGTCTATTTAGATTGTAAACTTTTTAAGGCAAGGAGTGTGCTTACAATGGGGCTACCTAAAGAGGCTCCAGTTTCCCAGAACTTGTATTAATTTGTTTTATCATAATACTACAACTGCAATTAATAAAGACTGAAGACTGTTAACCATACATCACTCTAAAATACTTAGGCATAGTGATGCCATCTATCAGGTAAAGATGAAACCAGTTGTCTGTTGTTTTCTCTTATACACAGTGCAGACTCTCTGAAAATAATTTGCTATTTATAATTATGTTATAAATATGGAAAAAAAATCCTTTTCAAAACCATAAGATGTCATGCTTCAAAATTTTGTGGCAGTCATTGTTTAATAAGGAGAGACTTCCCTGAAAAACTCTTCTTGAAATCCACTACACAACATATTGTGAAAAAGCGCCAGATTAAGTGATTTTTATTATTAACTCCACACATGTTAAAGAAGTATGCATTTTGCTCACGCAGGTTCAGAGAATGTCAAAACTGACCTCAAATGTCCAATACATTTTCTTGAATCTGTGAACAGTACAACAGTGGCACTAGGAGGTGTGATATGACCAGATCATTTTGATAAGTGGTTATTTCCAGGACTCCAGAGCTGCCCCAAGGCATGCCACATTGGGAGGGCTGAAGAACGAATAGACACGTAACAAAGGAAGCTAGGAGGTCTACAAGAAGTCTGGGCTGCTTGTCCACGTACTTGCAGTCTAATCTTTGGCGCAGAACCTGCTCTGGATCCTATTAGCCTCTGGTGGGGTGTGTGGTGCGGAGCCTCTAGCAGCGTCCCTCTGTCACAAAAAGAATCGGTCGTTGCCCCACTTGCTTTACAACACCAGCACAGCTCAAACCTGCTTAATACAGCAAAGAATGGGAATCAAACTGGCTCCTTGGGTTGCCAGCACACTGCTTCCACATGAAAGGTCAAGAATGCAGCAATTTATATATATTCCTTTGCATCTAATAAAAAATCACGACATCGCGCGAGCCTTTCTCCTTTTTTCCCCCCCTTTAAATTGATCAAAGCTTATTTAGTATAACTGTAGGAGATTAAGATGTCATTATTTTGCTTTGATAATGGCTCAGTGAATGAAGTTACAAAAATGTAAACTAAACATTTTGACTGTCTGATTCAACAACTTGTTCAGCAAAAGGAAATTAATTCTTATGGTGTGGTTTCCCCACTTGCCCCCACTTTTTCACGCACTGTCCTATCACGCATGCCTGTTGGAGCTTCTCGTCATAGAGATAAATGGAATGAACTCTGGCTGCTTTGCAGATGAACCATATCCCAATTAAAATTTTAGCTCAGAAATGTCTAATGGCTCTTCCTTCTTGTAAGATGAGTTTAAGTCTAAGGTTTGACTTTGGGAATAATCATCTAGTTTTAGAGTATGGTGATATCAATTAGAGAGATTTGCTTCACGCTGAATCTAGAGCTCCAAAGTCTCATAAAATACTAACGATAAAAAGATCTGAAACAGTCTTCCTAGAAGTAGAATGAATGAAGCAGTTTAAAAATGCACAGTGCTTGATTAAATATGATGGTTTAAAACTAATTAAACCACTCATCACACTCCCCAGGGCCCGTATCCTGTAAAGAATTCAATTGGACTGCTTGGGTAAGTAAAAGAACTCGCTTATGTCTTTGCCTGCTTTGCTTTTTATAAAATTCATGTTCTGCTAGATGCACCCACACTTGTATATTCATTTTAAAAGGATATGGTAGTGATAGATGATTTTTAATAAAAGAAACTGAATTATTTCTACCATTTCTCTCTTGAATTATTTCCGTGGTGAATTCCTTTCTTTTTTGCAAATCCAGTTTAGTGCTCATAAAATATATGTTCCCGGTGGGTATGCTAACCATCTGCCAGCATGTGAGCATGGCCCAGAACAAATACGTTAATCTGCGTTCCCAAATTTCATAAATGATAAAGTATTACAAAAGCAGCGCTTATCTACTAATTTCAAACAAATTTCTCATCTATGAGTTTCTCCTAAGTGAAATGCACTGGAGTTCAGCATGAATAAGAATGTAATACAACACACTGTAGCTGCTCCAGTCACCTGAATATAAGATAACTGTCAAAGATGTTAATAAAGGCAGAAAATTAAGTATGTTACCTAACATGCATTTGGTGCACCCTACTGTGTATAAAGTTTATGAATTATTAAAGACTTCAACTTTTTCTACCTCTTTAATCTTTCATTTGTGATCAGACCTACACTTGTGTTAAACCTGGGTACAAATCCTCTTCCTCTCTATGGCTTGGTCAATAAACATGAAACAACTTGCACAGGACAGGCATTTTCTGGTGTCTTATGCTAGTCATTAGAACTGTTTACAATGAGTGATTTTATGTCTTCAAATGACCACAAGACCCAGCGGAAAGCGACTGAATTTCTGCAAGCGACTTTGCTCTCTAGTCACCAGGTTTCCCTGAGCAGTAGCAGTACAGCTGTGTTCATTGCAATGCCTGTGGCACAGAAACTACACTTGTGCAGAATTTGACTTACCTGCGTGGTCAGTTCACACTCCATATGACAAAGTTAAACACTTGTCTGTGCATATATCTACCAGATGAATAATCGACTGTGTGAAGCTATAAGCTAGCATCCTCTTATCCAAACATAATCAGGATCTCTGTCCTTTGCTGTTCTTCTGCTTTCTATGAATCTCAGTGTTATTTATTTACCTCCTACTAGCATAAAAATTCTGTATGTAATTATTACATGCTTCCTCCTCACTGTATCGGTTACAATCTTAGCATTAGTCACAGAGCAAAGTATGATATTATTTAACAAATGTTGCCCCCTAGCAGATATCAGAGAATTACAAGCTGTGCCTCTCAGGAAATAGCTTTTTGCTTTATAAAAATCTGGCAAGTTCACAGTGAGTTTAAGCTATCACTTACTAAGATTAATAATAAGAAACATTACCCTGTGAATAATTTCTCCAAAGATCTTAATGCATATGCTCAAGAAAAGGGAGATGCTAATAAGGGTCACTAACATTTAAGGCAAGGACTGTAGATGAACTCTCCTGTGAGGACAGGCTGAGAGAGTTGGGGTTGTTCAGCCGCGAGAAGAGAAGGCTCCAGGGAGACCTTATTGTGGCCTTTCGGTGCTTAAAAGGGGCCTCTAAGAAAGATGGGGACAGACTTTTTAGCATGGCTTGTTGCGATAGGACAAAGGCTAATGGTTTTAAGCTAAAGGAGGAGACATTCAGGCTGGATATGAGGAAGAAATTTTTTACACTGGGGGTGGTGAAACACTGGCCCAGGTTGCCCAAAAGGTGGTAGATGCCCCATGCCCAGAGACACTCCAGGCCAGGCTGGACGGGGCCCTGAGCAACCTGATCTAGTTGAAGATGTCCCTGCTCATTGCATGGAGGTTGGACTAGATGACCTTTGAAGGTCCCTTCTAGTCCAAACTATGCTATAATTCTATGATGTGGCTGTTGCTTAGAGGAATCCACGGTTCTGGTTAAACAGGAGTTACAGGCCTGGAGAGGGTTTGGGTGTGCAAGGACTTGGGCAGCTTCAGGTGCCAGGTGCAGCCAAGTTGCAGCACTCCTGTCACTCTCCCAGGAGTTGTCAGCTCTTTGGAGGTGCCAGTTCATGAAACCAGGTGAGCACATCAGGATCGGATTTTATTAAGGAAAAAAAGAAAAGAAGAAAGTACAGAAAACAAACGCTTAGTCCTTGGAACATCTCAAACGCCAGAGTCCAAACAGAAAGCACTGCAAATTTTATTTTAAAATACCTCAGGAAGTTTCAGTCTCATTTGTGGAACATCCCATGATTTTAAGCTCTTGGTTTTGGCACTTCTACTGGAATCATCAGGATGCTCTGACAACAGCTCTAACAACTGGAGGCAATATGGCAGAAAACAGGAGGGGAAAAAAGATTAACATTTTTGAATAATAACTAGAAAAGGAAGAGAGCTGAAAAGAAATTTTATTCACAGCATTTGCAGAAGTTGGATTGAGGAATGTTTAATAATTTTATTAGTTCATACATAATGTTTTCTTCTTGGAAATGACTTTGGAAAGATGTCAGAGCTGAAAGGCATATAATGCCTTGAATTTGCATCTTCATCTTTAGTTTTGTTTCCACCCCTCCATTTCATTTACCACTTAACAGCTGCTACTTGGTCTTTATTATTGTCAACTTTTAATTCTTAGTTAAGATTTATCCTGTAAGAGCATTGGTGAGCCCCAAATCTCCCATGACTATTTAGTTTTCCAATATGCTGCATTTATTGGAAAAGACATAAAAACAACATGAATGAGAAGAGTGTGCAGATTGTCACAGCCCTGTTTGCTGGGCTGCAACTTGGGGTTCATGTTGCCTCTTGCCACCAGATGTCAGTGCTACATAAACTATATGGCACATCAGCACATCGTAACACTTCCAAACCACACTCAGCTGGGCAATAACCTGTATCTAGGCTTGAAATCTCACCATCAACACAAAAAATAGGCATGAATCGCACTGCAAGCAAATCTCCTTTCATCTCTTGTGGAGATGGTGCTATGCTTGCTCATGTTTTATGTTTTTTTTGCAAAGTTCTGCTCACTTTGCTCCTTGGAATTTTCAGTTCAACATTGGTATAAAATATTAACCCAGGGAAACTGACTTATCTTTTTAAAGCTAATTGCTTTTATGTATTCTGGTAAGAAAATAAAACATAGGCAAAATAAAGCTGATGAAAGCTTATAGAAGACAGTTCCCTTTTGGGAAGAGTAAAGAAGAAATTCCATGAAGTGCTTTGTTTCCAACCACTACCCTTTGTGGTGGGAATGAAAACTGTTTCTTCAAACAGTTTTGTAAACTGGTCCCAAATACCTTTCTCTTGTGATCAGAGCCATTTGTGGGATCCCCAGAATAACCAGCTGACTTGACTGAGTATGAGGGGGAGAGTCACCTGGGCACTCCAGGCACTGCCCTTTGGTAGGGAAGCACTCCGAATAGAACTGGCAGCCACAAAACTCTCTGTGGCTACTATAAAGAGTATATTTTTGTTAAATACATTTCTGACATGTGGAAGGAACGGTTTTTTATCTCTGCACCAAGCTTTTCAGCAGTTTCTTCCAAATAAAGTGTTTGCTTCCATGGAGAAGCTCTTTCCTATGCACAATGAAGACTGAGACACTATACACATTTATTTTATCGTTTATAGGCCTCTCAATTTTTAGCAATAAAATGTACTGTAAGATTAATAATGCTATTAATAATGCTTGTATTCATAATGAATACAGTACATAAATTACTGGGAGACATTACTGTGCTAATTTGTCAACACACTGAACCAACCCAAAATCATTCTGGATGTGAACATAACTGAATAACTTTAAAAATCTGACTCTCCTTGATTGTAAGCAAGGCAAGCTACTGTTGAAGTCATGAAGAGGCTTTTTTGTTTATATTTAAATTACTACAAAATTATGAAGCTTTTTCTTAACTGATAATCATCTCTCTAATCTACTAATTATTCCAACTCCACAATAGACTGAGTACTTTAGAGTCTGATATTCCGAAATTGCTTTCATGTTCAATTACTTATAATTATACAAACAAGTCTAAAATTGATGATCTGTGCATATAATTATAGATTCTGCAACTCAGCATAAGCAAATAAAGGAAACTACCCTTATTATGACAACACAGTTTCTAATACTCAGGCAGTGCAAATTTAATTGCAGTAGAGAGTGATGGTACTATTATGTAATTAGTAACAAAACTGTTATTTCAGGATAATTAAACAATAATGCGGGCACTGGAGTTCACTTTTAGAACAATCTTTTTGAGAGTTATGGTAGAAGGAGCCCTACCAAATTAAAAAGCTGAGGATGTTAAGTTGAACAGTGTTTTCTTCCTTAAGGTTGGTTTAAAATATCGTGACAAAATGATGTGCGGAACAGTACTAATAAAATGACTACTGCTGGTGTCTGCACTACATGTCATAATGTTCAGAAACCCATTTCAGATTCTTTCCTCTTATTTTGTCCATTTTACCAAACTGACAGACAAAGGCCAGGTTTGCACAAACAAAGATGCAAAGAATGAGGCAAATACTCATCTTTCTCAGAAATACAGCTGCCTCTTAATAAGGGAAACCATTACCTCAAATTTGTGAAAAGATATGACTAAAGGGACTTAAAACAATGACAAGAACAGAACAGGTACATGCAGATGGTACTAGAGGGATAAATTCACAGACCACTATGAGGAGATAAATCCCTGCTCAATACAACTCCTCACACTGATTGTTTCTTTATAGCCTAGAAAATAAATCCTGTTAAACTGAATTACTGGGCTATAACTTGCAATCTTCCAGGAAAGAAAACAGTCATTATAGAAAGGTTTAACAATTATGGCTTGATTGATGAGACTTGGTCTGAGTAATTCAGCGAGTTGTCCACAATTTTAGTATCCTTTTATAAGGCATCCTTTCACATTTAAGTTTTAACTTGTAGATCTTCAAGTCAATAAAAAAGCTGCCATTGACTTCAATGGTGCAGGATGAGAGCCCATGGACAAGATAAACTGACCCAATTAAATCTTATTTTCTGGTCACTAAAGCATCAGGAAATGAACCCATCCTTTCCTTTCCCACACTATCAAGTCTTCTGATGAGAAAAAAATTGTTTTCTAAACTTGAGTCATAAATTACTATGTTGTGTTAGCATAAGGAGAGGCATACTTTTCTCCAAACAGAATGGCAGCAGGAATTAGATTCCCATTAATGCTAGCTCATCTGCTAATGGAAAAAAACATACCTCTTTGTAAGTTTTCATGGCTGCCATGTAGGCAATTCTTTAAAATGAATGCTCTCTAGTCACAAGACATTTAATTTTAAACTTTTTTTTTTTCCTGCATTATTGAAAAGCAATTTCCTAACCTATACATTAGTCATGAAATATTGAAGAACAGGACTAGATGTTCTCACATGAAGGAAAGTGAGTTGTCCTCTGCCTTTAGAAGCCCTCAGAGGCCTCACTGGCTTCTAAGGGCAAGAGGTGCTGGAGGAAAACAAACATGGGACAGTGATGACCCAAGGAGAGATGCTACAACAGAGATGTCATTTAACAGCTGAACTAATACAAGGGCTTTTTGCTGCCAAAAAGCATCCATCTCCCTTCTCCTGTCTGCAGGCAGCTTACTTATGCTGCTTCCCATGCGTGGCTCATTAATCTGGAAAAAAATAGTGCTACAATAACAGAAACTAATAGCTTATAGAGCCAAGGTATTGCTAAGCAGGGAAGGCACAGCCTCATGTCTGAGAGCTGGCAACAAGGAAGAATAAGAATGGTGCTAGGGTGGGAAAGCGTCATTAGGTTCGCTCTGCTGCACCATGAAACCTCCCTGTGCTGTGTGATGGTCTGCCCCACTTTGTCTGCCAAAAAAGAACAGCTTTGCTACAGGACACTGTGTGACACTGGGACAAGCTTTTGGCTAAAACATCCACATAGCCACCCATAAAAGAAAGAACGATAAAACCCAAACCAAGCAATATCTAGCTGTCCAAGACAGCAAGCAATCCATCTCGCATGCAATGCCTAATCTAACCGCGAGATGGAGATGAAGATTAAAAATTAAACTAAACACTGACCAGAATGGATTTGTACCAACGTGCAGCCATTGCTAATGCCATCTAATTGACAAGCGAAGGTTATTATTAGCATGGGGATTTCTTAGCTCTGTGCTCTCTGCTCGGCAGCCTGGGATGCAATCAGTACAAAGTAAATATTGTACTGACACGTCTCACTGGGATTTCATTCGAGGTGGAATAAAAGACTACAGTGCTGTGTCAGGAGCAGCCTTTGATTCTTGCTGTGGATTCTGGACCAATACAGCACAAGCTCTGATCAGTTATGTTTCTTCCTTCCTGGCTCTGGGGGATGATTATTCTTGAAATAATTAATTGGTAGACAAGAAATACAATGTTCTCCTTATTCCTGAATGTTTTAAATCCGTGCACTGGAAATGTCAAATTAGTTCAGGAGTAATTAGTCAACAAGTTGCACTGCACAGAACCGGAGTTGAACACAATGAAGATTATTACTGTGCACAGCCCTGCAGAGCTGTGGATGCTGATGCACCTTTAACAAACAGAAAGGATCTGCAGGGGGAATAGGTTTCCCCTTTTGTGTCAGATGAAAGCTTAATGCTTCATGTCAGAGCACGAGCAGCCCACAGTGCTGTGGGTAGTTCTTTCACAAACAATGCAAGATTTTCTTCTTAGACGGAGACTCCACAATCTAACTCGTGAGTTTCTCTCACACATAGGAAAGAAGCATTACTGCACATACGGCACAGGCAGGGAAACTGAGGTATAGAAAGGCTTAGACCTAGGTCCTCTAATGCACTGAGGTGATTTCCTGAGGACATACAGGCTGTGCCTATAAACCACAAAACCTGTGAGTGCTTCCTTGGTGTCAGGTTTGCACCTGCACATACCCTAATTCCATGGTGGGATGAGATGTCCCTCGGCTACCTATATTTTTATGAAGAGGGAAATCCAGGCACGCACGCTCTGGTAATATTGAGCCACATGCTGCATGGAAGAATCAGAAGTCTGGCACACGCTGTGCATGATAAGGTCACACACATAGTGCCAGCAGCTAAGATAAAGAACTAAGAAGTGAAGATTTCAAGGCTTTTCCAAGGCATTGAACTACTCTTTGAGTGCTTGGTGATTATACGTACTGATGTAGTATCCTCAATCTGAAAAAAAACCCCTATTTGTTACCATAGTACCATTTTATATTCAGGATTAATCATATGCATTATATGCAGTGAAGAGAGAATGTACACAGGACAAAATCATACCAGATAACAAGGGCATAAATAAGGAGAAAGATGAGAAGTCTCAAAGTGCCTTAAGTTGTTTACTGGATGTTTAGATAGAATAACAATCCAGTTGCAAGCTTTTACAGATTGAGGACCATATATCAAACCATTGTGCACCTGACAGCAAATTCCAAAATACTTTTCAGTGGTATCCTTCTAGGTATACCATTTATGCGTTAACATGTTTACCTTCATACTAACCACCATATAAATGTACAAGATTTTGGACAGTGGAGTGGAAATGCGGACTCAGTAATGCAGAATGGTCTGAAGCCAAGTGGATGATTCCTGTAGCCTAGGGAATTTCATCAGGACAAGGAACGTCCTTTTCTAGCATACGGATGCAGGAAACACAATGGAAACTCCTCCTACACGATACATAAACAGTGTCTTTCACTGGTACATGTTTACAATCACCTTTTAAGTCCAAAATTGTTCTGGTTCACCATGTATAAATATAGAAAGCCAGACAGAAGGCAGAGTAGGGACCCATAAGAAACCTGCTGCTCATGCTTTAAAATCTCTATACATGATACCCCGGTTACATTTAACAAAACTCAGACAAAAATTGCAATATGCTTTGAAAACTGGGCAGAGAATTGTTTTCCCCATTGTAGGTGAAACTGAGCCACACAAGAACCAAAGTTGCTTTTAGGTGCACATAGTTTTTCCTCTTGGTACAGCTGAGTTGCAATTCTAAATATTTCTCTAAGCTGGCAGGTGGTACTAGCGGAAAGTTGGTAAATCATTTCCTCACGTAATTTCATTCCTGGTATAGCTGCAAATAAACATAAAGAGCAAATAGCTGAGCAAATAGTCATAAAGGAGAACAACCCTTTCTCATATTAAATACCTAGTCTGCATCTTTTCCCCAATAAACACGGGCTGAGATGGCTATCAGTGCAAGAAACACAGCATATCTAGAATTCTCTGAAATAATTTTAGTTCCTGAGGGCAGAGATGGGGTGTCATTTTATAGCACCACTGCTCAGTATTCAAGTTCTGAGCAGTTCTAGAGGAGAAACTGGGCTTCCAAAATTGGAAACCAGATACCAAGCTCTCAGGTAGCTTAGCCACATACACACTACTATAACTCAGAGAGCAAAGGGTGCTCATTTTTTCCTGTGAGAGATGAAAACAGCTCCCTGGTTGTATTTCAATTACAGATGGGTCTTGGCTCAGTTTTGAAATCAATTTTGAGCTTAGATCGACTGGCCCCGACATCATCTTCCCTCAGCACACTCTGCTGCCGCCTCACTCCCAGCCAGGGCTGCTGAGCCTCCTGCAAGCCTTTGGCAAGCGCTGCCCTGCTCAGGGACACATGCAGAGCTATGCTTGACCTGTCTGCAAGCTTATTTGTCTTCTGGACTTCCTTATGAGAAGATGTACACCACAGCACTGCCACCAGCTGAAGTTTTTCCTAAAGGAGTCTGCTGGCTGCTGTATGAAACCACCTGCAATACTAACGCATTCTCCCTTTTTCATAAAGAAAAATGACTTTGAAAGCTCACGAGGCTGCATCATCCTGTTAAAATCATGTTTACTGTGACAATGCAGGCTCTCCTTTGCTATTTAAAGCAAAATAAATGTTTTTTGCATGTAGGTGCAGATAATAACACCGACCAAGACATGTCAATCATACTTCACAATAACCACCTTACTTGACATGCCTCAATCAGCCATCACTCACCAGAAGAAGAAAAAAAGTCTTTCCCCCCGCCCAAATCTCCTACCTAATTAATTTATTTCAGTCACTTGAAAACATAACTGTGCCTTGACAGAAGGCTTTAGATTTGAAGGTGTCTCCAGTAAGAAAGTACAAAACTCTAAAATGCTCCATGTTGAGTAAGTGCCTGAAAGTCTGAGCCTACTCTCTGAATCACCTGAAAGAAGGAACACAGGCTGTTGTTTCTTCTTTTTTTTATTTTTATTTTTAAAATAAAATTAAAAGGTGACTCTTAAAAGATTCAGTTCAAATCTTGGCTAAAGCTTTGAGTTGAGTCTTCTATAATACGTTTTCCCATTCATTATGCAGGAACTAAGACTTGATCATCATTATAGCTGTTCTAATTGTAACTTCACAATCTTTAATCTCTGAGCCCTTCAAAAGATGTTTGATGTACTGCATTTTAGAGCCAGGTGCAAAGACAGACGAAAGGTGAAGGGGGGAGATGGGCAGAGGAAAGAAAAGGGAAGCAGAAGATAAATTCAACCTTTTCTAACCAAAAGCATGAGTCTGAAAACCATATGACTACAAAACCATACTGGATTTACTCTACAAGTGTTATGAAGGATCAAAATCATCAGAAGTATGTTTGCACTTAGCTTATTCCCCTGCCAGGGCACAGTTTATGTTTAGCATAGTTGTGTTTCTCTATCAGTGATGGGGCCAGCCTGCACTTGTGCAACAGGCAATGGAGATCTTGTTACAGATGAAAGTGGTGGGCAATTGAGCCATTATTGAACTGGAAGACTAAGCTAAAAAGCACATCAGCAGCAGCCATCATTCAGGCAAGCCAGGCCTATGTCCAATTTATAAAATTCCGTTAGCGGCATCAAGACTTCTGTTTTGTTTTGCTTTGTTTTTTATAAATTTATTTTTACAAATTGTAGCAGGTTGTTGGATACTATAAACACAGTGGCCCAGGTTTTACAAAAAAAACCCACAAAAGTATCGAAGTTTCTCAGTATGAAAAAGTAAATCTGCAATATTAACATCAGATCTGATTTGGTGGGCAAGAAGCCTGAGCTAGAAAGTTCCCATTTAGCTATAAATATCTTCAAATTTCAAGAATTTGCAGATCTGGTTTCTCACTTTGATTCTTAGAAATACAGTTTTAATTTCACAGTATAGATCATTGCAAGAAAACAAACAAAACTTCATGGAAAAATACTTAATGCAAAGTTAATCCGATCAAGATGTACTGTGTACTTCTAAATATGCAAATCGAAGTCCAACGTAGTGTAAGTTAATGCTTCTTTTATTTATTGTAATACTCCCAGAAATACTTATTGTAACTCAATAACAGGATGAACAGTGTGTCTTGATGTGACCTCTCAGTGACTGCATATGAATACTAATGAAATGCATATAAACCAAATCTTGATTATTTGACTTGACTCGCGCTTTCCATTTCTTCCAATATATAACAAATATAGAACGCTTATTAGATACAGATGTCATGGCTCATTATATTTAAGCTTAGCGCTCTGGGTTTATTTGTTGATAGGTTGCCTACCCTGAAGCTGCAATTTCAGTCCTGGTGTAAGACCTTGTGTCAGGAAGGGCTAATGTTTTTCTTTTGTGAGGATACCTGAAGCTAGAGATAGAATTTGTATAGGGAAGATTCAAATCTGAATTTGTTAATTTTTACACACTCTTTTACCTGTTTTACCTGGTTTTATTTCCCAGAAAAAAAAAACCAAAAACAAAAACAAAAAACCAAAAAACCAGCACTGGGAATTGCTGTGCACTGCATTCAAAATAAAGCTGTCCTCAAAGCCACTATTAAATATTAAGAAGCTAAGTAGGATTTAAGCACCAACAATAGACAAGCTTGATCACCTGAAATTCCTGTTTTGTTTCATTTGGTTAAGAACACATTCTAATTGATGTTATTATTTATTCACTTGTCCCATGAAACGGGTCACATCCTGTGAAATCACCAGAATTATGGCAGAACAAAATTGCATGAGGGGGAAACCCAAAACCCCCAAATTTCATCTCTTTTAAGAACTAAATGCTTTTATGTAGACCAATGAAGAGCAGAGAACTTAGTCATGCATAAAGGCATGCTTTTTCCCAAAAATATTTGTATTTTCCCCCTTCTTTGTTTGGCCTAATCATGCTTGCTGGTGGTAATCTGCAGATCAAGATTTAAACAAAATCACTTTTCATTAATAAGACTGAAATCTAGTCCTTCATGCTACTGATGTTTCTGAAAAAGACTTCATGTGAATGTTTTGTGAGCAAGATAACTGGCTCTCTAGCATTGCATGCTACCGCATAGTTATAAAAAAAAAAGACTTGGATTCTTGCACTGCAATTGCAGAAGTAAACGACTGGACCCTACAGACCAGGCGAGGCTGATGAGTACAACAAATGCAGTGAAGACTGCAGAGTTCTGCAGTCATGGATGGTACCACTATTCATAGAATCATTTTGGTTGGAAGAGACCCTTAAGATCATCAAGTCCAACCATAACCTAACTCTAGCACTAAACCATGTCCCTAAGAGCCTCATCTTTTAAACACCTTCAGGGATGGTGACTCCAGCACTTCCCTGGGAAGCAGCCTGTTGACTACTTCACAAAATTAAGGAAGACCCTGAACAGGGGGGATTTGTGAGTAATCACTGGTTTTCCTTGCTTCTTGCCAACAGTAGAGATGACTCGTTTACTTTAATCTTTGTAAAACAAGGTGTCACACAGAGAAGACTAATTTATAGAATCAAGTTTCCAAAGCAAAAAAATAGCAAGAATTCATAAAATGCAGGTCCTTTCATCACAAAGAGATACATGGACTAACTCTGACAAAGGCACCTAGTTAAAATGAAAACATCACAGAATTATAGCCTAAGCAAATACATTCATTAGCAATTGAGGGATTTGAAAGAGATTTTCATAGATAGGAAAAAAGCATAGGGGAATTCTCATATAAAGCCTTTAAGACCCAACATACACATCTGAAAGGCCTTGCTAGTGAGGGATGAACAGATTAATCAGTTATCCTCCTTGTCCGGATATGAGGGATAGCATGAGCAAGCACCATTACAACCTTAATGAATGCAGGCAGAAGTGAGCAGCACACAGACAGTCTCTGACACTGGTGCATCAGCGATATGGAGGGACCACCAAAATGGGCCTCAAGGTCGTGACGAGGACTTGTGAACCTGCAGGCAGGGAGCGGGTGTGAACGGAAGAGTTCAAATGACAATAAACAAAACAGATTTATCTCAGAAGAGCTTCCCAACTACTCTAGGAAAATCTCTCCCTTGGGCCCAGAAGGTTTCAGCGAGCAATAAGAGGGTCAAAGCATGAAGTTGAGAAATAAGAAAATAGAGAGAAGGAAAGAAAGAAAAAGTTGTGTTGTAAAAACAGGAAAATGAAGGATTATTTGCCTCTGCAGAGAATAAATACGGAGCTCAACCCACACCACACAGAGATTATCTACACTGCACAATACAATAGGACTATGAAAGCATTGGAGATCTTTCATTGTTCTTTTATTTGGGACAAAAAAATGTATTAATTTTTAGCTCTTAGAGGTACAACAGTATGTTGTTGCCCAGAAATATTATGTTATGAACACTGCAGAGGTACATTCTAATATTGTCTGTGCACACAAGTGTTCACAGTACAGCTGTAAAGCTGAGATTAAACATGTAGATACAGAAGGCAAAATATACAGAATGCCCAAAATAAATAGTATACATTTCATGCCAAGAAGGGACCCTGTTCCCCCAATGCACACATGTATACAAACACATCCCCAAAAACACCTGATAATCAGCAAGAATTCTGTGGGTTCCAAGAAAAAGGTAAGTTTGAGAGAGAAGGAGGACAGCACTAGTCATTTTGCAAAGCTTTGTGGAAAGCCCCCCCTGCACATAACAAAGAGAGGAGGAGAAGGTGCAGAGGCATTTGATAGGAGATAGAACAGATTAGAGAGGTTCCATGTGAATATGAGGAAAAACTTCTTTACTTTGAGGGTGCCAGAGCACTGGAACAGGCTGCCCAGAGAGGCTGTGGAGTCTCCTTCTCTGGAGACATTCAAAACCCGCCCGGACACATTCCTGTGCGATCTGCTCTGGATGAACCTGCTTTAGCGGGTGGGTTGCACTAGATGATCTCCGAAGGTCCCTTCTAACCCCAACTATTCTGTGATTCTGTCCATAAACCCAAAAAGCTCATGCCTGTACCAGGATATCCTAGCGCTCCCTTGAAGTCGATGACCCTGCTGGCAAGGAAGAAAACCAAACAGGCTTTGAATTCCATGCATGGGAGTTAATCAGCAGCCTTTCACACTTTAAGATACAATGCATTTTTTACGCCCTTCTAGCTCTCATGAACACTGATTCTGCTATACAGGCTTCCTAAGAAAACAAGAAAGATCCAGTCATTAAATTTTTCAACTTTGTGATCACATTTTTTTGCATACACAAATGCCTTGAAAATCTTGTTAGACATAAACCTGAGAATGACCATGGTTTTAAAGACATTATTTTAACAGGAAAGTTCATAAGATGCTATCATCTTGCACGGTGATCATGCTCTGAACTATAGGAGCACAGACAATGCGCAGTTATGGGTTTCAAATTTGGTTTTAAAAATGCCTTTTTATCTCTATCCTTGTCTGCAATCCTGAACTCCCTGTTTACTTTCCACTAGTATTTCAATTCTGGATTGTAGATTGTCCTTGCTTATAAACAGAAATATACACTTATCTAAATCACTCAGATTGCCAGAGTCTCTCCTACCCCTCTTTTCATGAGGATCAAATACCCCAAACCACCATCACAACAGCCATTTTTAATCACATTTTGCTAGCAGTTTCAAGAGGAAAGTTAAAACTCAGAATAAGCAGGAAGAATAAACGTTTAACTGCAGGAAGTCCCCTCTGTGAGCACCTCAGAAAATGGGCAAAGATTCTGTTGCTCTTTCTCAGGGAGGCTTTTGATTTCCAGAGCTTGGACACCATCAGCTTTTCCACATGCTATGTTCACCCCAAAATGGTTGCTGCTTTTGATAAAAACCTTTTCCTTTGTTAATTCAGGAGAAAGTTTCACAGCCTTCAATACATTTTGAAGATGTTGTACAGGCTATATATGTTTTTTATTTAGAAAAAATGGCATCTATTTTGCTTGCCAAGGCTCAGTGCAAGCCCACTACATTACCTATTTTTATTTAATCAGGTATCCTTAAATTTGCACTGTATTTGGTAGTAAGCTTCAGAATAGAATAATTTAAGGCCCCATGAATTATGAAGAGTGGGTGTAATAAAGAAGATGAAGTGAGCCCTGAGATGTTACAGGTATCTCACAAATCAGACTTCTGACTGAAAAATAGGAGTGAGTAGGAGGAAAAACAAGAAACACTACCAGTGTTTTTTGGAGCTAGGAGACCACAGCAGTCTCAGAATTACTGAAAATTATGTCTTCTGTGAAAATATTACCTTCTAAGCTGTTTATGTAAGTGCAGGCTGCTCATTCATATTTTCCGTTGGTCGGTGCAAGACTGGACAGCCAAATATATGTTGAGTTGATTTTATACTCTAGCAACTGGACATCTACATTTATAGAAGTGCCTGAGACTGCCAAGCAAACATGCTGAGGGTAAGCAGCAAGTTCTTGCCGTGACAGTCAGTGTGATGGATACTTGCAAAAAGTGGAAGGCCACAGCAGCTTCTCTGTTAGGAGGCTATGGCAAGGTGATATTTCTTCTTACTGCTCAAAGACTGACCGTGAGAAGAATAAATCTCTGATTACACACCCTGAAGCAGTCTGTGCACATCATCACAACCCACCAACATTGGCCACAGCTCAGCACTGGATTAGATGGACAGGAAGGGACTGCTGGGGATGAAGGAAGGTATTTAAGAACGTGGATCTGGGAATCCATCACTGAGCAATAAGTTATACTAGTTCTGCTCTAGTTATGCTTCAGTTCCTCATGGCAGCACTAAAGTGACAACAGTACTAACAAAGTCGTAAGCCCAGAGGTCATGCCCTACGCTGATGGTCTTAAATATGCCCTTCTTATTAACTGCTGGAAAGTTCTGATAACTTTTTAACTCTTTATCTTGTTATATTACTGAACTTCAATATAGCTGCTAAGCCTGTATTGCCTGAGGGCTAATGAATTAACCAAAAATAGAAAATCTCCACCCCTCACCAGTTTCTTAAGAGGAATTTGAAAGGCTTCATAACACAAAGAAAACAGACCTATAGAGAGATTATTGTGATTCTTTAACAGATAAGGCTTGGTTATTTGATGTAATCATTCTAAAATTGGCAGTGTGGAAAAGACAGGTGTGTACACATCATTATCAGCCGTGGTACAGACAACAGCAGGGACAGGAAATCTTGAAATATTTAGCTCTTTAGGTCAGATGAGCATCAAGCAGTTTATTTCAGCCTGTCCGCACTTCTTAGTGCAAGAGCATTATGCAAGAACGAAGGAGGAGTGTGCGCACAGTGATGAGAGGGAAAAGCGTGGATGTGGATGTGTGGATGCAAGGAAGATTTGCTGGTTCTTCCTAGTTTTACTTGGGTGTGAAGTAACACAAAACCAGGGTTTCTTTTCCTCTCTCATGACGTGTTCAGGCATTTGCACTCCAGCTCAGAAACTTTAAAGAAAAGGGAGGAAATCAAGCACTTGGAGAACTTTGCAAAACAGTGGTTGAGAACTGAGACTTCCCATCACATGGCCAACTGCAGCACAGAGGCTGTGCAGAATGCAGAGACGGCAAGTGAAATGTCACTAATGCAACATCTGCTGCAGCTCACAACAGCCCAAGGAGTCATGGTAACACACACAAGTACCGCATGTGCTCTATGCGCCATATCCTTCACAAGCAAACATCTGTCCAGCTTGTGCTCACATCTTAACCCTAAATTTAAAGGTGTCCAAAACATGAGTACATATTACCAGGAGAATTGCTTCTCTGCTAAAACTTCCAGCAATAAAAACAGTTAAAATGCAAAACTGTAAGGAAACAACACAAGTTTCTTGAATGAGAGCATAGATTAATTTTGAGAGTGCCTTTCTGACAGATTGTCAAATAGTTCTGCTACACTCATACTTTCTCAAGTTTTTCAGTGGCCTTATTTTCCTACTTGGCTGTATAAGAAATGCATTCCTCAGGGGAAAAAAAACCCTACACAAACCCACAAGTGTTAAGCTTTGTAGTTTTTCTCAGGTTGTGGGAAGTTTTTCCTTTAGCCTGTATGTTTATTACATATTTGTGGTATCACTTTTTCAGGACTATATGAACGGTCCAGAAAGGCTGGCTCTCAGCTGAAGTGGAAATAAGTAGATGCGTTTACATAACCTCACAATTATTTTACTATTCCTCCCTCTTGCAGGCAACAGGCTGTTACCTGGTAACCTGTGTCCTTATATTCAGGCCTCTTGTGGCTCCTTCTCTTCACATAACCTTGTGAATGGGTTGTGCAAAAATACAATTTAATCCAAATCCATTTGCAGTGGGCCCCTGCAACCTGGCATTACTTACATCTGCCCTAGGTTAATACTGCTCAGCCAGACAAAAACGTAAAAGCAAAATTTAGACTTAAGTAGGGTACCTTGTGCAACAGGAAATACAGGTTTTATATACTGCATTGAGATGAGCAGACTAACAGTTTTCCTAGGCAATTGATACGATCTGCATCAAGTCACCTTGAGCACATTACCACTTTCATAATATTCTGGAAGCCAGATGAAAGCACCTATCAATTAAATTGTGTAGAGTACTAAATTGTGGTTTTTTTGAAAGTGGTAATGAAGATAAAGAAACTGTTCAAATGAATTTATGGTTGATAGAGACACAGGCAGGAAATAACAGCAAGTGACCTGTTTTGGAGAAATCATACGCTATTGGATATTCTGCAATAACACTACAGAACTGCAGTTGATACTTCCATTTCAATGGCCTCATTAGATACCGGTTGTGGAAATGAAAGAATAAGCACCTCACCCAGCAGCCACAGCACTCAATTAGGCAACTAACCTTTTTAAGCATGTTATGTGACAGTTTTAGTGAAATAAGAACTCTGGTGCATCTCATTTTCAGGTGCCAAAAGCTCCTGGTGCAGAGCAGATGGAAAAGAGACACCTAAGTCAGGGCTGTGATTTCTGCCTGGCAGCATAGCACACACAAGCTGCAGTAGCAAGTCTGGACTCCTGTTACAGATTTTTCCTAAAGAGCCTGACTGGGCAGGAACTCCATCTCCAAAGACCCACATCCACACTGAGATCTGTTACAGCATCACAACGCTAATTTATATTCTGCGCATACAAACTTAACACAATTCTTATCCATGCCTTTAATTATATGCTGTGACAGTCCCTCTCATTTTATCATCATCATTTTATTCTAAAAGTCTTGAATGTGCTAGGCAAAATTATAAATACTTAGTATCCAGCTTTCTAACAACAGTGATTGTTCAGGTATAATAGTTAATTAATGTGCTCCTTCCTTCTCATTTCTCTTTTCACTTTCAATGCACAAGACTGTTAATTATTGATGTCCTTTATATGGGCATGAGGACCGGTCTGTCTCTTTGGTAGTTGCCAATGATTCTTTGACTGACACAAGGGCAAGAAAATACCACCAAAATGACTAGAAGTACAGACACTGGCAGCCACAATGCAACAGCTGATGACCTCACATACAAGCAAAGGGTTGAATTCATTCCTCTTGAGCTCAGAAGAACAGCAGGGATGGATGTGGCCCACTGAGTCACTCTGAGCACCATCACTGCCCATCTCCCATACTGGGTAACACATGGGTCAGCCTTTTAGGCAAAAGCAACACCCTGATCCTGGGACAAGATCCCAAAGTAGCCAGGACCAGCCACTCTGCTTGGGAAACAGCATTTAATATGTGAGATGGAAGGGGCAGCATAGGGACCATGAAGGAAAACAGCCTAACTCAGATCTTAAAGCCATGGCCATACTCTCTGGCATCATCCTGCTCATGATCCCAAGGCTGGAACAGAAAAAGAATGAGAAAAAGCTAAAGGAAGAACAAATTTAGACAAGGGAGAGGTTTGTATTTCAGGCAGTTCTGCACAATACCATAGCCAAATTTATTCAGGCCACTAGGATTCATGCTACTCTCTTTATTAACCAGACCCTTTTTCAGAGCCTTCCTGAAATGTGGTTCATTGCTCGGGCAGCAAGCCTGACAACTCTGAGATGCTCCTGCAAAGTACTTCAAAGCAGGTCTCTACAGATTTCAGAAGCGAGTGGTTGTGGCTTTCTTCACTTTTCCCTGTCAGTCATTCTTGACAACTGTTAACAGTCAGACTATTAATAATAATATGTAGCTCTCATGTTATTTTTAATACCTAGCTCTCATGCCATACCAGGCTTCTCTAATATGCTCAAAAAGATGCATCAGCTTGTTTTGAAAATGGGCAGCTTCTCTACTCAATGCCTAGGGATCTAATTACAAAGACCAGCAATGGGGAAAGACTGAAACAAAATCAGATATTTCATCCATCATATCATGTAGCAGCAGCCTTTGTCCTTAAAACCTTTTCATCAGGTTATAAAACATTGCATGATCTTATAATCACAGTTCTTGAGAAAACAATTGCAAAACGTTTGATATTCACTTGCAGTCTGATTTAATAGGTTAGTCAAGTCGCTTTCCATTGTTTCCCTTGTCCATGCACCCTCCAGCTAAATGCCCTCATTACACAGGATGACCTAGAGCTGATGAAATGTAGATCCCAGTTCAATCCACACTTGCAATCAAAGCTCAGATCCCCAGTTGAAGCTAACACGCACAACAGAGCCTAAATAGGAAGAAAATCAAGTATTCAAAGAGAAACTGTTAGTTAAACACAGTGCAGGTTTACTCCAGGGATAAAAATTCACGATCAGATGTTACAATTTTTTTGCCTAGGAAAAGAAATGCATTGCTACAATTTTATTTAAGAAAACATAAGATACCTGTTTAATTTTATACATGCTTGCTAATGTCTTTCTGGTTTAAATTTTTGGAGCAATGGGTTATTAATATTGATAGAGAAGAAGAGAAGGCTTGTGAGCCTGAAAGCTTTCCTGTTTCTTCCAAATATTAATGTTTGTATAATAAAAATATTTTCTCTCCATTAAAATCTTACCTTACTTACAGTCAAAGAAAACTGAGTGTTTGACTGAGTGTTGATTTTATGCTTTCTACTGACTGTAGCAAATTCATATTTGCGCTGTTCTGTTTAGAGGAATGGGCATACTTCTAAGAAACCAGGGGTTTGGGCTGTTTGCTGTGTGTGAAGGAATGTTGCACAATACAAAAAAAATAAAATAAATCCAGAAACATGATGTAAATTACACAGTTTCACTGAAATAAACCGTTACATCTAAGACTTAACTGCCTAAGGGTTAGCTGACATCTGTCAATGGCACAAAACCATCATTGAAATGTTAAGTTAAAAAAAAATCAGATCCCATGGCTGTGTCATGGCTATCATTACTTAATCACAGAAATAGCTTCAAAAACCAATGCAGCTGGCACTCTGGTTTCAGTAAACGTACAGGCAATCACACCATCACTGATTTGACCACTTGGAGCAAAAGGGGCCTTAAGGGAACAAACCAGAAAGCAATCAGAACCCTTAAGTACTGGACCTCTCAGTATGGGAGGGATCAGGTACTATTAGTGACAGACTACACAATGACCACGGCTCTGTCAGTCCAAAGTCCTATGAAAACTAATGGCATTGCTGAGATTTCACTGATTTTCAAAATCGATAAGAAAATAAGATAGGTGAACCTATTGTGAACCTTTGCAAAATGTATTATGGCAACACAAATGAATCGAACTCCATTGCCAAGGGGAATATCAGATTATGCCACTTTTTCTTTTAGTAACACTGAATATTAAAACAACAACAAAAAAAAGACTGTATATGTCTACCATTATAATATATTTAAACTGTGTCCAGGCAATGATGACTTTCATAATAGTTAAAAATTAAAAATAATGACCTGACACTTTTATGAATACTGACATGTGAATCAAATTTTAGTGGTATGAAGAATACATTAAAAGGAGCAAAATGAATAAAGATATGTTAAAACTGTTACATTAAGTAAGACTATAGAGACTCATCAGGGTTGAGCTAGAATAAATTCTTATTAACCTTTATATGAAAAAGTGTGCAAATATGCCTGTAAAATCAGGGAGAAGAGAACTGTCCAGCATCTTCTCTCCCAGGGTACTTGGCATCATTTGTTCCCCAGAAAGATCAGGTGAAAAAAGTTCACTCTGACACAAACCCTCATGATAAAATCATATGCATCTTTACTGGTGTCAAGCTAACTCATTCTGCTTCGAAAAAAATCAACCAGGATTTGAAGGAAACAAACCAAACACACACTTCCCCCACAAAAAAAACCACAAAAAAACCCCAAACAAAACAAAAACCAACCAAACAAAAACCCCAAAACACAACACAATAACAAAAAAACCCACAACAACAACCAAAAAATCACACACACACAAAAACCCCAACAACAAAACAAAACAAAACAAAGCAGAAGTTTCTTTTCTAGAACTTTTCATTCTAAAAATATGAGCAGTGCATGAGTGAAAACTGCTAGTTCAATTGAGTAACTATAGTGTAGTTCTTGAATGGATCAGTTAGTTTTGAACACAAAATCTGTTTTGGGAAACTGATTTTTGCCCTCAGTCTGTAAAGTGCTGTAAAAATTCCTAGCACTCTAATGTTAAATGAAGTTATCTTTAAAGAAGAAGAGAGAATGAATGCATGGTGCACTTACATCTTGACCAGTTGCCAAAGTGGTTCCCTCTACATGATAAAAAATGCAGGACAATCAGAAAAGGTACAGAAAAAGATAAAATGACAATCAAAGGTATAGAGCAAATTCCACATAACAAATAATTAAACAGACCAGGACTTGTCCAGATCTAGAGATGAGTGAGGTAGAGATGACATGCATCCATAAAATCCTCTTTACCTTGCAGAAAGTGAACAGGAAATGACTGTTCACTGTTTCTTCTAATAGAAGTAAAATGAAATCAATAAGATCAGCATGTAGCAGGATAAAAACAGTAAAAGGAGGCTTTCTTTCATGTCATGCACAGTTCAGCAGTGGAACTGCTTGCTATGGGAAGAGATGCTAAAAATCTTACCAAGTTCATAAAGCATTCAGAAAAATAAATGGGAGGGGAAATATATATATCTATCAGGGGCTATTAAACATATAAAAGCTTATCTGGCTCATATAGTCCATAAGCTACAAATCTCCAGAGACCAGTGTAGTGCACTGGGGAAGTATTACTATATGCTTACCTCATTATTACATTCTTTCCTAGGCATCAGCTATTTGTGGTATTAAAAAGAGACTAGGGTAAATGGACTGTCTGCAGCAGAATGCATGTTATTAAGTTTATAAAATAAAAACAATTCCAAATGCTGAGACGAATCTCAATTGCATTTTCATTAGTGCCCTTTCATAGACTGAGATGAGACAGAAGTCAGAAACCAAAGAAAAATCCAGTAAATCTCACAAATTAAAAAAAAAAAAAAACACACTTAAAAATTAAGAATACTTGGTATGCATTCATTTGGAATAAAACTACGTAGACAATTCTATAATGTGTGTTTGCCAGTTAAGCAAAGCAATCCTATCTTTTAGTTCAAAAGCTTTATTGAATTGTAAATCGACATGTTTTGAATGGTCACGTGTGTCCTAAGAATGCATGCTTCTTCTGGAAAATAACTAGCAAGTACAAATTAAACAGAAGACAAAAAAAGAACAATTTACGTAAAAGATTTCTGCTGGCTGATTAAATAATCTATTTCAATCATGATTTCAAATCCATCAGCTGTGACTGTAAATACATTCCTTCTGTTTAGAAGCTATTTGCAAGAAATATCAATTCAAGAACTTCAGTAGACTGTCAAAAATAATACAATGTTCTTAGGCCCTAATTAATTCGAGACAAAAAAGATGAGTTGTCAGCACATTTTCTCCATCAATTGTTGTTTGCGTTTTTAAAAGATAGATCAGCAGTATCAACTTCACTGGTTTTTATCAGTGGCCAGAGGAAATGAAGTTTATTTGACACACTGTATGTGTTTCCTTCTCCTTGTCCTTCCCAATAACCTAAAACTGGTTGCCAAAGCTGTCACTGGGTAGAAATCTTAGTAGCGTTAGTGCTTCTACACGGAACGAAAAAAAAAATACTTGGATTATTTGTTCCGCCTCAGCTTTTGATGGGCTTTGAGGCATCACCATGAGCAGCTGTCACACCTGTACTACTGGACAACACAGATCCAAGTGGCGGATGTTTATCTAGCCCAGCCAGACCCCCTCCTGCAATGTCAGTGAAGAGGGCAAGGTTTTGACTCTGGTACAGAGACACCATGAATGGGCTCCTCAGAGCACAACAGCAGCCTACCCTCCACAGGCACCACTGACGAGACGTGCCTGGTTCCCTTCTGCGACACCGTGGTCACAGGACAGCCTTCATTTACACGATTCAGCTCCCTTATGCTTATAAAGGGTGCCCACAAGCAAACCACCCAGTAGGAATGATCCATATACTGCAGTGACTCCTGAACAAGGTCCAGAGATTGCCTTTGTTGGCCACGGTCAAAATGACACAAGGGAATCCCTCCAAGGGCCATTGGGGTCAAGCGCTCAGAAACATGACATATTTAACTTGCTGGTATAGACACAGCCAGAGAGAGTACAAGGAGCAGGAGAGCTGCAAGTAAAGTTTCCACCTTATATTGCGCCCCCCTTCAACAGCAAAGACTTCAGTGACAGGGAGCAAGCCTACAGAAAATCTGATTTCACCCTTTTTCTGATGTGGGACCACGTGATATGATTAACTTTGGATCCATTCTGTCCGTATCCCCTGCCCTGCTCAATTGCTATCACGTGCAGCAAAATCCAGTAAAAATAATAATCTGCTGAAGCGGGTAAAGAGGAGATAATTTAGCAAGAGGGAATCTTTTCAAGGACAAAAGCGGCAGCTGGGTGCTCAGCTCGCTCTGATGCTCAACAAGAGCCAGGAACCTAAACCTCACTTGAGACCGTGACCCAGCCATTAGCTACCAAGTCCCTGCAGCCCAACACAGACAGCAGCAAATTATTCTCTGTGGAGCATTTGTTGAAGAAAACAGGCAAACATAGCTAGCGTGATTGCTAGATGAAGAGTCAATGACAAACCACTGGTATTTTATTGTGGCAAAGGGGTATGAGGCTGCCCCTCTGAAGGGACAGTAAGAGAAATTAGTCTGACATGCTAAGAGTGTTTGTGAAGAGCATTACTCTGGGGAGTACACAAGGGACTGGCCTTGTATTTCCAGTCATTACCATTATTTTTCTCCTAGCCTCATTATCGCCATTATTTAGAATGGCATCTGCACATGATCACAAAAAGAGGCTCAAGTGCGCTGCCGCTTTTTCCCCGTGTGTGCTGTTCACTTCAATTTTTCAAACCAGAATTCTGTGTGCACGCAGCTCCACCAGCAAAAATAAATCTATTTTGGGACTGCGCTAATCACTGGGCACAAACAGGGAGGCAGTCAGCACCCTATGCACTTGCAGGCTGCAACATTTGCACGAAGCGAGCTAAGCGAGCATAGATACAGTCATAAAGATTTCTAACCCAAAAAAATACAGTCACAAAGATTTCTAACACACACACACACACAAAATACTCTTTTACCCTTCTTCCATTGTTTGACTTGTTCCAGTCAGAGAGACATGTAAGGAAGAAGGTTAAGAGTGGTGTTAGCCAGGTGTTAAGTAATATGATGCATCTCCTTCTCTGGAGATATTGAAAACCCATCTGGACACATTCCTCTGCGATCTGCTCTGGGTGAACCTGCTTTAGCAGGTGGGTTGGACTAGATGATCTCCAGAAGTCCCTTCCAATCCCAACCATTCTGTGATTCTGTGAGAGCAGAAAGGGACATGTAAGCAAGATAAAATCTTTTCTTGAATGCTAAGTGAGAAAGTATCCAGACAGAACATTAAAATGAATTGTTGGGTTTTTTCAGTGCTTTGGAGAACCCAGCAAAACGTGGGCAGAAGCAGCCCAAGACACAAAAGCTCTCCAGGAGCAGATTTATCTTCTCAGCCACTCTGCAGAAGATGGCATGTTAATCTGGAAGGACACTTCTCTCTGCTATCCAGGAGATGGGCCAGCATGTTTTAACAGACCAGGAAACACATTTTGTAGTAAGCCGCAGGACCCCATAGGCTTTGGCACACTTGCCCTCTTACACTGATGGGATATTAGTACAGCCCTGTCTGCTTCAGTGCAAACGCACCAGTTTGCACCAGCATGGAGCTCTTCTCCTCAAACTGTTCGCCTTTTCCTCCCACGACTGGCTGCCCAGCGCTCCTCTAGCACTAGGAACAGAGCTAGGCTCTCCACTGGTGACTTCTTTGCTTGAGCAACAGCAGGGTGGTTCAGGGACTAGACTCTGAAAGTCTATTTCAACTGGCTACAGCACAGACTCATGTCATTTATGCTGGCTTTTATTCTCTGTCGGGTGCCAATCAAGCTTTCAAAAATCCAGTCGATACAATGCTGTGAGCAAGTCTATTTGAGCTATTTAAAACCACGGAAATTAACTGTCTCCCATAACAGCAAAAAGCTGGAGGATGAGAAAACTGCTTCTAGCCTACTTAATAACAAGCACCACTAGTGGCAACACACTGATCTCCGGCATCTCCTTAATCCCTGAATTTCCCATTGAAAAGCCATCATAAGAATGTAAACAAATCCAGATTATCACAATCCAAGTTTCCTGATTTTATATCTGTCCCTGTCGACTCTCCGCTGTGCCAGCAAATATCGATTTTGGATGTGATCTACAAAGCTTATGGAGAGGAGGTTGCTGGGGGCGAGAGGATGGAAATCAACCCTTATTAGTAAATCAGTAACCACACATTTAATGAATATATAAAGCAAGCTGTCAGAGTGGCGTAAACTGTGACTGCTACTGTCATGGAAGTTCCTGCAGGATAAGCTATTAATATTTACCCCTGGCATCAGAGGGACTCCAGGCCAAGGCATCCCATGACTAGAGGTCCTCAGGAGATGATGCCTTCTCATGTCTTCACTTTGGTCATTGTTGTTTGGATTTACAGTTCAGGGCCATTTTAGTCACTCACTTTAATTGTTGGTTAAGATAGAATACAGAAGAACATGTTATATTTTTTTTATTCTATGTATTCAAAACTGAAAAGTATTTAAGTTAGTGTCAGTTGGCAAGTAAATGCTTCAGTTGTACCTTCAGCTTATACAGATTGGGCCGAATACAGCTGTGCTGATCTAAACTTGTGATGCATCTGTCCTTTTATCTTAAGCAGATCACAATGCAACCAAGTTCACATTAGATGACAGCAAAACTCTTCTTGTTGGATAAGAGAAATCATCAGATAATGTATATTTAAATAGCAATGTATCACAAGAAAATTCCAAATTACCTTCCATGATTAGTACAGATAAACTTCTTTCAGAAAGGCCAATAAAAGAAAATAATTCTGTTCAAAGATTGTGCCTTAAACTGGCATAAGATTTCCTCACTGAGCTGAACAGACAAAGGTTACTTTATAATTGGAAGTTTTCTGATTGACCCTTCCCGTTATCCTGGGTTTGCTGTCAGCTTAAGTACACAAAGACGTGATAATTTTAATACTGCTTTGAAATTGCAGCTCAATATGCCTTTTAGTCAATTGCATATTGCTTTATATGAACTTCAAGACCATAAAAATAGAGTAGAATACAGTGCAGTCACAGATTTTGTTAGTTATTTTAAAATAAGCAAACTTATGAGGAAAAACAAAATCATTTTATTGCCAGGGGAAAAATGTGAATGTCATGGTGCATTAGAAATTCAGCATATAAGACTGGCCATCAACATGATCCCAACTCACAGCTAGTAGAGCCTCTAGCCACTTCTTCTCTGTCTACCTTCTAGGAGAAACAAGAAACTTTGCCTGCCATAAACGACACAGCTAAACCTCAGAAGCTCTACACAGTCTTCTGATCAGGCAAGATCACCCACCCATTAGTGGCTTCCAAAGTATATGCAATAACTTCATGTTCTCCCCTCCTTGAGGGAAGCAGGAAAATAGATAATCAAGTTGCTTTTGAGTTACAGCTCAGTAATGAATACAGTGTAATACTGCACTACTCTCTTCATCATTCATTTATTCGGACACTTCAAGACTTCTCAGTGCTGTCAAGAACCACAGAAGGTAACTGTCTTCCATTTAAAAATCAGAAGTCAGCATCCCAGATTATAAACTAGGATTCATATTCTCTCTGAAACTTAATTCACAACATGTAAGTTCCTCTAGTCATTTATTCTTTAAATGCTTTATTAACTTCTATGACAGGCTTTTTGGCTGAGGAAAGGAGTTGGTTGGGCTAGAGAACTCGCAAGAAAATCTTAAGATCAGGTGTTTAAATGTCACTGCTGTCACATACCTTAAAAAAGTGTTCTGTCAAGAACATCCAAGGCTAAAAATCTGGTCCTTCAGAAGTTAGTGGAACAAGCTTAGCCCTTGATTTCAGTATGTCTAGGAATTCACCCAAAAAATCTCTGGATGGTTCTGGCACATTCAACATCAACTGATTTATTGCTGGGAAAAGGGTGTGAATTATTTGAGCACACAGATGCACACTCTGAAAAGCGTGACTTCTCAAAGGACTTTCCTTGCCCACATCAGGTCGCATGGTGAGGGACGTCTCCAAGTAAAGGTCAAGCAGATTTTTGCAGGAATAAACAGAGATAGTTTAAAACAGTCCTTCGAGACAGTAGTTTGCTTATAAGAATGGCACTTAACTAAAGTTTCGTTACAGTGAATTGTAGTTTGCAGGCACCTTGTCATTTAGTAATGCAGATGAAACACTTCAGATGAAAATGCAATAGATTTTCCCACCAAATTTTTGTATGCAGGACATTGAACCTAGACATGCCGAACAGGTGGAGATGCTGAAGAAATGATTACTTGACATAACATTACTGGAGTGTGTTGATGAAGTGGAAAATAGAGAATGAGGAGGAGATGCATGGGAGGCACAATTACCATTTACAGTGTCTGACTTTTGTGCTACACTATAGTAATGTGAATAAATCCACAGCTTAAGTGCCAAGATAGCTAGAATAAAGAGGCTCTCCTGAAACCACTGTGCCCACACTCAATACGCACACGGCTGCCAGGACTTACCTACACCTAAATGAATCCACTGATTACCATATGATTGCAGCACCTCTTCTATGCTAACCCACACAGCTTAAAGATAACTACACACTGAAACAATGTTCATCTACCTACAATATCATCATCTGCTCACTTCACTAAAACGTGTATATTACACCCCAAAACAAATCTTTACCCAGCATAATCTACAAGTAAGTGAAATAAACTTCTCATGGAAACGACAGGTACACCAATTTCTAACTAATAAAGCTGAGCTTTGATGTACATCTTTGTCGCTCACACAGTTGGGCATGCATTTGATTTTCTTCATTTACAACCAGAAAAATCATCTCTTCATATGTACCCAATAGTTGCTTTAGCATCTGCTGCTTCTGTAATATGTGCTCAAATTTTAGTGAAGTACTCAGCAAATGAGAATAATGCCTTCAGGTATTCAGAGAGACTAAAAATGACTTTTGCCTTGTCATTGCTCCAGTTTGTAAACTACACCGTTTTTCAACTAGTGGGACAAAACATGTTGCCACAGGGTGTGTTTAGCCACTCAGAACCTGGATCTTCCTCCGTCCCTGTAGCAATCATTTGAGATCTTAAAACTGTTCGCTTATTTACTCAGGAAAGCTTTGACCTGGAAGAATTGCAGTGGCATTGCACAAGTTCCCACCCTGGATGATCCGGAATGCAAGTCTTAGTGACTGTCAAAGCAAAACAACACTTCATTCTGGAAACCCATTTTAGAGAATGCAATGAAACAGCCCATTATTTCCTACCTTGAAACAGCCAATTGTTTTAAAATATGCTATCAAATAAACATACACACTTTTTAGTTAAATAAAGCCTGCAACATAGGCAGCATCCACTGAAGAACAGAAGAAAAACAGTGTCTAGTAACTCTTTCCATCATTACACTCACTGAAGACCCAGTCCAAAGTGCAGAAGTAAAACACAGCCATGAGAAAACCTCTCTTTTTTTGTTCTCCACCTTCTGATTTGGAAGGTTCTGGCATGGAGAAGCACCCTAAACAATCCAGCTGAGGGCTGATAGTCTCACTTTTAGTCACAGAGACACACATAGCTGTGTGGGTGCCAGACTGAAGAAAACATGGTACTTTAATCTAGCTCTGCATAGCAGCCTGAACTCTGACAACCACACTTTCTTTTTTTTATTACTTCCAAAATAAAATATTATAATTCGATTCAAAACAAACAGCTAAAAAATCCAAGAGAAAATTCCTTGGAACTAGTTCGAACTTAAATCACGAGAAAGCCATCCACAAGAAAGTCTCATATTCTAAATATTATTTAAAAAATACTTATGGTTGTGCTCTTTTCAAAAAAGAAAATAAACATTGAAGATATTTCATATAAAATTAGTTCAGTGTATGCATTTGCTGCAGTCAGGTTTTTGGAAGGTTATTTGTTATCACTGTTAGCTGAATGAGCAGGGGCTCAAGTCACAGGTTTGGACTGGGTTTGGTACAAGCAGTGAGGACAGAGCATTCTTAAACTATGAGTTTTAGCAAGAAGACCACATAATACTCACACTTCACAGAATAACAATCACAGAATGTCAGGGATTGGAAGGGACCTTGAAAGATCATCTAGTCCAATCCCCCTGCTGGAGCAGGAACACCTAGATGAGGTTACACAGGAAGGCGTCCAGGCGGGTTTTGAATGTCTCCAGAGGAGACTCCACAACCTCCCTGGGCAGCCTGTTCCCGTGTTCTGTCACCCTCACTGAGAAGAAGTTTCTGCCATGTATTTGAAGAAGCTCTTTCTGTTGTCCTTGACCCCCCTTGCCAGGTTTAATTCTAAGGAGGCCTTAGCTTTCCTAGTTGCCTGCCTACATCCTCTGACAACAGCCCTATATTCTTCCCAAGTGGCTAGCCCCTCCTTCCATGATCTGTAAACTCTCCTCTTCCACTTCAGCTCACCCAGCAGCTCCCTGTTTAACCACGCAGGTCTCCTGGCTCCCTTCCTTGTCTTCCTACTGTCGAAATGCTCTGATCTTGTGCCTAGTAGAAGCAGTTGCTGAACACTAACCCACTGTCTTGGGCCCCTTTACCTTCAAGTACCCTTGCCCATGGGATTTCCCCTAGTAATTGCCTGAAAAGGCCAAAGTTCACCCTACTGAAGCGCAGGGTTGCGATTCTGCTTGGTATTCTGCTCCTGCCACATGAGATCCTGAATTCCACCATCTCATGGTCACTGCAGCCAAGGCAGCCCTCAACCTTTACCGCTTCAACCAGACACTACTTGTTAGTGAGGATGAGATCCAGCAGTGCACCTCTCCTAATCAGCTCATCCACCATATGCATCAGAAAGTTATTATCATCAATGTACTGGAGGAACCTCCTGGACTGTGGATGGTTGGCCAAGTACCCCTTCCAGCAAACATCAGGGTAGTTAAAATCCCCCACAACAACCAGAGCCTGTGACTGAGGCTGCTCTCAGCTGCCTGCAGAAGGCCTCATCAACTTCCTCACCCTGATCTGGTGGCCTGTAATAGACACCCACAACACTATAACCCCTGCCAGCCTGCCCCTTAATTCTCACCCATAGACTCTCAACTCACTCCTCATCTGTGCCTGGACAGTACTCAATACATTGTAGTTGCTCTCTCAGGTAAAGAGCAACTCCATGACCTCATCTAGCTGGCCTGTCTTTCCTAAGAAGGACATAGCCATCCATGACCACATTCCAGTCATGTCACTTAAAGCACTATGAATCCCAAACACCACGGTAGCAGTTGTAGAGTTAGCAAGACTAAAAAAAAAAAATATTCTTTTGTATGTATTTGTATTGCAACATGAACACACTGTAGTATAAACATTTATATCTGAGGTAGTCACTCTAGGTTCCCCTTAAAGTCAGTGGGCAAAAAGATGACAGCAGCTCATCTCCCCCTAAAGTATCCATCACAAAACAGAAAATGAATTGTTCCTTTAAAGCCTTGAAGTGCCTTTTAAATTCTTTTGTCTGTAAATGTGGCCTAAGAGGATTAGCTCAGATTTAGATACCTCCCTTGAACATACCCCTTGTTAGGGGACAGAATATTAGCCCAACTGTCCTTTCATTATGCATCCAGCTCTGCTGGGCCTTCCCACATTATCCCAGGAGCTGCTGCCGAACAAATGCAAATCCCAACAAACAGAAGCAACAGCTCTGCATCTCTGCCAGGCTATTTAATGGAGATACTTGATCCAGAGGATTTTGTCCTATCCCTTGTTACAGAAATATTAATCAGGAGTAACTCCTGGGGTTGCAAACACAGTGTGTTAGAGAAAGAAAGTAGGGGGAAATATTCAGGTTATAAAGGAAAAAGAACTTGAGCTAAACCCATGCTGGTTTACATCACCTGGAAATGATTTTTTTTTCTGTCTGCTGGTTTGACAGGAAGAGGAGCCTTTTCAAGCTGTTCTCAGCAATGAGGAAGCAACCCTACATTTTCTCAGGTACTTTGGGATGTGTGAATGTTTGGCCTTCATGGTGAGCCCCTACAAGCTTGTTCCACCTGGGTCATTGCAGCACAGGTTCTCCACCCCCACTATGCAGTGTCCTGAAGGGGAGAACCAGCTCGTTCCTTCCCAGCACACTGAAGGCCCTTCATAGGTCACCAGTGAGCTGTTAAGCTACATAACTCTTGGATTTCTGATTTGAGGACAAGTTATACAAATATACAATAATGTAGAAGAACAGGAGATGGAAAAAGGTTCTCATCACTAAAAAGAGAAACATGTTTTGAGAGCTGTGAGAGACTGCAGTAACTGCCAAATATTTTCAGAGCAGGATACAAATATTTCCCACTACACTTCTTTTCCTAATACCTGCAGCAGAAAGACAATCAGGTATCCTGAGTACTGGTGGAGCTATCTCAAAAATACCCTACCTCCCCCATAACAGAAGCAGAAATGAGAAAGCTATTGAACCTCCCCTGATCTCTGCCTCCCTATTGCTGCAACCCTCTTCTCTCCCTCCCCAGTTTATACAGTCAAAAAATCCACACAGAGAAAAACACACAAAACCCCAACCCAAAGATGGCAGCCACGTGCCATGTGAGGGACTGCATAAATACGTGCTTTTTAGGTGAAACAGAAGGATGGGACTGGTTTATTTTGTTGTCTGGGGTTGGTGTGATAGCGTGGGGTTTTTTGTTTCGTTAGTTTGTTGTTTTGTTTGATTTCTTTGTTTGTTTTTAATTGGGTTGAACCTTTAGGATTAGGACCATCATGCAAGCAGTGGCTTAGACTATGATGCCTCCTCTGCAATATTCTGAATAGACATGAACCTCAAGAATTCATTACCTGGGTTATTTTTCAATGCAACACATGGTATGTGAGCACAAGTCACTGAAGGCAAACAGCCACTCTGCAAAGACTGAAGTTGAGGGATGTAACTTCTGCTGAGGATGCTCCAGCAGCCTCCACTAGGAAAGTGAAGTCTACCCATCTCAGGTAAAGATGTAATCCCAATATTTTTTTTAAAAATTAATTTTATAAGGAACTCCCAAGAGCCCTCAAGAGTTCATTCCAAAGCATTATGGCCCTGGTGAGAATTTGTAAAACCTAGCTCAGTGAAGCATTCACCCAATACCATTTCCCCACAGGGACGAATCTTTACAACTTACTAATATTTTTTTTTTCCTAAGCTCAATATTATAGCAGCATTTTTCATGTTTCAAAAAGAAACTACTAGTGACTTTGATTCATAACACATTTAATGTGTATGGCACTAGAGAGGCCAATTTCTTGTGATTGGTTTTTGCTATAAATTTAAGAGGCCAATTTCTCCAAAGTGTTTTGGGTTTTCTTTGGCAGGATTTGATGAACGTGAGGGTTTAATAGATTTTGTTGTTCCACCGGAGCACCACTGAAAAATTAAGACCTGTTTCTTGTGAGAACAACTGAAATATTAATAACAGTATAGGATTGATATTTCAGCAATTTCGAAGCCCTGCGATAACTACCACAGGAGTTTTGCAATAGCTCATGGTCTGACTGATATGTCCCCACTTTTTTTATTGCCTTTTTTTTTTTACCATTTAAGATGAGTTTCTGCAGAACCACTGAAAAGCAGACAGCATGCTTACTACACATGCTTAGAAAATTTAAGTGCTTTCTGCCCATCTCATTCCCCCCTTCAAAACCTATGTAGCCAGTTAGCATGGGCAGTGCTATACCAGGCCTTACCTGCCAACCTTATTTCTGCATTAAAGAGGATTTTTTTTTCCTCCACAATTGCTATTTTCTGTTAGTTTTCCCCAACCATCAAGTAATTTATAATAACATACTAATAAGCGTTTTTCTTTAATTAAACTGAAGACACGTAAAACATCCTCACCTTCTATTCCTTGTGACAACCATTACATTATTTCATAAAGACGGACAGGTACTAGCCAGCACGCTAGTGCTAGTTCAAGGAAGTGGAGAGGAAGCTCACCTGAGACCTTATGGGTCTGCTGATAGGAAGAAGGTTTTTGAAGCTAATATCCTTTGCATGTTTGGTCTCTATTTTGAGCAGCCAGGTTGGGTGAAATAGCTGTCAATAAATGCAATGGTATAGATGAGGGCAAAATAAAAGACTAAAAAGAATCAGCAGAACTGTAAATCAGCAGAAGCCCTGCTAGGGACTTGGGTTATTTACAAAGAGGAACAGGATGGGGGGATGGCTGGTGGAGCAGTTTATTTTCATCCCTTGCCTTCAAAATTTGACTTCACACACTTAAGTGACACTCTGCTCAGGACCTGGTGCTATTTACCTCTCCAGGGTGTAGAAAGGAGCACCAGGAGTCTGGATCAGCATTCCCAGGCAGCAGAGCCCAAGGTGTAAAACTATATCCATGAGCAAGCTAGGGGCTTACATGCTGACACAAAGGATAAAATGCAGTAAAGAAAAGCAACATGTGTAGTTTAAGCCATTTCCCCAGGTGTGACTGGGCCATTACTTTTTTTTTTTTTTAATATATTCTAATCTGAGCTGCAATTTATAGCAGCACTAAATGTTACGATCAAGAAACACAGTCCCACCTCCTTTATTTCCCTTCCCCCAGGCAAATAATTTACCTTTTGAAGATGGGGAGGAAAAAGTATCACCTTCTCAGACTTTCAGAGACAACCCATAACCGAGGAAGAATGCACAAAAGCTCTTATATCCTCACTGAGGGCTTCCTCTATGAACCAAGAGCAATCTCTTGTGTTAATAAAGGCCACCTTTCAAGGCTTTGGCAGCTCTGGAGTCAATATGGCATGATCAAGTAGAATTATTTTTTATTAGTTTTACTGCAGAACCAGTTCCCTCACGCTCAGACAACCTAAGCATACATACATCTGGCAAGGCTGAGTAGAAAGCCTGCCTCCATGGGTGTATATTAAAATTAGGTCTTACCTATTAAGGCATTTGTATTGCTTTTTTGCATAGTTATTTAAGGCCCTGCTAAGGAACTACAGTTTTCCCCAAAAGCAGGAAGGGCTAGAATTTAGCCTTGTACTTGTCTTATATAGGGCAAGAAAATCCCTGCTTTGGGGTCTAAGATGATAAAGCTATTTTGCATCCAACTGGCACATCACGCTGCTTTTTCACATCATACCCACAGAGAAGAACCACAATATTAATTTATTGAAAAAAAGGATTTCTTGCTGTTACATAGAAAGAAGAGTGCCCACTTTGCCAAACAAAACTATAAATGAGTAAATATAAAGAAGTCTATACAAAAAAAAAAAAAACCCAAATTTAATGTCCTTCTTATAAACAGGAATATTACAAGATTATTTCATGGTGAGACTCAGAAATGAGTAATGAACCCAGCAGAGCAGGCTCACATTAAAATGCAGACTTGGGAAATTCTTTAATACATATGATTAACTTGTAATTGGTTTAGAGGAAAGTCAGTGAACATGACCTAAGCTATGAAACAACTCAAAAGAAGAAACCCAACACTAGTATCCAAGTCTTGTCTCATTGCAATAATGCAGGAAATGAACTCTGTCCAGTACACTTGATAAATATTCAGAGCCAGTCCCTTAACTAAATGTCACACTGAAACTAATACTTCTATTTAGAGTATGCTATTTCCTTCAGTCTGGAAAACAAACACATTTTCCCAGTAAAAAGTCCAGTTTAAGGTAACAGATATATGCTTACCCCTCTTCAGAGATTTGTCCCTCATCAGGATACGATTTAGCTAGATGGTAGGGAAGGATAACTCTAGAAAAACTTCATGAAGCATGCGATACAGCCATTGCCAGGCAGGATGCTGGATGAGGTTGACCTCTGGCCTGAAGCAAGTCCAACAGTTACCCCATTTTAAATATGAAGGATTCCTAAAGTAGTAAGAGGAATAATCTAGAGCAAATGCTTTAGTAGCAGTTTAAGTTACAATCTCTTTTCAGAGGCTGAGACTTCAAGTGCATTGAGACCATTTCAGCAAAATGGTATTAATTTACACAAAAGCAAGTTAGTTTAATCACTGTATCTCCTCTGTGTAAACAGCTTTCTTGTACTTTTGGAGTGCTTCCCATCTGTTGGGCTTAAGGGGACCTTGGAGCTAAACTCAGCAGAAGGGTTGTTCAAATGGAAACAGAGCTTTTGCAGAAGACAGCAACATTCATTAAATTGCTCTGTACCTACACAATAGCAAGCACAAACAAGCCCTGGTTTGAGACAGAGCTCAGCAACACATTAATAATAAAAGAGCAGATATTACCTATCTTGAAACAGAAAGCAGAAGCCTTTTCTCTAATCTCATGCTTTTCTGGGCCAGGTTCTAGAAGGACCACACAAACAAATCCAACCCCCCAGCCCACGGCCACAAGGACACGTACAGAAGACAGGCAAGCAATACAGGAGACAGGACCAGAGTTTGGAAGACCGCACATCACACTCATGAGATTAGGCACGTACGACTGTAAAATTAGCTCTAATTAGGCAGACAAGCGTAGAATCTGAATTCCCTTCAGTTTTTAGGCTTTGTCTCAGTATCCACTTGAGGTAGGAGTGTTACAAATTGATGCAACCCTTTTGGGCTCTGCACTGCACTTGGAGTAAACTCTTTCCTTGAGGAATTGAAAGTTGATGGGAATAGTTAGTGAATGCAGCATTATCCAGAACTAATTTAAAACACAGCCCTCACTGCTCCAACATTAAATTATTCTCAAATACTTTGCAACTCTAAGGCTTACCCGAGGTTAGAATTGTTCAACTGAAAACAACATAACTGAAGAAATGAACCATATCTTTTGATGAAGTATTTTATTTTATTGAGCTTTGAATAACACAGGAAATTTTCCATAAAGCCATGCAATGGAATGGAAAGTAGAAATGAAGAAATTGGGTACCTTCTTAGGTAAATCTATGACTGAGTAAAGTCTAGACAATATTTGGCATCTCATTTTTTGTTTAATCATAGGTCTATTTGGAAATATATTTAAATATTATCAAGTTTCAGGGGGAACACACATGCAACTATTGTTTCAAGAGGTCCTCTCATAATAATTAAAACAGATGTATGAAAAACAGAGCCAGTAATTTCTAAATGCTGTCTATCAGATTCTTTCCTAGTCAGTAACTGGCATCTGCAAGCTATATTCTGCTGTTTCTTCAAATCAAGTTCTGAGTAAATTAAATTTTGGATGGCACTGAGTCCCAAAATTGCACATTTAATCAATCTGATGAGATCTACACAGCACAAAACTTCCAGAAAGCAGCACTAGATACAGGTCTTAAATGCCTAACTTCAGGCAACTTAAATGGAAAATTTTGGCAGGATTACCCCACATCCTGTGTATTTTAAAATTTAGGTTTAAGAAAAATACCACTGATTTATTTATAAAGACAGAGTTTATGCTTGGGGCTATTTCTAAGGTATATAAATGCCTTGTTCTTCTTGAGTTACTTTGTAGTACATATTTTATGATGTTTTCCTGTAACTTGGTATTTTATATTTCACAGATAAAAAGTTAAAGTAGGCAGAGATGGAAGCCGTTGTTTTTTTCATTTGCGTGGTGGTGTGGGGCTTTTTTGTTGGTTTGGGTTTCCCCCTCCCCCTCTGTAGTTATAGGAAATGCTGCAGGGAACTTTGCTCATTTAGTCTCCCCAGTCGTAGGTCTTAGATTTTTCCTCCCTCTTGTCAAACAAGAGGCTAAGAATACCCGCTCTGACATAGCTCTCAGCCAGGGCAGGGGCAACCCGTGGAGAGGCTCCATGCAGAAATCTCAGCACCGGAAAAGCACTTACACCACATCACTTGATGGCTTCCTTTCCAGCCTGTCAAGGAGGGTGTCTTTTTCCCAGCTGTCACGGACTTCAACTCCCAGGAATATGTAATGCTATTTTTAAACACTGGGGTATGTGGGAAATTGTAGCGTTTCTAAGCTTTCAAAATGAGCGAAATTTAAAATGCTATTCATTGTAAGAGTTATGTTTTAGTATACACAAAGTCCAGGTGTGAGCATGGATTTATTAGTCTATTCAGACTTGAAAATGAAACTTAAGATCTCCCAGCACCTTTCTCCATGAGCAGCATACAAAAATTTTGTGGGTGAAGAAAACTTCTTAGAAATCTATAAAGAATGGGGAGAATATGCTCTGGCACATTGGACAGACAAACAGCAGCAATACGTTCTGTTTGAGACAGTCATATTTCAAGACTGGCATGATTTAAAACAAAAAGCATCTTAAAACTAGAATGGTATTATTTTCTAACGCTGTTATTATGAAAACTTATGTGCAAAAGAACCATTGTTTCTCTTTTCAATATTAAAAAAGAGAAAATGTACCTGCCTTCACTGTAAACACTTCAAGAGGCCACAACATCATGGTTGTGATATTTCTTCACAGTGGCAGCCAAGAAACTAAGCCTGTATGTTGACTGTCTTACTTGTAACCCATCTCATTGCTCAATGGGCACCTCAAACCAGGAGAAGGTGTAATACTTGCTTCTGCTCATGGCAAGTAATGGCTAAAAAAAAGAAATCTGTCCTGGTTTGAAGCTCAAAAATACTGCAGGTATTGCAATTTCTCTGTCATTTCGGACAAAGCTGTCTGCAGTGGCGGTAGGCAACCATTAGCCTTATGTGATACTCTTGGGAGGAGACTACATTCTCCAGTGTTTAGCTGAAACCTCATTAAAGTTCAGCTCTACGCAGAACATGCAACTTCTCTCATTCCTATGTCACAATTTAACTCTGAACAAAAGTTTTGATCTATAAGAGCAACAACAATAACACAACATCCAAAACATCTTGTTTAATCTTTTGAATTTGTATGGGTTATCCACTAAATTGGTAAATTATTGTTTTCATTACACTGATGTGATTAAATTGCACAATGACTATGAATGACATTCACCTTAACTCTGTTCTACTGTATGAGTATGTAACTATTTCCTCCAGTGAAACCTCAACCCTCTTATGTTCTGGCAGTTATCGTCAATATGGTAGGAGAGATGTAGAATAAATATGAAACAGTTCAGCATAAATTTTGAACTGTATGTCTCACAAATAATCTACACATGTTGTATGGCTATCTGCATTAATACGCTTGGAAAAAATTCAAACAGAATGATCAATCAAGTGCTGGTTAGCTGAGTAGGTACAGTGTGTATTTGCTACTCTTACAAACACGCTAGGTGATTTCTTCTGTCACATCTTGGTTTGGTTTTGAACTTGAACTCAGAAAATAAGTTACGAGCATTTTGCAAGTGTACCATTTCAAATTAGTTCAACTATGAGGAGACAATGCACAGATTTCTACATCTTCCAACTAAAACTATTTGGCTTTGGACATAGAAATCTTTTACTGAGCAACACATATGTACATATTAATTTTTATCTTCTGCTTCTAACTTTTATTTTAATAACGCAAGGCAGAAAGAAGGGAAGATATCAGTAAATTTTGGTTTAAGAGAACAGCAGAAAAGTAGTCAATTATTTTCAGAATGATACCTGCAACTAGTGTTTCACAATACCTAAATTACAATTTGCAGCAACATTCTTAGGCTAGATTCCAGCAATTAAAGAGATGTCTATTTTGGTTAGTACTGCAGAAATAAAGGAATTCAAGATTCATCATCATAGTAGTTCTACTTCACACACATCCATTGAGTAAGAAGGATAAAAATCCCCTACTTGTATGACAAACATTTGTGGTCTCAGTTTTAGTATGACTGGAACAGATGTATTGATAGCAATCTTAAGAGATCATCCAAATGACTAGAATTCTCTGCAATAGACTATGAAGTGTGTTTTGTTTTAGTGCAATTCCACATCTACAAGATATTAGTATGGAGCTACAGCTGTGTCATTGCATCTTTTGTATAGATGCATATCTTTATTTTCCAGAGCAACTATGCACTCATCTTAAGAATGCTTAAAAAAAAACCCCAACAACCCTACATTCAGGCTTCCCAGTGCCACCAGCAATAGGTTACAGTGACTGAAGTCAATGATTTATTTAATGATGTACACATTAAAAGAAGGAAAACGTGCCCACCTTAGCAGTGTCACACTAAAATCAGATAGCAAAACTGCAACTTTTTCCATTGCCTTTGAAGTGTAATTATTTCCTTTTCTTCATATGCCAGTATTTTAGAATTATAGACTAGAAACCATCAGAAACGTTAGGTGAAGCGATTCTGCCATTGGATCACATAGAGAATATAGAGCAGAGTTCAAATTGGATAGTTCAAGTTCTTCAGCTATATTTTCTGAAAGAAGGGAAAGTCACTGAAACTTTCAAAACAGGCAGGAATGCTTCAAATGGACTTCTCACGGCAGGAAAAAGCAAAATTCTTAAGCCTTATAATGGCCATAGAACAGAATTGCTGTCTCCTAAGCAGATGCACTTAAACTCCCCAAAACCCCAAACATCACCAATGCGCCCCACCATAACACCCACAAGCCATCTCTGGTGAGGGCTCTACTTAAAACTACTGTAAACTTTGCCATTAGCATCAAAAGAAGCAATTTTCACCCTTTCAATTGATAAATTCAGACTATGTTTTAAGTCAACAAATTTTCCATCTTAATTAAATGCCCTCTTCACCTGTTTAAATACACTGATTGCTGTTGGAAAGTAGTTTACTCCAGAAACTGCAGACTAGTCTATAATTCCACTTAGCAGAAAAAGGGCATCAGTGTAGCACAGAGATTCTGCAAAACCAGGCAGCTTTAAAGACCACAAAGAGGAAAGAAGAGGGGGGAAAAAAGGGATTCAAGAAGTCTTGGTTTTAATCCTGATATAGCCACAAGCTTCTTACGTCATTTAGATTATAACAAGTTAGGTTTTGTTTTGTTTTTTAGCCAAGGGCTCATTTCCTATTATCTAGGCTTAACTGTAAGCAAACAATCATGCTGCAATTCAGTTTAGCACCTACGACACATGGCAGGCAAATGACTCCTCATAACTGTGCCAGCTGAAATTGTGGAGGCAGGATTCCAGACTGACACCATGTTCCAAGGTATATTATGACAAGATTATACATAAATGACCTTTGCAATCCTATTCCGTGCCTGCAGGTTTTAAATGCTAAGGTACAGAAGAGCATATTCATATAAAGTGCATAAATGCATATGCTATTTAAAACCTCAGCTAGATCATGGAACAAGTTATCATTTTTAAAGACTGCTCTGAATTTGACTGAAGAAATTAAATGCCATAAATGAGAATAATCTCCAGAGATACTCATGGATGGTTTTAACTTCTATGTATTAAAAAAATTATCCTACAGTATCATTTGTCAACTGCCATGTAGAAAGCCAACTCCTGTAAAATAATTGCTTCAAATTTTCCTCCTTTGACATTTTCTAAAATTAAAGTATTTCTTCATGGCAGGAAGTTCCAGATTATTAATGAACAGTAGAATAGCTAGCAATAAAATAATAATTTGAAACAACTCTAATGGTCTCTCTAACTTGTCATAAGGAACACTGTAAAATGAGAAGTAGTATGTTAACATTATTTCCATCACCAGAAATTGATTTTAAGTGGATTCCATCTACACCGAAGTATTTTTAAGACTCGATGGTTCAGATTCATCTTATATGGCAACTATTTATTGCTTTTTTTCCTCCATATTTAACTCTTCATTGACTGCTTAGGCTTGCAGGACTGTGGTTGATGATCAAAAATAACGTCACAACGTATAAAACCAACCAGAAAATTATGGTCTGAATATAAGCAGAAAGTTTCTAACATTTCCATCAGATTTCAAAGTGGTTTTACAAACACTGAAAAACTACTATTATGCTAAAAGGATTGTATGATATATATAAGAGTACAAGTAAAATTGGGTTAGGAGAAATCAACAGCTAGATAAAAGTAAATACTGCAAGTTAAGTATTGACAGGGACTAAGCATAAAAATAGGAAGATAAGAAAAAGTGAGAGTAGATTCAGCTGCCACCTAAACTATACAAAACCTTATATATATGGGTTTGAACTTTAATTTTCTGGTGTGTTATAGCTGCATCCTCACTCTTACTGACCCAGCACTCATAGTTCTCCACTCTTACGGACCCACCACTCGATGATAAGCATCTTCCCACCTAAGTCTCCCATTTGGCAGGTTCTTTCTGAACATCCTAATCAAATACTGTAATATTTCACTCCTTCAAAGAAAAAAAAAAGGGGGGGGGGGGAAGATGGTGCTGCCCACCTTTCACATATTACAGAAGTGAGAAGAGTGTTGAGATATTTGGGCTTACTCCGCCTCATCAGTCTGAAGGATTTGAGCATCATAGCTATTGGGACTTTCATTTGAAATACTGAAACAGCCTCTGGTTTATAATACTGTAAACTTAACTGCACCAACTGTGCATTTGTCATGGTCCACTTATTTTCTCCATTTTATATTTCTGAATGTCATTGCTGAGATGCTTAAGAACATAAAAACAATGAGACCAGGTCAGAACAAAGAGCAACCTCACCCAGTATCCTGGCTTTGACAGTAGTCAAAAGGACAGCTCAAGAATAGAGCAAACAAGAAACACTCCTTTCCCAAACTATTTTTCCAGGCTTGAATACATGGAGGCTCAGAGACTACCTGACCCAAAGGGTAGTGTTTTAGTGGTTATAAGCTTTTATAGCGTTCTTTTCCATGAACATCTCTAATCTTCCCTTAAAAAGGACATACATTTTTTTAATAAACATCCTATGTTGAGGAATTTCACAGCTTAAGAGCACAATGTGTGAAGAACCATCTCCCTTTGTTCATTTTAAACCTTCACCACCTGAATATCACTTGACTCCCCGTAGCTCTGGTATTAGAAGGGGTGCTGGACAGCTGATCTCTGCTTCCCCTTTCCACCCAGCTTCTTTTATATGCCTGTATCACACATCCTCTCAGCTGTATCTTTCACAGGCTGAAGACTCCTAGCCTGAGTAGTTCTTTCTACAAAATTACTTCCCTACCTCTGATCATCCTCACCATCTCTGTGCCATTTCCATTCTATTCTACTTCTGATCCAGACCAACTAGAACCACAAAGAGCATTCATAAGGCAGACCAACATGCATCAATGTCACACCAATGTTCTCAGCATCTACAAAATGATGGGAGGTCTTGGCTGCAGAAAGTCTCCAGGACAAGACTCAGGCAGAAGGAAAGAAACAGTACAGTGCCAGAACCTGGCTTTGGAAAACAGCTGTGCTAAAGGAAAGTCAATCTTCCGTTTTGCAAACAGGTAATGTTAAAAAGGCATCAAGTTCCAGCCAGCAAGCAACTATGTCACTGTGTTATGAACAACCTCCAAATGATGAAGAGTCAAGAAAACATGAGGAAAACAGAAAGACAAGTTTAAAGCATTGTGAGAGGAAGCCATGTGTCAAATAAGGTCAAAAATCAGTTAAGCAAAGAGTTCAGAGTAGTAATGAAAAGAAACATAAGAGGCCTGTCTGCTAGGCTTTTTCTATCTAACCTAAACCTAGATCAATCACAAGGTTACTTTTTTGGCAAAGCCAGATTGCTGTCTTTAAAAGTATTAACTGATTCATACCACTTCTGGTTTGTGGTTGTAAGCTAGGATTCCCATTTAATTCACTGAGGAACCCCAGCCAGATACAGCAATAAAGAATAACTGCTGAAAGCGAGGGCATGTTTCCTAAAGAGCTGAAAATCACTCCTGCCCAGAGGCACAGTTGCTACACAGCAGGGTGAATTTTACTGAACAGTATTACGATCTGTAAAGTAAATATTCCCTTCCTTAGGAGAAGGGGACTGCACAATTACAAGGCTACAATGCCTTTAACTCAGCAAGTACCATTTATTGACAAAAAGTAGACAGTGATTAGATAATAATTCAAAATTATCTATATCTATATCTTATTTTGTTTTGCCACTCCAGAAATGAAAAGGGGACAGATGCCAGGTGTAGAGTGCCAGTTCTCAGGAGAAGGAGGGATGCTGAAGGAGACTGGAAACAAGCCAGAGCAAATGACACTAGAGTCAGCAGATGTTCTGATGGAGGGGGGACAGGGAACATCAGCCTGAGTCAGGCTGGACTTGCCTCAGACTTCAGAGGTCACAGGGAGAAGAAACCTCTGCAAGGCACAGGTAAATCTTCTCAGAAAACAAGACATCTAGCAGAAAGGAGAAAGTCCCTCTGTCCCTGAACTTCAAGGGACTCCTGCTGATAAAACGTTTGACACTAATGGGCGTCGTGGCTAATTTGTTGGCAAACTATTTACCAGCTTAATTCTGAGATGCACCATGCTGAAACACAAAGACAAACTGAATTAAGTGTACTGCTATTAACAGAGGAAAGCAACACACTATTTTATAAACTAGTATCAAAACAGAAAAAGATCGAAGTAATGGAATGCTGGACATTTTGTCTTTTGATAAAAAGCCTTCTGATGAGTAGGTTTAAATGCAAAATTTTAAAAAAGCAAATAAACTCACAGGTTCAGCACACTCTTGAAAGACTCAACTCCACTCACAGCTGCTTGCTTTTCAGGACTCTACTGGACAGGTTCAAGGAGGCTGAGAAAGAAGCTAACTGGGTAAACACAGTATTGCCTTCTGGGTGACCAGAGTTGTTCCTGTGGTTTTGGCTACCTATTGACTATTCATGAGAATCTCAATTTTCTCATTGCAAAGTGAGGTTAGTAATCCCACTGGGTGAGTTACATGGTTCAGATAGATATCTAGTCTTTTTAATGAATGGAACTAAGTGATACATTTAAGTGAAAGGAAAAGAAGTGTGAAATATTAATTATCACTATATTGGGAAGCATGTTCCATCTGGCTCAGCAGCATGCCTTGATTTTTTTATTGGAATAAACTGATTAGTCTTCAATGTTACAGTTTACCCACTTGGGAATCACAATCTCTGAGGCAGGCCTCTTTCCAATTATGTATTAAATATTGACAGCAAAATTGATTTTGCATGGTTACATAGCCACTACACTTATTTCCTTATACTGCAAGAATTTCCTTTTCCCTTCTCTGGCCCCATAAAAGTCAAGAGTCAAGCCCCATCTTTCTGCCAAGCCAAACCTTCAGGCAGGAAAACTTTCACTAGAACAAAGAATTGTGTCAAACCAAATTAACTTCTATTTTTGTTAGAAGTTTTGAACGTGAACAAGTAAATACTCTGCCATACCATCTTCTCCTCCTCATGCTGATAAGCAGATTTCAAGTTTAAGAGATATAATCAATCAAGTGACCTGAATTTTTGTGACGTGGTAGAAAAATACTGCCTCTTGCAAAACTGGGGGGTAAGGATGCTGCCAAGAAACATTTTAGCCACACTGTTGATCATTTTTCCTGCAGATACCTTTATGGATAAGATCCTCAGGGGAAAAATGAAAGAAAGGGATAGAGGAAAATTACTGTAGGGGAACTGACAGAAATGACTCTAAACATTCACTGATTTGAATGGTAAGACATGGTCCAATAGTACAGCTAAATATAAATTCAGCTTACACTTAAAACAAACAAACAAAAACAACACACCAAACAAAAAACCCAAACTCAACAAAACAACTAGATATCTACTCATACAATTTAACACAAAAGACTCATTCAATTCTGAACTTCCCCCATTTGTTAACAGGATTACTATTCTGCACTTGGCTGTATAGCATGGTTTAAACATCAAAACCAGAATAGCACAAGCCTACAGAAATGTTCCCATTCTCCTCAATTTTCCAAAACTTTTACTAACAAAGAACATCTGACATTCCAACTCTCATGCAGAATCCCCTTTTACTGCTCATACAGATTGGTGTATGCACACTTGGCCTCCAGACAGCAGTCAAATGTCATTAAAACTCACAACTATGCATCCAGCTCTAGAACCCTCAGTAAAGATGTGGATGTGTTGGAGAGGGTCCAGAGGAGGCCATCAAGATGATCAGAGGGCTGAAACACTCCTGCTATGAGGACAGGCTAAGAGAGGTTGTTCTCCAGGTTGTTCAGCCTGGAGAAGAGAAGGCTCCGGGGAGACCTTACTGTGGCCTTTCAGTACTTATAGGGGCCTATAAGAAAGATGGGGACAGACTTTTTAGCAGGGCCTGTTATGACAGGACAAGGGGTGACAGTTTTAAACTAAAAGAAGGGAGATTCAGGACAGACATGAAGACATTTTTTACAATGAGGGTAGTAAAACATTGGCCCAGGTTGCCCAGAGAGGTGGTAGATGCCCCATCCCTGGAGACATTCCAGGCCAGGCTGGACGGGGCTCTAAGCAACCTGATCTAGTTGAAGATGATCCTGCTCACTGCAGAGGGCTTGGACTGGATGACCTTTGAAGGTCCCTTCCAACCCAAACTATGGTATGATTTTATTATTATCTTCAGGAGTGCCACGTCAAAAATAAGTTCATACCCAGAGCTGAACTCAGTACATAAAGACATGCAGCCAGCCTGTATTACCTACTTGAAATACAATTGCATTGGCTAATCGTGGAAAAAAACAGTGACAACTTCCATTTGAACTCTTCATGTCAGGCAAAGCACTAAAATCTCTTTCCAGTACCACTATCAAATAAACTTCTGTCTCTGCCTTTACTGCAGCACCATCACATCGAGCTGCAGCTGCCAGAGAACGGCCCTGGCACCGCCAGCCCACGCAGCCCACCGCCCTGGAGAGGTTTAGTTAAGTAACCCCAACCCACAGCTCCCTCTTGGTACAGATAATTCTAGCTCTGAATAAACTGTCAGTCAGAGCAGGCAATTGTTCCCCTTTCTTAAGAAGAGGAAAATTAATGGTTGCTGAATCAAGAGAAGGTGAATAACATTAACTGATCTGCGTAAAGCACTTGAATGCTGAAAAGCCTTGCAAAGGTGCCAACTATTGTTCCCGCTGCTGGTGGCTTGTCAATGTCCTGATGCCATCAAGAAGCAGCTCTTCTTTCCTTCCCAGCCCTGCAGCATTAAAAAAAAAAATCCCCAACCCCCACACCATCACATACACAATTTAGGCTTAAATTATTTTCACCTGTAAGCTGACAGCTTTACAGAGCTCAGATAGGCTGCAGTGGGGGCATAATTCTTGATGATGCTCGCACTCAGACAAGCAGCAGCTGACAGTTGTCCCCTGGCCTCTAATTCCATAGGCCCAGTGATAAAAATTAAACAGACTTAGAAGCGTCTCAGCAGTGAGCGTGCTTGTTCAGCAGCGCTACTGCTAAGGGTATCAAGCTGGATCAGCCACTGCATGGAGGATTTCTTTCACATGAATGAAAAAAAAAAAATCCACTTACAGCCTTTCTTCCCCGATATTAATTCTCATTTTAATGCCTTTAATTCTAGAGCTGGATTTGCATTTGCAGCTTCCATATGGGGGATTAGGTGCATTGGAACCGTCCATCCAGGAGGTAAAGACTTCTAGTCCCACTGACATGTGGCCTGACGCAGGCAACACACTCCAGCTTTCCAATACCTCATTTCATGTCCCGAAGTGGCTACAACACCCGCAACCGCACTGAGAAACCCAGCTGTTTTAAGAAAGCTTAGAAGCCTCAAACAAACAATCATATGTCTTATTATCTTATTATTCCTGAAGGCAGGCTAGTACTAAACAGCTCTTAAGAAGAAACAGGAACATAGCATTTAAATACTCATGAGATATGAAAACATGTTCACTCTAGACAGAGTTATGAATTAAAAAAGGAAGTATATCATTGCAGTATTTGGATTCCTAGATTTAATTCTAAAATATATTGCTTTTATTACACAACTTCAAATTACACAGCACTTGAATAGGTATCAGTATCATAAAGTTACCTAAAAACATGTTATTAAGATACATGCTTGTCAGAAAAGTTCCATTAAACAAAGTGACATCCAATTTTGAAAAAAAAAAAAAAAAAAAATAGCAGAAACTTGAATATTCAATCTTTCCAACAGAAATACTAATCTAAGGAAAAATCATCTTCTGCACTGAGAACCCAATTGACAAGTTCCTAGCCATCCGCAAAAGTGACTGGAGCATTTTTTTTCCCCCTGCCTCTTAAATTTCCTTCCTAGTAGTTACTTCCTTTTTTTCAGGATGGTTCAGCACCGTCTTTAAGTTTATTTCGATTAATGCCAATTCTAGGACATTGACACAAATGTTACATAAGACAATCATTTCCACCTGTTCTACTATTTGCAACATTTTCCAAATGGAACAATTACATATATCTTGCTTGAACAAAGCTATGTATGGACCAAACTCAAACACCAATCTTCAGGTTAGTCTAAACCCAAATAATGGGTTTTTTTATTGTTTTGTTTCGATATTATGGGACTTAGTGTGGCTTGACTATGAAGAAGTTTGAGAAGACAGAAGTAGAAAAGGGGGAGAAGCACCAAGATAAATTAATCTTTTATCACTTAGAGAAGGGAGACTTAAATTAGAATGTGGCAATACAGAGTAGGCAGAAGTCACATCCCTTTGAAAAAGGGAAAAAGTCTGTTTAATATTAATGTGAAAAGTAGACAGGTAGGCAATACAGTCAGCAATAGGACTAACTAATATGACCAGGATATAGGCTGGGATCCATCAGGACAGAGTGCAGGATTTACACCACGTTGTAATTCTATCATATTTTATTTAAGAACTTCAATCGTAAGCGTAGGATGTAAGTCTCTAAACAAATTTCAAAGTCATAACCATAACAGGGGTACAAAAGCATGGGGAACATTCAGAAAATAAAAGGTAATGGGATAGCAATGTTTGTTAACCACCAAGGTGGTATTAAAGATGGTATTAGATAGTAACAAAAAAAAAAAAAAAAGCCTTTATGTTAAAATATCATTTTCTTAATGATAATTAGCAAAAGGCAGTCTCGAGATCTGTTACAGACCCAGGTCAAAGCCAGAGAGGGTTAGAGGTCTCTATAACATCACTGGAGAGAGAAGCGCTACTGCCTCTGGAGTAACAGGAGACACTTCCACAGGTCTTCAAAGTGTTCCTGGTTAATGTCATAGCTAATATCGCTCTTCATAATTTAGAGTTACTAATGTTGTCTTTCAAAAACATAACTAACTTTTAATTTAGAAAAGAAAAACTATACTAGGAATGCAATCATTCTACCTGTTCCTTCCTGATTAAGTGGCTGTCACCCTTCAGAGAGGCCACACACAGAGTCAGCCTGATACCACCAGCAGAAGGGCGGAGAGATGAGCAAGAGGCTCTGCCTTTTGTGGCAGAGCCATCCCCTCAAGCATCAGCATTTGAGATGGATTTGAGATGGATTACAGGGCTCCAATTCTTGGTGCCCATGCAGGGTTTTTCACAAAATTGGTTGTTTCTGCGTTTGACCATACCATAGCAGTAGTAACATCTCCTGGGGCTGGTTGGTGATAATAAGGTGAGTAATCCTACTAAGTCACAGCAAAGCAGATTGTTTGACCAAGTAGAAGTTTCTTGTCACCAGTTCTCCAATGTGTCTCCTGTCTTTCCTGAGTAGACAGAGTTAGGTTTAAACCTAGCTGTACTTCAGTTTTGTCCTAATGACACTTTCCAAGGTCTAGGATACTCCTAACAAGCCTAGACACAAAATAGAAATCTTCAAGTTTTGACCTTTGTGTTAAACAATTTTTTTTCCCCAGGTTATTACTAAATACATTAACAAGAGCAGACTTTCCAGGGATCCCTGGGGCTGCCCTGACCTCCTCACTTTTGTTTTCCCCTTGACTAATGCTCAACGTCAGCCTGAGAGTCCTGCAGGAGGCCAGAATAGCTGCCCAACTTGTGCTTGTCCAGTCCTGCTGAGCTCAATAGCTGGAGTTCAGCACAGCTACAGAAGCATAACAGCAACATCTGAGAAGAGCAAATATCTGAAAAAGGCTCATGAAATAGTTTTAAGCCTATAAGAGTGGAGCGATTTAGCTAAAAGATTTCTATAAGTAAGGGGACAGACTATATGTTCTGAAAGGTATGCAAGGAGAAGAAAAAGATATCATTTTTGTAGTGGGAGGAAAATGACAGAAAAGAGGGTGCAGTGTGGCATGCCAAAGCCTTACCTGTTTCTGCTGTGCCAGACCAAGATACCAGATCTCTCTGCACTCAAGTAAACTCTCTTTTCCCCCTATCAACCGATACAGAGCAAGACGAAGGTAAAAGAAGTCAAAAAGGAACCAACTAGACTAAGTGACATAAACACAATGGGGCAGTACAACCTTGTGTTCAAGCAGAGCTCTAGCAGCACAGATCCTTGGGGTATCTTTATCCCAAGTACACACAATGCATTGCAACAACACTAGTGTCACCTCTAAACAAGCCAGGGATGCACTTAAAACCAATGTACTTGGGTAATCTAGGGTTCAGTCTAGGTTGGTGTACTTTGGTTCTCTACAGGGTGATGCTTGCTCACATGTGTCTCCCTTGTGTTGTATCATGCTTACAGAGACAAGTTCATTTTGACTGACCTTAGTCTCCACTTTTTTTTAAATTTCAGAAGTCTCATTTATTTAAAGGGGTATATTCTATTTGATTCCTTGTAATAAGACAGGATTGGAGATGTGAGAAAATTACTGTCTGTAAAGTGTTTTTGAGACTACAGTTAGGTGTTGTATGTGCAAGGTATTCTAGTTATACTACTGTTGTTCCTCAACAAGTGGGCAAAGAGACACCAACACAAGCCTACATGACCTGATTAAACTACTACTAAGGAAACCAGATGAACAGGCTAAATTTATTAATGAGACAGACAACAAGTTGATTATGTTTCCATTGTTCTCTGTGCTATTTAGTGTAGCTCCTGTAGAGAAGGACCAGGACTTGTTTGTGGCAAATGACAAAAGCAGTTGGCAAGTACACAAACCAAAGGTGTAGAATGTCTTGTTATGAAATGGCTACTGAGTTCAATAAGTCCATTAGAAATATTATCAGCTGAATGTTTTATAACCACCTACAGACTTCAGTGTTTATTTCTTTGAATCCACATACAAGCCAGGATTCCTTTGATCTCTAATGGCGGGTTTAGGAAGCCAACATAAGACACCTCTTACACCATCACCGGCAGCACCAGTTCCAGCTACATTCCAACAGCAGCAGAGCCTCGCTTCTTTAAAGTTGTACTATAATTTGAGGTACAGTGAAAACATGCCTTGAGTTCACCAGCCCTGCAAGCTCAAAGCATATTTTCACTCATCTAGAACACCTCTATGGCTTTTTCCTTTGTGGATAAGCCCAAATGTTGCCAGCTGAAACACCACAGAATCATCATGTTCTTCCTTTTCCAGAAGGATCTTCAGCATCTCCCCAAACAGGTTGCAATAAACAGTGTTGAAAGACCATCAGAATATGAAAATATTAATAAGGATAACCAGCCTACGCATTAACTGAGATTGTTCACATAATTATTCGTGATTAACTACTTGGCCAGAGTACAAATGATTTTTGTGGGTGTATGGACTGCCCACCTTTTGCTGGCATTGAACAGCTCTTACTGTAATAAGCAGCTGAGAAGGTCCCAGGGAGCTTCTCTGTACCCTGCTAATCACTGGAACTTTTACAATTACTTCACAGCTAACAAAAAAGTGCAAATATTTATTTATATATTATATGTACACACGTATGCAGGGTTACATGGTAAATCCACAGATACTTTTTAAGTTCAGGGTAATTTTTCTATACCCTATGGAATTGTTTCTACTTTTCCTTCCTCTGCATTTATGATCAAACAAATAATTTTGCTTTTCTGAAAACGGAACTTCAAACCACACAGTTTGCCACTTGCATTCTCCATGTCCCAGTTTGCACTACAAAATCCTCTCAAACAAAAAAGTTTTGGTCTAAATAGCAAATTGAAAGAGAGAAACTCCTTGATTTCTCATTCTTCTGTTCGGTAATACACCTAGTCTCAGTAGTTCATGTCTCTCTCAGATCTGGAAAAGACATTTGCACAGAGACCCATAATAAAATATGGACAGCACACAACAACTGGAGAAATAAATGAGAACAAGATATTGGCCCATTAAGGAGCTGTTAAGCAGTTCCCACCTGCTGTTATACAAGATACTAAAATCTGATGGCAAATAATCGGTTGGACCGTATATGCACAGACTCAAAATTGCTTCTTGTTATAGTTTAAATGCAGCTATTTTTAAATTAGGAAAAAAGAACAGCTGGCAGATAGTTTTAATTGGGTGTCTTCTCTGCAGCTGTTTTATTTCCTTTCCTGAAGCTTTGTGAAGAGCAAAAGCTCTTTCTTCTTTTTGTGACTGTATTAATCATTTATTGGATTAAATAACTCTGCCATGGGACAAATCTCAGAGCTTTGGAAGTTCCCTTCAGTGTCTGAAAAAGTCCATGTTCTCCTCCATACAAGATAAAAGTCACTGAAAGCATTTGTTTTGTATACAAAAGATTCTCTTCTGCTCCTTCCAAAGTTTCTTAAAACAAGCAGTAGGCATGGACAGAAACTCGGATAAAACTTAAAGCGGCCAGCAGTATATCACATTTCAAAGTAAATTGCTACATTCACCCTTTGCGTTTAGTCCCCAGACTTTACTGAAGAGGCTTAAACGCTTTGCTTAACCTGTAATTCCAATCCAGCTGTTACAAACACAAAACAAAACGGTGCTTTATCTACCATGCTATGCAAACATTGCTAACCCTTGTACAGACAACAGCAAGTTCACAGCCTAATCTGGCAGTTTTCTGAACTCCCACTGTTTACGAGGACAGCTTTTCTTGGAGCATTTCATTTTTTCAACTTTATTAAAAAATAAAAATCAGCAAATTACAGACACACTGATGATAAAACACAAAGAATACCAAGAACTCAGATAGCAATTTTTCATACCTTTATGTGAAGCGCTTATTTGCCAAGAAAACTTTAGTGGCTGTCTTAAACTCGTTTTCATCACAGACTAAATATGAATAACCTCACAGAAACAGGGTAACATTTACATCTATTTACACCCTCCTTGGCTCTCTAACAATGAATCTTACATGGAAGTAACCTCTTCAACGTCTCATTACTTGGATAATGTGAATGATACAGAATACTAATAGTTACACCAGTAGAACCTGACACACGGAAAATTATTTCTACTCATGCTATAAAGTTGAGGAACCACAGAACAGAGGGTCAGCTCTGCTCATATTGATCACAGATAAGAATCTGAACACTGCCAAGTAAAAACAGAGCATTAGTTCTGCTATTTCAGAGAGACTGAAACAGTGTGTTCCTCTCCTTGAGGTAAATAAGGCATTTTGTAGTTAAGGGCTACAGAAATAGACCTACACTAATTTTCAAAAATGAAACTGCAGGAAACCAAAGTATTTTCCTGTTAGAAGAAAAAAAGCAAAGATACAGAAAACCAACCTTCACTTGGGAGGTGGATTTTTTTGCCCCCTTTCTTTATGCTACAACTCTACTATCAAGGATACATATAAACACATTCCTCATATACATTGGTTGATGAAAACACGTTCTGTTCTCCATATCAACCTTAAGGTTTAGGAAATCTTTCATTACAAACCTGAAGAAACCCTCTTCTGTTACAGAGATTGTAACTTGCTAATAGATCTAGGAGAGAGTAACTTCCAGTCTCATCAGTTTTGCAGTTTTAATAAGCAAGAAAAATAAGAGAACTTCTACTCCAATGACTTTTTCAGGTGAAGAAAGAAAAAAGAAGAAGTCTGTTGTCAGAAACCTTAGCTGGTCAGGACAGCAGTCAAGCACACAATTTAAGGAAAAGATTAAGCTCATTAGAACTAGTGGAAAACAAATGAGACTACAGAATAAAAGAGGATAAGAAAAAAACTCCTAAGGAAATGATCTTACAAATACGCATAAATGGGAGCTATTTCTTGCTCTGCAAAATACTTCCTCGATGGCCTCCAAGAAGTCACTCAAGACAATGAGGTTCAAAGTGTCAAATAACCAGGATGTGAGTCAGAGACTTGGTTTTACTTCTTGCTCTGCCATTAACCCACTTCATTGTCTTGGCAAGCTGTGGGGCTTCTCTAGACCTCAGTTACCTCATCACTGCTCCTCACTACAAGAAAGACATTGAGGTGCTGGATAGAATTCAGAGGAGGGTGACAAAGCTGGTGAGGGGTCTGGAGCCCAAGTCTGATGAGAAGCGGTTGGGGGAACTGGGGCTGTTCAGCCTGGAGAAAAGGAGGCTGAGGGGACACCTGATCGCTGTCTACAACTACCTGAAAGGAGGCTGTAGCATGGAGGGTGTTGGTCTCTTCTCCCAAGTAGCAAGTGATAGGACAAGAGGAAATGGCCTCAAGTTGTGACAAAGGAGGTTCAGATTGGATATTAGGAAAAATTTCTTCATGGAGAGGGTTGTCAGGCATTGGAACAGGCTGCCCAGGGAAGTGGTGGAGTCACTATCCCTAGAGATGTTTAAAAGACATTTGGATGAGGTCCTTAGGGGCATGGCTTAGTTCTAGAGTTAGGTTATTGTTGGACCCAATCTCAAAGGTGTCTTCCAACCAAAATGATTCTATGAAGCTAGAAGAGTGATGTTTTTATCATTAAATATTTAGATTAAAAGTCAAGCATTTTCTTATAGAAGTGGTCTCTCCTATTAGATTCTATAGAAGTTTCACTCATTCAAGAGCAGATTTTTTTTCAGTGTCCCTCTACAGTGGAGACAATATCATTTGGCCATCTCACAAGGCAAGCGAATACATTAGTGACAGTCTGTTTCTCAAGGAGAGGAAATGGAAGGGATATGGTGGGATGACAGAGGTCATCTATTACAATTCAATTGATCAACTGGTTCTTGAATCACCCGCTCAAATGTTAAAGCCATTAAAAAAAAAAAAAAATCTGGTCCAGAATAGGCATTTCTATGTGTTCAACCAAGAGGTAGAAGGCTTAACAAAAAATTAAAAATTTGAAAATGTATTGTTTTTGTCTGAAAGTTAATAAGGAATGGGAAAATAAACTTCTCAGGATGGATGAAAAATATGAAGTTTAGGCTTGCTTATTCTTCAATAAATCCTCAAGTAGTACCATGCAGCTCTGCCTAATGTGATATGCCTACCAGAATGCCTACCATGGCAAGCAGCATGGGCTGTTCATCCATGCAACAACTGACCTTGTTAGTTATACTTTGAGAGCAAGAAAAATCTTTAAATAGAGATTAAAAGCAAAATAAGTTATTTTTGAGCAAGGCATATGACCTATAACTTTATTGCAATATAGTGCCTGAAGTCTCTAATTGGGCTAATATGTTGTATGTGCTCAGGGTGACCTGCAGAAGTGACCCAACAAATACTTTCTGGTGGAAAAGACACATGCATACAATGCATGAAATCCAAATATTCAAATTTACTTCTAAAATAAGCCAATGAGTTTGTATTATTAGTGCAGTCCAGTGGGCAGCCCTGGAGCTGGATTTGGCAGGCAGCTTGCTTCCATCCAGTCCATTGCTTTTGCCCCCAAAGTGGGCAACCATGTCTGAGGAGGCAACAGAGCCCAAACGGCTGAACACCTTCTCCTTTCTGATCTGGCTTTGAGCGTGTGTAGCTGAGCCGAAAACACTCCTGTCTCTATGCTAGGAAACGAGCTTATACCTCACCCATCTCTTGCAGAAACATGGATCTTGTTCCAAGCTGCAGTAAATGAGATGTCCATCCTTCTCCACAGAGCCAGCAGCGTCTGCCCAGCTCTCTGTGTCACACTGCAAACAAGCCCTCTCAGCAGCTGAGGCATTGATAGGAAGAAGAAAAAGAGAAGAAAGTAGCTGCTGCTTCAGAGCATAAGTGGAAACTGCCCAGCCTGGGAAGGTGGGGCCTGTGGTGTGGTCCTCCAACTGTATCTATTGATCCTTAAACATCTTGGGCAAATAATACAACAGCAGCACATACATACAGGTAATACCAAGCACAGAAACACTTGCACTGTCCAAGTCTGTGCAAGTCTGTGCTATCATTCATTCTCTACCCATTTTAAAATCTTTCTACTGTGCTACTGTTGAGCAATGAACAGTAGCAAGAGAGTGTTTCCTCAGTATTTCTCCTCTAAACCAAATGTAGTTTGCCTGGTCTATTCTGAAATCATTTAAATGCTTGACATATGCAGGTTCCCCCCCCTCCAGCAGATGCATTATTTCCTTTATTTAAAAAAAAAATATATATATATATATATATTTATGTAAGAGAAGAGTGTTAAGTTTACATACACATAATAGAAATATTCAACATTTTTTGCAGTACAGGGTTGTTCTGCCCTAAGGATTGAATGGTTTTACCTAAAAAAAAGACAAAAGAAAAATCTATTAAGAAAAGTTAATCCATTTATATCCCAGTAGATGAAGTGGTTGTATTTCACGTCTAATATTGCTAAAAAAACTTCATAATGGGAAGCATTTGCATTTCTTAACTTGTGCTTTATAACAGGTTAACATCACATTAAGGAGGTATTTCTCACTCTCTCCTTACAACTTCTTCACATCTTGAATGAAAAAGTAAAATTTAAAATCTGGACACAGAAAGATAACAGCTAATGATAGAATGAAAAAAGGCAGCGAGTATGCGCTTTGGTGCTCACAGCAGAGAGAGTCTTAAAGTTGAAAAAGAGTGGAGAAGAGCACAGATGTACTGAGGCCACAACATCAAAAACCTTCTCACTTGCTGACCCAAAGCACTACCTACAATCATGAAAAGGCTGATGCCATGTGAGTATATGTATCCTTCAGGACATTGCCCGAGGAGGTCTCACACAAAGTCAGGGCCTGCTATCTACCACAGCTTGAAAAGCAGTGTCAGTTCAAAGTCAGTCTGCCAGGTTATAGGCAGCACAGGTCTAATGTGATCACAGCTGTTCCAGCCAGTGAACAGTTGTACTGCTTCATCCAAAACAAGGTAAAGCTAATGGTAAGTACCACTGGGATACTTGCAGTGCCTCAGGGCGTAGCTCACATCATCATGATGGCCTGCTTTTTATGTTTTCAAGGACATCATGGACTGTCTAAGAGAATAATCACAGGTCTAAAGAAAGAATTAAGTACAAGTTATTCAAAGTCTAGATGAGTTTCATTTCTGCAAACAGATGAACGGAACTATCAAATTCTGCCTGTTAGAGTGGTTCTCTGAAAACCATAACAGGCCACCTAAGCTACCAAGAAAAACCCACATCTAGAGTACATATGATCAGTCTTAAAATCAGTTCAACTGAAATGGAATTATAAAGAAGGAAACTGCAGATCTAGTGTCACAATTCCAAGTTAATTTGTTGCCAGTTCATCAGAAAACAGAAAAAACCCTGTTCCCTGAGCAATGGTACCTTGGAAGTCCTGGCAACTAAGAGCTTTCTGGGACTTAGAATGAAGCTTTGATTGACTGTCATTTGGATGGACCAAAAAAGATAAACGAAATGAATCAGAGGACTCCTAAGACAAGAGATGGATACTTGCTTGAGAGCACGCTACATTTAGAAGCGATATGAGCAAGAAGTATCATTACATATGGGGTTGTCACATATAGCAAGCAGAAGAGGAAAGAAAATAGGTCCTGGAATAGTGCTGCACAAAATCTCTCGCTAATGACACAGTTGTATTTGATGCCACTCCAAATGACTAATTCACATCTTGTATAAATAACTGAAGTTAGGGTAAGACAGGAACATTGTTGCTAACAGTTGTCAATGAAACAGTTGCCTGCTGCATCTCTCTCCGACTGAAGGGGCATGGAGGGAAGATGACCACTTACGAGGAGAGATCTTTGATGTGACGTCTATGATAGTGGACTTGATGAGCAAAAGTGTCCTCTCAAGCCTCTATTTCTGAAAGAAGTCTGACCAAGTCTGCAGAGCTCAGACTCAAATCACGCAGATATTTTTTGTTACAATTAAAAACCAAACAAAAACAAACAAAACAAACACTACAGAAACACAAAACAAAAAAAGACAAAACCAACAACAAAATTCTCTAAAGAAAGAAAACTCAGACAAAAACCATTCAGGTGGTTTCAGCATCAGTGCTCCCTGTCATATTATCTTTACCCTAAACGTGCCTGTTAATCTCCAGAACTACAGCAGTTTCATCACATATTGGTCTCTGAAGTATTATACTAAGCCATAGTACTTCAGAAGTGTTTGCAGTGAGCGATAATCACAGCCTGAAGAGCACAAGGGTGTGCCACAACCTTGAAGTGTCAAGTCCTCCAGAATCACAAAAGGATTGAGGTTAGAAGGTACTTCTTGATCTTGAGATCATCTGGTCCAACCCCCCTTGTCAAGCTGGGCCACCTAGAGCCTGTTGCCCTGAACCGTGTCCAGTTGGGTTTTGAATATCTCCAAGTATGGGGACTCCACAATGTTTCTGGTCACCTTCACAGTTAAAAAGTGTTTCCCGATGTTGAGAGGGAACCTACTGCGTTTCAGCTTGTGTCTGTTGCCTCTGGTCCTGTCACTGGCACCACTGAAAATAGCCAGGCTCCATGTTCTTTATGCCCTCCATTTGAGTATTTATACACATGGAAGACATCCCCCCTGAACCTTCTTATCTCCAGGCTGGACAGTCTCAGCTCTATCAGCTATTCCTCAGATCAGAGATGCTCCAGTCCCTTAATCACTGTCAAGGCTTTTCATTGGACTCTCTCCAGTATGTCCATGACTTCTTTGTAGTCAGACACCCCCATATTATTCCATTCATGCATCGTCCAGTAGGAAAATGTCTGTTAAGCTAACAACTAAGTATCATCCTAAAAGAAGGCTTGAGCAAGTACAAAATAAGGACAATCATATTTTATTTTTTTAAAAAAGCTGCAGCACACTGTTAGAAACTTCTTAGAAAGACAGCCTCAGTGATAAAGATATTCAGGAAAACGGCTATTATTGGAAGGGAACATCATAAAAGCACAGCAAACAACTACACTAATAAGGAACAACAAGACACTTTAAAGATTTAAAAGCCAGAACGAAATCACAGAAAACATGGAGGCAAAACCACACAGTTCACTATTCATATGAAGGAAAAAAACAGGTAGAGAAAGTCAGAAAGGTAAAGAGGCAAAATAGCACAAAACTAGTGAGGATTCTCTCAGTACACCAGGAAGAAGAGGAAGACCATTATTTCAGTTAACTAACAGGTCCATTAATCAAGGGGGAAGAAAAGCCTACAAAGAGAATAAAGCATTCAAAACCTCCTCATCACAAAAAGTTAGTTATAACTAAGTACTTAAATTAGCTTCAACAATGGAGGAGGAATACAGGTCAAAATACAGAAAGAACAGGTCAAGAAATATTTAGTTGAGTTAGTTTTATTCACGGCAACAGGATGATAATATTTACACCAGTATTATTTAGGAACAAGCTGGAAAAAAATAATGGAAAAAAACAGCCAGTGTTATTTCTGGGGAAAAAACAAATAGTGTCTAGTCTTTAAAAAGGAGGAAGAAAAAAAAATTACAGACAAGTCAACTTGATTGCTTGGCATGATACTAAATTTTATATATATATATATATATATATATTTAAACCCAAACAGTTGTATGCCACCTTTCCTCTACTCCAACCCCCAAATGTCACAAAGTTGTCAAGAACAAGGTTAAGTCTAATCAATTTAATTTCCTTCTTGACCTCTTGGGTTGGAGGGAAGGGCAGAAAGAAAGGAGAATGGGAGAAGAAGAGATGACGTCAGTGTTGTGTTTTATTGAGCCTGTTAACATTGTTCCCTTAAATCACTGTTGGATTGATCAATTGGCTGAGAACATCTATCTAAAAGAAAAGTAGCTATTAATCATGCAGCACGAACCCACAGCATCTTTCAAGTAGGATGCCTGTGGAGAAGTCTTTCCTGGGCTTGGATTGATTCAATATTTTCAGCAGTTACTCTGATTGAATTGGAGAAGGCATCTAAAATTTATGGATGGCTTTGGATTACATGAGAAGCAAGCAGTTTAGAGAACAAGATTAGAACTAGAAATAAGCTTGATACATTTATGAAACAGACCATTTCAATAACACAAAACGAAGACTAGCCAAAGCACTACACTGCAGAAGGAGAAAACCAAAAATCAGAACAGGAACATTGCAGTAACTTACTAAATTGTGAAAAATAAATATCCAACTGACATTTGAAATTGTATTTCTATTGGAACAAATCCTATATGTATGAGCACAAGCTAGACAATAGTGCATGCTGAATCAGGGACAGTATTTTCTAACAGATGGTTTCTATGAAAGGAACCATTTGATCACTTTGATCAATATTTCTGTGTGTCCCACTGAAAACTAACAAACATCCACTAATAAGCAATGTTTAGATATTGGATATATTAAAAAAAAAACTTTAACAATTCATTTAAAAATATTAAGCCCACACATTCAAGTTATAAACAAGTCCCAGTGACTGCTTTCATCTTCCTTTGTGTTTTCAATGTTCCAGCATCATCAAGACTTTTTTATTACTGAAATGACGAAGCTTTACAATATATTAGGGAAATAAATAATTCCTGTGCATTAATTATTAAGTCTGTCTCTGCTGCAGTTCTTCAGCAATACTCATGCATATTCCAAATAGTTTCTCATTAATAGTCTTAACGGGAGAGGAACTGAGGGAGTACTAAAGTAGGGGTTTTTCCCCTCACAGTAATTCTCAACATATATTCTGCTTTTGTTTTAAAAATTGAAATAACTTAAAATGGGACAGCACATGTAAGAGAAGTCCTTTAGTTTTATCTTCATGTTTTATGTAAATAACTGCTGTGCTATCTTGTAGAACAAGCTGCAGTGCCTATTAATCTTATGTGGAAGATTCACATTGCGATGATATTAAAATCAAACACATAATTTGAAGTTTAAAATAACCTAATTCGATTCAGTGAAAGCTTGCAAATTTCTCTAGGCCTTTTTCTCTCTTCTGCCTTAAACATCAAGAGCTCAAAGGGGCTCCCTTTTATATGGATACTAGTAGTGTTTTAAATTAAAATACATACATTACTGCTGACAAAGTTATCTAGAATGACTTTACTGATTTCACTTTCACTTTATAGGTCACCTTACACAGCTGTAGCATATGTGTACTGGCTTGTGTCTTTGTCCTTATCTTTGGACAAATACTCCTGTATTATACCAGATCAAAGCAATCTCATTTGTTAACAAAATACATAACTGAGACAAATCAGTCTTTATGACTAAACATTCAAGTGATGAGTTAGATGTAAATTCAACAACTAAACCAAACAGACAGAATAAAGCAGGATGACATTACATCAGCTTCTTCATGGGCAACATTGTCTCCAGGTGATGACAATATCAAAGATGTACTACAAGAACCCAAACAGAAACCAAAAAAGCTGACTTTCCTCTCAACCAACCATTCTCACAGTGAACTCAACCTGGACTGTAATAAAAAAAAAACACAAAAAACCCCTCCATCCCTCTACCCAACTCAACAGAAATCTTTGAGCCACTTGGATAGGAAGCAAGCTTGTGTTATACAAATGCTTGGAGGGAAGGTAGAAGCCACCTGTGAAACTTCCTCATGCTACACAGGGACAAATTCAACCGTTTTAAAGGCATATATATGTAAATGTATATATTTAAGACTCTCCTTACCATGGAATGACATTTGCCTCCCAGCAAGATAGAGACCATGGTTCAAGAATTCGTTGCTGCTCACTCAGGATCAGCTTGAATCGAGATGACATGTTCCCCAACCCCTGCCTCAAACCTTTTCTCCACATACCCAAAAAGGTATTTCAAAAAAGTCCTCAACTCCTTGATTCTAGTTTGTTTGGTTTTTTTCCCCAACCTTCTTTTTCATTTTTAATCAATGCTTACAGATCTATGAAAAAAAAATTGTCACTCATCCCTCAATGCAAATGAAGTACTGTGCCTCAATTTCAGCACAGATGTTGTCTTCCCTTCAGATTTCAGCATTGTGGCTATACCTGACACACAGAAAAGTCAATTAAGCATCCTAATAACATTAGCTAAAGCCACTGCATAAGAAATTGCTCACAATTTATCTAAAGTATTTGTACAGCAATTACTCACACGATACTTCACTTAGTTGAGATTTCCTGTTCAACTTGATCTGATTACAAGAAGTATTTTGTAATCAGGGCAATCTGAAAGCATTTCATAGAAGTAATGATGTGTACATGTCAAATCTAATTTGGGAACCTGAAAAGCTAGATTTATTAACTGTCTCTTGGATGAGAAATCTTGTATATAGGGCAGCCATTTTGAGAAAAGGAGAGCTCTCACCATGTTCCTCTTAAAATATCTGCAATGCAGTTGCAAAAACTAATTCCAATCCTTCACCAGTAGCAGTAATTGTTTTATTTAGCCCCACCAAACAACACTGTTGGTCAGTGAAATGGAAGGAGCACACCACTGGAAATTCAGATATCTGCGATCCTGGGAACAGCCTTGACAATACCAAATGAGATACCAAGGACACAGTTAAAAATCCAGCAAGGATACCCAGCTGAATTCAGATATGTATTCTTCAGACTAGCCTATGCTTGCTAGTTTACAGGACGCAGTCTGTTTTAAAATGAGATGATATATTCATGCAGGAAGATTTAAACAGGTTTAAATATTTTCACTTTTGTGTGACCTAAAGAGTACTCCAGCAAAAAGAGGCTGTGCTTTGAGGGAAAAAAACAAATACCACCACACATTCAAACAAACAAACAACAAAACTCCCACAAACAGAAGACAAACCAAACCAACCACACACCAGCAACAACAAAACCCAAAACCACAAACACCATAAACCACAACAAAAAACCCTACCACCACATTTTTGCTCTGATCCAAATTGAAATATCCTTCATGCTATAAATACCAACCCTTCTGTTCCAATATGCATCAGTTTTTGCACCAGCTTTCCCAGCAAATGAACATACTTTTTACCAAGTATAGCTTGTTCTGAACTTTGTGGAAGACACAAACAAGACCACAAGTAAATTTATGTTGAACACTTCTTCCTCAACATTATTGCCACCAAGGCAACTCGTGCTTTGAGTTAAGACAGAGAAGGTTTCAGGCACCAGCTGACACATAGCTAATGTTTAATTCCTTCTATAGCAGGCCTAAATGGCATAGTGGCTAAAACACCATGAGCAATACAGTTTCCAGATACTATTTTTCTTTCCTTTTGGGAGGTGTTTAACTGGAAAAACAACAACAACAACAACAACAACTCTATTTTCTTTGTGTTTAGATGAATACTGGAGACCCAATACAGGCCAGGGAAATCCTGTTATTTTCTTATTTCCAAGGGACTACCCTTAAACTGGACAAGAAACAAAAGACTGATATCTTGCCCATTTGTACCATTTAGCTACTGCTGATTCTTGGAAAGTCTCCAGTGCTCAATGTCACCTCTCAGATCTGGAGCATTCGATATGATATGATTTATTATGCGGACTGAATGCACAGTGCTGCAATTTCTTGTTTTTCCCATTTAAAGGAAATTGTTTTTATATCTTACGCTGACTTAAATATTTTTTAAAGTCCTCCCATAGTTCCATTTACAAAACAAACTGTAGCAATGGTTATGTAATTAGATTACAAAGGATCGTATTACATTAAATTCAGTATCTGTATCTAATTTTATGGCATCTTTTACAATGGTATCTAAGAATCAGGCAGCTTTTTTTTTTTTTCCTTTTGAGCTTAGTTTTGCCATGCTTTCTCCTTATCTAATAAAATACACGTGCGTGTTTGAATTAATAACCATCTGGGAAATGCATCCGATTCAATTTCTGATATTATCATAAACACCTAAGGGGCAGAGCAGGTGCAATTTACCACAAAATCTAAACACAGTCTACTTGTTTCTGGTCAGACTATACAGCCATGCAGATCTAGAGCCCACACTTTACTCCACTACAATTTCAGTTGTATCCTCTAAGAAAGGAGTATCAAACTCATTTTCACCGGGGGCCACGTCAGCCTCACGGTTGCCTTCAAAGGGCTGAATGTAATTTTAGGACTGTAGTAGTTATATTTATACAGCCCTAAAATTACATTCAGCCCTTTGAAGGCAACCGTGAGGCTGACGTGGCCCCCGGTGAAAATGAGTTTAACACCCCTGCTCTAAGAGAAACCAGGCAGAGCATCAGCAGCTATTTGAAACATGGGCAAACACTTTCAGGTCTGGGCACATAGAAACTTGGATGCAGCAATCAACGGCAAGCTCCTCGCTATATAACTCTTGTGCTTCAGTTTCATCTATAGAGTACCAAGCATCAGTGAAAAACAATGTAAAAGAGAGGCTGGTATGGTATTTTGAGTTTCTTTACTCAAAATGGTAACAGTTGTGTTACAGCTGCTGGCACTTTGTTTGAATTACAGAATAAGTGCTTTGCTCTTGCCTCCTAAGCCTCTGTCCCCAGGCCATGCTCACTGCAAGAGCACTGCAACGTGTACTTCTGCAATGCTGGGGTATTAAACCAAAAACATCTGTAACTGAATGCAGGAAAACAGGCTTATAAACCCATATGCTCAGATTTTACACATTTAAGTTTACTCATGAGTTGGAGAGTTGGGCGGAGGGGAGGAGTTAAAACACAAGAATGTTAATTACTCGTTAAAAACAAACAAAAAAGTTAATTTCATTGAGCAAAAACCAGGCTCCAGAAGTAAAAGTGCAGAGGACTTACCCTTTCCACATATGTAACACAACCTCAACCTCATTCCAAGCCTTGTCCTGCACCTAATCCCTCCAGTCCTCCCCAGTTATGTGTATGACTCACAGAGCAGAGATTTCCACTGCATATTAAGTTTAGCACATTTTTGGTTAATCATATTGACAAAAAAACAACCAGACAAGCAAACTGAAATTGAACATAAAGCATGTGTTCCCAAAGAGGGAATAAGGAGACAAGCTTTTTAAAATTTAAATATAGTGTTCATTATAGTTCACTTGGGCAGGCTGAGAATGAACCCCAAGCAGTAGCTACTCACAAAAATTCTGGACAAGCCCAAACATCAGAAAAACTTATTTTGGTTCAAGGAATATTTTAATTACTATTTTTTTTTCCTATAAAAATACAGAAAAAAAAAGCCTATTGCACTGAGAATGAGAAAAATTAGGAAAAGCAGCTATCAGATACTGAATTGTACCTTCTGGACCTGCCTGCCTGATGACCACAGGTAGGTAACATTGCTAGGCTGAGCTAGAAGGCATTAGAAGATCCCTAGGAAAGAGAGAGACCTACTAATACACTAATCAATCCTTTTTAGCCAAATAGTAAGTCAATTACTGCAATGTGGAGTTACAAAGATAAACAACGCCCTATTTTCTTATTTTTACCGGAAAATGAGGAGGCCAGCACACCTTACTGGCTACCTAGGCAGGAGCACTGAGACAAGCTCTGAAGGCAGTTTTCTCTCTTCTGTCTTTAACACATCAGCCAAAACAAGGGACACACACCTTTTCAACCATAAAAGATATCCTATGCTCAGAGCATGACACTTTCTTAGCGTGGCCTTTGGCTGTATCCCACACAAACAGGCTGCATCTTCACAGTTCTCTTCCACTTTGACTACACCTGGAATAGGGTATGCTCCAGCAAAAGAAACAAGAGCACCACCAGGATGGGTCTTCCTGCCAGAAGGTGCATTTTTAGAGACAGAGGAATTACATCTCCTCTTGCACTGCAGCACAGCCAAGGAGGCTTCTGACACACAACCTTGAGTGCAAGATAATTCGCTCCTTGCTGTGCATCACCTCGGGTATTAGCGCCGAAATAAAATCAGCGTAAAATCACCTCCTGTTGCCCTACACATAGGGGTTGTGGTAAATTCCTGGTATAATCTTGGAAAAGGTCTGCAGACATACTGAAATATTAAAGTAAGTTAAAGTATGTACGGTGTCTCAGGAAAACATTTTGTGCCAAATTCACAGAATCAGTTATTTCAATGGAAACCACTGATCTCAGCTTTAGTTCAGTCAGGCCCGTGCGCAGCAATAGCAATGGCACACAAAAACCCTATTATGTGACTGACAATCACGCATCTCGATCAACAGCAAAGATAGCGCCATCACTATCAAGAAACTGACAGCTCCTCAAATTGTTCGAGAATGGATTTTATTATAAGGATGCTTATAGCTTTTCTAATATTAGTGAAAGAACTATGTAACTTTTAAACTAGGGATTAAATATGGTTGCCCATGAAAATACAGACTTGCATACAAGCTGCTGAAATGTGGAACTAAAAGGATCTACACTGAATTCAGAGGTTACTGTAATCAAATTAAAGCTCAAAATTATTCAAATCATTATTCCAATTACCATATCATGCACATTCTTATTGCTCCCAGGGGGACTGGCGCTTTTTCTTTTTCCAGTTGCACCAGAGTAGAAATATTGTGAACTATGACAGCAGAGAAAAACATTTAACTATGAGGCCGCAACCCTTTCCTCAGTACCTCCTGCAGCCTTGTTCAGGCTGCTTTTAGACCAGTTTGTGGCTCCGTGTGAATCCTGCTCTCGGGCACTCGGCTATACAAGGAGTCCATGTATCAAGACTTAAGTATTACGGTGTCTGTTCAAAGCAGATTACATTAACATCCCTTTGCAAAAGTACAGGCAAGAGCTCCAATACCTATGCAGTACTAAATGGCTTTATTAATACATACTTTTACTCTTTTACTTCTCTGAATTTTCCCCAATACATTGTTGAAACATCTGAAAGTTTTTGTCTTTTGTATTATAGGTGCCGAAAGCTATATGGGAGCATGTTGTAACTTTTGGTAGACCTGAAGTGGGTGCTCTCTGTTTCACTCAATTAAATCTCTATACAAAGTTAGAATGAGGTTTGAAACTTGTGAACTGCTTTGGGAGTTCAGCCAGTTGTCCCTCCTGCACTATGCTCCAAGGCATTAGCAAGATACTTAGGATGAAGAAGAGAAAGAAGGCTCAAAGATGAATGATACACTCACATCAGCAATACAATTCTTAAAGAACTTTTTCTGAGTATACTGAAGGACACTTAGAAAAACATTACTAAGCCCTGCCACAGGGCAATTTACCTAAAAGTTCACTCTAAATACACCTTTACACCTCTCTCTCAAAAATGAGGACTACTCACACCCACTGACTTCACAGCATGCAGCACTCCGGGTCATTTTGCTTTTTCTCTAAGGAATTAGCACTTAGCTCATTTGGTCCTCTGAGTCTTGCTAAATGCATGCAGGGTAATGACACCGGGAATATGCTACCCCTCCTGGGTAGGGGCCCCAGCATCACACCCTGAAAGCATTGCCTGGTAAACAGCCACCTTACCCTCCCTTTCCTTACAGAAAGTCACATTAGAGGAAAGTATTATAAAAAAAAAACCAAAAACACCACACAGAAAACCCTAACCAACACACTAACACAAATAACTGACACAGTAATAGGAATAAATGAAGACAACTGCCAGCAATAGAAAGAGTCTGTCAAAAGACTACAGTTATGCTTTACAGTAGTTTTACAGTACTTCTTAAGGCTTAGTGAGTCATTATGTCTCCGTAGAGGCTGAGAGGTGCCAGAGCAGCAACTGCAGGAATTGAAGCTCACTCTCTTCCCCCTCCCTAAATACCATAGGAGGATAAGCCCAAATCCACAGCAAGAAGCCTGGCTGGTGCACCCTAAGGAGAAATACTACTAGGACTGGGGGCATGTAAAGCTCGCTTGATGGCTGGTAGCATTAGCTATATGCCCTGCAACTGGTGATGCTTGCTTCCTGAGCAGATGCAATTAAGAGAAAAAGGGTTTATTTCTGTCCTCCTACACCTGCCTACAAACCGCAGTGACCCACCACTTGGTCTCTCTCTTTGCTGAATGATCCAAGCCTCTTCATCCCAGACTCTTTGCTCCCAACATTTGTATCATCTGCATGGTGTTACACAAAACAAAGAAAACAACAGGTGGTCTCACTGTACAGAACAAAACAAAACAAAACAACAGGGGAGAAACATTTACTTTTCAAAAGTTATCATATCTTTATGAAAATTTGAAAATAATGTTAATTTGATAGGAGGGGGATTCCTGCTAACACCTTGACACTGATTTTTTACTTTCATTTGAAAGGACTCTTAAAAATCAAATACCAATTCAGAAAAAAGAAGAAAAGTCAGTGATTGGTTCATTTTCAAAGACACACCCTATCAAATTTAGATGCAATTAAACAGCATTTTTTCATATGCCAGAGGGAAATAAATGTAAATTTGGCATGAAATTACAACTTGCTATAGGAAAAAAACATAACAGTGTTTGAGCCTCCAGCTTCTCCGTAATAAAAACTGTATTACATCATGTTTACATCTAGACAGAGACAATCACGTATTTCCCTGCATTTTTAATGTCATTCACATGATGGTTTTAGTTCTGTCATATTATGTAAGATATGCAGAGAATCCTTCAGTCTTTAAGGAGATCCAGGCTGGTGTTTCTGCTCCTGTGTTTTGTTTTCAATGATCATTTACCTTTTGATAATTCTCATATTGTAGATGATTCCTTCCACACTTACAGCAGACCCCAAGGTAGTTAAGAACTGGTCCCAGCAGAGATATACTGGTGTCCAAATGTGGTTGGTTTGTTTTTTTAAAAGAGCTCAACCTCTCACTACAAGAACAGTCCTTGGGGCTGCTCTTGAGCTCTTCAGAAAAGGCAGCACAATTACTTGTTACATCTGGAGAAAATTGCCCAACTGATGGACAAGGGGTGCGTGGTATCCAACATGCGTTGAAGAAAACCACGCTAACAAAGAGGTGGAGACAACCAGTATGTCTAAAGTGATAGTGGGGACAGGTAGAGAAACTCTGAGTGATAGTTGCTCTTTTCAGTTGGGCTCCAAAATATAAGCCCACCTTTTTCAGGGAATACCTGTGTACCAAAAAGTAGCACCCCTATGCATCTAAGCAATTCGAAACAACAGCTATGCTATATCATACCCTGCTAGAGGGCAGCACATACACACACTCCTAGAAGCTGGCAAGAAAATGCCACGGAAAAGGTGAAACTCAGTTATTAAAAATCATCTGAGCTCTATTTAATCACCTTTGCTGCAGATTGCACCAGGAATATAAACTGTTTCTTCATGATATATGCCATATGTTGCTCGACTGTACTAAGACCCTGATATGGTGGATACGGTATGAGAATCCAAGATGAGCACTGAAAACAGATCATAGCAGCCAGCTCTCTCAGAACATGACATTATGAAGAGCAAGCAATTTTTGTCACAGATATCAAAAACTTTAGCTCTTGGGGCAGGAGAACAGAAGTTGACAATATTAAGTTCCAAAAATAAACCCAAAATTAAATAAATCAAAAGAGGTATTGCCAAGAAGTATCTAGCTTATTTTTAGTTTTACAAAACACTTCGATTTTTCCTAATTTGCATAAGTTTCTCAAATATACTGAGCAAACAACTTTCAACATATAAATTGTCTGAGAGCTGCTTACCTATGTGTTTTGGTCTTTTGCAGTGCTTCTCTGCTCCCTTGCTGAGACTTTTAATAAAATCAGCTGGAAAATCTAAATATTTATTTATATTATAGATGATCATTATACTGAAAAGTCTATTTAAGAACTGCCAGTGACGTGTAGTTTTGCAGACATTCTTGCAGACAAAACATCGCTTCTGTCACTGCTCATGAAAAATGAGGGTTCACGAATATGAACAAAGTGCTCTGGCTCCTGTTTTCCAGATGATTTTGTATGTGTTCTGTTCTAGATTCAACCTTGTTTCTCAAAATCTCTTCTGACTGACAGAGGTCCACACAGTCCTACAGGTACCATTTTTTTCTCAGAAAAGTGAGTAAGTATAGAACCAACTCTGCTGGGAAGCAAATCTTACATTTCCAGAAAGTCTGTGTTATTAAAGACAATAATTGATTGTCTGCATTTTATGCAACAACACTGTTCAAGTTATTTACTTGAAATAATTAGAACTATTGGTACATTCTGTTTGGTCTTTTTCAAGAAGTCACAGAACAGACATTGAGAAACTGTAAAAAATCATTGTATATCTCTTTTTTTGGGGGGGTGGGGGGGTGGCGGAGGTACATGGGACACACACACACACACTAGCATGAATAACTAGAACAAGATGGACAGGTGCCACTTCAAGAATGACCACAGAGCTTGGAAAGCAAAAGTGAAGGACATGAGAGCTCAGGCGATGAGCTCCTTCATTCTGCAGGTGAAGGGGAAGCCAGGATAGAAGTGGAGGCACGTTGGGAATTAACAACTGGCTTGGTGGTGTTGCAAGCTGTGCTTTGGCTTTCAGAGCCAAGGATCCCTCTTTGAGGAAAAAGAGCTGAGAGATGGGGTCCATCTGACGAAGGAGGATAGGAGCACCTTTGCCAAAAGGGTGGCTGGTCCAGCACGGAGGATTTTAAGCTAGGCACATGTGGGGAGAGAGAAAACAACCTGCAGTTCAGTGAGAGACTGGAGGTAAAGGGGAGTTATGTACACAGGGCAGGGTGATGGGAGCAAAAGAGTCCTGTTCAGTTTTGGGCCCCTCGTGACAAGAAAGACATTGAGGTGCTGGAGAGAATTCAGAGAAGGACAGCAAAGCTCATAAAGGGTCTGGAGCACAAGTCTGATGAGGAGCAGCTGAGGGAACTGAGGCTGTTCAGCCTGGAGGAAAGGAGGCTGAGGGGAGACCTGATCATTGTCTATAGCTACCCAAAAGGAGGTTGTAGGATGGAGGGTGTTGGTCTCTTCTCCCAGGTAGCACATGATAGAACAAGAGGAAAAGGCCTAAAGTTGCAGCAGAGGAGGTTCAGATTGGATATTAGGAAAAATGTCTTCATGGAAAGGGTTGTCAGGCATTGGAACAGGCTGCCCAGGGGAGTGGTGGAGTCACCATCCCTGGAGGTGTTTAAAAGACCTATAGATGAGGTTCTTAAGGACATGGTTTAGTGCTAGGGTTAGATTATGGTTGGACTCAATGATCTTAAGGGTCTTTTCAAACCAAAATGATTCTATGGTTCTATGAAAAGCAGCCCATCTTGCATGCTGGCACACAACTGCACACAGCCTGTGTGCTGCAGCTCTGCAAAGGATGGATATACGCAAATGAATACAGCAAATGCATCCCAACCTCCTGCAGTCTCATTGCATATTCAAAGAGACAAAAATCACTTCTGAAGTATCAAAATGAGGAAGTTGGAAAGTCCACCTAGTGCTGGGCCTTCGTAATATATTCAAGTTTGAACTCAGATTCTCGATACCAGCTCTCTTAATATGCCAATCTTTGCAGCCAAATATTTCTTCTTCAAGCTCATCTGTAAGCTTGACTTCACGCTGAACAGTTATCTTTTCTCCATTACTCACTAGATTGTTGCCTTTAGGAGAGTGGGCTAACATACATGAATTTGCAAAGGCATGCTGTCCCCAACTTCTGATTCAGACTAAGGAGGTGTTACTTCTGTGTTCATTAAACCACTTTTTAGAATATATATATATATATATATATATATATATAAAGTTTAATTAATGTACACATTGTCTTCTGCTTTGAAATCCAAATGCCAGAATATAAATTGTTTCAAAATTTTGATACAAGTGCTACTGGTAATGAAACACAAAGAAAGTCTAATGCCATTAGAAGAAAATGTCTGACATTTTACCCTGAAGGGATCCAAGCAAAGCAAGATCTTAATGAGAGGACTCTGTTTTCTTTCTTCCTGGAGAGCACAATTCTCCACACACTTTGATGAATTAGTGAGAGTTTATACATGGTGAAGGTATGGAGATGAGTTTGGAAACTGGATTAATAAATTGTTTGCAAAGGGAAACCTCAAACATCCCGGAAGTTTCACCATGTCAGCCAGGGAAGAAGCACAGCATCACACTGTACATATAATTCACCATTTTTCGTGCTCATACCCATACTGGCAGCTGCAGCAACTTTTTTCTAGCATTAGCAACTCAGTAGGCTTTCCTGGCAGGTATTATATGAACTCTGAGATGCCACCTGAGGTTCTTTGGGGTCCTTTGGTCTCCTGAATATAAATGGAAGCACCTTTTGGTTGTTTTGTTTTGTTTTTTTCCTTGCAATGGAATACTGGAAGGATGAAGGGATCACCCCAAATGAGCACAAGAGATAATTCTGAAGCATTAGGAAATGTTTAACTTTTCTAGATTTGCTTTTTGAGGGTGTGTGGGGCGGAACAGGAGAAGAAAGAGGGATATGCTTACATTTCAAGCTTAAAAATTACAAATTCAATGGAATATCTAAATTTGGGGATTCTGAAGCATACTGTACAGACATATGTGCTGTCAGCTGCAAACTACTCCTACAGCACTAAGAGTTGAATGCAGCGCCATATGTTATGCCAAGATTACTGACTTTCGTTACATATGAAAGATAATTTCCAATTTTAATCTTCATTTTCAATCATTATTTTATTTGGCAGACTAAACACAACAATGACAGACAGTATCTTGATCTGATTTCTGAGCACCTGCTGCAGGTACATTCCCTATCACTTTCTCCCTCTTCCTTTGAAGTTTGAAGGGAAAAAGAAGAGAAAGAAGAGACTGGGCAAGCCCTAAGGATTTTGGTAGGCAAGAACACCAAGCTTATCAGTTCTTCTGCTTCCCTACAAGGATGCTACAATGCAAAGTAGGCTGTGACTTGTGGCCTTTAAAGAAAGAGGTCAGTCTTTATAGTGTTTGGGCTGCATTAACACAGATTATTTCCTGTATCAAACATGGCAATCCTATGAAGGGGCTGACTTCCCCACCCTTCTCACATTCTGACCCTGGCAACAGGATGAGAGAGGCATGGGAAAACCGTGAACATTTGTTGTCCTCCTTATGCCTCCCCAGGGGTGAGGAAACAGGCTAGGAGGCACATGTCAGAGATGAGTGCAATGTTCCATGTCGTGTTGGCCGATTGAAGCAACACTTTGTGTCAATCCCCTCCTTGAAAAAAACTGCAGAGTATGTGAAACAAGATCAGAGGAGTTTACTCTGCCCCTGATGTGGCACGGTGGAATGCTATCCCCAGTTGGAGCAGTGTGAGAAGCTTCAAGCCTGTCTCATTTTCAGACACCAGACTAGTGTCACCAGTCACATTTTCAGATTTATTACTGAAGGGAGATTGAGTTCCCTAAACTGTTAAAATAAGGAATAAAAATTACTACACCAGGTGAAGCATTTGTAGCGACCTATTTTGCTTCAGCAAGGGGCTTACAATGAAAACAGCAAACACACAAGAGAGGAGTTCCTGAGGCCACAGCAAAAGAGTGACCCTGCCAGAAAGAGTCATCTGTGTAGAGACTAAGCAGCAATGGTTATCAGTGGAAGCAGTGCAAGCAAGTAATATTCCACCAAGAACAAAAGAGAAACACACCTTTAAAAACAAACAAAGGTTTTCCTGGGATGCTAATTTTTTGGTTGCATCAAGCTGTATAAGCAAAGATGATACAATTCTCCAGGGATGGCTGTACAGCAACTTCGTGAACACTACAGCTCCTCCCACAGAAAAATGCCAAGCTATCCATTACTGTCCACAAGTACATATTCTGTATGTGCATGAATCCTTTTGGATCTAGTTCCACACCTTACGTGAGTGTCTCACTGGTTTCTTTTTAAGTGAAAGACCCCAAAAGTTCTTAACTTGCATTAGAGAAAACGGCTCCCAGGTGCACAGAAAACAGTTGGAAATGACTTCATACATAGGCAGCAGAGCAGCCGGCAGCACGAGTCACAGAATGACAAGGCAATGGCCACACAGCCAGGGGTGTCAACCTCATTTTCACTGGGTGCCACATCAGCCTCACGGCTGCCTTCAAAGGGCTGAATGTAATTTTAGGACTGTATAAATGTAGGAGCAGTTCTATAGGCACTGACATAGGCACTGGCTCTGATAAAGCTATTCCCTACCCCTATTTCACTAACCACCATTCTCCCTGTTTCCCCCACCTTTGATGTCTAAAGTAACCTCAAGCAACCAGACATACCTAATTACATTTTGGTTTGTAACCAGCCCAGATAACTCATATAGTCTTCCAATGCTAGAAGATTAATGGCTTTCACTTTCCCATCTCTTCACACTTTGAGATGAATAATTTCTGTAGTTGGATGATCTGTCTCCTTAGTATAAATTTTCCTTCATTTAACACAAGATTTAATATATTCTTCATCTAAAATTTCTTACAAAATGTTCTTTCAATTTACATAAAATAGTCTGCATTTCAGAATGTCAAGAACAGCAGCAAAAGACTACATTTTCCTTATGGAAATTACTCACATAACACCTGTTCGTAACAGTGGAGGCAAGAGAACATATATATCTATGGACTTCTTATTTCTTAATTTTTCTTTCCAGCTCCTCAGGGTGCCTATGTTATAATACCCTGACAGAGCAGCACTGGGTTATGAAACGTAATTGTACATCCCAGTCTACCTTTTGAATCAAAACTCACTTTGTAATATGGCTAGGACATAACTCTACTGTAACTAGGGTCACTATAAGGGTCATGTTTATAGCATAGCCAGGGTAATAATATTAGCCAACATACCATAGCCGGCAATGCAAGGTCAAATACAGAGAGCACTGGGCTGTGAAGAGGCATTTATTCCATTTGCTTAATATCATGCTGAGCTGCTGGTACCTACTGGAAGGTGGCATCCCCTGTTCAGTACAGCTTGCGCTAGCTCTACCACTGTGCAACTTAATTGGAGAGTAATTTTGCATGAAATAGCTCTTGTGGCTTAGGCAGGTAGGTCAGTCACTGCTGTGGCACTTGGAAAACCAGCGATGATACAGCTATCGTCAACCCAAAAATAATGCTGCCAGTGCAGGTCTATGCTTTCTGGGGGGAGTTGAATTATTCTGCGCTCTTATTCTACTGGTCATCAAGCAAAGCAGGGCAAATATTTCTATTCAGCGCATCTCTGACTATTAGATCATTAAAGTGCCTGCACACACTTGACATCTCAGATAGATGTCATTTCTAAGACAGGTGCCATTTTACACACAAATATATGATGTCTCTGTGTGTGTGTGTACACACGCAAAATGCAACCTAAGACACATGTGGCCAACCTACTAAAGCTCTTCCTGCTTTTTCAGTCCAGTGAGAAAAATCAGTGTTTTCTCCAAGCCTGACCAGCCCAGAGCAAAGAGTCAGGAGGTTATTCACCGTTTGAAAAGTGATAATCTAGCTGTATTATTTTGTTGGGTTCTCCATGGCTAGGTTAAGAGATGAACAGCTTGTTCAGTGACCTGGAAACCTTTGAGCTCTGGGAGTCCAATTCAGGCACAGGCCACCTTCGTGGTGGTGACCAAAGGCATTAACTTTGCAACAGCTCATCAGCAGCCCATGTGAAAGGGGCTGGTGGCCACAATCTGCCTGCAAGCCTGAGCGACAGCTGCATCGTGAAATCCATACTGATCACAAGAGAGATGCCACAAACTGAACGAGTGAAGGAATGAAACTACCCCACAGGCAGCTTTTTCAGGTCCAAACAGAGGCATCCCAGCAAGGAATTACACCGCTGCTTTCCCTGGTCTGCTGAGAAAGAGTCTCCATTTCTAGGTCTGTTTTAGAACAAACCACTACAGGTTTTTTGTTTGTTTGTTTTAAATAAAGCATATGCCGTATGCTACTTCCTGATTTCTTCCAGGCATAAAAGCAGTCCGGTGGGATCAGATGCGGTAATAACATGACTTGCATACCCGCTTTAAGTAACAATTATATGCATATTTTCTAGTAGACGTGACTGTAGGAACAGACAACAAAAGCACTCCTGATTCTCTCAACAGTGTCTGTTTGTTGAGTCACACATGGAGGGGGAAGGCTGTCAGATGTGTTTTTAATTAAACTATCACTGTCATATCCCCTGTGAGATGAACTAAACAAATTATAATAATAGTAATCACAATAACAACAAAAAGAAGATGGGCTGACCCACAGGTTTTTATGTCTGGCTATAGTAATAAATGCTTGAGCTCTGAAGGGTCTGGTGAGTGATACGCTAAATATTTGCGCAGTACAGATAGGATCGTTTGGTTTCTATATCGAAGCACTGAGTGCTTTGATTTTAGCAGCTGGAGACAAATCTGTAAATGCAATAACACCCACTGTATTTTTGTAGTAAGATCTTCAAAGGACTCCAGCAGGTTAGGTCTGGCTTTTCTCTGCTCAGCTTAATTCTAGCATTTTTTAAATCAGACTATGCTTTTCTGCATGGTTTCCCAGCACATCAGTTCAAGACAGATGCAAAGATGCTTTTCAAACAGGCTGTTCTATATGCAGAATACAGCCTGTGGCTCTTGATAGTACTCTTCGGTTAAGGTTTTGACCACTTTAAAATGAATGAAGCCTTATCCAAATCTTTCAATAATCTCTCCAAACTAAAGCAGTATGTTTAACAAATGCAAAGGATGAAACTACTCCCTTCCCATCACTGCATTTCCCTTATTTACTACCGATGGTCTTAGATTACAGTTATACAGTCCAAAGGCCTTTGCTCTCAACAAAACTGAAGCTCTTTCTCATCAACTGGGGTATTGTCCTACCCGTCAGCTAATTTTCACAGACTGTGTTTACTCTGTAGCATCAGATGGATGACACCCACATTTCCTCATTCCAATTATAATCTTATTTACTGACACTTCAAGGTAAAACAGTAATATAGGAAGAAACACTTAGACTGTCAGAAGAACAGCAGATGTTACACTTGTACCTGGTGTATTCTGTGTAACACTTTGCAAAAAGTCAAAATTCATGGCAACACTTTGTTCTATGGCTTCTCAACTGCCACCACAATCTGTTGGTGTTCTTGCCTAATAACTTTCCCGTTAAAATAGGTGACTCCCACTTAACTTTCTCCTTTACAATCGGACATCAATTCCCCTCCACTTTGAGTTCCAAGCTGATGGTTCCTCACTCAGGTAAAGCAAGAGCAGCGTCAGGACTGCCCTGACATGGTCTGTGTGTAGTCATGTATGATCATGGACGCACCTTCCATCTGGAAGTCATTTTAGCAAGCTCTGCTCTGCTCCTGCAGGGAGGGAATCGGCATAAATACCTTCAAAGCATGCACTAACTGGGACTTGGCACAGCAAAACTATGTTTTCTGTAGGTTAAAGCTTTAACTGACTGAGCAATCACAATCAAAGACTGGCTGCTTCTCTGCACTATCCCAGCACCACAGAGGTTAGCATGTATTTATAAACCGAGTTATACCACTGTTCGCTAGCAGAAGGGAGGAAGAAAAATAAAGAAGAAAAAGGCAGGGAGACAGTATGTCCTTTTGGAACAGTCAGCTCCTTGCCATACATGATTCATTGAACTATCACCACTGCTTTCTCCATACAAAAAATCCCCTCTGCGTTCCTGAGTAACCATTACTGCTTCTCAAGAGTTCAAAAATATTTTGCTCCCACAAAAAGTAAAATACAAGCATATTAAGCGACTCCTTCCTCAGGGTCTGTGGTATTCTGTGGCTACTATTCAAATCACAAGCTTTTTATATCCTATTTAGTAACAACCATACACTAACCAATAATAAATGTCATTGTACCCCCTTCAGAGCTGCTCCGGATGCTAAGGAAAGGGAACTTGGCAGCCAGCAGCACTGCTTTCATTAAGGCAGGATCAAGTTCCCTGGGGTTCCCTTGTCCGATTCGCTGCTTCTTCCATCTTCTGCTCATATATAGAGCCCTTTTTCTGTCATAGAGCGATCCTGTGATTATATCTTACGTGAGTATAATCCCGAGTTAAAGCAGAAACAAATAGCATTTCTTAAATGGACAAAGTTCATTTCCTTAAGCCATGTGTTTCTTATTCTGCAATCTGCCGTGTTTATCCCCTTGTTCATTGATGTGTATTTCATTGCTTCGGAACAGGCTTCCTAGTCATTGTTTCAGACTAAGCTCCAGGCCAGTAAAACATTTAAGCAAGTGCAGGACAGAATTTGAGGAGTGTGGATAATCCTACCAAGAGAACTGAAGCAGAACCAGCTGCACCAGCAACATCTGCCTCCAGTGCAGAGTAAGAATGAAATACGAAAAAGTTTGTTCTCTACCCTCAAACATTCATGAAACACAGCCTGTTTTCACAGTACTTAACAATCACACTTTTCCTCAGGAAAGGAGGTTGTGCATTAATTGCCAGAAACTGTATGCCTAAAAATAAAGACGCAAAAAAGGAATCTTACGGTACTGATGAAGTGAGAAGAATCTCAGGGCTTTGAGCTAGATTCTTGACGGCAATAGAGTGCACTAAGAATAGCAAACGAGTAGGAGTAGTCAAGGCTGAAAAGTTTCTAAAGTGCTTTGATTGCCAGTTTCTTCATGGAAGCTCTTATTCAGGCTACCTGCTATGTGAGAAGGTTAAATATGTAGTGGAGCTTCAGTATCTTGAAAAGTACTTGGGAAATGTCTATTTTTTGGTTTGCACACCATTTAGCGGAGTAGCTAAAATATCCATAAGAACAGTATTTGTCTTAGGTTTGTCGACAGAGAATTGCTCTGGCCATAGCAACTAAGTTAACAAAAGGACATATTGACAGATCAGAGCCAAGGCCAAAAGACACGTGGGAAGTATCTCTCTCCCCATGTGTACAAATGCACAGTTAGAGAGGTGCATAACCAAAGGCTTAAAAAACAAACTAACACAAAACCCTCAAACTCAGCCTTCGCTAGGCAGGTGAAAGAAGAATGCTTGATTAGATGAGTCAAACCCTATTCTGGCACAGCTCAACCTGAATCTCTGTTCTGCAGAACAATATATGTTTTATGCCAGAAACTAAATTAGCATAGTCAGCCAAATCCTTGTCATGAGAAAGTCACCAATAAACTTGTTCATGAAACTCTGAAGCGAGCAAATCTCAGAATTTGCCCTAAGAATTTATGTAGGCCAGAAAAAAATACATTGGAGCTTCATACTTTTGGCATTCTTAAAGACAAGCCCACACTAGTACTGTGGGTACCAGGACTCTCACACTAACTAAAATCTAGTGCCTCACCCTTTTTTGAGAAGGCACATTTTACCTGAACGGTGCATAAGACTTGTTTTTGGATGTACTCAAGGAAGCTGGGATTCCATGGTGAAAGGAGGTTTGGGAAGAAAACAAACAAAAAAATAACCGGACTTGATATAAGGACCATGGCAATTGTGTAAGAAATAATACTGAGGAATGGCTTGTTCTTTATAAGAAAGGGGCTTCTGTTTGTACAAGGGCTGCAAAAATAAGCTTGCAAGGGCAGTATGCATAGCTGTGTTAAGGCTAGTCTTGAATAGCTCTTAGGTCAGTGCGAGTAATCACTTGATAGTCAACAACATTAGAAAAGTCATAAAATAATTTGATTTTAAAACTAGTACTCCAGCTCTAAATACCAGCAATTTTATATCTGGAATAGACATCCTCCTCTCATGTCCTTTTCTGCAGCTGAAATTTGCACTTGAAGTTAAATATATTATAATATTATGGCTACTATTTGAAGACCTTTGTAAAGCTTCATCACCTCAGGGCTGTCACACAGCAACATCTGTGCTCTCTGAAGGCAAGTGAGTGCATTTTCTATGTTATCCTGTTTCACACAATCCAGGAATAAATAGACATGTTGAGGGACCCCAGACCCTGTGTACCATACAGCTGACTGCTGAACTGAGCCTGTTCACCCATTCAGAGATTTCAACGGAACAGAAGAGAGGTAATTTTGTGGGAATTGTTATTTTAAATTGGCAGCATCAACAAAAGCTGTAGTAGGTGAGGATTTCACTTTCTTTTCATTCTGCCCAGGTCACTAGTTTGCAGCTTTCTGCAGCCTTGTATGTCCAAATTGCCTTCTGGTACTCTACTGAAAATGCCCCATCAGAAGGGCTGTTTTCTTTCCCCCTCATGCCCTCACCTTCCCTTTATTTAAACAACTGATTCTCCTGTCCACAATAAATAAAATATTGCAAGAATTCAACAGGCCAGTAGATTTTCCAGCTGTACTTCTGCTCTGAAAGGTGGTTACTTGGAAGCACGACGGCACCACCCATAAACCCTCAGACCTTCTGCTCCCAAAACATAAAATGATCTTTGAGTGCTGGAATCACGATGCTCCCTCCACTGAGCAGGTCTCATTTCATGCCTGGCACACCCTGGCTTCCATGCTAGTTCTCCGGTGTGTAGAGTCTTCATCATAGCAAGGCTGATACCTGGTCCCATGTTTAAAGAGAGTTAAATCATTTATATAAAAACCAGTACAATCAGAAGTACTGTATTAAAAACAACTCCTTATTCTTATCCTTTCTGACAGCATTACATTAGAAGATTTAGTAACATATCCCTATATGATGTTACAAGGCTGTGAAACCGGACAACTAACAAAAGTCCTGCTGTGGACAGTGTATCCCAATGTCATCTTAAATTTCACTTCATTTCACTGCTAATATTTAATAAGCTGCTTTCTTGTCACCTAGAGACTTGCAGCACTGCCACTGTGGGAGCCCATCATTTAACATTCCTCATAGAATTCATAGCAACAACTTGAGTCATCCTTATTCTGGTGACTCACTCCCGCCACTTGATACACATCTCTTCAATTTTAAGTCGCGCAAAATCATCTGAGTGACAGCCAGCAGCAGCCCTATGATTTTCTGGCTTCTGCATCTCTCTTCTTAGCACTTCTTAGTGCTCACATGTCTTCACTATGAGAAAAATATAATTTAAAAATTCATTTCTATTAACATTACAAAAAATACAGATCAATTACATGCATACAGAAAAAAAAAAGTGCCTTTCCACCTTATGGTATCAAAACACTGCATAAATGCTCATAAAAAGTTCTCACTGTCTTCATAAGGAATCTAAAGTTGATGCCTGAGATCCGTTTTCAGAGACTGACAACCACCTAAGCCCTAAAGGGCACTTTAAAATATTGCAGAGGAAGGCTGTAAGCTCTCTGCTTAAGAGAAGTCCTACTGCCTCCTTTTTTGATATCTTCACGCAGAAACAGGTAAAGAATTAAATGTGTGCAACTGACATCTAAGCTTGTTTGCTTCCATGTCAGGGAGAGCACAGCCCCTTCCCAAATTTCAGCACATACTAAAAGTTTGGTTTTGGTGATACCACGTCTTTTCTCCTATCTGAGACCAAGATAAGCAAATTAAGTACTCATTCCCCTGATGGCAGAGAGGTTCTTCAATCAGTAGAGGCTGCAAGATGCATCAAAGTAGCTGGGAGGTGAAGCCAGGTATCCTTCTGCCTCCATCTACGTCTCTACAAGGAAGGCACAAGCACAAGGCATGGCAATTCTTACACATGCCTGGTGTAACACCGGAGTGGGTGCTCACATCGACCCAGATGGGCTGGCTTGAGGAGCCAGCTGTCAGGCTGAAGGTGGCCACCCAGAAACAAGCCGTGAATTAAGTAGGCAGGGGGGCATCTATGCACATCCAGGAGATGAACATGCTTTTACTACCCCAAAACCTACTCCCATGCATCTTTGTGGTCACTGGCCAATATTCACACACCTGCCAAATCCTCAATCAGAACTCCATTTTTTCCTTGCTGTATTCTAGCAGAGACTTCTGGCCTAGTATTGGTTTCTCTCTGAGGATAATTTTGGCTCCTGGTCAAAGACTCCTGGCAACAGACACATTGCTCTGTTACCATACCAGGAGCTGCCAAGGGAAACTGGACATGAGCAGATGAGGATGTGTCTGCTTATGGGGTTCTAGAAGATGGCAGGAGTTACATTTAAGGGGAAGGGAAACATGATGGACTGAGATCCCTCATGCTTGCAATAGGAAAAGATCATAGAATGTCCTGAGTTGGAAGGGACCCACAAGGATCATCAAGCACAACTCCTGTCCCTGCACAGGACAACCCCACAGTTCACACCATGTGTCTGAGGGTGTTGTTCAATCTCTTCTTGAACACTGTCAGGCTTGGGGCCATGGCATCTCCCTAGGGAGCCTGTTCCAGTGCTCCACCACCCTTGAGGAAGAACCTTTTCCTCATGTCCAGCCTAAACCTCTCTTGGCACATCTTCCTGACATTCCCTCTGTTTGTGTCACTGGTTGCCAAAGAGAAGAGATCAGAGCCTGCCCCTCCTCCTCCCCTTGTGAGGAAGCTGTAAACTGCAATGAAAGATAGTTAATGATGGAATGTTGCATGCTTGAAACAGTACTGACACAGCAGCAACCTGCTCTCCATGCTTTAACACCACATTCAACCCAAAGACCTTGAGTTTCAGCACACAGATGGTGAAGGTAAGATACCATATCTGAAATGCTGTGTCCAGTTCTAGGGTTCCCCAGTTCTGGGCTTCTGAAGACAGACATGGACATAGTGGACATACCAGCAAAACAAAGGGCTTCGAGCATCTTTAATTTGAAGGAAGGTTGAGATAGCTGAGACCATTCAGCCTGGAGAAAAGACGGCTCAAGGGAATCTCATCAATGGATATAACTATCTGATAGAAGGCTGTAGAGAAGGCAAAGCCAGGCTGTTTTCAATAGTATTAAGTGAACAGACAAGAAGGAATGGAAACAAACTGAAATAAATAAATTCTACTTAAATATAAGAAAACACTCTTTTACAGTGACAGCAGTCAAACACTGGAGCAAGTTGCCCAGAGAGGTTGTGGAGACTCCATCAGGCAGATATTCAAAACCAGTTGGACACAGCCCTGAGCAACCTGCAGTAGTTGACCCTCCTTTGAACAAGGCTAGATGATCTCCAGAGGACCCTTCTTGCCTCAATTATTCATGTTAATAATTTATTTAGTGCACAGAAGTAGGTAATTGTCCCCTGTGTACCAATGCCTGGAAAATATGTCATACAAGTGCTTTACAGAATCTCCAGAAGTGGTACTTCCATGTCAAAGATAACAGTAACTACTGTCAGCTCCTCAGCAGGAGTCTTCCAGCTCCTGACAAATAGCCAGTGTCACTCTCCAGTCGGGTAGCTCCTGCCAAGTCATAATTTTCAGCTTTTCCAATCTCATGGCTTGACTCAGGATTTCTTGAATTCCAAAAAACAAATACACAAATGTTTAAATGAAACATTGACGAATCATTTGGTTTTGGTCATTAGCTGCAGACTTTACTTGAATGCTACTGGGCATAGTTTGTGATGCATTTCAAAACAGACTTGCAAGATGAGACTTTTCGGTAGATGCCTTTGGTCTTGTGGTCTTTCTCCTAGGCAAAATAAACAATCACTGATTTCAATAGACAGTTTATCCTTTCCAGGGATTTTTCCCTTAAGTTGTCATAAGAACACAGTAATCCTAAGTCTTTCTCTTCTCTTGCTGCTAAAATCTAAATAACAATGGTGATGTTTGGGGATTGGGGAGTTAATGGTGCCTATTTTTAAGTTATTTACCCTATTACCCAGTGAGAACTTCCAGAAGTTTTCTATAATCCTCTCATGGTTATTTTCACTGTGGTGTTAAAAGACAAATTTAACAACGTGTAACATGGGCAATAGTGCAAGGCTAACACTTGCATGTACCAGCAGTGAAAACACATACATTTGCTTGGCTTTATGACCTAAAATCAGACATGGAGGGAGATTATCACTTTCAAACATCAGCAAACCTGGGTCAGAATGCAATCTATGTGCATAGGTAAGAAGGAAGAGATGTACCCAGAGAAAGAAAAAACAAGAGGTGAGGAAGGAGGAGAGAGGGGTCAAACTGGCAGCTCCCATCACATCAGCAGAGCACTAATGACTTTGCAGGACTCTCTTGATGGCTCTAAAACTGCAGAATGCTGCCTTGTGTGTGTACAGACAGAGACTATTACTCCCATCACTGGCAACATCTGGACAGAGTTTAGGGACCCCTGCCAAGGGCAAAGGGAATGGATGTGTTTTATCCTCCCCTTTCTTGCCCTCAACAGAGATGAGGATGCGATGCACAGCATTGTAGGAGGCCCCTCTGCACACACAGGCACAAGCTTTGGTCTTCTGCTCAGTGTCCACACCACAATAGCCCCAAAAGCCCCACAACATCTTTTAAGTACTGTGGATTTACCACCAGTTAAATTCTTCATGCAGAGTCACCTGAGATGACAGAACAGCAAGCACCCTTTTTCCTCAGTTTCCTGAAGCTTGGGAAAAAAAAAAGCTGAGTAATATCTGGCTTGCTAATAACTATTAATAATGTGTTAGAAAGGTTTCTACTATGCTATCTTGAACAGGTTTTCAACTTAAATCACATTGCAGGCCAGAGAATGTACACAGAGACCAGAACAACTTGAAAGTTCCCTCAGGCGAATGACCTGCCTTCAGGAGCCTCCTGAAGGCACCTTGTCTGGCTGGGGCAAAAGAACGATGCCCACACAGAGAGTTTTAAAAAGCACTGGGAGCTCATGTCTCACCTTACTCTGGCATAGAAGAGGAGCTACATTGATCAATTACTCCTGTTCTGGACAGCATGTCTGCAGCACACTTTCTAAACCACAGGAAGTCAGCTTTGCCAATTATATAAGTCCAAATGCATACGTATAAAAATCTGACTTACCTACACTGTAGACTACTTATATAACCCACAATTTGATTTTTTTTTTTTAAACCTCTAACCTTACAACTCTGACATACTGAAGAATAGTTCATATTACATCTTCCTTTGAGGATTTTCTAAAACGCTAATCATTGACGTACCTGGCACTACTGAAGTCAACAGAAGTTTTGTACGGCAGGCTCAAGCCTGCCATTGAAAACCACAAATGTGAAAACCCACCCCTTAAGGAACATAAAGTAATGGTATACATTAAACAGCACATTGCTACAATAAAGAATACCCAGAAGCCAAAATTGTGGTTGGATGGATACTGTAAAACATACGGAAGTGACATTTTAGGAAGCAAATTAAATTATTAATGCCTTAAGAGAGTATTTGCAGGATTTCCACTGCATGCTTATTGTTTTAACTTACACTGGCACAGGAGTAGTTGTTATGATGGTTGAAATCCTACTGCTGAAGTCCCTACCCGAGTTGCTTTTACAGGCCAGAACACCCGCAATTAACTGAAGTGAGGACTATTGCAAGAGCACTCCTTGGGCCTCAGTTCACTGAAATACTTAAGTACAGACAAGCTTTTAAGCTCACATTTAAGACTTTTGTTGCTTTAACTAAGACAGACAGAGTCAATGGTTACAAGCAGCAAAATTCTCTGAGTGAGGATATAGCTGTACCGGTATAAAAGCTGCAAGTACAGCTTGTTTCAGTCTGGGGAACCAATGTTTCTACAGCAATAACAGTGTCCCACCATATGACTCATGCTTTTACATATGTTTAGCAAAACAGAAGCATACAAACAAAGAAAAAAACACACCTTTATCTAACATAATGCTGCTAACAGCACTTCTGAAGTACAGAAGAGCTCAAAGCTCTTCAACCAGGCAGAGAATGCACAGGTCAATCCTTACATAAGCTACGTGAGCAGAGAGTTGGACACAATGATCTCTTGGAAGGTCTTCCTAGTCCTATTTAATGATTCTTTTTTGAGGCACATAAGCATGGACTTTGTTGATGCTTACAACTCCAAAATAAGATGTCATAGCAGTCAACCTCATGTTGACTGAATGGTAGGAAGAGAGAGTGTGCAAGGGCATTTGCCTTCTTCACTCACCTGTTTAACAATAAGAAAGTCACCAAAACCAAGAAATCACAGAGAAGTACCAGGAGAAGGCAGTTACCTATTCTAGGCAAGTAAGAGATGTTGCATCATTCCTCAAGGAATGATATTAAGAAAACAATGAGGACTTAACAATCTTTCTGCTTCCATGCTGCAACTGCTTACTGTGTCCTTGACTTAATTGTGAAGTTTAACCTTAAGCACAGGCTTACCTAAACAGAAGGCCCTTGAGTAAGTTTGAGATCTTTTTGGCAGACTACAAGATGGAGACTCATTGAGAAAAACCCACTACTATTTCTACTATTAGACATAAGACATTGAGTAGCAATAATTGACAAAGGTTACATTTAATAGTGGAAGCTATATAGCATGACTCTGTGGCCTACCATTGTCATTAAAAATATTTCATTTTATTCTATTGCACTATATTACTACCCATAAGATTAGTTAAAGGTATGACTTCTATTTAAATCTGTCTTCTTAATATACCAGTTTTACTTTAGACCTGCATGACTCCATTGAGTGTATTCAAATTGCACTGTTTTGGCATAATTCTATCAAAAACAATACTATCGCATAAAGGGCACATTTGATTACCACTGCCCAATCCTCATCACGTAATCAGGTAAAACACAGCTAGGAAAAAAAAAATCAGTGATGTTGCAACACATTCAAATTACCACACATGACTAACAGCTCCTACATCCAAATCTGCCAGACAAAGAAAAGGTTCTGTAAATGACCTAGTTAAATTAGCACAATAAATATTTTTAAATACTTTGGATGCCAACAATAGCTTATGGAAGAAGCAGTTAATTTTCTGTCCTACCTATATATCCCGGTCCTGATTCTGCCTTTAGTTGCACCAATATAAAAGTGTATTACATTCAACCAATTTAGTTTTAATCATTCTACACCATCACGCTACCCCAAAACCCAGAACCTTGTCTCTTTTTCTTCCTATAGGAAGTTACATTAACAGCAAACAACTAACACTATGGAGAGAGAACAGGGCAGTCCTGCTTCTCCATGCTGCTATTGCTGTGGCTTTAGGTATGGTTCCACAGCAAGGCAATCAAATTTAAATCCAAACTGATAGGGAAATTTTCCCTCCTAGTTTACAACTAGTTTACAAGGCCTGTGCTCTCCCTTGAGCTGGCCTCTGTAGCTGTGTGGAGAGTTGGCCCAGACAGCTCATTTGGCCTCTTTTTGTTTTGGTTGGTTGCTTTTGGGGTTTTTTCTTTGGTTAGTTGGGTTTCTGTGTGTGTGTGTTTGTTTTTTTGGTGATGGTGTTTTTTTGTGGGGGCCTATTCTTCTACTAGGTGGTTTTCCAGACCAGCCCTAGTTCCAGCTGAAGTGAGGAAATAGGTGGATGTGGCCAAGGATGGGACAGATATTGGCAGCTCCCACACAGACCAGCCTGAGCTGCCATGAAACTGCTTCCTTACACACAAGAGTAAGGTTTCCGTGCATGAATCAATTAGACAGTGTCTGACCACAGAAGGCAATCATGTTTCTGAAACCTTCCTTCCACAATCCGCAAGGCTCTGCTCCACAGCTGTCGCCCTCTCTCAAGTCACAGCCTTTACCAGATATGAGCTTTTGGTCAAATTACACCTTAAACCACGAACAGCTTTCAGTTTCAGTTAATCGGCAGTCTAAGTCAAAGGCTTTTCATTATGGCCTCTTCCTATTTTGGCTATTCTGCTTTTTCCGCCATGCAGCAATGGAAGTTCTTGTGATTCTAAAATTTTCATAAATTTTAACCAATCTGTGAAAGAGCGAAGTAGTTTTTCTCCCTGATTTAGAAGCAGTACAGGGAAGCCAGCTTCACAGAAGTCAATTTTCTGAAAGTATAGAAGAATTATTTTTAAAGCTAGCAAACTTTGAGCCTTCCATGTCAGCTAAAAATACAGACGTCTCACACCCAGTCATGGAACACAGCAAAGTACTTGTATAACACCATAATGAAAAAAGACACCATAAGAACAGCCACTTCCATCACCAAGAAGCTTTCAAAATACCTGAAAGTCACAGAGTCTGCAGAGGGAGAAGAGATCAAGTCCAGAAACTGGTAAAGCATCTTGTTTTGATGAATCCAGAGCTGCCCAAGGTCTGTGAAACACAAGCCAGCTGAACAGATTTAACACCCTTAGCTGTCTAAGCAAAATTCTTGATTAAGTACATTTCCAAAGCACGAAATTCCTGCCACTTCAACAAAAGATTAAGGAGTTTCTCTGCATAAAGGCTGGGATTCTGCAGGAAGAAATCCAGTGAACCGTTTGAGAAATGGTGACCACTCCACTGACCATGGGGAGAGCCTCAGCGTTATTTTTCAGCATTCATTGGCTGGATCTTTTCCTTAGACTTGAGGAACACTATTATATTTACATATATCCATTTAAAAAAATAATTTGTATCTAGATTTGTGTTTACAGTGCTAGCAGCTGTAGAAAAAAATACATACACTGAGAAAAGCTTCTTAAAAAAGACATTGGGGTAAATCAATACCTGGGGACATTTCCACCCTCCAGAACCTCTTTCCTGACAGATAACACATAAATACACATAATGCTAGATCTAAATTTGTGTGAATAAAAATGAAAAAAAAAAACCATGGGCTGATTATGAATCAGTTCAAATCTTCTGCCAATAGCATATCTGCCCATCCTATTAAATCTTGTTCAAAGGCTGCTTCTACAGCTTATGCTTCGAAATGTACTGAAATTACAGCTGTGGGCTGCATTTACTTGCAAATACAAACAGCCTCCTAGGTTTGTTCAGAAAACAAAATCTTTATTAAAAAAAATAAAATTGTTAAATTAAAATTTCCAGCATCATATATAAAACACTTTTAAAAGGTATTGTTGTAGGAAGAAAGGAATCAATTTAAGTGTATTCTCTAAGGCAAGAGAGAACCCATCTGATAAGAAGAGACCCAAGTATAACTAAAGCACAACTGATTTGTAGCAATTAAAATAACAGGCAAAATGTAAGCTCTAGTCAGCATTTGAGTGCTTTTTATTTGAGCTTCCACATCAAAAGAACTTGGATCAAAAGAGTGGTGAGTCAGTGGTTTGATTTTTTGTTTGCTTGTTTGGTTGGTTTTGGAGGGTTGTTATGGGTTAGTTTGTTTATTTGTTTGTTTTGACATTTCCAGTAACCAAACAGGGAAACCTCTAGGAAATTTGACAAGTTGTTTTACTGAAAAGGTGTAAAACATACAGCTACATTCATTACTACCCAGAAACTGGAGAATTTAAAGGACAATGGGAAAAACACAGCAAAGTTACTTAAAAAAGCACAGAAACTCTTCTTAAGCTTAAGTGAGAAGTGAGCCAACAAGAACAAACACGATACAGATGGCCCGTGTGAAACAACTCTGGAATATATTTTAAAAATAGGACTACAATAAACCCACACTCATCTATGGTCAGTAAACAGCATTACAGCTGCTATTCACCACAGGTGAACCAGAGTGAGATGCAGTGCCACTGACGACTTGGACAGCATAGTACAGTTTTGACAGGAGGGACACAGGATACCTAAGGAACATTTACTTTATCATATCTTCTTCTTCAACCTGTAGTCTGCCTTAAGATTACCTATAGACTGAATTACCTTGAAAACCGAACTCTAAAAACCACCTGAATGCATAGAATCCAGCTGTATTCTGTATTATTATAGATTACAGAAAACAAACAAACAAACCAACCCCCATCAGGATTCAAAGATATCCTTGGAGGTCCAACAAACATTAAAAAATAAAGAAATATAAGTGTATCTAAGGCACTCAAAACTCATTTCACTAGAGATGCATCTGTTTTTTCTTTAGATGACTGGCTCATAAAATACACTGTGCTTCAGGAAGCCACACAAGGACATCACATCAATTTTTAAATGACTACAGGCAAATTTATGTTTTGCCACATGGAAAGTTTTGTCAGAAAATATTCAGGTTGATATTTTCAGAGCTTACTGTCAGTACAAATTATTAGCAATAAACATTACCACAAACATTCAATTACACTAAATATATTACTAATTTGTTATTTGATTGAATAGCCACACAGGCATTCATTACTACTGGATTTGCTATACCTACAACAGATAGTGGCACCTACAGTGTTTGCATTTGGTAATTTAGAAAAGTATTACTTTTATAAAAAGAGGTCATGTAAAGGCAGGTAGGTTTTCTCTTCAGATCACCATAATAGTCCTCCAAAAATGACACTCTCTTCCATTTCGGACCCTTCCAGATCTGATTAATTCTACACCATCAAAATGATGAAATAGAGGACACCTGGCTCCAGTACTGATTTCCAGAATCCAGCCCTTAGAAATAAAAATAATTCCCTGAAAGCTCATATCTATATACTGCCCTAAGTAAAACAAACCAAACCAACCCTACGATGACAAGAAGGGAGGAAACCCCTCCACACAGGTGACTCAAGCTTCCACCATGATGCAAGGCTGGAACATCACACCGAGCTGCAGGTGAACCCTGTCTAGCAAGGGCCCTTCAGAAGTAACCCTGACCAGCTGGAGCAATGTCTCAGCAACTGCATCTCTCAAGAACTACAGTCAAGGCTAGAAAAGCCACTTCAATAATCGGGTCAGTAGACTGGGGTGGTGGGGTGTGAATGTATGAACAAGGGCATGTTTTTTCACATACTCAGGGTATACCCATACAGCGAATCAGCAGACTAGATCCTAGTTTTAAGAGATTATTTCTGCGTTTCTTTTGTCACTTTCCCATGACAATGGAGTTGAATCCAACATTAGAGATCTTGTGAAGCAGCATCAAAAGAAAACCATGAAATTAATAAAGTATAGGGATAATTAGGTGATACTTTACCAAGTAGTAAAGACACGTAGGAAATAGCACAATGTTTTTGTTTTAGCTGAACCATATGCCACCAAAAACAAAAGAAACCCCAAAACGTCCCCTTACCTACAAATGAATGCAGCCTACTCCTACCCCTTCGAGGTCTTTTTAAGCTGCTCCTTAGGGAAAATGCTAATATTTCATTCACAAGGCTGCTGATATATAGATAAAGGTAGCACTCTTCATTGGCAACCCTACTGGCCTGAGAGACGGTGAACTATGACTGGTTTGAACATCCAGTTTTTCACTCCCAACTTCAGATTATCCTCAACAAAATCATCAAAACCTAAATCTACGTTTGTACACTGGTGCTCTCCTAGAAGGTCACTGACTTCTGCGGTAAGAAGAATCAACACGTTGTTTCAACCCTGTCGTTACGCTGACCTTGTCCAGCAGAGCAACACCTGAATGTTTGTGGTTGGGGTTTCATCACTTTAGCTTTCGTGCCTTAGCCCCCAGGCAGAGGAGCTGAAAGGTAGCAAAGCAACATGAAACTATATATGCACTAGCTGAGAACTAGCAGGTATAATAGAAAGAATAGCACAGTGCTGGCCAGGGATTAGTATTTAAATGCAACACAGGGAATTTAAATGATGTTCATAAAGATCACTTACTGGATTTTCAGTCACTCAACTTGCCAAAATGTTAAACAACTCCCTGCAGACTACTTAAGAACTGCACTTAGGAGAAATCCAGAGCAGGATCCTGCCAATGCCAAAGTCTGTGGGGCTCAGAAAGGCCACTGATATGCATGGGACAGTATTTACACCAGACTGCAACATGACCTTCAACCTCTTTCAGCTTTGAGTACAACTGATGCATTGCTATCCCCCATTCTGGATTACTCAGTAAAAGCCCAACCAGATCTATTGACCATCTCACCCACTAACAAATGTTACCTACAGACCAGCAAGGCAGAGGGCGGAAAACACCAGGTAATTTTAACAAGTGGGCTTACATTATTTACATCTCCCTCTCACTGGGTTTACAACAGCTTAGCTCACAGGCATTCCTTTTCATTGACACAGATCTAAACAAGAAAGGAAGTATTGGTGCTTTTCAGACAAATATTGAGGGATAAATATTCTTGTGTCTTGAAGGGATAACTCCACACTGGCAGCAGCACAGTGGCATCACAGCAGGGAAGCCCTGAAGGGCAGGTTTCTTCCCTGACACATGAGTAGAGCACTGCTGGCGCTGAGACACATAAATGACCTTAATGCTCCTTGGGCTGGACATCTGCCCTGGCTGGACACGCAGGGCTGGACACCTGGCAGGACAACTGCTCAGCGGGGCCCAGACTGACCACAGGAGGAAAACAGGTTTTCCCGTCCTGTGAGGCAGAGAGATGGAACGGTGGCCTTCTGCTCCAGGAGGCACACTGCAAAGTGCCTTTCCCTCCCCACCTTCCAAAGCCTGGACAGCAGTACCTCAGAGTTGGGCTTCAAGGCAGGGTTTGGTTCAGCAGCCCCGTCTCACCTGTATAGTCCCACTGAAGAAACCATGGCTGCTCAAGCAAGTAGATGCTTCCCAGAACCTGTCACCTTTGGAGTTAGCATAAAGCTTCAGATCTAGAGGACTACCCATAAAAAACCAGTCTGTGCAGTAGAGATACAAAAATTCCTCCTTTATATTTTTTTTTTTTCCCCTGTGTTTTTTTTTTTAAGAAAACAGCAGTAAAGCAAGACAAAAGCCCTCAGTGTGTGTTCTCAGCTCTAAGTGAGAGCTTTACTCCCTCCCTCCCTTCCTCCACACAAGTGTTTTGATTGCATTATTTTTTTTAATGTCCACATTGTATTAAACCAAGGACTTGTAAAATACAAATCTGATGGTAACAGGTGATACTTTTTTTCTTCTTTTCATTACTGTACTGGGTCTCTAGATGTTCTATGCTGTTCTATGAATACCACAGCAGGAACACATTAAAAGCTTTAAAAGCAGTCAAAAGGACAAAAAGAATAAAAACAAGCTTGTAATTTATTGATTACTCATAATTACTTAAGTTTAGAATCTTATCACACTTCTTTAGATGGAATACCACCTTACCCTTCACATCACACCACTATCTCTAGTCCCCCTGCCTATGAAAAAGGAGTTCCTGAATGAGCAGGCTGTGCTTGGAACTCCAGTTTCACCTTCATGTTTTTCCAGAGTGCAGAGTATTTGTGACAACATTTGGCTTTTACATTTTTTTTGGCATTTAAGATGCTAGTACTAAGCCCCCTGCTACTCCATTATCTGTCAGATAATGCATCATCTGACAGTCATTACTATTTTAAAGAAAACCTGCTGGAATCGTGACCTAATCTTTTTTTTTTTTTCCCCCCAATAAATACAGCTTTGGAAGTACATTAATATTTGGAGCCTAAAAGCTTTGAAAGTGTAGTTTGAACAGTGAAGAGGCTTAAGACAGAAGACATTCCATATTTCATAGCCTGAGTTTTTCATCAAATCCTTCAGAGACACAACCATTTGGACTAGATGCCTAACTCATCCCTCCAAGTCCTTCTACCCACAAAGTCCACGTCCCAGTAGCTATCCCAGTTCAGATCCACGGCAGTGAACAGACATGAAGTGGCTGTGAACGAGCCATGACTCCCACACTTTCTGCTGTTTTTCTATCAAATTATGCCAAATAAGTCAAAAGTAGCCATGCTGAAAACCTCAAGACAGTAGCATGCCTCCATAAACACATGCAATTAATAAAGCTACATGCAGGTCACTCAGTGTAAAGCAATGTTGAATTAGGGAGTAGAACGGGCACTTTCGTAAGGTTTTCAAAGGCCATACACCAAAGTAAGCTCTCTGCCACACTAAAGCTAGAACAGAGTTTCTAAGTACTGGGTAGCAAACTGACCATCTAACAGGAGAAAAACAACACACTAGCTTTGCATTTATTTCAAATAAGCTTCTTGCTAGGAGCTTACAGATATTTTTGACATCACATGGGTCACATTATTCTGAAAAATACAGAACCAGTGAAAATGGAATCCATCACTGTTGCCACTGCGTGGTAAGCCTGGTTTAGGAGACTTCAAACTGTGCACCCTCCCATACAGGTTTAAACTTCGAGGCTTTTGATACGCCCAGTGAAATGGACCCACCTGCGAGCTGCTACATCCATTTCTCTTGCTCCCCTCTGCGAATGCGTAAGACTCTGTGTTATAAAGATGTGAATCAGCAATGAAAAAATCACCCTGTTCTCCGAAAGACCAAAATGAAGCTGCTTCTATGACTTACATAAATGGAGATTATGTTCGCCTACTATTTCTCTGACCCTCTGATGAGCATGACCAAAGAGAACAAGACCTCAAAACTGATTCAGTGCACCAGTTCCTCTGTATTAACAGAAGATCCATCTGACTCAGCAGTGTCTACTAATAGTTCAATATAATCAATTAATACTTACCTGCTGGCACCTCTAGGATGAGAAACACTGGAAAGTTGGTGGTTTTTTCCACCTCGCTGGTGCACTAGTGTACTAGTACAACTAAGTATACAGGACATCAGTCCTCATCAGGCCAGAAAAGCCTCCTTCTAGAGCAGGCACCATGAGGTCAGTTGCAGATTACTTTCCAGAGGGCATCCTGAGGACAGTAGTAAGCCTGCAGCGGGTAGCTTTCCCTGGGATATAGTTTCTCCTAGATAGAAATAAATACATCTCTAGGATGTGTCAGGTTGGCTGTGTGCGCTCTGTGGAGATGCTCTTTGAACACAGAGAAAAGTACACAGACTTACAAGCATCCAGAAAACAGGCTTGTACTACTGCTCTGACTGGGTTGCTTCAGATCTGGAAATCCCTGGCAGATGTTTGGCAGACTTCGATTTTTTCTTCCTCACAGAGAAACTGTGTTTCGGTAGAAACCACAAGCAGCCCAGCACATCTGGCAACCATAAACCTCAAGAGATGTTGTGAGGCTGTGTGGGCCAGCAGCCCAAGCAGGATGGAAGAGGCTATGCATAAATTAATGGCATACTGTGATTAGGGACCAGGGGAACACTCCTGCATTCTTAAAACTTGGGGCATGCTCCAGATACACCCTGGCTGCGTATAAGGGTGCACATCTGACATGCGCATCTTTGGCCTTGATTTCCAAGAGGCTACCAAACCCAACTTGGTCCAGTTGAAACTGAGTGTGTAAAAAGGGGAAGGATGAAGTTCTGAAGAACAGTTATGAGTGAGGGCAGCAGGAACCACTATTTGACTTCATGTGCCGAGGTCTTCCCCTTTGTCTCCAGTGTCTGTTCCCTGCACTCTGCTGCGCATGGGTACAGCCTGGTTCTGAACACAACACTTTGCAGAACTACAAACAGTTCTGAAGAGGTGTGCTGGCACCTCGGAGTCCATGCTGTGCCTCCCCAAGACAATTCCCTAATGGGAATATATGAGAAGAACCTCACCTGCCTCACCTCCTGCCAACACTTTTATTTGGGACTGGTGCTGGTTTCCTGTCTCTTTTCTGAAACAAACACAAAAAAGAGAAGGTGCTGAGGAGATGATCTCCACAGAGCAGATTTTCATTTGCAGCTTAGAGACCAATTCAGGAACAAACTTCTGATGTTTGCTAATGATGAACCTAGATGCATTGGTGCTTTCCTGAACTGGGTCCTTCCACCGTCACGATAAGCCAAAGCTGGAGGTGGCTAGGGAAGGCAGCATCATTGTGAGACAGCAGTTCTGTCTTTCCCATGGCTAATTACAGAACTGAAATAGAATATGTATTTATTTATTTAAAGAAGAATGCTGTAATGGCAACCTATCAGAAGCTGTATTAGTCTGTAATATAAGCTCACTTTGCAGCAAATGTAAGTACTAAACACTCTGATCATCACACTAAAGCTCCTTTAAGACATATTTCATTGTCTTCCTCAAAGGGCATTTCAAATATGATGCAGAAATTCTACCTTACAGAGAGGCTAATTAAATACAACATGTAGTTACCGTTGTACCAGTGAACCTTAATTACCCTGCAACCCTTTAAAGGTTGTTTTGGGAAACTCATTCTGATACAGGGTAAAAAGTAAGCAGAGCTTCAGATAACTATTTCTTAACCATTTGGGACCAAAAATCCTATTATATAAGAGGGCCTTTGGATAGACACATAATTTAAATGAACAGAAAATCAGTCAGACCTATTTTTCTGAACATTTTTCATTTGTTTTCAAGCCACACTGAACTGCTCCAAAACTGCACCAAAAGGAAGCTTATTTGACCATATTTTTTATTCTTTTCCTGAGGGAAGAGGGAGTAAAAAGCAGCCTGAAAAAAATTTTTACTTAATTTTGAAGCTACCAGAAAATGTTTCTAAGGGGAGGTGCACATTACAGTAAACACATTGATGTAATTCTTACAGGACAAATCGTCCAAGTGCAGCAACAAGGTATTGCAATGACACGAGAAGCTTCACTGCATGAGATGTACACTTAATCCTTTGCTCTGAGGCCAAAGTGGTTTCAGGGTGCTGTTGAGTCAGTAGGTAAAGGGTTGGAAAAGAACCTTTATTGGCTTTTATAGTCACTTAGCCAATATGAAGAACAATACAGAGAAGCTCTGTTACAAATAACTGTTCCCCAGACTTCAGAAGGGAGGACAAGTCATTCAGAGAGAGCAACCCCCTTACCACGCAGAATGGCACAGAATGAAGGAAAGGTATTCTGAATGGAAAAGCATAAGAGGACTTCATCAGAAGAAAGTAGTTAGCATGCAAGGTTTAGTTTACAGATGAGAATAAAAACTTTTAAGGATGCACATAAATACCTGTGCAGTGGTGCCACAACGTACAAAAGATCTAGCAAGAAAAAATGTCTTTGGCTCACACAGAAACTGTTTTGGTGATGTTCTACGGGAAGTAATGTGAGATATTAAATTTTAAAAATACAGTCCTCTAAAACCCAATAAGCAGAAAAAGAAACCCAAACCAAAACAAACAACAGCACATTCAATTCTAGCACAGAGAAACATCTTTCTTCAGTTCAACAATCTTCTTTTCTGGGAAAGAAATACGTCTTAATAACTGAATCCACTTTGGCCATTCTTCGCCTCACATCACACATACCAATTCTTCCCAGAAAATGTCTTGATCCCTCGCAAAATTTGGAGAGGGAAAATTGTTAGCAAATAACAATTATCAAGCTCACTTATTAAGGCCACTGTGATTGGATAATGACACAATACAGGTCTTCTCTCCATCACTCTAATCCTTTCTTTCTGTATGATTTCTAGGTCTTCTGAGCATCCTCCTCATGGAAAGGACATGGAGGTTGGAGATGACTTACCCTGGAGTCTCCAGGGCACGTTTGAAGATAGAGGAGGGACAACAGATATGTTTTTGTGTTCACTGAATGGCATATTAGTTAAGGGGCCACACTGTGAGCAGCAGCAATAATACCCCTCCTGCCCAATAAAACAAATAGGTAAGGGGCACTTTATATACCATTGATCTAAGCTACTGAGAATACCTTCTTCAAGATCCAATCTACATTTCCTTCCTTAATCCACTTTAAAACTCCACCTTAAATTCGGTGTAAAATCCTAAAAGGGATAAAACACTCTGTTCCCAAAGGCAAACCACCCACAACATACTATTCAACAAGGGAAGCTGGATGTACACTAGTGGCTGTGGTACACTAATGCTGTATTGCACACATAAATCTAATCCCAAAGTTTCACTTAAGTGAACAAACAAGACCAAATGTGTTCCAATGTAGCAACTGAAAGTTTTATGGTAGGTCAGATGTTTTGCTAAACAACTCTGCATTTCACTGTGGCTAATACTGTCACCATGTCCACTTCTTCAGTATATCCCTCTGTCTCCTGCTAACTATAATATTTTTCTTTCTGTTATGAGTTATAATGAAAGCTAAGTGCCTCCTTATTCACCACACTGACATATAACTGATATGATGTTTTATCTAGCTGGGAGAGGGAAGAAAGAAGTTTAAAAGCAGGATGTATCTCCAAAAAGACAAGCAAGCAAGTCCCACATTTTGGTCCCTCTCAACAGCAGGCACTACTTTAAATTGCCACTGGCTACAAATATCCCTAAGCATTGCCAGAAGCCACAGAGAGAAACGTTACCTGAGACAGCTCTGATGAAGGAAGGAGCATCTACCACCGCTCCTGACCTGTCAACCTGCCACTGACTTGGGTAATTGAAAGAACAAGCGCACCACTTTCGGAGCGATCCTTCTGCTGCCCACTTGAAGCTGTTTAAACTCACGCTGGTTAACAGATGGTCCCTGCATGCTCCTTGGGTTGTTGACACGTATCTCTAGGTACATATACAGCCACTCAGGTGTGTATATATTATACCTACTAAGATCATGGTTCTGCTGCCAAGGGCAGCATCAACAGTTGGCAGTGAGGTCCAACAAGCCTTGCCATGTTTTAATGACATCACGTGCCCTACATTGCCTTAATCTTGGTGACTCTTTGCCCTGGTTTCCTACTATTATGTCATGAAGCCCGCTAACAAAAAGCTATATTCCATCTGTGTAATTGTACTTCCTGACCAAACATTTTTGCCACTCTCCCTTTGGGTCTCCTTTAACACTGAAAGAGCTGTTACACATGCTGCTTGCCAAGGGGAAAGCCTGCAAGGTTAGACTCCAAGATTATTCAGTGATGCCTACCTTGTTTTCTTTAAAAATTAACATTTATAAATTAATTTGTCTCTATAATTATTATTTCAAGCAATCTTATTAAATTTATCTCACAGAATGGCTTGTTCTTCCAAGTCCTGAGATAAGACTAAGTTAAAAATCAAGCCTTATTGATTTATTTTTGTCTTTTAATTAAAGGCTATTCCTTTACAGTTTATTAGTTAACCCCAGTTAATTTTTAATTATTAGTTTTGAAATGCTCCAAAATTTTGCCATGCTTCCATACAGAGAAAATTAAAATTATCAGTTTTAGGCTTTTCATACCTAGTAAGTAATTGTGATAGTTCTGAAACAAACTTCTAAGGTTTTTTTGGAGAACATTAATCACATTAGTAAAACCTAAAAAGAGCCTTCACATGTAGCGTAAGTCATAAGCAATGATGAACAAACAAGGTGATAAGACAAAATTGAAGTGTTCATGAATGGATGTACATGCTGAATTGCTTTAAATATAAACAATGACTGCTCATTAGCAGCTTAATGCAGTTTATTCCTAACCCTCCACCTCAGTATTTTCAATAAACCACCTTTACCTATAATGACCCAAAGAGCAGTCACTAAGCAGAAAGCAGAAGCAGTCATCGCTCTGGGGAATGATTGCCTTGCCTGGGTTCATGGAAGCACCGTGTAGATGACAAAGTTCTTTGTTAGACGTCCTAAGGATACAGGGTGATCATTTAAAGCCATAGTCTCCCAACTTGCAGCTTTAAATACTGGTATGGCAACCCTCCCAACTCAGTAGTGACAACCTTTGAGAAACTGCAGGCCAACACGTCGCTGCTGCCAGCACACACAGACGTGATACACGCAGGAGAATGGAAAAGGCGGCAGGAAAAGAGAGATGCCAGCAACAACAACAACAACACCCCCCCAGAGAAGGCAGAAGCTGAGAGCATGTGGTGAGATCTTCAAGTGCAGACCCCCTCACCAGCGCTCTGCACAACATGACCTGTGCGCCTACGGGCTCCCACAGCCGAGGCCAAGCACGGAGAAGAGCCATTCTTTTCCAAATGTCGTGGATGCCTCCTGCGTCAAGTGCAGCCACATCAAGGTCTCTGTTTCTAGCACTTCTCTAGTACAAGAAAACAAAGAATTAAGCCGAAGGGAAAAAAAAATATATATGTCTGAAAACTGTGCTATCGTGATCTCAGCAAGGAAAACAAAGGAACATTACAAATGTCAGATGGGAGTAATTTCTTTCTCAATGAATACTGCAATTTGACTATTAATTTCTCATTTCATCCTAACAGGGGGGATGTTTTCTGTTCTGAGAGAGATTCCTACAGCTTAGTGCAAAGCTGTAGCAAAATGGGACTAGCTGAAGACATACTCTTTTAACTTAAGGCTATTTATGATAGCTTAGCGCTGTTGTAACACTTGACTGACTGAAGGAACATAGGAACATTTTTCCCAAGGACATGCGCCACAGTCAGTGCTCAAATCTAACCACTAGCAGGCTCCTTACCCCTCATCACCCTTTTACCTACACAACAGGAATAAGGACAGAGAAGTGCCACAATCAAAACAGGACCTCCCCAGTTTGGGGCATCAAGCTTGCATCAGGCGTCAACTATCTCCAACACTCTAGCAAAGAATTAGATCTAGCATTGATGAAATTTCTCTTCCATTTTAATAATGCATCAAGTATTTAATTTGCTTATAAACTATTAACCACATGTCTGTCTGTCCAACTACTGTAGGCACTAACGGTAAAAATGATTATTGCACCATAAATTATGCATAGCAAGGATTTTCTGATTAACTGAAATATGCGCTGCAGTTGTTATTCATTGTAGTTAAAATGGCATATGTCCATACGGTATTTCATCATGCAAACACTTTGTCACATACTTCCCCTCTGTCTTATGTACTTCATAACCAGAATGAAACCACAGTGACTGGAGTGCAGAAGAAACACGGGCATTTAATTTTTCAACCCTGCCTCCCTATTTTCATGCTGAATTTGCTACCCGTTTAAATTCTTCTTTGGACGTCATCTTCATTTTGTTTCTTATGGACTGAATTGTAATTTCAAGATAGCAAAATCATTACAAAGTCCGCAGTAAAGTCAATAATTATTTTCTTTCAAATATTCAGTAACATTGGCTCCGCAGCGAAACCCAGGGAAGGCAGCCATGTACTAAGGGCCAAGCTATAGCCGCAGCATAGCAATGTAAAACTATACCACAAATGAATTTTAAGTAAAGGTAACAGAATTGCATGATTACAAATGGTTAATGCATGGTTATAATTTTACCCTAAAAATATTCTGAATGAAGGAAACATTTTTAGTTGACTGTATGAACCAATTGTATTACAATGTCAAGTACATTAATATAATTCAAATGTTAGAACTGACACTTTTTGTACCTTATCCACATGAGATACATTGTCATGAATATTCATCAGAAAGTGTGAGCGCAGCCAAGTTTTATTTTGCTACAGAAGTATAATATTCCACACTGGTCTAAAGTTTAAGCACAAGAAACAACTGCTAATAACACCATATTTCATTAGCATTGACATTTTATATTATCTGAAAGCAGACAGCCCAGGACATTCTTTCTGCACTAATGACTTTTGTCATATTGCAAAAACTCAAAAACTTTCAGATTCTGAAGGCACTTACATGCCTAGCTGTGAGTATTACTATGAGTAGTCCCAATGAAACCAATTAGCTGACTCAGAGTAATTAAGCATTAAAGCTAATTATACCTGTTACTGAGAATTAGGCCCTTTCTTTTTACTAAATATTACAGCTAATAATTCTGAACAGGGTTGCCAGTTCTGACAATTTTATCTGAAGTTTTGGCAAAAAGTATTTTCCTTGAAGACCTAGTTCCAAGAAGAAAACTCTGGTTCCTGATCAAACAAGAAAAAGAAGAAGATTTTGCAGGGTTCCAGCTTGCTGGAATAAACTTAGTTGTGTTAACCCAACAAACTCATCAATCAAAAGACAAATACAGAGATAATTTCTTACTCAGGCGAATTCTGCCACAGGAGTTTTCTTGAAGAACCAGCTTAGCAACAAAGCACTAGAGCAGCCTTAAAATCGCATGTGCTGCAGACAGCTGTATAAAGCATGAGGTCTGCATATTCTGATCCCAAAGCAAACATGTCCCTTCCTTCCTTCTGTCTCCTGTCATGGTTGTCCCACAGCAGCGTTGGTGCCATTGACTGCACAGGTATCAGTTGTCCCCCTGACACAGAAAGGTGATACACACGTGCACAAGAATGGTTAAAATAGCACAGCTTTTTTCCACCAACACATTCAGCATTCAAAGAAATGGATCTTGTATCATTTTCCTCTTGCCAGTTCCATCATTTTGACTAACTATGCCTGTCCCTTCAAATTGTCCCCAGTTAAACTTGTTAACTACAGCCTGCGTCAACAAATCCTTTTGGATGACAGCAGGGGCATCTCTCCCCTTTACAGGACTTGGAGAACCTGTAAACTTACTCCCATTGGGCACTCACTGAATGCCATGGCTTTAAACCAAATATCTCCAAAGCAAAGCACAAGAGTTAAAACCTCACTTCCCTCAAAGCGGACTGTTTACCTGGAGCATACAATGCTGATACAGAGGCACTTCCAAGCCCTCCACTTACCCCTGGCAAGGGCTGTTTTTCTCCCGTGGTGTTTTTCTTGCCCCATGGCGGGTGATGTTCAGTTTGGAGGCTCTTTTTTCCTGGCATGTGCACTCATGCTCCCGGGGTTAGAAACAGCCATGAAATGAGTGATGGGCACAAATCTGATCTCTAGCTATACTCAGAATTAAGCAGCGTTAAGACTAAGTGTCATCATTTGATTAAAGTGCAGACACAAGTTTTTGGTAATGCAAAGCCTGATCGTAAAAGAGGCCAGTTCTTTAGGTCCTTTTACAAAGGTACTAAGCAATGCTTTCCCAAAACCGGTGATTTGGCTTCCAAAGTATGAGGATCTCCATGACAATAATCTGAGGGAGTGATTAGAGCAGAAAGTGGAATTTTTCCAAGCATGCATTTTTACTAATCTTTCTCCAGAAAGAAATAAAACCTCCCACACATATTAGAAAGCCTACTACTGCATATTTCTCTCTCTCCCATTCTCCCGAGCCAAATCTTTTCTACCTGAAACCTTAGAGCCACCATAATTTGAAAGTATTTTTAAAAATACAAATATGCCCTTCATATTACCCCTTCAACATCATTTCTAATCTGTGAGCTCCATAAATCCAAAGTAGTTTAAATTCTTATATAATTTTAGGGATTATTTATTCTAATCATGAAACCATGCAGAATATTTTATTATGGATATACACAAACATATGCTGGATAAACAGGAAAGAAAAAAACACAACTCAAAATACGATAACATTTCAAACGACTGCCGAGATTATTAATAAGGTTAGTGTACTAAATCATATGTAAGCATGACCAGGGGCAAACTCAGAAACTTCAAAACAGATTTTTAAATCAAATGGTGGGTTTTAGAGAAAATTAAAAATGGATGGGATGTAGATTTCCTGCAGAAAATCCAGTCAAGTCATTTCACTTTATTTTCACCTATTTAGAATTTACCCATCTCAGTGAGCTGTATAAATATGCTTTCTTATTTCACACAGTGACAAAATAAAGTGCACAACCTCCTCCTCGATCACTGCAGAAAAATGTAACATATCCTTCTAGACAAATCAACACATATGAGGCTAAAATACACAACATTATCTTTCCAGTAGAAAGAAAAATCATACATCATTTTCACTCTCCAAAAAGTATTCAGCACAGCTCCAAAGCTATACAATGAAATGTGGAGGGTGCCAGGTCAGTGAATATGGAAGAAGCTTTCGATTTCAACTTTGTGCCCCGTTCAGACTGGGAAAGTTCCGTGTATCAAACCAACAGTCACCCTGTGTGTCCTGGCTTTCCCCCACCAGCTCTGCATCACAGAAACAGCCGACTGTGAACATTTCCCAGCTTGCTAAACATTTGTCTCAGCCATTCAGCAGTTTCTGCCAGGATCCTCCTCCCTCTTTATACCCTGTGAATTAATTCTGCTTGCAGCAGCACTAACACAGGCTGCTGTGGTTTTTTTTCCTCTCCCCAATGTGAGTTATTTGCCACTGCTTAAGAAGAGTGAATGGTACCAAGTTCACTTGCCTTTCTAGACACAAGGACCTTTCTTCTGTACACAAGGCAAAACTGTGCAGTCACTCCGTTCTTTCCCTCTCAGCTTTGCTTTCCCAGAACACAATCCAGGAGAACATGTGGCTCCATACTTCAAAGAGATAAAACACATCTTTCATCATTGAAGGGAAGTAGAGATGTATATTTCGACAGCCTGGCCCAGATCCCTGGCTGAAGTCAGGAAACGACTTACATCACTTGAGGATCCAGCCTCTTCAGTGAGATCACTGAGTGACTTCAGTGTACTTGAAATCTGTGCTGTGCCTTGGGGCCGAGTGAGCCAGCTGGGCTCCACAGCTCATGCAGGCTGCGCCATCCTGATCGGATCCACTCTGTCACTGCCTCTCTCTCCACACCTTCAGAGCCCAGTTCCTGCACCCCTCAGGCCACAGGCTTCTGTTCAACTTCACCACTGATGCACGCTTTTAAGTTGGGGAGGGCAAGATATATTGACATTCAAAAGCTCCCCTCCCCTCATTTCACAGCATGGAAGCAAAATGTATTATTTCTGAAGGAACAGCCCCTCATTGCTGATGCCTAGTACAGACACCACAGTCATTCTACCTTACACCTTCTCCAAGGCATTGGCTTGCTTTCTCCCCAAGTCTCCATCCCTGGGTTAAATTCTAAGCAGACAATCAGCCTTGTTCAAACAAGGACTGACACTTGATGACCTCTCTGAACAACCTCGGGAAGGTCCCATGGCAGCTGAGATGAAGATGACTTCTTGCACCACTTCACAAGAAGCCAGTCTGTTAGAATCAACTTTGCAAAGGATTGCAGCACAAAGCTTACTCTCTTTCAGCTAGGAAGGGGTATCTGTCTGTACACAGAAGTACCTTCAATAGTGGCTGACACTTGAAGGGCTAAAAGAGAATCTGCTCAGATTGACTCAACGTGGTAGTCCCCCCTTCCCTAACAAACACTGGTAAAATTCTGACAGGGATTTCCCAAGCAGCCACTTGGAGGGGGAGGCAGAAGAGAAGCTCACACATCTTGGATCATTTAGTGAGATTTTTAAGTGGTCCATTTCCTTATCAGTCATCACCTCTGCTAATTTGTCATCTTGAAAGCTACCTACCATGCTTTGCCATTTTAAAAGTATAATATTTTGCAATAGGAAGAACTGCAATCAGTCAAAACCTGTAAAAATATTTGAAATTGTCAGCTGGCACAGGACCAAGAAAGAGATTATGCTATTGGACAACTGTCACAGATGGAGGCCCAAGTTTTCCGAAGTAATTTGGGATTAGTGTTTAGATGCCTGAATGAGAAAGTTAGAAAGACAATTTGAAAAACGCTTTTAGGAAGATGAGTACAAAAAGCCAAAGATCTAGGTTAAGAGATGGAGCAATGCTGATTGCTAATCATAATAAACAAAAGATCACCACCTGACAGTGACAGCACATTCCACATTCCTCTAGTGTCGCACTGGAGGAAGTCTTTCAGAAAATTAAAGAATTAATTTCTGTATGCAGGCTGATTTAGTATCAAATATGCAAAAGGAATTCATATCTGTCTATAGTTTTATGATGTTGTGTAGCTACATTAATTTTGGCAGAAGAGGTAATTTAAATCCTTTGGGAAACATTACCCTCTTGATATGAGCGCATAACTCAGATTAATAGCATTTGCATATGTATAACAGTAGGGAGAATAACCCTGCGTTTGGAAAACAGCTTTGTATTTTAACCAGTATGGGAACAGCAGGAAGAAATACATACCAGGGACAACCAATTGAACAGCATTTGTTAACTCATGGTAGGTAATAATTGTAAATTGACCAATATTTAGAAACAAACATAATAACCAAGTATATTTTGAAAAATCAAACAAAGCAGAACTGTTAGTATAATCAAAAGAGAGGGGCAGGTAGAAGTTGTACTGCTAATCACTTATAAATGGTGGGGTTTATTACAATCCAGACCAAATCTGTGCTATACCCAAATTGTATAATTGACTCTGTGTATGCAATCTCTCAGTTGTTCAACAATACAGATAACAGCAGTAATAGTATAATTATAACTTACAGCTGAAGTAGATAAAAACCTGTTAGTTCTTAACTAGTGGTTGTAATTAAGAGTGGAGAAGAGCAGTATTCACTGCATCTGCTTATGTTTCATTAATAAAAGTGGATTTTAAGATCCAACACAGCAAAGCAGCTGCAAGCTGCATCCAAGCCCTGACCATGTCCTGACAGAAGACAATGACTGAGGAAGGCAGCTTGACTTGTAGCAGCTGCAGGAAAATTAGCTCTGTAAGCAGCGGTTGAGCAGCAGCTGTATCTCTGGAATTTACTAAGTGGAAAGCAAAGTGATAAGCACGTATGGAAGAGGTTATTTCCTGCACCTTAAGCATCACTTTACTTTCGACTGCATCAATGGGTTGAGGAAAGAGCATTACTTCCTTTCTGCCACCTTCTCCCTGCACAGGCCAAGAAATACACACACTTTGTGCACTCCTGTGCCCTGCCAACACACGGACAGAGACGAAGAACAAGACACGGCGGGAGACGCCGTTTCCACCCGCGGGTGGAGCGCTCAGCTACCGCGGTCAGCGATCGCGGCCAGCCCGGGCCGGCGCTTCAGCACCATTGGGGGTGGACAGCGCCCGCGGGCTCCCCGGCCCCGCCCCCACCCCGCCCCCTGCCGCGCCCCGCCTGGGACGCTGAGAGGTGCCTGGAACCCGCCGTGGGACAGCAGTAACATCACTGACAACGAAGCTGCACATGCAAAACAGGTACGTTTAGAAGCAAGGCGTTTTGTGGTGTTTGTTTGGTTTTCACACATACCGCCCGAAAAATAAATTCAAGAACATTGCACCTCATAAATAACAAGTTTCAAAAGCAAACCCTGCACCACGCAGCATTATCAAGTATGAGCAGAAGTGGCTACACATATTTTCTAACAGCTGTTTCCTTGGAATAGAGAGTTCTCATATCCAGGCTGCTTGGTTTGTGCTTTCTGAGCAAACAGAAGAGTAAACCAAACAACTCAAATTAAATGAGTACCACTGGCACGTTTCACTTGCTTTTTGGCGTACTCACTCAATACTGGTTGCTAAGCAATTTATTTTTCTTTTTAAAGCTCAAAACTACTCACTGTCATATGGATTAATGAAAACGCATACTTGCACTACTTGCAACATTTTTCATTTAGATTTCTTGTACTGTTACATTTAGATTTCTTCAGTACTGTTTCTTTTAATTGTTTCTTTTAAAGGAATTCTATTCCCAAGTTGGAAAGTAAAAACATAAATTAAAGAGAGCAGGGGAGAGAGGAGGAACAGAAAGAAGCTAAGTGTAATTATCCGTTTTTTCAGTGGATTGCGGAAAATAGATACCTAGAGACTTGCACATCCTCTGGGACTTGTAGCAAAGATAGTACGCCTAGCTCAGCATAGAGATATGAGGCACCAGGTGACCTGAAGGTGCCTTGCTCTTAACTGGTTTATCTATTTATAACTACATGACATAACATTTACCTGTGGCAGCACAAGTCAACACAGGGTTGTTTCAGCAGCCAAATAACCATACACAGCCTCTTCTTATTTACACCTTATGCACAATGATGCTCTTTCCATTTTCACACCCATTTCTTTAGAGCTGAAACCTAGTATTTGGCACTGTCGTCCAGCCTGTGCCCTGAAATGCCACCAAACTTACCTATGCCTAGGTAATTTTTGAGAAGTCATGATCAGAACAAAATAATGACCCGCTGCACAATGTAACCAACCCTTCTGCCAGTGGTAAAACCAAACTGTGTATTAGCCATGACCAAGGGCATAATTACAGCAGGGATAACAGGAGAGGGAGAGGAATCCTTACCATCCCCAAATGGAGGAGAAAATGCAACTCTGCGATCTTAAACTTTCTGCCAGCTGAAAGTGGGGAGGAGGGCTGGAGGAAGACTGCAGCATGGCAAGCAGCAACTCTGAGGCAGCTCTTTTCCTTTTAGAGCTGGCAATGAGCTGACAGGCTCAGCATCAAAGACTATTAATGCAGTTGGGTCGTTTTGTGCGCTGCTGCTGGGACATGAGGGAGGCTGCAGTCCAGCTTCCTGGCTACAGATCCTCCCTCACGCACCCCCCGCAACGGACAGAGGAAATCTGGTTTGGTGTGGAGAACCAACAGAAATAATGTTCTTTTTCCTTTGTTTTTGAGAGCACATAACCTCTGGTGTAGTTTACTGTCGACAGAGCCCACATGGAAAAGAAAAGGTTAGGGAAGGAAGGCAAACCACAGGCCCAGTAGGAAAGAAGCAGGATAGTCACCATGTGCAGGATGAACTGAAGAGGAGAGCCAAAATCTCAAGGGAGCCATGAGGAAGAGGTGGCAGAGAGGAAGGAGAGGCAGTGGAGGAGGGGGATGGAAAGGTCAGGTAGGGACTTGCAGGAGGCTCAACCCAATAACAGGCAGAAGGAGGTGAATGTAGGGAGCTGGCAGTGTGTTGGTAGAAGGCTGCACACCCATTGAGTCATGAAAAGCAATGCTGTGACAAGGGGGGACCTCACGAGACTGAGAAAAAGTGGACAACACAGGCGCAAGTTTCCTTGCACTTTTGAGGCACAAACCCGTCAGGGCCAGTAGGCAAAGAGCGAGAGGGGCAGAGACTTGCAAAACACCAAGCGCCCCGTCTCCAGGAGGGATGCCAGAGGAGCCTGGGGAGGAGGGACAGTGCACAAGCCTTGTGGGGAAGTGCTGCCACACTCTGCGGGGTGCGAGGACGCCGGGCTGGGAGAGGGGAGGATTTGAGGGGCCCAACAGAGAAGGGAAGCCGGCACCCGGCGGGGCGGGCCAGAGGAGCAGGGTGAGGGGAGCTGGGGAGGTGCGAAGCAGCAGGCGGCAGGGCAGGGCCGGGTGGCGGCGCCCGGGGGGCCCTCCGGCGCCAGGGGGGGAGCGGAGGCCGCGGCGGAGGGGGCAGCCCCTTCCCTCCCTGCCTGCCCGGCCGCGGGAGCAGCCGCTGCCGGTCCAGGGGCGGCCGTGGGCGAGGCGGGCCGACCGCCCTGCGCCGTACCGGGCCGGCTCTCACCTGCGTCTAGGTTGAAGGAGATGCGGGCCTCGGCGAGGTAGGGGGTGTCGCTCTTGGAGCGGACGCGGCGGATGGGTCTGCGGTCGATGTCCTCCTCGGAAGATGCCGCCATTAATGTGGGCACGGTGAGCAGCGTGGCCCGGCGAGCTGGCGAGGGCGAGTCGGCGGCGCGGGGCGGCCGGGCGAGGAGGGGGCGGGCGGGGAGGGAGACGGGGGAGGGGAGGACGGGGAAGGAGAGAGGGAAAGGGAGAAAGGAGCGGAGGGAGGGAGGCAGAGAGACAGAGAGAGACAGGGAAAACCCGTCAAGGATCTGCGGACGGGAGCGGCCGCGGCGGCCCTGCCCGCTGCCCCCACCGGCCAGCAGCGCCTCCGCCGGCCGCGTCCCGCCCGCCTCAGGGCGGCGAGCGTCGCTCCGGGGGGTCGGAGCGGCCCTGGGGACTGACCGCCCACACCCCTTCCCCCAATGCAGGGTCCCGGTTGAGGTGGTTTCCCGCTCCCAGGGGGTTGCTCCCGGGTGAGGTGAAGCCCCTCTCCCCCGAGCCGCCTCGGGCTGGCAGGGGTGCCACACGCTGCCCTTGCCCTGGCTGGCCGAGGTGCCTACCCACAGCAGGTCTGGGCCCCTCTACCCTGGTCTTTGAACTGATCTCTGAGGCTCCTTAAGCTCAAAGCATGGCTGGAGAGACGTGGTGGGAAGTCTGAGGGTTCATCCCTTCAATTCCTTCTCCTCTTTCCTTGGGCAAAGCCATTAAGTAAACCAGAATTGTTCACCAGGCCAAGAACTTCGAAATGCCAAGGGGACTGAGGAGCATGCACTCAATGTTTAAAACTGGCCACCACTTGAAGATTGGAACTTGTATTCATAAGTTATTTTGGCGGGTCTTTGAAAAAAATGGGACCATGGACAAAAATCACTGGCTCCATCCTCCATCTGGAAACTGGAGACATTTTGCTGCTTCGCCCCTATTCTGTCTTCCCTATTTAATAATAAGCTGATTACATAGATGTCATTTCTTACCATGTGTTTGTAGGCTGCTTGCCACGTTAGGACACCAATTTTGGTTGAGACCTCTAGATGTTATTGTATTACAAAAAGATGATTTTTTTTTTTAAATCTGGATAGCACAAAATTACCGCATAAACTAACAGTTAAACAAGTAAAATATGTGCTAGCGAGTGTACTAGTTCCTCCCATTTAATGCAGATTTTTTAAAGAAAACCCAGTCTGCTTAAAGTCACTAAATTGTCAGTACTTCCAAAATCTTTGGCTTTGGTCAACCTCAGTAAGAAAAAGGGCCAGGGAATGCCAGGACCCTGTGATTTATAGGCAGCAATAGTAACATTAGCTGGTCTAAACTCTGCGGGACAGCTCTCATTGCTCATTCCTGCAGAACTGTTTTCTTTTACACTTTTGCCAGTTAAACTTGTAGAGATTTGGGAGCATGCTGGAAGTCCTTCCATGATTGTAATACTGGGTTTAGCTGAAGTCTGCTGTTAGCTCAAATCCTTTCACAAGTGTTCACAAGAACTTTCATGTTTCTGGGTAACTGGAGAGATAAAACATAAATGTCTCTTGTTTGCAAAGCCATTCTCTTTTGCTCTGATCTCACTGGCTCACCTTAGCTAAAACAGAGGAAAACATTTAGTTAGTACTTGCAGGAGGATTTTGAAAAGGATCCCTGTTCATACGTATGCAGGTGCTTGTAGTTAAACAGCCATCCCATTCTTGGATGGCTGGTGAGCCACCAGGCTGCTGGTTAACAATGTGGTATCATTTGGTCCATCTGTATCTCATAAAAGTATTTGTGCTGTTTGGTGAAGGGAGGTCTTACCATTATCAAGGTTGAAACAGATCCTAGCTTCTTCCAAGTAAGGGGTGTCACTTTTAGACCGGAGTCTTCTGATGGGTCTCCGGTCTATGTCATCTTCAGAAGATGCTGTCATCAGCGTGGGCACGGTGAGAAGAGTTGCCCGACGAGCTGGTAAGAAAGAACAAATGAAGATAATAGCAGGAGAAAGGGGAAATGGAAAGGGAGACGAAGAGGGAGAAAAAGAAGAAAAGAGAAATAAAATCACTTAATGGAAAAGATCCGTAGCAGGTAGTAGAAGAGCCTGTTTGCTGTAAGATCCCTGACTCACATGCCACAGAATTCAAGAGCTGCACTGCGGGATGCCAAGAAGAGAAGAGATTGCTGCACTTGCCCCAAAGTCACATATTATAGCTCTGTTCCTGCCACAGATTACCTCTTCGAAGTTCCTAGTTTCGCCACTTAAACCGCTCTTTTCACATCTCAATAGCTGCAGTCTGTCTTTTTCTGAATACTGTTTCTGAGACTGTGATGCCTGAGTAATGGAAGAATTAATGAAGTGTCCACTTTGTTTGCAGGTATCAGTGGAGCTGTGCTTGGGACACATGACATGAAGCCTACAGTAACTATTCCAAAACCCAGTTTCTGATCTTCATTTGGGTACTGAAAATTAAGAGCTACTTTTTTTTCTTGATCACTTTATGTCTTAGTTTCTCAGTTGTGAAACAGGGAGAATGATCATTTTCCTTCAGTAGGGATTTTGTGAATATATATATTCATTGATACTTGTAAAGTATTCATACACTTTAGTGAATCACCGGTGAAAAGCCCATGAGGAAATTAAGATTTCTGTCTTCTGAACAGGGTTTAAATGTCTTGGGGCCATGCCTTCAAGGAGGAGAAAGCAAAATATTTAATACCGACTCATTAAGTGAGCACTGCCCACTTCATGCACTGATGAAGCAAATAGTAGGATAGTGAAAAATTACTGTGTCATCATACAATTAGAAACCGTACTATAATACATAAGTATGAGGAGACTGAGTTAATGTTGCAGAGGAAACCTTCATTCTGGCACTGCATAAGTATTTAGCACCTGACCTTACAGCTTTGATAATGTCCCTTTAATGTAGGTGGTTTTTATGTGAAATGTAATTATGACCGGCTTCTGAATGCTTTGGGTGCTGAGCTTATAAATTACAAATTATAAACATAAGAGCCTCTATAAATATATCCACCTCAGTTCTCTCTCCAAGTAGATAAAGATTATCACAAATGCTAGACAGGATCTGGCTGATCACTGAAAGCATGAGCACTGAGCACAAGTACCTGGTCACTGTGTTTCTTTCCCCTCCACCTCATATATATCTGGAAAGAGAATTTCAGCTTGAAAGCCCATCCTCACCCTCAATGTGAGCCTATTAACATTAACTTTCATGTGGCACCCTGTAAGAGCTGAGGAGCCTAAACCTGGGATGTTTCTTGCTGTTTGGGCATTAGCTGGCACATGTGTCTTTTTCTCAGGGCTTTTGTAAGCCACCACACTCCAAAAATCTAATAATGAACTACATTTTTCTGCTAAGATTGGAGAGCATGACTGATAATGACTAACAGCATATTCTGCAGCTTGCTAACTGTGAATTGTTTAAAAGTTTTTTAGAGTTGCAGATAATACCTGTCAATCAGAAGCCTTCAGATGCCTAAAACTTGACTTAGGTGGTAGATACGGTAGCATATAATTAATATGAGTTAACAAAAGCTGTCATGCTCTGTTTTTCAATTTGCAGCGTTATGCAGTTTACTAAGAAGCAAATCTGTGCTGCTGGAGAGAGTCTTTATTTCGGGTCTAGCTTACTTGCTTTCTGGTTTTAAAAAATTTCTTTCCAGTTGTTGCTCATTTCTAACCTAGCATTTGAATTGAAAGTAAAAGGAAAGGGCAAGAGTAGAAATTGATTTAATGGGGTCAAGTATTTAGATTAAGTTAAAGTAAACACTGCGACTAGACTGTAAACTATTACTCCCTTGTAATGGGATGTACAACAATGAAGATAAAAGAGAATGGAAAATTTCTGCTGTGGAGAATTTTGTGTACTGCATCATCAAATTTACACTTAAGGAAGATTTATCTGTATATGGATTCAGCATTATAAAAATCATCTCATAAAACAACCATATAAAAGATTTGTCTTTTGAAACTGGCATGTTGTAGCTGTAGTTAAAGTCAGTGGAAGGGCACCCATGCAGTTCAGGACTGGCTGGGTCACAACACAGTAATCTACTTGAAAAAAACACAACGCCCAATTGCATACACATGTATGGTAAACAGAGAATAAGAGTTCTATTATAATTTTAAAATAATTTTTACCATTTGGGTCAAAATATTGAGATCTGTCTTGTATTCATATTGACTAGAGGTAGGTGGATGCTGAAAAACATTCCCTGGTGTAATCATTATATATTACACTGACAACCATTATTATCTCCCCTCTGTGTGTGTTACCAAAAGAAATTTTCAAGAATGACTAGAAATTTCAAGTAAACATTGAAAAATTTCAGAGGCAGCTAATAAGTATTAAACATTTTGCAGTAAAAACCTAAGATAAATTCTTACACAGCCATAGAACGGAAAGTATGGCTGACCACATTCTGATATCCATACAGTGACGCTGAATATTTATGCATGCCATGAATATACCTGGACCTACTATTTTCCTAACTGTAATCTATAGCATTTCTTATTATGGGAATGACTTGCCATATATTTTTTAAATAAAGCTGTCAACATTTGTCCAGCGTGACCATTGAGTCCATCACAAACAACCCAGCAGGTTTGTGTCTCCTGGACAAACACAGAAGCACACACACACGGATTGCTGCATGTCTCTAAAGGAAAGCTGTTGAGATCTTTGACATCAGTTTGATGGACATCGGTAATCTGAAAGAAAGTCCAGGCCTGAGTGTTGCAAGACATAGTATACAATCAAAAGGAAATCCACTTTTACACATGTGATCATTATGTTTGTTTATGCTGGTTGGGTAAACATAAGCACAATATGCCTAACTAGTATTTTTTTTCATTTTAAAGGAAAAGTGCTTGTTCCTCTGCCATTGTATCCAAAGGCATAGGCTTGAGAAATCAGACTATTAAAAAAAAATAAATAAAATCACTAAATTATTACGAAATAAGGGGAAGTAGAGGCTCGGTTATTTAAAATTAAGTGTTACTAGAAAAAAAAAATATTTAGCTTTCAGAATCATTTTTTTTCAAGTGTGATCCAGGCATAGGTTTTCTAAAATTTTCTGTATTTACAGGTATAGAGAACTGAATCTCAAACATCTTAGTTTTATTCAGATATGCTGCTGAGAATTGAAAAATCCTTATTACTTCTGACTTTAATTTGGCTGGCTAGATGTTGAAATAAATTGAACAAAGGATTTAAAGAAGATGAGGGAATGGTTGATGCTGATTAGTTACTTTCTGGTATTTAAAGGGAGGGAAATTACGTCAGGAATGCATATTTGCCATTACTAATTCTTCTGTGATTAATCTTATTAGTCTAAGAACTAGTGTCATCACACACACAAAAAAAGATCTGCAAAATAATGTAACTTTGAAAATATGCTAATCTGTACAATGGACTAATCATACAACTTTGGTAGATGGACTATTGGAATGTTACTTTATGCAAAGAACATCTGCAGTGGAATTGCTCTGGATTAGGATCTGGGCATCCTGCAGCAATATGTTTTTGTGAAATACTGGACATAATTTACCATGCAAAAGGAGAAGGGATGTAGCACTGAGTAGTCAGCAGCAGTTAAAGTCAAACATCTCGAGTGAGTCAGCACTGTATGAATTAAAATAAGTGAGCAAAAGTGAACTACAGTGAAATAAATAAACTGTGGAGGTGGAGCATGAGGGGAAAATGCGGAATTAAAACTATACCTGGGAGTATTTTATTGAACCCGTAAAACCGATCAAGAAGGATTCCTGAAGTCTTTTGAACAATCATCTCCCATGTCTCTATACAATCTTGTACATCTATTTTCCCCTGGCCCTCTCTACTGTATTTTTATTTCCGTATTTTTTATACTTTATATTTTTTATTTTTTCTTTACATTCATCAAGTAGATTGCAGGAATGTTGCAACCAGTGAAAGCACACCTATTGTAAGTGGACCTATACATTATTTACAGATACAAAAGATAGTTTAAGATAAACCTTCAAGAGAGTTTTGTTCAGTTATTTAAATATACACAGTGCACTCTGCCAAATGGACTGGCAAGCAAATTCAAGGTATGAAGGAGCATCTTGGGAATACTCAATTAATGAAGTTAATTTCAAGCTTCATGCCGCCTGCTGGTGTGAAAGGAGATAAGAGTGGAAATGTGGCTGCACAGGTCTCCAGGAAATCAGAAGTGATTTCAGCCTTGAGTCAGAAGTTGCCTGAGAGCAGAACCCGGACTCCCAGTGAGGACCAGAGAGTCTGACTGTAGCACAAAGGTAGACTCCCGCAACCCAGAATGGGCTCCTGACCACACGATGTCCAGCCTATCCCATCAGGCTGTGGTGTGCGGCTGCCAGAGGCACCACGAGAGGAACAAGTCCTAGGACCCCTTCCCTTGCGCTCATGGCTGCAGAAAAGTGCTACACACCGTCTGCAATGGGCAACTCTCCTTTTATGATAGTACCTAAAGAATTTGTTTTTAATGTACTGAGCAGAAGTCATTCTTCTCTCTCAGAGTTCATCTAAGAGGCTCCATCCCCTTGTGTACAGTGGAAGGAAGAAGTTCCTTGTTTCTTAATCCTGAATAAGCCTAGGCAAGAGCTAGATACTAGGAGCCAGGGCCCCACGTGCACTCCATCTACACATTTTAGTTGGCTATTACTCAAGGCAAGTTTTCTGACATGGCACAGCTGTTGGAGAGAGCACCTTGAGAAGCCCTGACCAGCTTTGGAACTGTTTGAGAAAGCAACAAGAAGTGTCAACAGCTGCTCCCTCCCTTCTTTTGGGAGCTACATCCGCACCAAGGCTGTTGGCTGGCTACGTTCCTCACTGATCCACATCCAGACTGCCGACTCCATGTCCTGCTTGGCTTCACACCTCTCATCACCATGGTCTTGTCTGATGATCTGGACCATCAGGGGATGTGCCCTACTTGTGTGCTGCAGTGCTCTACGTCTTGTAAGCGAGGCCACTGCCTCTACCCATCTTGCTGCCTCTTGGCTCACTTTCTCTTATGGAGCAGCCTGCTTCTGCTTCTCCTCAGTGCCAGCCTGCTCAGCTCTGTCAAATATGAGGTCCCTCTTTGCATGCCTCAAAGCATAACTTCTTTCAAGTAGAACTTCAAGATCAAAGCTCCTGTCTCTCCAAAGTAGGTGACAGCCAAGACAGGTTCTGCACATTTATAGCTTTGGACTACAACTTGCCCTGTTTTGGGGAAATTACTCCCTTTCCTGAATTAGCTCCTGTCTTGCCTATCAACATATGATTCCTCTATGCAAACAAATGCCAATAGCACAGGCATTTTTCAGCCAGGTGAGCTGTCTAGGCTTTCATAATCAGTAGAGAGAATAAGGCATGATTTATAGCGTCCCAGGGAAGATGTCTGAGATAGGTGAACTCTGGTCTTAAAATGACTGTTTCTCTCCACTGATACATTCCAGGCTAGTCAGAAGTTGAAAATATCTTTACTGAGGACCCATTAGAGATGTGTAAGCTGAATCCTATTGCAGGCCTTATTACGTACTTTCAGACCTCATGGCTGAAAGCTGAAATAGATTGTATTTAGAATATGTTTACATCCAAGAATGACTAGTATCTTCCATACTTTTCAAAGGCAAAAGACCTTTTTAAAAACTGAAATCCAGCTCTGTGCTTGAATTCAGATGTGGATTTTCCAAGGGCAAAGGGCTAGATGCGCGAGATCACAGTCCCTTCTTTCCTGCTTCTGATTTGCAGATGCGTCACCAGGCATACGCACTTGGCAAGGACACCCCCATCTCCTAGATCCCAACATACGGACACAGAAGAGACAGTCAGGGAGGGCTGCGGAGCTTAGGATATTTCTGGCTGGTATCTGAAGACTACAGCCAGCTGGCTTCATTTACCAAGTTTTCTAAATCTAGATAATCCTACTGCCAGATCCAGCTTTTGTGACTTTTCCATCCCTCCTGCTTCACTTTCCTTGGAGGAAACAGGGAACAGCTGTTTGAACAGCAGACATAGCCCAAATGGCCACACATCCTTGTTCTGCGCTCAGCCCACGGGAGTGGGGTGATGGCTGCTTCTGCAGGAGAGGATGGGAGAGGAGGCAGCTGAGAAGGTAACACCTCTCTCCTCCTACCCTACAGCAGCAAAGGCAGTTCTGCAGCTTCCTGCAGGGGTAGGGAGGGATGAGGTGTGGGCATTGGTGTGGGCAGCAGTGGTAGTTGCTGGAGGTCAAAACCCTATTTCAGTCTATTTGCTGAGGTCAGAGCATCTTGCATTCAACTACACAAGACCTGAGGTCAGCTGGGATTGGATAACATCTGCTAGTAATGCTGTCAATAGCTCTTTGAGTTTCTTCCCAACATTTTGCAGCCCTATTCCTTCCCTTTTCTTCCACCCACAAAGAGTGGGTACAGGTGAGAATGAGTGCTTTACAGCTGCCATTTGTAGCATTGTAATGTCATTAATGTGAAAACATTGGAAATTAGGGGTTTTTTTTGATCTACAGGATCAAAGGATTAAAAGGTAGAAATCTTCAAATCTCACAGAATGAGTAAGTGGGTCATAAACCCCCATTCGACCATCTGTAAAAAGAGCATTTTGTAATGCAATAACTAATAACATAGTTAAAGTAATAATAATACATATAATGTGTTCTGATGTTGCTTCTAATTAAATGGCAGAATACTGTAGTCTTCCTTCTCTCAATTCTGTCTTAATGCAGTTTTAATGCATATATACATGCTCTTTGATAGCATGATTTGCTAATAGCATTATGTTATTATATTAACATCAAATAGTTACTTGCAATCCCATTAGATAGATCTGGTGACAATGCTTTCTTGCAGACCTTTTATTCAGTTCCAAACTAGCTACTTGAGCTGTGCTATTTATGGTGGATGAGTGCCTCACATTCAGTGTATTTTTTTTTTCCCTGAAAGTTATAGCTAATGCAGTTTAACTGTTTCTCGGGAGACAGATAATGAAAGAAACATGTTATTTTTGCTCATGTTTGGAGAAATAATGCAATTATCTCATATAGAAATGCCTATTCTGTAGAAGACCGCCTTAAAATTTGGCACAAGGTACAAAGATGACAGGAGTTGTCAGAGCTGTACAGGCAGCATCAATGCACACTGAGATAGGGTTGAATTCGTTGTTGTGCATGGGAGGTAAGATAGCTCAGGGGAAGGGGATGCTACCGTCAAGAAGTTTGGGGCTAAGGATGGTGATAAAAGCATTTGCTACAGGAGACCTCAATGATGAAACTCTTCCAGAGATTCATCACTTGGCCTGCTGAAGCCATCTCTGTCACAGCAGAGGTGCTCAGTGCTACCTCATACAGTGAAACTTCTCTCTGCACAGGCCACATCTCATCTCCCATACCTACTGTCAGTGGGGTTGTCCATCTGTCCTTCCCTTCAAGCACCTCTCCTGTTGCCAGGGGGCTGCTGTATTGCAGTATTTGAGAACATGGAGCAGCAACGTTGTCACTTCTGCACTCAGAGTGATTTCTCTGCCCACACCCAGCTTGCTGGAAAGCAGCTAAACACATATGCAGAGAGACGAAAAGAGGGGAGAGTACCAGAGTTTGGGGAAGAGGTCTCACAAGCATGTGAGGTAAGAGATGTAAAGAACAGAAGCTGGAGAAAATGCAGTAAAAGGAGCAAAGAGAAAGGTGGAAAGTTGAAGGGGACAGAGCGTAAGTGTATCATCACTCTTCTACCTATGTACTGTTTCCAGTTGTGGAGGTAATTAGGGTTTGGGAGCCTCTATATCATGCTGTGGTGCACAGTGGATGCATGTCAGTGGTGTCTTTCATAAAATGTTCACAAGCAGGGGAACAAAAAATCCTCAAGTCTCAGTGCTGGTTCCTACTTGTTTTGGCCAAGGGATAGAAACCCCCATGACAGGTCTAGAGGTCAGCTCCATGCTGATAACTTGTGTATCAAGGGATATATTTTTGCATGATGGATATTTTTTCCACAGTTTCCATTTAAAAAAAGCAAAATAATTGCATTAAAACAAGGAATCAACCAGGTGCTAATATTAAAATTTCAAAATTATGTATCTATCTGATCAGTACAAGCATTTCTATATGTGCTAACAATATATTTTCTCCAAGTATGAGTAAGATGTTGTTTTTTTCCCTTGCCTTCTTGGAAATACTTACAGTGAAGGTTGCCTATGCAACCCTTACTAGTCACGTTATGCACATTCCTGTAATAGACTTTCATTGCATGAATACGTATTACTTCTTCCATAGTCCCCTCTGTACCGTGCAGTGCCCAGAGATGCTGTTGATAAATTGATATAGCTTGTCAACCAGTAAGTTGTAGATTCCTGTATTTTAGTGCTATGGAATTGAAAGGGGTATGTTCTCACAGGGATATTGAAGACCATATTTTAATATTACCTCTGTAACAATGCTCAGGTGTCCATTGCATTTTAGAGTTGGAGAAATAAAACCAGAAAAATCAATCATTGCCCTCAGCCGATTTTTCTCCCTGATTCTGAGGTGCTCAGCATTTGCTTCTGCTGTTCGATGCAGAAGGCTGTGTTGTGTCAAGAACTGTTTACTGTGACTTGTACAGATGAAAATGTATCACAATGACTGGGGCAGCAGCGGGGCGATGCAGCATGTGGTAGGCAGGGCACCTTGGCTGAGCTGAAGCTTAAAGGTGGTACTGACCCCCCATGGCATCCCTGGAGTGGCTTAGGTCTTGCTCTGGGAGAATGGCCTCCAGAGGGAAGGCACAACTCCGTTGGCTGGACTTTGATTAGCGACTGATGAAATTAACGGTGGAAAAAAGCTGGATCACATTTTCAGAAAACAGGCAGTAGGTAAAGAAAAAGGCTGATAGAGCTACTTGGTTCTTACAGTTTTTCTTCAATTTAATATGGTATTTCAAGTTTAAGGAACAAAAAAAAAAAAAACCCTCCTCTCTGAATTTGCAAGTTTTCTCCAAAAATAGAGCTGGTGAGAAAAATGTGAACTGACTTCCCCAAAAATATCATCTATGTCGTCAACAAGTCCCAGCTACATCAAAGAAAAGCAGCTTGATTACCCTTTCCCTCTCCCGCACGGCTGCTGCTCGGCAGGGGCACAGGGAAGGCTGCAGACCAGGTGAGAGCCTCCTGTTTGCATCCAGCATGCTGGACTGCCGCAGGGCTTTCCCAAACCAGTTATTCCTGCAGCACTGAATAACGCCAGATTATGGTCCTGATGCCATCGATAGGCAAGGAGGAAGGGGAAGGACAGCAGTGGCTCATGCAGCGAGCAGTGGGCTGTGGTTGTCCCCTCTGACTTGTCCATTTGGGTTCTGCAACACCAGAGTCTGGATCTTGGCAGTTTCTTTTGCTCCTGCTGTGCACCAAACAGCTCTCATAGCTTTTCCTTATCCTCTGAGAGGGCAGATCAACCCTATCATTACTCTTCTTGTAATCCCTTTTATACCCCATGCATTTTGAAGCCCTTTTCCTGTGGCCTCTGTACACTTCAGTAGGTCAGGTGCAAGCGCTGGCCCTTGTCTGGCCCTGTACATCTGAACTGGACAGTTAAAACAGTCTTTTTTGAGTCAGCATCAGAGTTTCTTACCTTGAGCTCCTTGACTGTAAAACAGTCTCTGAGCAGACTCGACATCCAAAAAGTAGTCCATTTTGAAGGAACTTTATGTTTGTGTACAATACCCCGGTATGGATGATCAATCAGATTCCTGAGAAAAATTACAGAGATGTCAGACAGGAAAATAGCTGGTGCATTTCCTTCTGAAAAGAATTGTGTAGGCAGTCACTAACGTACTTCATTTGGCATATTAGGGTCAAAGCATTTTCTAATCACTGTTCAAAGAACATCATAAGTATCCTTTTCTATTTTAGGATGTTTGATTTAAATTCTTCCCTAAAGACACAGAAGAAGAGTGTTACCGCAGTATAAGCAAGATTCCTAGTACCTTCCTAGTACTATCACCTTTATTCTAGCCACAGTCTCAATTTCTTACAATACATACTTAGATTCACCTGCCTGTTACATTTGCTCTTAAAAAGAAGATCAGAGGCAAGCTTGAGGCAAGGTCCTGCTTTAGCCAGATGCATGACCAGGACCTCCAAGTAGGCACTGCTGTAACAGACTATGTTAAAGAGCATTCGTGCCGCTTGCACCAGAACATGACGTTAGAAGTGAAGACTGGATGTTTCATTCCACCTAAATGACCAGAACCCAACCTTGCTGTCCCTTTCCCCTCTTACTGACCAGAAGTAGCAACAGCACATCCCACCATGAGTTTTAAAAGATCATTCAGAAATGGTAGGTTACTGCTGGAACTGCTTCTCAGCTAAGGTTGATATTTTTGGCATTCTTCTGAATGTCGGAACTGTCTAGATCCTAGATTACAACTGTCCAGGAAGCACATTGAGTCAGGTTTGCCTCTGCTGGGCACAGTTCCCGGGACCATGCACATTATCGTGACCCTTCTCCAGCCTTCTGCATTTTCTCCTACTCTGAACAACTCACATTAAAAATAGCAGGATTTGCAGAAAACACACAATCCTGTTCTCTTCACACCTCATTTAGCTACAGCATATAATCATAAGCATACAAGCAGCTCTGCACAACATCTATTGACAGACAGACAGAAATACCTCTAGTCCTTTTCCATGCAAACCTAACCAGAAGGTTTGGGGCAGGGAGACTCTGACCCTTGCTTCAGGCAACTCCTTTAATTACGTTGGCAAAGATCAGGAAACGAGGATTTCAAAGCTTTCCCTTTTTCCTTCAATACGTTTTTCATTGATCAACATGCAGTCCTTTCTAAAATCCAGAAGCCTATCCTGATGAGAAAACTTTTAAAATTCCTCAGCCATTCACTTTACTGTAACACTCCCAAACCAGAAACGATACTTACTGCGGAGTATCAGGAGCTGCTGGGCAGTGGTGTAAGCTCCAGTAGTTTCAAGGAGGGTTTCCTTGATCTTACTAAATGTCCCCAGTGTAAGCAAACAATTTTGATTGTTTGATTGGAACTCTGATGAATAATGCATAACGTCAACTGGACTTCCTTTATCAGATAAAAATGGCCAGGAGATGTTGTTACTTAGCAACAGGAGGTGACACTATGATCATCTCCCCCACTCCCCCTCAGCCTTCATACTGAAAAATTAAGCCCCTGGTTTTTGATTTGATAAAAACTTTCCCAAGGAAAAAAAAAAACAAAACATCTACATCAAGTTTCCTTAAGAATTTGTTTTTCACTCTGATCTTCCTTGTTGCATCTCATATTCTTAGATATTTTTAAGTATTTCATAATGATTAACCATAACATTTTGTTTTGTCTAATAATTTGCTTTCAGTATGTGAAATACCTACTTTCTTCATCATTTACCAGAAGGGTAATGAGATTGTTAAATGTTTCGCTACGAATGTAATGCAAATAACATCTTGAAAAAGATTCATTTCTTATCCGGTACTGCTTGTTGGACAAGGCAGACAGAAAAAGCAACACACAAAATGTTCCAGTGATGATACAATATATATCAAATATCAACAAAACCTTTCCTATCACAGAATTCCTACTTTAAGTAATCCATTCATTCTTGAAGTAGCTCTAACATCTGATACATTCTTGAGGAATCACTGCATTTCAGCATAAGATACAGCCTTTTACAAAATACACAATGTAGCTTTTTTCAGGAAATGCACATTGATCAAAAGCCAAAGCACTGTGAAAGATTTTTAAAATAAATAAATAAAATCAGATGCAGGAGATAAGTACTTACCAGTGTTACTGACCTCTTTCCATCCTACTGTCATCGAATAAGACTAAGCAAATGCAACCCAGCCTGTGAGCCAGAACGAACAGCTTCTAATTTTCACTTCAACCTCGAAATCAAGTGTACTGAATAGAGAAAGGTGACGGATCTGCTGTTTTATATTATGATGAAATGAAAGCTCTTAGCACAGATCTGAGTAGAACTGCTTTTTTTTATACTACATTTGCCTGCTAATTTGAGGAAAGTGAAAGGCTTTGTTTTACTGTCTTTTATCTGTTCTCTTTGCTACCCCCACAATTTAATTTGCATTTAAAATTATTCTTATGTCTCCACTGCACTCCAAGGTATGGAGCATTTTCTAATCACGATGAATGTTCAGTGTGGTTTTTGTGCAATGCCACTTTTATTCTGAGCCAGAAACATGGTGAGTAATTATAATTGCCAGCTATTTTCTAGAATGAAATACAGAGTGGTTGTCTGATGCAGTTTCTGATTTTTTTCTCCATTTAGCAGTACACTGCAACAAACTACTCAGTCAAAGCATCAGTAAAAACATAAATCAAATAGCACAGTGTCAAGGCATGATAGCTTAAACATGCATACCCATAGACTGTGAAAGCAGAATATGTTTCTACCGAAATCTTTTAAATTATAGTTTGCCTTTTCTGAGGTTGAAAATGGGCTTGGATGGTTAATAAACTGAAATACAGCACAGTTATCTCTCGGTGGCTTCCAGTTCATGTAGTTTAACATTACTGGAGCTGCACATTGTTTGGAATCCGGATAAAGCCGGGCACTTGGGGCTAATGCGGGCCGTGCTGTTAAGTTGCACAGGGCATCACCCACAAGAGGGCCAGGACCCTGCTTCTTCCAGCAGGTCTCAGGCTAGTTCCTCAAAGTCTGATTTTGGAAGTGGATTGAAAATTGAAGAAGGCAGTGATAAAGTGATCCATTAATAAATTTGGACTCTGAAGTTCTGACCAAAGGAAGTATTGAGAAGCAATAAGGTTAGTCTTCCTATATTTGCAAATGTTCTGCTCAGCAGATCAGCTATAAATGCCCTCTGAAATCCATTGCCACCAAACGTTGCTGGTGCTCAAAACTGGGGATTACAAAAGGTTAGATTTTCATTTCAGTATCAGAAAACTATAACAAGTAGCATAGGATTTTTTGGCTTTTGAGGAGAAACCCAAGGAGATAAATAAACCCTCAGAGGTGGGGTTTTTTTTGGTGCAGGTTAGAAAGTAAGAATCCATGTGAGCAGATCACTCCATGAGTTTCCAGACTTAAGATTTCTTACACGCTTCTTCAAATCACCCATTCAGTATCAAACATAAGTGAGAGCTATATGAACTCCATGCAGAATCTGTCGTGGCTGTTCCTAAACTGGCACCCCACTAAATACAGTTGGATTGAGTAGGTGTCTCACGATGCCACCTTAGTGGTGGATCTGGCTTATGCAAACTGTGTTCCTGTTTTCAGAGGTGTGACAAACATTTTCATTCCTAAACACAATTTAAAGCAAAACTAAACAGCAAGAACACTGCCAGCCTTCTTCTTTGTGTTTTGGAGAGTTGTGAGCACCTTCCTCTTTACATTGAAGAGCTTGTATCTGCCATGACGACTAATGAACAATAGGTTCCTCCAAGCTGTCCTCTGATAGTTATTGGATCATTAACTTATGGACCAGGGGCCAGTTGCCTGTTTAGCCCAACAGACTTTCTTCAAGAGGAAACCAGAAAAGAAAAAGAAGGCTAGAGACACAGAAGGAAAAATGTAAGACAGGAAAACACTATCCTTCACTCTCTACAAGGATCATATCCTGCTTCCTTGCAAGAAATATGGAATACTTTTTTTCTAGAGGTGCCGGATCTCCAAGTCACAAAGAGACTGAAACAAATACAACCTTGCATGCTGGAGAACATTTTATAGCACCTGTCCTTTAGTTTTTGGTGTGTCCTTTTTGTGATCCTCTTTGCCATTGCCCTTTCAGTCTGCATTGTCATCTTCCAGCCTGACTGAGAAGTGTAGTCATTGAAGTCACCAGCAGCCTCTCAACTAGCCATTGCAAGATCATCCATCTTGATACCTTCATCCATCTCAGGGATTTACAGTTCACTTCAAATTATAGTACAGCAGTTCTGACAGCTGCTAAGAGCTCTCTCTGACTAGGGGCTACTTAGCAACAAGAAAGATAACATTTATATTTATATGCTCCTGTGGCATTCATCACCATGAGGGAAATCCTTGCCTGCCAAGTTACAAAGTCTTTAGGATGGTCATGTGGGCTCAGATTTGACCTGCAGTCCAGAGAGGGCTCTATGCTCAGAAAGGGCAGTCCATTACCTCCAATTCAGTTTAAAAGCCTAGATATCTAGAAAAACGTTCAGGTTACACAGATCTGGTTTGAGTTAAGAATGATCCCCAGACAGGGCTTCACATATCCTCAAGGCTCACTCTGACAGTGTTGCACAGCCCTTGAGCTCATGTACTATGCACTGTGTACTCTGACTTGGTTCTAAAAAAGCAGCAGTGCACCTCAGAGGACAGGACAGGGAAGGACAGCAGTAGCCAAACCAGAACCTGTACTCCCCAGCTCTCTGAACACTTCTCTGTGCTCTGTCAAGCCCTGAAGCCAAACTTGTAAAATCCTTGCTATTGACTGGGCATCTTATCAGCACAGATCAGGGTAATGTGTGCAATGGTTTTGTAACATACACAGATGCCCACGGAGGACTAGACTGAGACTGAACTCTTTGTGAGCTAGACCATGAAACCAACCAACCTCTGCTAAAGAAATACTTGGAAAAAAACTGTCACGCCTTGGAAGAATCTGAAGCTGGCATTCCTCATCACGAGTTTGAGTAACCTACTGCATCACATTTGACTTTTTCCCAAATTAAAAAAAGAAAACCAAACCAGAAAAGATTCCTCAAGAGGAAAGTAATTGGACAGTTGGCATTTAAAAGGAGTGAGTAGCCTTCTGGTTTTCTAACAGTGAGCTACATGTAGGCATAGGGCTGGGTTTTTTTCCTACCCTGAACTCTCTATTGAGAACATAACTGTTACTGTGATGACTCAGAGCCTTGGGAAAAAAAAAATAAGTCTGCTGCTGACAAACACTAATATTAACCTGAAAGAAAGTGGGAGAGAGAATGTAATGTATGACTGAAAAAGTGTAGGCAAGGTGATTATTAGAGTTGTTTCCTGAGGGATACATTCAGAATAAAGGAAGAATATAAAAGTTTAAGCCCCTAAGCTATGAAGAATGGGTTTTTTTGAAAGTATAATTATCAGTCTTGTGCTTAGATTATATTAAAAAGAGAGGATTGCTAGCAAAATTAAGACACAAATATGTTCCCTATTTCTTATTTGTAATACAAGACAAATATTATGATGCACATGACATACAATAAAGCACAAAAATATTAAAATTAGGGTTACTGATGCTTTACAGTGATAGAGACTAACACCGATGCTTTCAGAAGTTTCTACAAATTTTGTACAACTCCATCTTGGGGTCCTCAGGCTGAAACCACCTAGGAATTTTAAGCGAGTGGTCCAGAAGAAGAGACACTCCCGGTGTAGAGGTATTTATTTTTAATGCGCCTGCCTTAAAAATTATCAATATCCAGAAACACTGAAGAGAGCATGAAGGTAGCCCTGGCTCTTGAAATCAGCAGAAGGCTTGGGTTTTCATAACATTCTCGTTATTTAGCTCGGAAGCAAGAACTGTATGGATTCCAAAGCAGAAGAGGTGAGCTTGAAGAGTGGCAGCTCCAGCATCTTCTGTCATTAACAAGAAGTTTGAGAAGTTGCTAGTTGAGAAAATCTTAAAAGAGCTGTCATGGAGAACAAAGGTTAGCTATCCTGCATAGGAAAAGTCTATTATAAGATGATATATGGCAATTTGATACGCCTTCATTTGAGGGAGGAGAGGTTGAAGTCATAAGTATATGATAAACATATTAAAGAGAGATTTTGAGAGAGCACGTATGTTAAAGCTTAATCCTTCAGTCCTTATACAGGAATAAATTCTTCTGCATTAAACAGACCTTCGTCATCCTCCCCAATTACATGATCTTTTTTTTCTATAACAAACTGTGCAGGCATAGAAAAAGAAGAACTTTCCCTAATTCATTCCCACAGGTGACTTTGTGGAAGTAGAGAAATGCCGAGCTGTCTGTGGCAGGGGAAAGTGGATGAAACTAGGAAAATAGATCTTTTGAGTAAGGCTTCCTCCATTGCCCCATCAGCACAAAGCGCTTGTGGAGTCGGAGGTCTCTCTTTTGGCTGCCTACTCGCTTTTCAGGGAGTTCTGCAAAGATTCTAAGGAGGAGGCTGGAACAAAGAGAGACAGACAAATCATCCATCCTTCCTGGGACCAAGCAGTCACCAGAGCTTGAGCTACGCCCCCATGCAAAGAACAGCGCAACTGGCCACAGATGTAGTAGGGACTGCCTTTAACTTGCACTAACAGAGGTGCCAATGGTCTTAGTCTTAACCTTCACTGAAAGAGAAGGAAACCCAGCACAAGGAAACTGGAGACAAATCTGTGTGCTTACAGTCTCCTGACGGTTATGGCTGGACTTGATGATCCTGAGGGTCTCTTCCAACCAAAATGATTCTATGATGGACTTTGAGAAATTGCACTGCTACTGGTTCATTCCTAAACCTGGTTTCAGTTGGTTGTAAATGGGGTAAACAATTCTGAAGTAGCATGATTACATTTCATAAAAATCTAGAAATTGCAATCGGGTTAGAATAAAAACAAATTACTTCTGGCTGACTGACTTTGTGTAAGGGAAAGACATAACTATGGAGTATTAATGAGGTTACAAGGTGTAGTCCTCAAATAACATGATGAGATTTAATATTCATAGGGCACCTTGCATACATAGATAAATAATGCATATGAATGCCAGTCTCTGAATAATTTACATAAAAATCAATCTCCTTTCCTGTTTCTACACTGTGCCACCCTCCAAAAACTGCATCAAAACTTTTAATATGGTTTTCAAAAGTGTTTGGCCTATGTTTTTTATTATTAACTTCTCTAGAAAGACAGATCAGCCGTGAGACCTTCAGAAAAAGCATCCACCTGTCTTATATATCCTACCCTGTGCTGCTCTGGAGCTACTGAGCCACATCATTTGCAGGGTGAATACTTATAGGACTTGTGAACATAATTCACAAAAATCATCCTGATACCTCAGGTATTCCTGGACACACGTTACTGTACCTCACTACTGAGTTATGCCAAAGTTTGTATCTGCCTTTTATCTTGGTTTGGACACAGGCTTTTTATGTGCACAAATTGGATATTTTTGTGCATTTCAAATATGTAAGAATATGGAACTACATACTGCTGTGCTTTCCATACTTTAATGAAGGATTTGATCCTGCATAATGCAGGGCTAGGCAATGTCAAAAATGACGAGCAAGATAACAAGCCAGAAGAACCTAATTCTCTCTTAATGATAGTGAGACTGTAGAGCTGTCAAATTACTTCTGCCTGGTAACAAAAGTATGGCCTAAAAGAGAAATATGTATTGCAGCTATGTGTTCCATTAGAATGACGGGGGCTACACTAGTTCTCCTGTCTCCTCAGACATGCCTGCTTGCTGCCCACGTCCTCCTCCTTTTTCACTATACACTGCAAACTTGGGAGAGTACTTCAAACTCTTCATGTTGTTCGTGATTTCAAAGAATTTCTGCTTGCCTTTGAGCAAAATCTCTTTGCACCTTTGGTAGGAATTTGTAGGACTATGACCAAATTTGCATTCCACCATGGAACAGCTAATGCAGATGCTCTCCTCCAGTTTCTTCAGCTTGACAGAAGATCAGGTCTTTGAGCACAACATCGGACTGCAGGTGGTTTCTAAAAAACAGCATCAGCCAAGGACCCACCCAATGTTTTATGTGGGTTGCACTTTTTTTCAGTCATCCCTGTTGAGAAGAAAAATGATGCATTTATTCTGTTGCCCAAGTTTCACTAATTAGTAGGGAGACTACAGTCACATTAGTGAGGTGTATCCCCATGAACTGTCAGAACAGCATGTACAGGCAGACTGCAAATAATTGCCCTGACAAATGACATTTCACAGTCAATGGGTGGTCTCCTCAAAATAATGTTCAATGTTTGCTCAGCACCCCCCAGGCTAACAAGTAATTTTAATAAAACGTTGTCTTCAGGAGAATGGAGAAAATAGGCACTCGTGGCACAGCCTAGAAGTCAGATTAAAAAAAAAATTAATAATAAATAATTTCACAAGTGCTTGTTCAAAAACTTACTAAAAAAAAAAGTCAATGGAAGGTCCAATTAATTTAGCTTAGACTCAGTAAGTGCAGTGCTTCAGTTTAATTCCTTAGAGGCCAGATCCTTCTCTTCTGGACCACCTTCAGAAACACTAGAAGTTGTAACATTAAGCCTCCCAATTAACTCTCATTTGCATGTTCCATAGTAGTAATTTCTGAAACATCTACATGTTTTAGTTAGCAAAACCAGCAAGTGTCTCTTGTGTGGCACACATACCCTCCTCACTATAAATCCGGGCCTCGCTTGCTGTTGATTTCCAATATCTGAGCCAAGTTAAAGCAAGCAAATAGAAAAGCCAGGTCTGACACCCGGGTGACACCCGGGTCTCACCAGTTCTGCCATAATTATGGCGTGCACATCAGTAGTTGCAGGACGTGGTTTTCCTTGGGTTACTACTGCAGCAGAATTACAGAAACTGCTCAGGAGGAGGGGTGGCAGTGATCACTCCCATGTTGCACAACAGAAGGAAAGGTGAAGCTCAGAGCAGCTGTGGAATTACAGCCCTGGAGCTACAGAGATGCATGTTTTGTAGAGGTCAGTGTCTCTGCAGAGAGGTGAAGGTGATGCCTTGTCTGTTAATGTAGCCCCGCTGCATATTTCTGAGAAATATGACTTTAATATTTCCCCCTCCCCTATAAAAGACTCCCAGGGTAATAATAACAATAAAAACCCCTCCCCCCAATGTTTTCTTTTTAAACACATCAAGCATCAGAAAAGCTGTCATTTCAGACCAACTTCTGCCCATCCCTATGGCAACTAATGGAAGCATTTAATACTATATATACAAAATGTAATTTGCTCCCCCGCCATCTCTAGTTATACTCTTCTTTTTATGCTAAAATTGCTCCATGACGCCTACAATGTTTGGAAAATGCTTCTGAAGTGACATGCATCAGAGGTTTAACGTCACTGAAAAAAGCTCAAGTGACCAATTAAAAAATACTGATTTTGAAAAAGCAGTTGAGGAAATTATCAAAGGCCAAAAATATCTTGTCTGAATGGTCATAATTGTAGTCTTGGAATGCCCAGTATTAAAACTAACAATATCTTTGGTAAAGTAGGAGGGAAAAGAGAAATCAGACACTGATGATCAAACCAGCAGAAGTGACACTATTTAATATTTTTGCAGGCTGCAGTCAGCAGTCTCCGTCATAGAAGTAACTTTAAAAGCTACGAAGCAGTCTCTGGAAATCCTTCCTCTGCCTAACCCCTTACAGCTTTAGAAGTTACTTAAAGTCAGCTTGAACTCAGGGCTTAAATTATTAAAATAAAAATAATGAAAATATAAAAGTAATATGGATTTTTAAAATCTCTGTTTCAGAAAGGAGACATGTAGACTATCCATCACTTACAGCTCTGTGTTCTGAAGCTTCTGTAAGAGTGAACACAGTTATTATTTGGCTGTCCAGATCACCTGCCTTGCTCTTCTCTACTCCTTACATCTTTTATCTATACCTATTTCAAACAGAGCTGAGCACCACAGAGTAATAAGCATTATTAAGTACAAGCATACTAGGAAACAACTACTTCTTTCTGTTACTTGCTTTGAAGTGGTCAAACATACAGAAAAAGCACCCGAGTTTCAAGTAGGCCAGATTCAAAGAAATATATTTTTGTAGTATGTAAACTTATGAATCTACATACGTTTATGTATATCTATATATATTTACAAAAAACAAAGAAGACAAGCAAGAAGAGAGCTATTGTGTGATAATACAACACCTCTGTCATTGTTAAAACAGGTGAAGGAGGTGAACCTGAGGAGGTGAAACTTTACAGATACCTTCAGAATATCTCCTGGGTATCTCAAGTACAATTTCAAGTATAAAAAGGTTCCACCTAATTAAGCTCAAGAGACAATAGCTCTGCCCTTGCCTGAATTCTTATATTCTTTGTTAGATTATGGTGGTTTGCAAACAAAAGGTCCTATAACCATCACCATTCAGCAAGGACAGTTATCACCTACAAACTAGGCTGAGTAGGTTTATAGTAGGCTTGGAGAAAACATGAAAAGTTATGCAGAATTTTGTGCCTCTAAGAGATGCCCTGCACGGGCAAGAAAGGGAGAAGTACCAACTAACTTAGGAAAATGTCTCCTAGCACACACAGGCATAGACCACTGACAAATATCTATAGCTTCCTACCATGGCTCAATGAAATTGAGGTCTAACTGGGTACCTTTCCAGCAAAGGAACAGCACAGAAAACTAAAGTTAAGGGAACTGACCATGCTGCTGCAAGGCCCCTTGCCAAAAGAAAGACTGTCTGTCTGAAAGTACAGGGTGTTTCAAAAAGATGGACCCAGTTTCAAAGATATAGTGATTTCAGATTGGATCCATCTTTTTGAAACACCCTGTACAAGTGGTGGGGAGGTGGAAATAGGAATGCACCAAAAAGGAGTAGGACAGAGTCTAGAGGAAGGAGAAGACAATTGCTGTATGGAGTGAATATTGTAACATGCTATAAAACAGCATGCTGGCTGTAACCCTGCGATACAGGGCATTTCACATATTTCTTACTTGTATTTTTGGCTTGTGTAGGTACAATCAATCAGCTCAATCCAAGCTGTGTAATGCACGCAGATAAAACTGCTCTCTATTTAAATCAGGTCCTAAACTGAAATTTACTGACTGCAGCAAGGATTTAGTATTCAAGATATTTTAGTGTTAAGATAAAAAGGGCTTCTGCCAGCAAGCCGTGTAAGAAACACACTTTGTCACAGAGTTCCATGAACAACTTCCCATAAAATAATCCAACAACACATTCTCATCAGGGCTGGACCAGGGGGACAACTGTAGCCCGAACTGGGCCACCACCCCTCCTCCCGCTCCAGGTTCTCACATCTGAGGAGGTACTTCAGCTGGGAAACTATTCTCCCAGGGCTCTGTGTGTAGTCCACTGCCAACAAAAAGCTATTACCCCAGAGTAATCCTGCCTCTCTTTCCTCCCTGCTTTTATGAAGAGCCTGCAGAAATGAGCTTTCTGTGAGAATCCATTTTTAGCTTCTTCAAGCCCAAAGAGCCTCTTAGTTTGTTCCTGTGATGGCTCAACATCCACAACTCACATGGAGGCTTCAGCGGATCTCATAACAAATGAGAATGAGTTGTCTGGCTGTAGAAATAAGATAGAATGCGCTGTACTTGGTTTAGCTTGAAAATGGGATATGGTATATGACTAAATTAAAGTGTCCCTAACCCAAGGGACTAGTTGGACAGTATCTATAGCAGCTCCCTATTGTGTACAACAGGCTTCTTTAGCCAAATGCTATCACTACTGAAATCAGTCTATGTTATACATCCATCTTCTGCAATCCCACTGTTTGACCTCACGTAATAGTGCACATTAGGAGACGTTAACATTTTTTAGTTAGGTGAACTCTCACTGCTAGGCTTTAATTTTCTTCTCAATGCCTGGAGCCTATGAGAAAATGCAATTTGCTGGAAACAATTGTAAAAACCTGAGGAGGTGAGGACTGGAACACACAAATAGTATGTGTTTAATAGGAGAGAGAGGTAGTGTGCTCTCCAGGAAAAGGATTTCTAGAGAAGTAAAAAGTCTTTGAAGATAGTACTTAATGTAGAGTTTCAGTTTAAATGACAAACAGCATATTGGGATAGATGGATAAAAGGACAGCAAACAACAACAACAGAAGCACAGATTCACAGAAATACAGATTCACAGAAATACAAGACAGAAGGCAACATTGAGAAATTATCTAATCCCTATGCACCAAGGTAAAATTAACCTCATCAAGCTCATTCTTCACTGATGTTTCTCTAACCTACACTTTAAAACCTGCCTTGAAAGACAGCACAACCTCCCCGGTAGGCCTTTCTTGTGCTACGATATGCTTAGGGTTATAATTTATTTTCTTAAAATCTCCCAATTTCTCAACTGCAAATTAAACTTTTTTTTTTTTTTTTCCTTTTTTCTCAGGTGCATTTCGTGAATAATTGAGCAAGATGGTGTAACTAGAATGTCTTAAATAGAAATAATGTATTCAGTTACTTTGCTGACAGGAGAATTATAGTCCTCTTTAGGTGGCTAGGAAGCCACCATGATATTCTGACATATGAGAACCTTTGAAGAACACAGTTGACCATTTTCTTCTTAATGAAGAATCCGTCTGAGATGCTCAAAACAAAATACTTGTCTAGCCCATCAAGCACTCTGCTCTTTGAGCCCTATTTGTCTTCTGCAGAGGTTTTTTACTAAGTTTTGCCACCTCAGAAAAGGGTGCTGTTTAGTTAATTTATTTAATGATCCATTGGACTTTCCACTTGTCTGGAGAATTATGACAGAGCCAGATATTGTCATTATTGATAAAAAAGTGCCTTTTTGTCATTCCAGTAAGATGTCCTTTCATTTTCACATCCACAGCTTCTTTACTCTTACAACTCATATGTATTTCTGTAACAAATAAGTTCTTGTCATCTAGTCCCAGACTTCTCACCATCTTCTCTGTGAGGACTTCTATCACCACCACTTTGATTTGTTCCTTCAAGTCACATCTGCCAGCTGAAGTTGGACTAGAGCAACAGTGAGTCCAAGATTGAGCATCCCAGCTGCATTTTGTTCCTCAGTTTATTGCAGCTCTGGATTTTGGTGAGACATTTAGCTAAGCACTGTGTATGTCTGTTGTAAACAATCTTCAGGGAATAAATAATTTACAATTTGTGCTATTTCAGTACTGCTCTTCTTCATAATTTGCCTTTCTGAGTACCTTATGCCCATGGTCGTACCTCAGAAGTCCCACTGTGGCAGACAATGAAGAAATAATCCCTGACTGAAAGTGTTTATAATATCAATAACATCTAAATATATTCTAATTCAAATTAGTAGCAAAAGCTGCTGGGAGAAGGGCCTACTTGCTCAATGAAAGAAAACAGAGGACCAACAAAAAGACCATGAGGAAAGGACAGACCATCACCATTACTGGGACACCAGGGCAGACCTACTGTGTCTTGCTGTCGTTTTAGCTCATGGGTAGAATACACATGTGCTCCCTACATTTCAGTAAGGTATAGCTATGGCATAGCTCTTCCTTAGGTGTCCATGTGCCATTTCTCCCCCTTCCCAAGCCTTCTTCATTACTGCTGTTGCTTCTGGGATTAATTTTTATTTACATTTGATCTTTTCTGCAAATTTTCTGTTCCTATTGCTCCTCCATGCATAAAGACCCAACCACATGAGATTCAGGACACAATAACTTGTGATGATAAGAAGGGGCAAAAAAGTACATTAAGCTAAAGGCAAACAGCATAAACAGCAGAGTGAGCTATTTTCTCCAGCACGTAGCTGTTTTGTCTCCAGCACACAGGCTGGCACCCTAATTACAGGCAGAACAATGTCTTTCAAGTCCTGATCTCTGCCACACATCAACCTTTGGTTTAGAGCAATGGTTGTCAGCTATATCTTGGGTACCAGGTAGGGTATGTAAAAAGATGCTATAAAGGGAGCAATGGCACAGAGAGAAGCATCACTGGGAGGCAGCCATCCTCAGCTTCTGGCTCCCAAACCAGATGCCACTGACGTGCTACACAACATTTAAGTTTTGTGGGTTTCCACTAGCACGTGTGCAATCTAACTCGGAGAAAAATAGAAGGCAGACTGTTCTATCTGACCTGTCTCTTAGAAGTCACTAAATAAGGCTAGGAAATACAGACTCAAGTAAATAATTGAAGACGTGCAGCCCCTGGTAACTGGATAAGCTGGAGAAACAGATGAAATAGACAAATCAAGGAGAACTGTTCCCATCTGAAATACTTGTAGCATAAATCTTCTATAGGGAGTGCATACATATGCAGAGATGCACATACATTTTAAAAAGTATGTAAAACAAATTTAGGTAATACATTAAAACTGTTTATCCTTTCTGCACAGTTTGTTAATCTCCAGTGGATGTAGACCCACTATGAAATGAGGAAATAGCTGCCCTGGCACACATGGACTTGCTAAAGCTGCAGAAGTGTGCTTTTTTACTCAGCTAGCCTAGGAAAAAAGCGCTCTTTTTCTCTAGTCGTTCTCTGGCAAAGTGCAGTACATCTAATTTTGTTAAATTCCAAAACACACTGTGCACCAAAGTTCTTGTAGGTGTAAAGCAGAATGTCAAGGATGAGTCAAAGATTAATACCTAAATTATAGAGTGTGAAATAGGAATTACAGTCTTAAATATCACGTTAAGAAGTAGGAAGTATTTACCTAGTCTAAAGCACTACTTGCATTGTAATAGGCAAGATGCTATTCCCTTTAGTTTTAGGGGATTCTTTAATAGTCCCAGGCTTGAGCAGGAGGACCGCACGGGATGGAGTGGCAATTCAATGACGGACTCTTACAAACTTCAGCAGAACTTGTATTCAGTACAAAACTCACTTAAGTATAAGCCTATGCTTCAGTCATATGTACTTCCACTGTTCTGCAGAACAAGGATGAATTTAAGGCTTAGGTGCTTAGAATAACAGATGCTTGACTAGTTTATCTCCTTCAAACATATTGCGCCTTCCATTCTTGCACTGTAAGGTTGTCAGGCAAGAAGTTTTCTGCTTTCACCAATCTGCCCCTTCATTGTCCTGTTTCTCATCCATACCTACAAAGCTTTCTTTTGCTTTTTTAGAAACAAAACAAAAATAAAAACCAAAAACCCCCAAACTTGGCTACCTTGACAGTAGCAGTCTTAGCAAACCAATAATCCTCCAAGATGCTGTCAGTGCTTCCTGCTTTCTCATTTTCACCTTTTGCCTCTTATAGTTAATTGTCAACTCTTCATCACAGGACCACTTTTTTCCTATGTGAATACAGTCCTATAAATGTATCTGGAGCTCTTAGGTGCTCCTAAAAAAACCAACCAAACAAACAAAAACCCCACACACAAACAAACAAAAACCAACAAAAAAAAAAAATAGAGCTTAAAAGATTTAATCAGATTGTTAATTTCTCACTGTCATTAAGCACAACACCTGGTAAAGGTCCAAGGACTATTTTATTTCTTTTTTAAACACAGCTGAAAAGATAGTAATGATACCTCATTTGATTCGTAAGCTAACACATGGAATTGATTCCAGAAATTCTCAGAAATTAGTTTCAACTGCTTCTCAGAGCTTTACCAACTAACTTCTGGTTTAGCAATCAGTGCCCAACAAGGCCAGTGCTGCTCAAACCACATGCTTCAGCAACTAATACTTTGCACTTCTCATTAGCTGCTGACAAATAGGATACAAAAATAAAACTTTAGGAAGGAGACTTAAATAGACTTGTGAACTGGTTATAGAGAACCCTGCCAAAAAGTGATTTTTATTAAAAAGGAAAGGAAGTTCATAAGTTAAATAGGTCCAAAGACCAGACTTTTGAAAAACTTGCATTTTTATCAGTTAAAAATACTGAATAGCTACACACATGCTTATTTTTAGTAGAATCTATTAAATATCACTTCTTGACATCAGCCAGCTCAGATTCACTGTACTCCAAAGTATCCATTTCATATTTTAGCACCTTCAACAAATCTTAAGATGACTTTTGCTCTATACTTTACCATTTATTTCTCTACTTAGCAGAACGTAATTACTAAAGAAGGTAACAAAAAACAACAGAGATGAGAAATATACAGTTAAGTTATTCTCCTTGTGTTTCCCAGAAATCCTTGATAAAGTCAGGACTATGTTTATAGCAGAAGGCCCAAGCTTTTCTTCAAGCAGATTTTCCTTTCTAGACCATTTTGTTTTCCTTCTAGCTATTTCTTATATTATGGAGACTCAGGCACTTACTTTGCTGTCTCTTAATGCAGCATGCTTCACCTAATATGTGGATGGGTCAGAGAAACAGCCCTCTATCTCTAGATACAATTGTACTGCCTAAATCTGTACCATAGAAACTGGAAAAGCGACTAAACAAACTGAATTGGCACTCGGTACACAGAAACAAAATAAAGCTAGTTGAATACCTGTAAGAACACAGGCTGCTACATTTTGAAGATACTAAAATACAGAATACTTATGAGAGCCCTGATGCAGGAAGGTATTGCAATTCTGTAAACATCAAGATATAAAAGCTTTCATCATCAGCCCAAATATGTTTTATTAATTGACCTAGCATATCTATCACTGCGCTTGGTGATGTGTATGATAGTCAGTCCTATAAAGCCTGGTAGAACAAACATTGCAGAATCACTGTGGTTGAGTAATCTAATGGCAGCAGCAGCAGAGATGGTCAATAATTTAATTTTTGGAATTCTGCTTTCATCCTATGCCGTAGTCACCCCTGGGCATCTCACAAACAAGACAATTCACAGTGTAACATTCCTCGGAAATAATGAGGTAGCACCTATATAATTACAATACTGATGAGGCAATACACAGAGAAAACTAAAGAAACTCAAGGTTTATTCAGGTGCTGCACTAAATGGTGGTAAGATGACCTCACTAATATGAACTATCATGTTGAAAGAATGATTTTGTAAAATCTCTGTGGCTAATTTCAATTTTCTCATTTTCAAATATAGGAAGGAAATTGAAACACAAGTAACTAAGACAAAGAACACGAACTGGAATCTAGAGTTAGTAGTTATATTTCAACAGCAGTGTCAAGGGTGGCTTGCATCTCTAAAAGAGGTTGAAGTCACTAAGATAGAAATTTCAACCTGTGAGAAATTCCTACGTAGAAAGTGGCAGAAATTACTCCTGCTGAAATTTTCTGAAGTGGAAAGGGACGCTGTGAAACAACTAGGCTGATTAACTTTATGTGAAGTGTGGCTTCCAGAAAGATTTGAAGAAAATAAAATGTACCTGTATCATGAAAAAAAGCCCATAATAAAGGACCAGAGAGAAGACCTTTAGCCCTCTTCTTGTATCTGTAAGTAAGAAACACAAGAGATCTCCCAACCTGGTAGAACTGCAAGGAAGTTCACGTGCCCTTTCAGATAGAGTCCCACAGATATATAATTATCTGCATGAATGTAGGCAACATTTTCCTTCGTGTGAGTCAATTCCTCTTTTTAGGCAGACCCATAGGAGGACTCAAGTAGCAATTGACTTAACTTTTAGGCTTTTGCAATGACACGTAGGGAAATTTGTTGTTCATCTGCAGCAAGCAAACTTGTAAACGAGCCATAAAATTTTTAATAACAGGGAAAAAATAGTATTATGATCTGAAACCTGAGAATTTTCTGTGACTTTGTGTGGCTCTTTCCTTCCTATGCCCAAAATATCAAGGTTGGTAAATTGGGACAGACTTCAGACAAGTATTGAGAGGGTCATGTGGAAACTCATCTTGACATTAAAAGCACAGTATACCTAACAGCTTGCCTCTGCTGGTAAATTTCAGTACAGGGTCAGAGTAGTTAAATTCACCTTCAGGACAGGACTTCTGGACCTAACTTTCTAAGTACAAGTCTTCAAGAATTGAAGATCTAATTTTTAGCCCCCTTTTCTTTTTGCCCTTCTGCTTCCTTTTTAGCATGCTCTCCTCAAGCCACGGCTTCCTGTCTGCAATAAAAGGAGAGCTCCAGATGGGCAAGGGTCTGATTTGCCATGTTAAAAAGAAGAAGAAAGGCTGACTAGATTGTTTCTTGTAATGGAAAATTTGATTTCTTGGGCACAAATCAAAAGGTAAAGCATGATAAAGAGTATTAAAAAGGAGAGAAAAAGATTTCCAATATTTCATACTCTGATAAAAGAGAAACAAAGTTCAGAGAATGCTAGCTATGTATAATCTGAAAGAAAACAGCTATGAGAACATAAAAAAGAAGCTGGGAAGAGTCCATGTTAATCACAACAGAAACCTGACAAAACCCCCTGTGGTCTAAGTGCATCTTGGATTTTGTATTTAGTTACAGAAACTGATCTATTACTGTAGTAGCCCTGTTGACTTACTTTAGAATAACAGAGGAGGAACAGAACCAGGGTGAATTAGATGCATTTCACTTCCCTGTCTCTGAGTTTGGGTTACATACTGCTTAATTTCAATTTGGTCTGAAAAATATATTAGTGTCTGCAAACATATTACCGTTTATAAAAGCCTCCTTTGCTTCCATTATCAGGAAAGTAGGTTATCCCTTGAGCTAACGAGTATTTTTGCAGCATAAGGATGCTGAGACTTGATTCAAAGCTTGTTCTCTTTTCCATTATATCATGCTGGTCTGTGACAGCTCTCTACTAAACGTCCCTATTTCATACGATTCATCTAGATAACACCAACGTGCAAAGGAGATACATAGCTGAGTGGATTTCTTCAAACCTGTTATTAAAACAGCCCATACCGAATCTTTGAAGTTTTAGGTAACTATTATTTCAATATTTGCTACATTATTGCTATGATAATGACTAAGAACATACTCAATCACTGCACTGTTTGACAAACACACCATTCTAAATTGAATGTTGCTTTTTTTAATAAGATGTCATACAATATGCATACAGTGACTCTATTACCAATATTACCGCAGCACAACAATTGTGGTTTTCCCCTTCTTATTCTAAATTCTTGCTTGATATTACTGAGAAGCATCAATACTTCTGCAAAAGCTGATTAGCATGCAGGGACTGAATGCACATGTTGGAAGGCAGAACTAACTGAAATTTTCAGCATACTACTAGATTATGCATTTCTCTGTGCATGCAAAAAGACATACTTGTTCACATAACTCTGATACTTCTGCTGATACTTCTGTCAACATCTGTTCACAGAAGTGGCTATTGGCGCGCACTTATCTGTGAATCACTATGCAAATATATGTGACTTCAGTGAAAGAAGTCCCTAGAAGATTTGAGCAAATGCATTTACTTTTGGCAGTGTTAAAATTTTGAGGTGACTGACAGGTCCATTGTCACAGCCTTTCTGGAAGCTGGTTGCCTGCTTTTTCCACTGTTAAAGCAGAATATTATTGGAGTACAAGAAGCATTACAATGAACACAGCAATTCCCAATTCTGGTAACATTTTGCTTGATCCTGTTTTGTTGCAGAATGGTAAGGTCCAACCAAGCCTGGACAATGAGGGTGATATGAAGTGAAAATGATATTGCTGTTTACCAGGAAGGTCCTCTATTGATGGACACTGTTTGGGACATCATAGAAGAAGCATTTAAAGACACATTTGTTAAAATCAATGCTTCACTTATGTAGACATGCAAAACATACATAGGTGTGGTCAGACTGGTGTTCTCTTGGGTACTTGTTAGTGGTGCTGCTCAGGTACTTGTGATGAAGGCCCAAACAGATGTCACCCTGCTCCTTAAATGAAATGCAATACTCTCTACTGTCTGTCTGATCCATCTAGGCTAGACTGTTTAGAACAAGAGGCATTACCAAAGGTATTCTTTTCAACAGTGAGCTTCTCAGGTATCACTCCCTTCCTACAGCTCTTCCAGGAGTCACAAATGATAGCAGGAGAGTTTGAGGCTGGAGTGAAAGCTTTATTTGTCATCCCATTCCCCACAGGCGCGGTGAGGATTGAGTGAGCAGCTGTGTGGTGCTTAGTTACCTGCTGGAGTTAAACCATGACACTGGTGTGTACTGTATTCTGCAACTTTCTACCTCCAAGGTTTTGGTAGCTTGTACAGGTACACAGGCAAGAGGTCAACAGACACACCGTTTTTACTATATCTTCCTCCCCTTCATAGCGCATGCAACATAAAGCATGATTTCTTTCCCTGCCTCTTGTCTTGCCACGATTGCAGCATTCAAAGTGAAGAGATAAGTTCTACAATTTACTTTGAGAGGTGGAGGAACATGTGCCAAATCCAGTAACACACAGAATTCCATGCCCTAAGATGCTACATGATAACTGCAAAGAGTGAGCAGATCTGTAATTATCTCCTTTGCTTTATCTTTAGAGCTTTATTTTTTTTATCTAACACACTCTGCATACCTCAAAGTAACCTTTTTTCCCTATCTCAAAACAAGTAAACAATTCTACTCCCTCTCAATTTTAGAAATAAATATTATTCAATGTGAAGGGCTGCTGGCATGGATCCTAGCTTTTCAGGACCAACGTCAAAAGCTCTAAGCAACTTGTTTAGAGATACTGTTTGATAATGAGTCAGCTGCTTCTACACCGCACATTGTATTGTGAGCACAAGTAATCTTGCCCTCCAATCATCCACTGTCAAACAACAAGGGGCTAAAGCAGTAGCTTAAGATACAGGCTTAAGCAAAGGCAGCCCCCTACTTTAAAAAGCAGATTAGGCAGGCGACAGATGCTTTGTGATAATTTATGAATACTGTATGCTGACCTGGTTTTTATGATGTTGATTGTATGATTATGTTGGTTTGATTTAATTAGAAGACACAGGCAAAGCCTGAAATGCTTGGTAAATATAAGCTACCCACTGATAAACACCCTCAGCTCAGTTTGCAGTAAAACCCAAGTTCTCAACTGCAGAAAGCCTATTTCTGGGCTCCAGCCAGGCTGCTAGAATTTCTTCGGTCAGTTTGGAGACTGAGATTAAAATAACTCAAGTGGCTATGCAAAGGATGCACAAGCAACATACTAAAAAGCCAAGCAGATTGTCATAGAGGTTCAACTAGTAAAGGCTGAAGTGAACTTGTATCACCCTGTCACCATGACATATTGAGAAAAAAAAAAAAAACCTTTGGTAAGATAAAACACGTAAAGTGAATTTTCAGCACTTGCTTTCCTCTCTTACTCATAGAATTTTAGGACCTTTGCGTGTTCAGGTTGAATTGTAGGTACTCACAATCTGAGCTTGAGGGACTCATGAGGTATCATAGCCCTTGGCTCTGCGTGCATGGAAATCGTACTATTCTGCAGCAAGTAAAGACACTAACCTTTGCATGAAGGGGCTGAGATCAGATGTGCCAGATGTAGCTAGCTCTAGTTGTTACACATAGCAGCTTAAGGTTTCATGATTAATATAATCTGCCTCTCACATATGGAAACTTTGAATGCATTAACACAATGTGAAATAATTGACATGAGTTGATTTTCTTGCTGTTGAACTGTTATTGTAGAAGAGTTGCCTATAGACCACCCAGAGAAACCTGCATGAGGGCAAGAAGGAGGGTTTTGTGATTCCTCTGGTTACGTTCACTCCTTCCCATTGGGGAGATGACATTCTACTATAGCATATCATATCATTTTGGTCTCCTGGTCACTTGGACAGGGAACTGTTAGGACGTGATGCAGTTTGACATCCCTCATAGTTGGGCTTCTATGTGAGACAGTCTATATACGGGGCAGGGGAGTGGACACATACATCATATGGCAAAGTTCTCAGCCAGTTCAATGGGGTCAGGATTCCCCCTGGAAATTCTTGATATTCCTGCTATTGCTTCTTCTAGCTGACCTATTCACAAGACACTTTTGCCTGCACAGTGATGTTCAGTCTCCCACAGCCAGTGAACATGTACCCCTTGTACATATCAGAAATTCAATCTTCAGTTTTATCCAGATTTCTGTGTTCATCACTGCATTAGTACATGACAAATAGTTCAATTTAAACATTTTCGTGGTCTGCCATCCCAGACTGATATCTTACTGCTGACACCGACACACTGCCTGTCGTGCTGCTCTGCTCACTTGTGAGTTATCCATTCCCTGGGGAAAACCTCTCTAAGCCAGTGTATACCCTGACATTTGAAGGATGATACAGGGCAGTAGGTTACAGAGGTAAAGTGTTATATTAATGTTACCAAGCAACATCCAGATCATAGCTGGACAATTTTTTTTTTTGCCAGAAACATCAAGTGAGAAAGATTCTATACAGAGTTATGAAATTTTTTGAATTTGGGTCAATTTTGCCAAAGTGTTTGTTCTTAGAAATAACTTTTGTTGGGTTGGGGGGTACATGACAAGCCTGAAAGAGTGAAAACTTTGTATTCTGACATTTTTGATAGTGAGGTATTTTGCTTTTCAAGTGCAAAACAACTTCTCCATTTGAAATTACTTTCAAAATGTATTTAAAAATTATTCAGAAAGCTCAAATTGAAACCACCACTCTGTTTCAGACCAATCAAGACATTTCTTCACCACAAGTGATTCTTTTTAGTTCTTAATTTTGTGAATTTTTGTTTAAATATTCATCGGCTCAAATCAAAATTACTTCTTTATTTTCCTACGGCTGTCAGCAAATCATGAAACCCTTCTTCACATTCAGCTGTAATCCTGGACCCAATTTAAAAGAATATTTAAACTTAGTCTCAGAATTAAGGACATGTTAAGTACCCGTTCACGTTCTGCACTAACCATGAATGGCAGGTATGCTGAACTGCCAAGCTTACAAAGGCCTCCTCAGTGCTCCTTTCTTCTCTTTAGATTTTCTAAATGGGATTTTTCTTCATTGCTCAGTGGAAAAAAACCCAACTGTTTTAGAAAGATGCTGTTCCTGACTTTTTGATCATCAGAGAGAAAATAAAGCACCATCTGCAAAACTTATGTATTTGGAGATAACATGAGTTCTCTTGAGCACTTGAAGGGTTCTTCACCTCTCATCCTCCCAAACATATATTATTTATTGATCTATCTATTGACACAGAAACAAGGACCGAGTAAAAACTAACAGAAAGAAAATTAAGAGAAGGGACAAAATTCTTACAGAAGGCACCTGACCAATGAAGCTACCATTATTCACCCTTCTTAATCTATACAAATAGACTAAGCAATCAAATTCCCACTAAAGTCCAGTTCTTCGTTTTTTCTGTAATTCAAACATGTTTTGGAACAGATTAGGTTCCATTTGTATATACATATGTTAAAAAAGAGCACATTTCAATTAAGAAAATACATTTCGAGCTGCTTGTATTTTATACATACACATGCATTTCACACATCAGGGGAACAAGCACGCAGAACCAACCACAAGCAGTTAAGTTAACAAGCTCCTAGCACCCTGCCTTTGTTCAGCTCCCACAAATTTCTGCTACTGGTGGGTGTAAGTCTTTTGAACTTCTTGAAAGCAACAAAGAAAAATGTAGATCAATGTGTTTAACCACGTACTTTCCCAGGCTGCAGGCAGAACAGCTCTTGACTTGCAGAGCAGCAATATGCAGGTGTCCAAGGACAAGCTGGTGATCAGCTCACAACATTCCCTGGGGCTTCTCTGTTTATTCTGTATTTGTTTATCAGTTTTGATGGGACGCTTGTAGCCAGAGTATCTGAGTACCTCAGGCACTACCCAACTTATTTTCCTTACCAGCGGCAGAAAGAGAAGTACCTTGAGCTTTGCTCTCTGGGTTGAAGGTTGAGATGAGTTGATGTGACCAGAGGGATGCTGGAGAGTTTGCCCACCCCTCTGGATGAGGGGAACTGCCTCTCTGTAAGAGGTGCTGGCTATGTTCCTCATGTCTATCCTGGCTTCTGAACAACATTAAGTACAACTCTCTTGTTAACCTGTTGTGAGGCCATACCTTCTATGTACTTCATGATAGTGAAAAGCTGGTCTAATGCCTTGTGACAATATTGACAGACACAGTTATAATGAAATATTTCCAAGCTACTGCATGGCCAGAAAAAGAAAATGGACTACTGTTGCCAAGACTGCAGTATAGAAGCTTTCCAATATTTTAGATAGTTAAAGGGGAAAAAAAAAAAAAAGATTTAAAGAAAGAAGGAAATTTGAGGGAAGGGGTAGGAAACCCTAAGGAGGCCAGAGCCAAGAATCTGGAAATAGGAAAGACTCTTTAGAGGAGAAGAAGATACAGAAATAGACTACTACTCAGCAAGGTAGATGAGAGCTTTAACTGATATTTGCTATTATTTGTAGACTCACTCTCAGATATAGCAATAAAATAAACACCTACCTCATTAAATCAGCTTCATGATGCAGCCAAGAAATCCTGCTCCTGCTTGGTCAGAAAAGGACACATGAAATCTCTGTAACATGTTTGCCTAACCCAAGATCAAGCTGCTAAATTGATTATCAAACAAAAGCAGCAAAATCTTTGAATACCCCACCTGCTCTGCTCCTGTAACAGACCAGCTAAAGGCAACCCACTCTGAGCAGGTGGAGAGACCATCTCCCTTTCCTACGGGGGATCAGCAGGGCTCTGACTGCACCTGGGTGCCCTCACACCAGCAGGTGATAGCCTCTGGAAGGGGAGGGATTGCTTAGAGGCCAGCTAAGGGAAAAAGGGAAACCAACATATGCTGCACCCGCAGTAAGCATCTTCCCATTGCATCCCAAGGTCACACATTTGGTTTCCTTAAGTCAGGAGGAGAAGGGAGGTTTTGGCCCTGCACCGCTCCTTGGGGAAAGGCTGCTCTGCCAGCCTGCCTCTGACTCACTGTTGTGACACTTAGTATTAAAGCTTAGATAGTTTGAAGATCAGTAGAATAGAGGCATTTAAAAACCCTGTTATTTCACCTGTGCCTTTGAGTTTTAAATAACTGTGCTAGTTCAAAAAGATTCATCATTATTTACCGCACCAGCCTCCTGAATATACCGAGCATTGTTCCAAGTTATTGTAACCCTCCTTTTCAAAGTGGATTTAAGCCATTACAGTCTATCACATAAATCCTTCTTAGTTTGCGGATTATTGACCTGATAGGCCCAAACAGCTCCAGCTGTCCATTTAAATGGGCACAAATGCTGTGAGCGTTTATTGCTTTCAATCTTATTATTTGTAAAGTGCTTTCTTCCTCTGTCTCTGTGTACCTGTATTTGATATTCAGGGACAATTTATTGCTGAGTTCTTGTCTAAACTCTTTTAATTTTCCAGGGCAAACTGCCCGCATACAGTAGCATAAGTAAGTGTATTACTACTTGACTTGGGAAACGAAGCTGTTGACTTAGAGCCAGACCTTAGGAGTGATGTAAAAATTGATAGGCTGGAGGAACATTTGAAAGTGAAAACTGACTCTCTTTTGAAATGTTGACCTGAATCCAGTATTAGTTAATGCAGCTTTATAGACATAGAGAACGATAACATCAGATACAGTACCACATTCCAAGTGGTACTTATGAATGAGCTAAATTGATGCTCTAAGGGGCATTTTTCAAAGTCAAAACAAGAATAAAATATTTTATTACCTGTTGTTATGTGTCAGGGGTCAGAGTGAGTGTATGCAGAGAAAAACAGGCATTTTTCATTAGTCAGTATTCGTAAGTCAAATCATTTACAAAGACTGAGTTAATCATCTTGACGTCTTGAGTCAAATAATTTCTGATGGAAGCATTAAAGTACTATAAAAAGGTTCCCTGTGCAAGGAAGCCACAGGTATTCTACACAGAGAGTTATTACTGTTAGGCGATGTACTGAAAAGGCTGGAGAACAAGAACAAAGACAGAAGCCTGCCAAATTGGGCTGTCACCTCGGCCTGATGGATTGCATTGCTGCAGTTTTGTCCTCTTCCTCCAGGTGAGCCACTCCAGCTGCCACCAGCCGGCCAGGCCATGCAGAACGTGTGGATGCAGCTTCCCATGACACAGAAGGCTTTGCCTCTGACACGGCTGGCTTCTCTTTGCAACAAGAACTAGTGAGGAAACAAAAAGAAAGTTCAGCAAGTCAGTCCCGAATGGTATTTAAAAAATCTTACAGAAATTGAAAATAATATCTTGCAGATGATCTGTGATAGCTTTTGTGTACATAGAGGTGTCTTAGGTCTGACACTTGGAGCTTCATGTTTTTGACATAGAGCTAAATATAACACATGCATGCACTGGACACACAGTTGTTTTTTCAGGGATGGGGGAACAGAGAAGTGGGAGGATATTTTCGGCAAGCTAGATTTTTTAGAAAAAAAATAACAGGTGCTAGGATCTTCTCAAATCTAGAGCTAAGACCAAACAATGAGTGAAGCTGTTGCATGCATCTGATCATATTGTTTCATACATGATGGTGTTAATGTGTATATACTTGTGTGAATAGACACACACAGCCCAGTCCACTTACTGCTCTGGGGTTTTTTTTGCTTATGTAAGTGATTTAATGCATTTCTTTAAGTCATCTGGATCCTCTGACACATTCTTGAGTCCTTTACTCACTGTAGGATTTACACAGTACCAGTAACAACATCTTATCCTAAGTATGAAACTCGCATGAAATATTTATTCCCTGAAGCAAAAGTAATTAACTTCTTTCTAAAAATGTCCCACTTTCAGCAGTTAAATTCATTCCATTCTAGGTGTTCACAGTTTGTTTCAGCAGAGAGAAATGTGGTGGCCTCTGAAGACAGCCCACCTAGCAGCTTCTAGGAGAGAGCAGCAGCCTCCCTGGCTGAGGCAATTTGAAATTTTGCCCTGTTATATAAATTCAAAGCAAAAGTTGGAAGTATTTAGGAAACTTCCACTCCCCCTTTGGAAGCAAACTGAACAGTTATTTTTTGGGATGAGCACATGTAATTTTGCCATGTTGGATACTCAGCTGAATGGAAGAAGAGAGTGGTCCAGATGTTCAGCTGCACCTTGGCAACTGTTTTTGCAACACTTGTGAAATGCTGATACACTTGAAGATGCAGAAGACACTGATGAAGAGCATCTCCAAAACATTAAAGCTTTGCTCTCTGAGATGTGAGCAGAACACTGCCTTGCATTTGGTATATAGCATATCCATCAGCTTTGGGATGATGCCTAGAATTTAAAGTGAATATTGGTTTGTTTACTGGATAGTATTTACTAGCATTTTTCTCCTACAGAAATAGCAGCTGAGCATCTGATAGAGGAGGATCTAGGAAATAAATGTGTGTACATATATATATATATTTTATATATATAGTCTACACATATACACACACACACAATAAAACCGCATGTAACCAATTCTGGCCATGATCACCCTAGGTACCAATAGAATACGTTTATCCCTGAGATATTTCTATGAAAAAACAGTAGATTTATGACAGCGTTATGTTTGTCCCAGCCTAGTCTCATCGAGCTGCTGAGAGAAAATTGCTCAAAGCTCTATTGCAAGTGGAAGGAAGTGTTTTCTCTGTACATGACCATGACCTCTGTGCCAGGGAATGGAAACTGGGCTCATTAACGAAAGCTCAGCTCCATCACCCTGAGGGAACGTGGGGTCAGAAGGGAACCTCTCAAATTCTCACTGATGCCGCTCTAACATTTCAGTCACCAAGAGGATGGAGGAGGTTTTGGTATATCACTGGAAGCTATTCGTTTTATGAACTGCCGATAATGTGGCTTATACTCCACTTGGCAACTAAATTAATTTCTGAGTTTATATTCACAGTAATGAGGTTTATCTAGTTATGCTATAAAATTGGACTTATTAATTGGACATTAGCAAAAATGGATTTTGAACAAGTTTTTAAACTATTTTAATATGTGGGACACTGCTTTCGGGTGACTTTAATATTGTCTTAAAAATCTGATCCAATGAATTATGGAGACTGAGGTACACCGTCATGGCTGAAATATTTTAATACAGCTGTCCACATGATAATGAAGGCATGTAAACTGACCTGTTTCTGTGAAAGCCACTCTTTTGCCACTTGGTTTGGTAGGCTAATGAAAAAGAAGGGACATACTGTAGTTGATTATAAGGTTTTAGACCTTGTATTTCTCGAGGCTGAAATGTAGGGGGTAAGACAGTACACATTTCTTCATGGGAAACTTTTGTCCTTACACAGATTCCTGTTTTCTTTGTATGATTAGGGTATGAAACAAAATAAATTGCTAAATTGCAATACATAAGTCTTTCATCATGAAACAAAGCAATAAAAATGTAGAAGATTATTAGGTTATGAAGTTCATGGCTATAGTCTCAAAGAGTATCACTAACTAGGAACATGACATAGTACACTTCTCATTGCCACTTGGAATTCTTTTAAGCTATGCAGTAGTTACCTTACATTATTTAAAGGGGAAAGAATGATGAATACTCAATTAATTGTAAAATCAAAAACATAAAGAGGAAATATGTGGCTATTTTACTATGCTCACGTGAATGATCTTCATGGCTGCATAATTCATTTAAATATGAACTAGCCAGTTCTGCAATAAACCTGTTCTCAAGGATGGGCCAGTTCTGCTAAGACTTTGTTAAAAATTTCATCCTGAGCCAGGTGGGAAGGCTGAGGCCAGTCAAATCAACTGAAACCCATGGGATGTGATCACGATGTTTGAATCTTAAAACGGTCCAAAGTATAAGTGACTGTGAATAAACACCAGGGGTTTTGGGGAACCCTACCCAGACTGGTAGGGGGATTCATATACTGAGATGGATTCTGCAGCACCTGGCTGCAGTGAACCTGAACGTTGATACAGGTGTGCTGATGGGCTGCTGGCTGGGGAGGTTTGGCAGCCTGGGATGCAAATACTTTCTCAGTTCAGGGCTCTCTCTCCTCTTTTCTGTTGAATTTGCCTGCCAGTGCAGCGTAAGAAAACTCCCGGGGTAGCTGAAGGGTGCACCCCACCTCCTGGTCCTCTATGCACCACTGGAAAGGTGCAAAAACCCTATGGGGTTCTAGCTGACCCCAAATAGCATGGTGAAAGCCATGCTGTGGCCGGATCTCTGCTTGCAGCCTATGGGCAGGATGGGACAGAGAACAAAATGCGTGGAGGAGCTTTTTTTTTTTAATCAATCAGTAAAGACTATACAAGTAAATTCAGCGTGGCTGAACAGAGCTTGCTTTTTAAGTAGCGAAGGGCAACACACTGTTCTGAATTCACAGTGAATATCAAGTACCTGACAAATTGATGGTGTCTCCAGATGCTGGGAAAAAATGATGCAGAGGAGTACAGATTATCTGATACATATCTGGACTGATCCCAAATGGTCCCAAAGGAGGAACATGGTCTAGCTTATGAGGACTTTATTGTGTTGCTTTCTCTTCCCTCAAGAGATGTGACAGCCTGTGAGCCCCGTGCAAATAAAGAGCACTGTTTACAGAAAGGATCCTTCTCCTTTTAGCTCTGCAGCAGCTCTTGTTCACCCCTTAGACACCAGGAAACCTTTGTGGCAGAACTGTCATAAAGCTTTATGTTCATATAACACCTATAGGACAGCTTGTCAAAAGAGGCCTCTGTGTGATTCCCTAATAAAAATAATGAGTGAATAATCATTGGCAATATACACGCAAATTGGCTTTCCAAAGCATGGAACCACAAGACAAAGTTTATCCATCAAAGGCACCGAAGCAATTGTGAGCAGTCCCCAGAGACTGAGTCCTCCAAGAGTGCATGAAATCAGTCTGGCAGCCTGTGAAATATATAGTCCAGTTGCCTATGTCCTTACCAACATTCACCCTCTCACTGTGGAGGCACTAAGGAATGCAGATTAAAAGGACTGGAATAGTCACTCTGCAGTGAGAAGCCAAGTAGAGGCTGATCATTATTTTATCTGCTGAACAACATGTGTAAGCAAATTGCACATAATTATGACAAAATACCATCAACAACACGACAGTCCCCTGTCGTGTGCTGGGGCATTTGGCACATGGCGCTGCCGAGTCGGATGTTTGTTCCCTTTCTGATGCTCAGTGTTTCTGTTTTGCCTGTTGCTTTGACTCACACTCTTGCTTCAATAAAGAGTGGTTATAACCACTGTTGTGTTGTTGTGTACAGTGTTTGCTGATTTGTGCCAGAGGATTGAACTCTGTTAGCCAGTCTCAGCTTTATTCCTTACTGCAGAGGCTGTTCCCAGCCAGAATCTCTTTCCATCACCTGGAGAGAGAAACAAACGCAAGCAGTGGTGTCCCCGAAGGAGAGGGATATATACACACTACTGCAATGGAAGGCAGGTGGAGCTGCCTCCTCAGGCGAGGGGAAGGTCAGTTTACCTTCAGAACCTAGCAGCAACCTCATGCTGTCAGACTTAGCTTTTGACACTCAAGGCCTGGGCTTGCTGGCTAGTCCTGCACCACTGCTAAATCACTTGTGCCTTTTGGGGGACTGATGGTCTGTCCCCATTGCAAACTTGCCAACGAGAGCCTTTCTATTGACTTTAGCAGGAGATGGCAAAAGCTGCAAGGGGAAAGGTTTGAACTCTCCATGTAAGGAGGTGCTGTGCAGCAAGTGAGATGATCTCATCCTATTTGACTAATCTAAACCAAATGCAGATGAACTCCAGAGGTTTTTGAACTGGTCAGAATAAATGGCTTCAGTTTTTAAGTTGCTTGCTTTGCAAAGCAATCCTGGCTGCTTATCCTGCATTAGGATAAAGCTAAACAAATGGACAGCACAACTGCAGATGAAATCTAATATTGACAAATACAGTGTAGTTCACAGGGAAAGTAACAAGAATGACTAAACAGTACTAACAGTGTTAAAGCTGCATATTCACAATTTTCATTGCAAATGTAACTGCTGCCCACAAAAAATGAGCTTTACAAGTATGCTGTACATACTTAGCAACTGGTCCTGCAGAAGCAAGCTAGTCTTTAATATCTCCCAAGGCTTTGAAAGTGTTTGGAGATACAGGTCCAGCTACCTGATTAAGCAATTAGAAAGCATGTGATTGATAACTACAATCTCTGTCTGGGTTTCCCCTTTTTCTGATCAGAAATTTTGCTCAGATGTAAAACCTGGTTGTGGCTCTGGCCTTGAATTTCTATGCTTCTGGCAGCCCATCTTGAGGAGCAGGACAAATAACCACAGCACACATGTGCCTCAGCTCTGTAGGAGAATCGCTGGTGCAAGCAGATGTGCGGCAGGGTTTAAGTGCAATGGAGTGCAGTATTTAAGGCCTTAAACTTTAGGAGGGTTGAAGGATGTGAAGGGAAAGCAGTGGCACAGAAGCTGGGCAGGGAGCAAATCCCCCTTGCCTCCCTAATGGGGACCATATAGTGTTCCCCAGTAGTGTCAGAGTGAGTGCATAGAGACCCCTTGCACCCCACATTTTTGGTTTTGAGGTCAAGCCACTGGAGATCTCAGTGGAAATAAAGGGAAGATTGAAAAGCAAAGTGACACACGAAGTATTTTTCACGCAGTGATGCTGTGCGAAGGTGAGAACAAAGGCTGCTGCCTATCCGACAAGGCAATGAGCCCTCTAGAGGCAGCTGCAACCGAAGCAATCCCTACCGTGATGGTGTTCCACGGAGTGAGAGCCCAAGCATGATGTCCCAGGCCTTTGCACACCCTCCAAGCCCCCGCTCCCTCTCCCACAGCCCTTCCCTGCATCCCCTGGCAGCCACCCCTGATCTCTGGCAGCTGCCCCCACATCAGCCAGAAGGCTGGAGATGTCCTGAGGGAAAAGAGGTACAGCTGGGCACACAGACAGCAGCATTTTTAATTTATCAAACCGCTTTGAAAGTGTTTGCAAGCCGCCTGCTAGTACATTATGTATAGGCCATTGAGCAGTCCTCATCCAACCTGGCATTTCTTTAAAGATGTGGCAAGAATTGAGGCAAGAATTTCAGCTACACAATAATCCTTTCACAGTCCAACTATAATACGTGCGAGGTGAATTTAATCACAGTTAATCTCAGTCCTGGTAATAGTCATTAAGTGCAGCATGCATAACCTCCCCTGCCTGAAGGAATGACCGGGGCATTGCCTCCCTCTCCGTGTTTCCCCCAAGGCAGCAAGGAGGGAGGGAAGAGCCATGGAAAACTACTGGGGAGCGATACAGGATGACAAGCAGGCTGCAGAGCAGGCTCAAACATAAAAGGTGATTCATTTCTTGCTGTTAACGGGTTAATTAAAAACATAGGCTCCTGCCTTTTCTATCCTGGGAAAGCAGCGGATACTGCAGGTACCCTGTGGTTTTTACCAGGTCAGTTTTCCAAGGGCCACCAGAGCAGTAAGGGTGACTCGGCTCTGGATGAAGCCGCAGGCGGGGAGGTCTGGCGTGCAGCCTCTCCGCAGCAGTTGCCGTGACCATACGCTGGTGCTATTTTACTGCTCTTTGGTCCATTTTTAACAACTTGGAACTTATCAAAAGCAGCAGTTTACTGCGTAAGAGAAGTTATTCAGGGTTTGAAAAAAACCCTTCAGGCACTTTTGTCCACCGTCTTAACAAGAAAGCATAAAACCTTTCTGCAAGCATCCTCAGGAATACGTTATGTCCCAGTCATGTGGGTTCAGCTATGTCCAGAAAAGCACCTTGCATCTTTTTTCTGCTTTCTCTTCAAAGCTCTGGATGATTCCTACCTGTCTGCTATCAAATCACAGTTTCTCTGTGAGGAGAATCTTTCCTTTTACCTCCCTCCCTCAAAGAAACCATGCTATAAACTCAGCATCAAAGGGCTTAACACCTTAAGCACCTCATGACAATGTTTATGTTATTAATTTCTGCATGATGTTGCTTCAGTGATCTGCAAAATACAACAGCAAAATGGTTCCAGCGAGTTCTTTGCTGAAATAGCGACGTCTAACACTAGCATTTCATATGTCCTTACTTTTCTTGGCGAGATCTTGATTAAAAACCTATTAAAATTCTGTACTTTGATTAAGAGAGAGTGATAATTTGAAACGTAGTTAATTTCTCCTCAGCACTCCCAGGTCCACCCATCTGTCTCAGAAAAAGGTAAGAAAAAAGAGCTACAATGTTACACAGAATTTTAAAAAATCTTATATAAGTCTCTCACAGGATATTTGTGGGATGATATGGAGATATGGAAAAATTGTATGTATTAGTCTTTGCTTTTCACTGTAATTTATTGTGCACATTATCTTTAAAGATGTGATGACTAATTTGATTCAGGTAAGAAGCTATGTTAGCTACCGCTCACCTGGCTGCTTTTGGAGAATAATCAGGTGAGGTGTTCTTGATTTATTTTTTCCTCTGCAAATGAAGGCAAATATTAGACGCCTATGTTCTCAAAAAGAATGCAAATGTACCCTTTCATTTAATCTCTTTGTTAATATTTGTTTTGGTAAACTGATAAGGCTTTTGGAAACAGCATTTTAAAGTGAGATAAGGCTACATCATGATGCTTGGTCTGATATGTTAGCAAGGCAGGGGAGGGACTGTTTATTCTTGGAAGTCTGTGACAGAATTGATGTAAAGCCTAAAAAAGATATGTATCTTTTATAAAGATGTTGGTGCTGTGTAAGCAACAGTCCACACATTTCATCTGCTTGTTATGTTGTTGATCTCTCATGAGCTACAAACCCCCACTGCTGTAAGCAGTAGTAACAGCAATCCTTAGCCCACTAGCATCAGATCCCTAAATACTTGTAATGCAGCCTAGTCCTAAACTGTAAAACACATAACTGGCTGATTTTTTTTCAGTTTGATTTTGAACGTTCAGCCAACAAAAGCATCGTTTTCCTGCATGCTTTTTTTTTTGGGTAGAAAGTTCCAATATAGTTAATGCCATCTTAAAGGAACCAAAAATTTAGTTTTTACTCTTGGCTTTTTTTTTTTTTTTTTTTTTGAGCTGTATAACTCTAAAGATCAGGGTTCATTTTTGTCAAGACAAATAATAGAACATAATATCTTGGGTTTTGCCAAGCAATTCTTTTGCCTCTTTTGAGAGCTCAGCCTTTGGAGGCTGCAGCAGGGACAGAGCCACTGAGGTGAAGGAATATGGCTAGGAAGGGGCCACTGTCTCCCTCTGAAAGCATCCTGGCATTTTAACCTGTCTTTGGGTGCCATTTTGCAACAGAATGAGGAGCTCTTGCCCTTCCTCCTTGTAATTAGAGAGAGATTAGGTTTGATGCCTTTCTTTTGGCCAGTATACTGGTAGCCCTTTGGGCTCATGGAAGGAATTCTACCCTTGTCATGACTGTCTGGTCAGTGCTGAGGTTTCATTTTCATTGTTTTTTATAAATCCAGATACCTAGTAAGTAAAATTTATGATTTGTGTTATTAAAGCTGGCTGGTGCCTAGCAGAAGGGATTGATCACCCAGCAGACTGGCTTTTAAAGGGGAAGAGTTGCACAGTCACAAAATGTTTTTCTTACATTGAGTCAAAATTGCCCGAGTTTCCGCTTGTGTCTCTTGCTTTTTGCTCTTCCAGGGTGCATTCCCAAGAAGAGTCTTGTTCTGTATTTGCACACAGCAGATCTCACCTTCTCTCCTTTTGGCTGAACATATCCAGCTCTATCAGCTTCTCCTCACACATCACATGCCCCAGCCTCTGCTAGACTGGCTCCAGAGTGTCAATGTCTTTCTTGTACTACAGAGGCCAAAAGTGGATACAGCACCCCAATTGTGGTCTCACAACTGCAGAATAGAAGGAAATAATCACTTTGTTCTTGCTAATGCAGCCCAGGATGCTGCTGGCCTTCCTTGCTACAAGGGTGCATTGCTGCATCCTGCTCAACTTGGTGTCCACTGGGACCTCCAGGCCTTATCTGCAAAGCTGCTTTCCAGCCAGTCAGACCTCCACCTGTCCTGTACATGGGGTTATTTCTCACCAGGACAGGGCTTGGTGTTTCACTTTGTTGAACTTAATTAAGTTCATCTTGGCCCATTTCTGCAGCCTGCTCTCCAGCATGTTGACTGCTTTCCTGTTTTGATGCAGTCTGAAAACATTCAGAGGGCACCTCATTCCCCTCACCCAGGCTTTTAGTAAAGACACTAAACAATATTGGCCCCATTATGGATCACTGGGAAACCCTACAGGTAAGTGGCTGCCATTTGGACTTTGTACCCATGATGACCACCCTCAGAGCCTGACAATTCAGATGATTTTCCATCCAGCTTCTTGTCCTCTCATTTAGTCCACTTCCCAACAATTTCTGTATAAATTCAGTTTCCAGAAGAAGGTGTGGAACAAGCTAGGATTTAACCATTTGGGTTCTGAACAAAACATTTTTATCAGCTTGAGCAATAAATAAATACATGAATTGTGGTGGCAGCTTATGCCAAAAACCTGTTTTATGGATTGTGAAACTGCTGCCAGTTTGCCCAGAGGTCTGCCAAATAACCAGCGGAAAACCAAGAATATTGGGAGATGAAGAGCACCTCATGTAGGCTGGCTGTTGGAAGGAAACTTACATAATACCTGTGTCAGACTAAGGCTTGATCTAGTAATTTAAAAAACATTAAGCTAATTTCAAAGATAATGAGTCCGTGAGCTAATCCCTGGATGTCAAGCTAACACTTATTATTTGAGATATACCTGCCAAACATGTATAAACAGTATTTTTATTGTCTTTAATAACCATTTGCAGATAATTCCGTACAGTGTATGTGCCTAATTTCTTAATTCTTGGAAGCATATTTTTCATTTGATTTGATTTGTAGTAATTAGTTTAGTTGTTCCTTTTCTAAGTGTAGCTGCTGTCATTATCTCTCCATGGTAAGCTGGGAGAAAGGATGACCACAGAAATCAAGTGATACTAAGGAAAGATATAAGAATTTGAAATTCAAAGCCATCAAGAAAAGTTCCTCGTAGCTCATTTCTTCCAGAATCTTTCAGAATTATTTTTAACTCCCTTGGATGTTGCTCTTGCTGATGCCTCTGTATTATATATAGAATCACCACTTTCAGAAAAGGCGCACGTGATTTTAGATGCCACTATTGTGGGTGCTCAAACTGAGACATTTTACTGGAGGCTGGTCATCAAAAGGTGATACTTTTCACTTTCTAGCAACTATTTTCACACCTAGATTTCATGGACGTTTTGGAAAACATGGTTACGTGTCCCTTCTGGTTGGTGGAGTACCAGCTACTGAGATCATAAGTGGGGCTGTGTCCCTGTCTCCATGCATGCTGGGGATGTTCTGCAAACACACATCTGACTTTTTGGCTGAAGTGTTGCCAGGTGCTGAAGAAGCCAGGCTCTCTCGTGGGGATCGCGGTAGAGGAGTGACCAGGTTGTGGGACGCTGCTCCACAGGGCACCTAGTTTGATCCACGTCTAGGGGAAGAGTGGCTGGAAAGCTGCCTGGCAGAAAGGGATTTGGGGGTGTTGATTGACAGACAGCTGAACATGAGCCAGCAATGTGCCCATGTGGCCAAAAAGGCCAACAGCATCCTGGCTTGTACCAGGAATAGTGTGGCCAGCAGGACTAGAGAAGTGATTGTGCCACTGTACTTGGCACTGGTGAGGCCCCACCTTGAATCCTGTGTGCAGTTTTGGGCCCCTCACTGCAAAAAAGACATTGAGGTGCTGGAGAGAGTTCAGAGAAGGGCAATGAAGCTGTTGAAGGGTCTGGAGCCCAAGTCTGATGAGAAGCGGCTGAGGGAACTGGGGCTGTTTAGTCTGGAGAAAAGGAGGCTGAGGGGAGACCTGATCGCTATCTGCAACTACCTGAAAGGAGGTTTTAGCATGGAGGGTGTTGGTCTCTTCTCCCAAGTAGCAAGTGATAGGACAAGAGGAAAAGGCCTAAAGTTGCACCAGGGGAGGTTCAGATTGAATATTAGGAAAATTTCTTCCTGGAAAGGGTTGTCAGGCATTGGAACAGGCTGCCCAGGGAAGTGGTGGAGTCACCATCCCTGGAGGTGTTTAAAAGGCATTTAGGTGAGGTTCTTAGGGACATGGTTTAGTGCCAGAGCTAAGTTATGGTTGGACCTGATGATCCTGAGGTTCTCTTCCAACCAAAATGATTCTATGCTTCCATGAACTTCAAAGACATTCAGGATTATTTAAATGGGAATCAGGACCCTGCCTTCGGATGCTTGGGCTCTCTGATCCAGGAGTAGGATGGATGGCTCTGGGTCATCTAAGGCTTACTGTGGCCTGTGAGGGGCTCCATGGTTGAGGTCCCAAAACCACCCAATTTGGAAAGACCAGCATGGCACGTTGCATCTCTGCTTGCCCACCTGCACCTTCCTTCAGCCCAGTGCAGGGTGTGTGGGGGAGTGTCATCCAGCTACCTCTTGACTCAACACTCCAGCTGGGATGTGGCTGGAGGACTTGCCTGGGGTTCAGGATTCAAGGGAACACCACAGTCAGCATCTGTTGCCCAGTGGAAAAACAGCTGAACAAAACTAATTGGTAAATCTTAGGAAGAATGGGAAATGCACTAAAAATCAGACATAAAAAGGGAAGGAGCATGAAGTTAGGCAGACCTTTTCAAATTTCAAAGACACATCCCTACCTCACTGACAGTGGATGGGTGGATTTTTTCTCCCCTTTCTTAAACTAGATGTGGAAATATGTGTTATTTTTCTGCAATGAGAAAGATAGGGCAATAGCAGACCCAGAACCTAAATATAGCTGCTTCTACACTTAGTTACTATGTAATGCAGCTTGATGATGGTTGCCAGAGAAACCCATTTATACTGTTGAATAAGGTTGTGCTGTCCCTGCTTTATCCTCTCCCACATAATGAACTTTTTAAAAAGTGAAGGTTTCATACAGAACTGAACTATGGGGAATGCGCTGCGCACAGAGGCACTGAGTGTTTGGATGTCAGATATGTATGTGGACTTTTCCATGGTGGGGCATGGTGAAATAGCTCAAGGTATCTCTCTGTAGTGCTAGAGAACAATGGCGGTGTTAGCTTGGTCTGAGCTCTTCTGTCTCAGATGTGGTGGATGAGAACAAGCAATTTCATGGCACACTCAGCGAAGCTTTTGCCTGACTTGAATTCAGCAAGGGATGAACTTTTTGACAATTACAAGGTGCTGGATTACTTCATGGCTGTGTAGCTTTTCATAGTCAGGTGTTCTTTCCTGGCAGGGACTAGAAGCAGACAAGCCGATGAACCACGTGAACTGAAAGCATCACCTATGGCCACCTATGGCCTTGGACTGTCCTTTCTTCTAGGACCTGCAGCTTAGACCAACTAGGCTGACAGTAGATTAAGACAGTAAAATCCATATTAAACAGCAGGGTCTGTGCATTAAGATTGAGTAAGGCTGCTGAGGGCATGAGGGAAATGGGCTAGAACTGTCCTACGGGTGGGCAGGAGCTCTGCAGCCTGGGAGGCAGATGACTTGGGTAGGATAAAAGTACAGGCCTGCAAAATCATGAGCACTGCAGAGCTTACAGCAGTTGAGTAACTGTTCAGACTCCTATGGTATGAGATATAGGGTCCATGAAAAATTCTGGTTTCCAGGTCTCAGCTAGGTCTCCTCCCTCTCTACCACTCAAATGAATCTTCACCTTTTCCTGGGCTTGATTTCTGCAAAGGTTCTGCTTCACCTGTGCAGTTGTTTGATCACTGGAACTGACCTCCTTCACCTCATGGCCTTGTCTGCAAGGAATGGATTTTCACATTGGGCTGTGAACTAGCGTCTGTTATGCTCGGTCAAGATGAAGAGCAAAAATACTGACCTCTGATACTTGCTCTCTGTAAAGCCCTTTAATTAGCTCTGGGAACTTTTATGAAGCCGAGGGACTTACAGACTTTTAAAAAGAAGCACGTAGAGTATTTCCCTTGGGTTTTCCCCCTTAGCTCTGGAATTAGCTCAGTCTGATTAGTTATTGATTAATCAGGGCATTAGTCTTGTGACAAAGGTTTCAGCAAGGCATTGAGCAGGGAAGGAACTACACTGAAAAGCATCAAAGCTGAAAACATGGCCACTGAAAATAAAAAGTATTGATCTCCAGAAATATCGGCCCTGACTGGGGAACAGCAGAGCCATAGAAAAGAAGGACATGGCTTCAGCTGACAGCAGAAGATTTGCTTTGATAAGATGAGAAAAATTAGTTGGAGAGGGGAGTGACAGTGAACCAGTGAGAGCACTGGGAAAAACAAAGAAAAATTAAAAAAAAAGGAAAGTAGGACTTATCACACACACCTGAAGCCAAACTGCTAAGCAGAGAGTGCAAAGTCCCCTAGATGATTTGTTTACTGTGCTTAGAAACCACTCACAGCTGGGCAGGAGATCAATAGTACAGTGATAATTAGACATTAAGTAGAAGGAGAACGATATGGAAACGTCACAACCAGACTGCCAGAAATATATAAACGTGAGAAATGGAGGTGGGAATCACATTTTGAGAGCTCTAAACTGGAGTTTTCTCCCTCCTAGTAAAACTGGCTTTATTTCTTCTGAAAGGTGTCTTCAAGGCTTTTAAAAATAGCCTCGGTTATTTCCCTTGCTGCTGGTCTAATGATTCCTCTCATTCCTTTCCCTTTGCTTGGGATCTCCCCACGACTTCCTTTAGTGGTTAAATATATGGAAGATGACCTTTGGTTTTCACATATCTTCTTTCTCACAGGACTCGTATTTTAAAACCTGCTGACACAGTGCCAATCTGTGTGCTTGTTTCATACTTTTTTTCTGCCTGAAATGCCTAAGACAGTAAGTAACTTTTTTTTTTTTTTATTTTTTATTTTTTTTTTATTCCTCCTTCACAAAATGTCTTCTGCAACAAGACCCTGATACTTCGTTAGAGTTGCTAGGCACTGCTGTAGCACTGGTAATTATAATAAGGAACAATGCACAATCCCAGAACATGTTTCAAAGTCCTTCTAACCTCAGCAAATACATGCAGACATGCAGGAATACATAGAGAGGTTTACCCCTGCCCAGTGCAGTTTCCTAGCTTGGAAAAAACCTACCTTCAGCCTCTTTGTACTATTGTCTCCTTGATTACTGTGGCTTTCATTATCAATTTTATTTTTGCACAGAAAGGGTTGTTGGGCATTGGAACAGGCTGCCCAGGGAAGTGGTGGAGTCACCATCTCTGGAGGTGTTTAAAAGACGTATAGATGAGGCTCTTAGGGATGTGGTTTATTGCCAGAGTTAGATTATGGTTGGACTCGATGATCTCAAGGATCTTTTCCAAAGAAATTGATTCTATGATTCTACAATAGTGTAAAGGGCTGGGAAATGTAACTCTTCTGCCGCAGGTGTGGTTACTTCAAGGTATTCTTCAAACACTAATGACTGGAGCGAGGAAATAAGAGAAAAAAAGAGGAGAGTGATAGACTCAGCCACAGGAACAGATATGTGCCTGCAGTTCTTGGGGTTCAAACACTAGACAAGACAGAAAAAAGAAAGTATGATGCCAATCACTGTTTTCAATATCCTCCCACGTAGCAACTGCTTCTGTTGAGCTTTTCTATTGTGAAAGCTTTGCTATCAATGTAAATAGGGTGGGCACTCTCAGTGAGCCTTAGCTCTCAGTGTAGGAAAAGGTTTGCAGTCAACAGCAGTGAAAACTTATTTATACCTTTGCTTTGCTGGAGTGCTGCATGAGCTGGGGGCTTGGCTTGGCTTATTGGAGCTCGGCTCTGCAGAGAGGGCAAGCCGGTGTTGGATTCCTAATTCACAAGTTGGCTCCTTGCCATGAGAGAAACCCCATCTTTCCTCTGAACTTAACCAGCAGGTCCTTACCAGCCTTTCAGCCCTCCTGCCTGCCTGGCTACAGCTCTGAAAGGTGGAGAATCTGTGTGATAAAAAGTGGACACAGACCATAAGGACCATACATTCTTCCCTGTCACCTCAATGCCAGTGAAATCCCAAGCAGCATCTGGTCATGATAGCATTTCTGCCACCAAAGCTACTAGATTGAGCCTCCACACCCCATGCTGGACCATGCCTGGACTTTGAGAAAGTTCGTACCTGGATCTGAATTTTGCTGCTTGAACTCACTTGTAAGTGAATTTTTGCTGGCTTCCAAGTAGAACAAAAGGGAATTTACATTCTCTAGGAAACATGATCAGAGTGACAGTAGAGAAACCTGAATTTAGCTTGAAAAAACTGATGACAGAGTATGAGCAATTAGCAAGGGAATCCCTGTAAAAAACGGGTTGTTAATAAAGATTAAAAAAAAAAAAAAAAATTCTTAAAAAGCAGAACTAAGCAGGCCCATAGAATATGTATTGCAGAGCTCTAAGGGAATTTGCTGATTTTCCATAACACTTCTGAAAGCTCTTCACTGCAGGAGAAAAGAGAGAAGCAAAAGATGTGCTAATGCTCAATTAAAAAAAAATTACTGGCCAATTACTCTACATACTTTAATCTCAGGAACAAAATACTGGAAAAAATACTGGTGGTAGTAAAGTTATTGGAGTATCAGAGACTAACTAATATCTGAAGGTAACCTTACTTCAACTAAACACTTTGACAAATGATTTTTAAAGACTTATATTCATTTATAGAATAACAGTGATGACAGCTGTTCCGTAGTATCACTGCTCTGTTATTTCTGTGTGAGAATATTGCTTATGAAGTAAAATTACAAAAAAAAGTAGTGCCACTGCAAATTGGTTTGCTTTGGAAGTTCTCATTATTGGCCAGGAAGATTGTAACTGAAGGGTCATTAAGAAGTGAAAATGTGTCTTAAAATAACTTGTTCAGCAAAGAGTCTCTTTTATTGGATTTCTTTATCTGGAGACCAGCTCTGATATTTTTCAGAGCCGCAATGTGCTGCGTATGTACAAGTTCTTGCTGCTCTCTGTTACAATTTACTGAGTGAGCAAAACAGCTTATTGATAGATGGAATTTAATGAACTTGCACAGAAAGACATAATCATAGGACTAAATCAGAGCTCTCTGTGGCCAAAACAACCTCTGTACACCTGCTGAAGGGGTGACAGCTTGGTGGAGACACTGCAGAAAATAGGATTCACAGGGTTTCAGAGGAATGAAACGCTGCGAATAGCTGGCTTAGGGATTTAAAGGGAGGGCTTTGAGAGCTACCTTTCAAACTTTGTGGTAGGTCCAAATAAAATCTCTCTGAAAGAGAGAAGCTGGAAAATTGTACCTGTCTTTATTTAAAACTCAACTTTCCAGCTTCTCTCTGGTCCCCTGACAAGAAGGGTGTACCTTGAATATGAAATGAATTCTGGATGTTGAGGCTTCACCATAGATTTTTTTGTTTTCAACCTGTCATTCAGCATTGTCAGAGCCGGGAGACATCCATGGCCTCCTCACCCTGTTTACCTCTCTGTCAGAGGGTCAATGGGGCAAATCCTTGGCCAGGCCAGCTTGGAGCCCCATGGCATCACGGGCATCACAGCAGGACACACCCCAGGCATCCAGCCAGTGACTTGCTGATGCCCTCTTAGACAGATGCAGCTCATCCTTCAACACTGACACACTCAGAGACCTTCATACGGGTGGTATAATTACTCTGACTGCTAATGGTCTTTGGATAAACAGCTGTAAATGGCTCTAATGGGATTTCAGAAACCCCTTGTGCTCTATGGTAGATACCTCTGGGCTCAGGAGAGCACACGAAGAGGGAGGTCTGCTCTCTATAGACTGGCACACTGGTGACGTGAGCTCCAATCTTTCCTATCCTCAGTGCAGGTAATTATGCCCTCCTACTGCTTTAAACAAAAATACATTCTTCTCTTTCAAACAGTCAGATTTTGATAACTTTTTTTCTGCCCACCTTAGCTCATATCAATCAGGCTTTACGTAACAGTGGTATTTTGAGAAGTGACACCTACTCTGCAGGAGAGTTATTAGCAAAGTCCAACTTAAAAGGAAAAAGCAAACATGAAATGTTTTATTGTGGCTAGGGACAATATTTTCTACAAATAACAACCAGAGGAAAAGCTGACCTAGAGGGAGAATTTGTCACAGAAGGATCGTTGGTACCGAATAGGATTTCGTTTCTTAGAACAATTCCTGGCCTTAATTCTGTTTCCATTTTCAACGCGTTACAGGAGAGGGCAGTATAAACTCAGCATTTTGCATGTAGTAATAAGAATGCTTGTGTGGTCACATCAACAGCATTGAACCTTAAATTAATGTTTCTGTTAATACACTAGGGAATAATTTATTCAAGAACAGAGCCAGCCTGTTAAATCTCCAGTGGTTCATGTTCTGATGGATTTTCTATTCTGAGCCTTTTAGAAACACAGAAATGGGAGCCGTCTTTCACTCTGCCTGTTCTGCCCATATGATCTGTAAATCTAGCATATGCTCTGTATGTGAAAAATATATATAATAAATGCCAAGCAAGCAAATGCAGGGTCAGAGCTTAGTCATGAATAAGGTAGGCGATTGCAGGACAGTGCTTTTACTTACTCCTGTGACACAGGAAGGCTGGATCACAGGAACAGCCTGGTTCTCTGAGAGCCCTGCTTCTGCTAATTTTCATTTAGTGGAATATCCAGCTGTGGGGATGGATGGAGCAGCTGGAGAATTCCTGATAAGCCTTGGATGCTGCTTCTAGATTTTAAAAGTCTCATTGAGTTTTTATTCTAACATAATCTTGACAGGACCCTATGGACAGGGAGGAACAGAGGTAGATAACACTCCGTTTTCCGGTGTTAAAATTGAAAAATGTATAATCTTATGCTTTTGGTCACTGTGTTAGAGGTGGAAAGAGTGTCAGGGATGCAACGCAACATCCTCATGGTTTTAAACTAAAGGAGGGGAGATTCAGGCCAGACATTAGGAAGATGTTTTTTACAGTGAGGGTGGTAAAACACCAGCACAGGTTGCCCAGAGAGGTGGTAGATGCCCCATCCCTGGAGACATTCCAGGCCAGGTTGGATGGGGCTCTGAGCAACCTGATCTAGTTGAAGATGCCCCTGCTCATGGCAGGAGGGTTGGACTGGATGTCCTTTGAAGGTCCCTTCCAACCCAAACTATTCTACGATTCTATGATCATGTCTGCTCAGGTTGGCCTCACCACCACCAAGCTGTAACACCTTACATCCATAATACGCTTTAAGGCCACAGCGGCAGCATCACTGTGTCTCACTTAGGCGATTGTCTGGAGAACAAGTGCAGGACAGTTTCCAGACAGGGACGAGACTCTTAACCTGATACTATTAGAAAAATAGACAAGCTCTCAAGGATATGATCTTTCTTCAGGCATTCAAGGAGTTAAGCTTGCAGGTCAATTTGTGCTCCTTCCCTTCCATAGCACTCTTTCCCTTACATAACAGTTTAGCTTCCCTTACGTAATAGTAACTTTCTAAAATATCCTTTATTGCTGATTTTTTTTAATGCTTTGCATCTCTCAAAAGACGAATTTCTATGTGATCTATGATGAGAAACATCAGACAGCTTGTGGAGGTTGTGTGTGCAAAAGGGAAGAAAAAGTTTCCTCCAAAAGCTGGAAGGAAGGGGATGAAATTACTATATATACTATCACAGGCTTAAAGTTATAATTTGACATTTGAAATGTGTTCAGTGAGAAACTTGTATAAAATCAACTTTGAAGATCCAACAGGATACCACAGGGTCTGTAGGTGGTTAGACTCTATTAGAGAATTTCATGGAAGTGTTTAGCAGGGATAGTGCTCTAATAAAAAGAGTCTATAAAAAGAAGTTTCTGTGAAAAGCTTTAGGATTTAACAGCAGAAGTGGGCAGAGAGAGGGAGAGGTATGGAAACAGGGAGAGAGCAGATGTGACTTAAGTAACGTCTGCTGAAAATTGCATGTTTTACAATCTTGTGTAGGTGGACTCTAAACATTTTAATGATGCAAACGTCATACTTCAGTTTCAAGTGCCCTAAAGTATGAAATGTTCAGATGAAAGGCTGGGGTTGCTGCCCATCTGTAGCAGAATTGTACTGCTATTTAAAGATCTGCTTTTCTCAAATATCCAAAATGCTTTCTTTGCTTCTCATAAAGAGGCATGCCTATAACTGAATGTAACTGAATCATCTGTATATACTGCAATTTTTCTCAAATTAACAGGAAAATGAAATCCTACCTTTTCCCTATGAAAGAACCTGAGTGGGTAGAGACCGTCCAGGAGGGGTCTTTTGAAATGTCTTGCTGCAACTCCCCTATGAAAACTGATTTTCAGTTCTTGAACTTGGAGATTTTGTGCTGATCCCAGTGTTGGGTTTGAAATTTTCCCAGGCTCTGTCAAATTTCTCCTCCTCCACTTGAAGACTCTTTTTGCTTTCTTGTATCTTTGACTGAGAGGATCATGACTGGATTGGCTGGGGAGAGCCATATTCGGAGAAGGCAGCTTTTAACCTACCCACATCATAGAAAACATGCTAGTTAAGTGCATTATGTACATTTACTTTGTCAGCTGTTTTTCATTGATGTCACTTAAGCAGTCAATGCATAAAGACTCTCTGGTTCATTTAGGTTTGCTGTAGTTTGAAATCTCATCTGAGCAGTGTCTGTGAGTAAGGAAATGTGACTATCAGCCAAGCCTATTGTTGAATACTGTATAAAAAACATTCAACTGACATTGCAGTAATTATAGTACAGAGACTATAATTGTCTGGACTACCTGGAATTGTGTATTAACCACATTTTGTTGAGAAACAGGTCATGCACTTATTCAGAAGGCAGATTTGCGTTATGTTTGTTACTCTGTTATCCCAGGATTCTTTTCAGGGTGTATAAAAATCAGTTATATATTTACATTAAATTGACGTTAACATTCTTAGACACTATAAAGTCCTGATTAAAAACAAACATGAAACGCGAGCCTCTTTATGCCACTTTCTATGTGTGATAGAGACTGTCACTAGGAGGCAGATGTGCTATGGGCTATGTGGCCCTTCTCATTTCTGTGTCACTTTTTTGCACAACCCACATGCCTGAGGGCTGCGCCACTGACTTTGCCAGTCTCCAAGTGACCTGAAAACATGACGTCCAGATGATACAGAAGACGTCTAATGTCAACCTTATCTGGCAGCATCTCTGCCAACTTGAGGTGAAGCAGCTTCTGTCCCCTATGCACATGTCCCTGTCACATGGGTCAGGGTTCCTCTGGGGAGCATCACGGTGCCGTGCATGGTCGCCACAGCACAACTCTTCAGACAAGGCTGCAGCAAACTGCTTCTCTAACCTATTGCCATCGGTGTTTCCCTGCTTGTGTTTGGCAGAGCAGCAAAGCCCTTGGGCATGTTTTAGGCTTTCCCTTTGCATGATGCAGCATGAGGGCCAAATTCCTCTGAGTCCTGCCAGAGCCTGGCCACAATAACCTCAACCAGAGAAAAATCAGTCAATATTTTTCTAGCTAAACGCACACTGTGCCTGCCATTAATTTAAATGAATGTAAATATAAGTGCCTTAATTTCTCCAGGAAAAACCTGCAGAGATCCACCCAGCCTTTCAGGAAAATGAAACAGACATCAGTTCTTAGCAACTAGGTTTTCCATAGAGGATTAAAATTGTGATGTATTGATCCTAAAGGTGACACCTTTCTAAGAAGTAAGTGGAAAAACATTATACCAGTACATGGTAGACCATTCACCACTAACCAACAGATCCAGTCATAAATAGCAAGTATCAAAGACCTCCTTCCTAGTGGTCTCTACATCATTGTAGGGGCATCAAGGATCAAATCCCAGCTGTATGAGCCTATATATAAAAACATGTTCAGACTTCAATGTACTTAAAAATCTCAATGGACAAGAAGAGAGGACTAGCTGCGAAGTGGTAAAGCTGCTGGAAGAGGAACCACGGCCACGATGTCTAAATTTGCACACATGGTGAGAGGAGGCAGGGAAAGAGTATCTGGGGGACAATAGGTGAGTGTACAGCACAAAGTGACACTACAAATACAAGTTGACACTACAAATAAAAGTAAAGCAAGCATGAGAGAATAACAACTTGCTTATAGGTAATGGGAGCTTAGGAAATGGTCCTAACTGTGTTTTCCAAAAGATACACTGCGAATTGCAAGCTCTGCTTCACTAGCAGTGGTCCTTCGGGTTGCAGAGGTGCAGGTTTCTCTTTCTTAATAATTCAAACTTGATAAAAATGTAAAACCAGAACGCAAGCTCCAGAAGATGGTCACAGCAGCAGCTAAATGCTGAAACATGCGCTTTGTTCTTCACACCAGAAGTTGGTCACTAGAGGGCACCAGCACCTCAGTTTAGTGCCAAACTCCGGGACCAGCACAAGTTAAGGGTTCGTGGGAAAAAAATGCCCCTGTACACAGCTAGGTATTAGTATATAAGAAAATAAAAATTGCAGATAATAACAGTAAACAAAGCTGCTTTGGTGAGTAGAAGAAAGTTCAAGTCAAAGATTAAGTTTCCAAGTTTGTGCTCAACAAGAAAACTGGAAACCTTCTTGACTTCAACTGTGAACACTCACCACTGACAAAATATATTGAAGTGCAAAAAATAAATAAACTCAAATAAGTTTTTTTAAAAGGTAAAATTATCTAATTATAGTTAAGTATACACAGTTTGATGCATCAGAAAACGTGAAGTCAGTACTGAGTGATTAATTAACTAAATAGTGTTGTTCTTCAAGGCACTTTAGAGGTTAATGGAAGCAGCTGGGATCTCCAGCCTGGACCTGGAAGGATACTCCAGGTGAGTGTTTTTCAAACTTATGAAATTTGCTTCCCTGAAAAAAAAACTGCTTTCACAATTTTCATCAGAGCCAGGCAAGTGCACCCCACACTCTCATGGCCATGGCTGTGGTGCTGCACACCGTGGTGTGACAGGCAGCTGCTGCTTGGTTCATGCAGGTACCCTGGTACCTGCTGGTTTGATATTTAACACCTGTGGGATATAGGTTGTGGCTGCCATCAGGATGTCACCTCCCCAGGACACAGCAGTGAGCTCTGTCATACCCAAAGCCAGCCTGACGCAGTCAGTTCAAGACTCACTGCTGGTCCAGCCTCCTGGCATTATTCTTGATTTTGAACCCTAAAAAAGCCAACAATGCCCTAAAATGCCACTCAAAACACAATGCCTAAGAACAGACTCTTCTGAAGTCAGAAAAATAACAAGGCCATTTAATCATCCAAAACTATGTGGCCTCAGCTTTTCTCCCTCAAGGACATAAACATCTCTTTTTAAGCAGACTTGGCAGCAACAGTCTTTGTCCTGGATTTCAGCTTTCTAAAATAATTCATAGAAAAGCTCATCCTTGTGCAACCTGACTGAAGGGGTGGTGCCTCTGAGGGACTGAAAAACCTGGTGGTTAAAGCACGGGCCAGCACATGTGGAAACCAACATAATGCAGAACTTGAGCCTGTGTCTGAAGCAGCAACTGTGTGTACCCTTTATGCTGCAGTGTCCTCTTTTTTGCCTAGAAGGCATTTTTGGGAGAGACTGTCTATGCCTACATATCTTCACAGTAAAAGAACTGGAAAATAAGAGGAAAAATATGGAAAATGTAGAAAAAAAATACAACAGAGGGAATACCTGAAAACAGCCTTTCAACATGTAAAGTGAGACAGGGCAGTGCCTGTTCTACTAGTCTTTGCAAGACTGAGGTATGACATCTGCTCAGAGGAGACCTGTGTCATCAAACATAATGGACATGAAAAAAAACTAGACTTCCCCAACAGAAAGGTGAGCATAAGGAAAAAAGAAAAAAAAAAGACAACCCAACTAGATGCTTGTGAGGTTAGTTGGCATTTTATCAATACTCATGGTTGGCCATATGTGTCTAGACGAGCATCTTGATGCCTGAGTCTCTGCATCTTTAAAAAGCGTAGGGGACTTGTCTCCAAAGCATCAATACCAAGGCGGGGAAGCGGTAGTAACAGTTTCCTGGGGGTGGCCTCAGATCTGGCTTCTCACAACACTTGTATTAATGTCCTCAAATCTGTCCCCCACCAAGTGCTGCTGAGGCCTCAGTTTGGGCACTGGGTCTGGAGCTGGAAGCCGTGCTTCAGGGAGGAGAGAAGGGACGAAGGCTAGGCCCAGAGCTGAGCAACGGGAATGACAAAAGGCTGTCACATATGACCTGGGAGAAGCAACCAAGGTGCTGTGTGATTAGCCTTGAATAACAAACACCGAGGTGTACTGAAAACAGACCCAGAAACTCTCCATGGAATATACAGGAGAATACCTCACTTCAGAGTGATGCAGTAGGAGATCTCTTGAGGCACCTTTCCAGGGTAACTTTTTATAATTCTCAGGTTTAGAAATCTGTATAGGATCACAGGGCCAGTGAGAAACAAAAAATAAAAATCTAAGAGTTGTATCTGTTTTTTACAGTCAAGGAAACCAGAAGCGAGGACCTAATCCCTTGACTCTGAGGTACTGCATTTTTTTCTTCAAATGGAAAATTCTCATTAAAAAACCCTAAAATGAAACAGAGGCATGTTGTGTTTTAGCCTGAGTACCAGTAAATACATTTGAGTTGCCACACTCCTTTCTGGATTTTCTGTGTATGGGATGCGATTTCCTTTTCCCTCCTCCAGTGTCATCCCCTTGTTTCATCCAACTACAGCCCTTGATCCCGTTTCCACAGTGCAAATCCAGGCTCTAACAGCAGGGTACTTCAACAAGTGACCTGAGCAAACATGCCAAGGCATGACCAAAGGCCCAAGGTAAGAGTAATCATCAGCCTGATGTTTAGCTTGCCTTTTCACCCTTAAAAGGTGTTAGCAAAACCAGCCTGAGCATCAGGACACAGGATCCTGGTCATCAGGATCTTCTCTGTTTCTAATAGTCCTGTCACAGTGACAGCGGAGTCATGCTGGGATGTTAAAAAGAAAGAATTTAGTAGGTAAACTTTGGGAAGGGAGGAAGACATCTCAAAGTGAAGAAGCCAAGACTCCCTACTCCAGTGCGAGAAGAAATTCCAGACCACAAAGGGGACAACTGCTCTGCTTTGGCCATGGCAGTCAGAAGATAACTTGAGTACCAATGCCTAGAAGGAAGAAAAACAGCAGCAAAGCCAAGGAAAATGTGGGCACACTGTGGGTACACAATGCAAAAGCACCAAGTCACTCCCTTTCTCTGTATGCCTATTTGTTTCTATTGTGCAGGTCTGTTTTTGCTTTGCTTGATATTTCTCCATGCTGACCTTCTAAGGACAGACACGTTAGGGAATTTCAGATCGTGCTGTAATGTCTTGGCCATTGAAAACTCTTCCTTATTTTGTCTGAAATGTTCTGTGGGTGCTTTCTTTAGCGGCTTTACTGGCTCTATTACAGATTGTTATTTAATTTATATCCAGTGCAATAGGTGGCTTGTGGGACCATCAGGTAATTTTAGGGGAAGCACATTTTTTTTCTTATAGTCACTGATTTGGTAACAGTAACTACTTTGTCAGCGAGCTGTGTATACTCCTAGTGATCCCCATTTTCTTCTTTTCTTACTCCTAGCATTCATACTGTCATGGTGAGTACTATATAACTAGGTAGGGAGGACATGGGCTAAGAAAAGAGGTGAGGCAAGATTTTTCTCATGCCTAAACACATGGTCAGCTACTGAAAAAAGGAGAACTCAATGGCAAATAACCTTCCAGAGAAATTGCATAAGTCTCCAAAGGGTCCCTGTGGTGCTTGTGAGAAACTTGGAGCTGGTTTCACATGTAGCCCCTCAAGGGAAAACAGCCACCAGGGTGCCAGAGGGAGAAAAGCTCCTTGTCCTGCCCTCCTCCCTTGCTGTGAGAGGTTTTGCAGTACTAGAAAGGGGGGTGGTTAGTACGTCAAGAGAGGTTCTCCTTCCCCTCTACTCTGCCCTGGTGAGACCCCATCTGGAATATTGTGTCCAGTTCTGGGCCCCTCAGTTCCAGAAGGACAGGGAACTGCTGGAGAGAGTCCAGTGCAGGGCAACAAAGATGATGAAGGGAGTGGAGCATCTCCCTTATGAGGAAAGGCTGAGGGACCTGGGTCTCTTTAGCTTGGAGGAGACTGAGGGGTGACCTTATTAATGTTTACAAATATATAAAGGATGAGTGTCACAAGGATGGAGCCAGGCTCTTCTTGGTGACAACCAACGGTAGGACAAGGGGTAATGGGTTCAAACTTGGAACACAAGAGGTTCCACTTAAATTTGAGAAGAAACTTTTTCTCAGTAAGGGTAGCAGAACACTGGAACAGGCTGCCCAGGGAGGTTGTGGAGTCTCCTTCTCTGGAGACATTCAAAACCCGCCTGGACATGTTTCTGTGCAACCTCATCTAAGTGTTCCTGCTCTGGCAGGGGGATTGGACTAGATGATCCCTTCCAATCCCTAACATTCTGTGATTCTGTGATTCCTATGGCTTCCTTCCCTTAACTCCAAGTGGCCATGACTAGCCTGGCCACTTGACACTGGACATTAAGTCTGTACTTGAGCACGAAACAATGACCTCCAGTGATTATCTCTCAGCCTCCTGTGCAAATCAAAATGGCAGTTTTGAGTGCAGGTGAAGGAGATCAAGGATCACCTTCAGGACAGTCTAATCCAAGGGGAGCAGTACGTGCTAGCCATGACTTCCACCTCTTCAGATTCTTCCTTTCCAGTTAAATGAGCACACTGCTCCAGCATGGGCCTCTGGTTTAGCCACATAAGGAGGAAATTTTGTGGTTTGTGTCAAGTGGGAGCCCATTAACCCTCCTGATGGTTATCCTATTCTCTGCCATGTTTTGCCAACTCTTTGTCCAGGGATCTTTGCCCTCCAAGGAGCTCTGAGCCCTTCCGTGCTGGAGCTGCTTGCAGCTGCTGGTTCTCTGAGCCTCTGCTTTATACACTTCATATGTTATCTAAAGCAGCCTCATCACCTCCTGTTTTCAGAACCATTTGAGACTGCTCTTGCACGTGCACTGCATTTTGGTCTTAAAAACAGCCGTTTAAGACCAGGCCATCCTCCTTGAAAAGCAGCCAGAGTCCATAGTGTTCTCGCTTGCCAGCATTCCCAAAATCTGCTGCTTATTCTTCCACCCGGACCTCATTTTTATTTTCTCTTCCGTTTTAAAACTTTTTGAAACTTAAAAATAGCTTCCTGCAAGTTCAGAGAAAAACCCCAAAACAACAACAAAAAATTCAATAACAAATCAGATAAGATGAAAACAGAAAGGGAAAGGGGGGAGGGCATACCACAAATTATATCACTGTCAACATGGAAATGCTTAAAGAATGCATATTGAGAAACAACAGGAATTAAGAGGCCACAGCTGTGTGATGAGAAGTGATAAGAAACTGCCATCCTTTAATAAGGCATCCTGGGAGACATGCTTCAAACACCCCTTTTCCCCAGGCCTCCCTAATCTCCAAACAAACAGTACCTGCAAAAAAGAGTCATCGTAATAAAAAAGAAACCCAGGCCTCATTTACTCTTGCTGTTCTGGATTAAACCAGAGTTGAGCTGAATCAATCAGCAAATAAAATACATAGGGGCAAAGCTTCTGAGACAGTCAAGGGGAAAAAGAGGGGGAAGTGGTGGTAAATAACAGCATTAACTCTGCAATTGTTACAAGTCCGTCAACAAACATACTTTAGGGATTTTCTCGTTAAGCCAGGGTGATATATAGTGGTGGTAGAGGATTTCAACTTTTCATGTTTATTTAAAGCTGTCCACACTCTTTGGCTAAAATGCATTAAAAAAAACTCTCCATGGACTTCTTTCAGGTTGCAGGAGTCTTAGGTAAATGTCTCTTTTAGCAGCCATTTGTTTGCTGATTTTTTTTTTTCTGGAGGCTTTTTTGTTGTTGTTGTGTTTGGCTGCTGTGCAAACTTTTCACATAAAAGACAGAGAAAAGCACTTTCACTCCTGCTGGGTTTTAAACATACTGTTCTTTTGGTTATTTATTTACTTTAAGTGTTGGGCTTGGGCCCGAGCACTTTGCAGAGCAGTCTAAATGCAAATATATATCTCAGCTTTACAGCCTGTTCTTTCAATTATACCTTGGTCTGATCTCTTCTGAATTGTCTGTAATGCTGCCAACTTTAACTGTGAGTTGGGAAATAGTTCATGGCCTAATTAAAACCTCAGCTTCTGGGCTCTTGGGACCGTGAGCTATTTAGTTTCCCTTTAGAGAAAGGATGCCTGCACAGCTTTAGGGAAAATCTTGAAAGCGCCACCTGAATGTATCCAAGAGGCTGGAATGCCAGAACGTAAATAAAAAGAATCTCAAATTCTTTATAATATTTAAAATTAGAGCAACATCACTGAAGGTTTGTGAAATGCCAGGACTGGTAAGAAGTTTACATAACACTCTAGAAATTCAATGTGTTGGTTGAAATCAAACAGTTAACAATAAGAAACTATAATAAAAACTAAAAGCAGTAGGAAAGAAATATTTGGCAAAGGATCAAAATTGTAAACATACTAACACTCTTTGAATTTTGTATTTCAAAAATAAAATGGTGTCAATTATTCTGAACACTGTAAGAAAAGCAAAACAAAGTTTTGAAAATACTATAATCTAGAGTGAAGCTCTTGAATTAGATAAGCAACTCGTAAGCACAGGCTGATTTTCACTTGTAACTGGTCCTGTCCATAACAGCAACCAAGTGCATTACACTGGAAAACTGAGCCATGTAGCTGGGTGTCTCAGTACAGACTCTGGCACCAATGTTAGCCACTCGTTATAAACAAACAAGCAAATCTTTTGGTGGAAATTAACTTCCTGCCCAGTCACACAAGCTGTGCTGAGGTTATGAAGGCAAATATTTTTCATTTGATAAAGGGTTATGATCTGCTGACCTTGGAATTAGTCTTGATGGCAGAGTTCTTAAAAGCTGTTGTTACAAGTAGGGAGCCAAAGTGGTCAAAAGTTTCCTGTGTAATTTATGTTGGGTTGTCCTTTCTATTTATTTATTCTTATGTTCTCCAGAGAGCTGCGCTCTGGTAGTTGGAAGGAACTACAGATCATCTTACTTGTTACCTACGGCTTCAGATGTCCCCAAGCTGAGCACCTGGGATGGTCATGGGGAAGGGTGGTGAAAAGGATGCCCCACAATTTTCTCACCTTGTGGACAGGACAAGCAGAGAAAGAGAGCAAGGGATCAGAGCTGTGTATAAATAGACCACCAGGCAGGCAATCACAATGCTACTTGTTTGGTCCCAGCCTGTGTCTGTCACTATGCCCCTGAATTTGGGACTTTATATTCATTATAAAAATACTGGCTGCATCTAGTGTAATCACAGAGTCTGTAAACACCTGTTCAGGACCAAGTAATTTTTAAAAACCCTGGCTGCAGAATGTCAGGACAGAGGCTTATCCTGCACTTTACAAAATGCTTTTCTTTTTATCCTGAGAATATAATTTACTGGCTTCATTCCCTTTCTGCTCCTTATAGGAGCTCCTCTGACAACCTGCTCTGTACTCCTTCTCATTCTGTACAGGCTCCATCCTACGCCCTGTTGCTCTTTTTCTCCCTTCCTTGGCAGCTTTATCACCTCTGTTTCATGACTGATAAAAATATTTCTCCCTACAAAGAGGTTTAATTTAGCTGTAATTTAGGAAGTCCCAGTTTTTCTAGGTACTCCTCAAACAAGTGTATTCTAGACCTTGGTTCTTCTTCATTCTTTTCTCATTTACACATTCCTAGTCTTTAAACATTTTCTGCTATATTTCCCCCTTAAGCTGCAAATTCCTAGCTTATTGGATTGCATATCTGTGCTTTTAAATTATCTGTCCTAGTCTGGCACTGCTGTCTTTTCCCTGATAGGTTCCAGTTAATTTAGCAGTTACCCGTATATGAGTAGCTTAAATTATTCCTTTGGCTAACCACTGCTTTGGGTCTTTCCAGTAGCTATTCCACATTCAAAGTCCAAGCTGGACAGCCAGCTTCCCATTTGGTAAATAAAAGCAGGGGGAAACTCTGTCCTTAGGGTGGGAGTGTGCCACATTTTAGCACGTGTCCCCTATATGCCTGTGTGTCCTATCAAACATGCAAAGGCGACCGTATTAAGAAAATAAAGAGAGAAGGGCCAAGAACCGAGTCCAAATAGACATAGGTGCTCTGCTGCTTTCGGGATGTCATTCTCCTTATTACTCACACGTACAGTACACAAGGAAACATTTCTCAACCTCAGAAGTTTCATGTATTCACTCTAGGAATGCGGTCATCATCTTCTTGGGTACATGCTCCCCATTTTCCAGGAAGAAAACCAATTGGAAATGGAGCAAGTGATCATATCTGATAAACTGTGAATAACCACCCAAGAGCTGCTGTAATGGACAATGCCAGGGGCATATAAACTCTTCACCGCCTGCCGAAGGATGACTAGGGAGTTAGTAGAAACAGAGCTCTACCAGCAAAGAACTGAACGTTTGTCCTTCATCCAGCAAAGCTCGCTTGTGACTAATCTTAGACATATGAGTGGATCTAGTAAAGTCAACATCACATTTAAGATTTGCTTTGTCCACCTCTTTACTTTTCTGTTTTACATACCCTGGAGGGTACAGTGCACTGTGTCCAAACAGTGTCTAACACTTTAACAATAATTAGCTGCTAAACAATGAAAATAAGCTCAGATCCTTACATTTGCTCACACCAGATACAGGCGTGCCAAGATTTTTTTGAAGTGACTAATATTTTGAAGAACCTCCAGTTTCTGTTTTGTTTTGGTTTTTTTTTGTTTTAACATGAACCATATCATACCTGTCCCCTCCCTAAACTTTGTGGTGTTTGTCCCTAGCTCCCTTAGAAGTTCCTACCTCCCAGGACCTGGCACTTATCATAGTCCACTGATGTCCAGGTTTGTTGCCCCTTCTTCTCAATATATACAGACTGCTGGTGAGGCTCCTTAAAATTTTCAGTGCCATGAAGTACTAGAATCTGGATAGAGACAAAGGGGAATGAATCAGAACAATTTTTTCTGGATGCCTAGAAGGGCTTGGAGTGGGTGGATGGGAGGAGATGTGCAAAGGGTACATCAGCTTTCTCTGCTGAGGAAATACTACCTGCACCAGAGGATTGTACCAATCTGGTATCTAAGCTGATGGTGCCTGGGTCAGGTGCCTTCCCTTGCCTGTATATACTTGACAGCTGGAGCTATTAGTTGTGCTGCAATGATAACAGGGAGGTCCAGCTGAAGGTCAACAAACACACTCTTGTACAACTACTCCACACAAACTGAGTTACTGTTCTGGACTTGTTCACAGTTTAAATTCAGGTCAAGATTCACCAGGTGGATAAAGAAGACAAATGAGAGTGCTCAAAGGAGCAATGGGAAGGGATATGAAAGATGTCTATCAAAAGCAAGTGTTTCATCCCTCAGCATCTGCTGCAAATGTTAATTATGTGTTCCCTTAACTCTTCTTCTTGAGTTTATTTATTAGAAAACAGTGCCGTACTCCAGGCTGGCTGGTTGGTTCTCCACAGTTTGGTCCTGGTCAGGGAGGAGATTTTGTTTGCCCAAGCAAAGTATTTCCCTTGTTCCGAGGCCAGGAGATCTACCTCTCTGATGTAGAAACAGCAAAACAAATGGGACAAAGAGCAGACTGCTTAGTTTAGAACAAGTTTCAGGCAATTTACCTGCCCCAAGGCCCCTGCTGTATCTCAGGAAGGGGGTAAATTCTTTTCCCTGCACATGATCATGGGAAGGGAAGGAGAGAACCAGAGCACGAACATGTTGAGACTTTTCTCACGGCTGCTGCAGGGGCTGATTTTCTGTCCCCTCACCTGGTGCTGCTGCTGGAGTCTGTACGTCCACAGGCCAGGCTTCTGCAAGTAAAACATTGGCACCAAGTGACCCCTTGGGGGATTTCAACCATGTTCCCATCTTCCTCTCCCAATGCCTGCTGATGCTCTCTCCCTTCCTCCCTCACATATGTTGCATCTTAGTTACAACCAGAGGGTCCTCTCTGTATTGATCAAGTTAAACCTATACTTAATGATCAGCATGCTGCTGGTTGTCACAGGTCCCAGCACATCCCTCAGGTTGCTGTTTTGTATTTACTCACCTGCCATCTGGTGTGATTGCTAACTGAAGACTCACGGCTCAAGGAGGACACTTCGCATGTTCCAGGTTCCACCATGGCCTCTGCAAGTCACTAACCATCTGTGATATTTCTGATATGTCCACATTGTCACTAGTGGCCACATCAACAGGTCTTGAGCCTGTTACACTCCTTACAGCAGGAACACAACTGGTCACATAGACAAGTCACCCTCACTGCCAAGATGTTGGTAAGCAGTAATCAATTTCAAACACAGCTTTTCTGGATAATTGGCAAGTTTCACAAGCAACCTACTTTGAAAAAGCAATGTTCTTAGCCCAAAGAAGGCTAGCAACTAGGTTTTTGATTTGCAGCTTTCAATGCAAAATAAAGCAAGAGATCTGCTGGAAAACTCTCCCCTTTTTTTGGGAGCAGGTCTGAGCCATGCAGATTTGACTGCTGGAGCTTTGTACACTGTGCTTTTTAACCTTGATGTTGTTAAACCCAATACAGGCACTAGAAACAGTGCCTGAGCACTTCTAATACAGTCGTGCTTTGCAGTAGCACATTGTTTGCAGCCCAGTTGCATGGACCTGCGTCAGCACCAGCCAGTGCTTCTGCGATTTAAAGGATCAGGGAATTAGCAGAGGAGGGACCTTGAATTTACGGCTGCTTCCCAGAACTTTCCTAGTTACCTGTCAGGGGCTATGGTTCTCCTGGATTGCTGCTTTGCCCCTTTCCCTGGGTTGAGCACATCCATTTTGGGGCTCACACCTCTCTATGCTCTGAGAAGCAGCTCGGCTGCTGTGCGAAGCTCCTGGAGCAACGCCCTGGGACCCTGACAGGACCTCCCAATTTCCAACCCCTCATCTCTTTTGTTGGCTTTGCACGGCAGTGGGCAGCCCTGCTTGCTGCGTGACATTCTGCATGCTGGGGAATACTTCAGATGACATGATAGACATTCCCCCTTTGAACCCAGCCCAAGCCCATGCCAGAAAGGCCCATGATAGATTCCTCGTGCCATCCTGCAAAACAGGCTGAAATATAGCACCTTTTAACCAAAGCCCAAGGCAAACAATACAGCCTGTACTCTGGTTCATAAACAGTCCTCGTTATTACAAAGGGCATTTCAAACACCGTGTGCTATGGCTTGACCTTAAAAGCTATAGACAATCTAGCGGAGCACAGACGGTTTCATAAAGTACAATCACTTCCTGCAATTCTTGGGCCAGTGCAGCCGGAGCCGTGCAAATCCTGTTTTCCTTGCATTGTTTCCTGCATGTGAATATCATCAGTCTATCGGTGCTTGTAACCATGGCACTCGTTAAACAGGAGCGGGGCGACTTCTGATAAAGCCAGCCAGGACTCTAAGGATTTGCACGGGGCCAGGAACCTTGGCTGGGCAAGGCAGAGGTGCCAGCCATCGCTTCAATAGATCAAGCAAGCAACAAATACAAGAAAGAAGTGCTTTAAGAATAGCTACTGGGTATGTTGCTGACAGACTCAAGTTAAGGCCAGAAATGATAGCGGGAGCACAGCGAGGCCCCTACTCCTCAATGGGAGTGCTCTTTGTCTTTTGGGAAAATCTTTGTCCCTGCCTGAGGGTTCAAGTGTTCGCCAGAGCTGGGAGGTGACGGGCCCACTGCAGCATCTGCGCAACACAAGAGCTGTTCTGCAGGAGGTGCAAAGGTTGGGGAGGATCACACCTCTCTCCTGGCTGCCCTCTGCCTTGGTTGCCTCTCCATTTCCTTACAGATAGGAAAATAAAGAACATTAGACAGAGATACTGACTCAGACTGACAGCATGACTGAAGGTAGATCCTCTGCAGTGTGACCAGTTCATGCTCTGGATGAGACTATTATTGACTCTCTGATTATTTAATGATGTTAATAATGACATCTGAAGGTTCCAGCTTTCCAGACAACACAAAGATGGTACCTGCTCAGTGTATTCAAGACAGCCAAACCATCTGAGTGTTAATTTTTTTACAGAGAAGTCCATCTAAGTAAGTACATGTAATTACATATTTAAAGAACAAAAAAATTAATGGTCTGACCATCGGCATCTGGCCACCATCAGATGCCTGAATGCTTTGCGGTCTTTGCTGGATTTGGGAACTAAAGCATCAACAAAATCGTGTTTAATACTGAAAGATACCTGGGTCACAAAGACATCAGAGGTATTATCACTCCATAAAAGGTTTAATTCACAGACTCCTGAATTCCACAATGAAACCAATAGTGCCAAGCCTGACCTCAGCATACAAGGCAGTACCCACAGAACATGAACCAGGCTGAGGTCACTGCCAATCTCAAGGTGAGTAAAGACTTGCTGATGGGGAAATTTACATGAGTAATTAATCAGATAGGGCAGGACATAGTTCATCACGTTCTTAGAATACTATGGCAAAAACTTTTGTTTCTAAGAAAAAAAGGGCGTTTGCGTCGGGTAGGATTGCATTCTTTAGTCTTGGCGCCACTGACTAACCAGGAATTGAATGCAAGCCTTAAAATGTAAGGGGATGATGTTGGTCACAAAATGCTCATGTTCATGAAAAAGAGTAAAAACTACAAAACAAACACCAGCTTCTGGAAAGCACCATAGAAATGGTAAGTCAGGTCCTGCAGGAAGAAATTTTGGAGGAAAGAAGTGCAGAAATTTACTACACAAGCCTATATTTGGACAGCTACAAAGCAGTCTGAGTCACAGGGGAGAAAAGGGAGTATAGTTGAATAGAAGTAGGACAGCACCAGGAGCTTGTGGAAGACTTCCATGTCAATGACATTACTGTAGAAGTGGAAGTGCAGGTTTATGTCAATGAATGAACGTGGAAGAACAGCACAAGCATGTAAACGCAAAATGAACAGCAACTAGCAAGGGGTGTAAAAGGCTTCCCTGATGTTCAGAAGCAAGTGGACAACTCAGGAGAACTTGTCATTTATTGGAGAGACAGGAGAAATAATGGCTGAAACCAAGAACACAGTTCAAGTCTGTAAAAAATAGTAACTGTGAAATTGATTTAGTAGGTGATAAAGGCCAAGATAGAAAAAGAATTGTACAAACAATTTTTAGATAAGATAAATTCTTTCAAGTTCATGAGGCCTGATGAAACTCACACTACTGTAGTTAAGGAACTAATCAGAGCAGACTGAGCTATTTGTGATTATCTTCAAGAATTCAAGGTTTAAAAAGGATGTCCCAGAGGGCTGGAAAATGGCCGAGAGAGAACCTATCTTTACAGAGAGGAAAAAGGAGGAGCCAGGGAATTCAAAACTAATTTGCCTAACTTTGATAAATGGAAAGATAATAGAACAAATAATCAAATAGCCAAGTTATAGTCCCAAGAGAACAATGTGTTGACAATTATCAACCAGAGCAGATTTTTTTTTGGTATGTTTTAAGAACAAGGCATGTCAGACAAATTATTTTACTGGGTAAGTAGCTCAGTAATTAAGAAAAAGACAGGATATCATTTTCCTACACAATATTTTTAGAAGTAAAATAGGAAAATATGATCAATTGAATGTGCCACAGAGTGACAGAGTGAAAAAATGCACTTGGACATCAGTTATCAGTCATTCACTGTCAAGGCAGGATGACATTTAGGGAAGTCCTTCATGCATTTATTCTAGTCTCTGCTCTATTCATCTCGTTCATTAGAGCCAGGGACTGACAGTGACACAGCACTTGCAGCACTAGCTATAAATCTAGTGAATATCCAGCTTGGGAGGGGTTTCAAAGCAGTACAAAATACAGTAAAGATGAGGGATTTTTGAATACACAAATAAAATAGATTGAATAAGCAGAGAAATGAAAAGGCCAAGTACTGATGTTGGGTTTACAAAGGACCAGAAACTCAACATGCATATAAAAAAAAAAAAGAGAATGAATGTTTTTTTCCAAGATACATCAACAGGAGGGCTGGATGTGAAACGTGAGGCTATCAGCTTACTCTGTGTGACATTGGTGGGGAATCAGCTAGAATCCCCTCTTGAGATGAGATCAATGCACTAGTGAGTTCAGAAGAGAGCAACGGGGATGATAGCATGATGTGAAAAACATGTTATTCAAGCAAAAGTTGGAGAAACTGTCTTTATTCACTACAGAAAGAGGAGCAAGCAGAGAACAAGAGAGGAGAGATGCTATCAGCCTTGCAGCATGGAAGAAGGGTGTTACACAATGAACAAAGCTTAGTTGCTCTCTGTGCTAAGGAGAGTTTTGTTTATTAAGAACATAGCTAGCTGCCTGGAAAATCAAAACAAAACAACCCCCAAAACTTTCTCATTTGAAGAATAGTTCAGCAGTTGGAACGAGCTACCAGAGGAGGTTGTACCAACCCTGTCATTGGAGGACTATTAGCGAAATAGCTGTCAGAGCTGTTCTAGGTCATCTCTTGAGGTCCTTTCCACCCCTGCTTTTGTATGATCTTGCAGAGTAATTAAGCCTCTGTTTAACATTATGTGCATAAGTGACTTGGAAAACAGGCTGTATTCCGAGTTGAGCACATGCTTAATTGCTTTGCTGGTCTGAGGCCCAAGGCATTTCTGGGAGGTGTTAATTTATTCCAAAAATTCTTGCTAGCAACTATTCCCCTATGCACATTGACACCTGCAAAAAAATAAAAGCAGTATTCTTCTGTTTCCAAGCTGCTGCATTCATTGCAAAACATCCTGCCTTCCTCTGACAGTTCTAAGAAAATACAAGATTCGCTACTTGAAAGCTTCTTTACTGAATAAAATTATTTCCTCATGCACTGCAGATAGAAGAGAAACATAAGGTCACTGAAACAGTGTGGTGAATCATGTCCATAAAGTTATAATTCATTAAAAAAATGTATAATACATATAGACATCACACACGCTAATATATTCCTCATAGTCCTGAATGGCTGGAAAATCTCTTGTCTTACAACAGGAGGACCATTACACATAGTTCTGAGTACATCTCTGGGTTTAACCTCACTATGCCTTGTCTCCATAGCAGCCAGCGTGTGGCAGCCTCCATCATCACGAACAGTAAAACAGTTCACAAAGGAGGACTAAAATGTCTTTGAGGAGCTGAGATGTACTGATATTTAATTGACTTTCTCAGAGCTAGGTAACCTCTTCCACCACACGTGGGACCAAACCCCATCAGCACTCAGCTGGTGACTTCTTGGGAAGGCTGGGGATGCTGAGTACAGCTCAAGTATCAACAAATCCTCATCTCTCTGTTGCTGTTTTTTTGTGTGTAATGCAGTATTGTCCAGGAGTAATGGTCATGATTCAGGTCTTCTCACTCTCTGCTAGGTGTGCAAACATATAACAAAGGAAGGAGCCCTGCTTAAAGCTTTCCAAACCGAGTGTAAGATGAAATACCACAGATGGATGAAAGGAAGGCAGGGAGAAACAAAAGGAAACTGCGGGTCAGGTTGTGCTATTGTCTGAGAAATGCTGCTGCTTACACAGGTGAATTTTAGCCCTTAAAAGACTGTTTATGTAATGTGTTGAGAAATGGCCATCTTCATCTTAAGGTGTAAGGATGTGGGGAGGGAATTGCTGGGAGAAGTTCCCATGCACAGAAAGTCAAGCAATGGGGTGCTCATGTTGCCAGCAAGAAGTGGTGCTTCAACACCTCGCTGAAAAGCTGGCAGTGAAGGAGCTTGAACCTGGAGCTATAACAGAGCACCAGATTGTGCTGGGTCTGCATGGGCTTGGATGTCCCAGAAGAACCCAATGAACAGGGTGGAGATGAGGGCTTGCACCAAGCAGGTATTTGTCACAGTCACACTTATTGCTGCCAAGTTTCTTCCAGACCTAGACCTATCAGAGGCTTCTGCCCTTCATTTTTTTTGGTTAGGGGTGACAGTGGATGCTACCAGCCACTTGCTGGGCTAGGCTCTCTTCTGGGTTCCCCCTCTTTCACTGTGAAATTGGTGAGAGGGGTGGGAAATATTAATGGTAAAGAGAGTTCCTTTCCAGCTGCAAGCTGGCTCCTGTGCAGGATTTGATGCCCACAGCTGGGGCACTCTTGCTTTCCTTGATACAAACAAAAATTAACAGGTTTCCTGAGACCATTTTAACAGCAATTGTAAAATACTGGTTTTGAATTCACTTTCTATAAAACCTCAAACTGAATTTAAAAGATACTTGGGTTTTCCTGGCTTCCTGCAGATATGCTGAAATACAAGATTTTTTTTTAGCAGTTACCCTTTCACTATGAACCTTCAGATATGTTGCTTCATTAATGGAATTTCTCTTTGTGAAGCTACAGTACTTTAATTCTGATAAAGTGGAAGTCCCATCATTAATCTTTCAAATTGCAGAGCATATGAATTACTGTTTTCTTAAAATACACATTTCTGTCGAGCCATTCATTTTTTATTTCAAAGCCACTCATGTTTTCCAGCTTTTCTACTGACACGTAAGTTGGTATTTTCCCAGCAGTTCCCCTCTGAACACAAATTCTCATGCACTGTTCAGTCAGGCAGTTTCAAGTTAGTAAGGTCTAATCCTTTAATTGTTGCACTGATGAAAATTTCAATAACATGCAATTAAGTTTCTGGCACCTATTAGTTACTATCTCCTTATCAGAAATATTTACTATGTATTCTATATATACTGGCAGAGCATCCAATACATGAGCTTATTGGAGCTTGTCTTGTAGACCACTTCTTAACTTTGTCTCCCAGAAAGCCTCACCAAAACCTTGGAAAAACCTCAAAATTACCACCCTGACAAACCCTACTTGTGGGTCACACACTTCAGTTTGCCCTGACCCATGCAGACCAGAGTGCAGATGCAAGCGGACAAAAGCTGGACGTGGTCCAGCACTGAGTGTTGGATGGGGGATATGGGACAATAACATGAGTCCACTTCTTCATGCCTAAAGATTGAGGGGGCAGGAGATGGTAAGGTTGAGATAGTCAGTCTGGTCCCATAAACTGAATTGATCACGAAGGACATTGAAGACAACTGCTGGCAACACCCAGGGCTTTCTCCCAAAGGCAGAGCCCTTCAGCCCTCACCCATGGAAGCCAGCCTGTCCTCCTACTTCCAGTTGCTGCTTCCCTCCTAGCTGGCCAGTCCAGCTGAGCATGATCTGTTTCTCTTGCATATGTCCCTTCTCCTCAGCAAATAATCTTTCTGCAACCCCTTTCCTCTTTTGGCATGAGAACATCAGTTTTCCAGAAAGGTAAGGACGTTTCCCTGTAACTCATTACTAATCCGCTGCAGGATTAGTAGAAGTTTAATATTTGAAGGCACAACACTTCTCAAAGGGAAGCTGCACACCAAAATATTCTTAGTGTATTTCTGAAATTCCTATTGCTGTGGTTTGGTTTTTTTTTTCCCCCATTGGAAAAAAAGATAAGCAATTCCAAGAGCAGCAGATCAGCTGTTATCCTTTCCACAGTGGAGAACATGCAAAAAAAATGCTGTGATTGGAGATGGCAGGGAAGATTAAAAAAAGGGAGGTGGTATTCCCTTGGAAAAGGCAGTAGATCAAAACTGAAGCTTAGTGACCTATTGTTTTTGCTCATTTTTTGATGAGGAGTACAGAAAGCACTTCTTTTTCTCTTGGGCATAGAAAAGGACCTCCAGCCTGGCTGGTTGTAGGAGTGCTCTTCCAGATTACAGCCCACTTTTCAAGTGAATAGCTGCATGTTTGAGCTGTTGTGCAGTGTGTATTATTTTTCCTTTCTTCCTCCTTTTTTTTTTTTTTTTTTTTTTTATTTGGCAAAAACAACTGGGGAGTGTCTTGGTTTCATTGCACTTTGACACAAACATCAACATCTTGAAATATTTTTCAAAATAGAAATCTTGCTGCCTGTCCAGCCCTATAATGAACAGCCCGAGGTCTCATCAGACACCCATTCCACCAATAAGTCTGGAAATCCTTAGACTAAATGATGAACTAAAATACACATGCCTGCAAAGGAAAGTTGGAACATACCATCTTAAAACCCAGTTTTGCATGGAAACAGCACTTGAAATGGGGAAGCTGTGAATCCCTGGTGAATCCCTGGTCCTAGAGGCCTTGTCTTGGTTGGCTTCCCATGAATTCAGTCCAGTAACTGTTTAAGTAAATAGCAACCCCGCACCACAGAGTGTATGGGAGAGCTGACTGGGTAAACGTGACGAGTGAGCAGCAGCAAGGACAGGGAAATGCCAGGTGCAGAGTTAATGGTTGCTCTCCAGCAAGAGCCACAATGAACTGCACCCCCTCTGCGTTTGCAGATGCCATCCTTCTGCCTTGCCTTCAGGACACATTTAGGGGAGGGGCACGCTTGCCCCTGCATTCACAACTCTCCATCAAAAGCTGCATCTATTCAACTTTCTCACTTCTGGATGCCTGAATGGGAGCCCTCTCCCCTGCCCCTTGCTGTGATGATGGGCTTTCATTCCTGGTGTTGGGATGCGGACCCCATCCAGAGAGGCTGATGGACACCCAGGGACACACACGCTCTCCTCTCAAGGATTCCTTTTATTGTTTTGTTATTCTTGCCCTATAAATGAGAAGTCCTTCAGACAGAGCCTGCCGGAAAAGCCAAGACACATTCAAATGCTCTCTTCTCATTGTTCCCAGAAGATTAATGACATGTAGGCCAATGGGCCCATAGCCCTGTTCCCGTAACCTGCATGCCAAGGGGGAACAAATGAAAGCATGTAACTGGAATTTCCACTCAGCTTGTCTCAACAGCACACGAAAAGCTAGGACAAATCAAATTACAGCTACAAAATACAACAAAGAATTCCCCTCTCCTTTCAAAGCAAATAAACAAACAAGCAAGCAAACAAATAAAAGAGTGGCTGGGTATAATTGGCAATGTCAAGTAGCACTGCCTGTATAACAACATCTGAGCTGTGTGTGCATTTGGCTGGAGGCTGCCTTTCAATGCCTACAACAAGCTCCAGCCACCAGTGAGGATCCAGTGGACCCGGAAGGTTTTAAAGAGGACAAAAGAAAAAACCAAAAACCGAAACCCACTGTTTGTTCCCTGTGGATGGCTCCCATAGCTGCCCACAGCTCCTGTAGCCCAGTCAGCCCATGGAGACAGCTGCCAACAGTGGGTATCCACGTGTTTGTCCCAAATCCCAGTCCAGCGGCCAAAGCCAGCTGGCAGATTTATTGCTGCAGGGAGGCCTGTCACTCAGAGCCACGGGTGTCCCCCCAGGCAAGGTGGCTTCTTCATTCCAGGCTGCCAGCACGGGAGAAAGGCAGTCAGTCACTCACTTTGAAGGGTGTCAGCGGGTTGCATGCCTCAAAAAGCAAGCGTTAAATAAATATGCAGGGCCGGGAGCAATGTTTTGTTGTCTGTCTCTCTCTCTCAAAACTCTCACTGTGGTTGTTGAGTGGTTGGTTTGGGGAGTTTGGAAAAAGAAAACAGGATTGAGGGAGCCTGGGGTAGTGGCAGAGACACCTGGTAGCGCCAGCAGGCTAAGAGGAGGCACTGAATCCCAGAGAGCCTGGGAAAGTAAGGAACCACAAAGCCAGACTGCCCTGACAGTGCAGCTATGCTGATCCCAAAGCAGGTACCCCCCACAGGGGTAGCTGAGAGATCCCACTCAACCTCTGCTCCCTTCACTGTCACAACTGAGCTGAAACCAGAAATGAAAAAGCTAATTCCTAGCTGGAGCTGGCAGAAATGCATAACTTTTCTTCTAAAAGGGTGAAGATTTTGAATGCTATTTCCTCATGCTTTCTGACTATCCATCTTGTCTTTTTCACTACAGAGATGGCTTTGGCCAGGCAACACACAATCCAGCCTCCAGCTGGAGAAAAACAATAACAAAAAACCCCACTACAGCTGAGCTCTGCCTCTGCCAAGGAGGCTGGGGTAGTCCCTGGTATGAAAAGCAGCTGCTGGCACCTACGGTGTGCCCCAGAAATCCCTCCTACGTAATATTCCCAAACTTTCTAACCTGACCCATTGTGCTGAGTGCGATGTTTTTTATTCATTTCTACATTAATTAACACTTACTAGATATGATGAAACACACCAGCCTTGAGCATAGCTAATGATTCTCCCCCTCCAAAATCAATCAACCAGACAGAGGTTCAGCATATAGAAAGATGTGATGATCCCACGGTGCGCCATAAAGTATCACTCCTTACCCTGTATGTACAGTAGTACAACAGCTATAAGTAAACCAAGTAACAAGTAATCATCTTTGTCTGTATTCCAGACTTTTTTTAAAAATAATTTTATCTTTCTTTAAATATTTTTTCAGACTTGTCATCTACAACAAACCTCTGCATTTCTACTTTTTGTTTGTTTGTTTGTTTTATACAGGGTGCACTAACCAGTCTGTGACACAGCTTGCTTTGGGTCACATAAAGAACTGGTAAGAAGATCTACACTGGAAAATGGCTTTACTTACACTGCATTCGCTGAGGTCTGAAATACAGAGCTAAAGGAAATCACAGTTTGCTTACGTCCACTGTTTGCTTCTGGGGAAATTGAAGTAAAAGAGAAAAGTGATGTCTATTTGTTTGTGGTGGCTGAAAGACATTTGTCAAAAGTTAAATATTTTCAAACACGAGTGCCCACAGGCAAACGTTATCTCCCAGATAAGAACAACTAAATGACTGCAGTCAAGCAGCATCCAATGCCTGAAAACATTAAACCTGCTATTTGCATCTAATATCAAGCAGTGACATGAGGAAAAACAGCCAGGCAACCCATTCTTACAATATTGATTAGCATCATTGCCTGACCCCTACATCCAACTCTTTTCCAGTTACCTACGTTACCCTGCCTTGTTATTGGCTGCGATAAGATCCCACTGATCAAACCAGGTGGTGTTTCTCTTGCCATAGCTGCAGTTGGCAGCCCTGGCTGTCAGAGCAGACTGTCTCTGCCCAGCAGCTGTGGTGGGTGGAACATAGTATGGGTTCATGCATTGCTGATGCCAAAAGATGGATTAGTGTAATGGTCCCCCTGCAAAGGTTACTGACACTGAATTTTATTTTATTTTTTTTTAATGAGGAAGGCCTGTATTTTAAGAAAACATCCAGTCTGGATTTAGAAATTGCCAGTGAGGTGAAGCTGTTGCACAAGAAGATACAGCCTGAGCTGTTTATTCCAAAACACAGCATGGGGAATACGCGCGCACCTCTACGTGTGTGGGATGCCGGCACGCACACCACACACAACAAGGAAACAAGCCGCAGCACTTAATCACTTTGGTACGCGTGAAGTCTAAGTGAGCCGGCTAGCAAAACATGGACAGATGGCAGTAAATACATAACTAGCTATTTTAAGACATTATTGTGCTTCAGCAGATTTCTCAATCCCTCTACCGCACACCCCCTAAATAGCAGCATTTCCAGCCCTCTGCTTTCCCACAGCTCAGGGATGTCCCTCCAAGTGACAGGTCAGAGGGGGCTTTCACAGTTCATCAGAGGACGATTTGCCTTTGGGAGGCACCCAAGCCACTGTGTTCTCAGCACTTCAACATCAGCCGCCCTCTGCGGTGAGCATCCAGACAGATGAGCAAATGCCACATGCACGTCAGCATCCCCACATGTCATTTATCTCCGGAAACAGCACCAAGTGACACACTGACACGCTAAACTCCATGCTGGGATTCCTTTCCTTTCCTTTCCTTTCCTTTCCTTTCCTTTCCTTTCCTTTCCTTTCCTTTCCTTTCCTTTCCTTTCCTTTCCTTTCCTTTCCTTTCCTTTCCTTTCCTTTCCTTTCCTTTCCTTTCCTTTCCTTCCTCCCCAAAGGTCTCTGAGCATGTTCCGGTGGTTATTGTTCTTGGGGCAGCGCAAGAGCTGTGCCCCAGAGGGGCCGGGCTGGAGCCCAGGGCGATCCACACCCACATTCCTCACCGGTGGGATATGGATGTCTCCTTGTCTGCTCATGGCCTCTATTTGCACAACTCACTGTGTATTTCCATAGAAGGACAAGGAGCATCTACCTATGTGTAAGAAGCCTATCAGACAGAGAACACTATCACATATTGGACATATGCACCAAAATGAGGGATTTGCGAAATACGAAATCTCCCTGCGTGCCTTTCCTCTGAGGTTCTGTGGGGAATTTTTGGCTTGCTTTAAACAGTCATTGTATGAATAATATTGTCCCACGTACTTTTGTTGTCATTCATTTCTGCTTCCTATGATTTTCTTATCAAAATTCCAGAGTTCTGGAAAAGAAATTGCATACAAAGTACTTCTTTTGTAGATGCGTAGCCTTTCATGTTAAGTGAAAAAGCCTCAAAAGTTGCCATTCTCAGATGAAAATGAGATCCACTACAAGATGCTTACACATGTTTTCATTTCATATGATACAAGCAATCCTGCTGGCTTGAGGTACCAGTAGACAAGCGCCTGTGCTAAAAGCAGAAGTTTGTCTCCTTACAGGTTTAGCACGTGTTCTTCACGAAAGATCAGCTGAGGACAAGGTGCCTTTGTAGCTGCCTTGATGATGTGAGGATAGGAGGCCGGCAAAGTTTAAAGGCGCACTCAATATCTTTCATTAGACCAACAAACACAGCCAGAGACAAGGCAACTAAGCTTCGGGGCACACCAGGCTTGATACTCTCATATGTTCCCACATTTTTATCAGCTCTATCTGATGCTACTCGCTTCTCTGAAGAGAGTAGATGAGGACTTCACAGGCACAGATTAAAGTCTGAGAGCTGAAAGGAAGAGGAATATAGCTATGGAACCTTGCTGACATCAGCTGGGTACCTTTGAAGGCAACCTCCTCTCCCTTGGTATGTGTACAATTTACATCATGTTCATAAAAAAGAGGTTTATTTGTGCATTTTGTTTGTTTTTGCTGGTATGAGCACAGCTGCCCAGGGATGAGCCGTCTCAACGTTAGGCATCTGGCATGACCTGGTGTCTCTGGGCTCCCACTGCAGTCAGTAGAAAGGGATGAGCTCTTTTGAGGATGATTCAACCCATTTTATGACAGATACCAGAGGCAAAAGGGATGAATCACCCTATAGACAGGCTTCGTTCTCTCTGCTGAGAATATAGAGACTCTGGATGACCAGACTTAGTCTTAAGCAGCTAAAATTAGATGAGGTGAATCATTCCCAATGGTGATTTTTTCTGCGCTAGAAGAGCTGACATTACCCGCCTAGCACAATTAGTGAGGTAGAAACATCTGTCAGTGTAAACCTGGCTCATGTCTTTGCACTTCAGGAATTTGAAATGTCATCTGCCAAACATCCGATTCCTCCCACATACTCCCCTCCCTTTCCAGGACCTGTTGTACCCACAATTGCCCTGTGCAGATTCAACAGTCCAGAAACATTTGCTGCCCATTCCCCATCTCTTTTGTCTCAACAACATGGGCCAAACCCCACATGAAGAGAACAATCCTACATTCTAAGACAACTCAAAACATCAAGGTAATGGACCCTCGAATTTAACATTTTCAATGCATCAAAGCTAAGGCTTAGCACTTAATATGGAGGCTTAATATTCAAGCCTCTCCCATCAAATCAAGATGGGATCCCAGTAAGCTAGTACAGTTGCTCTTATGATGACCAACACCAAAACTTGTTGGATGTGTGCTTGGGAGAATTACAAGGTACTGTCCTTCATCCCTTTATAACATGAGAGATCAATAAAGGTCTCATCCTAAACAGTCCTCTCCACACCTACTATTGTAGCATTATGTAATAGAATTACAAATACGCTCATCATCACTCTACATTCCGAACAGTTTCTGAATCCTGGTAAGTTCCTGACCTCAGTGACAACCTGCAGTAATGAGTTCAATAGTTGAGTCATATCACGCAGGGCAAAATAGTTCCTTTTCTCATCTTTGAACTTGCTACCTTTTAGTTTCTTCCAGTGTCCTTGGATAGCAGCTAGAACATGTTAAGAATTTTCCAGTAAACCAGATTGGAAAAGGGCAATTCACAGTGCAAATGTCTTTGGGAAATGGGTCTGTTTGACAGTCTTCTGATAAAGCAAAATTGGACTGGGTCCTGGAGGTGTTTCCTGCTGGGTTGCCTGACATAACACTGGGGAGCTGAGGGTTGCAGGGATCCTTGCTCCAGGGTAGGTTATTGCTGGGCTGGCCACAGCCAGAAGAGTAGAGACCCCAGGAACCCTGGCTCCTCTGGTTGTCCTGAAGCTTAGATCTCAGTCCTAAAAGAAGCCTTAAAATTTCCCCGAACATCGTGTTTCTGTTCTGAATTTTTTGTGGAAATCCCCTTTTTCAGGAAGTTTGGAAAACATGTTTCCCCCAGCCCCAAAGACTACAGCATTTCCTTCCTCCCTGTTACCCAAACCCAGCAACTTCTGACCTAGTGTCATGACATTAAGTCCTTTTACTTTCTGATTTTAAGGAAGTATTTGCCACCTTTTCAATCTCTTCCATCCTCGGGGTTTGCAGACAGCCCTCAGCTTTCTTTGCTCTCCACAGAAATTCCTCCAAATCTATGATGTCTATTCTGAGCTGCAAAACTCTCACTAGGGGACAGGATCAATATTTCCCACGTAAAGAGCCACATAAACACAAGATGATTACCACCTGAATATTTACTCACCAATATCGGGTGCGCAGGGAGTACCTCCATATGTAAAAATGTGTAGCATTTGGCAGTATTTCAAAATCTGGCTTCTTCATTTTCAGCATGTTTCTGGCACGTAACTGCAACTCCCTGAAGAACTTACTGAATGCCAAGTATGGGAAAAATTACTTGCTAGGATAGAAATGCAGACCCCTTCTCTTTGCAAGAAGGAGAATTTGAAGATCTCTCTTCTGTTTATGTCTGGGCTGAGAATGGACCTGAAGGCACATCTGGAGTTACTTCCTTTAAACATTCATTTTAGCCTAGTATGGGCCTATTGCTACAAAATTAAACAAAAAAATTCCCATGCAGAACAAACAGAAAGGGCCAAAAGGTCTTCTAATGGACGTTTTCCTTTGGTATCCTTCTTCTGAATCAGATTGAGGTTTCATGAACACATATCTCAGGCAATTAAAGAAAAAAAATTCCCAAACCCTGACATCATGAGCAAACCAAAAAAGCAGCATGGCAAATTCATGCTTCTCATAACCTTCATTTTTTCATATTATTCTTTCTCATTCCACAGTAGGGAGTATAAAACAAAACAGAAATAGGTGCAGAAGTGATATTTTTGTGTGAAACAGATACTAGTGAGCCTGCAGCCACCACATTAATATAACCTACTGGGGTGCACAGTCCACATCACCACACTGGAGATGGAGTGAGGTGAAAAGATTTGTTTAAAAGCAGCAGATGTATGAAGAATGAAGTTGGTGCAAGGATGACAGACCTGTAAATAACAGACTTAGGCAGTACAAGGAAATGTAGGTACCCACGACAACTGTTCCAGGTGCAGTATGAAACTCCCATAGCCTGGAAGATCTGACAGCCACAGCTGTGGTTGATGGCTCATTTCTTTCCCATTTCATGGTAGTTTGTACAACCTGATCTCTGGCAAGTGCTGGGCTGGCAATCCTCCCTCAGAGCCACATCTCTGTGAAACCAGGCAGAGGCACAGGAAAGCTTATCACCGTGTGTCATCATAGCCAACCATCATGGACAAGTGCACGAGCTTTACTTACTGCCTCCCTTGAACTATATATAGATTGCCAGCCCTGGAAAAACACAAGCTGGGTCATCCACTCCAGTCGCCCACACCACAAAGACTATTTCCTTACTTTATTCTTGCTATTGTCTTAGCCTATCTAGTCTCACCCACCCATGTCATTGCCTCTACTGCAGTTTGACAGTCTATTCCAGGCATGCTCAAGGTTATGAGTTTTTTTCCTTATGTCTAGCCTGATTCTTTTTCCATTTTTAATTTTAGGCTAAACTCTTTTCAACCACTTTCTAGACAATCCAGATAACCCTCTTCCTTTCTTTCATGCAATTTCCTTTCATTTATTTATATTGCTATCATCATGTCATCAGCCCCCAGCCTAAGTTTTTCCAAGAGCTCCTGGCTGATGCACTCTCTGTTCCAACATATTCATGTGTTCTCCTCAGCTGTTCTTCCAAGGCTTTCTAATTTGCTTTTCTACCATTATGATAGTTTCAGCTTTCATGAAGCATTTAGGAAGCAAAGTCCTCTGCTCCCATCCAGCATGTCAATATTAGAAGCTAGTAAATTTACACATTCTGTTAACATCATGTTTGTCTTCTAGGTCTTTAAAGCAATTATTTGCCTTCAACACCTTTTTTGTCATCTTCATTGTAAGATCACAAAACGTACAGGCCAAGATTATACCTGATAGCTGCACAAATCTGAGTTTGAAGAGGGGGCAGGGCCTTGTTCCGTGTAAGGGTTCATACGTAGGCTGTGGTCACTGTAGGGTTAAAGACCCTGGCACAGCCTGAGCAACAAGGGTGATATCAGATACTGGGAACAGTAGCAGAATATAGGCACAAGATCCAACATTAAAACAAAACAAAACAAAATAAGCAAACAAACAAACAAAACAACAAAAAAACCCCAAACCAAAACGTCAGAAGATTTTCAAGTGGCAAAAGACCAAAATGGGAATAGTGCAGAACATTTGGAGGGTTTTTTTTTTAGTGGCATAACAGAACAAGAAGAAAACAGTATTTCAATGGTTTCAGTAGGATTTAGACAATTTCACATGTAGACAAAAAAACCTGTTTACACGAGGATAGTTAAAAATTAATTGCTGCAAGAAGCACCATCAGCTTTCCAGTATATCCTACCATAGCTTAACTCTGCTTTTCACCAGCTGATTTACAACTGACCTACTGCAAGTTCCTCGCCAGCCCATTTTACCCATTTGTACATTAAGCTGCAGAGATTCTGGTTTTTCCCTTTTAAAAAAGGCAATGCATAAGTGATTATTGCCTAAAGAGCTGTTTTTTAAACTTGTTACTTCCATATTATTTCCTTTTTCTAATCTTCAAATATATAAATAACAGTTTAGCAAATAATTCCCTTTCTCGCCCCTGCCATTTGAATGTTGCCCATCAGTGACTGGAGCCTTGTTTTTTAATGCACTGCATGCTGTGGTTATTCGAACACTGAGCTTGCTGCCACCACTGAGGCTCCATGATAAAGGTTTCAAAAGTCATAAATGCTAGTTAGACCATGGCTTTTACTGAGTATCACAGGAGGGCAAGGTACGCAAATGCCATTTTATTTTTAAACCCTACACTCTCTCCTATCCTTGTATCAAGTCATTGGAACATCATGGGCAAGTTGTAGATTTCTTCAAGGTTTTCAACTTCCAGTATAACAAGTGGGGAAAAAAAACCCTTTTCTGTCCAAGATGATGCTGTATTCACATAGCTGAAGGTAGCACTGTGCTCCTGAAAATGATAATTTTTCCCAAGTGCAAAATAAAGGGCAACAATGAGAGTTTCCGAACATCAATATTTCTGATTCAGGGCCATATGGGATCTCCAAGAGAGATGCTTTAGATGATCCTGACTATGATTCAGTGGTTTCACCCTCTCAGAACCAGGGCAGCCTTCTCATCCCCTGGCTATGTCATCCCACCTCATTCCACACTTTACAGTTATAGAGCAGACTGAAAACTACACTTCTCTTGGTAGTTTTGAGCTGGCTTCACAGCCACTGGAGCCAGCACAAAGGATGAAGCATGAACATAAGCGCAGAGAAAGGTTGGAAGGGAGAGCAAGCAGGACCACAGTGGTCTCAGATTGGTCCACAGCAGCTGTGAAACTGCATGATGGATTACCAGCCTCTGGGTGGGACTATCTGTTGCCCACATTACCAACCACAGCTTATGATGGGTGCATTCTCTGTTCTTCAAAGTACATCAAGTTTGGTAATTGTAAATAGCTCACCTGCAAAGTTCTCCAGCTGGCAGTGTCTACAGCTGTTGCAATTATAACACCCATATTCACCACCACATTTTTTAAACCCGAAGGTCCCTGCTCCTGGATAAACTGTTCTTTACATGCCCCTACAGCTAGTTTCTTTTCACATCAGAACTACTCACAAATACTTCTTACTCCCGATGGTCTTGACATTTCAAGGCAGCTCAACTCCTAGCATCTCTTCCATGAGAAATTTGTCATCAGTTAGCATCCTACATGAGCAATCTGTGGTAAAAAAAGTAGTTCTTAACTTGCCTACCAACCACATGTCCCAAGCTTTTGCTATTTTCTTCCCTGCTACCATATAGAAGCACTAGGGAAAACCCTAGATGAACTTATAGAATCACAAAGAAAGATTACCTTAGTTGTCAAAACAGAACTGAAGGAGTCAGATGCAGGCCTAATTTCTCTATCACATATGCAGTGTTTAATCAAGCAGCCACCTAATGCAATCTCATTGTCTATCTGTTTATACAATGCTAAAGTGAGGCTAGTAATTACCTTATTAAAGACAGTGGCTATTGTGGCACCAAGTTAGAACAGCAGAATTAAAGAGACCGGGCTGCTGAGAATGTAATTAATGAATGTTTGCAAAACTCTGTGATCATTAGATAAATGACAGGCTTTGCGATGCTAATTACTACAGACAAACCTCTTTTGGTGTTGTTTTACAGAGGGAATTAGTGTGATGGTCCTGGATACAAGGGAACTGGTACAGTGTCACCCCTGCAGTCCCTAAGAGTTCAGCAAAATCAAATAATTCCTCCAGAAGTATGTTTCAGTTCTTTTGGCAGTTCTGATGAGTAACAAATACAAGTCAGTAAAAATGGAAGATTAGGACTTGATTTCCAAACTGTTAGGCTGGAAAGTTCTTGTCTAGTTACAGTCAGAAGTGTCTTAGTAGGGTTTGCCAGCAAGCAGAACTGAAAACCTGCAGCCCAGGGGTACAGACATCGGGATAAGAAATATTAAATTTTCCATAGAACTATTATTGCAGGAAAGTGGGTCAGAGAGTCAAGAAACTGATTAATGAATGGGGAATAATAGTATGCAAAGCAAAAACCAAATATCAGCATTTTTCCCCCTTGAAGTTGTTGATAACTTGAAGCTGTTTCAATAATGATATCCCAAACCGATGACAATGTTTCCTCGCACCATCTGACACTATCCTGTTGCTTTGTGTTTTGACGGGCTGTCAGTCACATCTAAAACAAGGAAGAAAGGTCAGCAAGAGAGGACAGGATATGAAGGAATGTCGCGCAACCAAATCAAGGTTGTTAAGTGTACAGAAAGCCTACACTGGCCCTTGTGGCTTGATCCTGCAAGCCTTCCTGACAGCAGCTGCCAGAGTTTGTGCAAGCATCCAAGGGAAGCCAGAAGGCCCACATGCATCACTGGTGCTTCTGGAGACAGGAGCACAGCAGCGTCCATGTGCAACATCCATGAGGGTGGTGAAACACTGACCCAGGTTGCCCAGAGAGGTGTTAGATGCCCCATCCCTGGAGACATTCCAGGCCAGGCTGGATGGGGCTCTGAGCAACCTGATCCAGTTAAAGATGTCCCTGTTCATTGCAGGGGGTTGGACTAGATGGCCTTTGAAGGTCACTTGCAACCCAAACTATGCTAGGATTCTATGAATTCCAGTGCAGTACATTACCAATAGTTAACACCTTTGTCTACAATTCTGGAATCTAGACAGTACTTTTACAATGTGTGTTTTTTGTTTTATTATTAATGTTTTTGTAAGCCAACATCTTAGCTGCTTGTCCCAGAAACTGGAGAGAGCGAACATCCCTGTGTTTGCCCCCTATGCCTGATAGCTGTTGCAGTCTGTAGCAGAAGGGAGAAAGAGCAACAGCACCTCCAGGGAAACCTGAAAGAACTTTAGATGCATCTGCCTCCAGGGAGAAAAATATTCTCTGTGGTACTGAGCTCTCACACACAGCAGCCATACAGGTCCCTGTATGCCACAGAGATACTTGCATTCATCTTAGAGCAATAGGAAAGGATCAGATTCACAAGCCTTAAGTATCAGTATTGTGCATGCTCTTTGAATCAGCTCAGGTTCACGACCATGTCCACAGTTGCTGTCTGTGCCTACTGCCTACAGCACAGTGCTCCAAACAAATCAAGGAGAGTAAGAAGTAGGAAACAGTACCTGTGCAAAATCATGGCAGTTCACTACTACACCTGGAGGGGAAAAAAAAAAAATAAATCTATGAAGACCACTGGCCGAACAGCCCTGTCTGGCTGAAAAGGACTGTTTTCCCTAAATAAGCAGCTTTCTTTGGGTCTAGTCTTGACATCTCTGCAGATTACAGAAAGACAGTTGAGACACAGTTTCGTCACATCACTTGTGAGCCACGTTTCCTCAGTTCAGAGTGAAAATACAAAAGCCACAGTGTTGAGTCAGGGCACTCCTTGGCCAGCATGTTTTCTCTGGGTTGCACGTCCAGGGATTCTGAATGTTTTGTCCCTTCAGTAGCAGTCTGCTGTTTAACACACTATTTGAGAGCACTCATGCCAAGAGGAGAGCAAAGCATCAAGGAGGAATGAAAGCCTTCAGACAAGTCTATGTAATTTATGTCAATTTTGCTGTTGTCAGAATCTAGATAAAAGCCTGGAAGTGACCAGCTGACAGAGGTGGGTCTCTAAAATTCAGGGAAAGCCACAATCAAAATGCCACATTCTGCAGCAGCTCTGGCTCCTTTGAACACAGGAGATTAAGACTGAGCCTCTTAAAGTTCATAGCTACTAAACTGTTAAGGGTCAGCGAGGAGAGTAGCCATCTAAGTAATGTGGACTATTTAACAGACTAAAGCTGTCCAACCATAGTTTTTTTTTCTTTTTGGCTAAAGAAGTCAGAACAAAAGGGCAACCTCAGAAACAGAAGAGACCACACACACCTGGTAGATCAGAATAAGTGCCAGGAAGAAGCAAATTCTTTCTTAACAGCTACTAGAAGTATTGGTTAGAATTCAGAAGTTTAAAAACTAGAATCTTAATACAACCCACAAATTTGCCTGTCCTGTACTTCCTACAAGCACTCAGAACTTGCCTGGTAGTCAGCACATTTAATACTTTGTCTCATATTCATACATATGTCCAAGATATTAATATATTGCTCATATGACTTCGGACAAAATGTTGGACTATTTTGGACAAGAAAAAGAACTTTTTCTTTTTTTAAACTGCTTGCACGGCACTCAATGGTAGCATGCTCTGAATCTTAATAATAGCAATCAGATAAAATGTGAGATCGTTAATACATTTTCAACCTGTTGTAACTAGAGAGAAGCTCTTGACGTTAACTTTAGATCAAACTAAAATTAGTGTAAAGTTTTGGCATATTTAAATTCAAGAACCTGCTTCCTTCTGCTACAAAAATGTTTAATTATTGTGAAAACTACTTTGTCTAGACAACAAATAGGAACATTTCCTCTGCTTGAAAACTGAATATCAAACTCTGACTCCAGGATGTGACTTGACTGCATTGATACCCCTTGCTGTTAACTGAGATTTCACAAAATGAACCACAGTCCTGTAGGTTAGGTCAGCCTTTTAAAGCTACTAATACTTTCATTTACTAGTAACAGACAAATAGTGATTAGAACTGGATACACATTTTTTGTTGCACTGAGATAACACTCCAGCTTTCCCCTCTCTACACCAGGTTTCATCTAATCACATTTTACCCATCCTTGATTTCTTTTCGCAGGAACCATGCAAACATCAAGGAATTACATTGTAAGGTACCATGTGCCCCACACAGCCAAAGAGTATCCTAGGAGTGCAGCAAAATGCAGAAATCCCTTTGGGTGCTAATGACAGTCTCAAGGATGACAAAAAAGAGCAAAGCTACAGCCCTAGAGAAAGGGTCAATGTGAACTTTTAGGTCCAGAAGACAGTATTCCCCTTTACCAAACTCAAGCATCATTAGACCTTTAGTTCACTAAAACTTTCACCGTGACCCCATCCAAAAATTTCTCAGATAAGAATTACTTACCCTTAAATTGTGTACTAACTAACTACCTCATTACTAACTGAAGTATAGCAAAACCATCTCACTTCTTCATTCTTTTGTATATCCATGAAATTCAATGGCATTAACACATACAAAAGTGATTTGGAAGATAATGTAACCAAAAGGACACCTATTTGAGTACAGCAGCCCTTTTCCTCATTGCTCCTAAGCAGAAAGTCTTTGATATGAGAACATACCTCATATAACAGTGCTGTTGCATGTCAGTAGATTGGCATTTTCTACCTCCCTTATCCACAAAGAAACCCTAATAAATTAAATTTTGAATTGTTTCATACTCACATAACCCCAAAAGAAGCTCTTCTGGCTTCAAGCTGATAGAGAAATAGCGCTGTGCAGTTCTTGTTGCCAATCGAATAGCAAGTGGAAGCAAGGAACAAGAAGAACAGGAGCAAAACTTGCTCACCTGGCAGTAAATGGCACTGACTGCTACCAGTGAATCCAGTACTGAAGAGTTATCAGGTGTGTGAAGTGGAGCAGAGCTTTTTAGAGCCGTCTACAAGATTTAGATAAAATATCAGTGAATGATGTGTCTGTTTACCCTCCATGACTCTGATAATCACTACTTATTTGTCTCTATGTAAGAGACATACTTGATCAGACCAGCAGTCCATCTAGCCCAATATTGCACCTCAGATGGTGGCAATAATTAGGTTGTGCTATTCAAAGACATCAACAGGGCTGGGCCACTTTCTGTGGTCTTTTCTGCTCATTCTCCTCTAAGACCCACAATGGATGTGTTAGGGATGGTAGGGGACAGCTTCCTTTGGCCTTTACTTGTGGACCTGCTGCAACTTAGTCTGATATTTCTCTGACACTGTCAGACACCATCTGCCTGAAATTTTCTGTGGCAACAAATCATAGAGCTTCATTGCCAACCACATAAGAGAAGTATACTCTTTTATCTGTGTTAAACTGATTTCTTGCTAGTTTCAGCGAGCATCCCCCAGTTCCAGCATTAAGGAAACTGGTAAATAATGCTTCTGCCTTTGCCTAATCCACCACTTTTGTGACTCTGTATTTACCATCTCCTTTCCCACACTCCCACATTTCTTCTCTCCAAATTGAAGTGATTCAATCTTTTTAGTTTCTCTTCATAAGATATCATCCAACCAGCAGTCTCTGAGCTGTCTTCCTTGCCCTTGTTGGGACCTTGTCTAACCCCACTCTATCCTCCTTGAAGTGCAGAACTACACAACAGACAACAATAATTGTCACTGCAGCAGTTTTCAGTAGCAGGAAAATGGCAGTCTTTCTCTAGTTATCCATATCCCTCCTTGTGATGGTCAGTGCTTTGTTGGCTCTTCTGGCTGCCACTGTATACCAAGCAGGTCATTTCTGAGAACTGTCACTGATGATGCCAAGGTCTCTTTCCTGTGGTGTATCTACCTGAGTTCAGCTTCACGAAAGCATGATTTAGATTATTTCTCCGAAGATGTATTACCTTTGATTTGCCCATCTGGATCTTATCTGCCACATTTTGCACACTTGTGTGGTGATTCGGAACCCTGCACAGCATTTGCCTATATTCATTTGTTTTCAAAATTATGATGATAGGATTCCTTTTGCCCTTGTGCTACCAACACCCTCCTAGAGCCCCAGAGAAAGGAGTTGCCTTCTTGGAAGGTGACTCTTTCCCAAGAGATGTGCAGGGCCATCTATTCCCTTCCCAGGGATGGAATTCAGACCAGTCTGGCTTCCCAGTTCTGGCCTGCAGTTCCCAGTTCTGGCCTGCAGTTCCCAGTTCTAAAGGTAAATTAAATAAAAGGGAGCATTTTAAGTCAAGAGAATTTCTTTCTCCACTTCAGACTAAGTCAGGCCTGTCTTCTGTCCACTTCATATGACGCTGCCAGTAAGGCCTAGCTCAGTATATGTAAAGACCTCATACAGTATTTTGTCTGTTTATTCAGTAGGTTTCAGGTTGTCATAGACTGTAGAAAAAAAGTGCAATTAAGTCATTTTGGAGAGTCGAAAAAACAATTCAGACAATCCCAGGGGTCCTTGGATTTGCACTCCAAATTCTTCAGCTGTAAGGCCATTTTCTAATTCAGAACTACTTCCTAAGAGGCCATTCTTTCACTCCTTTCTGCAAGAGGGCACAAGCATCCTGCATGTTTAACTGCAAGCATACAATGTTATCTGTTCCTTCTCTCTTATGTAAGTTTGCAGGAATGCTGAAAGACTTTCCGGGCTCTGAGAGGTTAGGGGTTGGAATCAGGTTCCTTGTATATCACTGCATTGGCTTTTTGGGACGTGAAGTTATTGCAATTAAGATACTGGCCGGATGTGTGGGCTAAAGAACTCGACTGATATCACAGGCATTTATTGATAATGCAACTTCTGAGGAAGAAATCTGGGGAATTGTTGTTCTTCATGCTTTCCTCTGCAAGCAAGCAAACCATATGGATTTATCAGAAACAGACAATGCTTTATCTAGCTTGAGAGAAAAAGAATAGTGTTTATTTTACTGCAGAGGAATGTTCTCTTTCAGTTTTGAGAGCCAGTTGCCTGAGCTGGCACTAGGTACCATTTGGCTTCCAATACACATATTGCTCTGGTTTAATTCAGTGCTATCTTTAACTTGATTATTATTTACTATTTGTGTTGTGATAATGTCTCCAAGCTGCAGTCAAGGAGAAGGGCTTCACTGTGTTAGGTGCTGTACAAACACACAACTGAAAGATAACTCTTGCCTTGAAGCGTGCAACTGAGCAGCTCTTAAACAGAGTGCTGGCACATGAGGAGGAAAACATTGGCTGGAGGCTGGCCTAAGGGCTCGGGATTTGCTTCCCTTTCCTACCTGTGCCATCTCAAACAAATGGCTTTCCCCTTATCTCATTTAACTGGTGCGCTGCTCTACCAAAAGCCGAGCTGAAAGGCAGTGAAGGGTCATGGGAAGAGCTCCCTATCTCCTAGTTCTTTCCTCTTGTGGCACCTGGTATTTAAGCACATCATCTGCATCTACTTTCTCCACATGCTGGTGGGCACACAGGAAGAAAACACTGAAAAACACTAAAATCAAAGCAGTCACCTGCCTGACAGTCTCTCTGTAAAATGTTAAGAAGGCCCTTCTGTGAAGAGAAAAATCCTTTCCCAGAAATCTTACCAGAGTTCTGAGAACATTTTGTTTGGCAACAGACATAGAGTAGCCTTCTTCTCTGACAATAATTTGGGCCCTTTCTTACAGCTCAAGGATAGCAACCAAAAGGCCATTAGGAAGGGTAGTGTTTGGTTTAGTCTCACTATTTACCACATGAAGGCCTGAGATCTCAGCGGTCTTGCAGGATGCGGCTTTTTGCCAGAAGATGTTTGGTTAGGTCAGTGTCCACCTGTCTGGGTCTGGCAGCAGGGATCCAAATATTTTCTCCAAGCCATTGATTGCAAGACCGCCCTTGAGAAATGGAGTCTGAGCGAGGCCAGAGTGCTGGTAAAAGGATGACTCATGGCTCCATAAACCCATTCTCGCTTTCCAGTGCACGAACTTAAATTCCAGAAGTCTGAAATAAGTTAACATCCACGCTCGATGTGGGTTTCAGGCAACCCAGGGGAGGGCGAGGGAGAGGGAGGAAGACCGGCCTACTAACTCTGTTCCAGCATCTGACTGATTTTCCTAGTTTTATGCTAAAAACATTACTCTCTCTCCCTCTGTCTCAGGAATATTTCAACTCTGTCTACGTTTTGATATTCCCCAGGTGGAGATTTATTGAGTCATTGCCACCTGCAATGCAAGGGCAAGGATTAAATGGCGCTGCTGAGGAAAATGGAGCAAAATAACAAATGAGAGGGAGTGCAGTTGTGTGTCCTCTTCACATGGAGCCTGAACTCTTTCTTTAAACTGCAGCAGCATCTTGCTCTTCTTGAACTATTTCCCTACCTTATGCTAAAATCTACTACTGCAAATACTCATGCAAATAACCCTGTGGAAAAAAAATAAATTAAAAAAGGCTGACGTGAGCTGGTACATTTGCTAACAAACTAATAAAAGGTCTGTAATGTGGCACATACAGCTCAACTTATAGAGTCTGTGGTGACAGCATATATGACTACTACAGGCAAAATTCAAGAAAGAAGGTATAAAGAAAAGCATTGTTGTTTACAGAAATATATCAAAATGACACCATTGCTAAAAGAGGTGGTAGCAAACCAGCAAAATAATGTTTGCCTTCTTTCATTTACCTGACTGCTATTTAAGAACAAAATACATACAGTAAATGGATAGTTCCATAGTTTGTTCATCTAGGTCCTAATAAAATGTACTCAAGACCGTGTTTGTGCTTTCTTGAAGCCACACTGATCTCCCAGCTCCTGCATGCTTCTTCGATTGTTCCCTGCTGGCTTTGTCTCTGTGGATCGTAGCCTCTCTTGGTAGAGCTGCACATAGGACAGAGAGGTCTTTTTCATATTCCTGAAGTGGATAGCATGTTTTTAGCAGTACTCAAATCTTCATACACAAATTAAAAGAAATAATACTTCTCTGCAATAGTACTTTTCTGCACTTTTTTTTGTTTTGTTTTGTTTTTAACAAAGCTGCAAATATAAGAGTAAAGGAAAAGCAATGTGCAGGAACTGAATCATCATACTGTATAAACAGAGCAAATAGCATCATAATGACTACATCATCTTATCATAGAGGTACATAGTTTTGTATGCAAATGTTACCTCAAGCATAGTCAACTATCTACAATAAAGAACATTTATGGCAGGAAATATAAGAATCATTTTACATTCTTTCATTATTATAATTGGCTTCCACAATAGCATAAAAAATTTACACAGATCTATGTCTACTTTAACAGACATTTTCATTAGCTTTTAGCTTGCTGCTTTTATACTAGATGTCATGCAAGGCTTGTTAAAACATGAAGGGGGACATAGGCTGAACAGAGATGGAGCCACAATTACAGACTCCCTTGTGCCAGTGTCATGGACCGTTAGCAGAGTGCAAGGGGGGCTTGTGCAGCTCCGCTGGTGCCATATTTCATAGCCAGAAAATTTTACAATAATTTAATTTCTGCACCAGCCAATACCTTCCTAAGATTGCCACTTTCTTGAGCCCTCTGAGAAACAAAACCCTGGGTCTTTGAAGACACAGGAGATGCAAACTGGAAATGATTTTATTATACTGTTGTCCCCTGTGACAGAAGCTGGTACAGCATGGCCTAAACCAGACCTACCTGACCCTTACCTTCATGGGAAGTCAATGAGAGGATGCACACAGAGATGCTGCAAACAGGATCCTGAGTAAAGCCTTTTAATAGCTACCCAAAGCAGACTTGTGACCTGCTCTTTGAAGACTTTTTTTCTTCATTTCGGATTTCTATGTGGGGAGCAGTTAGAATAGAAAGTCCAGTAAATACCCTCAGTAAAGAATAAAACTAGACAAGGAAGTCACCAATGTCAGCAAAATTACAGTTATGAATATCATTATAAGGCTATTTCACAGTCTTTATGCTCCAGAAGAGATAGAATTTTCTTTTAATGTAATTTTTAAAAAAATCCAATTGAACAGCTTGTGTAGCAGTAATATAATATGAGGCTAAAATGAGCCCTGTACCTGTAATGGTTATATGCAATTAAAATGCTTAAAGCAATGAAAATTTTCCTTTGTCCATCACAATTCAATTAAAAAAAAATTACTTCTCTAAAATCCTTCATTTAGCAGAATTTCTGCCTGAGATGGACTACTTCTCCCCCTTCTGAATTCCTGGCATAATATAAATCAAACAAATTCAAGATAGCAAAGCCGGGAAAATCATTATTATAATCACAAAACCAACAAAAAGGTCAACAAGAAGGAGAACAACAATAGGATTCTGGTAACTGTTTGGGAAGAAACTATTCTTGCTGCAGTCGAACTCACTGTTTTCATAACAACAAATTAAATACCAAGGTAATTCCCTGGAGCCTTCATCAGCGTGGCTGTGTCGCAGTGGTAGAGGCCACTCTGGCATAAAGCATAATATCATTAGGAAAACCTCCCAGCTGCCAAGCCACCATGCAGCTCAGGGGTGTTTGAAGACAAGCTGGAGTCAAGCCTACCTTGTCAAAGCACCACATTGTTGTTCTTCTCCTTCTGTTTCAGTCCATTTCCTCCTCTTCCTCTCTTATTTTCCTCTGCCAGGTGGATACGTTTTCGACTCCATTCATAATATGAGAAAATGTAAGAGGGAGTATTGTTTTATCAGTGCAGAGGTGGCTGGAGTCCTGGCTTCACTAGTCAGGTATAAGGGTCTCACAGTTGCATCTACCTTTTCAATATTTTATTTGCTTATTGGTGCCTGATATGTACCATAAGAATGGGTAATTCATCACATGCAAGCTGTTATCTTACACTCAAATGTCCCAGGACACAGATCCACGAGGTCAGTGCTCTGCAAATAGCCATTCTGGAAAATAGTGGCATTTGTATTTGCTTTGTTCGACTTTCAAAGATGAAGAATCAAGACCATGTCTTTTGCCATGGTCTGGCCTCTCTGAGGCTCCTTTTACCCATCTGTGAAATGTGATGTTCTATTTGTCAAAGCATTTCAATGAAAGTTGCCAAGAAACTAAAGGTATTAAAGCAACTTTCTTAATATTTTGCCTTGGGAAGCTTAGAATTTTCCTGAGAACTGTGCAAAAAGGAGAGTATTTTATAATTTACTAGGTGAGTAGAAGTGTCTAGTCAGTCCTCCTCTGAGTAACAGGCAGTATCACAGTATGTTTGGGATTGGAAGGGACCTCAGAAGATCATCTAGCCCAATCCTCCTGCTGGAGCAGGAACGCCTAGATGAGGTCGCACAGGAACAGGTCCAGGCGGGTTTTGAATGTCTCCAGTGAAGGAGACTCCACAACCCCCCTGGGCAGCCTGTTCCAGTGCTCTGTCACCTTCACTGAGAAGAAGTTTTTTCTCAAATTTAAGTGGAACCTCTTGTGTTCCAGCTTGATCCCATTACCCCTTGTCCTATCATTGTTTGCCACCAAGAAGAGCCTGGCTCCATCCTCGTGGCACTCACCCTTTATATATTTGTAAACATTAATAAGGTCACCCCTCAGTCTCCTCTTCTCCAAACTAAAGAGACCCAGCTCCCTCAGCCTTTCCTCATAAGGGAGGTGCTCCACTCCCTTAATCATCTTGGTTGCCCTACGCTGGACCCTCTCCAGCAGTTCCCTGTCCTTCTTGAACTGAGGGGCCCAGAACTGGACACAGTATTCTGGATGTGGTCTCACCAGGGTGGAGTAGAGGGGAAGGAGAACCTCTCTCGATCTACTAACCACCCCCCTTGTAATACACCCCAGGATGCCATTGGCCTTCCTGGCCACAAGGGCACAGTGCTGGCTCATGGTCATCCTGTTGTCCACCAGGACCCCCAGGTCCCTTTCCCCTACACTGCTCTCTAATAGGTCATTCCCCAGCCTATACTGGAACTTGGGGTTGTTCCTGCCCAGATGCAGGACTCTACACTTTCCCTTGTTAAATTTCATCAGGTTATTCCCCGCCCAACTCTCCAGCCTGTCTAGGTCTCGCTGGATGGCAGCACAGCCTTCTGGCGTGTCAGCCACTCCTCCCAGCTTAGTGTCATCAGCAAACTTGCTGATAGTACACTCAATTCCCTCGTCTAAATCGTTAATGAATATATTGAATAATATTGGCCCCAGTACAGACCCCTGAGGCACTCCACTAGGTACTGGCGTCCAACTAGACTCCGCACCATTGACTACCACTCTCTGGCTTCTCTCCTTAAGCCAGTTTGCAACCCACCTCACTACTCTATTGTCTAGACCACACCTCTGCAACTTAGCAACTAGGATGCTGTGGGAGACTGTGTCAAAGGCTTTACTGAAGTCAAGGTAGACCACATCCACCGCTCTGCCATCATCCATCCACCTTGTTACATTCTCATAAGAGGCTATGAGGTTGGTCAAGCATGACTTACCCTTGGTAAAGCCATGCTGACTGCCCCTAATAACCCTCTTATCCTTGATATGCCATGAGATGGCACTAAGGATAAGCTGTTCCATTACTTTCCCAGGGACAGAGGTGAGGCTGACCGGTCTATAACTACCCAGGTCCTCCCTCCTGCCCTTTTTGAAGACTGGAGTGACAGTAGGGTGACTGGTGAATGTCTGGAGTGTAACACAAAGATAAATCATTGTTACAAAACAAAAAACAACAACAAAAAAAATGACAAACCAAAAAAGCACCAGTCAGATAAAGAATACACTGCAACAATGCAATCTTTGGGGTAGTTGGTCCCTGCCAATCAGCAGGTTTAAAATAATCATTCTTATGCAATTAACTGCTTTAGGGTTTTCAGTGGGTAATAAATACCCATGTAACATCCATAGGCTACTTCGTCATCCAAACCTATTCACCATGCAGCCTGATTCATGGTTCATAAAGTCTGAAATATTTGTTCTCTATGTTGTTTCATGGCATTTCCAGGTAAATACCCACTACTTTACAGTACAGACCAGGCCCAGTATCTACAGCCCTTTTCCTGAGGCACCTGGCTGATGTAGCTTCATGAACCTGGCAATGTGCATTTGCTGGCCAACAAGCTAACTGTATCCTGGGCCCCTTAAAAAAAAAAAAAAAAAAAAAGCATGTCCAGCAGGTTTCCTCAACTACTCTGCTCTAGTGAGACCCCACCTGGAGTCCTGCATCCAGCTCTGAAGCCCTCAGCACAGGAAAGACATGGACCCATTGGAGTGGGCCCAGAGGAGGCCACCAAGATCATCAGAGGGCTGGAACATGTCTTCTGTGAGGACAGGTTGAGAGATTTGGGATTGTTCAGCCTGGAGAAGATAAGGCTCTGGGGAGACCTTATAGCAGCCATCCAGTGCCTAAAAGGGGCCTAAAAAAAAATCTGGAGAGGGACTGTTTATGGGGGCATGTAATGATAGCACAAGGGGCAATGGCTTTAACTGAAAGAGGGTAGATTCGGACTAGATATATGGAAGAAATTCTTCACCATAAGGATGGTGAGGCACCAGAACAGGTTTTGCAGAGAAGTTGTGGATGCACCATATCTGGAAGAGTTCAAGAACAGGTAGCACGGGGCTTTGAGCAACCTGGTCTAGTGGAAGGTGTCCCTGCCCATGGCAGGAGAGTTGGATCTAGATGACTTCTAAGGTCCCTTCCAACTCAAACCATTCTATGATTCCCTTTAATGAGAGTCACAGTGGGGTAGGATGAGCACAGTAAAATGAAGACTCAGTGAGGTGGTAGGAGGGAAGTTGTTTCTGCTCCTTCTGTAGGCTCATCAGTTTCTTTCTTCCTCCTTTCCAAACTGTAAACTCATGCTTACTGTGCTCAGGAAAGGCTGATTTCCTTTTGCCAGGAGTGGGGCCTTTTGACCCACACTTAGCTCTTCTGTAAATGGAAATAAATTGAAATGACTTCTATAAAGATTCTTGTTTTCAAAATAAATTTTATCACCCACAGAGTTTGAAATCAAGAAACCAAATGGGAGGAACTGTTCTGAAAAACTGAAGTTAATCTACATATTAATCCCAGATATCTGGTCTATCTCCTGTGTACTCAATCTCTGCCTTCAAATCAGGTAGCTTCTACATCTAGTCCAGAACTTGTGAGTTAAAAAAAACCCTTTAAAATTGCTCTCTGGATCTCTCTAGAGATTGAGTGATCTATCAAATGCCTAAATTAATTCTTCAAGAGATTTGCTGTTGATAGCACTTTCTACTCTGAATTTGTTTTTGAAAATAATTGAAAAAAATCTAGGATTTTATTTTCTACCAATGCTTTTCCACTGGAGACCATTATCATGGTCCAACCATAATTTTCCACAGGTAAAAATGGAGACTGCAGATTTTATTCCTTTCAGCAGGGAAAGAAAATATTCCAGAATATCTATCAGATTCCAGAAAGGACTGTGTGTGTTGTATTTTGTAGTATAGACTCCAAAATCCACTTTAGGAAATGACCTTTTTTTCTGATAATCCTTTGAGCTACAGTTACAAACACAAACAAGCAGGAAGCAAGGCTTTGCTCATCATAATTTCATAAAAGAGAGCTTCAAATGGCTTTAGATTAAGTCCCCTGTGCATTTACACTCTTCAGATGGTACACACTGGATTTTACTTCACTTGTCATGAAATTCTGGGGTGAAACAGGTTGTTAAGAATATTACAGAGCTGTAGAAAGCATTGGCTGGAGAAACTGAAGGAACTCCTGGGAGCACTTAGTTTCATTTTGGTTGCCTAGAATGCAATATAATGAAAACATTGTGGCCTGTTCATGCAGTAACTTCTCTCCTTACTTTTGTTAAATTCCTACCAGACATTAATCTTTCTTAGAATGGTAGGGGAATAACCAACAAATCAGAGATGCAAATAGTATGTATCCTATGTTAATACCAGGCATGTGGATGAAAATACTCCCCAGACCATCATCTTTGTGTAAGTTACATGTTGGCCTTATGGTGCAACATATCCAAATTTTCCCTAAGTCCAAATGTTTCTAACACATACATTTGCAGAGGTCTGCTTGCCAGTAGCCAGACAGACATAGTTACTAGAGAACAGTTTTATTTAAAAGGAAAAACAAATTTGTTCTCTCCAGGAAAACATCCTCCTCCACTTCCAGGGATTTACAACATATTAAGTAGAACTTAATCACCAGAAATCTGTTAAAAACATTTGTCTGAAGTTACCAAGCAGTAGGATGCACAACAGGACAAAGAGAAACTTCTATTTCATGTTGATCAGATAGGGCTGGCATAGGAAAGCAAACCCAATCTGTACTTGTTTTCCTTATTGATAAAGTTCTCTGCAACTTGCCTCACTACAAAAGTAAAATGAAATCTGTAGAGATGACCTGGGGCAAAAAATGGATGGTTGAAAGTCTCCATCTATTAAATACAACAGCAAGATTCCAACTGGTTTTAAATTCACTATTATTTCATCCTTTGTCTTTGTTTATTATAAAGCCATTGTTAATTAACTTCATATTTTAAATGTCTCTTGACTTTATGGAAAACACTTTCCACCCGGTGCTTGTTTTGCTTTCTGGAGGTGAAATGCTAAACTTAGAATCACCATTTAATCATATGTTTCCTATGCATTCCACCTGAGCACTGTTGAGGCAAGCTCTCATTCTAATTACAAAGGTGAACTGGAGAACCAGTGATTAAAATAAGATCAGCTTTTCCTTAAATACCACCATACTTCGGGAGAGCGATCAAAGACACTAGTTGCTCCCAGTGATACATTAGTTTATGGCACATGAACTTCTTAGACAAAAAATTAGTAAACTCTCTTTTTCTTGCTTAGATTTAAAAAAAAAAAAACACCACAGTTTAGTCTACTGGGCAATTCTTCTATTAAAAGAACCTCTGCCTTCCTTTCAGGTTAACAGGGGACTCCGCCCAAATAAGGCCAAAGGATTTGCCAAAAGGCCTCAGGGAAGATTGCATTCTGTCTATAATTTTGTTGTCAGAATAATACCCATTTATTTATTTTTTTTAAATAAGGAAAAGGAGATTTTTGTGGCATGATTAGTTAACGCTTGTAAAAAACTTTCAGATACACGGTGAAATAAAGTATATCATACACACAAACACACATGTACATAGACTTGCATTAAGCATAATTCTTTCAGTTTCCTGCCAATTCCCGGTTAGTTGTGAAGCATGATCATAGCACCTAGAACCAAAACTAAACCAAGAATAATGTGTCAGATATGCTGGGAGAATTCTAGTAACCCTGATAAGAGTTACTGCTTCCTTTAGGAGAAGCCTGAATAAAGCTCAAAGTCCAATTGCTCCTCAGGGCACCTGGACAAACTGCTGCCTAGGAAGGAGAAGACCATACAGCCTGTCCTGCACTGTGCAGATGCTGGAACAGGACCAAAAAAGTTTCCCTCTGTCTAATACACTTGGAGTAACACATGCAAATGGCCACTCGTGAGTTATCTTGCTCTGTATCTGGGAATAGCAATTTTTAAGATCAGTTCTGATAACCTACAGTGAAGCTTTTCTGTGTGCCAACACGAACATGTTTTCATGGTAGCTGCAAGAGAGGGCAGCAAAGTCTGCTTCCCAAGCAAAATGCTGACAGGAAAGCAACTCATTTAAATATCTATAAAACTCTGAGGTATTTAGTGCTTCTGATTCACCATAAAAACATTCAGGACATACTTGTTCTGTAGGCCACAGAAGCAGAGTGTCACAGGTTGTTTTTCCTTGGCAATAACTGAACCTACTGACGACTATTTGGAGTTACCCTGTGATTGAGTCATTTAAAATTAGTGCCCAGCTACTCATGTTCAGATCTGACAGACTTTTTTAGCCATCCGAAACAAATGACAGTGTGGGTTTGAACCATTTCTTGTGGCCAGGAGACTATGAACTCACTTTGACTCAGTACAGGTGTTGAAATCACTGCAGGATTATCCCTGGAGGTGGGTAATCCTTTAAAGGTTCAGAGCTTTGGGTTAGATAAAGATCTAAACATTTGGATGTTTATCTGAAACCTTATCTCAGACATCTAAACTCCTGGAGGCTGAACACCCATCAGTTGCACATCTACAAGTGAAAGAGTAATAGGGCCTCTTGTTTCTACAGACTTAATGCCTGATCCTGACATCTCTGAATAAACAAAACCCCACATGGATATCAGCTCCCTTTTGAGTTTGAGTATTGGGAACTGGAAGTTCCCTTTCAGCTAAAGGTGAACAAAAGCATTATCTGATGGTGGTGGGGGGAAGAAGGGAAATGAAGTTTTGGTTACAATGTATGAGGTTTTTTTCCATAAAAGTCATCCATAGCAAAATTTTATTTTCAACTGAAAACCTGTAGACTTGAAAACTACCAAAGGAGCTTTGGTTGAAAAGCAAAATATTTCATCCCTTTCTGTCCTCACTTGAAGAAAAAGGATCTTGATAATGAAGCACTGGGATTTTGAATCCATACTGGCATTTTAACTCAGGTGCCTCAGGTTTCTTTTTCCTCCGTTGCCCTTCACCCCCTAGGATATCATACTACTGTTACTGAGGTGCTGCACTGTGGTACTTCATGGGAGCTATAAGAAAGAGCAGAAGTGTGAAACATGCAGGCTGCAGCTCACAGTGCGCAGCACCAGATAATGTCAGTGCAGATGAATTTTGCTTTTCTACTACAGTACTTGAGATTTTTCAATTTTTCGCCAAATGTTTTGCTCCTTTCTGGTATTTCAGTGAACCTAAGAACAATTTTACTAGTAAGTGAAAAATGAACTTATGGATATTAAAATGTGCATAATAGTTTTTTTGGGAGAGAGGAAGAGCTGGAGGAGTTACTCCCTATCCTTCACTGACACTACCGCTATGAATGATCTGGCTACTTGTTCTGCTGTGGGATGTGTCCCATGCAGTGCTGAGGGTCTGTGTATGGAGCAACCAGGCACATGGGGGACATGGAGTGTGCACAGACTGTTAATGTTCACAGCATTATGACCATTGCCTTCTCCCCAGGGCTTGCTGAAGAGTCATTAGCTCCAGTTCCCACATCTGCAGGGGAAGAAGCAGAAGAAGGAGAGGGGTGATTTAGCAGGCCAGACAGTAGCTGGAGACTCAGTAGGTACAGGGTCAGTTCCCAGCTCAAGACGAGTCCTGCAGTCTTTGTGTTTTTCCTCTTGGCTGTAGAGGTTAGCACACTCTTAAAGGGCATTTCAAAGACAAATGTGAAAAAACACTCCGCAAAATTACTCAATTTAATACAGTAAAGGGAGCTACAGATGCACAGGGGACAAACCAAAACTGGGCTGTGCTGCTGCTTGGCAAACACATATAAGCACTTTATCAAGGTCTGGGCCACGTGTCTATACTGCTGTTCATAAGCTAAGACTTTTCCACGTTCCTATCACATTAGTATAATGGAGAATTAACATTGTTTCACAGCTTTTTAGAGGCTGAGAAGAGAATTCAAACACTTTCCTCTTTTCCCACTGGCATGCCAGTTACGGTCCCAAGTTCACAGGGCAATTTTTTTCACTCCTGAACCTTTGGGGCCTTGGGAATGAAAAAAACCCCACCACTTGTTTGTTTTGGCACTATCAGTAGGGCCAAAAGATTAATAGCCATTAATTAAAAAGAGGTTAGTAGGACTCTTCTTTGATATGCCAATTTAAAGTTGATATCTGGAGACAAAGTGGTATTGAAAATTTTGCAGAGTAATTATTTTTCCCCTGTCTATGGTACAGTTATGTTTTTGGCAGTGAGAAGTGCTTGTCTGAAAAGGGAGGGAGTGATTTACTCCAGATTATTATATTCTGCGGCTCAGGAGAATTGTACTTCCACTTACATGGCAGAAAATTATTGTCATTTTCACGTCATTTTTCAAGCATTATTGTGCTTTTGATAACTCATTCTGTCAAGCTTCCCTATTTAAGCAATACTCGTGTTTTCTCTGTGTGACTGCCTTGTACATCTACAGCTGTTGTTTCTCATCAATGTTTTATGCTTTGAATAAAGATGGTAATTTAGCTCATGCAGAAAGACAGGTTTGGTTTTTTTGGGTAGCTGTGCTGTCACTAAACTGGTTTCAAGTAGGTCAGGAGTACATTATACTTTATAAAAGACATTTATTGCTGTGTTGTGTTGCTTATTAGCATTGCTCGGAAAAATCCTGCCTCCTTGCAGCAGCTACCCAGCAAACACGGCCCTACTTTCAGAGTTGTGGAGAAGAGTTTTGTTGCAGGGGGTGGAGAGGGGAAGATGCGAGACAAAATGCATCTTGGTGACTCACGGATCAAATGCAAGGTGGGATTTGCCCACCCGCTGTCCGGGGAGCCCCCATTTCTCCCCACAGCGCCGGTGTGCGGTGCAGCACCCCGCAGAGGCGTGCATTCCTCAACTGCAAACACACGTGCCCTCCCTCTCTCTCGCTTCATTCCTTCGCCCTCAGTGCTCCAGGGGAAATTCTTGCACGATGCTTCCTGTTATTCACTTAATCCTCTCTCATCTTTAAATTCTATTAAACTGGGCATTACAAAAGCTTTCAATGATTTATTGATTAAAAAAAAAAAAAAGGTTTTGCAGAGCTCTCATTGCTTGCAGCAAGTGTTCTCAAGACTTTTCAACACCTGGATTTTTTGGCTGAGGTTTCTCAGCACTGTGGTAAGTGGCAACTGGTCTTGCCCAGCTTGTGTACCACCGCAGAAGTGCTGACTCAGTTCCTGCCAGTTTTTGGCAACCCAGAACTATGGAAGACAATTTAATTGGACTCGTCTGAGTGAAGGTGTCATTTGAAGCTTACAGGTAGTCACCAGACAGCAAAGAACATACCTGATTATGAGCAGCGATGGTTTACTCTAGAAGAACAATTCACTTGCTCTGAAGCTGTGTGCTAAGGCCCATGGTGAAGATTTGGGCTTATTTCTTATTTTTCTTATTTTCTTTCAGGGATATCTAGAGACTTAACTATGTGAAAATCCCTGCAAACCCATATGCTTTCAGAAGCCATCTAGGATACATATCATTGTGCTCCAACTTGCGATTTGTGCTATTTGTGCTTACACCTTGCCATCCATACACATGCAATAAGTACAAATACTGGAGATTCCAAACATTTGCAGTGGTTGTCTTCCACAAACAATACTGCCAGCTCAGATATTTCCTACAGATTATTTAAAGATGACACATTTTCCAGTTAACTTAAAAAAGTAACAGCAGTTAGATGGCTGGGCTGTATTTCCCTGATAAGATGTGGTGAAATTTGCTCAGCCATGTGTCACAGCAACAAGCAGCTTTCTGAGTTAAACCCCACCTGATTAAAATTCAAACAACCCAGGTATCAAGGAGAGCATCAGCCGCCTTTTCATAAGTGGCCAAAGTAACATTAGTAATAAAGCTGCTCATTGCTTTATCATTACATTTAAGCTTGTTGCTATAGTTCACAAGGAAAAAATATTTATCCTGGTGCTTGTTAATGAAGGATACGTAAAAGAGACATTCCCAGATAAGAATCACGTCAGATAAAGCACAGCATAGAAGAAAACAGGAACATAGGGTGCAAGCAGACAGAACAAAGTGGCATGGAGCTGCCAGCCCATATATACATGTATATAGAAAAGTTTTCTATTTCTCCATTTTAAGCAACAATGAAATTCACATGGATAGGAATCACAGCTCAGTTGATGCTATTCAAAGTATTCCAACACCTCCAAAAAAAAAAAACCCAGTAGGTTTTTTTTCTGCTGTGTCAAGACAGGCAAGCTGGTTCAAAGTACTTAAGACAGCAAACAAGTCTGCAATGCAGCCCAGCCTAAAGGCAACAACAGGCAAACAGTTTAATAAAGCTACTCCATAAAGCTTAATTTCAGCCCTTAAAACACCTTGCATGATTGGACCTTTGAGTGAGATACATACATTGTAGAAGTACATAATTTCGTAAATAGTAAATTATTTGGGGCAGGAATCCCAGGTTCCTACAGGTCCTTATTTGCAGAGGCCTTGTTCAAGGCTCTCTCTGCTTTTACAACCCCAGAAATGAGTAAGTACTCACCTCTTGGGCTCATGCTCGACAGAAGACACAATCAGTGTGCATTTTGGTTGTTCTAAATGCGTTGGTTTTTAGTAGTAAAGGTGCAACCTCACATTTCTTTTACTGACATGGTATCATTCACACACACACCAAACAGTAGCAGCCAGTGAGCAAGCCCTGACTCTGAAAGCGTATGCTTTAGTGGTTCCAGCTTTAGTGGACAATAACACGCTGTCAGAAAGCTGGATTAGCTCTTGGGCTGGGCAAAAAGGAGGAATTCGATGAAATCCACTGATATTATTCCAGGATCTGCTAACACGATTGTGGAACAAAACATTACGTACTAAGCTAAGAAACTAGATGGAAAATTTAAGGAAAGAGACAAGACACAGAAGCCTAAAGGGAAACTGTCAGGTGTTGTATAGCTCCTGACAGGGAGAGTTGTGATGAACAGTCCCATGTGATCTGTAGAAATATGTCTGTAGCATTTTCAACCCTCATTTTTCTCATCCAAAAGTTATACATATTGTTTGGAATGCATGAACAGAGCATATTTGTTCCAACTCTGGAGATAGCCTGAAACCACCTGAGAGATGAGAATCTCCTAAGAGGGAGAATATACTCTGATCCCCCCCACAAAGACGTGCAAGTGGTTGTCAAGTCTATTAATTACTTTGCTGCTGACAGCGTTAGTAGAGCCATGTAACCACAGCTTTTGTCCCAAAGCCTCACACCGTAGCAGTGCCCTCAGCTACTTCCTGCACTGCTGCTGCAAAAACTTTCATCTTGCAGCCCAGATGCTTTACAAGGCAACTCATGGAGCACCAATGGCAAAATTTGAAATGCTGCTGAGTTCACCATGTGAGGGAACACAACCACAGGCTGACCCTCCTGCTGAGGCCATGAGCAGACAGACTACCTGGATTACAATTTTCCTGTAGCCAGTCAGCTGATAATTTCCCTCCTCTGATTGTGTGGCATTTAATCAGAAAAGCAATGGACCGTAAGATGGAGAAACCCCTGGGTGAGGCACAAGCAGCTGCTCAGAGCTACCCTTGCCTTCCCTCTGTAACAGGCCAGGTCACCTTATGCAGATGGTGCTATAGCTGCCAACCCACCATGAACTGGTTGGCTTGGAGCCACTTTGCCAGTTCAAAAGAGAGGTCTCCTGCAGCTCTTCCCCCTGGAGAGCTCCATCCTGGTGCCTGCACAAGTCTCAGGGGACTCAGGCCTCAGTGCACTGCGAATTAGAAGGGCAAGCAACTTTATTTTATTTTGGATCACTTGCCACCAGCTATAAAAAACAAACTACCATTCAGCTCTTATCTGCCAAGCTCTGTATATGTGAATTTTGTTTCCTGTTATTGCGGCAACAGTAGGGATGGAGGAATGCTCTTGATTTCCTTTTTCAGAAAAGTTTTCTTTTCTAAACAATTGGTATTAAACAGAACAAAACAACCAAGAAACAGCATGCTCATTTCACAAATTTCCAGTAATGTTAGAGCTCTGTACATTGTTTTAGCTCTTGCTGAGATGAAGCTTGATTATGTTAATGTTAGCCAGCCATTTAATTTAACTCAGAGGCACTTTCACTACAGGTTTCCTGGACACTGAGACACTGACTCTGCTCGCAATAGCATGGGTGGGCTCTCAGTCTTCGGGCAAAGAGTGTCTGTAGGGTTTTCATCTGGCTTCCAGGAAAATAGGTGTGTACCATCATAACATGCCTGTTCATCTGTATTTTCATATGGGTGTGTGCCTGTATTTGCCAGAGATGTAGGTGTGTCCTCCTCCAGTAGCTCTTGAACCCATTGATCAATCTCAACAAGCCTGATGGAGGGGCAGAGGTTACAAGGATAACTAAGGTCCTGCAAACAAGATAGTCAAATACAAGAGACACCTCAGAAAAGGGCTGCTCAACAGGAAGGCAGCAGGCTGAACTCCCCAGAGAATGTACTTGGCAGAGCAAGAAAAACTTCATTCAGGGACCTCTGCGAGTTGTCACAAAACCAGGAGCTCACAGCAGATCCCAACAACCCCAACAACCTTCACAGCATGCCCATGCTCTGCTGCAACTTGGTGGTGGGATTGAAATGGAGCTGAATAAACCTATGATACAATCAACAGTAACACAATCAGCATCACATGCTTGCTCACTTGTCCTGATGGCCAGGACCTAGATTACTCAGGAGAACACATAACAGTACAGCCCATATAATTTTTGATGTATGTCCCTATGACATATTAATCAAACAACACAGAACTGGCTGAGGGAGTCATGCTAATTCAAGGGTCCTCAAAACTAACATTTGTGAAGAAGGTTGCAGACTTGTCTTGGATGAATCCCTCTGTACAGTGCACTGGGTATCCATGTGTTTCTGGGTGAACACCATGTGCCTGTCTAAACACAAAAGCCTAAGCAACTTGAGGGCTTTTCCTCACCTCATGAGTTCAATTGAGACAAACAAGATAAGCAGAGCCAGTAAAGAAAACACCACCTCCTTGCACAGCAGACCTTCTTTGGGTAGGCCCAGTCTTGTGTCTCCCAAGACCCTGGGACAGAGGAGTACAACCTCCATGTCTTTCTTATTGTATCCTAATTTCAGCTCAGCTTCCTGTTGCACACACTGTTACAACAGTGGAGAATGAAGAGGAGGAGATTAGATATAAACATGACCATTGACATGATGCACTAAACACCAGATCCAGCCCTCTTTTTCCATAATGGAAAGTGGATCAGGTTGCATGACCAATTTTCTGTAACTACAGGTCAATGAGGCACATGGGCTCCAGAGCAAGGCTGCCCAGCAACAGCCCAAGGCTTTAAGGCAAGATGATGAATTATTGGAGAGCTAAATGACATTGTGATGAAGTGGCACAATCATTATCTATTCCGCAATAAAACAGCTTGCACTTCTCATGGAAAGCTCCTCAGAACTGGTACTCTTTAGTTTAAATCTTATCATGGTGTATGAGCAGCTGGTTTAAGTTTTGCATTGTCCATTTCAAGGAATTATTCTCCTCCATTAGTTTATTAAAAAAATAGTATCTTGCATTGTGTCTTACTTTGATGGTTTGTTTTACATTTCAGGAATGCAAAACAATTGCACAATAAATCACTAGAGGAATGTACATGAGGGTTATTTGTCATGGTTATAAATAAATGAACTTTAGCAATAGTTGATAAACAGAAGATTATGGACAATTCAGGCAGGATCTCAAAAAGATCAGAGCATGACTTTAGCCCTTTAGTAGCAAACTCCCTTTTTTATTGTCCCATAACCCACTGGAAACACTGCAAGAGAGGTGGCCAGCAACCTTTACAAGCTGGCACCTGGTTGTCAGGAGTAGGCTAGAAAGCTCTTTCTGTTCTTCTACAGGGTGACTGTGCCACTCAGTTCTGCCAAGAGCAGAGACACTCAGCACCTATGAAAACTTGACCCTTTGTGAAAATTGTCAAGAAGGTCCATCCTACAGATGCTTCAGATTTAGGAATTTAGCTTTAACTACTAAGATTAAATGAGAATCAGATTTGGTTTTATGCCCATTAGAGTCAAGCATGAAAGCAGTTCACTGCAGAAGAGATTCTAAACTGCAAATCATAATGTCCTCCAGTTCTCAGCCACATTAATACCCACCATAGGGTAAAGCCTTTCTTCCTTTGGCACTACTGAAACTAAATGCCCTGCTGAACAGAAATAGTATTACCCATTTGTTTAAATGCTTCCTGAACCAAGGACTGAGGTAGTATATCCAGCATTCAATTTATCAATGTAAGTATTAGAGAGGCTCCAGTTTTAATGGACTCTTGAAAAGTTTCTGCAGTTCACATATCTTATTAGGAATTGGTCCCTTCTGTAGAAGTTCTGGTGTCTCTCAAATCCTAGGCAGACTTAGGTTCTCTGCTAACCATAATCCCATTTACTGCTGCATTCACTCTCAGAAGTTTAGTTAAAGCTTGCTTAGACCTGCATCTTCAAAAGTCTAGATTGTGTCCAGCTCTGCGAGGAAAGACAAGAGCAAAATGATAATCTGAATTTTTAACAGGAAAGCTTATTCCTTAAAAATACATCTCAGAGAACACATACATCTTTCTGAGTTTAGGGCTAAGATTCAAGAACACGGCAGATTAATATGATTTCAAAACCAAATTTGAATATATACACATGTATTTTTGAAATATAATGATGGGAGGAGCTGTAATTGTAGTGGATGTGCCAACCCTTCAATAGCACATTTCTGAAATGTAATTACCAGCAGTTATGAAGTAGCCACCTTTGTGGTAATAGGATGCAATTAATTCAGACAAGTCTTTATCCATCAAGGCAAAGTGCAAGAGAAAGCAAAGGAGGAAAAAAAGCACTTTGTGTGCGTTCATGTCAGTGGGTTTGCAGTAACAGATAGACGTAGCGTTGCTCTTCAGACACCAATATCAGAGTTGCTGTTATCTGCCAGAAATGCTTGCGTGCAGTACAAAGCTCTTATTGTCTATTGTTTTTATCTATCTAGACATCTATCTAGGGAATAGCTGTAGTGTCCTTCACTTTTCTGTCTGAGGGTGTGGTGAGATGATGGGGCTGGGCTTGATACCGAGGCTCACAGACGCCTCAGAAGAGGCAGCCCACCACATCCCAGCTCCCCTCCCTGTTCCCCCTTGCTGGCACAGATGTGCCGATAAACCAATTCAATCCAGTAATCCAGCAGGAAACTGACCCAGGGAGGGGTAAGGAAACAACTCACAGCCAGTCTAGCAGGCTACATAAGTTTGTGCAAACAGACACGTGCTGGAGCTGGTGCAGGGAAGGAGAGAAATGGCATTGTTGGGAGGGAGAAGGTGGGGAAGACAGTCCCCGCAGCAGTGGCAAGGCAAGATGTTGGCCTTGCTGTGCTGTCTGACCTCACCCTAAGCTTCTAGGAACAGTGACTTCAAGTATATTAGGAATGACAGCTTCTTCCTCCAGGCTTCGATAGTACAGTGTATGTGGGTGTCAGTGTACAGGAATACAGGGGGTGTACCGTGCTTGGGGAAAGCATCAGGCTTGGAGCAGGAGATTAGGCACAAGGAAAGACAAATCAAGTGATGAAATTTGCCAGAAGACAGGACTATTATAGCTATACAAACAACCCAATCCAGACTCAGCATCAGCTGCTTTCCTCATTCTTTCTTATCCGTGTTCCAGCACTGACCAGCACCTTGGAACAGCCAGAGCTAACAGGATATTTAACAGAATCCAGGACAGAATGGTGAAAACCCTACAAAAAAAAAAATGTGTCAAAAATGCTTAGGTAGACAGAAGTCAGTGCCAGAAAAAAAGGATACTTGCATTAAAAGATTAATTTTCTGAACACAGGGACATTCAGAGACATACACACACTCCCAAATTTGAGCCACAGTCACTCCTAAAGCCCAACTATTAGTGCTGACAGCAAGACACTACACTGGCTGCAACCCCTCGCTGCTGAGGAGACCCTCAAGCCAAAGCCTGCACAGCCACTTGGCAGGCACACTGGACTCAGAAGGAGCACGCAGCTTCCTGCGGGAGAGATCAGGCCCAGCCAAGGTACCTCAGGCATGCACAGGTCTTTGGGGAGCCAGCCCTGCACAGGCATGCTCCAAGTCTGTTGAGTCCCATGCAGTGCCAGGGGGATGCCAGGGGGCTCTCCTGGGGCTCCTAGATCCTCCACACAGCCTTGTACACCCTTGGATGGCTGCCAGCTCCCTGGAGAAGGCTGCCAAAGAGCACTCCTGCATTTGCCCAAACAGACAAATATGAAAACTATGTGCCCAAAGGGATTTCTGGTCCCATGACAACATACCAAACATGAACTGTTCCCACCCTTCTCAGGGAAGATTTGCCAGGCAAGAGACAGCTCGGTGGGGAGGAGAGCACCCCAGTGCTGCTGAAAAAACACAGGCAGGTGAAGATCATGCTACTACAGAACACCTGGTGATCATCAAAACAGCTGAAACTAGTCAATTGATGTTGGTACTTCATTACAGACCATCTTTTCCTTTATGACTATTAAATGCTTTATTAGCACATTTTTCTCTTGCCTCATATAAACAGTGTTTGGTTCCTGGGAATGAAATGAGGTTCTTTCACATAGTCAATCACAGCCCAGAACAACTATAGAGGGGAGAGTAAGCATTGAGGCATCCTCTTTGCTCTGTTGCTTCTCTCATTTTGACTTGAAAGACCTTGACTTTTGATTACCAGGAGGCTCCAAAAGCCTCCGTGTAAAGAAAGGGAAGAGCCCAGGAGGCAAGGGGAATTCTCAGGGTGGAGTACAGGCTACAGCTGCTTTCACCCTCCAGCCATCATTAAAAGACGCGTCACTGTGAGTAAGCAGAGCCTTCCCTGGGGAAGTGTTGCCTAGTGCAAACCCAGCCTCTTCCTATGCTACCTTTCAACCAGACAGCACAAAATTGCAGAGCTGGGCTGTTCTCTGTGGGGATCCAATAAGTCCAAGGTCAGCTTATCCCCACTTGGGCAAGCACTAGCCATTATACTTTGTTGTACTACTTCGCGCATGAAAGGGGCTGAGTCCTGTCAACATGTGCATCCCCACAGCAAAGCTTAGCAGTAAACATAGATGTATGTAACAGCCACAAACACAGATCCAGTTTCGCATCCCATGCATTTCCATAAATCCCTGGAAAATGCTCTCTAACCTTTAGGTCTCAAATTGGAGCCACAGGACAATACAAAGCGATGCAAAAAGCAACCCTGTACCTGCAGTACCACCAAGGTGGTTCTTCTGCTGAGGTTTGGTCACCTCACAGTAAGCTTCCATAATTTGAGGTGCCTTCCCAGTTAGCACAATAGAGCACCAGGGACAATCCAAGTGCTGTGATATGTTGTTCTGCTGCTGTTACTGTATATATTGTTGTAGTGCATATCAATTGGTTGATCATACCTGAAGAATATCACTAAAAGCAGAGCTGAAGGCCCTGTGTCCCAGCCTCAGAAAGGCCTTCTTCTGGGTCCAGCCACAAAGTGGTACTAGCCCACAGCCACCCATACCCAATACAGTGTCTCCTGTTTTCCCAAAGTATCCTTGTCCATTTAGAGCCATTCTGGTCAGGGTAACAGAAATTACAAGTTAGATAATTTGTCCAGGAGGCCACAGTGAGGGTCTTCTGTGGTGGACCTGTATTACCAGACAAGAGCAGAGCAACCATTTCTAATGGAAACTAGAAGTCAGATGCCCTGAGTGCACACAAGTTGGCAGATTCACATCATTCTGGAAACATGAGGGAACTTCAAAACAGGACTAAATTATGTTGGTGCCCTACTGCTGTGGGTTTCAAAAACACCACTAAAACCAATACATAACATTCTTACTCATGTATTCTGCCTTTAAATGGCTGGTCAGGCCCTCTGCAGCTCTCTGTTGCTGAAGGTGCCAGAAACCGATTGGCTCATTGGTGCAGGTTTCTAGCCTCCTACATTTTGTGTGTATTCAATAAACACAGCTATTTGGATCTGACTGAGCCCTTGTGGTTTCTTCACACAGACTTTGTTGCCTGAAGAGCAAAAGACTTGGTATATACGACTAATTAAGAATGTTTTACCCTGTTGGCATATGTAGGACTTGAAATGCATCACTCAGAGATCCTCTTCATCAGCCATGCAAAGCACCAAGTGTGATAGAGTCCTGAGGCACCTCTGCTCCACAAAGGACAACAGCCATGGCCCATTGGTGGTACAATCTAACAAACAGTGGCAAGCAGAGCTTACCCACCTTTAACCTAGGGGAGATACCTGGGTTTGTTTGTGACTGGAAAGCTCAGATGGGTTTGTCCACCCCTGTTTGTTAGTTACTACATCACTGTATAAAGACTGATCTTCCCCTGTTCTGTCACACTTTGCATGGCATTGTTTTCTGGTGGTGAAACAGTCATCTCTGCTATCAGAAGACTTACAAAGCAAATACTTGCAGAACTCAGACTTAAAATGTATATCCTGTAAGCTTACCAGCGAGCTTGAAAGAATTACAAGTTGGCTAGAACAGTCTATTTAAAATCCAAATTTAGACAAGTACGCATAGAAAATATTTTGTAGTATACGCCCAGATTTTATGACACAACAATAATAATAGTAACACCACCTAACTTTCATCAGCAGATCTCAAAATCACTTTACAAAGTGATTAAGCATCTTTAGAGCAGCTACTTCGCAATAGGCACTTTTTCAGCTGCTGACAATGTTTAAATTACTGTAACAGATTAAGTGATATTATTAACTAATCACCTGCCAAGTCTTTTACATCAAGATGCTACCTGGAGCAAAGTATTATGCTTAATTTTGGAACAACTGATGTCTGTGGTTTATGAAGGCAACTGTAAGCATAAACATTAAGCCTAACAGCAGTAAGGTTAGTTTCCATGGCCTAATTTTGTTTTTTGTCAGTTGTATACAGCACCTTTTCAGCCCTACAGATGCTATTTTGCCGAAATCAGTTGAGGTCTAGGGAATGCAAGTGAATTGGGGAAAACAAAGACTGTGCTTTCCAAGGATGATGCAAAGCATATCAGAATGGATAAGTCCAGTAATCTCAAGTATAAATCCAACAGTGAACACCTAATTCCTGGCAGGGAAAGTAGGACTTCAGTGGATCTGCCTGACAGAGAGATGCAGGGAGACTCAGGCCTACTCATGAGTTATTTTTTTTCTTCTTCTTCCAAACTGCTGTTAAATTTTGCTATGGTGCAATGTTAGGCTCTTCTAGGTGGTAGATAGTGCATTAGATATGCACAGTGGGTGGTAGATGTGTACTAAGATATTGCATGAAGCAATAATATTTCCTAAACTTTCTCTTTCTTCGACCCAGCACACAGTGCAATAAGCTTGAAGACTACCTATGGGTTAGTGGTGGGTAGATCTGGAGGGCCCAAGTTGCACTTGGAAATATTTGGACTGTGTTACAAATAGCCAGTTTCACTGCCTATAGCGAAATTACACAATGCTTGTGGACTTATTTTTCATAAAAAAACCTTGGAGTCCGGTGTTATTTTCAAAACGCTAATTGCACTCCAAAACAAAGAATTGAGTATTTTGCCCTCGCAGCAAGGAACAAAGCTTGAAAATGCAACCAAGTGGTGATTTAAGGACTGAAAAACAAACACATCCTCAAACTGCATTCAAAAGACAAAAATATCATTTGCAGCACCTAGTGTTTTCAGTGCATGATACCTGCTTTTTCTTTATCATTATTTGGTACATGAGAGAAAGGAGATTTTTGGTCTTCTGAAAACAAAGGGAATCACTCCATGAAACAGAACCAGCCTTGTAGAAGGATGGGTTACTCCAAGGTTAACTCATTTTTTAGGTAGCAGGTAACATGAACAAGTATTGAACCTAGATAAAGGAAAGCTGGTATTCACTAGAAGGAAAAGACCCTGCAAAATAGAACCTCTAGGTTGCCTGTCACAGAATAAACTTGCAGTCAAAACACTATGTGAAGCCAAGTTGATCTATCAGTTTTTTCTTCATTTCGAAATGACTTTAGGTTCCCAAAAATGAGAATACATGTTTCTTTGCAAGTGATAAAGGAAACAGACCTTGCAATATAGTATAATGCTGTCTCTATCTCTCAAGCCTTTTCCCTAGAGCTCTTTTCCAAAAAAGAGCAAAACATCTGACTTTCCCCTTCACGTAGCTCATGTTTTGCCAAAGCTTGCAAAACGGCAATGGTACCATTTTCACATGAGCCTATCACAATGGAATCAGGTTATACTTTGTTTTCTCTCACACCTCAGCCCTAGGTAGGGCCTTTGTATAGGTGCCAGGACAAGTCAAGCAATGATTGTCAGGTAACCTCAGACTACAATTAAAGTGAACACTGAAATAAAGCATTTCTGAACAAGAAGTTGTAAAAGATGAGTGGCAGTTACTAGCAAACTAGATTTTTAAAAGGGATTTTGAAATCTCACCATCATAAGCAGGGATATAGTGGGATTCTGGAAAACAACTCTGGGATTAACTGCATTGATGGAATATTGGGGCGGGGGGCGGGGCGGGGGGTGGAGTGTATCTTTTTAAGTTCTAGTTGAGTGAAACAGCTTTACTTTGCAATACACGTTAGTCAAACATGTAAGTAACAGGGATAGAAAAAACACCCCAGTGTTAATCTAAATGTGAGGAAACTAAAGGAAATGGCCAAAGAAAGAAAGAAAAAAAAAATATATATATAGGTTTTAAGGTATGCAGTCCCCAAAGAACACAGAACACACAGCTTCAGCTTATCAGGAGCCAACTCACTGTATGAGTTCTCTTTAAAACCAAGTTGACTACAGTCATCAGCCCCAACATGCAGATGCAGGCCTGCAATGTACAAGGGGAACTACAAAGACAGCCATGCCATGTGCAAGGCTTCCAGCAATTGCTCCTATTAATGGAGCACCAGGGTAACTCCTACAACTGCAGCTCCCATTCTTGGCTACAACCTCTCAAGCCTCAGCTTTCCACCCATACCACAAGAATAGTAACACCACCTCCTCCATCACAGCCCAAGTCAACTAACACCCCCTAGTCAACAGAAACACACCACTAACCTTTCCAGTCCTTCAGAGACCACAGCAAGACTTTCTTATAACTGGGAGTCACAGCACACATCAGAGATGTGGAGGGCCAGAGCTGCTTCTATCAGGTTTCACCAAGGGCTATCCAGTCCAAATTTTCTAGGCAAGGCCATTCTCTACAAATTCTACCAGGCAGTCATCTACCAGAGACCAAAACCAGGGCTATCTAGCAGCAGCCACACTTACATGAAGACTTCATGTAGTGCAGCATGATGTCAATCACCTGAGCTGGATGCTGCTCAAGACCCACACATGGGCTACATTTGCTACTCTGGAGTAATTATTTTACAGCTGGAGTTAAACATGCACCTGATAATTAATAGCCTACTTAACTGATTTTTAGTTTGCTCTCTACTATAATAGAATAATTTGACTAGATTTCTGGATTCTGCAGAGTATTTATTCTTTGAATTTTACTGTAGTTATTTGCTTTGTAAGTTCTTGGGCTGCAGCTCATTTGAAAGCCTTTATGTGCACTTCAAGTGGTTCATATTTAACCATCAAAACATTTTGATCAGAAACCTGGAACAAATGGTATGTATTGGTTTTTTCCCATGGCATTAGACTAAGCCATGTCCTCATATTACCATATGATTATAATATCCTTTAGTATTTAGATACTGACCTCCCCACAGCAGATTTCTATGCCCTTTCCAGGAGATGGTTTCATTGTACACATTTTTAGAACAGGACTCCCTGTTTGATGCACGAAAGTAGAATGACTTGCCTTTCTGTCAGGCCAATAGCAGAAATAAAAGAAAAACTCTGATTTCCTAATATCAGTCCAGCATCCCAACTAAATGTACCACCAGTTTCTTCTACCTTAAAATTTTGTCCAGATTTATAACATCCACTTTACTGGTTCTATTTTTCCAACAAAATCAAGACAAACCATTGGTGGCTGCTGCATGGTTACTCACTTAGGATCCACTGATTTGGTGACCACTTCTGCTTGTGAACTCAATCTCAGAAAGATTACAGTCAATCCAGATGCACATAAACAGCTGGCTTCAGTGGAAACTCTTGCTTTGCTGGATTAATCCACTTTGCTAAGGGGCAGGCAGAGCTCAGGAGTGACTGGTCCTCTGAACTTTGATTCATTTGTGTTGCCACATGGTATCTAAAAGAAGAAAAAGTTGAACTCTGAGTGAAATTCTCCTCTTCAGCTTGCATTGCAACGCCTTACATGCCTTACCTGGAGGGCTGCTCCTACCACACTGGCTTCACATCTGGAGCTTCTGAAAGCAAAAAAAGAGCAGTGGAACAGCTGATGTTGATCGAAGCAGAAGTTTCGTCCTCAGATCTGGTCTTACATTAATGCTCTTTTGGGATCTCTTCAATGCTTGTATCACTGTTTCTGCGTCATCTTTTCCCAAAGAATAGCTAAGTGTGAGCTCCAAGCACAGAAACATCTCTGAAAATACGTGGAGGAAAAGAAGGAAACTCTCTGTAAAAGAAAAATCATCAGAGATTTCACTTTGATCTTACTCTGTTTTGGGTTTGCTTCTTTTCTCAAAGTTCAAGTATTTTCTCGCCTGTAGCAATGTTAACAAATGGAACATGGTAACACACCCTCCTGCTTGTTGCTGATTACTGTGTTAAGATAGGCTTCAGATGAAAAAGCAGAGGGAGAAACAGAGGTCTAGTTCACAAACTTTATGTAAGCAGGCAAGGTTTTATATTGTCTTAGAGATACCTTGTAAACTTTTATCACCACTGTTAATTATTAGAACATATAGACTAATTTTGTGCCTGCTGCTGGAAGGAGTTGATAGGGACAGCTCTGAAAAGCTTTGAGGACTGTGCCAGTGTATGGGTGTGGAGTGCAGCTCCCCTAGATACCTTGGTTTCTCTGTGCAGCCAGGATGCCCAATGTATAGCACAAAACCAAGATGGTTGCATGCAAGCACAACCCCGAGAGAAGCAATTTTTGCTGAGAATGTTTCTTGACCCAGAAATGCTAATTTGCTGGCATAAGCTTTAAACTGGAGCTGTACAAAATCCAAAGAGAATTGCTGCAAGGCAAATGACATAAGGGAGTGTAGGATTAAATATTGCGGCTGGATGTATTCAAACACAGCCCATAGTATTTCCCTCTATCCCCCTTCTGCCTCCAGGAGACGGTTGGGGAGTTTATGCTCTTCTATGACAAATCACATTCCAAAAATGTTAATGACTTCATGGATTAAATGAATTATTAAAAATCATTATAAGTGAGCTGTAACTTCTGGAAACTAAAAGGAGCCTGAGACCCCCTTCATGCCTTCTGTGAGATGTCCCACTTGGCACTGTCTCTCGCCATCCCTCCATGCTCTTGCAGCCCTGCTCCACAGGCCTCTGGGACCACTCAAGGTTTCTGAGCAAGGAAACCTGCAGCGGTAAGAGCCACTAGAGGGCATTAAAAACACAAGTTTTCCAAATTGTTGAGTGCCCATACCACCCAATAAAATCAGTTTAACTGGCATTACGTGGACATGGTAAGTTGGAGAACACCTACACTTCTCAATTCATGTTTGTTCAAGCCCTAATGCAGGTAATATTTGTCCTGATGCTACCACAAATGCTGTTACTATGCAATTACAGCAAAAAATTACACCACAGGAGGCTCAAATCCTATAGTAAGAGGTTACTTTGCAGTGTATAAAAGTACAGATTTGCATCTCTCGTTTGTTTTGCTTTCTACTCAGGGTTCCAGTAGGCATCAAAGTAAATGGCCCTCACCACCTCTCATTTTACTCCTCCATATATGTGTGCAAACAAGTACATCCAATTCTTGTAACTCCAATACAGTCACCCACAAGTCTCCTTGCTTGGTTGACAAGGTACTATTTACCAAGCACCTTTCCTTCTGCTACCTTTACCCTATTATCAGTGCTACCTTCTTTCTGCAGTTTGCTTACTCAAATGAAGAGAAGTAGGTTTATTTGGTTTGCCTGTTTATTTCGGTAAAGGCTTACATAATATATAATTTTCTTACCTATGAGCTACAGATGAATTGTTGGACATAATTCCCCTAACACATGTTTTATGTAAGATAGAACAATATCTCACCAAATTAATAGATATGAAGTTCAGTGCACTGCTGTCTTCAGGTGAAAAATGAGGCCAACTAACAAGACCCCGATAACACAGTTCTGTCATTTGAGGACACAGTACAGAATTTACTGAGGGTCAAATTAAATAAAGTCCCTTTGTTTAGTAGGGTCAGTTGTAGCAATGCAGTCATCACCAGGAGAGCGTTTAAAGTCTGAATCAGTGTGTGGAACAACTTTGTTGTTCTGATTTACAGGTACTTTTAAAAAAGAAAAAAATAACCCGAAGCTTTTGCATAAAAGTCTGAGTATTTCTTCCTGTGGAAGTCTGTGCTTAGTCATTGTTTTCTTATTTCAAGACCATTTTGCCTGTCAGGATTAAAGTGCCCAGCTATGAAATAAACCTCAGTCAAGGCCCGTGACAGGATCTTCTAGGCTGGTTTATTGAATACATAGGATGTGGGGGCCCAACCTCTATGAACCTTCCCTGAGGACAGACTCAGGTTTGAAAAGTTAGGCTGCTTCTACTGACCCTCCCGCTACCACATTAATTTCTCAGGACTGATGCAGATGGGACAGGGTTGGTTGTGAAGACTATGCATACATGTTTCTAAGAAAAAACTTGTACACTGCTCCCACTACTGCCAAAGCAAATCAAACTGCCCTGTTATCAATGTAGGTGTTTTGCTCTCAGTTTTCATTAATGGCTTGGAGCGTGGAGGTACAGACTTGTGCTGAGCACCAGGCATTGCTGGCTCTCTCTTGCTGCCCCAGGGTCCAGAGAGGAGGTAAACCCAGGCAGAGTCAAGGGATCACCACTGTCCTTTGCTCAAGGGACCCCAGGATGACAGAGCACCAGTGCCCTGAGCTGGGGTAGGGCTGGTACTAGATGTTTCACTCGCAGACATCTACCAGCGAAGGCCCTTCCTCCCCTCTCATCTTTTTCATTAACCTCTGTGGCAGGCTCCTGTCTGTCACAGGATTGAATTTGTCGGTCTCCTCTTTGAGGATACCCCCAAGCCTGCTTCCCGCCCCATGATAGCCACTCCTCATTTTTCCCTCCCACCTCATTCTGAATTTACCTGACTAGTTGCAGGATTTATTTTCAAAACCAGTCACTCTAATAGAAGGGAAGAGGATCCGAGGTCTGTGTTTGGAAAGGTACAATACTACTTTTACTTGGACAAAATAGGGATCAGAAGACGTAGGACATCAGGATGACGTAACAGGGCCAAAGGGCAGTGGCTTGTTCTGCCCAGGTTTGTTAAAGCATTCCCCAGCTCATCTGCACCAGGACAGAAGAACGATCCCTCATCATTATACGCAGCTCTTAAATTTTAAGCCTAGTTGCAGCCCACAAGGATTGATCTTTTCCTCATGTTCAGCTTTCTTCATTTGAAAAGAAAAAGGTAGGCAGGGAAGAGAGGTGGAAAAGAAGGAAACCCAGAGCTATCAAGTGGCAATGAGTTGGTCTACTTGAAAACATGGGCTTCTTTTCTCTTGTAGCTGCTCTGTTTGGAAATTTTGCAGGAGCTGATGGCTTTGCCTAAGGAATCCCCAAACCCTGTGGCTAAACTTGCAGGCTCTGCCACTCAGACCTGCCCAGCTTTTTCTGCAGCATCTGATGAGCTCTGCTAACTCTAGCAACTGAACTTCCTAAAATTAATACATATTGCTCACAGTAAGTGCCTGTTTCAATCCCCACTGATTTAAAGGGTCCATTTTATGTGATGAGCTCACTGTTCTCCAATGGACCATGCTTGTCAACAATTTTTTTTATTTAAAAAACCCCAAACAAACTAGCAGCAAAACCAAGTCAATATTAGAAAAGGGATTTAGTGAGGGCTTCACCCTTCAGATTAAAACAATCTCAGTACTTCTAGTAAATGTGAGGTAATTATAAAGATTAAGTTCTATTTGCAACAGATTTGGGCAAGAATCCAACATGTCTGAATTACTGAGCTACACACCTCTAGATGCTGCAAATTTGTTACGATATAAGGGAAATCTGCCTGTATTTCAGGTCTCATCTGCTTTCTGAGTTTGGAATATTTCATCCATGAACCTTTGGGTTCTATATGTATTCCAAAATATATGGTTACAAGATCTTTTGTGATCTACAGAAGGATCTGCCTCCTCACTCTGCCCCTGCCTATGCTTCTGTCTCTTTTATTTCCTTAATCTTTTCCAGGATTTTGCTTAGAGAACAAACAATGGTATCCGACCTTATCAACACAGGAGCCATCCCTCTGAATTCAGCAGGATAACCCATGTGCTCTTGGTTAGAGGCGTGAGTAAGTCACTGTAGCAGAAAGTCTATAGGAAGTACTTGGTTTAGGGGAATACTTTGCACATGAGCGTACTGCTGTTTCCACATACGTCTGATGTAGTAACCTTAGATGACTCCTGGTAGTAACCCTATTATTTATGGTACCCTGTGTGTGGTTGAGAAATGTGCAGTGCTCAACTCACTAGAGGCAACACCTTCCTTTTACTCATGGTTCAGGACTGTCAGGGGGATCTGCACTGGGATCCCACCACCCATGCTACATTTGCTCAAAAAAGTGTTGCAAATAGGTGGTGTCTGTGTCTTGTGCCTCTTGCTCACAGCAAGTGATTACGGCTGGAGTCTTTTAACCATGACAGAGTAAGGGCCTACAGCAGATTTTTAAGGCAAAACAGGAAAGTAAGAACATAACCATTGTTAGAACAAACACAATCTATGACTAAATTCATAGATTTTAAAACAAAAGCATTATAACCACACTTGCATTGCAGTGGGGTTTCAGCCACTCATTTCTGCATTAGTTGCTTTGTTTGCCTGAGATGAATTATGTTTCCTGCATAGGGTTGCTCTTCTCTTTACAGCTGATGAATTTTCTAAACATTGAGTGTGACTGCTCAAATGGCTTAGTGGAAGTTATTAGGATTATCTGTCCAGCCCTCAGACATAAGTTTTCCAGGAACAGCAATAGTTTTTGCTTTCCCTCGCCCTTCAGGATTGTAACTGTGCTTACTTTACACTTTTCCACTTACTTGGCATATATAAATTTAACATTTGGGAGGGGAAACCAGGGGAAGAAATTCCATTCCCCTGCTTATTCTTACATGTCCTTCAGCATTTCAAATTGTGAGCTCTAAAGTCCAAGAGGCAACTCACTAAATTCTCTAGCATTATTCTGACAAATAACAATTCCTGTTTCTTCAGTCTAAGCCTCCCTGTCAGCATTAGTTGGGAGGAGGCAGGGCAAAAAGGAGAGGAAGGAAGAGAGGCTACATTTGTCCATCACTGTGAAGCAGGGGCATACCCAGTGGCATGGGCAATAAAACAGTATTTGCAAATCCTCCATGATCTTGCACACTGCCTGCTCTGTAGTCCTGCTGTGACCACTAAAATGTTTTCCTTGTTGGTGTTTGTGCTATTTTGGTGGGATATTTCAAGAAGTATCGTCTTGAGGGACAGTGTGTGGCTGCAACTTTGCCTAGAACACCAGATTCTCTCCAGGAGCAGAGATGCTCCTTCATCTACTCCCAGTGTGAAGCAGAAGACAGAGCTCTAGAGCTTGGGTTTTCTGCCCTCTCATGTTCTCCTTTCATAACACAAGCCTATTTAATTCTATGCTTTTCCAATCAGTCACAAGCTGCCCCTCAAAATACTAATCTCCTGTTCCTCTGGTGTCCATTTGTAAATGCTGGTAACAGGTCCTTTTTTCTGTCCATTATTTGTCTTGTGGTCTCCTTAGAGGATGGGACTGTGCCCATGATGAAGTGAAGCACAGGTCTAAAACATAACCAATATTAACATGGCACCGGGAAGAAGTGTGGTTAATCTAATAAGTGAAGCTCGAGCAACTAATTCTGAGAACATTTTTTTGGGGTCATTTCCACTGACTGATGCAAATGGACACTGATGGAATCTGCATTCCTTTCAGGGCAGCCTGAACAGCTCATCCCATTCTTTTTTTTTTCCTTTCCCCAAGCTTTTGAACACCTAATTGCAAGGGTCAAGAATTGCTCAGGGTGATACCGTTAGAGCTTTTTAAAATTTCTGACTTGATTCAACACAGCAAGATTATACTCCAGTGAAAAATCTGATTTGTGTGCCCAGTCATGTCAGGAGCAGCAGGGCTACATAGCAAAATGTCTATTCCAGGCTTCCCATAATATTCCCAGTAAACATTAAAAGTTGACAAAGTTTTCCTATTTTTTTTTTTTTTGTCATAAAGACTAGTTTAAAGGTAACTGCACTGCTCTTGTATCAGCTGTTGAGCTTTTAAGAGGAAACTGTCAGTTTAGGGATTAGAATGAAGTAATGTCCTTTAATCATTTATCATAATTAAGATAAGTGAACTCTGGCCAAAGCACATCTTACCACTGACATCTCTTTCCAACCTTGTTTCTTTTAGCCTGATATTTCCCCCCTGTCACATGGAATGGCAAACCAAACATGTTGTCAACAAGAGCAAAAAAAGTGTAAAAATGTATTACCCCATCAAAAGGCTGGATAAAGAGGACAAATGAATTCCTACTACGTTCAAAACAAAGAATCACTGGTTTTGCACTGGCAATTTTACTTCAGTTTCTCTTTTAATTTCTGTACAATATAAACCTTCAGATAGTGTTATTGAATCTTGGATTAGTCTGCTTGTTCTAATAACAGCCTCAGCAGCCTGTCTGAGATAAAATGTATGTAATCTCAGGGACAAAAATTCCCTGGTAACTGCTGAGTCAAAACTGTCACTGAAGACAATGTTCTTTCTGGGAGAGTCTAAGAATACCCACAAGATTTGCAGAAGGAGGTAATATTTTTTATCAGACTAGCTGATATAGCTGAAAACGCAAACAAGTGTCTGTGTACAGAGGTCCTCCTTCAAGTCAAAAATAGAAGAAGCTGAAAAACTAGATACAGGTTGGGAACAATTGCTCTAATTTTAACCTGATTATGCGCTCCACTTAGACTATGAGAAAGAAAAGGTATTTCCAGCTGGTACCTAAAAAGCAGAAAGACGAAGGTGTATGAGTTCATCTCAGGCAATATTGATACTGAGGATGCCAATTCTGAAACTGGGCCTGCTTTGAGCAAGGGGTAGACCAGAAAACCTTCAGAGGTCCCTCCATCCTCAGATATTCTCAAGTACCTGCAATTTTATGCTACCTCTTCCTGTAAATCTTGCTTTTTTAATGATTAATCTGTTGCCTAAATAAGAACAACATCCAGAGAGCAGGCCACTGGCCAGTTTCCTTCTCCTCTTGTAGCACAGGCATGGGCGTGACATGGGCCATTTTGCAAGTTTTCATTCAGATGTGGACCATTACGTACTAATTCCTGTTGCAGGAGAGACTTGACCCAAAATGGAAGAGGAAAAAACCAAAATACAGTGGCAGGGCGTGCATGTGCATGGGTAAAACAGGAGCCGGGGGCAGGGAGCTGCAGCAAGGGGGCTATGGGAGGATGTTTTAGACAGACTCACAAGAATGGTCATGGACACATCCACTGAGACATTTGACATTGAGGTCAATCATGTCTTTCAGCTATTTGGAGAACGGCATTGCTGCAGGTTTCAAAAGGATGATCTGCAAGTGCAGCCAAAGCCGGCTCATTAGAGCACCTGCCAGTCTTTATCAGTTGTCAAATAAAGCAGATGGATTTGTTCAGCAAACCTGCAGATAAAACATTAAAGCTTTTGTTGTGTTTTTTTTCTTACTTTGGGCCCTACTTCAAAGCTAACTTCTGCTTTAAAGTTCTGACTCAGTCTAATAAATAAAAGAAGTTTAAGTTTCCAGTTAGTGATGTTTATTAACAAGAAAACAACACAGCTGACCGCTACAATTTTTAGCATGGGCAGACTCAACCCTCATTTTTTTCATAAATGGAAGGGAAATGGCTTACCAGAAGTTACAGCAAAATAATTCTATAAATAAAACAGCAAACATTAATGATAATCATGCAGTAACAAGCATTCATTACCTCTTATCCTAGGAGTTTAAAACAATTATGCCTCACGGAATCCAAAACAGGTTAAGGGATATAACTCCCATATGACTGTAAAATTAGTCTGCTCTGCTTAGCATGAAGTTCACAAGAATGGACACAGGAACTAATGCAGGAGAGCTGCACCTTGCCTGTTAGGACAACCTCCCGAATGATCGTCTCCTCTACTTTAGAAGAGCCCTAAAGACAGCTAAGAGTATACATAACTCGCTGCTGTACCTTTTCTGGAGTTGGCACTTGCCATCACAGTGGTTGGTAGCCCAGGCCCCTCCAGTGGGGTTGATCACCGAGGGGCAGATGCTTTTCCCACCTCTCCTTCAGCCTCTTTGGACACTGGGAGCAATGCTGAGTCTGGTTCACTGAGCCCAGGCTTGTATAGGTGAAAAAATAGTTGTCACTCAGATGTTTGTGCAACACAAACATTAGAAAGAAGCATAGATACCATCAGAGGGAATTCATTAAGAAAATGCAAATTCATCTTCTCAGAAAGCTCCTTATATTTTCCACTTGGCTCCATTTATGATTTGCAATCATTACAAAAAGTACCTCTACATATTCATGACTTTCCAGCAACCTCTTCCTAATCAGTGTCACCACTGATGGGATTAGACATTGCTTCAGGCATATTTCTGTTGCTGAGATTAAGAAGTGAGCATCTTTCTGGGATTATTGCCAAGGGCATACATTTCAGGGCAATGTGATGAATGGAGAGGTATGAGGGAGGCACTTGAAGAATAGATCTTATCTTGCACTGGTGATTTCAGGATGATATCTTCTGGAGATGTAAAGAAATTACAAGCACTTGTCAAAGAAGATAGTAGTAAGAGATTTGGCATAATTCAGCAAATGCTTTCTGGTGATGAGTAACAAAACACTGTTTCCTTCCCAGCAAAGCCCTCATTTATCACCTGGAAACAAAACTAATTAAGTGATTCAAATGAGAACTGCGAAGTGATGCTTTTAATTATCTCTTCTGTGTAATAATTCTTTGTCATGCAGACATGCAAATGATTTGCTGTTCCCAAAAGATTGTGTTTGTGATTAAAGAGAGGAAAACATGCCAGATTTTACCTTCAGCAGCACAAGCCTACATCCACTCTAAAGTCATCAAAAGTGTTGGAATAACAGAGGATTTGACATGTAATTGAGAGTAATTCCAGCCTCAAATTATACTAGTTTACCACTGTATTATTTTCCTGATCCCTAGGGAGTGATATACCTTAAATCTCACAAACAGAGGTTCTTGTTCGGTGAGGAATACCTGTAGCTGATAGAATGGCAGTCTTGCATCATTTTAATATTCTGAGCAAATCCACATAGGTCAACACAAACCATGGAGCTTGCAACCTCTGTATCTGGCATTTCAGCTGACATTTACTTGGTGGGGAGGAGGAGGAACAGTGGGAGGGAGAGGTGAGAGGGAGGAGCAGCCATGGCTTTCAGGTGGAATTGTAATAGCTGGTCTCTTCCTTTATGGCAGGGCACTAACATAGAGCCAGTGCCAGTGAAATTAGCCCACCATTGTAATGGATAAACAGCGCCTGGGTTCAGACAACAAACGCATTGATCTTATCTGTCAACACACAGATCATCATCTAGGCTTTGACTTATCATCTGCTCTGTCAACAGTTCCCCCATAGAGCAAAGAAATGGCAACAGCAATAGGAACAGCAGCCTGCAGCACACAAGAAGCTTTTTGCTTCAGCAACCTGTCAGGCCATAAAAATGTGTCATTTTAAAATGGAACACACATTGTTACTGAAAAAGAGAGGCTTAGGGCAATTTTCAGCAATGGGCTTACAGTGAATTCCACCTCAGAGGGCAGTTTGGTGATACAGATGTTGCAGAGCTCAGTGTTTGCAATCAAACTTGCTCAAGATCCACCAGAAATCGCAAAATTTTAGTCAAACATTTTGTTTAATTTTGGTTGATTTTCCTTTGTGCATTTGTGTCTGTATCTGAATCAATGGAGAAATACAACAAAAGCAACAAACATAGAACAAAGCACGGTGCTTCTATTAATAGAATATTTTGGCTGAAATCTTAATCAGCAAAACAAGGGGACTCAACAGTGTGTTTCCCTTCCTTGCAGCTCATTTTTCTCCTTCTGTTTCCCTTTCCATGCCCTGCAGGCTGCCGTGAGAAGATGGCCTTTCATCTTGTGGACACAAAGTAGTGAGCAACGGGAAGTTGTCCTGGACAGGCATCAGCTCCTCAGCCAGCATAACCTGCTGCCGCAACGTATTAACCTGGAGAGATTCACAAGGGCAAGGTGTTTACCAGGATGCCCAGGCTGCTGACAAAAGGTGACCTACTTCCTTACCCAGACATGCTTGTATTCCACTTATTGCTGAACCACCAGGGTGCACAGAAAGAGGTGAAGCATCCCCAGGAGTGTGGCAGATGTAGACAACGTCTGAGCTGGGCAGGTGAAGGGCACAGACTGGCAGGTCCTAGGGGGAGGTGGGGAGAGAGATGTAGCTGATAACAGCGATTTGCAGAACAGTCTTATGACAGGCATGTGCAGAGAGAGTATTAGGTGGAGGAAAGACATGCCTTGGAGAAGGAAGGTCCACTGAGAGCTGACTGCTTAGCCATGATCTGCTCTCTGAAACATATTGTCAGGGTTCAAAGTCTTATTAAAAAGATCAGTCTGCCCCTTTCTGAGATGATTTGTTCATCTGTGAAGCCTGTAACATCCTTGCATCTTCAACAAGCAGAAGAAAAACCCTACTTAGATTAAATGGCTTTGGTACAAAGAGGATCTGGCAGTGGCCAGCTTTATATTATTAACATTTCCCAGGAGTGATGTTCCACAGTGGCAGGCTGTTGTAATTACCAGAAGCGAAGCTGTAAGTCCTATTGAAAAGACCAAGAGATTTGTTAGCAACTTCAAAGAGGTAAAGATTTGTGTGGATTTGCACGGGGATAGAAAATGCCATGGGTTAGAAAATCAGGTCCTCCAGTGTCCTTAATCTTTTGTGGGTTTTATCCAGACATTTTGGTCTACAGGGGATTAAAATTAAGTTGCAAAAGAGACTTCCTAAACTTTCTATCCGAATGTTATATTATGTGGGTTTTATACTATTAGCTTAAAAAATTGACTTTTTCTAAGCTTTTTGGATTAATGGCTTGTGGACGACTAATGCTGGCTTAGTGTTCGCAAGGAATTAATTTCGTGATGTGGAGATAGAGGACGGTCTAATAGTGATTCGCCTTTATCCAGGAAATTCACATATATAGTAAAAAGGGAAAGAAAGATCTTGGGATGAACGAGTAAATTATAAAAAATGACAAGTCAAGATAAAGTGCACTGGAAAAGACATTTGAGAGAACTTGTAGTACAAATTTTGTTACAGATAGGCACTGTGAAGGTATACGATCAGACATTTAGACTCTTTTTGGTCCTATTTTTGTATTAAAAGTAATAGTTCTAAAGCAATTGTGCAGATTTGTTCTGAATTATTTACAATTGATCATGTGCCAGGTTTTGTGATTTTTTTTTTTGAAGTGGAGGTAACTATAAAATGTGAAAGAGCAATCAACCAAGGTAAAAAATCATACTTGTGATTTAACATAACATGGTGTCTGTATGGATATGGAGCAACAGGACACTTGCTTTTGGACTGTGTGCTGTGAAGAGACATTCCAGGGGATCCAGTGGTCTGAGTATCCTCCCCATTGTTTTACAGCTAAGGTAGGAATGCCACTTCTATAAAGTAGTATCAGATATATTTTCCAAAATGCTAAGCATTGTGAAAGATCTCTAAATTGTCTGGACCAAAAACCAAACCAAACAACAAAACAACAACCCAAACAAAAAACCCTAACTTTTCACTTCAAAAGATCCCTTCAAAAATGAAAAGCATCCTTCAAAAGTTTTCCAGCTCCCATCCAGGCCTTGCAACTGGTTAGCTTTTCCCTCTGGCCTCTAGGTTCCAGCATACTTTGAAAATCCACCATTATAAGAATTTTTTGCAGGTCCGTGTCAAACATGAGGCTAATTGACACACGTTTCAGTAAGCATGATGGCAAGCAGTCTTCCATTAAAAGAAATGTCGCATGACTATTTCCAATGTGCCTTGGTTTCTCTGTGTATTCAACTGGAATAAAGACACTTATTCCCAAGCAGCATGGCATGCTTAAAACTAGCTTGCTGTTTCAGACCTCTGTGAGAAATCAACATGGTGGGCTGGGAATGACTATTTATCCTTGAGCAGTAGTGGAGTCGTCGTGGACCCCAGTATCCTCGAAAGGGCAGGCAAAGGGGACTCAGTAGGAGCTGAATGAGGCATGTGTTTCATAGCAGCTGTGGGAGGTGATCTCCATCCCGTCTTCTGTCTTCGAGCCCTTTGCAGGCCTGTCCCTGTGGTCTGGCAGTGCTGTAGCCAAGGCTGAAGTTAACAGGCAGAGACTACAGGATAATCTAGATGGACTGTGAATCCAGCACAAAAGGAAGTACTTGTTCTCCCTCTTCACACCCAAAAAAGAAAAGTACTACTTGTGACTTTCTTCCAGCTCAGGCATTTTGTAGATAAAACTGTATAATTTCTATCTTTTTTGAGCATCCTTACAAAAACATGTATCAACTCTATGACTGCAGTTCTCTTCCTCGAAGATATTGTATCAGTCAAAGGTGTTGACGCAGAAGAGGACTGTGGTTGGACATACAGTACATACCATTCCCTGGGTTAACTTACTCATCAGCCCTGGCTGGCTGAGAAAGAGTGAGAGCAGACAAAAACGGCAAATGGCACAGAAGTCCTGGGAAGACAGTCACTATTCTTTGCTTGTTCCAACACAAAATTGCCCCTTCAGATGAGGGGTGCCTTGTGGGAATGCTGTTTTAGCCAGCATGGGAGAGGTACTTTATAAACTGGAATCAGTCTCATGGAGAAACGCCTCCTGCTGTGCAGTGTGCAGGGCTCCAGCTGCTGTTCTGCAGCCAAGATACAGAGCATATATGGAGAGGTACTGTACTCTTCTTCCCAAGAAGAGTCTTTGGGCAGTGCTTTGCAGCAAGTACCAATTGATAGATGCTTTTTTGAAAGAAACTACAGCGTTTTGTCAACACTGGAATATGGAGACAGCAGCTTTAATGTGTAGCATGAGGGAATCCACAGCTGATTCAGAGAAATATCATTTCATGGTACATGGACTCTCCTTTGCCTTGGTCCATTTTACTGTACTTGCTGCCATGCAAAATAACATCAGCTATTAATGAGGACACACTGGTTCCACTCAAGGTCTTATTGTCCTATCACTTGCTACTTGGGAGAAGAGACCAACACCCTCCATGCTACAACCTCCTTTCAGGTAGCTGTAGACAGCGATCAGGTCTCCCCTCAGCCTCCTTTTCTCCAGGCTGAACAGCCCCAGTTCCCTCAGCTGCTCCTCATCACACTTGTGCTCCAGACCCCTCACCAGTGTTGTTGCCCTTCTCTGAACTCTCTCCAGCACCTCAATGTCTTTCCTATAGTGAATGGCCCAAAACTGAACACAGTATTATATACTGAACACAGTATACTGCACCTATGAGTTTTCTCTGTCATAAGCAACATCACATAGATGCCATAGTGGTCCATTTTGCCCATATACTCTATCTTCTCCATCAAAATGTCTAGACCTAAGTCTGTAGCGAAGTATCCATAAAGTGAGGTGTCTCCCACGGGACTATTTCCTGGCATGTGCACTAGAAATGGCTTGTGATGAAGAAGACGTAGGCTTTCCCAGAGGCAAATGAATGCAGAAGACACCACACTGATATGACTTAGTCTTGTTCATTAGATCACTGTGTGAAGTGAGAAATTTAGTCAGGAGAGTCTACAGCCACAGGAATCAAGTGTCTTTCTAGGACTGCACTTGCCATCAACTTGTATTTGCCACACGCTGCATAGCTTTTTACGATGGTTAAGCATACTGGACAAACTCAGTGGCCAGCAACCTCTCCAGTAGCAAGCACACAGTGGTTGTACTTTAGGGTTAGAAGGAAAATTCTATGACTGGAAAAAAAACCCACAGACATTATATGAGAAAATACATTGGTTTGTTATTTCTTTGCACCAACTGAGAGATGTGTTAAGGCTTCCTTCAAATCTAGACTTCGATTCTGCATTAAGAAATAGATATTTTCAAATGAATAAATGCATAGATAGAAAAGAAAACCTGTCTTAGAAGTCAAATGAGTGAAATTGCCTAAGTAAATCTATAAAATAATTTAGAATACTAATAAACTCTGGATTTAATTGCAGCTACAATGAAATCAGACACCTGCCAGCTTGTAAACTGTTGTGTAAATCTGATATACAGTGTGTGTGAGCCAGCAGAGCTGCCTTGACTTCAGCTTCATGAAAACACTGTGTTCAGTGAAGCAACCCCAGTAAGTGATGAAGATTCAGAACTGCAGTCCAGCTCCTCCCAGATGTCAGCAGATTTTTTTGCCTGTGTTCATTTTGGTCTCATTTAATTGAAAAAAAAAAAAAAAAGAAAAAAAAAAAGTCTGAAAATAGATGAGGCAGAGTTAAGAGATCTGATTTTTCTCAAATCAGTGCTAGTTTTTCCTGGGTGTAAAGACATGGATTGTAGTCGTAGGTACACCAGAAGTCAGGGAAGGTGCAGCTCACAATGTGGAAAGACTGTGGAGAGGAGGTCATTACAGGTGTCATTGTCTTGCTGCAAGGTCCTCCTGGGATAAGCACATGGCAGGACTTAGTTTCCAGAATAGCCCTTTTGGTAGCTGGGAAGTAACTGAGAACACCATCCTGAGCTATGAGCAAGAAGTATCTGTGGTGGGGATGTCTGCATAGGGCACCTTTGAGTTTTCCCTTTCACAGCCTCATAGTCACTGTGTATTGACCACCCATTGCAGAAAATTTAGCCATGACCACCAAATGTAAGATCCATGGGCAAGTCCTTGTCCTTGCCCTGTGCTCCAAGTGCTGAAGTGTGCATGGGCATTGCAATCAGTAAGTGAGGGGGACAGACAGGAAATGCATAATACTGCCATGCAACTAAATCACGCATCTGTGTGTATTTTTTGGTTTTTGTGGTTTTTTTTCTTTTTTGTTAGCTTTTGCTGGACCAGATTTGTAAGCCTGTGAGGAAAATTATGAAGACCCGGCAAACAGCAGAAGTTTCAAACAGGGATGCCCACCTGTAAGTACATCCACCTGTGAATTCACTGAACCACTACTAAACACTAAATACTGCCCCACTGTGATTCTCCAACACTGGAAACAGAAACCCAGCACATTGTTCAGATTAACTCTGGATTAGTTCCCTAGGACTATGCAATGCCAACAGAAGTGGTTTTGCAAGGGCTGAACTGTTTGCTCACCTGTTGCCCAGGCAGTCTGAACCCTTCCAGATGTGCTTGTGTCTCTGCTGCTCTCAGATCATAAACGCTGTCAGTAAGGTGCTAGAGAAGTGCTGAAAATAAGTATTGGGAAAACATGTGAAACTGTTGAGATCCTATGTATAACACTGATATGGTGAGGTGTATTGCAGATCCTAGTAGCATCAAATCTTGTAGAGTATCTTGTTCATGATGCCCAGGTTAAGAAAATCACTTGATTTGGAGCCAAGAAAGCCCCTGTGGGGAGAGGAATATTGCTTTCTTCTGTAGTATGTGAAATACCACCTGCTTCCTAGGGCTATTTCAGGCTTTTAAGTAACAATTTTCTACTGCATCATTTCTGGACATGGGCTTCCCATGAGTCTCTTCTCCCTTTACATATTACATTATTTGTACTGGCTCTCAGTCTCTACCATAGGTCTTAATTTGTCAGAGGATATTAGGAAACTATTTTGAAGCCTCTAACAGGCAGTGGCACGTTGAGATGATGCTCTAGGGCCCTGTTGAGTTTAAACATTTACTGCTTCACTTGTTTGTGATGACAGGGACCTGGCTGGTCTTCTTTTCCTATGCAAACTGGCAAAGTTCTGCATTTCAGCAGCCTGGAAACCAGCCCTGTCGGCACCACTCCTCATTTGTGGTGAGGAACAACTTAGCCTGAAAGCACACAGTCTCAAATCAACACTCTCTGTCCTCCAGCACAAAACTCTTTGATGAGCTCTGCTACAGGAGATCCTGATAATACCAGTGAGAAGACTACTGAGTGTGTGCCTTGTCTCTATGGGCCATGGAAAGGGCATCTAATGAGGGTGGGCACTCCTTCCCTCTTGCTGGGGAGAAGAGCCTCACAAATAAAAACGCACACATCTAGGCACTCCGAATAGTATCTGGCAAGATAGGCACATACAAATCAGCTGTTACCATTCTTTCCCTAGCCCTGGTGCATGAAACACTGGCAGCTATTACAGCAAAGTGAAGACAGACATCATCTAAGGCATAGGCAGCATTGTGTTGGCTTTAATGACAGCTTTGTCTCTGTGCCTGTGCAGCAGTGCTTCCTCAGTCTGCTGTGGATATTTTCTACTGTGCCAGGCTTTCATTACACTCCCTACACTATCTCTCCAAAGTTGTTGGTGCGTTACAATTAATGGTGACGTCTCAATAGCTGACAAAATTTGTACCAACTATGATTAGCTGGGTATCTATTTTGCATTTGACAAGCTATCTACCAGTGTGTTTGGGGGTAGTGATATGTAAGGATAAGGATTAATACTTTTTTTGGAGCAGTAAGCTTGCCTTTGCTTTCCTTTCCAGATTTTCCCAGGTGTGAATTCTACCCTATTGTCTGCCATTCCCAGTAGTTGAAAGTCATTCCATCACAACCAGTCTCCAAAGCACAATGACATGACAGCTTAGAGTAGGGATTCACACAAGCAATGATACTGGACAAATGAACGTGTTTTGTTCAGCTCACTCTTACACCATATTTACCTTTGTCTTACATCATATTTAATATACAATGAGTTTTGATTGTTCTTTTCCCTGCGAGTCAGTGTAGTACACAGAGTAGCATGTGTGCACACCAACAAATTGACTTCTAGTATTCACCATGCACTCTATGGATTGTGAAAAATAATGGGAAGTACACTGCAGAACCTGGAAAAATGGTCTCTGATGTTAAAATCACCATAAAATACTCCTTGATGAGCTCATATCTGAAATGCTACCAGTTACCACATCAATTTACCAAGCCAAAGACTTAGGACAAGCAAAAGAAAATACCTTTTTTCTCACAGAAGCATAACCAAGCTCTAGAGCTCCTTGTCATTCGAGAATTCATGACAGGCAAAAGTATAATGCAGTTGACAAAAAACAAAGTTTGGAAGATGCATCCTCCTATTTAAGCATAAACTGATTTGATTAAAGGTAGAAGCATCCCACTGTAGGGGGCAGATAGCTGGATTTTTGCCTAGTTCTACACTCTTTCCCTGAATGTTTGCTGTTGACCACATGAATCAGTGAACTAACTGCACAAGATAAGTTTATGTTCTTACTTCATAGCAATTTTCCAGGTAAAATACAACCCAGAATGGATTCTGACTGCTTCTTGCTATTGCTGATGTCTCGTTACTTGCCTTGAGGATGATCTGAATGTGAAGCCAACAGAACTGCAGTGGTATGCAGGGATGCCCTCTGGTAGCGTGGGGGTTTAAGCCAAATATCAACTCAAGCAGTCGTGTTTTACCTGTATATATCAAGTTTCCCCCCAGTAAGTTCAGCTGGAAAAAGTGCTTCACACTACTTTGTTAAGCACACCTTACTGCTGCAGATTAGCCACCAATTGCAATGATAGTCAGCCCTGTACACACACACATAATCTGTGTTATTTTGGAAGCAGCACAGAAAAAGTGAGAAAAACAGACAGTTGTTACGATGAGCGTATGCCAAGAGGCTCACACTCAAATTCAGATTGTCCCAGCTGATGAGGTTTTTTCTCTGTTGTTCCAAGGGTACCTATGTGCCTTTCTGGCTTCAGCTCTCCAAGTGGAACTTGACCTGGGTGGGAGCGGGGAGGTACAGATGAGTAGGATACTTTCTGCTTCTCCTCAAGGCTGTTGCATCACCACCTTTGGGTCAACACATTTCAGACCTCCCATGGAGAGAAGAGCTGGTTCTTTACCTGTGCAAGCCCTGGCATAATAACTTTGGATATCTTTCCTCAAGGCGTTTTACTGAGGTTATACATGACAGTCACAAATATTTCTCAGATTACCAAATCTTGTGGAAGGTTGTGGTGTGTTGGACAGATAATTTTTTTTTTTTCTTTTTAATTACTGTAAAGCAGAAAGAAGTTAGCTCAAAGGTGATCAAAGGTGATCATACAAAGTGATATCTGAGTCACCTGATCGTGACTTCCTGCATTGAAAAACAGAGACATAGAAGATCTACACCTCTGCTTCTCCCTTTTTGTATCATGAAGATCTTTTTGCAACACCAGATAAGAGGTTAGTTTTCTGGGGACCTTACTGAAATACGACAATCCACAAAGGAAGTGGAAGAAATTTCTATGTTGTGAGTTTTACCATAGGGGTCATAGGAGGTGTCGGAGGAAGGGTCAAACTACCTGGGAACATATCAGCACAGGGATTTGCTACCTGGTATAATTTAGTACAGGACAGAGGATGCTTGGGAGATGAAACAAAGAACTAGAAAGCTTTGACTAGGTCCCCTGATTGTGCGTAAAAGCTATCCACAGGGAAATTGTCCAAACATTTATTTGGAGGGAGTGTTGGCTAGTGAAGTCTCAATTTCTGGCAAAGTAGCAAAAAAACCCAAACCAAAACAAACAAAAAAACCCACCACCACCAAAACCCACAATGGATGTGCTGCATTCTTGCAGAAGATCACAGACAGCAGTTTTATCAGCCTTGCAGGTGAGACTAACAAGGTACCTGAGCTCTGTACTGAGAGCTGACAGACTCCTCAGAAATAGCACAACAGAGCAGAATGACAACAAAGCACCGAAAGCGTGCAAGGCTCTCGTATTTGCCATTTGCGCAGGGTAACACTCCCGCCAACATTTGTTGAAACTTGTATCCTTGATCAGGAATGACATTTCGTCAGTTCTGCGAAAGAACAGAATTCCTCTGATGAAGAATTTGAAGCTGCAGCAGAGCCAAAGTTGCTCAATGCTGTTATTAGCACCCAGGCTCAGCTTTCATGCTGAAATAGCAACAATTCAGGGTAAAAAAGTAACAAGTTAAGAAAACAGCTGGGAGGCCCCAGAAGGGTGTAAACTATGCAAATATCTGTATTCCCAGTTATCACCTTGTTGCAACTATTTCTGTTTCTCCTCTGCCTCTTTTTTCATGTATTTATTTTCTGCTAGCATAAACCCAGTTTGGATACAGGGAGGTATGAGCATTCTTACCATGTCTGTGGTGCAGGGTACAAGTGACCTCTTGCAGTGTGGGCCAGGCATGTGTTTAGCTGATACTCAGATTATGCCAGGTTTTCCGCAGAGCAGAAATAGCTGGATAACTAAGGATAGGCCTCTTTCTTTTGTTACTACATTCCTTGTTCCAGGAAAGCACCCATTGATTTCACCGTGACTTCTGCTAAAGGCTGAATCCACACAGACTGTGGGACAGGGCCTTCAGGAGGGGAAGAAACTATATTCTTTCCCAATAAGTACCTGTGGCTGTTGTTTGGTTGCAGAAGATAAACAAGTCTGAAGTCAGCGTATTTCAGTGTCACTGTGTGAATCCCCACTGTTACTGTGTGCAAGCCAGTGAGACAGCTGAATCCTTGGCAAACAGCAGACCCCAAGTTCGTGCTACAGCTGGGAAAGTGCCTGAATCCCAATTCAGTCATAGTCTAAAGAACAGCTGAAAGTAACATTCTGAGACTCAGAACTTTTTCCTTCAGTTAATTTAAGGTCAGGTCCAACACAAACTGGTTTTACACGTGAATATATATATATACTTACATACGTATGTATAATGACATACAAATATCTTTATGCTTTTGTTTGTGGTTAGGTACACGCTGTGCACTTCTTTACAGTGCTGGCTTCCACTTAAGGGCAGTCTTTCAACAAAGTATAATTGTTTTGTTATGAAGAATCAGGTCACTGTTGCATAGGAAGGAAAATAAAACCAAAAGCTACTCTTCCTCGCTTCCCCTATCAAGAAGATTTTCAGTTTTGAGGCTTCTGACAGAAGGAAGTTGTTAGGAGTTGTCTTCCAGGCATTGCTCATCTCTGTGTTGAGCTGTCCTTTTGGTAAGCCAGCTTGCAGCTCCGCTTATGGGCACAGCCAAGTAATTTCGTCAGCCTCACTTCAGACAGCAAGAGGCGAGGAAACAGCTGGGCCTTCAACCAGCCCTGGTGTTTCAGTCCAAACTCATCTGGGACATGCCCATCAAACACACCCTGGGGAAACAGTGAAGAGAAACAGGTCTGAGTCTCCTCTCCTGTGGCCCTTACAATTTTGTGGTATCATTCATCTGAGCCAACTGTGTAGAAACCTGGGGCTGGTTATGAAAAGCTTTCTTTTTCACCATGCTTGAGTGGGTGTATATCAGCATGCAATGTGCAAAAGTGCAATGTCGTGGGGGTCACAGTTCCAGCATATGCACCTTATTAAGGGATTTGTCAATGTAGAAATATGCACTGCTAGAAACAAAGCCATTTTAACTGACATCTAGGTTTGTTTTGCTGAGTAACTACGTGGATGCTGTTTTGCTTCAGTGATTCTCCACACTCAGTTTGACTTTTTTTTTTAATTGATTCCAGGTGCATCAAAATCCGGAGTAAAAGCTTCCTTCCTATTTTCAGAGGTTTTTTTTCTTTTTCTTGACTAATGCACGCCTTTAAGAAGCACAGTAAACAGTGTGCATGAATCGTCCTGCCTGTGAACCTGGAGCCCTTGTTCAGCAGTAAACTTGCACTATAATAAACTGATTTTGTTGGGGTTTTTTTGTCCAATTTTGCATGTAGACTGGCTGTCAAGCTCCCTAGATTTAGTGACTTACCTACAAAGTCCGTCAGCCAGCTCATAGATTCTTATCGCTAGTGAAGATCTGTGGTGTTTTCCAAAAACCTGATCATCTACATACAATAACCTGTGTCCGTATATCCAGAAGGATCTTCTTTTTTTTTGGCAAGAAGGAGTACAATGGAAACCAAACAGCAGCATTAGAAATAATTTCCTTACATGGTACTACTGAGAAAGAATTAAACTGTTAACCCAATAGCGCTTTGTCAGACTGCATAGACTGGGTTTATGATCTCAGGCAAGGACATTAGCTCACACCTTATTCCTTACAGATTATAGAAGCATCTCTTAATACTGAGTCACTTTTTATCCAAAAATTATGGGTAGCCCAAAGCCCTGTACTAGCAGGCAACCTACCAAAGGAGTGTCAAAGGGTGGCTAGATTTTGAACAGTGTGCAGCAGGGCCAGCAATCAGCTGCAAGTCTCTGCATTTTGCAACTAGTGTCCATAAGAGATGGCAGCCTTTAGCTCACTGTTTCTGCTCAGCTTTGAATTTATGGGACCCATGAGCTGCTACAAACGCAGACTGGGAACTGTTACTGCTAAATCTCAACCTATCCTGTGTTTGGTGGCATTTTTCCTCCAGGTAAGACAGCAGTTCCTGCTGCAGACACAGTGTCTCTTGGCATGCCTGAATTCCAGCCAGGAAAGAAATCTACAGCCCTGCATATCACTTTGCAGAAGCTGCTGATCTGTGCTCTTGTTATCTCTCTTCATCATTTCCAGACTAAGTCATGCACAGGCAACATGATTTGTATAGCTCAGTGGAATGAGTTATAGACATTAAACGCCCTGTTATCCATATTTCTTTATCACATGTCACTGTGGTCGTTCTTTAAAAAGAACAAATCTTCTAATATATCTTTGATGTTAAGAAAAGGCTCCTCAGTCTCTCGCATACACACACTCATTTTTCTGTTGTGCATTCACACACTCATCTCCTCCTCTCTCTCTTGCATGCTCTTGCACACTCCTGGATGTCCAAAAGACTTGCACATGCTAATTATCCCAGCTGATTTTGGTCTGGAGAGCCTTAAAACCTGAAAAGGCATTGAATATCAACAGTGTGGCACTTTATCCCACAGGAGAATATTTGTTTTCATAGGTGATCAATGCAGTACCAGCAGTCCTGACCTGCCTGGCCATGGTGTGAATTGGGCTGGAAGAAAACACTACTTTCCCAAGAACAGGCACAGGTTATCTTTTCTTTTAACCTTCCAGTTTGTTTCCCCTGCTTGTTTGTTTGGGTTGTTTTACCTTCTACCCATTTGAGGTGTGTTTCTGGTTCAATGCCCCTGTAAAGGCCAGAGGAATTAGCACTGTTGAAAGAAATCCAGTACTGAATTGCCCTTGTGTTGTACGGGCTTTGTTATGGCTTCAGTTCATTAAAATCAAGAGAAAGACAGCTGGAAGAGAGAGACACCAGCTAGAGGGGGGCACTTGGGGCTGGACTGTGGTAAGTCTTCTTTAGGGGCCAGGCCTGTTTTCCTTTGAAAAGAACATGATGAAAAAGTACAGCTGTGAAATGGGAGGCTGAGTAGGAAATGACAAATGCCAGGCAAGCCGGAGAAAGAGTGATAGATGCTCCATTCCCTAATTTTCCTAAGTGTCTTGTATTCAGTTCCCATCAGTGCTACAGCTCAAACCACAGATGGGTGCATTGCATCCCTGCCTCACTCCTCCAGTTCTCTGACCTCTGTTGATGTGTTGCTCCACACACCTCCCAGCCCTCTGATATCTGTGAAGAGTGACCTTGGCAGGTCCCGTTGCTGGTGTGGTGGGCTGCCTGCAGCTCCTGCCAGTCGTGGGCATCCCTGAGGGCCAATGGGCAAAAGCATTTCTTAAGGTGGAATCCAGCTTTCATGACTTTGCTGCCTCTATGCCAGACAGATGGACAAGGCATGGGAGGATGACTTCAGAAGGGGAGAGATGGTACCCTCCCAAAGAGTGCAAGAGATAGATATAGCCAGCTGCGGGAGACGAGATTAAATCCTTAGTTTGTCTCATTTTCTCAGAAAACTAAGATCTCCAGAAAGCTGAATTTTGCATACCTATTCTGAATCAAATTTCCCAGGTCTCTCTGGTCTACTTAAGCAAAATTATCAAGACAACCTAAAATAGGAGTAGAAACCTTGAGGCACAGTAGTAAAAAAGTGACATTTTCCTATCAGTTCTCTAAAAGCTTGCTGTTACAACACCAGTGGTTGCAACAAGGGAGAGGATCATTGTAACAAACTGGGCTATTTTTAACAACAAACCAGGACTGAAACTTTTCTCCCTTTTCTGTTCTCAACCATTATTCTTTTTTTCCTTTCCCTCTCCCTGTGTTTAACCATTTATTTACTAAAAAAGCAGGAAAACAGTAGCAAAATAATATCAAGAACACAAATAACACAGGCAAAATTCCTGAAGAAAAAGGTCTGTTTCTTCCATTACATAAAAAAAAAAAATACAGAAATGCTTTGAAAACCAAATTTTGAGGTATCTTATTTCCCAAAGCATCTAGTACATAATAAAAAGTATTTTGTTTGAAAAACATGCACTATCTATGGTAAATAAACCACAAAAAAAAAAACTTCTGTATCTTGTAAATATGTATCTGCTAAACAACATACATTATTAGTAACTCAATGTGACGGAATATTCCTGTATTTGGAGGGAAACAAACATCAAAATTCTTTTGAAGTTATTTCAGTCTGGTGTGTCAGAGTTTACTAAGTTGTTTCCTAGGCTCTTTGTCAAAGAACAGCAGAAACCATATAAAATACAATTTAAAAATAGCTATATATTAGGAAGAACTGATGGTTCATTCATATACCACAAAACTGCAAAATTTTACCAACCTTGAATATCAAGTTCTTGAGTTGTAATTTGTTTGCCTTGGAAACTTAGTTAACAAGTCAGAAAAAACACATTCAGAATACTGCAGAGCTGTAAAAGGAGTGCTGACACATTCAATAAATGCGTCTATTTTTATGTCAAGTCCTGATAACGGTACATTTTTTCTTTTTTAAATATAAAGAGAAAAATAATTCAGATCTTTCCAGATTTGACCAAGACACCTGATTTACAATGGAAAATATTTTTATGTCTTATGTCAGCATTACTTTGTTCCAAACTAAGGGCTGTGGTACTGAAATCTTTATGACAGCATCTCTTTCTCACCAGTTCCCTCTTTCCCATAATAGTGTCGTGTGTTGAAGATGCAATACAGAAGCATTTCACTTCACCCAGCTTTACACATCAGTTTTCATCTATGTCTAAATGCAAAATTACATAATGAAATGTATCCTTTGTGATGCACCCAATGAAACCCTGAAGGAAGAACTCGAGTTTGAAACCAAATTTCCTTGACAAATTAGTCTGAATCAGATTTCTTAACTGAAATATTACCATGAAAATGGTTAAATATATCTAAAGTGTCACCACAAGCATTTAAGGGCCAAACTGCAGACTCAAGTCACCCTCTCAATTTAACTGACTGTTCCTGTCACAATTTAATATCTGGAACTGGATCACAGAATCACAGAATCATAGGATAGTTTGGTTTGGAAGGGACATTCAAAGGCCATCTAGTCCAACCCCCTGCGACAGGCAGGGACATCTTCAACTAGATCAGGTTGCTCAGAGCCCCGTCCAGCCTGGCCTGGAATGTCTCCAGGGATGGGGCATCTACCAACTCTCTGGGCAACCTGGGCCAGTGTTTTACTACCCTCATTGTAAAAAATTTCTTCCTCATGTCCAGCATGAATCTCCCCTCCTTAGTTTAAAACTGTCACCCCTTGTCCTGTCATAACAGGCCCTGCTAAAAAGTCTGTCCTCATCTTTCTTATAGGCCCCTTTTAAGTACTGGAAGGCCACAATAAGGTCTCCCCAGACCGTTCTCCAGGCTGAACAACCTTAACTCTCTCAGCTTGTCCTCACAGGAGAGGTGTTCCAGCCATCTGATCATCTTGGTGGCCTCCTCTGGCCCCTCTCCAACAGGTCCTTGTCTTTCCTGTGCTCAGGGCTCCAGATCTGGACACAGGAATCCAGGTGGGGTCTCACCAGAGCAGAGCAGAGGGGCAGAATCATCTCCCTTGACCTGCTGACCACGCTCCTTTTGATGCAGCCCAGGGTACGGTTGGCTTTCTGAGCTGCAAGTGCATTGCTGGCTCATGTCCAGTCTTTCATCCACCAGTATCCCCAAGTCCTTCTCTGCAGGGCTGCTCTCAAACCCTTCATCTGCCAGCCTGTATTGATACTGGGGGTTGCCCTGACCCAAGTACAGGACTTTGCACTTGGGCTTGTTGAACCTTGTGAGGTCCACAAACTGAGTGGCAAGCTGTTATGAATGTGTTAGCAAAATTAAGTTACTGAAAGAGAAATAAATTAGCTGTGAAACAGAGAAGGATCAACATTGAAGAAATGCTGTCTTTACTCAGACAAGTATGGAAGGGTTGGTATCAGCAGCTGGAAAAGAGCAACATCAATTCTTAGCAATTGTGCACTTCACTGGGAGCTATAAATGGTGGGGCTGTGTCTGTCTAGCACCTTGCACCCCAGTTCAATGAATTCTTGAAGCCCCTATGAAAAGTCTCTGATACTTTTTGGCACAGATTGAAGTCCCACTGAAGTCCATGTGACTTGAGGAATACATGAGGTGCAGGGCTTGCTTAAGACACTGCAGACTTGCACATCCACCTTTCAGCTAATCTTTTACTGTCTGCCAGAGGGTTAGGACCAGGCATTACTGAGAATGTCAAAAGAAATCCGCTTCCTGCAAGATTTCCAGATTGATATATTTTCTGTGCAATGTGGTACTTTAGTCCCATTATTTACAGCTGGCACGTATCTCCAGTACCTTGGACTTCTCATAACACCTCTGGTATCTTAATGTGTAACTCCCATGCCCTCCCTGTGTACCATTCTCTTCTGCTCTTTCCCATAGTAGTAAGCATTTTGGAAATCGGATTGGTTGGAAATGAATACTTAACATGTTTTCTATTCCTCTAACCACCTTCTGTTGCTTTTAGTGTCAGTGCCACTACTAACCTGGAAGGTGTTAGAAGATGCCTGATGGGAAAATTCACTTCTAGCAAGCACCATCCTTACTGTTATTCTTCATTCAAGTCTATGGACATTGCCTCAACCTTTTCAACCACAGTCACCAACAGTGAATAACACTGTTCCTTGTACCACAGCAGAGCTCTTTGTGTCATTGCAATGCTGTGAAACACAAACACGAGTCCCTGTGAACTTGTGGGCAGCATCCCTACCAGGTAAACTGCTCATTAAACAAACAGGAGATAAGCTTGATCTGTCTTTGAAGCTGTATATAGGCCTCTGGATAAGGAGTCAAGTCAACACAAGTTTACATACACCTGTTCATAGATAGCCTATTGTCCTCTCCCTTGTTTTCATCTGCAGTGAAAGATCAAGATCGATTTAAAAATTAGCTGTATCTTGATCATCTGATCCAGTGAAGAGCAAAACAACATTTCAGCTTATCCAAAGTAACAGCAGACACACATCTCACATATTATTGGCTGTGCATATTAAAGACCTAAGGAGAACACTTTTTTGGCATTACAATAGATTTTGCAGCAGCTGGTAGTACCTTCTGCTGTCAAACATTAATGAGAAATTGATTCAAATTAAGGTGGCCCCATCTTACAACTCTGGGCCTTCAGCCCAGAAAGTCACTTCATCAGGTTTGACTAAGTACCCACCTGGCCTGAAGCTAGCATAACTGTTCACTGATACCACCTAGGTATTTGAGGGCAGAGCCTGGTGGGCCTGAACCTGCTTGGTCCTTGTGTTTGATATCACTTTGAAAACTTCAGCTGACCCATCCTGAATTTGACTTTCTTACCAGCCAAACTCACATTGAGAAACAGAGTTCAAACTATATCTGTCAAGGACTGCCAGTGCTGTCTAAATGATTTTTCTTTCTGATTGTAGTTACACATGATGTGCATTCACAAGGTTTATTCAAACTGAAAGTGAGTACTATGAGGACTGATTTTCAGAGAGATCTTGGCATGTATTCTAATGCTATTGAGAGAAACAGCTTCAGTGCTGTTTCTACATCCTTTCTAACCACACTGAAATTACAACATTTCAATAATTTTATTTTTGAACTTCATCCTTTAACTATTTTACCCTCCCCCCCCCCCCCCCCTTTTTTTTTTTTTCAGAGCAGAAGATTTCCCAATGAAAGATTGTCCTGGAAGTGTATGATATTAGTAACATCTCCTGTGTGTGATAGGGTCTCCAAATAGCTGACTAAGTCAGAAAAGAGCATGAAGATTTTTTTATTCTCTGTATGATAATCAAAACTAGTAATCTCTTCCCCGTGAGTCAGCCAGGCTATGTGAGTGTGGTAGGTCAGCCTGCAGGAGTGAGCCTCATTCAACATTAAACGGGAATCAAATTCTCTTCAGCCGAACTTCTCTCTTGCCTATTTCTTCCCTCTGTCTTTTTGCCTCCTCAAGGTGTCCTAGACTTAATTCATAGTTATAAAGCATGTCCTAAAAACCCAGCATAAAAAGTTGAGTTTCACCTGCCAAGGGCTTCCTTTGTGCTATTTTCTTCACCACACCTGCAGTTTATTGCATAGCTGTTATACAGCACGTCTTACTCTTGCTTACCTCTTGGAACATATTGGAAGGCTATTATTTATCTATGGGGAAACCACTGATAAATAGCTGCCTTGCTGTTCTTCTGGAGTAAATTGATATTTCCAGTAAGAAAATTAGATAGTGACTATAGTGGGCCCCAAACCATCCCCATCTGTTTAATATGGCTGCATCCCTCAAATATTTCTTCATGAAAATAAGGTGGATGTGGTTCTAAATTCAACTCTGTGACTGCCATCCCTCTGTAGGCTCCCTCACAAGGTCAAGGGAGAAAACCAGTTGCCTCCAGAGGAAAACTCTTCTCAGTTCAGGTGTATCAGTCAGCTATGTAAATCAAGTGGGATTAAACCAGGCAGTTTTTCCCCACTGTGTCTCCACATTGCCAGTAGATCTTTCCTGCACATTTACCTCACTGTCCTATGTCTGGCCTCTCCATATCAACCTGTCCTTCTGGCCCCTACCCATGTCTTTTATCATATACACATGGCATAATGTCTTGGGAGAAATCTCATTTCCTTGAAGAAGATCCCCTATAGTTTTTGCATTTAATAATTTCTTCTTAAATTAGGCTGGCTGTACCTCTTCTTTGTTCCACCCTCATTGCTTGCTTAGTGGATGCTAATGAATCTGAAAATGTGTCTGCTTCTAAACCCTTTACTCAGCTGGGAAGTATACTGGCACTTCAGGGTGAATGGCATCCTGAGAATAAATTGCTCAGTATTGATTTGCCTCTAAATTAAAACCAGGCTAAAGACTCTGAGCTAATCACCCTGCTGTGCTCATCACGGCACATTCTTGTTGCCCTTCCTGTTTTGGAAGGCAGTCCTTCTTCGGGAGTTTCATGGGACCTTTAGGGTGAGAAGGAAACTTGCAATAAGAGGCTGTATAGACCGAGTCTCTTCATTCTCATTTCACTCTTGCATTGTTCCTACTTCTGTCTTGCCACCTCTTCAAGGTATAATTCCCTAGAGTGCACAGCGATTAAGGCTGTGCTCCAGATCTGTTTTCAGAAATCATATTTTTGAGGTACATTCCTCTTTTCCTCTGGGGCTGTCAACTTGCATAAGCTTTCTGTTGGTTTCCTACACAAGCTGGCGATGCACAGCCACCCTCAAACCCTTTTCTCACTTAACAAAAAGTTTCGGTTCTCCCTCCAGTGGAAGACTACACATTGCATGTAACTCCATTCAACATTAATTAAGGAAGTTTTTAATGTTTGTTTCCCAGGCCTAAGGCCTTCATGTGGCCTTCACAAAAATCTCCCTACAGATAACCTGCACACTAATCAATCTGAAGGTCTGGACAACTTTTAAGATTGGTAAAACGGTGAAGAACTAAGCTGGACAAGAGCAGGGTCTCCCTGTAAAAGCCGTGCATGTGTGCCATTTCCTTCACTCAATTACTAAGAAGTAGTTACAGTTAATAATACCTCAGTTATTTCTTTCTGTAGTGAATCCTGCTTTTCAGTCCAAGTGTTCCTCAGTCTAGAGAACACCAGAGGGAATTTCACTGTTAGGAAGCACCTCTTCTGCCTGTGATAAGGACAAGCCTTGCCAGCCAGGCCCCAGGCAGCTTTGGAGTAACCACATTGAACTGTCTTACAAAACCTCATATTCGTGTATAATGGAGAACAGAAAGTGAAGCATCAGTCAGCACCTCCTATTGTTCCAGCCTCATGTATGCAATTGGGTTGTTGTGGTCCATTTTTCTAACGAGCACTCTCTCATCAGAATAATCAGGCACAGGAAAAGTGATTGTACTAACAGACAGGACTGTGTGCAAATTAGGTTTCCAGATATGAGGTAGACTCATGTTTTCTAGGTTGTGCTTTCAAAAATTGGTGAGTGGTAATGACACCGGGTCCAAGCCTGCAAACTTTGTTCCCAGGAGTAAGCCAGGCCCTGTTGGAGTGCAAACACCAGCAAGACGAGGCTGAAGACTTTCCTTCAAATCCAACTATTCTGCTAAGTTGCTTTTTACTTCTAATGGCCCAAGGAAAATGGGGTCCCAGATGACACCGGTGGTGGTGCTGACACTCCCTGTGAACTGGCCACTGAGGAGGGAGCATCACCCTTTCTGTCTCCTGTTCAAAAATGACCAGCATCGCTGTGAAGGGGCCCGCTGGAATACAGCTGTATTTTCCTTCCAATTGGAACAACACATTGCCCCTCTCTCTGTATGGACACCACTGATGGTCTCTCTCACACCTGCAGGCCTTGGAGAAACCTCTTGCCCGGGAAGGCCTGTTGAATGGGAGGACCATTTCTACTCTGGTGCTGCCTCTGGCGAGAGGTCCAGCAAGCTCCGATCATTGATACTATCCTGACTTGTGAGAGCTGAGGACACAGCTCTCCTCTTAATTTAAGCATCCTTCTATACTTAGGTAAAAAATTAAAAGAAAAGAGAAAAAAGAAAAGAGAAAAAATAAAAAAGGAAAAAGGAAAAAGAAAAAAAGAGAGAAGAAAAAAAAGAAAAAAGAAATAAAGGAAGCTGTCAAATGACTGTGTAAGAGAAACATGACCTCTGGAGTATCCTGCCCACTCTGTAAAATGGTCTGTTGTAAAAACAGAAACCTTCTCAAAGAACCCAAGGATGAGGTTTCATTGGGTTCTCCATCAAATGGTGGTCACAATATGCTCTTGCAATACAGATCTAGGACCAAATTCTGCACAGGAGATCACACCCATAGTGACTCTATTTGGCTAAATATTACCTTGTTCCTTCATATTGGTGAAGCTAAGTTTGCACTCAACGAAACTAGAAAGCACAATCATTGCTGGGTAGGGTGGGCTTTTGCCACTTAAAGCTACATGCAGACTGGCCTGAAGCATAATTTTTTATCTCAGCTCTTGGCACTCTGCTGTTCCATAACTGGATGGACATAGGTGAAGGAGAGGTGTCAGCAGGTTACTGGGAGTTCTGCCTCTGGGAGATGCAGCATGGACCAGGGGAACAGACCACCAGCTGGGCTCCCTGTAGAGGCTGGAGTCTGGGAGCCATAAATGGCATTTCTCTTCCACTGTTACCCTAAAGATGCTACTATTCCCCATTATGCTGATTATCAATCTAGAATTTTTCCACCTGGCCTTTCTGCCCTTATTTTTGACAATTTTCCTGGAGAGACAAATCCAAGTGCTTAAGAGCATAGCCTGGAGACTGCTCTGCATCCTACTCAGTGTTCATCTGGATTAGTCTGCTTTTCAGACACTCACTCTCTCTCCTCACCAAGCCTCACTCCTGCAGCAATGCCTGACTTTTTCTGGGCAGGGTGCTGGGAAGAGATGAAAATGAGCATTTGCAGACACTTTGAACTGTCTCCTGAACAAATGGGAGAAAACTAAAGGATCCCCAGACTGCAGGGATTATTGATTTTATAACTATTCGAACAGCTCCATCAGCGGCGGCATGTAAAAGGAGTTCATCATTTATAAATTGACTCTTTCAGGGATCAAAGGCCTGTCAAGGCAACAATTAGTTCTGGTAATTTATCAGCTGTTTGAGCTTGTCAGGTGGAGAGAGAAGGGCAGTTCTGCACCAGCTCCCCTGCAAAGTTGTTACTGCAGCTAGGGCCAGGTAGGATGTTCAAGTCAGTCATTTGTTAAATATTTCATGTCCTCTGATGTTTTGTCAGTCTTTCCCATACCTGATTCAGTTTGGTTAGGCTGTCAGGTGAAAAGGAGGCATCTCAGCACACTAATGTCACCCAAGCCAGAGGTTCTTTGTCTCCCTAACAATGCCCTTTTCAAATCCCTGTTGAGCAGCTAAACAAACTGGAATGCAGTAAAAAGAACTTCAAAAAAAGAGAAAAAAAGATTAAAAAAAAAATAAAGAAACAACCAAAACCCATAGTCTGTTTTTAATTAGCCTATAAACCATTCAGACCTCTCTAACTGTGCTGTCCAAAGAGGGAAAACCGAGGGCAAATTTACTCTCTCCTTGTAGACCTCATAGTAAAAAAATCCATGTAAACAATGTGAGCTTATTCGAATGGACTAGAAGTCCAGGCAAAAGCAACCATTCTGCATAACACTGAAAAGCAGCATCCTTTGCAAAGCATCTTTTGCAAGGGCACCTACAGTTTGGCTATTGTGACCAGAGCTCTGCTAGATTAAATGGGGATAAAAAAGACAGACATTGAGGCAGAGAGCCCCTTGAGCCTGGAGGTTTCTGACAATGGGAAGTTAATCCAAAATGTGTTGCACAACATCAGAAAGACCTTTATTGCATTACATCATTACTTTACATGAGCGCACACTTCCACAATTACAAGTACACATGCAGAGTCAGTAAATGCCTCAAGTGTTTCCCAATGTATCCGGTTGCACACACACTTTGCAATATCTGATAATATAATTGTACAATCACATACTGTTTTTAATCACAATAGTAACTTTCTTATTTGTCATGTGGCTGGACTCAGTTCTGTACTTTGCTATGCTAACAGCTTCATTTGGCAACTTCTTTTTTTTTTTAAACCTGATTTCCATGTATAAGACACAGGTTTAATTAATTTGTGATGTGGGCTGTCACAAACTTACCAGTGGGAAAGCAAACTGTTCACATATACAAGTTGTTCACATATGAACTTGCATATCTTAATCACGTTTCATGATTCTTCAGATGTTCACTGGTCACAGGCTGAAAAAACAGCTATGATCACGGCTTCATACAGAAGCAGCTCAAAAAAGCTATGCACCAGAACAGCACAGAAATACTTGAGAGAAGAGAGATAAAGGGATGGGGAAGGAAAAGCTGTAGTTTGCTTAGAAAGTTGACCCCTGCATATGTATAGACATTTATAGAAATGTTTGCAGAGAAAAAGAATTACTCAGCAGAAAGTGGTTAGTTCAAAGAATAGATTTTTACCATACAGTAATATGTAGCCAAGTTTCTGACTTGTCAACACCAGAACGAGCAATCCATAATCCATTGCCAATTCAGGGCAAAGGACGGCACCCACAGGCACTTTGTATTTCAGCCAGGTGAAAGATGTCCTTGTGCTTATGATCAAGCAGACTTGGGGTGAAGTAAAATTAAATAAAGAGCCTTAATGCACATTGTTTCCAAGCCACTGAAAAGCACATCACTGCAAAGCATCCAGCTGAATGATGTAATGGTTAGCAGAGACCCAGGAGGAAAAACAGCAGGCCAAGACCTTAGCAAAAGTCACAAGATTTTAGAAAGATAAGGGAGTAAAATTTATTGAAAAATTAGGAAAATATTCTTCTAATGAATACATAGAAGAAACATGGACAAAGGAGCTTCCGTAGAGGTATCTGTGTATTTCACAGTCATATGCTGTATCTGCATGACTGACACTGTGAAAAACCTCTGGGCTAGCAAAATTAGTGGTGTTCCTTCAAACTCACCTGGGTGACAACAGTTTAGTCCATCAAGAGGGAAACTGGAATGAGTGGACAGCTCTCCTGACTGAGATGCTTCCTCAGAAAAATCTGCTATAAGATACTGATAAAATCTGTGGGGTCATTTTGAGACCATACACATCAAAGGGGAGCCTGCAGGGCATTACGCAGGGCAAACCTGCAGCCATGTGGGAAAAGTGGTTTACATTTCCAGGGGATGGAGCAGGGATGCTGGTGTGACTTGTGGCTTGTGGCCACCCTCCCTGCCATCCACTGAGGAGCATGCCGGCAGCAGCATCGCACAGGGTGAGCTCTGCACAGCCCAGTGATGATCACTCTTTTCAGCAGCATGTGTTCTTTGATCCCTGCTTGCCTTGCTGTGTTATTAAGTCAGCAGCCTGATGGATGTGCTGCGCAGCCCATGTGTGAGGAAAGAGATGTCTCCCCTGAGGTCTGATGAGACATATATTCATGAGGGAAGAACCCAGAGGACAGCCCCAAGGCACCTCTCCTGCAGATAATATCACGGTTCTTGTTCTGTGCATGCTTATGCTACTCAAGGGATGCTCACCAAAGTGGATGAGCAAGTTCACAGTATGAGAAAACACAGGACAAGTCCTTACTTCCTTGAGGAGGCAGTTTGATCCTGCAAAGTCTCCAGCACCTTGCATCTTCTGAAGCTTCCAGGCAGTCTGTGTGCATTTACATGACAACTTTTCCATGAGCAGCTGATGGCCACAGAGTTAAACTCTTTGCAGGGCTGAGCCTTGGTATCGGTTAAAACACTCATAAGAGGTCTCTGCTACCTGGAAGTCCCTTCATAGGCAAATACACAATTTAAAGGCCTGCACATCACTGATAAAAATAGGACAAGCACCATTTGCCCAGTTTCTCTGTCCACTTTAATTTACTGTCTAGTGTGTGAGTATCACTGCTTTATACTCCTGTTAGAAATTAGAGAAGATGGAAATAAGAAGCAAAAGAAAAACAGACCTCTTGCAACAATAGGACTGAAATGAAGATGAAAAAGATGACAAGAGGAGAAGCTCTGGTCCATCAAAACACTCAATGCATGTGGCTGTCTTTGCAAGAGAGGTCCTTAGGGACACTTCACCAAGTGCTTGACTGAGTGGTGTCTGTGAAAAGTGGCAGAGGTAAATGTAAATCCAATATATATGACCAAAATACAGTGCTGTTTTCTTCTTGCCAAACTAGGGGTTGGATTTGTTTCTAGTGACTAGCACATAACATACATTTTTTCCTTTAGCTAGAAAAAAAGGTTTAAGGGTTTGTTTGTTGTTTTTTTTATTTCCTTGAGGGAAAAACACAAGAGTACGGACTTGAATTACAGTTGGTGAACTCAAATCATTTCCACAGACCCCAAAATAGTTGGAGAGGTCAATTAAACTGCAAATTCCACAGGGCTCATCCATTTCTGAATGCAGCTTTCTTGAGCCAGAGGCAAACTGCCCCATTGCTTACAAAGTGATATTTATCTAATTTGTTACTAGAAAATCCTTGCAGGGAGAAAAAAAGAAAAATGCCAAACCCAGAACAAGAGTAGCAAGAGCCTCTGAAGCCCTGAGCAAGCATCAGCAAATTGGTGTCCATTTGTCCCCATCACAGCCATATCAGAAAGATCAAAGCTTTTCTGGGTCAAATTCTGCTCTCATTTTCACTGGCATAAATGATGCCTCTGAAGCTGAGGGAATTGTTGGCTGACTGACTGACCCAGTGGACTTCAGGCAGAATTCGGGTCTCCTTGACCTGACCAGGGCAGAGGAACGTGTCCCAGGCACACCACTAAGACATACCAGCTGATAGTTTAACCATATTGAGAAATAACAAAATAGGCTCCCCTATCATTTTGCACCTAGCTCAGATTTGATCAGAGATATAAAATAAAGAAAGACATGTACACCCATTCTGGCTAAGTTTCCGAAATGTTGTTCACACAATGTTTACCTCAGGAAAAACGATCCTGCCACTATCTTTGTACTTTATCTGTAGCAGTCTGTCTCTTCGCATACTTACACTCGCCATCACAGCTTCCAAGCATTCTCCTCTAATTAATCAAAAACTCCATCCTTTTGTTTCCTAGGTCACAAAGGAAGAACAGTAAGTTAAATAAAGATATCAGCTGAGCGTGGAAACTGGATTTCTACCCAAGGAGCCTAAGAATAGCACCATGATGCAGACAACATCAAAATTGATATGGTTTTATACACACAGAGGCAAACAGTTGAGTGTGAAGAACGTAAACACTAGATAGAACTCTAACAGTGGTTTATCCAGCTCATTCTGTGTCTGTAAATATAGAAGTGTGTTGTGGCGGCTAAATTTATCCTAATGTAAGGAAACATGAACAAAGAGGCTGGTATTTGACAACTTCTATAGGCAACGTTAGGACATCCTGCGTGAATTATTTTGGGGCAGTTCATGATAACGTGGTACAGATTAGAGTTACCATTTCTGGAAAAATTAGGTCAGAATTATGTAGATAAGATGGAAAGAATTTCAGTAGCATTGTAGTATTTTCCTGACTCGAAGCCTGACTCACATGTTGAAGCTTTGTTTTATTGTATACCTTGTTTTGATATATAGTCAAAACAGCCTTTATCCACAGAAAAGAAAAATAAACTGGCTGAGCAAGAAAGAATTATACACAACACTGAATAAAAACAAGTACAGCAAGCTTAATTTTGGAGAGACATAGTTGTCTTTTCCTGCGAAACTTTTTGCAGTTTGAGAAATGACCGTGCTAAACCCAGGAAAAATCAGAGGAGGGATATACAATTTGGGAACAGCTCAGGAACAGGGCCTTTCCTTGCTCTTCATCTGACCTGGAATTTCATCTATACAGGAGACATATTTTGTGACTTATAAGAGTATGGCCATGGTGGAAAGCAGTGGCCTTCTTTTCTATATGTGTTCATCCTTCTGAGATTTCATCCTGGATTAGAAAAACCTCTCACTTAAAAAGGAGATAGGTTATGGCCGTGAAAGGTTTACTTTTCAAGAGAAAAAGTGAGATTAGTTTTAGTCAGAAGAGTAAGAGTCCTGACTCTGCAGCCCTGCCTCTGCAGTCAGCACAGTGTTTCCATTGGCTTCAGGTAGAATATTTTTTTCACTCGGGTCGTTTATCTTAAGTAAGAATGTAGTTTTATGCTGTGTTCAGCGCCATAAACCCCAGCACATATCATGCCTCTCTTTTTTCGCTGGGGGTTCTGGCCTGAATTTTTTAATCTCTGCCATAGAGCTTGCTTTGAGAAGTAGCAAACCTCTGGGACAGATCCTGGTACTTGTATGTGAGCCAGCCTTAAGATAAAATGCTTCATCTCCCCTTTTGCTTATTCAGTCAAACAAACAGACTATTAACTCCTGGATTTTGGTCCAAGTCACTAACGCAAACCAGGATAAGCTGCAGTTTATGCTCCTATGCCAGAAGGTAGATAGCGTGGGGACAGGGGCAGGGGCGCATCCCCTTCTGGCCCTGACATGTGTAAATGGGCCCCTGGAGCAAAGCTGGTCAACATGAAATGTCTTCAGCAGCTCTGCCTAAAACCTGCAAGCTCCTGGCATCGGGACATCTCACTCTTCTTATAGTCTTTGCATTGCCACTCAGGCTCGGTACTGTGCGCTCTTCTGACTTTACCTTGCATGGTTCTGGGGACCATGCCTTCCCCAAGAGGCTTAGCGGGTGCCCTTCACTACACAAAGCTGCAGCGTGAGCAAGCAGATGGGTAAGTTTACGAAGGAGAAAGGAAAGGAGGTTGAAAGCCAGATGTGGAGGCCAGGCATCAGCACAGAAAACCCTAGAAGGAGCAGGTTTATTTTTAGCATGATTTTGCAAGAATTCCTGAAGCAGCTGGCTCTGAATTTGAGCTACTAAAACCTATCCAAGGCACCATTTCGCCCAGCCACCTACAAAATCCCGATAGCCAGTGTTAATAACAGCACAGGCTTTGCAGTGGTGCTCCTCCACTCCCAGAATCACTCCTCTCCTCCTGCTCCCTCCTGGGAGAGAAAATTGGGATGGGGATGCTGATGAACCACCCCTTCCCTGGCAGGGGCACCCCACATCACCCACTTGCCTGCTGCTTTGGCTGGGTGAGAGGCAGCAGCTTGAGTACTTGCTTATTTCCATAGCTGAAGGCAACTACTGGGACGGGAAGAAACTGAAAACCAGGGAGCATTAGTGAGGTCTCTTCATCCCTGACAGAGGTCATGGATTTGTCTGCATCCCAAGCAGCTCGCGTGGACAATGCAGGGATCAAAGGGTGGCTCCAGGGGCTGCATCCTGCCCTAGAGAGGCACAGGGACAACTTGGTTCCTTCCCGTGGCCTGGGCCAGGGTCTCCTGTCAAACCCAGGCTGCCAGCACTCCACTGAATCACATAGCAGAACAGCCTGATGGAAAAGATAGTATGGGCTTAATTCAGCCTCATGGTATTCAGGTATGAAAAATGCTGCAAACAAATGAATATTGAACAAGAAATCCAGAACAATTTCAGAAATTTTTAATGGTGACTGCTGTCAGTGTTTGTATCACACACCTTGTAAAAGATTAAAAAACATAAAACACTCAGTTTTATCCATGGGCTAATTCTTGTGCTATTTTTTCCTATAGGATTGAAGATTATTAAATCAACCTATTTGCCTTAAGCATCTTTCCAGCTATAACCATTTTAGGCAAATGTTTGTAGACACACAAAGTTTGACTATTGCTCTAGCTCTTTCCTGGGCTTTGGCCAGGTGCCATTGAAGTCTCCATCTTTAACTTGCACAGGCTGGGCTGAGACTTTTAGGATGGCATGGTAATAAGTAACATAACAGTGCTCAGTCGAATATAGCCCACAAAGCAGCCACTAGTGTCCATTTTCTTCTCTAGTTCATCTATATCCAAGCCCTGATTTGCCATATTTTAATGGCACAGTAAATCCAACTTTAGAGTTTGTACTATTGGATGAAAAATACATCAACCATGTGAGACTGCTGCTCCAGGACAAATTCACTTGGCCAATTTGATTCATTATGAAGTTTTGATGAGCAAGCTTGAAGCTCGAACAAGTATTTAGTATTTCAAGTATTTTGGTGTTGTGATCTGGCTAATCTGACAGAAAGGCAATCATGTGCACTCGCTTCATCTAGGTCAGCTTTGTACATGGGTCAACCTGCTTTTGTGATCATGGAGCCCCAGCTTATGGAAAAGCAGGGCATATGAAAAACAGGCCGATACAGTAATTAAAAATATTTATTTATGAAGATATTTACCTTGATAGGCATAAAGCATTTCCCAATTTCATACAGAAATACATAGAACATGCATAGACCAATATGGCCTACTTCAATGTGTATTCAACATGGTAAATATAATGAAGCACTTGTGTGAATATAAATACAAAACATAAAAAATAAGCACATAAGATTCAACCTGTCAGCAAATTCAACAATGTGAACAAATTCCTGCTATAAACATTCACCCAATATTAGCCTTTTGACATAATTAAAAACAACCCTTTGTCTCAGAGCATTTCGACCAAACAAGCCACTGAATAAATCTCTGGTACATCTCCACTTCAGTGCATTTTTGGTGGCATGTAAGACAAAACAACCTCTATCTTTAGAGCTTCAGTTAGCCAAATACCCTTGGTATGGGAAATCTAGAGTGTCCTCTAGTTTTTATTTTATGTTGAAGAGTCCTTTGGTATCCAAAACCAAAGGACTTCGACTATGCAAACAACCACATCATCTAACCCACATTCAGATAACTCTGGTTGTACAAGTAAACTAGACTTCTGAAAAAAGGCAAAGGGTTGCAGCTGATTAGCAAAGGCAATAACAAGGTGTAAAAATACTCTAGCAGGAGTGCAACAAACAGTACGCGAGGTAGACATGTATATATGCACAAAGTCCTGATTAAAGTAGTCCTGCGGCTTTCATTTTTGCATTTCAACCGAAAGACAGAGTTTTTCGCTTTGAAGTCTGTCCACACAGGTCTTGCTTTCTGTCCTTTCTAAGCACATCTGTGAGGTCTTCCTTGCAAGATGCTTTTGATGGGGACCCTGAAAACTGATGGGTAACATTCCAGAAGCAATATCGAAATGTTTCCTTCAGAAAGATGGCTTTTGGTGTATGGTACTGCGAACTCCCCTTCTCTACCCATCCATCTGAATTCCAAAATGATTACATCCTTTGCTTTTATACCTCCAAATAAGGAGCTATCTTAGTGTTTTGCTCTGCTGCACAAACACTTGGACAGAGAAGCCCTTCACTGTCGTGGAATGTTAGAAGTCCAGAGAGAGTTTTGGTGATGCTTTGTGAGCGCATGTGATTTGGGTGATCTTCCCACTAGGATGCTTTCAGGCTTTCCCAGATGCTTTGCCTTTTGTTCGTCCTGTTATGTTTCAGTTTCCAGCCCTTCTGGAGCTCAGCCTTCAGCTTTGCAATACTGAAGGAAGCTTTGATACTGTTACCAATGGCTTCCAGCCTGCAAAAACAAGAAATATACATTTATTGTTACAATAATGAAAATGCATCTCCAGAATGCAGACATTCAGTTTTTTATTAAGTAAGCCTCAGTCTAGATTTCTGCTACGGGATACTCAGTAACTGCTGACTGCTATGCCTCTGTCAGAATTACGCTATCTTAGGCCACTCAAAATACTGGATTCAGAATTTAAATGCAAATATTAAAATAAGTTAAAATATTCATTCAAAGATAGATGCCCTAGACTTTCTTAAATAGCATTTATCCAGACAAGAGGTCTTTAGTGTTATTCTTTACAGCTGTGTTGTTTCTTTTAGGTAAACCTAATCCTGGTTCCAATGAATGGGTGCATTTGTCAAGTAAGTAAGTAAGCAAGGCCCATTTTCAAAAGTGATTTAAGACTTCCACGGCCTAAGTCTCACTAAAAACCATCAGGCTACCTGCTCCCATAAACCCTGTTCTGCTTTTGTGCAGGCGAACCTCTGCATGCCACACTTTTAGATGGGTGTATGGTCAAACGCTGAGCGCCAGAGTTGATACAGCTGTGCTAACACTCTTCTTCAAAGCTGACTTCTCTGCGGGGTTCACGGCTGCACCAAGTGCAACGCATGTGTCTCTTAGCTGCGCTGTGGAGTGATATTGCTGCCTGCTGCCACTCAGCTTATTATGCACAGACCTCAAAGGGCAGTCCTGATTTACTCCTGATCTCAAATATTAAATTGGGCTCAAATATTAATTTAGCCTTCATTTCCCCTTTCCTCAACCTTTTTGCAGTCATTTCCATCACTAACATGCCATGTTCATTTTACACAGGTTTATCAGTCAGTGCAAGAGACAGGGCAGGTAGAAATCCGCCTTCTGCGTTCTAAGAAGCCAGCCACACCAGCAAGAAGAAACAATATATTCAAAATCTGGACAGACCAATAATTTTATTTTTTTTTTTTTTTTTTCTCTGCAGTAAAAGGGAATAAAGTATCTAACAAAAGTCATTCAGACTCAATTTCATTTTAGAATAGTTGGGATGTAATATTTTGTATTCCTTAAGATAGTGCATGATTGCACCAAAATGACAGGATCTATTAATTTCTGCCAGTGTTTAATAATTTTGTACTCTTCTGAAGTTCAGTGTATCTTTAGGCCAATAACTAAGACTGCTTCCTCTAGGGAAATAGAGGATGGTGGGCAGAGCTCAGCACCCCTGTCTTCACAAGCTAAGATGCCACTGCATGAACAAAAGCCCTCATGATATCCTCACCCATTCCTCCAAAACCCTTAAACTGAAATCACCAGCAAAGCCCATGCTGACTATGCGGCAGGTGAACTGTGCTCTCTATTGCTACTCGGGGGAACTACAACAGGATGAGAAGAAACTCACCGCTTCATTTTCCTGCTGTCAAGAAGCTGTCGGCTCATACATTTGGATCCGATGCAATGGCCAGATTTGTTGTGGTGACGAGAGGTTTTTTCCATTGTGGACTGAGCCCTGTTAAAAGTGAAAAGACGCTGCTGTTAAAAAAACACCCAAGCCTGCAGCCCACAAGGTGAGGCATTTCATCAACCACTTCTCAAGGCATGTAATAAGCAATCTTTCTGGGCCAAACCATAGTATGTATCATAGCAGCATAAGCATCCAGGTAGGAGGCAAGGCTTTGGGGAGATTATTCACTCAACAAGTGCCAAAGTGAGTAAGTCTACCGCAATCCATCCCTTTTATATGCATTGCCTTTTTAAAAAGTAGCAACAATAGACACACCAGAGATCTTTTCCTGTCTGGCAGAAGTTCAGACATTTCTTGTCCTTCTGGTCAGCACATCGGCATCTGCTGCTAGGTTCAGTGAGCATCTCTGGCATCTTGTCCTTCAGGGATCTTCTGGATCGAGAAGGGCCTCCAAGACCATACGGAACAGTCTTCCTATGATCAAAGAGACAACATGAAAGTCATTCAAATAATTCCATGGCTTCAAAACAGCAGGGCATTTTGGGCAATCTTATCAATGGAACTGATTGCATGAGCAAAGGTTGTGGGTTTGGAATGCATTTTTGACCATACTTTCTATGCGAATGTTTCTGATGACCCTGCAACGTATTCATTAGCATGGATACTGACAAGGCTAATGATCTTTTAATTATGATTTCATAAGGCTGCTGTGACTCCCTGTGCAATAGAAAGTAATAAAACCTCATCTCTTTGAACTTTGGTAACTGCCAACACTGAGAAAAGCAATAAGAGTCAGGAACAGATCCTCTCCACTCCAAGGAAACCCAGCAGCAGAACAAATCACCAAAGTCAGTGTTTGCAGCATTAGGTGAGGCTCTGGCTCACTACTTTTTGGAGAGGAGAGCACAGAAAGAGATACTGTACATGACTTTATTAAGACATAGGATGCATTAATCTGCAGCAGAGAGCAGCGAGGAGCCACCCTGTGTCAAAGTAAGCCTTCCAGCCTCCTAACTTGTTGGAAAGAAAAACGGTCAGGCAAATTGAGGCTGGCAAAATCATACTTTTGGTATTTTGTCTGCTTCTGATTCATAGCAAAAAGTATCCCGCAGCCCTTGCTGAGCAGCACCCAAAGGAAATACTCCTGCCCAGATTTTAGGAATGCAGGTGTGTTAGTGCTCTTTAGGAGCTATCTCGTCAAGCTAGGTGGTCAAATCCTGCTTGCTTTCTCTCCTGGTAATCAGTCTCCTTGCTAAACTCAGAAAAGCAGGGGTGAAGAAGCAATAGCAGAGACCGTGCAAATAATTATTCCTTCCCCCCTTCCCATTTCAGCAGGGGGTTTCGTGGTTCTTAATTTTTCCCTTCCCCCCTGCCTTCTCCCAACCAAAGCTGAACCCAGCGCTCGGCAACTGCTGAAGCCCCACCACGGTCCACTCACTCACTCGGGGGTGTTGATCCAGATGATGTCGAGGTGGCAGAAGTAGACGCACTCCTCGTCCAGCAGCGAAGAGCAGGAGCAGCGCCGGGCACGGCGGTGCGCGGCGGCGGCGGCAGCGGGGGGCGGCACGGTGCCCGCCTCGGCTCCGGTGGCTGCAGGGAGGGAGCGGCAGAGCTCAGCACCCGCGGCAAAACACGCACCCCGCGCATCTCCGCCGGCAGCCCCTCCCGCCGCATCCCTCATCCACCCCGGGCCGCCCTCCCCGGGGTCCCCGGTGGCGCTCCCCGCCAGCCGGCACGGAGCCCGGCTGCCCCCCGGCAGCACCCCCGCAGGGCCAGACCCAGGCGGCGGCGAGTGGCTGTGGGTCAGCACCTACCTGCCGGCAGCAGCTCTGGGAAGAGCACGAAGAGCAGCGAGACGATCATCTGGGAATAATCCATAGCAGGCAGCAGAGAGCGGACGGGGAAAAAAAAATTAAAAAAAAGAAAAGCGAGGAAGGCGAAGGAAAAAAAAAGGAAAAAATTAATAAAAGAGAAAAAAAAGGACAAAGTCTCTCCCAGTGTCGGGACCGAGTGCAGTGTCCCGTTCTCTGCAGGGCACGGCGTGGGCGCAGGCAGCGGCTCGGTGCGCCCCGGCGCGTCTGGCTGGCGCGGCTGTCCCCGGCGCCCTTTTATAGCGAACCCCCATGGAGCGGGTAAACAGCCCCGGCGCTATTTTATCCCGAGACAATGTTATTCTGCTATTAGTCACCGCGCGGCAACGTGCGGGCCGAGATAAGGCCGGGCTGGAAAGGAAATCGCTTGCAAACTTCAGAGCGGCGGCGGCGGCGGCGGGCGGCCCGGGGGCGACCCCGGGGGCGGGGAACGGAGGGGCGGGGCAGGGGAGCGCCGGAGGCGGGCCGCTAGGGGGCGCCCTGCCCGGCCTGCCGCCTCGCACCTGAGGGCGAGCGGGGCCGCCTCAGCCGCCCGTCCCGGCGGCGGCCGGCGCGGCAGCATCGCCCTAACAACAGTAATTATTGTGATTGTTGTCAGCGCTGTTGTTGTTTGTTGTTGTTATTTTAACAGCGGAGCGGGCTGGGTGTTGGTGGCGTTTTTTTTCCGGCATGTTTTGTATTTGCTGCTGTGTGCTTCCACAGCTGTCGGCGTGGAAGGTGGACACTCGAGAAACGAGCGCGGCAATGTCGTTGCACATCTCCTAACGGGGAAAGCCAGCCGCTGAATGTAAACTCAAGTGAACTCGGATGCCTGTGATCTGGCGCGGAGCCGTCGTTGCTGCAGAGCGTGCCAATTTCACCTATGATAAATAGATAAGGCTCTCTTGGTATTTGTAGTATTTCCGTGCACTGTGCTGTAATAATAGAAATGACCTTGGGTATCACAAAGACCGAGGCTGTTAACTGAAAGTTGCATTGTGATCCTTCAGGTGAATGGCCAGTTTTTATTTTTTATTATTTTTTTTAAAGTATCAAATTATACTGTGCTGCTGTATCGCAGCAGACAGGCTGTCTGCAACCGTGCTGAGTCAGAATACAGGTCCATTTAGTTGGTATCCTTTCTCCCACAATGGCTGTTAGCAGATGGTATGAGAAAGAGTACAAGAAAGGAATGCAAGTGGAGACTAATCCTTTCCTTGGTGTAACCTCCTTTTTCTAACGGGATGAAGTTTAGGGGCTTTCTGAGCAATAGGGAGCATTTAGACCATTATGCTGAATATACACCAGTGCCCCCATCCTCAGATGGTTGTACCTTTTTACCAAAGATTCTCTAAAAACTGCACTATAAAACATCTGTGAGTGGAGAAAGCTGGGTTATACTATTTTATTTTATTTTATTTTATTTTTTTTATTTTATTTTATTTTATTTTATTTTATTTTATTTTATTTTATTTTATTTTATTTTATTTTATTTTATTTTATTTTATTTTTACCTTTTCAGCGTGAGAATTTGTTTTCCAGAGCAGGGATTTTATCCTGTGTATTATGTCTTGTGTATGTAGGGCAGCACTTACCAGAATACCAATGCATCTCTCTACCTGTGTGTGTGAATTGTTGCAGTTATGATAAGAATCTACCAGCAGAGGTCACCGAGCTACATCTAAAAAGTAATCATAGCCCATTGGAGTTATAAATGTTATCAGTGTCCAAAGTTGGGAAATAAATGAGGTGATTTTTATTTGGGTGATTTTTATTTTTTTTTTGGGGGGGGGAGGCTTCTTGTTCTGTTTGTTTGTTTTTTAAAGAAACAAAACCCACAGAAGTTGTGTGGTTTGAAAGGTACCTATCATTTCTGTATAGAATAGTCTTTCCAGACCTGTCACCTGAGGACCATATTTCATGCTAGAACTTACTTAAAGAGCTTTTTTTTTCTGAGATTCCTTTTTTCTAAGATGTGCACTTGAAGCCAAAATGACTCACATTGTTGTAAGATATTTTCAGCTTTGTCGACATGCCGTGTTAGAATTGTTAGCTGGCAAAAATAGTGTGCATTTTTCCTTTGAGTAATAAAGCACAAGCATATTACAGGGACATGTGAAGGTGCTTTTTAAAAACAAAACAAAAAACCAACACAAACAAAAAATCAAACCAACATCTTCAGCAATTTTTGGTAAGGATTCATAAATACTATTGTTGTCAGAGATCCATATCCTCTGATTCAGCGATTCTGATAGCTCCACTTTCAGATCTTGAGACAAACTAGAATCAAGCTATTCCAGTTGCATGTTTGGGCAATGCAAAAATAAATATATATTCAGTTGCCAGTGGCCCATCTTTGTCATTTCAAGTTGCGGGGACTGCCAGGCAGGAAGGTGGGTTTCCCCAGCAAAGGGTAACTCCCTGACCTTTCCTTGGACACTGGGAGGTTCCACACAGGTCTGTGTCATGCAGAAATACCCTTTGGGATTTTTGCCAAGGAAGGAAGATGCGCTCACTCTATAGCTGTTTATAGTAGAAGTCTCCAACAGTAGGGGATCTTATAAAGTAAGCAGAATGGGACTAAACTTTGGCTGGCAGTCAGTGTTTGCAGAATGGAAATACAAAGTTGTGTGCGATCATACAAGGTCATGTACTCAACAAGTTGTCCCGGCGCACGCCCAGCCAGCTTGCCCCAAAGGTCAGGAAATTTGCGTGATATTTGTGCTGCTGCCCATTTGGGGGTGGAAGCAGGGGGTGAAGCTGACGGCTCCTGCAGCAGGATTTTTCCCTTTCTAGCTGGGGTACCTTGGCCAGCCACAGCTGAGACACTGTGTTATGGGGTAGAAATCTTCACTTGGCCAGGCAGGCTCTGGTTTGAATGTTCCAGCTGGAAAAGCCCATGGCACCGATTGAGTTTTCTAAAGGACATTTTGTATAGTGTCAGAAATGTGAAATGCCTGCTTATCAGCAAAACAATAAAAGGAGATTGTAAAACTGTGCCTTTCTGTCTGCAGAACAAGGGGAGCAACATGCTGTTTTCTGCAGATTTGAAAAACAATTCTCAATTAAGTGAAAGTTGTATAACTTGTCCCTTTACCTCACTTGCTGCCACTCTTGCACCTTAGTTTCCTCTTAGGGGCCACTCAGTCCTCCTGTGCCTCTTCTTACACAAGATGGGGTGGGAAATTCTACCTCCTACCTCACATAGCTCGCAAATTAAAGTGCTAACTAATTTAGGCTTCTTGGAAGTGACCTTGTTCTCATCTGCCACTACCCAGCCTACAGTGTGTCTAATTTCCTTTACAGATGTCAGAGTCCTTGGCCAGAAGCATGATTTCTGGAAAATAAACTTTTTTTCATTCCTCCCTGTCTCCAGGTAATGAGGTTTCTCAAAGGTGTAGGTGCCTGTCTCGCACTACACTTGCAGACCTTTGAAGTGCTGAGGAGAGGAGGAAGATCAGCCACTAATCTGGCACCAAACTTGGATCTTTTCCTCACCCCAATCCCAACAACAGTCATATACCTTTCAAAATTCTTTCCACATACAGAACCCTGTTTAAATCAGGGAGGAAGGTTGCAACTGTATGATGCTTGATGCAGAAACCCATCATCAGATGAGAAAAGAAAGCTTTTCCAGACCTCTTCCAGGCATCAGGTGGTGGTGACTAGATGCCGTTTAAATTACAGAAATCAAAGGCGGCTTAGAGCTCAAATAGAGGAGAAAATCAACTTTTCTGAGCAAAGGTCATGGTTTCTCCCAGGGGTAAAATTGTTGTTACCAGAAACACAAGAAGAACGGTTTGCAAAGACTGAGGTTTCAGAGGTACTGTTGTGAAACCTTCCTCCCACTTGTACTCTCCACAACAAAGAACTGGAAGCATCAGGGAAATGTTTCGCTGGAAGCCAAGCCAATTTTTAGACAAGGAGAAACATCAGGTGGGAAAAGGTTTAAATAATCTGGGAATAAAGAATCCACTTTTAGGTGAGAGTTAACAGGAATTTCTCCATACTTTTACCACCCGTCTCTGAATGTCATGAGAGAAACAGTGTCCACTTCCCACTGAAGTGACCCACAGGGTCCTGGAGGTGTTTGGCTGTTCCCCCATCCCAGCAAGCTGTAGCAGCTTCTCCTGTCTCCATCTTCTACTTGGTGTTTGCTGTTGCGTGGGAGCAGCAAGCTGAAATTCGGGAGCAAGGTAAAGAAGCTCTGTGGGTGTTAACGTGGGGCAGGCGAGCAGAGCCCTCTCTTCTAGGTCTTGGGTGGGTGACAGGGGTGACCATCCTGCCGAGGGAGTGCCCTGTGTGGTGCCAGGATGGCACCTTCACCTGCAGACCTTGGGTGGGTGGTTATTTCTGCTGCGGTAGCTCAGGATCCTGCACACAGAGGACCTGAAGGATCCCAATCCCTAACCCTTTGGGGTTATGAACAGGTTTTACTGTGATGCTTTACTTGGATTTCATTTCTTAATTGGCCTGAGTTTTTCTCTTGTCACTGACAATATTAGTAGAAGTTTTAAGGCAAAGATCTCACTTCTGGCCTAGAAAATCTCAAATTGCTGAAGCCTGGGGAAATACTCTGGAGAAGGAGCTCTATGTCTTATCCCTGTGCTCTTGCAGATACATCCACCATTGGCCATGTCAGACACAAAATGCCAGGCTGAATAGTCTGATCCCATGGGACTGTCATATATTCTCATAGCCATACTTGGACTCTAAGTTTGTTTTGGAAAAAAGTATTTCTGCATGGTCTTTAGCTCCATTCCACCAGTGAAGTTCACAATAGAGGGACTATGAATTATGTCCTGTAGAAGCGTGAAAAGATGGTAAAAGGCTCCATGTGTTGATAATCAGCCTCTTAAGAATGGGTTATGCAAACTAGAGTTTATAATAAAGATTGCCATCAATAAATACAAGAGATTAACACAAAGACTGCAACAGAAGGGTTTAGAGAAGAAAAGGGAAATATGGAACAGAAAGTCTCACTTGTAGAAAACCAGATCTGGTTCTGTATACAATCTCTTCTACAAATACAGCAGCATATGACAGAATACTTATTTGCAAATAACAGTTAGTGGAAAATGTGCTTTATCAGGTTTGTTTACTTTTTTCTTGGCAAGTCTGGCTTGCAAGGAAGTCAAATCCAACACATCCAATCAGAAAATTTTCGGAAGCAAATCACTAAGAAATATTGCATTAAACACAGCTCCTTGACTGATCATCTTGCTCCTATCAACAGTGCGTTTCAGAGTTTCATGTTCTTTAAAAATGTCACTTTCCCATAGTCTTGACAAAGAATCAGTGTTGCCATCCCAGTGTCCAAAATTGGGAATTGAAGCAAGGAGGACAGTGCTCCTCCCATCTCCCTGGTGTCTCAGTTGCCCTCTAGACTATGGAAAGGGGCCTGAGATGCTGACAGTCCTAAATTAAGGCATCACTCTCCTCTTGATGTCTAGAGTTAGCTGGGGATGAATGCAAGTTGGTGGCTTGCCAAGGGTCCCAGGAGAAATTGCTGGGAGGGTGGAGAAATGTTCCTCAAACCTGCCTCCTGTATCCTGCCTACTACATTATCAGCCCTCACCAGTATACAGAGGTTTGCTTATCAAAACTGACTTTCTAGCTCTTTTGATTTGTTCATCTCAGATTTTATGTTGCTTTACTCAGAAAAGGTACTTGTGAGACCTTCATTTCATGCAGCTTGCTCAGAGAGGCTTCTTGGAATTAATGAATTTAATTGACTTTTCCTGCTTAGTTTTTTCGCCTATCATGTGGCTTCCTCCACCTTGGAATGAGGCTGTCTCCAAAGACTCAACTTGGTAGATTTCTGAGATCTTTTCTGAGATCTAGCTGGCTCTACCCTTTCCTGAGCGCATAAAAGCCTTGCTGAAATGGAAGGTAATCAGCAAACACATTGTTCCAAGAATGGTGTTGAACTTTCTTTACAGCACAGCCCTTTTGCTACCACATGTAGCCCCCCTGTGACTGTTTCCCCACCTCCGTTTTGAGTCTGGGGTTAGGTGAGTGGGCTTCTCAGTTCCTCTGTCTTCTTTGCAAGATGAATTAGTATGTGCTAGGAAACACCATGGGTTTAGATGCAGCCTGAGCCACAGGTATGGGTCTGTTTTTCTTTGGTTACTCGTTCCAGGTACTTGCTCTACTCCCACATTGTTAGCACTACACCTCCACACACGATTGCCTGGAAGGTAGATAGCAAAATAGCCTCATATGAACCTTAATGCTCCTAGCATTAAAGATCTTCTCATTGTCCATTTGGGCAGATGCTTGTGTCTGTCATTTTTTTTGACCAGGGTATACTTTGCCTATAAAATAAATGCTGACTGCTTCTCTCCAGCTGCAGTTCCTAGTCTTCATCTGCCCTTGTTTCTCCCAGGAGGAGGCAGCTTTGTGAGGAAACATTGCATTAAACTTGCTCCAGCTGTTTCTTGCACCCAGTCTCAGCTTGAACAACTTGCACCAAAAGCTGTCAGAAGAGAGAAGCTGTAGAGAAACTACCATAAAAAAAAAATGAAATAAATTTCAGAACCTCTCACTTTTATTTTTCGAGGGACAATAGGAGGGACACCCTCTTATTTTTCAAGCCACTTTTACACATTGAACTATCTACTCTGTGTCTGAGGTAAACTATGGACCACACAAATCCAGGGGTGGTTATGGCAATTACTGATGACATAGACAAGAAGGAGATTTTGGTACATGTCAGGGTCGGGAAAACAGGAATGGCAACTTGAGAATCGCCGATGCCCCAGCACTGAGCTAAGATCACATTACGTCTGCCACCCCTTGCCTTCATTTGCAAGAAGGAGGCTGTTTTCAAGTGTGCCTGCAGCCGGTGGCATTGACACTGTCACCAGCACACAACAAAGTGCTTGGGAAACATGAGGGGATGAGAAACCCCCCCTGGAGATATTCAAGGCCAGGCTGGACGGGGCTCTGAGCAACCTGATCTAGTAGAAGTTGTCCCTGCTCACTGCAGGGAGGTTGGGCTAGATGACCTTTGAAGGTCCGTTCCAACCCAAACTATTCTGTAATTCTAAGGGAAGGGGCAATATGTGATTCCAGGTTCCTGTGAGCAGCTAAAAAACCAAGATGCCTAACAGGTCTCTATGTCAACATTTGCCACATATGTCATAGAGCAAATAGGAATGAGGCCAGCTTTTCTGGCTGCTCTCACCAAGCATCCTTGAGGTCATGCCCCTGTTAGGAATTTTTAACCAACCATTTCCATTTTGGCTATTCAGCAGAACCCAAGTTGGTATCACAGGCAGCCCTTCTGCAGACTTGATGCCTGCAGCCAGACCCTTCTGTTGTTGCTGTTCCTCTCAGATTTACTTGCTATGAGAACAAAAGGCAATGCAAATTCCTTGGCTTCCTGTAGGTGTTCAGCATTATAGTCATAGGCGTTCAGCTGAAGTGGTGGAGCTTTGGTAAGAAAGGTAGCACATGGGGGCTAGTGGTGTAGCAAAGTGCAGAGCGAATGCAGAGTTTTAACAAAAAATAGTTCATGGATGATGAAGACTTTTTCTATCACTGCTACGAGTACTGTACTTGCAGGAAACCACTCATTGTCCTTTGACTAATCCTGTTCAGATTAGCCGACTCCGAGTTGTAGTTACCACTGGTGTAACAGTAAGCGAGCAGCTATTGCCTTAAGATTTGCTCCTTAGTGTCATTTTCCCAACATTTTTCATCTCTTCACAGTTTTTAATGACATATTTTTCTTATTTTAAGACAAACATATTCCACCTTTCCTAACAGGATTGTGCTATAAAACTGTAGCGTTGGTTTCAATTTCAGCAGGCACAGCCAGGAACAGCTGTTTCTTACACTGGGTTTAGGCTAAATCTTGTGAAAATGGGAACTGTGTATGTCACACAGTAGAGTTCTAGCCATCAGCTGAGAGAGCAGACCAGCTTTCATCAAATTCTTGCAAATATATTTCTTTTTTCCACTGAAAAACCTGTTCCTGAAAAGCTTAGCGAGTCTCACAGCTGCTGAAATCATGTGGAAGTGGTTTAGTTTCAGTTTAGGATGCCAGAATAGTAAGGAAGGTCCAAACCTGACTGAAACAGTTTAGCATTTTTGTTTTCAATACATTTCAGCAGTGAGTTATCCATATAGTTTTGTTCCTAGTTTTTAAAATGGCTTTAAAAATCACACTTTTCTCCAGGACAATGAAACTTAATTAGGAGAAAGTCCAAGCCATACACAAGGAACACTGTTATGATTCAAAGGCCTGATTTCTCAAGAGCTTTTATCCTGACATCAAATTTTTTAAGCTTTCTCTAGCCACTGGTGACCAGAACTGTATCTTTTCCCAGAAGAAGAGCTGGCACTAAATTCAAAAATGTTTTATTTTGCATAATGGGAAGAAGAAACAAACCATGTTGCTTCCTTTGCTGATACTTGCTCTTTGAACAGGGCCATATGACACAGCTTAAAACTTTGTTTATTTGCAGGTTGCCTGCTTCCCTGGCAAAGTGGAAGTTAAAAGTAATGAGGCAAAGTGACCCTTTCAAAACTCACTTATCTTCACAGGGAACTGGTTCAACATTAGATAAACCAGAAATCCTCACTTCCTTTTTCTAGAGAAATTACACTATCTGTTAATTAGCAGATGCCTGTTTCATTTTCTTCCACTGGCCTTGTTATAAGAAATGGAGGAGGCAGGGCACCGAAGGGCACCTGCCTTTAGCTTCAGTTACTATTCACAGCTTTTCCATTCTGTCACTTCTCTCCTCATAAATGTCACTTGTGATACTTAAATTAAAACAGCATCCTGTTTTTCTTGCAGCTTGTTCGAGTTTATGTAAGATATTCCTTACAATGAGAAAGTGGGATTTCCAACACTGGTAGGAAAGAGAGATTTTTACTGGAAACAGTCATCTTCGGTGAAGAGCTTGCTTGCTGTGCATGTCCCACTGTAGGCATGTGTGCTGCATGGAAAATAAACCAGTGGAAACTCCGAGTAAATTGGCTGGCTTCTCGTACCTTGCGAATGGCACTGTGCTACGAGAAATTCTGGAAAACAAGCAGCCAGGACTGGCATTGCCTGTCTCCAAAACTATTGCTGGGAGGGCAGAGAACCCTTTACTGCCAAGGGCTGCAGTGCGAGGCCTCCCCAAAAGAGGGCAGGGGTGCAAGCCAGTTAACCAAGCCCTTGGAGCGGCTGCTCCCGCTCACGTCCTCCTCCTTGAGAACAGTTACGGTAAAGTGCTGCTTTGAGATAGGCAACTTGCCCTACCTTTCCCTGTAGCAAAGTACACTGTAGCAAAAGAAGGTCCAGATTAGTTGCATGCAATCTGAACTGCTGTTCCTTAAAATAAAAAAGCTTTTTTTTTTTTTTCCTTTGGTCTTATCACCAAGGGCATGGTTTTCTCAAAGGTTATTTGGCAGCCTGGAGCCCTGAAGCAGTCGTGTTGCCCCACTGCACAAGAAATACAGCTGAGCAATGAAGGACCTACAAAGTGTTGCATCCTCCAAGCAATATAGCACTGACATTTACTTAGTCCTGGAGCAGCACAAACCATGAAAGAGGCATGGAAGTTGAAAATCTCAGAGGATCAAGCCTAAAACGAAGAAGATTCTGAGGGGCCATTCAAGAGAGACAATTCCAACAGAAGATCCATGCAGCTGCCAAAATTGCGAGATCCCTGCTGCTGGGCTCATTTGAAAACATCACCTGTGCTCAGTGGTGTTAACTGTGTGGCCAGTTCTATTCACTTCAAGAATATCTGTAAGCATGTGGCCAAGTGCTTGCAGAGTGAGGGTCATCTGTGCCTCCTTTTGTGGGGTGCCCGTACTTGGCAGAATGCAGGTAACAGGAGTATTTCAAACGTCTCTAGAGGTATTGCATTCTTGTGAATATTAAGAAAGGAAATTCATGTTTCTGGGCTCACAGGTGCATATGGTCACCCTGCTTTGGTCACCTGCCTCTTATGGAGTGTGCCCCTGGCATATAAAATCCAAAGTTCAGGAGCTTCATTCAGTAGAGGGCATTTATCTTTCTTTGCAAGGTTTAATTTCAGTCTAAGGGGCTTCACGGAATATTTTGTTTTTCCCTGTTCAGCTCTGTCAGAGGTATGGTTGTGTCACCACAAGGATTTAGTGATGTTCTCTACGTCGGGGGATATGAAAAATATTACACAGGCTGCTATTCTGGATCTTAAAAGTTGCTATTGGCATTTCCTTGAAGGTTTCTCCTTGGACAGGTAGACAAAGTGTAGCAAAATACCACTGGGAGGCACAGGTAGGTCCAGGGCTAATCTCCAGTTGTGGTGCTGTTGCTGTTATGGAGAGCTACTTCATAGTAGTAACAGACTTAAATGATGCAATAGACTTAATGACACATACCCTAAGGCATAAAACAAACAAAACCTGCTCTGCGTTGGTAGACTTAGCCATTATTTTTTCAGGTTCTCACTTGGGAGAGGCCAGCAACAGGTTTATAGTGGAAAAAGGGGTTGCAAAACAGAAAAGGCTAATCTGGAAAGAAGAAAATGAGAAAGAGGTAGAAAGTTAAGGCATATGGATCTGTTTTCTGAGGCAACTTGTTCACCAGGCTCTGGAAAGTGGATCTCAATGCAAGGAGCGGAGCTCAGATGGTTTAGAGCAGGGAATCGATACCTCACCAAGGTCCTAAGGAGATTACTTGCATGTGGAGAAGAGAGAAAAGCTCTTTCCCTCAGCAGTGTGTAATCCTGGTCCGTTCTGGCTGCTCAGCTACTCAAGACTAAAGAGCTGTGATGTTGTGGATGATGACACAAAGTCATGGCAAAAAAACCCCAAACAAACAAACAAACAAGCAAAACACCCAACCACCCAAACAAACAAAAAACCCACAACAAAAAAAAAACCAAAACAAACCAAAACAAACAAAACCACAAACAAACCTGCACTTGTTTTAGAGTTAAAAATTGAAACTGGGACTTTTGCTAACAACAACAAAAAAAACCAACCAAACAAAAAACCCCACAACAAACAAGCAAACAAAAAAGCCAGCTTAAAACCAATTACTAGTAAACTAAGGACATCTCCCTTGCATTATGGAGATATCCCAGTTACAGAGTCCCTCCAGGCTCTTTGTTCTGTTGGTTGAATTTCCCCTCCCAGTCCCTCTGACCATAGGTTGCTCTCTCAGACGGCTTCCAGGTTTGCATTTCTTATCCAAACTGATCACCTTGTTTTGATAAAATGCAGAACAGGAGAAAAGCAACGCCAAGGCTTTTAGTTTCTGACAGGCTGGAGTGCAGCTGTGCTGATCTCCTCCGGCCTTACTACAGCTCCGATGCCTCTAGATGGTGCCTCTCTCCAAAGTTTCATTCCAGAGGCTGCAGCCTCAGGCTGGGTTTTGCCCAGCAAGTGATGCCAGCAGCCACATCACCCACCGTGCACAGGGAGCAAAGCAGGCAGTCCTGCTGAGCCCTTTTCACCAAAACATTCCTAGAAATGTATATTTGCTTTAGGCAAAGGAGCCACAGCTAGAACTAGCGGGATCCCCCACAGCAACAGGCACATCCCCACATGCAGGCTTCATCCAGAGCTGACTGAGGCATCTTCATTTAAAGCCACTGTGGGTCAGGCTCCTAATCCCGAAGATAAGCATCAGATGCTTTGTTTTGGGGTTGCTGAAAAAGCCATGTCAACCAGAGAAGTGTTGTCTATACGGAGATGCAACCAAGTTTATACCCTTCAGACTGAAGTGTTAGAAGAGAAAAATGAAATGGGCAGACTCATGGGTTGTCAGTGGAAGTAGCTGTCTATTTCTTTCTTGCTCTCCAGCCCATTTTGCAAACCTGGTCTGTGTTAAAATTCTGTGTGTGGGGCAGGAGCAACTCCTGGAAACACACCTGTGCAGCAAAGGATTCTTGCAGATGGTGTAGAGCTGTTCCCTATCCCTGACTGTGAGGAAGGGCAATATTAGGGATTGGAATTGGAAAGATACACTGAGTTTGTTACGTGTGGAGAAAGCAGTTCCTGGTATTTCTGTTTGTGTCTTTGAGGCGAGAGACATCCCCCAGGGAGGTTCACAGCCTTGGGATGATCACAGCACAACTCTTTATCATGTCTCCTCCTTTTCCACTATTCAACTAGGAAGCAGAATGCGTCCTCTGTTTTGAAGTGAACTATTTGGTACGCATAGCCATTCAAAATCAAAATCAGCCCTGATATGGCTGAGACACCCCGACTCGCACCTACTCATGGTGCGTTTGTGTATGTCCCACGGAACAGCACAGCTCCCTGACTCCTACTTGGGAAGACGGGAGCTGTCTTGGAAGGCTTGCTATTTTCTTTCCTGCTATACTCTCCTCTCCAGAGAAATGACAGTTCCCTGTATTTGGTATGAGGAAGAATTTGCCCTTGGGTTTCCTCCTTGCCCCTGCAGGTTTCCACATACTTACATCTAAGGGAGAAGCAAACCCGGGACAAAGGAGGTGGTGTTATGTCTTGGGGGGACAACTGAGGAGAGTTATCACTTGAGATCACCCCTGAAGCAGCACATGCCCAGCGGGAGGAGCGGGAACATCTCCTGAACAGGCTAAAGGATTAGCCCTTGGATTTGTTTCTCAGATGATCCTGATTTGGGTGGATTTGGGCTGACTTCTCCACATCGAGTCCTTTGACCTTTTAATCTTTCTGAAATAACCTATGCCTTCTCCCTCTGCCCCAACTCCCAATCCCACTGGATCGCCTTTTGTTGTTTTTCTCATTAGACATGTTTTGAGAGCTTGCAGTAGCTTTTCTGGTGGGCTGGGTAATTAGCTGGCATCTCTGGCTCCTTCCTGCCACTGGGCTGTACCTGGGGTTACATGTGCTACCTGATAGACTTGCAGCTTGAAAGTTTCTCAGTGCTAAATCCAAACTTAAACTTTTATGATGAATAATAAGGGATATATCTGACTTCTTCTCCCCCATTTTAACCTTTTCATTCCTCACTGCAGCTGGCAGACCCAAAGGCTTATGCAGGTCTAAAAGAGGAAGAAAAGAAACCTGCAGAAAGAAAATTGCAACCGATAACCGAGGCCAGATATAGCTGTGGTGTGGATGCAATAGGGAGGAAAACGAGAAAGCTGGAGAGGGCCCTGGGGAGAAGATGGCTGCCGAGGTAGTAGCATAACTCAGATGAAATATCTTAAGGAGCTGGAATGTGGGGGACATGCAGGACCTCCTAAAACCACTTCAAGAATGGTCACCAAAAGCTGTGTGAGGATGCCTTTTATAGGCCCTGATTCAGCTCACATAATTTTGAGACCCTGAAGGAAGCAACTCAACCAATGTCACATCCATGGGGAAGTTCAGTTGGCTTCATCCAGAGGATGAACTCTTGCTGTGTTTTTTCTCAAAGATGGGTAACACTCTGTCTGCAGCCAGGTCCTGCTGTCTCCTTGGCTTCTTCTGCCATTGGTGACTAAAATGAGGATCATAAGTGGCTCTTTCAAAGCATTTCTCACTGGTGCAGGAGAGGACTAATTAGTCCATACTTATTCTTCTGGGCTTAGGTCTTTATGCAGACAGATCAGGCTGCTCCCTTCTGCAGTTCATCTTCAAACTCGTGTGTGGAGAAAATGCAGAGACTACTCAGAAAATCATGCGGTGCCTTGCTTAAATTCGTGCAAGGCTTATAGTTATCTGAGGTCCTTGAGAACTAAAGTTGCTTTTAAAGTTAGGAATATACTCAAATTTTTCTCTCAAGAAAGATAATTTAAAGCACACTGGAACTGTAAAAGCCATTTTCCCCCATCTCTCGAAATTACTGTATACAAAATCAAGTGACTTCAGGGTAGGCTGAGTTCTGGATGGCAAGACAGACTGAGGTGTTTCCTTGGCTCTCCAACCCAAAACAGGGACATCCACCCAAGGGAACAGAGAGGAGTAGAGTTATCTCAGTAGCTCATCCCACACCCCTGCACAAGGCCACCCCTGCTGGACTTGATAAGGCGCAGATATTTCCTACCATGGCCTAGAGAGTTTGTTCACTTTCCTTCTACAAATGAAACACTGCCAGAGTCACAGCTTCTGAGCAGATTAGGCTCTCACACAGTCACTTTCCATGTGAGCCAAGGCAGTAGCCAGTTCTCACACTCCTTGGTATACCTGTGAAGGAAGATGGCACAGATCTGTGGCAATTGTACCGCAGACCTGCCGTAAGACCAAGGTTTATGGCTTAATGGCAGGTGATACATAGGGAAATAAATTCCATCTGAATGTGCAACGTAAAGGAAACAGCCTTTTAACATCTGTCATGCTGTCCAGTGACTCGTCTAATTGAAAAACAAAACAAAGTACAACATGGAAAAAAATCTTCACAAAAAGGTCCTAAGACAGGATGCTTTCTGTTCTTTCCAGGCTGTAGAGGAAATAGCCTGATTAATTCTTAGGGATATCTGTGCATGAAAAAAATATTCTACGGTCTCTGTAGTAAATATAGTTAAATTAAGTATGGTAAATATAATCCTGAGCACTGTTTGTATTAAAACAAACAAACCTGAAATTTTGGCAAGTCTTTGAAGCTTTTACATTGAAGTCAAAACCCAAGAAGAGCTGAGCTGTCATGGGGGTCCTCACTGGGATCATAGAAGGTTTTTGTCAACCATCAGTCGGGAAACAAACATGGCACATGAGATTTTGGGCTGATTCCTGTCCCAAAGAGTTATCTCACCTTGCTCATCCTCATTGAGGGTCCAAGTGGTACACTTCATCCCCTTCAAATCCCTTGCACATCCATTCAAATCTTTCGTGCACCCTGGTTTGGCCTGGATTTTTTGTTAAGGGAAGGGCGTCAGGCTGCCACACTCTTTCCACATACAGGGACAGCTGCAGGGGATCAGACCAAAAACCTCCAGCATCAGGCCAAGGCACATTCCTAGGAAAGAGTATAAGAACAGGGAAAGTAATAGTGTGAGACTCTCATCAGACTGAGACTCAAGGGCTTCCTGAGCTAGAGGTGGCACTTTAGAATAGAGACACCCTCCACGGATCCCTGTTCCACTGAGTTATCTAGACTTTTGAAAACAGATTGCCTTTGGTGTCTGTAATATCTCCTGGCCAATTTCTATGGCTCACTCATATCTGATGTGAAGAAAAGTTTTCCTTTAGTTCATTTCAAATCCGCTGCCTGGTTGTTGCGTTATGATCCCTTCCTCCTATCATGGAGGACCCTTGTGCACCTCCTCTCTGATGCTCAGGCTTTATAGGCCACCCAGTCATCCCTGCCATGCTGGGGCTGGTTTCTCTTTCCTCCGTGCTGGTGTAAGTCAGAAGTAACACGGTGAAGACTACAGGGACTGTACAGGAAGCACAGAGGATAATATGGCTGTGTGGTCTCTCAATGCAAGTTCAGGCTTATCCCCAGTGTTTGGCCCTAAATCTAATGTAAGAAGTTTCCTTCCTTCCTACCAAAGCTATTTGGTACCACTAGTAACAGAGCAGTAAACCAGCGATCTTTTCTCTCCTGTCCAGATGGAAAAGGAAATAGGGACCTGAATGCTAAATTCAGTTTTCAACTTCATCAAGATATTATTTCTGATTTGGATGTTTTCTGGGCTTCAGTTTTAGAAGTGTTCAAATTTATATCCCAAATGTCCATGCTCACCCAGAAATTCAATGAATTCAGGGGAAACAAATGGTCTCTCAACAGCTGTTAGTTTGATTTTTGAGTGCTTCAGAGGATCTTATTAAAATAATAAATTTCCATGGGAACTGCTACTGCAGCACTTTTAATTTTTCCTGTTTTTTTTTTCAAGAGGGAAGTTATGCAAGGCCCGCTGGATGATATCAGCACATCTGGACAGCTTGGAGACTGGCGAGTTTTGAGGAAAAAGGAGGCGAACAGAAAAGAAGCTGGGGGCTTTCTCAGTTTGGGGCAGGTAGTGGGATCCTGGAGAGAAAACTATTATACAAACTCCGCCAGCCCCAGGAGGGCCCTGCCTGGCTCGCTGCTGTCCAAAAGGTCACTGAATTTGGCAGCCGTCACCGACAGCAAATAGCTGCTGATTGCCGCAGTGGGAAGTGCAAGGCCAAGCAAATTTCCTTCATGATTCCAGCACTAAATGCTTACACCATAGCTACGGTTTGTATTTATGCCCTCGGGGATCTGCGGAAGGAGGGTTTGTTTCCCCCTCTTGTCTTGCCTAAGTGAGAAGTATTGCACAACAGGCAGGTGCTGGGTGCCTTGGAGCGAATGCTGCTTGGTGCTGCTGATCGCAAAGCGGTGCAGGCAGAGCGGAGCCTGCTGTGGCTTCTGCACCTCACAGCTGCCGCTTCGCAACTGCATCCTCCCAGTGCCTCCACATGCAAGCCAGGCAGCAGCTACTTGCTTTTTAGCTTAGAACCTTGCAGCGCATGTAACTGCAACCATCAGGTTCACGAGCCCCTGGGGGGGCCTCAATGATGGTGCATGCGTTATCCCCTTTGGCCTTCTGGTAAATGCAGACCTGCTTATTCAAGCAAAGGATCCTGAAAGGACTGCAGAGGGGGAAAAAAAAAGCTCTGGTTTAAGCTTCTGTACACACGTTCATGCTATAACTGTTTTTCAATAGAGCCACCTCTTAAAAACATAATTAGAGGTCACATATTAATGGACAATCCATGTCTTCAAATGTAATTAAAAGCACTGAAACAAAACTGCTTCTGTCCAGAAAGTTCCTGTGCTTGGCTAACTTTCAGGTGCTGGTCATTACTCTCAGCAATAGACTTGCTTAAATAATGTTGATTCATAATGCTCTGCAAGAGAAAAATCAATGCCAGAGTGCTTTGCTTGTGTAACAATGTACATTACTGATCCTGGAGTGCCTCTTCAGGGAGATAATACCAAGCAGTTAAAATATGTAGAGAGAGCCTCCTGAATTCATTATGAATCGATTTTCATCCTTTTAATATTCTTGCTTACAAAGACATTCCGATATAACACACTGGCCTTCTTTTCTGCCAGTTCACCTCCTCCTTGGTCTTTGGGCTTGTTCCTTGGTCCCCTTCCAGCGCAAGCTGGTGGAGGGAGCTACAGCAGGAACAGCCTGTGGATCAGCTCTGCATAGACTGAGTTGTATAAAATCAACATGGAGGTATCCACAGTCAGAGAGAAGAAGAAAACAGAAGGAGGTGGCCAATATCCCTTTCAGTGATGAAAATAAGAGTTTGTTAGCAGTAGCAGAAGTGTGACAATCTGCCCCTTTTTTCTCTGATGGCTTCAGCTGGCCTGGCCTGGGCAAAGGGGAGCTGGCTTGTCCCCTGCCTGTAGGCATGGCTGTTACACTTGCTCTCCGGTTTTCCAGGTGGCTTTCTGGCAATAAAGTGATCTGACAGGAGCTGGTAAAACAAAATTTCACACACTAGCTTGTGAAAGATAAGGAGTATAGGAGCAAATGATTGTGGGTCATGGTCTCTCTTTAAAAGGTTAGCTGCATAACTTTGGCCATGTCTGTTAGGTCTTCTAAGTCTGTACTATCCCTGGAAAACACTTTTAGCAGAGGTGCAATTATATATATATATTTTTGCCAGTAGAGCTTATCTCAGCAGAATAACCTGTGGGCTTTAGCCCGTGTTCTACAACTGTGTCTACTCCAGGTAATTTTTCTAGTGTAGCTGCATTGTTCCCCAGCCATATCTCCTTGCAAACTCTGTCCTTCACAACTCCATCAGGAAAAATACATGACATAGGGTTGATGTCCTGTTCTGCTTTTCCTAGGCCACTGTAACTGTCCTCTGCCTCAGTCCAACTTTCTACTAACCAGGGCTCAGGAAGCTTGTTCCGCACATTCTTTTTGACAAATCAAGTGCATGCTGAAAATTAGTACCTGATGTACACATGGCTTGTGTGTGTACTATGGGACTAGGTCTTTGCTTATTTATAGATGATTAAATACAAAAATAGGCTAAAGCATTTGTGTGAAACAAAATATGTTTTGAATGGGAATGATAAGCATCATTTTATGTCTTACTTTTGTAGCAGTAAATATCTAGAGATTGCAAAAACCAAGGGTTCGAGTGGAAAATGTTTCAACAACAGATGGTGAATCCTGCTAAAACAGTGTTTCTGCTTAAAATCCTAATTAAAATTATTTCAGGTAAAGCTGTTGATACACTGGCAAAACCATTATCCTTCTCTGAGACTTCCAGATGTTTTTACTTTCACTTGAACGGCAACGTAGTGTGAAGACTGTGTCTGTCATTTTCATAAATAATTTGTCATATTTTCTTCTATTTTCCCACCTCTTTATGTCCAGCCATATCCTCCATCTCCTTCACCTGGGCCACCAGCTTGTAGCTTTGCATTCAGATTGTGGCTGCACAGAAACACCGCCCAGCTCTGAGTGGCGTTGCTGAGAGTCCTACCAAAGCCTCTGCTCCTGAAGACATGAACCACTGCAGAGGCATTCATCCATCAACGTGCTTTCATAAGCAATGATGTGAGATAAGGTTTCCAGCTGGAGGGGGAGGAATGCTGCTTTTCCCACCAGAAAATGCTGCCTACCCACCCCAGGGGCTAAGTTGTGTCTGAGGTCCATTTCTGCTGATATTTTCTAACATACCAGTGCTCTCCCAGGACACGGGAGGAGGAAGCATCTTGAGGCTTCTCCTGCATTCACAGGCAATTCTTGGAAAACCCCCAAAACCTTGGAAATTATACATGTGCTCCTCAAAATGTGAGGTCTGCTCCAGCATCAGTTATTTGTGCAAGAAACTGTGTTCTTCTCTGCAGTTACCAGTACATGAAAGTTGTTGCTCGTGCAGACCTTTCCTTTTCTCAGTCAATTTAATGCAGCTGAAGTGATGACAACTTATGCAAGCTGCCTTCCTGGTACATGGGTTTTTTTCTAAATAAGATGTAGAGATGTAGGCATTTTGGGCCTCTGTTCTTTGGAAACAGCTCATGTTCTCCATTCTTAATGAGCAGGCTAGGGAGTTTTTCCCCACCTCTATCTTAATATAAAGAAAGTGTTTAAGACAGCCTTTTCCTTTTCAGTGATCCATAAAGCGCTGTATTTGCAAATTCATGCCCACGTCAGATTATTTTTATCATTACAATTGGTCTCCCCATGGAATTTGTTAACATGTTACTGGTTATTTTCATCCTTCACATGAAAATGAATCTACTGGGTATCACAGAGCTCAGTTATTACGAGGTTTTTTGATGAAAGACTTAAATTGCATCTGAGAAATACAAATTACAGGGCCTAATGTTCCCCTAGGGATTTTAATTTAATACACAAAAGGAGCTGCTCGCTCCCTACTGAGGTCATTACACGAAAATATTTTTTCTAGTGAACAGAATAATTGGGACCACTGGAGCTTGTTTCCCCCACCCACCTCAAGAAAAAGGATGGGTCAATTTCGGCTGGCTGGAAAGGTTTATAAGTTTTGTGAGCGATCATGTCTAAGATGAATGTTGTGGTTGTTTCTATACAGAATAAAGAACTTGTGAGAGCTTCTGTTCATGCCACAGGCATTACTCAAGGTAGTAGCCTCTTCTTTCACCGTTACAACATGGGACTGGGGGAAACTGCTGAGGTCCAGGTCCCATAAACTTGAGTACCATGGTGCCAGCCTCCCCTCCCTGCACCACACAACCCCTTTGGAAGGAAAAAAAGTCCTCAGAAAATGTAGCAGGCCAGTGAGAAAGAGGGTGCTGTCCCAGGAGGTTGCCCATGTCAGAGGTCCCTGAAGGGGTTCATGGCCATGGTAGTTGGCTGCCATGGCACAAAATCATGGAGCTGATCCCAGCCATCTGCTTTTCCCTGGTGACTGCTCTGCGGAGATCTGAACTTTAGCGCCGAGCAGTCCAAGGCAGATCCAGCAAAGTCTCCATACACTCATTTAACTCCAGGATAAACAAACACGGGCTGAGGTCACCCCCAAGTTATGGAAGCGCAGGAGTCAGGGGGATGCCAGCAGGTCAGGCCACGGGGTCAGGGAAGATGATCCCTCCACAGGCCCCCCTACAGTCCCATTAACCTCAGCCACTCCGCTTCTATGTGTGGTTAAAATTTAAACACTTGCATAAGTGGTTTGCTGAACCTGTGCCAGAAAGATCAGTGTCTTGCAGGACTAAGCCCATTAATTCTCACTCTCTGAGAAGCAGGGGTGGGGAAAGATGAGCCAGAAAACTAAAGAGCTTCAGACTGTTTGATCCAATGAGAAGGGCAAATTCCAAAGCTGAGGAACCCTCATGTGCTTTGTAAGGAGAAAAAAAAGAAGACAAAGGGAATTCAGGGTTTCCATGCCGCAACCGTGCTTTGGATTGTGGTAACTGTAACTTTGTATGGATGCAGGATATTTTTGCATAGCAGAACGAGCCAAGACATTATTCATCGTGCCGCTTTGTAGGCACAGATTATGTGTATCGCTAGTGTGAAATTCAGCCTCTTAATTCTAACTTGAGAAAAAGTTTCCAAATACTCATTTTTTTTTTTTCTCAATCTCCTATTGAAGAACAAAGCACTCAGGAGAATGGGCAGCGAGGAGGCACGCTCACTCCCCGAGTACCACTAAACTTCTCTAACAGAAACAGATGATAACAAGTATATTAAAAACAAGAATAAAAATATGCCTCAAACGAAAGCAATATACTTCCAAAACAAGGCTCTCAACCACACAGGTTTTGCTCCGTGGGGAGAGGCTGTGAGAACAAACAGACGACACTTATTAGTCACGTCACTTAACTGTGCGCCTGGAAAGCACTCAGATCTGACGGTGATGGTGATGACACCATAAGACCCTATGCAGAACATAAATGCTGTGCCGCAATGAAGGCTTTCGTAACGGCATAGATGGAACCATTATTTTTCCTCAGGGTTTTAGGCAGTGAATTCTTTCAGGAGCCATTTAATTATTTTGTTTTATTTCTGCTCAATCTGAATAGGAAAGCTCAGTAAAAGGACTGTTCATTTTGACAAGTTTCCTCAGGGAAACCTTGAGATAAAATAGCAGTAATTTCTTCCCCATATAACTCACCAAGAAAAATAGCAGAGGAAATAAAGGAGTAATAACAGAAAGGAGAAGATTATATTTTAAAAGCAATTGCTTGATACCAATACACAGTGAATATATTTAATGTCATAAACATATGTTTACTTAGGGAAGACATGAGGAAACGTCAGGAGCGAAGAGACTCTTATAGCTAAAATGAAATTAAGACTGGCAAGTGTAAGAGGAGAGGGGAGGAAGCAGGGAGAGAATCTCATTAGGGATGGTCTCCCGTTCCTGACAAAGCCTTAATGTTTGGATTCCAGCCATATATTTCTTGCCGACATTGGGCTGCCAAAGCCCTTGCTTATCTGGGGGCTTGACTGGCTTTCTTCCTCCTTAAAGGGAGACAACTGAGGCAGAGACCCATATACATTAATACAGATATGTCTCTGGTGTGACCTTGCTTCCAGAGAGGAGACAGGTTGTGGAGTCCCACTTCCCTGAACAGCGAGGGCTTTATTTCCTTCGCTCTGAGATGTCCAGACTTGCTGACTCTGAGCTCAACCCAAGCTATTTCATCTTTCTTCCCATCCTCTGGCCACACTCTTGGCTCTGATGACACCTTCCTTCTTCCAGGCTCAAGGACACTGGCATTTCAGGCCTCTGCCTGACACTTGTGGTCCCCTCCTCGCAGGCCTGTCCCCATGCCCCAGCTGATAGCGTTTTTAAACTGGTTAAGAGATCACAGTGCCCATGACTACAAAACAGACCTCACCGGTATTTTCTCGTCTGCACTTGTTTTGACCCTTCTGGAACCCGAAACTTCAAAGTCTCACTCGTGTTGCTGAATTTTAGTCTCAGCAGCAATGAGTTGTCCCTTTGAGTTGATATACACCTGATTTTATGGTTTGTGATTGACTTGGTGACTGTTCCCCCAGTCTCTCGGTGGCACCGCTTGTAGTGTGTCAAAGACATACATCATGACAGGTTTCAGGCTTGGATTTAGGACAGAAAGTCTCCTCTAGAAAATGTGTTAAAAGTGCTGAAAATACTCAGTTGGGTCCAGCTCTCGGCTGAGGAAACTGGTGACAGACTGAGTGCCTTGAGAGCAGTAATGGCTCAGTGACCAACACATACGCCTTCAGGTGATACCGGCCTTTCCTTTGGTCAGGCAACCAGCCAGAGACTGAGACCTTAAAAGTAAACTCCAGTCCCATAAATTCACATGCTCATGAATTTTACAGACACAGGGAGCATTAGGAGTCTCTGCTCTTGTCTTCTGTTTAATACAGTCCAAGGAATCTCATTCAACAAATTCTGCATCAAGCTCAGAAGTTCTGATTGAGCCATGGAGAAAGCTATCCAAATATTGACATAAGACTGAAAGGAATGGGAAACATTCCTTATTAAACTGTTCTTATATTGGCTATGTATCCTCATTTGCCTTCTATCTTTGTAACAACGCACACGTCTCACTTAAGCTTCCAGCTTTTGCTTTTTGCTTCTTCTTTGTTCTTCACCAGAAATCCTTCATTTAGGTTTTTCCTATAATATCTTGTTCTTCCAAACTACCAACAGCTTTAATTCTCTCTACTCTTCCTTGAGCAGGCTACTATTTTGTTGCAAAAATCTTTATTTATTTTCTATTTCCTATTATTTTGTTTTCCTGTGAGAAGGCCTGGAGAGCTAAAAAAGAGCCTCTCAGAGGAGAGGCAGTGGCCATTTAGACTGTATGGGAATTTTGGTAATGGTTGTTCCTATAGATGAGCGGGCACAACAGATCTGTGTGTACGTGTTTAGCTTGAACACTGATGTTCAGCTGAGGCTCTGGTGCTCAGCCCCACCTGCACTGGTTGCAGCTGTGCTCCTGCTTGACCATGGACCATTTCCACCCTGACCTCAAGCCATATCTTGGTTTGAACTTGGATCTCGTGGACTTACCCAGCGATTGGGACTCTGGGCTGCCCCCCTGCGCTTGGCCTGTTCTCCATGCTCAGGGCTGTGGGACTGCACCTCCTGTCCATCCGTGAATCCCTGACCCCCATCATCCTGATGTCACTCTCACCTTGCCATCTCTTGCTGTTCTTCAGAGAAAAATCTGCAGAGCAGGAGGCTTCTGTTTTCATGTAGAGTGTATGTGTGGAGTGACAGCAACTGTAAGTGCATTACAGGCACAGTGCTGAGGCACTGCCACAGGTAAAATAACAAAAAACAAATAAGACCGCCACCAACAAGAAAACAAACACACACAACAAAGAAAAGCAATTAACTCTCTAAATAGATGCTCTGATCCCTAATTTTTCAACACAGAATAAATTTCACTGCATTGTTTATACTAATCCCAATACTCCATGCAGAATGGTACATGTGCTCTGTTATTCGCTGTCTGAAGAGACAACAAAAAATGAAGCTCAGTGCTGTTGGCCACAAGCAATAGGGATTTCAACACAAAGGCAGAGTTTTTTCCTTGGCATCTTCTTTTATCTTTATGGAAAAATGTGTTTTAGAGAGTGATAGGATATATAAACCTTAATTAAAAATCCCTTTTAGTTAATGTTTACAGTCCAAAGAGGAAGAGAAAGAAGGTGGCAATGAAACTGTTAAAGCAAGAGATACCAGATTTCTCTTGGGTTAGTTATAGCTCATCCTGTGTGCTCTTGACATTCTGATGGATCCATCCAAGATAGTAGAGGCACCCCAAAAATCAAGGCCAGGATTTTGCTATTGCAGTTGCTGCCTTTGAAGAAAAAATATACAGAGCTGGAATTAGTTAGTGCAAATTCTGATCCTGGAGTGATGCTGTACTGACTGGACTACAGGAGCCATGTTTGGGCATTCAGGCCTGAGGTCATCTCTATTTGGTACTAATTCTCTGCATAGGGTTGTTCTCTCTAATATTGGGGAGGAGAAAAAGAAAGCAATTGCGAGTGAGGGAGATACTATAGAGAAAGAAACAGAAGAAAAGCCTGGGGCATCGTTGCCTCTGCAACAGGCAATAGCACTATGGAGCTCCCCTCCTTGCAATGCAGCAGATGTGGCCAGCAAAGACCTGGAGGAAGGTCCTCCTTGTACAGCCACTGCATGAGAGAGACGAATTTCGGAAGGGTAGGAAAAGGGAACAAGGAGGTGGGAAATGGCACTCTGCTAGCAAGAGCAATGCTCCATGGGCTCTGTGAGACAGCAGAGTCCTCAACTAACTAAATTCAAATAAGGCAACTGCCAGCTCCCAAGGCATCTGCAGTCCTGGACCTGCCCATCGCTTGCCCAAAATCTTCGCCCAGGGACTGACAACTTAGTGGTCCATGAACCCAACCTGAACTGGACTTGTTCCTGTACTTCTAGAGCTCAAATCACTAGAATAAGAATTAGAAATACAACTTGACGTTAATAACCAATAGATCTTAAACACAAAACTGAGCTGGAGGCAAGCAACTCAAGTCAGGCTGGGCAGGAGAAGAACTCTTGCGATGTGTTGTAGCAAAAGATCTGCTCCTCTGTGTGAGCCTCCCTCCTGCCCCTTCTTCTGAGAGAGTGCTGCACTGATGACGGTTTACTCTATGCAGTGCATGCTGCCTTCTTGCTCCCCTCTCTCCCTCCCATACTCTGCTTAATAGCTCTTCTCACAGCCCACACAGTTCCTGGCCTCTAAGCCCAGTTCATATCCACTTTCCAGCCTACCAGCATTTTCACACTGATGGGCACCTGCTCCAGGAGTCTTGCCTTTCCCAGGCCCCCAGCCCATTGACATTGGGGCAATTCTTCACCACGCTGTTCACACCTCCTACGAGTCACTGCAAACTCCTCTTGGAGACCAGGTGACAAGCGTGTCCTACTTCAACTCTTCTTTATCCTCTCCCTCCCCTTGCTTCTTTCCTGACACAACTAACTCTGCATGGTGCTTCTCAAACTGGAAATCTGGTCTCTTTGGGGTCTGAGATTATCCTTAAAATGACTGGAGGAAAGGAAGGCTGTACAGACTCCTGTCTTGAATAAACCAAAGAAAAGCCTTCTTCTTTTCCTCCTCCTTACTTTTAAAATAGAGCTATCAGTTTTCCATATAGTCATCCTGCCCAAATTCACCATCCATTCTCTTCAGATGCTTTACATTAAAATGTTTATACAGTTGTTTGTCTGGACGGGTTCTTTAATAAGTGTGCCTTTGGTTCCGGTGCTCCCAGCAGACAGCTGCTCTGCCATGCTGCAGGGAGCCCTCTGTCCCTTGCAGCTGCATCCCCAAATTATGCTCTGCCACTGATGGCTTTTGGGGCAATTGCTCATCTGTAACAAGCAGGAACTTAGATAAATTGGGCATTTTTCTACAGAACCTATTAACATCATGCCTTGGAGAGGATGGAATCGGTCTCACTCTTAGCAGTGTTGTTTCTGTGGTATCAGCTGAAGATCCCAGCAGGAGGATTATCTAAATGCAGAGGCTAAACTAAGATATCCTGCTAACGTAGGCTGTGGCAAGGAAGGCTGATGTTAGAAATGCAGGAGCTGATTTTATCCAGTTTTCATTTTAAACCAGGGCTTCTGGCACACTGAGCCTGTCCTTGCCAGCAATGGGATGTCTGATCTGGTTTCTTGACTCTTCAGTGAAGCCTGTTTCCAACGTCAGGCACGTTTCTGTGACTGCTGCTAGAAGATCTCCACCTGCAGGGCTTTCCTTCTTTCTTTTGCCCCTGTGATGGATAAACTTGAGTTTCAACCGAATTTGCAACTGCAAGTATGCGAGCAGTGAAAGTAAATTTATCTACTGGACCTACGTTGTTGAAAGCTTCCTGTGAAATTGGATTAGCACTTAAACATTGTGTGACAAAGCTTTATGTTCCAGGATTTGTAAATGCTCTTAAGGAGAGAAAAAAAAAAAAAATCACTTGTCAAACTCTTTCTGTATCATTTGGGTACAATTATAGTATCACCAGATTAATTACAGTGTTTCTACAATGATCTCCTGTGATTCTACTATTAAAACACAGCAGAAATCAGAGTCTGTTTTGACCTTTATTCAGAGCCTCCTGTTAAAGTGACTTTCACAACAGAACCCAATTTGTCACATTTTATTTGTACTTTAATTTTATTATTAACAGATTAATGAAGCTGGTAATGGGTTTCCTGATGCTCCCTTTGGAAATGTGAACTGTGTCCCTTCCTTACATCAATCTGCTGTCAGCAGATGAAGTGCCTTTGCAAAATGCTATTAACTGTTACCAGAAGCAATTAGTCAAAATAGCAAGTCAGCTTCAAAAGGAGAGACTCCAGATTCCCTCAGTGTGTTAGGAAAAGCGCATTAGTAGGATTTAGTCTTGCCAGCAGACACAAGCTCTAGGCCCTGCAGTCGGCATCTGAGTTAATGACACGTAGAAATGCAAATGTATCAGACATTAATTTGCTTGAAGGAGCAATGCCAGGTTAAGAAAAAAAATCACTTTCCGGTGTCATTAACAGCAATTTCCATTGTGCCAGAGATACCTACGCTCTGTTTTCAGATATTCTGCATATTCCAGCCTTAAAAATCCATGAGCAAAATCCTGTCCCTCCTGAAGGTTGTAGGAGACTGCTCCTGACAGCACTGAGTCCAGGCTTTGCCTTAATTTTCTGGCCCAAACAATTATTTTAAAAGTATTCTCCCTCACCCTCCAAAGCATCGAAGTCTAACCCCTTCCCAGACGGCTCCCATTTTTATGCTGGTGTCAGAAACTTGTAATTCTTATAGGGGAATGCACAAACCTAGCTCAAGCTCAATTTTTCCCCAATTTGGCACCATCATTATACAGGTATTAGATATTAATATATCATTATACAGATATTAGATATTATTATATCATTATACTGATATTAAGTCAAAAGAGGTTCTCCTTCCACTCTACACTGCCCTGGCGAGACTGCATCTGGAATATTGTGTCCAGTTCTGGGCCCCTCAGTTCAAGAAGGACAGGGAACTGCTGGAGAGAGTCCAGCGTAGGGCAGCAAAGATGAGTAAGGGAGTGGAGCATCTCCCTTATGAGAAAGGCTGAGGGAGCTGGGTGGTCTCTTTAGCTTGGAGAAGAGGAGACTGAGGGGTGACCTCATTAATGTTTACAGATATATAAAGGGTGAGTGTCACGAGGATGGAGCCAGGCTCTTCTTGGTGACAACCAATGATAGGACAAGGGGTAATGGGTTCAAACTGGAACACAAAAGGTTCCACTTTAATATAAGAAGAAACTTCTTCTCAGTAAGGGTGACAGAACACTGGAACAGGCTGCCCAGGGAGGTTGTGGAGTCTCCTTCTCTGGAGACATTCAAAACCCACCTGGACACATTCCTGTGTAACCTCATCTGGGTGTTCCTGCTCCAGTGGGGGGACTGGACTAGATGATCTTTCGAGGTCCCTTCCAATCCCTAACGTTCTGTGATTCTGTGATTCTGTGATATCTTACAGTAGGGTCAGTACTCCAGCACGAGTCTGACAAAAGTGCATTGTCACACGCACACATAAACACAAAACATGCTCGATAAATGGTCCCTGATAGGATGAAGTGGGAGTTTGAACTCCTTTGAGGCACTAGCTGGCACCTGGATAAAAAGCCAGTGTCCTCAGTTCCTTCTCCACTGCCCTGGATGAACTGACGGGAGGAATCTGGGGGAGGTGAAGCATCGGGTACAATATCCCACGTGCCCAGCGAAGTTTCAAGCACAGGCTCTGGCATGCCTGCCTGGCACCTCCAGACTGCTTCCCAGGTTGGATGGATCAATGATTGCCCCTTCCTCTTGCTTGCAAATGTGGGAAAATGATGTTATCCATCCTTATTTCCAGTGCGTTGCTAATTACATATGTATTGTGTACACAGGTCCAATGAAATGGTAATGGAAAAAACCAGAAATGCTGTGGATTATGAAAAATGAAAAGACTATCCATTTCTCCTTGGGCCCAGGCAATAAGGTTTCTGTCTCTGTGCAGAGCGTGAATATTTTTAATGTTATTTGGCCTTCATTCCTTGAAGTCCAGTCCCATCTCCCTTGGACGGTTGTGGTGGCCCTGATGGTTGCCCCAGCCGGGCAGCTGCAGTGAGAGGTGAGCTCTGGACCCGGTTCATGTCCCTCTCACAACTGTGCCCTACTTCCACATTGGGGTTTGTTTGTTTGTTTGTTTGGGGTTTTTTGGTTGGTTGGTTTGGTTTTGGTTTGGTGTAGGTTTTTTTTTGTTTGCTTTGTTTTGTTGTTTGTTTGTTTGTTTGTTTTTGAAGCAGAAAACTACTCAGCATCAGATCTTGCTGGTAATTTTTTCCTCAAGGAATACATAACCAGCTGAACCCCACCAAGGGACTTGAGCAGATGACAGCCTGGATTAAAAAACCCCACCACCTTTAATACTGCCAAAACCTCATTGATTAAGAATATGCAGATCTATGATTTCACCAAGTATTTGCAGAGCCTATTCCTGCTGGATATTTTTTCCTCCATTGCCTTCGAGTGTGTATTCACAGTGCATAAGGCTAAAAGTGTTTGTTTTCCCCTCGAAGTGCAGAAGGCTAATAGAAGAGCTAGAATCCTAGGATAAAAGCCTGATACAGTCCACTCTAAGATGCAAGAGCAGCACATTTTACCTTCCTTTTATATGAATTTAATGACAGAAAAAGGACAGTCCTTTGGTCCTTCATTCAGCTATTTCCACTGACTGAAGGATCAGCTTCTTGAGAAAACACAATATATTGTTCAAACTTTCCCATAAAAATGGTCTCCCCAACTATCCAAACACATGTCCTGTTGTCTTAGATTAAACGCAGCCCTTATTCTTAAACATAAGGATTAAAAGGCATCCATTAAAAGAAGAGTTTAAAATTCTACTAAAAAAAGTTCAGAATCTTAAAAGACTAATTATTTGTGCAATCTTCAAGGTCAAATGCTGCTGAAATAAAGACTTTAACTGCTTTATCAGATAAAACCTGTGTTCAAAGATTGCAAGGAGAGAAGGGACTATTAAGAGAATCTGGTTTGACCTCATGACCTTAGGTTTTGGCATTTCACTGGTACAGAATCTTTCCAGCTGTTCATACAGCTAAATGGAAAATTGAACAAAACCACCGAGAACAAATCAGACTGCATAAACTTGAAAAAGCAGACCACATCTTTTCATGTTCCTTTAATTTGTGCGTTCGCAGGCAAGGCTCAACAATTATATGGATGATACAAAGTCCTCTGCTGATGCAGTTGCAGCAGCTCTTGCTGAAGCTTACAGATGCCATTTTCCATCAGATGAGAATCTAGCCTGATGAGTTTCCAGCTGCAGGAGAGAGCTAAGTAAGTACAACAGTGCAAATACTTAGGGCAATTTGTAGAAGAGTCTGAGTAAACTATATTTACGAAGTCTCTCTTTTTTTTTTTTTCTCCTTTTTTCTTCTGTCTACTGTTTCTTTTATAACAAGTGCTTAGGATTGTGTTCACCACGCCAGTTTTCAGCAGGACAGGAGGGAGAAGCTGGAATGCATTTCTTTGCGTGTGTCTTTTCTAATCTGTTTGAGCTGTCTGATGTCTTAATATCTAATACATTGTGGATCTTTGATCTGAGTAGGAGGATGCCTCAAGGAGGAACAATGATTCACAGCAAAACAGGATATCCACGGGGGAGCCAGTTACCCAGCCTGCAGAATTAATCAGCATTAGGTGTGTGAGCTCTTGCTCTGAAACACTGTAAATAAGAAAGAGTCACAGATGAATATAGGTATGGGAATAAACAAAGGAAGACAGAAACACAATTTAAAACTCTAAGTGTGAAAAATGTTTTCTGAACCACCCACTTGATTTGTTGGGGGAGTAAAAGTGGCCGGTGTCCAGATGAAAACATGACTTCTGTTTTGCAGAGAGACACTTTCAACATTTGCTTTTGTTCTGGCTCCTAGACTGTTTCTGCAAGCCAGGGGAACACCTAATGCTGGGTAACAGGGCTGAAATATGGGGTGCTGCCTTCCTGCACCCCAGCAACCTAACAGCCTGATCACAGCCCAGCGCCCTCCCTGGCTTGCTCTGCCTTGCAGCCTGGTTTCTCTCTCTCTCTCTTGTATTGTGGCCCATTTTCTGCCAGCGAGTGCCTGCGGCTGGCCTAGGCCAGAGCACGGGAGCTTGGAGCAGCCTCCTGAGAAAGTGGCACAACTGATGAAGATGCCCACTTACCAGGGGAGCTGGGGGCATCACCTCCCTTGCTACATAGTCTCTGGCTGATGAGGAGTGAGCTGGTGTAACACTAGTGTGCTTCAGCCTCCCACAAGAGGATGGTGGCTGCTTCCTTCCTTGGAATCATAGAATAGTTCCGGTTGGAAAGGACCTCCAAAGGTCATCTAGTCCAATACCTTGCCATGAGAAGGGCCATCTTCAACTAGATCAGGTTGCTCAGAGCCCCGTCTAGCCTGGCCTTTAATGTCTCCAGGGATGGGGCATCTGCCACCTCTCTGGGCAACCCGGGCCAGTGTTTTACCACACTCATTGTAAAACATTTCTTCCTCATGTCCAGCCTGAATCTCCCTTCTTTTAGTTTAAAACCATCATCCCCTGTCCTCTTGCAACAGGTCCTGATAAAAAGTCTGTCCCATCTTTCTTATAGGCCCCTGTAAGTGCTGAATGGCCACAGTAAGGTCTCTCTGGAACCTTCTCTTCTCCAGGCTGAACAACCCCAACTCTCTCAGCCTGTCCTCATAGGAGAGGTGTTCCAGCCCTCTGATCACTTTTGTGGCCCTCCTTGCACCCCTTGGGCTGGGTGGAGGAGGCTGCCACCAGGGAAGTACCAGTGGCCAAGTGTGTAAGAAGTGCACATCACCACCTCCTTTTCCTCACACATTTTCCGAACGAAGCCTTTGTGATCGCATTGTATAAAGGATACAATCTGTCTGCAGGCAGTCTGCCCAAGGCGTGGAGAGCCTTGTAGAAGCAAACTGTGTCATTGCTAGATCCTGCAGAGGAGACCCTGGTGCCAGATGGGCAGCAGCTCAGGCTGGGAAGTTTTTGACTATTAGCAGGAAGAGAGCTGTAGCAACACTCTGTTCAAAATTCATTTGTCAAAAGGTGCCTTTTAATCCTTTATTTTTACTTCAGTTTTGACTTGACATGCCTTGGTCATAAGGGAGGGGAAGAAGATGGTGGTTTTCCACTTAACCGCTTCAGGTCTGGGTAGGTCCTGTCGATGGTGCCTGAATCCTTTTTCAAAACCTGCACCTGTGTGATGCCCAGGAGCAAACCACTGCTGGCACACTGTGGCCCTGTGCTCCTGGGATGTGGGTAGATGTTTGTGGTGATGCTCCCTTCGTGCTGGTCCCTCAGGGCACATGCATGTCCAGGGAATGACAGGCAGGGAATGACTCTCAGCAGTCAATTATTTTATTTGAAAGCTGCCGCATATGAGGTACAACTGTCACCTAGGTCAAACAATGTTTTGTTTTTCAGAAGGAGGAATCCGGTTGGAAAGGTATTTCGGTACCAGCACTAAAGCACCTTAGAAGTGAAGGACCTGCAACTGGTTTTGATGGAACTTCTGAAGTCCAAGAGGGATGTTGTAACCACGTAACTTAGCAAAAAGAGGAAATGTTAGGGGCATTTGACTTTACAAACAGCCTTCAGCTGGCCTGTTTCCAGCACAAATGCCTCACACATGGTAATGGATTTCAAATACACTAAAGAGCAGAGCCACAAAAACCAAACAGGCCTTAACATTTGACCTTACTGGGGAGAACACGCCTACTATTACCAAAGAAAACCAAGCATGCCTAGCTAATTGACTCATCTTCGGACAAGTTTTCTTTCCATGACTGAACCTTAGGAATGTAAAGCCTTGCCATCTTTCAGCCAGCATGGTTTTTTTCAGACCTCACACGGAATATGCGAAAATCACCAGCTACCTCCTAACATTTTGAGTAGTCTGGCTGGTATAGAGAGGAGAAGTGGAGGGACAAACATCACGCCAGAAAGATCTGTGCAATACAGTTTGCTCTTTTTTTTTTTTTGTTCAGTATTTCTGGAATGAAACATGAACATCAAATCAATTAATTACATGCTGTTATATCCTTGTTGCTGTTTGCTCATCCACCTACGGACATTTCATGTAAAATTACCTAATAATCAATTTGAAGTATTTTCAAATAGCTTGTTTTCATCCTAAGCCAGCAATAGAGTCAGCAGTCCAGTGTCTAGACCTAAGACAGTGGTCCCATCTTCAAAGATATAAGCCATGAATGGTTTCTATGTGGTGTCTGGTCTGGTTGCTGGTATTTTATGTATCATTAAAAATGACCATCCATAAGTGGTGAGACCCCTTAGAAGCAAATGAAGATTCCTTAAGACACGGAAAGACAATTCTATTGGTTTTTTTTAACACATTAATAATTTAGCATCCACAACTAGAGACTGACCACAACAGTCAGCTAAAATGGATGAGACTTATTGTTCATATTACAAAGCAGGAAAGCAAGGTAAGGATTCTGTGCTATGAGACATAGCTGGTTTCAGAACATCTTTCAAAAGCAACAGAAGCAGTGGCCAGTCAAATAAATCAGCTGAAGGCTGTCCTGAGCAAGCACTCTTACTTGCAGATTGTTTCCTTGGCTTTTGGCAAGTCAAGTCAGTCTAAAACTGAGCCTTTTTTATTCTATTTTCTTGAAACCATCGCCATCCTAAACACATGTCTGAAAGGCAGTTTACAGGTTTAAGCCAAAGTGTTTGTAAAACCTTAGTGAGGATTATCTTGCAAAAAAATAGGACTTCTGGAATAAACTATGTAGTGACAAATTAATTTTGTATTCTGTTTAACATACACATCAGTAAACTCCAGGCAAGATAAATCTGTTTATTAAAAACCCATACAGAATGTTTAGCTAAGTGTAAAGCATGGTATGCCTTTGTTTTATGCTGTATCTTTGTTTTTGGGGTGGGCCAAGCTGTGTTTAGCCCAGCTACGTTGTCTGAGTTGAAACGCATGTGATGTGCATTTGAATCTGCTTGTAGGCAAAAAACAGCGCTGGCAGAATTTCTGGCAGGGGATTGGGTGATATGGACCAACTGTGGGCTGCTCTGGCCTCAGGGCATAATTCACAGCAACCCGAAGATACAGCAAGAAGGAGCAGAAGCATAAACAGCAGCAGTAATCAAGGCAGGGCAGGGCATCCCTGAACTGAGTAAGTTTGTTTTATTTCAGCTATGGTGTCTGGGGATGTAATGCTACAGATGGAGAGATGTGAGGCCAGTTACAGCAAAGGAGACTGTCCCTGGTTTAGGTTGTGTCCTAAGAAGAGACAGGTAGGTCATGCTGTAGCTTATTAACGCCTAAGCAGGGAATGTAGACACATTATTTTAATAGAGTCCACATTCCAAAACCGATATTCTTATATGGACAGCAGGGGAACATGCTGCCTTCAAAATCAGATACCCACATCACCAGCAAGCATCACATATTGCAATGAAAAATCAATTGATGTCTGAGTCGAGAGGGAAGAGCTACAACCACTGGGCAATTCTTTTTCTAGTGAGGGCTTTTGGCAGATCCCAGGGAAGCATCTGCGTGGGTCTCACAGAAGGTGACCATGCCATGTCCTTACGGTAAGCTGTATTTGCACCCAGCTGGTAGCCAGCACCTGCTTGCACCCTCTTGATGAGGTTCTGTGAAGATGCCAGCGTGTGCCTGGGTGCACTGAGGAGCAACACTTGCCCTGGCCTTTCAGTGTTTAAACAGCTGTGCTGGATTTCCCAGAGGGTGTCCAACAGGAACATTAAAAATTGATCCCTGAGTAAACAGACCCAGTATTATTTACTCCAATTCAGCTGCGATAATTTACACCATCTGAGGAGCAGCCTAATCCTGCACTGGCAAATCTCCGAGATGTTTGCTGCTGGTTTGAACAGAAGGAACCTTGGGCAAGGGGAATGCAATTATCCCATCACTGATGACTTTGGACAAGAAAAAAGAGATACAACACAATTTTAAATAAAAATAATTAATTCAGAATGAAAACATAATCGCTAACAGTGGTCACAGACTTGGGCTGACATGGGAGACCCAGGTATGCCGATGTATAGATGTTGGTTATGTACATGATTGAAACAGAACTGATAAGACACTGTCGGAGGAGAGGTATGGAGTTTAACCTTCTCTCAGGTCTGGTCACACTCCTAGGTGTTTCGTTTTGTGGGGTTTTTTTGTTTGGTTGGCTGGTTTTTTGGTTTTTGTGTTTTCTTTTTTTCCTGTTACACAAGTTGTAGAGGCACCTCAAGGAATATCGATTTGGAAATATGGGAAAGGAAAACAGTGTAATGTTCATGACCACAAACATCTATTTTCTAGAAGAGTGTGATTTCCTCCTACCTCCATTTGAACAAGGTTAGATATATCGGCAACTACCCTCTAATCTTTTCATTGCTAGTGAAGATCCTGATCCAAACACGGCTCCTCTGCTTTGCCTGTCTAAGTGTGATGATCACTTGCTGTTGATCAGCACCCATTCTCTTGGTCCTTTCCCTCTATTGTCCTGCTGTTAACTTACCAAATGAAACATGGCTTAACATTCCTCTTTATGACATATCTATTGTCTCGTCATTCTTATTCTTCAAGATATGGCTTCTGCATTTTGAACTCAGTGTCTTCAAAACACCTGGAATAGAAAGGTGACACATGTAGGTCGCCTGGCTCACGAGGCTGGACTTTCTATTAAATCAGTCAGTTCCTGGAATTAATCCTTACAACATGAACACACAACAAGTTGCTAGTTGAGTAAATATTTAAGATGTGTATACAGCAAATCTCTGAAGTTGCTAAATAGTTAGCAAAATCATGACTTGGGGGCATGTGGAACAGCAATTTCTTATTAATTGCTTCCTTAAAAAATTCAGAGAGATAGTAATACTTGAGATAGCATTCAAAATTTTGGAGATACTTTTACTGTGCTGTAAACCTATTTGATCCAGTAACTTTTTTTTTTTTTGTCATGCTGTATACAAATATATTTAAATTAATTCGCATAGTTCTAGTTTACTGGTGAGCATCAATTTTAAAAGAGCTAAAACTAACACAAAGATTCTCGAGTTCATTAACAATAAACCTTCACCTAATTCCACTAGCAAAAGTTTCAGGCTCTCATAGCACGTGTAATGCCGCAATGCGTTGGGTTTTTCTTTCAAACTTTGGCTGGTTCAGGTATAACTGATGATGATACAAGACATGTGGACATCACTACGTGTTTAGAAGAAGAACACAGAAATGCATAGTGACGTTTTACACAGTGCCAGCCACAAATTTGAAGTCTGGGGCTGTGGGGTGCCGAGAATTCTTAACTCTCATTGAGTTCAATGCGAGTTGAGAGCACTTCATGATTGGGGTGCTGGGGCCCTTGGTGAGGCTCTGCAGCGTTGGGAATTAACCAATATTCATGCCTGAGATGAGGTTAATTTCTGCTTTCTAGTGCGTACCTCACTAATTACTGGATTAGTACAACCGGCTGATAATCACAGTAGTATAAATGATTTTCTGGTACTGGAGTGCTCTTTCTGAGAGTTAATAAAGCTCAATCAATGTCGCCTACAGTTCTACAACATGCTGTAATGGAATAATGAGTACAATGTGAGTATAGTACAAAAGCCCATACAAAGTTAAAAATGGATCTAGGATATCAATGTTCTTGAATGTGAGAAGTACAAGGTATGAATTCACTTCTCTGAGCTGGGTTCAGGAGTTAATCTGTGAGTATCGCAGCCCAGCTCAAATTTAAGTTTACTCCTGATTTTTTTTTTCAATATTTGCTTCCTACCCTTCTACTCCAGGTGTTTTAAATGCAGTTGTCCTCACTATTTCCATAAAGGTGATTATGCTTTTAATTTACATTTGCCAGTTTTCTACTGGAATGTGGTTGTTAAAACAGATTTATAAACTTCTCTAACAATGTGATGTAAGGACACAGCAGAAAACCAACTCTATTTAAAAACTACAGCATGAATCCCAAGTCAATTTGAAACTTTAAGGAATGTGTAGCCCTGTAACACGTGAGAGTTGTCTCCGACAGTAGTTGAACACCTTAAAAATTTATTGGTAACTTTAATTTTTTTCACTATTTGCAAACAGAATTTTATTGATTTCATTATTCTGGGATCCATCCATGTCTTGTATAGCCTACAATGATGAGTTTGTTGATATAAAGGTACATTAATTGTATGTCTAAGACCTCTAGTCCCTTTGTTCTTCCTGCATGAATAAAACAAAGCCATATTCAGGGAGAAATGAGCTTCGTCTAGCTGTAAGTGATCACCTGAATTGGAAGTCTCATCAGAAGCTGAGGGTAATTGGTAATGCCAAATCCTCATTACAGCAGCGGCCGTTTCACCAACTGTATGGTGGATTTTGCAATTAAGAACACACAAAGAACTATTCCTTTCTTGCTTAAGAACATTTTAATGTCAATAAAAAGTGGCTTTATAATTCAAGGTTACAAATAAAAAAATATTTCATCTCGACTCCTCTGCTGTTTTCCCTCAGGGAAGTCTTCAAATTGCAGCTAGGAAGCGGGAAAAACACGAGGCGGACGGGCGCTCGCTCTGCCAAAAAGCTGAAGGACTCCCTCCCCACTTCGCCATCGCTGGACGTTTTGAAGTGGAAGGTTTTGCTCCAGGTGAGCCTGAGGAGTGCACGCTCTCTCTTGTGGCAGCTGAAACCGCAGGGGCAGGCACCACTGCCCAATCCTTTCAAGCTGAACGCAGCTGGAAGGGTAATAAAAGGAATGAGTCAAGCGCCTCTCCGACCACCGGGCTGCATCAAGAAGGCACAACATAAGCAAATGGTAAAGTCAGTAAACAAAATTTTACTGTAATATTTCATAACACAGATACTGTATTTCTCTTCGAAGTGTAAAGCTACCGTCTTACACAAGAAAGATGGACAGACCCTTTTCCAAGACTAATATGGATACAATAAATATGGAGTTTTACATACTAGATCTGTACACAGAAACTTTGTCCCACAGCCATAAAAATTTACATTTAACAGTGCAACATATAATTTAATCCTTTATTTATCTGACATAAGATGTTTACTTACTAAACACAAGCAACTACCTGGGTTTAATATACATATTTTATATATATATATTTTATATATATATATTCAACAATCTGTACAGGTTTCTAAACATAAAACTCCAAAAAGGCACAATCGTCTATACAACATGTACAAAAATGGCTGGAGCTGACAAGAAACAACAATTATTGGTCAAGAGTTCATGATTGCACGAAGATTAGTAATGGGTTTGTGTCAGAAAAATGTGCTTTAAGGAAAAGAAGGTTTGCAAAGAAACCTGTGTTACAAAATAATAATAATAATAATAATAATAAAATAATGGAAAAAAAAAAAAAAAAAAGAAAAACCCACAACGAAAAACAAAAACTAGGTTGCTATTACAAGTCTATCCTCATCGTCACTGCTGCCATCGCTAAACTGCACCGTGTTTTGCCGCCGGGGCAAGGCGGCTGGCCTGTGTACCTGTCTGTCCGGGGACACAGTTCGGTGGACCGCGGACTTGGTCACCGCCTCGGGGTTCCCCTTGGAGCGGGGCTCAGTCCTCTTCACCTGCAGGGAGGGGACATCACGCTTTGGCTTGGTGGGCTGTGCCGGGTCAGTCTTTTCGGGATCCGCTTTCCCCGGCGCGTCAGCTCGCTCACGGTCAGCCGGCGGGGCGGGCTCGGAATGGCTCTTCCCGCCGTACCGCTGCCCGCTGGCTGCCGCCTGAGGAGAAGCGGCCCCGCCAGCCGGGCCGACCTCGGCCGTGGGGAAGCTGGGGGCAGCCGGTTCTGTCTGGGCCTCGCAGGCTTTGCCGCTGGAGGCGGGCGCCTCGGAGGTTCCTTGGGCGTCAGCACCGGCGGGGCTGAGGGAGGGGATGAGGGTCGGCAGGGCAATGTTCAGTATCTGCAAGCCGGGGATGTGTGCCTGTGGGCTGGGGTTGCCCTGCGGGGCTGCGCCAGCCGTCAGCACCTGGAGGCCCACGGCGTTCAGGGTAATTCCCGATGGGCGCATCTGCGGGGCCACGTTGGTGTTGGCCAGCCCCAAGATGTTCACCGTCTCCACGCCCAGCGGTGGGAGAGGCTGCAGGCTGGGCGCGCCAAGGCCTGGGATGCCCGGCACGCTCACCTGGCCGATGGGGATGCACGGCACCACGCTGTTCACCTCCGCGACACCCACTGGGTTCACGGCAGCGCTGGCGGCCGTGCTGCCCACCTCACCCAGGGCGCTGGTAGTCCTGTGGATGACGCTGACGGTGGGGATGGTGAGCTGCACCGGCCCCGCCTGGATGGGGACGAAGGTGGAGTAGGTGGCCAAGCCAGCGGGGACCACCTGAATCCCCCCGACGGGTACCGTGCCGTAGGGCGCCTTGGGCTGCTGCTGCTGCGAGTGCAGGGGGAGGTGGCTGAAGAGGTGTGTCTGGGGCGGCCTCGGCGAGGCGGCGTGCTGTGGACACCCGGACGGCTTCTCCTCTGGGGTTTCGGTGGTGGTCGGCATGCTGCGGTCCACTGGCGAGGAGGGAGAGCTGACAGAGGGTGCGCTCTGGGGAGAACAACACAGGCATGTTAATGCGGTGGCTGTTGCTATCCTCTAGCGAAATGAAAATGCGAGGCGGCTGGGAGGGCTTCCCACATTCTCTTTTAACAAAAAAACAACAACAAACTAGTTCACAGTATATACTGCCCAGCTTGAACAATGAACTAATTTCCTTCCTTTCTTTTTCCAACTCCTTCCTTGCCCACTAATTGAATTTTCCTCCCCTAATCACCCTGGCTAATTTCTTTTTAACACTAGTACTTGAAAACATTGCTGAATATCCTTTGTATGTGTTTTTTAAGGAGCCAGGCAGCTTTGGAGAACTGTTTACTGTGGAAATCACTTCAGGCAAGAAGGTTAAATAAGCATCAGCAGCATTTCTGATGCACCGGGTTCCTCTCCTGGAGCCATTATAGCCTCGGGCAGGCAGAGTCAGCATCGCGGCACATATGTCCACGAGTGCTTCACATGTGAAAGACAGGCGGTGAGCAATGACAAGAGATGGATGTGACAACTACAGCACCCACAGACGCGGAGGTGATGGGCAGACAGTGGAGTGAGACGTGGGACCCACATCCCACTGCTGCCTCCGCTCGCTGTGATTTGGTGCTCAGCCTGGACTGATAATCGTATTTATATGCTCCCTTTTCTTCTCATATAGCCTGAGTTACCAACCAAGGCTCGTAACTCTAAAACAATAAGTCAAACTACAATTGCAATCTCATGGTATCTTCTAGTTTTAGGCATATTCTTAACACATAAAGAGTAGTGTAACCTTATTTAGTCTACACAATCCTAAGTGGCCATTCTGCAGCTTTGATCAGTCTCAAGAAATCTCTAGAGCAGGCACAAAACTGAAACACAAACGAAATGCTTTTGAAAACTGCTGGTAGGAAATGTACTGGTTAAAGGGGAGTATGGTTTACTGACTATGCAGTGCCAACCAGTCTAAATGGGAAGATGGGTGTGAGAAAGAAGCCAACATCTTTCCCAGAATTAAGTCCTGCCTGACACCTCACAAGAAACCCTAAGAAACTGGTACAGATGCTTTTGAAGGAACATACACCAGCCTTGCTGAGCTGTTTCAACCCCTTATCTCAATTGCCAGAAGTGGGATCCACAACCACTCGCAACAGGAACAGACGGTACATTGACCATCAGACACGGCTGCCCCTTCTTTTGGTCTGGGAAAGGAGGAGGTAGTGATACAAGGAATTACTGCCTTGTATCACTTATGTAGCCTTTTAAAAACATATTAATACAGACAATTATTAGAGCTATATGAATGAAGACCTTTTAACATTTTAAACCGAGCGCTTCTCTTCAATGAGGGAGTAAACTCAATCACATGCCTTTCTGGTATCTATTGGCAAAACCTAAATCCCCAAGTGCAAATATTAAGATCCTACCGCTTTTGTGGCAGGCATATACAGGGCTCAGAGACCACGACATTTTATTCTCTACCATACTACACAATCACTCCAACGTATGTTTGTCACACGGGCTCACAGTTCTTACAAGCAGGAATGAACCCACATCAAACAGCGAAATGTAGCAATAATTTTTACTGTTTCTCCTTGTTGACAGTTCACTATCTTAAATTTGTAAAAAATGAATCCAGTAGTACAGATTTACAAAAACAAACCTTTAAGAGAATAAGTACTTAAACCAGAATGAAAGTTTTACTTACCATTTATACTTTTGAAAATTTTCTGCTGCTTATTTTTCTATAACTACATGCATATACCATTTGTAAAGATTACATTCATCACAAAACAGGCAGTAACTACTTTATTTAAGCTACATTTTGCATCATGTTTTTCTGACCTTTATTTTGGAAAACTCTAATGCCTCATGGTCTGCAGTAAGAATTCAGAACTTTCAAGAGACATACTTAGGGTCAATCAGGTTACTGTCCCCATTAAAAATATAGCTGAATTGTAAAAGGCTTAACACCTGCCAGTTCCCCTCTGTGATTTCCTCAGCAGAGTTTTAAAGACAAGAGTCGTCAAAATTCCTAAATGCTCCTGCAGCCTTGCACACAGACCAGCCTCGTCTTTCTGCACACTGCTCTGCAGAGCCCTGTGTCTACAACAGGTGTGGGAAAAACTGATCCTTTTCTGATTAGAACGTTCTTTTGGCTTGGAGAAAAACTGAGAGCACTGGGAACTCAGGTCTCAGTTCTGTGCTTGCCTCTCCCTTTTGTTATTGTGCAAGGGCAATCTCCTAGTTCATGGAACATATGGTGCTCTTTCTAATTCTGCTACTAAGCATATTTGGAGGAGAGAGAAGCAATTGCATGTTTGTTTGTTTTTTTATAGTGATAAGGCAAAAACCTTTGGGAGTAGATTAATTTCCTTTGGGGAATTACCAATGATTCTATCATCGTATTTCCGAGTGAAGTGACTTCTGAATTCCATCACTTTCCTCTGAAAACTTCATAATCATCACCATATGTTCATTTTACATATCTGTTATATCCCTTCTTGTTTGAAAAACAATCCACCATCTCCAAACTTCAGCTGAAATGACCATGTTAAAATTCATCCTTTCAGGGAAAGTACAATCAAATTAAGAACTGGAAAAGCAGTGCTCCCACAACATTGTTGTTTCTAGAGTCCTACACATCTGTGCTTGGATTACTTTCAGCTGTCTTAAAGACAAATCAGCCAACACCTCTAGGAATGAAAGGGAAGGGCAAACATTCTCATCTTTGAAAAATCCCCCCAAAAGTATTTAAAAGTGGGATTTAAAATGTCACCTCTCCCCTGAAGTTGGACACTCCTACCTTTGTAAGCGTTGCGGTTGATATTAAGGACTGGCCCAAGGCTGCTTCTGGGTCGGGGTAATCCACAGACATCTGGCGACCTGGAGATGCAGAAGCGACGTCTGCCAGTGCTGTGCCAGCACCACGGGGACCCGCTCCTCGCTCCTGGCCTTTTTCCTCATGTGCTTCCTGAAGGGTGAATTCAGCTGGTGATCTGGAGGTCCTGCTGACTGACTGTGCCGTGCTAAGGACGGTCATCTTTGTCAACAGCGCTTTTGGCAGACCATCCATAGAGTCCGTATGAACCCCAGCAAAGCAGTCAGGAAGTCTGATGTCCTCATCGGTGTTGGTGGTGTCCTGCAGGCCGTGGCGAGAGGGGTGATGCTGGGGGCTGGCTGTCACTGAGGGTGTCGTGGAAAGCACAGACTCAGCCTGGCTGTCTTCGTCATCATCCTCATTGTCATTTTCATCTTCATCTGCACCATCGGACTCCTCCACGTCGTATCCTGAGCGGTCACAGCCAAATCTTTGCTTCTCACCTGCAAAAGTAGGAATTAGAAGGTGAGCCAATGAGGGTTGCAGGATGATCGGGAAGGAGATGGAGAGAGCAATTAGAAACACCAAAACCACCACAGTTTTTCAGTCACATCCTATCACCCCAAAGCAACAGGGAAGACTTTCATTTTTGTTTTTATTTTCCAGCATATGCATTTAACTATAAAGCTACATAATCTTTCATCTTCTGCTTCTGTATTGTTTTTAACCTTCTAGATTTGGCTGTTCTCTTTTCAGCCATTTATAACCACTTGCTCAAAGTCACCCTTTGCTCTTTCAGTTGGGGACAAGCGAGCAGATTCCTGGTTCATTAAGTTTCTGGTGACGACATCCGAAGCTGGTCTGCCAACTTTGGTGGTGGGATATTCTCTAGCTGTTTCTGACTCATGAGTGGGTGTCCTTGTACCTAATATGAATCACTGCTGCAAAGGTTTTTGAAGGATGCAAACAGAAAGACTGGGGGCTGTTAGTCAGGAATCTGTCTTGTTAACAGGCAAAAGGGACCAAAATTAGACTTTACCAGATTTCTTAACTTTGTTAATGTTTTGAGAGGTTTATTAACAAATCATCCAAGGATGTCCTAGGAGGTGAGAAAGCCCTAATCCTATCAAAACTTATCTCTGCATGAAACAAGAAGAAGTGCTCCTGACTTCAAGTCCTAAAACCAAACTCCTGTCTAGTGGCAAATTTCTCCACAAAAGACAGACCTACTGCAGCTTTTCGCCTTCCTTTATATCGTAACTTGGAAAGAAAGAATCGTCTTTAGTAAAGAGACAGAAAATCCCATCTGTTGTATCTGATTCCAAGCCAGACTGTCTGGGATCATATTTTATAAAAGACAAAATGCTTTGGATGCACTAATATTTTATATTCAATTAAAGGTCTGTCTGCTGAGCTGTCCAAAAAAAATATCAGCATAAAAATAATTTGGATCTGCAAAAGCAATGATGGCTGGTTAGTTAACATCTCAGAGATCCTGTTCTAAGGAAATCTACACGGCAACTTACCATCAAAATAAATGATTCTGAAAAAAATTAGACCCTTAAAATAATTTGAATGTACTATCAATGCTTTTGGCTGCTACATTACGAAAACCAAAATAAGCATCTTGAACTCCAGGTAAAATAAATGGGTTTAATTGAGCTGCTTCTCAGTAAGTTACCCACCATTATAAACCTTTATGGTTTCAAATGAGCAGTGCAATTAGGAATGAGACTAATAGCTTCTTTGAAAAAATTCCTCTATAATGACTTCGCCCCTCTTTGCCTACACAGTAATTTGTACATTAACTAAATATGGAAACTATAGATTTTCTACATTTACTACAGCAGGCACGAAACTGAAATGTTATTAAAAATACCCCAAATCCTCCCGGTCATTGGAAACATGCTAAAAAAAATATTTTAAATAGTCTTCATTTATAATTCTCATCTACAGACAAACTGGATCAAAAAAGAAAATACATTTTAGTGTAAAACTTAATTCAGTAAGGTTCATTCAAAAAATATGGCAAGTAGGATTAACAAAACAACATGGAGTTATTCAACATTTCTTTTCTCTATACTTCTATCATCTCTTCACACAGTGTTTCTTCATCATTTATTTGCAAAGCAAACAAATTTAAAATGTTAAAACCTCTACATATGTTACACTTCTGAAGAGAAACAGCTTCCCTCAGTGTCTCTGTAACAGATCTCAAAGATTTCACCACGTGTTACATCTAAAGGGTGACGAATACATTTCCTGCAACTCTCTAAATAATGCACAGGGCATTGTAAAGACTTTGCTTTCAGTATGGACTCCCTCTTAATTTTGGACTCTTCACCAACATCACGTAATTATTTTTTGGGAAATCCTACTATTTCTTTTCATTTTTTCCTCCTGCTCTCCACATGAATCACATTGTCTACGCAAGTTGATGGCAATCACAAATGATTCGTCTCCACTGGCAAGAGAAACCACCTGAAGTGATTAGACTGACTTGTCACATTTGTAAAGCAAAGAAAACATATGCTCAAACAACACCATGATTTATAATAACAAACTATCTTTTCTTCTTTTCTTTTTTTTTAAATCAACATTTAAAAACACTATAGGATGTATTAGCAAACGATGCTTATGCAGAAATTTTCTGCATATATCTCGGCCTAGAATAAAACCATGGAAAGGGAAAGGGGTATGCAGGACACAGATTCCTTCCATGCAGGACTCAGAGGGATCTCATTTCCCTCTATTGTTTCCCTGTTTACGTCCACCCTCTGTGCATTTGCCAGCTTCTATTTAAGTGTGGTTACCTGGAGCCAGAGCCTGCAGTGTAGGCGAGGTGACAGTGATGAATGTGGTTCCCTCACTCCCACATGGCTTCAAAACATCAGATGGAAAAAAACCCAACACAATATTCCTGACTTGCTTGCTCTGGCAATGCACAAAGGAACGCGTAGCTCTGGCTTCTATACCTGTGCATATATTTACTGAAACAGGAGGTGCCCAGACTTTCATAATTAGTGATCCCGTTAAGCACTGTTGTAAATCAGTGGAGCTGCGAGAGGATGTTGGAGGTTTAAGTGGTGTAAGACCCAGGTCTCCTCCGAATGAAGCACTGAGCTGAGGCTGTGGCCGCTCCTTGTGGTGAAAGACCCTTTTCCAAGCGCTGTCTTGTTAACCAAGTAGTATTGGCCATGCTCCATTTTAGTTATGGTAGGCTCCCTCCTAAAGTTCCCCTTGCAGTTTTAATTGGGGAAAAATTAATTCTTCACTTCCTATCTTAAATTACGCACAATTATAACTATATGCTTATGTAGCCGATATATATAACGAGACCTGACTCAAACTCCAAAGGAAACAAAATGACTTCTGTGTTTAACTTTGTATGAGGTTGTAAAGCAGTGCATGATATTTTAGAATGAAGCATGTGTCATAAATTTAAAGGCCACTAGCATATGGGGAAATGGCTTTGGGCATGAAAGTTCACCACTTAAAAAAAAAAATGAAAACAGGAAAAATGTTTCACACTATTAAGTGAAGGCTTTATGAAAGCTACTTCTCTTCCAAAATTGTAAATCTCACCATTTTTTAACAGAAAGACTGTTCAAGATCGCCTCAATTTTTTTATAAAGAGGGCTTTTGGAAGAGTAGGGAATTTCTCTCATCCTCTGTCAAGTGCTACAATCTTCTCTTTTAAACCCTTAGAAAGACTCTTTCTTCTTCCTGGACTTCACAGGAGAACATGGAACTTTTGGCTACAGACATGAACTCTGCAAATATTAGGAACAGCTGGAAATAAAGGAATAATAGAAACACGGACACAATGTTTGATTGGGGATTTTGCTCACATGCCAGCTATAATGACATTGAATAAAATGAAATTTTTAATCCCATGTATTGAAGTAAGCGTACACAAATAATTGGCAAAAACCATCTTAGTCATTATTTTGTTGTCAGTGTTCAGTTAATCAGCTCTGTATCATGTTTGTGGTGTTGATGAGCTTGCTGGCTAAGGCTCTGTTATACTCACATTTTACCTTAAAGTGGGGAAAGAAAAAGCTTCAAGTTCTTTGGTGCAACAGCATTAGCTGGCCTTATCAGTATCCTAGTATGTCCATTAGTGAAGCGCCTGGGGCTCATAACTCCATGAATTGCTTTTTCCAGTTGTGATGTTATGAATTAGGTAACTGAAACAGTTGTCTCTGTGTTCTTCAAAGTTCTTTATTTTATAAGTTTTTTTCCTACGAGAATCCTTATTGTACCTGGATTTAGCAAGGGTTACCTAATTATTGTCATACTGCAAAGTACTAAAAGAAAGGTTCTTCAGAATCTCAACATACAGCTTTTAATAGTGATATTATCACCCATTAGTCTATCCCATAACACGACTTATCAGGGCCCACTACAGACTTCGCAATTTCTGCACAACATGCAGTGATCAAGTTCAGTGGCTTATAACTTAATCATATTTGCTTATAACTGAATAATATTTAAGTAGATTTTCATACAAAGAGCAAAACTTTCATTTTCATTCTTTAATTGGCAAGAAGACAAGAAAGACCTGAAAATATCAGTCCACACTGATGACGTTTTACAGATTAGTAAGCAAATGGACAGTTACATAGATATCTATGGGTATCACTATTAGCTCTGCTTATAAAGACAGAGCTTACTAAGCATGTGCTGGTCTGTTCACTATCTGTTCCCATCTAAATTAAAATTTAATCGATTTATTGGCTTTTAGTACCTGATTAATTCAAAGTACTGTTTATCACCTCAAACCCTGGAAGTATCTTCAGTTATGGATTAGTATCTACATAAAACCATTTAGTAATAAAGCATCTTTCTATATTGTATGTTCTCCATCAAACTCAAGAAAAGATATACACTATGACAATAAGGCAGAAGTATTTTTAGTGTGTCATCATATTATCATAAACTTGAAAGTAATTAAGTCATCAACACACTCTCTTTTCTTAAACAATTACAAGATTAGGTGTTGCCTTTTACCTCCTGTATTAGTCTTGCAATAAAATGTTCTACAAACATTCAAGCAAATTTTAAAAGTAAGGGTAAAGCCGGTACTGTGAAACAACACTAGCACCTATACCCAAATATGCTGTTTCCCTGTCTTTTTAAGTCTGTTCATGGGTTTTACTTGACTGATAGCAGTCTTGCTTCAGCTGCTGTCCACTGCTCATCATCAAACAGGACTCACAGTGACATCTACTGGGTTAAATTCAGACTGGTAACAGCCAGTACTCCTCAGAAATGAGAAAAAAGCCCACCCAACATAAAGTAACCTGTTTCTTTAAAGAAATTATTTACACCTAAGCTCTCCTGGGTAATCTGTACACTGTAAATCAACCCCAGCAGTAGCTATTACGCTCTCGGGCTGTAGGTGTATGGCTCCAGCATGCTTAGGGTACATCTAGTTCAAGACCAGAAACTGATATTAAAAAACCAAACAAGCAAACAAAAAAGAAGTGGAATTTATACAGAACCAGCCTTCCATTCTGTTTGCAAAAGGAGGATATTATTGCAAGGATTTTCAATTATTTTCACTCCTTAAATGTAGGTGCAGTGAAAACACAGACTGAGTCATGATTAAGCTAATGAAGAGCTATGGAAACTCACTTAATATCTACTATAAGTAATATACAGCTAATTAACTTAGAACCATTATATATCTAGAAGAAAATGAAAGTGGGTTTTTTTCCATTTATATGTGTGTGTGTGTGTATATATATGAAAAAAATACATATCTGAAACTTACAATTAAGTCTTTTCACTGGTAAAGTAATGAATATTTTGGGATAACATTTCTCCTTAGAGACCATTTAAAGAAGTTTTGCCCATCTACTGATTTCATTATTAAACAACTATCTTGTGCAAGTTTACTCAGGCATACTATACCATTCCTACATTACCTTACATATGAAGTATTACAGGTTTAAAGTCCATAACTGTTTTGATTTGATGACAAATTATTGTTTTTACGACTGCATAGCAAAATATTGGGTCAGCACAGCCGAAGAGGATATCTCCAGTTGCAGTCTGTCACATTAAACAGTTCACCTCGTCTGACAATTTAATTCAGATATTAACATTCCTTACATTGTAACCCTGTATTTTGGTGACAAGAACATTCCACAGAGCAGAAGATGAAAGATAAATGGATGAGGGAATGGTTTTGACTACAAAAAGCCAGGCCGGAAAGTATTTACTAACACCCAAATGATGACAAGTCCAAATACAAAGAATGCTATGTTAAAAGCTCTGGTCACATATATTCTCAGACAACTAGAGATCACCTCTTTTTTTTCCTTTCTTCCCCCTAGCTGCTACAGCACAACAAAATTTCAGCTTCTCAAATTGCTGAAAAAACAGGCTCTGTGTGTGTGCACATATGTCTGCGTTCAGGACTGTGCACAATTTTGCACTCCTTATTCAATCTGCATGTGCTCTTAATCTGTACTGCTATCAGCTCAAAGCTGACTTCTCATTTTAATCTAAAAAATGATGTATTTCAATAATTGGGTTTGCCTATGCTTTAAAAAAACTAATTAAAAATACAACTAGAAAATTCCTCAGTAAACAAAAGGTTGGTGGCTTTGTTAATTTTCTGGATAATTCTCTAATTCAAAGTCTGATGGATATACACAGCTTAGTTATTTTAAGCAAAGGTGTATACTTTTTATTGCCATAAGAATAATCAGTATTCCAAATGTTCGAATAACGAATTAGAGACAGACAGACATTCTATGGGTCAGGAAACAAGCCAATCTCACACAGTCTACAGGAAGAAAAGGGTTTTTTTTCTGAAATCACAATTATTTCTTATCAGATTTTTTTGTACCTTCCTCTAAATCACCTCACGTTGCCATTTAACTGAGGAAAGAGATGGGACCAGGCAGACTGCTGCCTCAAAGAAAGAGATCAGTTTTAACAACCACGCAACTCCCAAAGTAAAAAACGTAGGCGTTTAATGACGTAGTTTTTTAAAGCACCCAAAGGGTATGTGACACAAACCCGCCAGTGACGCACATCAGCGGGAGGAGGACGTGAAAGGGCTGAGGATGTAATGCCACGAGTGCAGCTCAGCACCCAAATGCCATCACGTTTCCCTCTGTGGGTGACAGACAGGGCTGTCCCCAGAGCCCAGACCTGGCAGGACGAGAGGGGTCTGACCCCAACCTGAGCTCTGCTGCGCTGTCTGGGGAATGGGCAGCCAAAGAGGGGGTTGGAAGCCGCTGTGTTAACTGAGACAGCCTGGACACCCCAAAAAAATAAATACGTTAAATCACGGTCAAACGTAGAAAAAAATTTGCATTTATAGGATTTTGCAGAGGGCAACAGAACGACCTGCATTTAAAAAAGCCTGTATGCAAATGCATCACACTTTTTTTGTCCTCCTGACTCTTTGCCTTAAAAATGGGGCAACAAGCAAGTTTCTGAATTGTCATGAGAAATACCTTCATGTGCAGCGAGGTGACCTGACAGATGAAATCACATTTTTTAAAGTGTACAGCTACTTGCAACATTTTCATGGTTATCTGTAAATGCCCCATGTTATGCAGCAGCTGGAGAGGCCGGACTGGTTTGGCTGCAGCAAACGTGTTTATTGTGGGCTTAATAACCCTGCTTCTGGGATAGGACTTTAGTGCTGAGCTCTGTGCTGCACCGTTGGTTTTGCTATGGGTACCTTGAGCCAGATCATTTAGAGAAGGTGGAGATTTTATCACCAAGTTGTTTTTTGGTTTGGGGTTCTTAGGTAAAGAGAAGAAATGCTACCTGGTCTATTTTGGGAAAAAAAAGAGAAAATGAAAAAAAGGCATTGAACTCTTACAATTAAATAACTTGAAGAATTTCAAGGATTACGTAGCAAATCCTCTTGAATGTTTGTCTTGCTTTTTTTTTTCAAAATGGAATACTTAATTAATTTTAAGTAATAACTGTGCTGAAGCAAAGAACATATTTCAGGGCATATATAGTTATACTATGGTTACACACACCTGTACATGGCATGTAAAAAGAGAAGTGTCCCTCTCAGCCAAAGAAAAGCAATCTTTCAATGTTTGAAATGGCTTACTTTCATCAAGTGTTACTGATAATTCTGTTAACATTTGAAACATTCCCCATTACATTATAACCACAAACACAGTTTTTAATGTATGCAATTGAGAATATTGATTTCTCAATCAATAATATGTTTTAAGTTCCTAGTAAATGGAAATACCTGTTCAGCTGTATCTTATAGAACTAAATAAAACACATAAAGCTATGGAATATTGCTTTAAAAAGTAGTGACGATTTTTCTCTCATAATGTGTACACATACGCAGGCATGTTGCAAGAAGAGCCAGAGGCCACGGATGCATTTGCAAAGAGTAAGTTTTGTTTTAGTTACCTCTCTACTGGGGGATCTCCGAAGCCGCACCTGAGCTCCCAAGCAGAGGTGACACAAGCGGGGATGCAGGTGCTGTTAAGTTCAGCCCTGCTGGAAGATCACTGGGCCTGCTGAACTCACCTGTATTTCAAGGCTTCAGGCAGGCGCAGCCTCCCGCTCTTTCTCACAACAAAGCAGGAATCTCAGACATAGTGATAAGGTGCATAGAGTTTCTCACAGGCCTATGTTATCTAACACAGAGGTTCTACTCCTCAAGCACACAAGGTGAGTAAAACAATGAGTGTGATGTATGTGCTTTTTCTACAGAGAGGTGCAAGTTACTTGAGCGTATTTACATTTAACTAATCTCCTCGCCAAATCTTCCACTATATCCCCATACACATATGAAGGCTGAAAATGTTAATGAAAACTGTCCCTCTGTGAGAAAGGGACAGTAACTTGTACTGCCACTTATCTTCCGTGTTATTTATTTGGTATCTCAAATAGCAAATGGGGACATGTTTTTAGCTTACTAATAAGGAATATATCGAAGAATGCCAAAAAAGGGAAACTGCAGGTTTCTTTGTACCTAGTGGACTACTGAATCATACCAGCTGAGTCATATTCCCAGTATTATTTAGAATTAGATTCAAGTTGATTCGGTTATTCTGCTAGCGGTTGTCATATGGGAGCAAGCGCATTCATCTTTCTTGCCCTTTACTGTTTAAATAAAGATCCCCACTGCTTTCTTTTCTCAAAACCTCACCCGCAATCTAATAAACTATTCCACTGAAAGGAGAAAAATACAACAAGGCAACAGGATTCATCTCCCTGCCGAGAAACGGGAGGAAGGAGAAAATGCCACTGCTGCACTGAGAGATGCCGACATCCAACACCAAGTCCTGATGCACAATCCTGTTCTGCATCTCTCCGTGTCCGGGGCAGCTGCATCCTTCTCATCATGCTGAGCAAAACCCGCCTGAACCCAGCTTGTCCCCCTTTGACTGTCCTCAATCTCACCCCCTCTTCAGCGGAGCCGTCTGCGGATGCGGGAAGTGCACGATTCCAATTATTAGCAAATACATTCATTTTGATAACACTCTCATCACTGATGGAGAAGTAGAACAAGTCAAGATGAATAATGCTTGCCGTTTCTAAATGATCTCTTTCTGCTGATTTATGCCCAATTATTTGTGAAGAAGGGCAGAACTCTACACTGGATGATGATTAGCCTCCTTGCAAAGCACTCAGCAATGTATTTGTGATTTGGGTGGCATGTTAGTGGTATAATTTTTATGAAATGTGCATCTCAAAACTTCAACAATTTCATGCACAGCTATTTTCAAAGAAACACTACATTTGACTACATATTTTTTTCCTAGGCAAACAGCTGTTTTTCTGTTATTTTCAGTCTTGTCATATTTATCTGTGAAACTGTATAACACTCTGTGAAAAATTCAGCAGCAATTTATCTTTAGCATATGCTTGTCATTTCTTTTGGTGAAGATTTTTCCAGTATTTCTTATTACCCTGGACTACCTTCTAAGATTTTTATCTCTGTATCTTTTCCCTGTACAAGAATTTCAAAGCTTTGGAAAAGGGTAAGAAACTAGGATGACAAAATAAATACAAAAAATGCAGTAAAGAAAGAAGATTTTAATTTCTTACCAAATTCTTCTTCTCCATCCTGGTCGTCTATTAAGCCTACTGAGACTCCCAAATCCATGCATTTCTTGCTATGTGCCTTTGACTTCATATGTTTTGTTAAATTTCCTTAAGACAAAATGAAAAAAAATAACTGCTCTGTGACTCTACAAACGTATACAAATATACACTCAACATGTACTTATTCAGCTACATTTGTAACCACCTGTAAAATCTGATTTCACACTTGATAGAACTCTGCCCCTCAACGCAAGCTGTCAAGGCCTGCGGCAGATTCGCCATCCTGAATGCTACTAGTTCTCTGGCTACATTTCATGAAGCTCTTTGTTGAGATAAAATAGAATAGGATGTAAATTCAAGATGATGACGTATTTTGCAGTGGTGTAAAAAATCCCTCATTTGTTTATAGCAAAGTATAAGAAAGGCTGATTGAGTCTTCAAAGTCACGTTGCCAGAAAACTACTGTGTGAAACTAAAGTTTGTATCTTGCAGCTCTTTCAGTATCTGATGGATTCTACTTTTAGTGCAATGATTTTCACTGCCGACCTGAACAAACAGATTAATTTTATTCAAAATCAGAGCACGAACATATTGGATATGAATCTCAAAAGTGAATTTGTAACTGCTGAGAGGCCTCACAGGCTGCTATCCCTTTCTGCTTTGAAAAAAAAAAAAAGGCAAATATCATCAAGAAAAGGTTGAGAGTAGATCAGGGATCTGTAGATTATATTTGTGATATGTATATTATTGTAAGTAACTGCTCACTTACTTAAATTTCCTGTTGTCTCTCAAAAACCTGTTTCTTTGAGGCATTCAAAAGGAAGAAATTACAGCGGGTAAAATTACAGGTTCTCCTCCCCCTCTACTCTGCCCTGGTGAGACCCCATCTGGAATATTGTGTCCAGTTCTGGGCCCCTCAGTTCAAGAAGGACAGGGAACTGCTGGAGAGGGTCCAGCGCAGGGCAACAAAGATGATTAAGGGAGTGGAGCATCTCCCTTATAGGGAAAGGCTGAGGGAGCTGGGTCTCTTTAGCTTGGAGAGGAGACTGAGAGGTGACCTCATTAATGTTTATAAATATGTAAAGTGTGAGTGTCACGAGGATGGAGCCAGGCTCTTCTTGGTGACAACCAATGATAGGACAAGGGGCAATGGGTACAAACTGGAACAAAGGAGGTTCCATTTTAATATGAGAAGAAACTTCTTCTCAGATAGAGCACTGGAACAGGCTGCCCAGGGAGGTTGTGGAGTCTCCTTCCCTGGAGACATTCAAAACCCACCTGGACACATTCCTGTGTAACCTCATCCAGGTGTTCCTGCCCCAGTGTGGGGATTGGACTAGATGATCTTTCGAGGTCCCTTCCAATCCCTGACATTCTGTGATTCTGTGGATTAAATGCTGACTCTTCTATGGCTATGGAATACTTTATTCCTGATTTGAAATGAAGCTAGGGATTCACCTCAAATTTTGAAATTATTCTCACGAAGCTATATGACTACACTGACTCATAAGCAGCGAAATTCCCAGCTTTACATGCTGCATGAAGTTACCGGCCACACTGTACTTTCGTGAAATGTGGTTTCCCAAACATCGAGCACCCAACCGCATGACCGACTCTGCCAGCGGCAACGGCACCAGCCGGGCACAGCGATGGCAGAAGGGGGAGCAAACACAAGTGTCTGCTGCAGCTGAAACCAGGGAGAACAGCAAATGGGCAGAACTTAATTACTTGAACACGGCCAGCATGCCTACTCTGCAAAAACTGTCATCAGAGGTTATTAGGCTTACATGCTGGCATTTCATCTTAAAGGCAACATGATGACCCAGTGCCACAGGATGTGGCGAAAGGTTTTGATACATCTGAAGACTGTCCATCCCACTTTCTGCAGCACTGGGTTACTACTTGAAAGTTTTCCACCCAACTGCTGGGTAGTCTTGAACACACTAAAAATATAAATGTTTCTGAGGTTACAGCTGGGGGGGATTACTGCTAAATGATGTTTAAAGCCAAGAAAATTTTTTCTGCTTAGAATTTTTTTTGCTGAAAGTATTTTGGCTGTGAACTTCTCATGTCTGTTTCACTTATTTTGAGTCCTGGATCTACCACTGTTCAATACACTGCCTGCTTAAACTAGGATGCACTAAAGTATCTGATGTAAAAAGGCTTTGAATGCAAGGGGGTCCATCGTTGGGTCTTAGAAGGTCAAGTGGAAAGTGAACCTTTGAAGGTATTAAAAACATTTTTATATATTAATTTAATAAAATCCAGTTTCTTTCTTGGAGCAATCAGTTGTGTGCCAATAGGAGTACAATATATGTCAATGTCATACCTCTAAAGACCACCACTATGGACTTCAAATTCTGCGTTCTCATCCCTACCTAGGATAAGCAGCTAACCAGCTCACTTGTCTTCACCCAACTTTAATCATAATCCCCGTAAGATTTCCCTTTTTGACTCCAATTTCTCACCTACTGTGGCATGCCACGCAGTTCATTCGTACAAATATGTGATTATCTGAATAAACATACAAAAGACAAAGGAAAAAAAGAAAACTGGAAACTACAAATATTTGAAGCATTAGACAACAAAACGCCAAAGAAAGGCAACTTCTTTAGCTTAGGAATAGTCAAACATGAGAAGAAAAGAATTATACCTTAAAGTAGAAAGAAAAAAGGGAGAAAATGCACACTGAAAAGTGCCTCTACCTTTAGTTTTGAAAGAAAAGTTGCAGTAATTGCAATGGTAAGGACGGACATCTGTATGTGTGCGAATGTGCTTCTTCAGCATGCTGGGTTTCTTGCAACGTATTCCACATTCTTCACAGATATACTTCCCTCTCCCTCTCCCCCGAACATACACATAGTCTTCATTTGACTTGTACCTAGAAAAAGTACCAAAAAAGTAAGGCAATTAGTTGCAATGGGAAAATGATTCTAGTTAGAAATCACAATCCACCAGAATTTTAAAAAATTATATAATATATGAAAATGAATGATTGATAAAAACCAGTCATACTCTTTTTCTGCTCAAATTCTGCATTTATTGTTAAACTCACATCTTAGTTTTTCACTAGGTAATAATGGACTTGTTTAGGAATAATGGCACAAATAAAGGTACTAAGCATTTCAAGACTTCCAATTTCCTCTTTGCAATACAGGAACATACTTTTTAAAAGTGTCAGGTTTTGGAAGCAAGTTTGGGCACCATGAGGAAGCTTTAAAAGAGCCTCTTTGAGGCTCTGCGTTGGATGCAGAAAAGGAATAACATTAGTTACGACAATGGAAAAGTCTTTAAAATGCTCTATCAGTGTTCTCTGGGCTCATCCTACTGGGACTGTCTCTAGATGGAAAAAGTCATTCAGATTCAACTACACCCTTCACACCTCTAATCACAGATGTCAAAGGTGGTGCTCAGCTTTTGTGACCTGGTCCCTGCAATGCCTGGATCCGAGCAGAGGCACGTAGCCATGTTTTACCTGGGCAGCTGGTAATGGCTCAGCTGCTGGCCCAGGCTAGAGCCAAACCGGGAACCAATAAATGGCAAGTCCCAGAGCCCAACACCAATTAGGAGAATAATAAAATACACATCACTTGCGCTTAAAATTTTTAGAAGTGTCACTGGCACTTTTCCACTAAAAAAATCTGTTATATAAGATGACGTACATGGCACAACACTGTGGCTAAAGCAAGTGTTATTCCTATCAGGCAAATGATTTAAAGTATTACGGTGAACAGACAAGGACTCTCAGTAAATATTTCCATGCTACTTTTCAAATCAGCTCTCCAGCGCCCGTATAGCACAGCAAGCTGCCAGACAGAGACCGCACCGCAGTCTGCTGCTTAGCCCCTGGACTGCATCCTCTCGGGCTACAGTTATACAACCTTATTGCAGAACAGGTATTATTTATCACCTAAGAAAAATATAGGAAAGGAATTTACATCTATGGCTGTATCTGGCTGCCTCTACTGATGATTAATGTTCATCCTTTGGAAAAAAAAAAATGAATTACACTGCCTACTGTTCTTTATTTCATTACCCCCCCGCTTAACTCTCATGGCTCCGTGCTTCTGATGGCTTTCCATTTTTCTTGGAAACATAAACCAACATTCTCAGACCACAGTATGGGAACTGTTGTTTAAAATAAATCAAACAGGAAGCAACATCTCTGCAAAGTCTAGAATCAAGGAAAAAATATATTCCCAACGATATCGAGTATACAAACTACAATACTTGCCCTCCATCAAAAATTTTAACTCTTCTTGGTTCAGTTTTGATAAAGGAATTTTCTTTATCGTGCTCAGTGCTTGATTCAGAGTTTTCCTTATTGCCGAATTCAGTTGCAGTCAATTTTTTTCTGTTTAATGCTCGCTGAAATGAGATATGCATATCATTAAAATTAGTATATTTCATATACTATTCAAACCTGTAAGCTATAATGAATAAAAGCATTACAAAAGCCACAATTGCAGTAATTGATTTTTTAAAAAATGTTAAGATACCTGAAATATAAAGTATTTTTTTGCTAAACATCTTTACTGTGCACTGACTATTTGTGGACTGGCAAATCAAGATGGAGATCATGGCGCTGTAGGAAACCAGGAGTGCTTTGAATCTACAGGAGGAGATGCCTCTTCCTTCTTCAGGGAAGGTGAAGGTGACGTTTTTTAGCTCACAGACAAGCCTTCAACGGAGCAAAGATGCTTACAAGCAAACGCCGTTGCTTCCTGAACAGCTACAGCTTTGCTCCTCTGCCCTCCATGAGGTCACTGGGCCCTGCAGATGGGGCTCTGCAGGTCTATAACTCACTGACCCCCATAATTTCACAAAAGGGTTTAGTGCACAACCCGTTATCTGTGCTTTTCCCGTGCTGCTCATGCCCTGCAGGGTTCCAGTAGCACTTGCCCAAGTGTCCAACACAGCAGGGCAGGGGCAGGACAGGGAAGGGTTTCCCTGGTGCTCTTCATCCCACAGCTGTGGGGCTCAGGTCTCACCGACCCACCCACGAACCAGCAGCATCTCACGGCTGACAGGAACTGCTTTTCTGAAGCCCCGCAAAGAGAAGAGTGGAAAGCAGAAGTGTATTAAGGGGAGATACTAACAGCTAACATTTCTGATTTATAGTATTTTTCAAAAAATGTTCTATGTGGGAATTGACTGTTCCCAATTCAGTGAAGTTACTAACAGAACGCCTTCCAAAGCAGGGCTCCACACTTAATTCCCGCTGCCCGCCCAAATTACAAGAAGAAGCGTACCAGTTGACTAGCAAAACAAAAATACGTTTCTCCATTTCCCCTGATTATTAATTAAGGAACTTTTGGGTTTTTTTTCTAAAGAAGGATGAGTTCCCCCAACATTTGCCAATTAAAATCTACTCCTTCCAAGTCTAGGACATTTATAAAATGGGCAACAATGAAGGAATGATCCAATTAGCCAGCAATTATTACTGCTGTATTTATAAACTGTTCTACCCACATAGCTGGCACACTTACCACATTTGCTCATATTGATAAGTGAATAAAGTGATGAGAGAAAAAAAGTCTGGCCTTATGTTTTCTAGTCATTACAAAATTTAACGCTGTAAAGCTTATGAATTCTTGGCAAGAAGAATTACTTCACTGGCTGACTTAAAATGACTGATGGATTACACCGGTCATTACATATATTGATGGGTGACATCATTCTGGCGTTCAGTCCTTGCCCATCGTCCTCCATGCAGTTTCAGCCACCGCCTTGACTCCCCACCCAATGAGGAATGTGGCTGATGGGGAACTGACATGGACCAGAGGAAAAGGATCTTTCTATTCGAGTCAAAGCCCTCGGAATCCGCACGGGCTGCAAGCACCACTCCAATCCGTACGCCTTCATGCAGCCCCTCGGATTGATTTGGGCTGGATTTTCAACTATCTGAGCAGTTCTACCAAAGCATGGATGACAGCTTTGCCTGTGCGTAGGAAGAAAGAAATTTCATCCTGCATGTTTTAACAGCATTCACACAAGGTGAAGGGAGATGAGAAATAGCAGGAGTTGAGCCTACTCCAGTAAGTACAACTCAGCCATGTTGTAGTTCCTATATGCTACTTGGCACATGAATTGCTTTTGTTTCCACTGCAAACAAAGAGTAACAAGACGACATTTGTAATTTAACCAGAAAAGAGCAGTGGAAAATACGGAATACATACCGTAAAGTGAATACCACATAAATATTCCCAGCAGCTGGAATAACGCAATCTTGAAGTGCCTGATTTCAAACTTAAATACTAAGCATTCTTTCCAGATTTAAATTTCAATAATAAAAAGACAAAGGAAAAAGCAAGATTCCAGAAGTATTTAGTCCACGTTGTAATTCAAACTACAGTGAAATAGTGTTATAATATACTGTGTATTCATAAAAGCACCTAGAATGCAAAAGTTAACATATGGCCAAACACCCCTGGATTCTCTGCACACCCCTTTCCCCCTGCCTCCCTTTCTCTTTTTAGCACACACACACACACACACACATTTATGTACAAAGATAGTCTAATATAGGTGTTCAAATTCCTATCTACCTCCCACTGATATCCTCTAATTTACTGGTTCTATGTTATTTTAGCAGTTGTTTCAGTGCCTTAAACATGAAAAATGCTGTGATCACAGAGATGCTTCAATAGAAACACTGAGTTTCTGTCACAGAAGTCTACAGAAATGCTCCCTGCTAATGAAAAAAAAACCACATTATTTTTAGTTTTTATGAAAGATTCCAAACCGATGCTGAAGAGGACTTGGGTCCTCTGTAAATTCTGAAGAGCAACCAGTCTCTAAGGAGCATGGGCTTCTTGTGTGGAAATCCTTTAACATGCCTCATCTAAAACCCCCAAAAACCCCACAGGTACTGGTGGAAAAGTTGGAGAAATGGTAGTGCTGTAAAATGTTCCGCTCCATGCTTATGCTTTCTGTTTCTAACACAATCTTCTCTCATAGAGGCAAGGCCCATGATTCATTTCTACTTTACTCATTTAACTCCACTGTCTTCAATTGCTGGTGTAAAACTGGAAAAAAACCTGATCTTAGGGCTGCCCAGAGTTCAATAGATACTTCTGGTACTTAACAACATCCCTTTGAAAAAAAAAAAAGCTCACAGCCTGAATCATCAAAGTTATAAATTTCAGATTATAATATTCATTAAACATTTTTTCCCACTGGCACATAGCCACTTGAGGAAAATGCTTTTAATATCTTTAAACTTTTACTAGTGTATGCATAAAAATCTTCTGCATTTAACCATTTTCCAGTGGTGAGCTGGACTGCTATGGCACGTCATCCAAGAAAGAAAAGTTTTCCAGTTAGGAGAAACTTTCCGTTCTTCAGCTTTATTCTTGCCTGAAAATCTTCACCCTGGAATACTGCACGCATTACTGATTTGCTTCAGGAAGGGAAGCCAAGATCAATACGGGGGCTTGTGAACGGGCTCCTGATACACCACCAACGACTTCAGGTGAGCAAAACTGGCAAAAAATTAATAGAATAAAATAAAAAGAGCAGGGAGACGGAATAAGCCTTTTCCATGCAGGTGAACCTCCTGTTACATTTTAACATACTGTACTCATTCCAGGAGCTTCTTTCACAACAAGGTTTTGTGGTTTGCCTTCTGAATCACTGGCATGTGGCAACTTCACCTATTGCCTCTGAGCACGGAGTTGTGAAGAGCAAACAAAGTCCTGGGGTTCCTTATTGTTTGCATTTTCTTCACATGTCTCTTCATTTCCCATGGCATCTGTTGTTGAAAGAATTGCCTTTTTTTTTTTGTGACAGTGATTAGTAGCGGTTATGCAGCAGCAGATCTCTGTAGACACGACTTAGTTCTGGGGGCAAACCCAGGAACAGTTCAGCAAGTCACTTTATCTTGGTGAGAACATCAGCAGTTAAAGCCCCATAAGCAGAACACACCAAATCACTTTAGAAAGGGCTTTGACTGTGAGACAGGAGGTGAGGCATAGCAGTGCTGCATTTTTATTGTTGTTTATAAATTCAATTATAGTAGCACTTAAAGCTCTCTGTCAGGTCAGGGTTAAAATGTGCAAAGCACTTGCGCAAACATCTTCCCAATGGCAGTTGCAACCCCTTTAGACTTGCAGTCTAAACTGTGGTTCCTTCAGGAACTTGGGACCCCATTAGGCTTTTAAGCAGGAAATCAGTTGCCTTTTTTTTTTTTTTTAAATAACATAAAATTAATTGCTAAATTGTTGGCTGGGTTTTTCTTTGTTGTTGTTTGTTTTTCTAATGGAATATTAAATTCCACAAGGACCTCTAACATTCTCCATCCTCAGTCTCAACCAGAAAAAATGGTAGGAGAATTACTGGGAGTGAACTGAATGAGGAATTTCAGTTTTTGCTTTCTTTAAACATGGCTTTTGTGATGAAGTTTCCAAATTTCCCAGTTGGCATCGGCTATTCCATTACCAGGTCTAACTGGAGACTGGTAATACACAGGTGTAATGTAACAGCAGCATTATCACCATCCTGGAAAGTGGCTGAAATCCTGCTGCCTGAGTCATTAAAATGGAAATCAGACAAACTCAGGAGGTGTCAAGTCATAGTACCTATCAGGTCTTTGAAATTTTTAATTTCTGCCATCCTATACCTTGCTCATACAATCTGAGATGCCAACTGAACTTTAATTGGTGCTTTCTTGCTGCACTTTCTTCCTTTGTAATAGCCTGGAGTAAAACCTGTAAATCAGCTGCAAGCAGACCTTAAGAGCTCTTCATTTTCACCATGCTTGTGTGCTTCATTCAAAATGTCAGCAAGAAAGACTGAAGAAAGATTAGTAACTGTGGTTCTTTTGTGGCAGCGGCACTGTAAATGTACCTGACAGCTGCCTATTACAGCATTTAAGTACTCCTAGAGTGTTTAAAAGGGTGCTGTCAAAATATTTTTCAAAATATTATAATCTGTTCTTTATATTCTAAACAGAATTTGTTTGTAGACAATATTTGTTTTTCAAGAGACACACAGTAGCTTTGTTATCACAGCATTTCTTCTGATACACTGTCCTTCAAAAGTAAAACAAACATGAGTCAATGACACAACTGATGTGAGACTTGCCTTAGAAAGAATCACTCAACTATGTACAATGAAAAAGCTAAACCTTCAGATTCTTTTGTTTTGTTTTGTTTTAATTTGGTACAACATCTCATAAAATGTATGAGGGAGCAGGCTGAAAAAGGTAATACGAGTTAAAACAAAGGTGGCACACCAATATGGAACCAACAATTAAATTCAGTTACAGCACTAACACAAAGCCACCACTCTGCATGCATTTTCTGCATGAAATATTACAGATAAAGTTTTGACCTCCAATATAAATGTTAGCAAAGTCTCCCACAGATTTCAGGAGGACTAGATTTAACTCCAATGCTCTCTTGGCCTGAGGGGTTTCAGTACATTTTCATTACTTTCCTGTAATTCTTCCTCTGTAATTCCCTGTAATTTCTTCCTCTTATACAGTTTCTCATCCTATTTGCTCTTTTCCCCACTGACCAGTCTGTATCTTAGCAAAATATTTAGCCAATGCAGAAAAATCACAGGGTGACCTCTGACAGCAACAGCCCCATCACTCATCATCCACAGAAATACGTCTTCTGCCAGGCCTGTGGCATGTCTCCTCTAAAGCCGCTTGCTGGCTCTACAGACCTCAATTCCCAGCCCAACGCCCAGAAAGTTTTGCTGAGGGCAGAATGCTGGATTAGGGCAAGTTACAACTGCTTTTACCCTCTCAAAAAGGTTTTCCATGTCCTGAAGGATTCTGGAGAATGGGAGCTCCACCCTGTTTTGCCAGCTCCAAAGAGCTGTTCAGCATCACACCTGTGGTGTGCACAGCAAAGAGGAAAGAAGAGTGTGAAACCATGCTGTATGCCCAGACTCCCTTCAGAAAGCTTTATGGTTTCACTAGATCACAGAGTCATTTTGGTTGGAAAAGACCCTCAAGATCATTAAGTCTGACCATTAACCCAACCATGGCACTAAACCATGTCCCTAAGGACCTTGTCTACACGTCTTTTAAACACCTCCAGGGATGGTGACTCCACCACTTCCCTGGGCAGCCTGTTCCAATGCCTGACAGCCCTTTCCGTGAAGACATTTTTCCTAATGTCCAATCTAAACCTCCCCCTGGCAAAATTTGAGGCCATTTCCTATTGTTCTATCACTTGTTACTTGGGAGAAGAGACCAACCCCCTCCATGCTACAACCTCCTTTCAAGTAGCTGTAGACAGCATTCAGGTCTCCCCTTGGCCTCCTTTTCTCCAGGCTGAACAGCCCCAGTTCCATCAGCTGCTCCTCATCACACTTGTGCTCCAGACCCCTCACCAGCTTCATTGCCCTTCTCAGAACTCTCTCCAGCACTTCAATGTCTTTCTCATATTGAGGGACCCAAAACTGAACACAGGATTCGAGTGCCCAGTAGAAGCGAGTACTGAATCCACTAAACAGACATGGCTACCTCTTGTCTTACTGTAAGGGCAGAGAGCCACCTTCACCCATTCACAGAGGCAGTTCAGTTATTAAGGAACGCCAAATCCAGTGAAAATCAGCACAGCTTTGGTCTTGTACATAAAAAAACTTGTCCAGTGAGTGAAATCCTGATCACACATGTGCAGCCCTGAGGCAGCTGAGGACATGAGTGACCGCTTTGCTCTGCCACGTCTGACTCTGGGATAATGTGGTGTTTTATGTGGGTCACAAGCATTGCCAGGAGTATATTCCACTGTGCAAGATTTAACATCATCTTTGGAGCCATATCGATCCAAGAAATTGTCAGTGGTTTTATGGCAGCCATAATTTTGTTTTAGACTTTGCTATTTTTGTCATTATTTCACACCACTAGTTAACCTAGGTGGGAGAAAGGGAAACAGGACACTGCTCTGCTCACAGTTAGATGATCAGCGATGGTGAAAAACATTTCCATGCTGTATCCATGGACACCTGTTCAGGCTGAGCACTCTTTATAACAAAAAAAATACCAGCTGTTTTTAAGGCAAAATATGCAATCATGATCTTAAATTAACCTGTTTTAAGTTGAAAGTGTTTAAAAATATTTATGTCAGAACTATTCTTGTTCTACCCTTTGCAATGAAAAATAGCCAAACACATTCCTGCCACGATAAACTCTCCATATACAGATTTAAATTCAGGAACTAATTTCTGTGAAAAGTGATAAATCCTTATGAACAGGTTTCTTAATGGAATTACTCAAGATCTTTTTAGCAGTTTGATCCAGCATAACTAAAATAAATAAGCGCATAGACTATACATGTCAGGCATACCACATTCTCTAAAATAGGAACAAGCATAATTTCCAATGCAAATCCTCTGTAAACAATCAGTATACATCAAACATAGCTTAAGTACCTTGGTTAAGTTGTTCTTCCACTTGCTTGAATAGACTAATACATCACATCTGGGATGAGTAGTTCTGGCTTGAGTGTACAGAGGTTTTTCAGCTTTTTGTTTTGAATTGAGGAGGGAGAGAGCTACCTTTGTCGACAAACCAAGTGGATTGGGATTGCTGGAACTAATGGTCCATGTAGAATAGGCAGAGATTTTCTGATCGTTTTGCAGCAGATGCAATGGTTTTCTCTTCAGGAGATAACACCAGGTAAAACTCGTTGAGGTCTTGAGGCTCGGAAATGACAACCTCTGCATTTCTCCTGCATTCATCTCAGCCAATGTAGTTACAGGCTTTGCTTGACCCTGGCTGTTGATCTGCTTCCTCTCGCTGCTGTTACTTGGAGACCTTCTCTCTTGACTGCTACTTACAGCCTTGAGAAGAGAACTCAGATTATTCACTGGAGACAATTCAGATGGTTTTCTGACAACAAACACTGGCGATGCCGAAGACTTAAGGTCTTCAGATTCTGGTGACTCCTGTAAGGTTTCTGAAATCCCAGTGTCAGACGATACACGGTCAGACAAGAGCAGGTCTGAAGTACCAGCTTTGCTGCTCTTTTCATGCTGTGCAACACCATCAGGATCTAAGAGGTGATTTTCGAGAGGCTCTGTGGTGCAAACCTGTCTTACCAAAACTGGTTTCTTTTGCTTACTAGTAGGGTCATTAGATCTATGCAGTGGCCTAGCATCTGTCATGCAGGCAGCTCCGCTCTCATCTTTAACACGTTTTTGCTGCTTTTCCATGGCAATATCTAAACTGTTGGCTGGGGAAAGCATTCGTTTACTTGAAGCTGTAGCTTCTGGTTGAGGGAAGAGTCCGCTAACTGGCACCTTCTGAACAATGTTTGAAGAGCTTGACAAAAGTGAATTTCTGGTTCCACTTTCCGGTTGTGAATTTTCAAATTCAAATGAATTTGGCAAAGTCCTCTGGTGATCTTTGTGAGATTTTGGCAGCTGAGTTTTGCCTTCAAGCGTTGGCACTGTCGCAACATTAGTTTTGCAAATAGGTTGACTGACCTGATCCTGGGTGACTAAAATGTGGGGAAGGGGTGTAACAGTTGCAAAGCCATAGGACGGCATACTGCTGTGAATACGGACAGGAACCACAAAAGGAGGAATCTGATGTATTTGACTACCGCAGTTATTAGGGACAATTTGCTTTAAAGGAGGCACAGAATAGGGATTAGACATATCAGACAGTTTGGTCTGCAGTTCAAAGGAGGATGCATTCTGGTCCACCCCAACTTGACTTGGAACTGTCTGAGCTGATAAAGTATTTTTTGGCAATTTAGAAGAGTATGGCTGACCTATATGTAATGTTTTAACTTGCAGTTGATACTTCGGAGCAAAACAATCCTTCTTTTCATCGGCACGACAAGAAAGTGTGTATGTGCTCACTTGCTCCCCTTGGGCTGACGTTTTACTACATGTCTGGGAAGGCTGATGGGTCGAGGATGGCTGTCCTTGATTACTCAAAACGTGATCTAAAGGCTGCTGAACTGAAGACAAGCTAACAGGATTGCAATTGTGAATGGCCAAGTGAGGCCTGGAGTGAGTCTGTGAATGCTGAGTACTGGTAGGAAGCTCCACTGAAGATTTGTCAGAGGTCTGCAGCCTGTGCAATGGCACTGCGGGCACATCTGCAGCATGAGCTGTCTGAAACGAAGATGTCGATTTAACTTGAGGCTGATGACTCTCTGGAGCAATATTTAAAGATATTTGTCTTACAAACGGCCCCCTCCTCCTTTCTAGCAGAGGCACATGTCCAGTTGCTCCATTTGCAGATGACACTTTCGGAGAGGCTATCTCTACAAGTGTAGCAGGTTTTGACGGAGACATGCTCCCACAGTCAAAAGACTTACTCCTGTAGTCCACAACCTCCATGGAGGGCTGCGTGCAGCTGATCTGCTCTGAGGCCGCACGTCTCATCTCCCGGTAGTGAGGCCCAGGCACAGCCAGTACGTGAGAGCCAGCGGGAATCATGAGGAACTCCGGCAACTTACTCACAGGCTCTGCTTTCGGGGGATTCTCAGCTTTTGAAGTTTCGTCTTTATCGAATGAAGCTGAGAAACTGGAGGCATGAGACAAACTACTCTCCCGACTCAGGCTTCTGGAAAGGGTGGAATCAGCACTTGACTCAGCAGATGAATGCTCCATTTCGGCCAAGCGAATTCTTTTCTTCTTTGGTGGAAGCTTTTCTGTTGGCAATTTGGACAGTGTTTCACTGCGCTGTGGCCAATTAAACCTTTCTGCCTTTTCCTGATCACTGTATTGGTTTTCTTGGTCCCTGTCTGGTTCTTCTGTGACCAGTATTTCAGGAACCTGGATGTTATGCTGGCGAACAAGCCTTGACGGCTGAAGTGGTGTGCTTCGCTCATTAGAAACTACTTGGCTTCCCTGAACGTCCCCTCTGGGTGCCTCTGACGACAGGGGTTGATGCTGCTGGGGTGTATTCAGATGTCTTTCCTCTTGGATTACAATTGTATTCAAGGAGCAGTGCTTTGCAACCTTGTTGGGCTCCTGAGAAGAAACTGGTGATACTCTTTCAAATGACTCTGATTTCTCAAATGAGCTATTTCTGCTCAGTGAATTGGTGTGCTGTATTACCGAAATCCCAGTCCCTTGTCTTTTCAACTCCACCTTTTCTTGCACAGCTGAACTTGCCTGCTTTTCAATGAGAGGGGCCATCTTTGGCTCGGTAGTTTGATCTGTACCTCGAGCCACAAGCTGAATTTGGGAACTCTGAAGTAGAAGGTTGCTTGGCTGTTGTGATCCCACCACTGTTGTCACACCATGTTTTGACAGACTGGAAGGATTTGCTGCCTTGCTTTGGCCTTCCGTGTTCTTTGATGGTATGCTTGTATCATTTTGCTGTGGGTCATCGTCATCGCCAACACTTTTCATTTTCCTTCTCTTCCTTATCTGGGGTGTCTGCTCCCAGACGCCAGTTGAAGTAGTGACTCTGTAGTGCAGAATTTGAGGCTGTGTACTGTTTGGAACAGTTTTATGTTCAGGCTCTCGGATTGCTGCCTTAGTTTTAGGTCCATGCAACTCTGAACAATAAAATTTTTTGTGGTTTTCAAAATTTTCCAGTTTTCTGTATCTGTTTCTGCAGGTTTCACACTCAAACATCGTTCCTCGCACCTGAGGCGACTTCTTTGCTTTTTCTGAATTTGATCCCTGTGCCAGGGACTTGCTCCTTTGCAGTAAAGTTTCATTTGATAAATTACACCCCAGATAGTTTTCTTCCACAGATCTCATCGGTCCAAGAACTTGGCTTTCACCAGTAGAAGAATCTTCTATTGCCGCCTGTCTAACAAGGGTCCGAGGATGTCCGCCTTGGTTCAGTGGAGCAGTAGGTCCTGATACAAAAACATCATCATATAAAGAGCCAATTTTATCATCGAATGACTGACTTCCTCGAAGGGGATGAGAGGGAGGTATTACATTTGGAGGTACTGCTGAGTAACTGGTAGTAGGCATGGAATTACTTCGTGTTATAGGTAAACAGTCAAGGGATGGTACAGAAAGAAGAAAAACTTGCTTTGATTTCTCAGTGGGTGTGAAAGGAGACTTTGGTATATCAGAGCTTGAGCTAGTTCTTCTTCCCATGGGCTTTAAATCAAACTGGAAAGAATCCTTAAATATGTAGGATTTTGGTGAATCTATGCTTCCTCTTCTCGAAAGAGATGTTCTTCTTGGTTTCACGCTATCTAACTGTTTGTCATCCACAACAGCTTCATTATCAGAAATTAACTTTGAGATACGCTCCTCAAGAGTTTTTGTTGCCATGGGAGGTCGCATTTGGCCAGAGAGAATCAGATTTTTTTCAGCACAAACAGTTTGTACCACTGATGCCACCACGCCACTTGTTCGTGCCACACTGGGCAGGTTTTTATTTGGATCTTTCTCAGAGGTCAACAATCCTCTTACGAAAGGAGCTGGTGGGCTCATTGTTTGATCGGCACTTTCAGAACGTGAGAAATAACCAGAATCAGTGCTACCTAAACTTCTAGGGCTCAAAAGACATTTTCCCTGCTGATCTTGGGAACCATCAGTTGCCTGTTGTCTCTGGAGCTGAGCATGCGTCGCTCCTGCAGCAGATCCCAGCTGTTCCTCTAACAGGCCCATTTCTACTTTCTGATATTGCTTTCTGTCATTCTCCTTGAATGAGGCTGTATGTGTTAAATTTGACTGAAGAGCTGCTGCTTTAAAATCCGCTTTTCGCTGTGCTGCAGCAAACTCGGGTGCTGGTTCTGTTACTTTGGGGCTGTCGGCCCTTAATGGAGAAACATTTACAGGATGAACTACTACTTTTGGTAAAGCTGGCCTTACTTGAGGTTCTGTATCATGTAATGAAGAGTCAACTGGTATACAGTCTGGGTTGCTTAATGGAACAGGGCTTCCTTTCCGCAACGTTTCTGCACTAGAAATGACTTTCACTATTTGTGCAGGTTCCAGTTCTTGATCATCTTGTCTTTCATCAGCAGTGCCTTCATCTTCACTTTCACCACTTTCTTCCACATCTGAATGAATGCTAAGTGCTTTGTCCGAGTCATGAGACAAGAAGAGGCCACCTGAATCTGGTTGTAGGACAAGTCCAAGTTTGATAGCATGTGCATGAGATTTTTTGTGCTTGTACAGGTTGCTTTTGGTTTTAAATGAAAACCCACACGTCACACAAGGATATGGTCGCTCTCCAGTATGGGAACGGATGTGCTTCTGGAGAACGCTGGGCTTGGCACAGGCCCGATTGCAATACTCACAGACGTATTTCCCTAGCTTTTTAGGCTTCTGGTCTTTCAAGAGGTTACATATTTGTTCTACACCATGGTTTACAACTGATGCTATCTGGGCTGAATTATACATGGGACCTATAGACAAGTGCGTTGAGCTCGATGTGCTAATTGACAAAGGTGAAGACGAACTTGCTACTAACTGGTTTTGAGGAAAAACCTGAGTTACAGTGGAAGAAGAGGTGTGAACAACAGACGACGTTACTGCTATGCTGTATATCTGCTGGAGCTTGGGGTTTTCTTGACTCTGCTGTTGCACCAGCGATCTAGTGAAACTTGGACACATAACAACCTGGTGATTTTGTTGACTGGTTTTAGGAATAAGGTCTTGTGAATGAGAAACTGATTGGCCTTGTGCTTGTCCAGTCTCGGCTGTTGCTGCTACGTGCACATTGTTTAACGTGCATGGGAAATAGTGAGTTCCAACTGCAAACTCATGCTGTGACAAAGCAGACTGGTTTTGGACGCTCACTGTGTTGGACGTGAGACTAGAAGAGGTGCTTACAGTTTTATTTGGTCTCAGTTTCTCTATTTGCATCCCATACGGGGGGCACTCTTGTGCTAAGGTATTCAGTTCAGGCTCCATAGCTTTTAATAAGACATCGAATGCAGTGCGTGTACATGGGGATGACGTACTACAATCAACAAAATTAATACATTCATTACTGTCAGTCTTTGTTTTACTTGATGAGGAGTTTGAGAGAGACTTCTTCTCTGGAGAGTTCAGTTGGTTTGCATCAGCACGCTCCCCTGCCTGTTTACCCAAACCTAAGGACTGATGCGTCAGTGAAAGCTTCGTCTGCATTGATGTCTCAGATTTGGTTGTTTCAACATTTATCTCACTACTAAGCGCTCCCCCGTTTTGTTTGGTACATTGATTTCCATTTTGCACGGGTTGGTGATCCTGTGCTGTGGCGTGTTTGGAGGCATCTGGAAGAGCTTTTAGCCGCGAAGGGTCTACTTTTTGCTTAACCTTGGCTTCCGCAGGGCTTCTCAAAGGCGATTTTGGTATTTTTTTAAGATGGTTTTCAGTCACGATCTTTTTTCTTTTCACACCTTTAATTGTATCTTGGGTTCCTCTGGTACCAGCATCGGTGATTTCTGTTAAAACACAAAGAAAATTTAAAAAAATAATATTAAAACTGGATAATGCAGTATATTTTTATCTGTACCATTTTATGATCTCTAAGTTTCAACAGTAAGCCCTGGAGCAACAGGACTATCCATTTCTCCAGCCTTTAATATTCTTTTTAACAGTAAATGTATCTTAGTGAAGATCTACTTAGTTTTTCTCTAAAAAGAGTAATGCTTTCTAACTGATGCTGTAAGACATTACAAAAGTAATTCACTAAAGGAAAAGCTTCACAGGAAACGTAAGAAAATAAAAGCTACTGAAACAGTATTTTAGCATTTTATAGCAACACCTTTATCTGAAGATAAATTAAAAAGAAACTCCCTCTCTTGCACTTGTTTAAAAATTCAAATCATTATAGCAGGAAAATGAAGAACCAAGACACAAATCCGTTTTCATGCCGTGTTTGTCTCTTTTTTCCATCTATATGTTGCAGCAGTCAAGGAATGAAGACAACTTCCTCATGGTTGTATTTGTAAGCAGATTTATCATGGAAATGGCACAACCACCCACACCATCTGTCAAATACTGTATTTCAGAGCTCCAATTACTGAACTTCAATAGCATTTCAGATGAGCAACTACTGTGGATGAATAGAATCAGTCACACTTAAATGATTTTCTATTTGTGCATCATGAAACAAAATAAACTCAATTGGAATTATTTCATTACTAGCTACACTTGTTGCTGATTTTAAGCAGGTATGCATGCAGAGTTTCAGGGGTGTAGTGAAAAGCAAATGAATTGGAATATTATTCAGTAGAATAATTTTGTAGCAAGTACTTGTATTTGTGCAGAGTCCAATTTCCTCCATCACAAAAATCACATATAGACTGAACAACAGTGTTGACACCGACAAGCCTATTTTTTTAAATAGATACCTGATGTTACCTTTGTTTATTTCAACAGTGTGATATTTAGTCTGTTGGTTAATTATTTATTTTATTTTACTCCTTTCCTAACATCCACTCACTCACAGCCACTGCCTCAGCTACCATCTCTGGTAGCACAGAGGAGCCCAAATATTAAATGGATGTAAATCCATTTTTTCAAGCTTTTACAATTCATTCATTAGGCTGTTCGCCAAGACCACATTCATCCGATTGCCCATATTCAAAGCAAAGGAAGGATCTGATGTGACTCGAGGGCTGGCTGATGCCTCTGAAAAGGTTCAGCTGCATACACATTTTGGGAAGCTGTACTAAGTCCATGTAGCATGTTTACCTGCATATACAGATACTCAGGAACAGAGGTTTATGTGCACTTCTAGGTAAAGAACAGCCTTAAGACAATGTAAAAAGGGACAAAATTATCACAGTCAGCTGCACAAGGAGCTAAGTGGAGAAAGCTCAGACTTCCCAGTATCCATCAACCCTACGTCCCCTTTTGAGTAGTATGAGGACCCTCCTCTTGCTGAAACACCAGCTGGCTTCTACACCATGGTGGGAGGAAAGCCAACGTATAGTGTATATCTTACAGGAGATACTGGAACTGATGAATCCAGGGTGAAAGGAAAATCCATGTAAAGGAAATCCAGGCAATGCTTAAAGCTCGTCTAGCAGCAGAGAATGCAAAGTGACCAGTAGGAAAAGAAAGGCAAGAAGATGTTATGTTTTCCCTGTGTCAGACCAAAACCCAACTGGGATGTGTGCTAACGCCAGACACTTGGAAGTTCAAAATCCCGTTTCCAACTCAATGCCAACTTAAAGCACACATATATTTACTAAGGGTGAATGTATATTCAGGAGATTTCCTTGCAAACTGAAAGATTTAAGACTATGCACTGCACACAATGTATTGCAAATGTGGAGGTTCTGCAGAACATGACCTTGTCCTGTCACAGTCCAACTAGCAGAAATTTAACTGTGAAGACTAAAAGACTATTTTGTCACATTCTGCAGTCCCACAGAAGAATCCCTTGGCAGAACTACTGGCTCCAAATCCTGGTTATGGGGACCTCATGCTCCTCTTGTGCACCCAGAAATAAATTTCTGCAGTAATTGTTCACTTACCTTTAAATGAACTTTGCACTTACTGCTTTATCACCAAAACCTATTCATACTAGACTGGATTTAACATATTCAAAACTGAGTAATCTTCCATCATGATGATTTGTACTTTCCATTGCTTCACAATTAAACGAGTAGCTTACGCTAGTAATTTACCATCAATATTATTAATGGCGATTTCTTTAAAATTCATAGCCTACTGCAACTGTTTCTTCTTCAGCAACAACAAAAACAATTTTACACAAATTGAAGAGAGAATAACAAGGTAATTATATAAAAGAGTGCTTTCAGCCGTGGTTTGGTGATCTCTCTGAAGCGTGGCCACGTTAATTGCGCGTAAGTAATTTGGTTCCTTTTCTGCACACACGGCAGCTTTTATCCCGTCACAATCACGCCTCCGCGCCGATCAGGCTGCCGGCGTTTGTACCGGAGCGCTACGGGGAGAGCAGGACACGTTACACGTGGCTGGGAAGAGAATAGTGCCAGGAATTGTGAACATTCGAGCAGATAAAGGTGCACAAAAAAACTAAGGTGTTTTATACTGCAGGAACCGAACAATCAAACAATGTGCTGCTTCCTCATGGCCTCAGAATATTAAATAACTACTATCCCTGGCTTTCAACTGTATAGTACAGAGGAACATGCATACTGAACCAGCACCACGCCAGTGAACTGGAAACCAACACAGCTGAAAGATGTTATGTGCCTTAAGAAAGCCCTGTAGAAAGTAAAAATGCATCTCTAATCTACCAATAACATAATTTAAAATGTGAATCCATTACAAATACAAGATCAGAATTTTCCATACCCTATGTACTGCCTTTCTTTTTAAAAATGTTGTTCAACACATGCCAAACCATAAAAATTGTTAGAGAAACTGAAAAGGAAAGAAAAAAGAATCAACAAAGGTAAGGCATGCATTGTGTTACATACATAAATAGTAATTTTTTTTTAAGTCTTCACAACCATTAATTGTGCTGCTTCTATGACAATAAAATTCCAGTCCACAGAAATAATGCGAACTAGTTTCTCATTTGTATTTCTGACTCCACCTCTTTTGCGATTCCAGAGATGGAGTCACAGGTGCGCTTCAGTGTACTCACCTATAAAATCTTGTAAAATGTACTTTCTCTTGAAAATGGCTTCAAAAGGCTTAACAACAGTTTATGTCCTGTGCTCTACTTTACTCCTTGATATTTTAGAAATCCTCATTCTTAATGGAAATATTCACCTCATGCTTGCTAACAACGAATTTTCTAGCATATTTGGGGAAAAAAATGAAGCCCTGACAACTTTGTCGCACTTATATTTAGCTTTGTGTTCCTTTTGTATAAGTCTTCTTTTTGTATTCCCACTTTATGCTGAAGATATTCCATTCCACGTTTGTTAATTTACAGCTACATGCTTGCACAAAGATCAACTGAATCAATATTTCCAGAGGCAATAAGAAAACCAGTGGAAAACATCAATCCCAGAATGCTAAACACTCCTCTGCCTTTCAGAGCTACAAACTTTCAGGAGCGTGATAACTTGCCAGGGTTGTGTACCCACATCAACAAGCTGACACTGAACAAAGAGAACATAAAAAACATCTTGGTGTGGAAAAAAAAAAGGAAAATTAAGTTGATCTGCTTTTCTTTTCTCTCCCTGGCACTCCAGGTGCTCTGCTCGCCTCCCTCCGCAATCACAAAGCCCTTCTCATCGTTTGGGTGGTAATTCCCCTTTTCTTCAGGTGGTGAAGTGGTGTTGTTGAGAAGTGCCGTCACCTCCATCAGGTGTCTGAGAAGTATCTTTTTCATAAGCTGTATTACACCAAATAGGATGAAGTTACCCAGCCCAAGAGAAGAGGTGATAATGCCGTTGTGCTCAATGCCTCACTTTCCACATCCCAGGGGTGCTGGTGCATCTCCTCAGTGCTTTGCCTGGTTGGCTTTGTTCTGCTTTGCTATCAAGACTCTCTGTTCAATTCTTTTGCTTCGGTATGTGTTCCACACTCAAAACATGACAAGAGAAACTGATGTTTCTAAACATGACTTTGTTCACCTATAATTTCTCTGCTGCACTTTGCTCTATGCGCAGGAAATATAGCAAAAGAATGCAAGTATGATGGTGTAGATAGCAATCTGGCAGAGTAACTCATGCAGCAAATAAAGGAAAGGTATAAGCGATCTGATTTTTTCTTCCGTAGCATTCGCTGGTGAAGTAGACAGAGTCTTGACAAAATTATCTCAATGGTTTTGTTTAAGTAACTTTCAGAACTGCCTGTTTCAAAGCCTACGTGTTATTATAACACCCACTCTCTTTCTCTGCCTTCGAATAGAGCTACGTGCTTGTACTTAAAAAAAAAGAGAGGAGAATATGGGGGAACCAAAACAAGGCACCGAGCTCCCTTCTCCCTCAGTGCTACCCTGGGAAACATGGAGCCAGCAACCACTGCCAGCCCCTGCGCTCCAACCAGCGGCACCACCTTCATCTCATCTGCTCACTTCATGCTGCAGAATTTTAAAAATCATTGTAGGCTTCCATACAGAGATGAGACTTTTCAAATCCAAGTGCTTAAACTTTAGCTCCTAAATCTGCTCTTCACTCCCAAGAGACTGCAAATAAGAGCAAGCCTCTTCTGAAAGTGTTTAAATGCTAACTGATGTCTCAAACATACAGCTAAAAGGTAACTGACACCCAGCAACAGTAGCGATTTAAAGGTGTAAGGCTTTTCAGAAGACAGAGACCATTACCAAGGATCTTCGTCTGACTAAAGCTAAGCTTCCTGCTGTATTTAGATATTAAAAATATTCTTATGCTTGACATCCAATAATTATTTAATTTTTATTTTACCAAAACTATTGAGAGCACTCATGAATCACCCCACTGGGTCTGTTTCTATGAATAAGGAAAGAGCATGATTATGAGATAAAGAAATAAGCCTTGCCGGCAATTGTAAGGCCACCAGAACTTTAATTAAGTGAAGCAGGACATAACTACAGTGTGTTTCAAAAACACTGTGTTTCAAAGGGACAGTGATTTCAAATTGGGTCCATCTTTTTGAAACACCCTGTAAAATTTCAGTTTTTATTAAATTGCCTCTTTTGCTTCATACTGCCTCCTACATGTTAAGTACCGCCATAAATATTTTTCCTAAAACTACAGCTTTTCCAAAGCATAACAAAATAAAATAAAATCATGATTACATAAACCACGCGTGCAGTTATGAAAATGTTCATTCAACAGAAAGATGTGAACAAGATTAACCCAAATGCTGTGCTTAATCTTAAGCACAAATAGAGAGGATTTTCAAGTCCACAACCAACAATTCTAACAGCCTTATCTCAGATGCCTAACTTCAGACTTCTTGAGATGGCCACATGGTGGTCACTCCCCATTTTAGAGGCCAGGAGGCAAGTCAAAGGACTTGGGGCACTCCAAGTCAGCAGTAATGTTTGAAAACCTCTGACAGTAGGCTTGATCTATGCTTAACAGCATTTATTGTTGAGGACACCGGTTCAAACATTTAAAGAGTAGACCCTTAAAAAACACTTGATCTGTCCATAAAGTACAATTTGACACTAACTAATCAAAAGAGGGGCGTGAGGAGCTTTTATATTCAAAGGCTAAAGTAGTCTCATAGGGTTTGGATCAAACGTTCACCTATGCCAACATCTGTCCTTATGTTCATATCAGAAAATACCAGACGATTCCATAAGGTGTGGATGAGATAAGTATGGTTTAATGATTTCATACTGTCTGTAAACAAATGATTATTTTTCTTGGTGTTTTTAACAAGCTAAGCTCAGGGTTGATATGTGATCCATCAAAGGTATTATATTGGCTGTCAGCAAGGGAGAGGTTCCCTAATCCTCTTCTAAGAGTTATTTCATGCCAAGTTTTCATACTGAAATAACTATTTTATTAGCATAATTTCTCTTTATTAACCAAAATAGTGAAACTCCTACAAACATAAGCTACCGGAAAGGTACACCTATGTTAATATGTGGTACCAGTACTCTTCTGAACAGAGCCATTAACCTAAATGACAGGATATATTTTTGTACAGTCGAATTAAATTTTAATGCTCTTTGTCATCACACCCTGGTAACCCCATAAAATCAGTGTATCTCCAGTTCATGTATTAAAGGTAATTGTAGAGAAAATGTATATTGATGTATACACCAAGAAATCATACCCAGTACCTCTACCACTAAAATTCCCAGATTTAAAAAGTATTATTTCATAACATCACAAGTAAGTACAGGTGGGAAGGGACCTCAGTAAATCTCTAGTCCAACCATCTGTACAAATCAGGGCCAGCTATGGGATCAGACCAGGTTGCTCAGGGTTTTGTCCAGTAGGGTCTTGGAAACCTCCAAGGAAAGGGTCTAAGTCTCTGTGAGCAACACCTTCCACTGCTTGACCATCCTCGTGGGGAACTAGTTTGTGCCTCTCTTGTTTCAACTTATTCTGATTGCCTCTCCTCCTCCCATCATTCTTCACTGTGAAGACTCTGACTCCATCTTCATGACAACCCACTCCCCAAACCACCTCTTCTGGAGGCTGAATGAGCTCTGTTCCCTCAGCTTCTCCTCACAGGACAAGTGTTCCCACCCTGACCACTGTGGTGTCCCAATACTGAACTCACTCAGGTTTTCCTGATGTTCCTTCTGCACTGGGAGACCCAAAACTGGACACAGTATCTAGATGTGGTCTAAGGACTGCAGAGCAGGGGAGGAAAACCCCTTCCCGTGATCACTTGGCCACATTTGCACCCCCAAAAGGCCTTTCTGCAGAGCTGCTCCTGGCCTGTCAGTCCCAGCTGCTCCTGTTGCAGGGGCTCCTACAGCCCAGTGCAGGGATTCGCATTCGTACCCAAGACATATCAGGTCCTCTGGTTGTTCACCCACACAGTCAGTAGCAGCTTCACTTGGACACAAGAATGTAGCAGGAGACAGCGTCACAAGCCTTGTTAAAGTTAAAAAAAAAAAAAGAAAAAAAAGGAAAAAAAAAAAAGACATCCACTGCTCTCTCCTTGTCCACAAATCTAGTACCTTTATAACAGAAGCCATTTTATGATATTTTATAATGGTTTTCGTCAATTTTCCCTCTGGATCAGGCTACGTAACAATTATACACTCTGTGGCTACATGGGGAATGGTACACCAAGGAATCCTGCTTTTCTACTTTTCTTCTTGCTTTACTCCTTTTCCCATTCCCAACTTCCATCAAAAAAACAAATAACATCAGTAATATTTCTGTGCACACTTATCTCACTGATGACAAAATTAACACGCACCTCAGTGAAAGCAATGCAATCTAAAAATGTTCAGTTTGTTCCACGGGAAGCTTTAGCATCACTAGAGATGTGGCTGGCATTGCTTTAGAAGTCTATTGGTATGCAATACACAGGTTTTCAACTAAATACATTGTAAGAGATACCCATATTGCTGGCTACCAAAAGTAAGCAATAGTTAAGAACATGTAAACGTTTAATCAAGTTTAGTACAAAATGTAATGTTTAAACTACGCAATCTCCTGTTTCCACTAATTATATATTAACAGGAGTGAATTGTCACTTTGAAGGCAACACTGGGAAAAGGAAGTATTTCTCACTTGTGAGTTACATATTCCGAAAAGAACAGTACTGCCTATATTTTAAAGTAGCCTGGGACAAACAAGAGCTGGTGTGGGAGTGAGGAAAAGGCTCCTCAGACCCCGCATCTCAGCAACTCTCTCACCAGCATTTGGGTTGCAGAGACACACTAAAGCTGAAAGGGGAAAATAACTTTCTGGACTGACCAAAATGTAGGGGAAAGCGATACAGAAGTTAATGCACTCATTAATTCAAAACACAGAAGTTTATGCCCTGGGAATCCAGAATACATCCAACCTAGTGTACGTGAAATAAAGCAAACATGCAGCCACAGAGAGAAGTGTGCTCTGGGCGAATACTCACGCACCAGATGAAATACCACGGCACCACTAGCGGGGGCAGAGTGGATCAGCTTTATTATCAACTATGCAATAACATTTTAGCACACGGTAAGTGAGACACCTTCGCCCCAGGGCACATGGCTTGGACACACCAGGAAGCTATTGTGATATACTTTCATCCCAGACGCCAGAGCCTGCCAACTCTTGTTCGGCCGCGGGGCAGGTAAAGAGTAAATGACAAGTTGCAGTCTGGGGCTGTCTTTCTGATGGCTTATTTTCACGTCATGGCTACTCATGTCAAGACAACCTTGGCGGCGAGTCTTCTGAAGGACATAACTACCCTACATTAACCAACCAAGAAAGATCCTTTATTTAAAGAGCTTAGTCTCATTTTGTGCATTTAGCTTCTTGGCTTGAGTGAAGAAAGTAACATACAGAAGACTTTTAGCCATAAAAATAGTGTGCTTAATGAGGAAGATCATGGAGATCGAACAGCAATAGACATCTGACCACTGAGGTAACACCAGAGCCTCAGTTGAGAAATGCCAGCATCCATATGTGAACAGGAATCAAATGCAACATTTTAGCACATTGAAAACAAAGTGCAAAGAAAAATGGATGATTTTTTTCCCCAAAAAGAGTTAATTTCCTGCCCAGCATGAACCATATGAAATGAAACATGACACTGGATACTGATTGAGATTTCTCACCGTTATGTGTAAAAGAAGCCAGCACAGACTGAACCACTGTCAGGCTTCACAGGAGTTGAGTATTTATTTCATTGACAGACAGAGGAAAGGCAACACAAGAACAGCAAACGATGACCACACAACCTATGGGTAATGCCTAACCACTCACAAAATGCCAATACATGAACACTCAAGGAAGGGTGGGTACTAAAAATTTCATTTAAACATGCTAAAAAATTAAAAAAACACCATTTACTATATTATGTATCCCTATAGAATTTCTGTCCTGGCTCTGCGTTACAACTATATTCCTAATCTACACGGAAGCCTTAATACTAAACTAGGAAAAGTAATCACCACTTAAGTGCTGTTAAGATAAAGCACGCTGACTATGAGCAGGTGGAGAGAGAACGTTATGAAAGCTAACACCACCCGCAATCCTAGCCTGAGAAGTTCTTCATTGCTGGATACTTCGAAAACATGACAAAAGACAAGATGTATCCCCAAAGGCAAATTAACAAGCTCACAGTCAAAGCCTAATCAGAAACCAGCTCCATCCAGTTACCCATGTAAGAATAAAGCTGTTTAAATATAACCAGTTAGAGAAAGTGTGCTGTCAGAAATTAACTAAAATACCTCAGGGACATCTGGAAATCTTCCTAGAACGTCAGGCAATGTTGTGAACAGTTTCATGACTAAATTCTGTTTGCAAGTCACGTATTATCAGTTATCACTGGGAAAAAAAAAAAAAAATTTGGCTAATAAACCATTAGAACAACTTCCACCCCTAACACACAGAAGAAGAAAGGCCATTAAAACAGCATTATAGAATGGCTCATGAAACAGCAACCCATTTAAGGGTTATCAGCAATGAGCAACTGCTATCTGGTCAGATGAGATACTGAACATAAACTCCCCAAACATGAGTCTGAGGGGAAAAAACAAAAATGAAAGGAACAAGATGTTAATTAAACTCTCTTTGCACATGATGACATTCGAACAGAAAAAGCTCCTTAGTCATATTTTCTGCATTTCTTTAATATAATCTTCCATTTGAAAAGTAGGGATCAAATGGAGCCATTTCCATACTGCCTGTAGCAAGTGAACAGAAATGAAGTTCAGCAAAGAGCTCAGACCTAACAACTGTACTATGTAAAAACACCAAAAGGAACAGGAGCTCTGGCAAAGCCAGTAGGAACAGTCCTCCACAGAAGGTCTTTCTTTTAGGACTAAATGGTGCCGTGAACATGACCAAAGAGAGAGAAGTAGTTGATTTGAGGGAAATCTAGACACTGGGCACGTCCTAAGCTTGGCCTGGTGTGCTAGAGGTGGGAAGGAAGCTCTTCCCCAGGGTAGGTTTTCTTCAGCATCAAAGGGAGGTCCTCAATGGTGAGATCTCTGAGAGACTCAGAGCTCTTTCCTTCCCCCAGCCTTACTGTCCTTTTCCAGAGGTGTGCACTGTCTCTCTTTTTACCCTCTCACACATGCACACGTGCACCTTTTCAGAAGATTCCTAACAAAGACTCCATCCAGGTCAGAGAGTTGCATTAGACTACCAGAGAGTGGTACAGTGTCTTTAACTCACCATCCGGTTATATATTATATTTTCCCTTCAGAAGGAGGCCAAAGGAAATTAACAACTCCCTGAGCTATAGAGTATCTGGAAAGTATGAAAAAAACACTCGTTACTCATATGCAAGGCAGACTACGAGGAAGCTAACAAGTGAAAAATCTTGCATTTCCACAACTGGCTTACTCCCAGCTCACATCAGCTAAAATTAGCAAGCTATTGCATTTACTACACACGCGTAGGTACGCCTCCCGAATTAGCTCGTTTGTTAGCTCAGCATCCTCCTACCACAAAAATAAGCTTGTTCTGTCCTCAGATTTTAAAACTTGCAAGAAATCCTAAAGCAGAGCCAAGCTCAAAATGTTACTGCATCTGAAAACATAGCCACTGATTTAACAGTGTACTGTACCGTGATTTGAAATAGTCACTTTCCATTTACTGTCAGGAAGATGCTTTTTCAACAATTGTTTTATATAATGTTAATTTGCATATGTCCCTTTGAAAATGATACTTGCGAGCTGGATCTCTTTTGCTGAACTGTCATTCAAAGAATTTGCTATGCTTGTCAGGAAAAGTCAAAATACTATTACTTTAACATCCCATTAATGTTTTAACCAAGTTCTCATAATAGCTCCAAAGGATGAAATGTTCAATTTAAAACTGTAAATCTGTTTGTCTGCCTGTCAAAACAACACTAGCTCTTGCTGTGTCTAGCACCAGCAGTGGCTTTACCAAGCAGATTTCAGCTGCTAGTAGTCTGAAGTAAATGTACTAACCAAAGAAAATGAAAATAGAAATAACAGATATAGACATTGACTCACAACCCAGGAGGTTTACAGGAGCCAGAAAACTTCTGTGGGTTAAGCCCATATTCTAGTGTTGTTTCTCTGAGTAAAGAACACGTAAACATCTCCATTTTATCAGTTTGTCCCCGGTGGTAAAATGAAGGCATTAAAATATACTTAACTACTGAAGATGAAAGCAATGAAAAATGAGGTTAAATGATATCAGAGACTATTCCTGCTCCCACAGAAGTCAGGAGAGTTTTCTCGCTGTCCTTCGTGGGCACAAAACCCTGCATTGAATGTGCCTGGAGACAGAAAGGACCTTTGAAGTCATCATTGTTATTAGCAGCATGCAATGTTCTCTCAATGTGAAAACATTGGAGATTTTAAGAATAGATGGGACTTCATGAAAATGTGAGATCTGCTTCCCTCAAGCCAATCACAGCTGTCTGAGCTGCTGTAAATATTTTGGGAGGATAATTCAGTCCTGATTTACAGCTTTATAGTTTGACATACACAGAACAATTTAAATAAATTACCTCTCAGACATATGTGTTGACATATTTTCATGTAGATACAAACACTTTATGAAATTAGACATCAGGAAAATGCACAACTGAATTGCATGAAATACCATTGCTAGCTTGTAGTTTTGAAGATTTGGAAAGCAAGACGTAGGTAGCTCTGGTGTATGTCCACAGGAAAATAAAAAAGCAAGCTAATCCTCTCGCCAGCACTAAGTAGCAAACAGGACACTACTGTAACTTGCAACTTTTGAAGATTATATACTTCCATTTAGAGTGACCGAATTTCTAGCCCATATGGTTGCTGAAGATAAGGATGGAAAGATGAAAATAATCAAATGAAACTTTGGATCTTACATTTCTTGCCCAAAAAGTAAGACACAGTTTTCTACAAATATAAAATGGAAATGAAACATTTTGGACTTAAGGACAATATGTGTGTACCACAGCAGCAAAGATTCCAGAAAGCTCAAGTCCTTGGAACCTACAGGAAAAAAAAACAGGGAAACATCTGTGGAGGACAAGGTCACTTTAAGCCTGTAAATCAGAATGCTTAAATTGTTCAGCATCACATGTCCAGATTTTTGTTTGATCTCTCCCCTTCTCATTCGATTTCCTATTTCCCTTGAATGAAAGGATCCAACATTGAGCACAGCTGATGACTTAAGGGAGCAGGGTACATCACCAGCACACAGAGCTCCCACCTGCTTTTTGGTAGAGAGGTGCAGTGGCACAAAGCAGGATGGGGAGCACCTACGGGCGGGGAAAGGTGGGAAAGGACCTGGCTGGTCCTTCGAGGCCAGGTGGTGGGCTGATGAGAGTTGTCTGTAAACTGGAACGTGGCAACATAAAAAGGCATCAATCTCTAAGGTAAGACATATGGAACTTTTTGTTTATCTAAGGAGAATCTTGGTATATTTATAATCATGAACTTGAAACTCCCTCTATAATTTTGTCAATAATGTGCATTCATTTAATAAGAGGGATGATAAGGTAAGGAGGGTTTGGAAGGACTCTGAAGATACAAAACGTGTCTGCCAGGATCTGAAACAGAACCTACGTTTCTGAACTAAAGTCTCATGCTTCCATTTATAATGACAAACTTTCTCACCTAAATCTTAGTACTGTTCAATTTACTAGAAAAATTATATTCTGGTTGAAAAAACAGCAGATGGGCAAACAAGGTAAAGGGCATTTAATTTCAGTTGCGTCTCCTCCATGCCAACACACTACTTTGAAGGGACTGCAAGTGTGGGAGGGGAACATATGTGTATGTGGATTGTGCATCTCAGAGAATGTTCGCTGCTGAAACACAATCTCTCTTTACTCTTTCTTTCCACAATAGCTCACACGTATGTTCACATGATGGGTGGTTCCATACAGTTACACATGGGCCTAAGCAACCAAATGGAGAGTCTCACAGTCCTGCATGCGAACAGTGACTACAGAATCATAAAATAGTTCGGGTTGGAAGGGACCTCCAAAGGTCATCTAGTTCAACTCCCCCCTGCCATGTGCAGGGACATCTTCAACTGGATCAGGTTGCTCAGAGCCCCATCCAGCCTGGCCTGGAATGTCTCCAGGGATGGGGCATCTACCACCTCTCTGGGCAACCTGGGCCAGTGTTGCACCACCCTCATTGTAAAACATTTCTTCCTCATGGCTAGTCTGAATTTCCCCTCTTTTACTTTGAAACCATCAGCCCTTGTCCTGTCATAACAGGCCCTGCTAAAAGGTCTGTCCCCATCTTTCTCATAGGCCCCTTTTAAGTACTGAAAGGCCACAACACGGTCTTCCTGGGACCTTCTCTTCTCCAGGCTGAACAACCCCAAGTCTCTCAGTTTGTCCTCACAGGAGAGCTGTTCCAGCTCTCTTATCATCTTGGTGGCCCCCTCTGGACCCTCTCCAACAGGTCTATGTCTTTCCTCTAAGGGCACCAAACCTGGATGCAGTACTTGAGGTGGGGTCTCACCAGAGCAGAGCAGAGGGGCAGAATCACATCTACCTACAGAGCAACTCCACCAAATGCCCTGTCAACCTTAAAGCTTCAGCACCCACTGTAAGTGCAGAGGGAGGTTTTAGGTAGCCCCATGACAGGGTGGAGGTAAAGGTATTTTTCAGCAACACGCCAGAAGTTGCTTGGACTTTGCTGGAGTCCAGACCAGGGATTTTAATGGTTCTGTCTTGGTGGCTTCTCATAAAATACTGAAAGAGCCTGCTGCCATTTAAAAAAACACTGATCAAGTCAGACAGAACTCTTCGACCTGCCAACAATGTTTCTGTATCTAAGAAAACAAATGAAGAAGGCACTACTAATATCAAAGCATGAGATCCTGGAAAAAGAACTGAGCTGGGTGAAACTCTGTCTTAGAAACTTGTAGTACCTTGAGACAGGAACTTGATCATCAAGACAGATCTGTCACAACAGCCTGAACTTCTAGAAGATGTGAGAACAACTTACAAATCCACCTTCACAAACCAAGAAGTGAACAGCTATGTTGAGGATCTGCAATGGAGGATGCAGGAGGATGCAAGAGCATCATTTTCAAATTCCACATGCAGCAATTCCAGTGGTAGGCAAGAAACTGAAAAAGCTCTTTAAGGAACATGAAAATGATGGAGTGAGCAAGTACAGCAACTTGGCTGACAGGCAAATGACAGGATCAAATAGACCTTAACACAGTTTAAGGACAGACCTGATCTCTTCAGCTCAGGTAGGTACTCCAAAACTCTATCAGAATTGATAACTGGAGGGGACCAACATAACACAGTGATCTGAAACTTAACTGACAGCTTATTCCTTTCTGCTGTTTACAACATCCTATTTTCTTAGGGTGAGACCAGGAATCCTGTAACAAAGAGAGCCAAGAGAACATGGAACCTGGTCCATGTTATAGTGCACAGACCTTGAAGGAAAGGTGGTGTTCAACAGGTAAATTTTCCTATTTTTTTGCCTGAGTAAAGTCAGCTGCAATTGTTGAGGCAGCAGGATAACAAAAAAACCTCTGACCCCTTATAAAACAGGTTGGAAACATGCTTCTACCGGAAGAGACAGAGAGACACCTGCCAGTCCTGGGAAGAAATGAGGAGACTGGCAGATACCTGCATGCCATTAGAAGGATGGAAGGCTGAGCTCAGGGTGAATTTCTTATATTGTTGTGCTGGTTTGACTGAAAATGAGTTCATTTCCTTTGTGCAACTAGACACCTTTCTTTTTCACAGCTAGCATGGTCATTATTTGGATTTTGTTTGAGAACAAGAGATAACACTGCAGCACAGAGTTAATGTTTTTAATTGCTCTGGTCTGAGAGCCAAGGACACTCTGAGTGCTCTGCCCACAGGTGTGAGGCATTGAGGAAGAGGCGCATGGATGGGGCAGAGCTTGACTGACATCCAAACTGATCAATAAGAGTATTCCATCTCATTAGTATCATGCTACATATTTAAGGATGGGGGGAATCTTCTGCTCTCTCTCTCAGGCGCTTTCTCTTACATTTACATTCTCTTACATTACCTTTTATTTTTCTTCACTCTATTTTGCCAGAGCCAGGGGAGTTTTAGTTTGGGATGTTTAGTTTGGCTTTTTGCCATTTTGCAGAGGCCTCTGAGCCTTTCTGCCTTTTTTCCTTTTTTTTCCATCTTCAGGATCAGTTGTTCAGGATCAGGGTGATGCTTCCTGGGACTGGCTGCTCAGTGTGAACAAAGTTTGTGAGGAACTGCCTTGAGTATCTTTTATTTCTATTTTATATACATATTTACTAGTAGTGTATTCGTATTTAATTATTTTATTAAACTGTGTTTATCTTAATCCAAGTTTCTCTCTCCCCTTTTGATTCTCTCCCCTGTTGGGGAGGGGGAGGGAGGGGCGAGTGAGCAGCTATTGTGGTTGTATTGCTAAACCAAGACAATTGCATACAGCTTGCAGTAACAATCAGTCAGCTATTTAAAACTTTACTGATTGAAGCAATTGGTACAGACAGTCTACCCATCTCCCCTTTTCCTGCTGGTTTTGGCTGAGATAAAGTTAAATTTCTTCATAGTAACTTATGTGGGGCTGTGTTATGGATTTGTGCTGGAAACAGTATTGATAACACAGGGATGTTTTAGTTACCACTGCGCAGGGCTTACACATCCTCAAGGCCTTTTCTGCGAGTAGCCAGGGAGTTCACAAGAAGTTGGGAAGGACACAGCTGGAACAGCTGATCCCAACTGACCAAAGGGATATTCCAGACCATATGATGTCATGCTCAGCAATAAAAGCTGGGGGAAGAAGTAAAAGAAAAGGGCAAACATTCGGAGTTAATGGTGTTTGTCTTCCCAAGTCACCATTACACGTGACAGAGCCCGGCTGTCCTGGAGTTGGCTGAACACTTGCCTGCCCATGAGAAGTGGTTAATGAATTCCTTGTTCTGCTTTGCTTGTGCACAGGGCTTTTGCTTTACCTATTATACTGTTTTTATCTCAACCCACAAGTTTTCTCACTTTTACCCTTCCAATTCTCTCCCCCATCCCACTGCGGGAAAGCGACCGAGTGGCTGTGTGGGGCTTAGTTGCCAGCTGGGGTTAAACCACAACACTGCAGAAAGTCAAAAACCTGATCAAACCAGAATGGCCGCTTATGCAGGATGAATTCTCACCTGACAAACAACCATGACAGTTTGCAAGCCTAAACTGTGAAGAGGCTGAGGAACACATGCCTGTCCTCAGACCATCCCAGATCATGCTACGCTCTGAGGAGACAGCAATCGCCACGACTGAGAAGTGGAATGAGGAAATCCATCTTTCATCTGATCCAGCCATTTCTCATTGATCCTTTTGGCTGTGACATGGCAAGAAGCAGTTATATGAAGTGATGCAGTTGAGCCCAGAATAGCTCTCCTAACACCCAGAGAGACCCCAGGATCAGTTGCAAATGCAGAGTATACATGAGGCCATGAGGTGGTTCTTTTGGGGATGTGCCATCCATTTTATGGGAAATCTTGGTATTGCTGGCGTTTGTCACCAGCTTTAGTTCCCTGAACAGTTTCAGAAGCAGAGACAGAGATTTAGGCAGCAGTCTTAGAATCACTGGTGCCAAGCATGGAGATAAGCAAGTTAGTTCCACTAGCCCTAAAGAACGCAACAACAACCTTGGTGGGGCTGATGTACCTAGGACCCAGACTGCTGTGACAGGCAGAGAGCTGCTGCAACAGATAAAGAAGAAAACAAATGCTTACAGTGCTTCATATTGGCATTCAGTGGCTGAACTGGCTTTGGGGATGACCAAATCAGAAGCCTCTGTGGTAATCATGAGTATCTGTGAGGATTAGACTTTACTGGTCCAGAAAGTTGAAAGACTTTATTGGGATGGCTTTCTTATTAGGGAAGGCCAATGACAGATCAAAGATAAAGCAATTGGATTCGGGTGACTGGTTTCCAGACCACGATACCCACTGGGTCCCACATCGGATAAAGCTTTCACTGCCTTTTTAAGCAGGAACTTTCTGTAGTTCATGCTCACCATTCTTTCCAGGTTTTAAAGAACACCACATGGAGCACTCGCTGGGAGCGAGACCTTCTCTGTCACACAAATGAAACCTTGTACATGTGTCAGAAGATGAAATTCAACCCCAAAGCAGGTATACACCCAGGGTGTAAAACAGCCTTGGGAGATACCATCAAAGCTAAAGAGCAGCACAGTCTGTTCTACTGAAATGACACAAGAATTATCCACCTTACATACTCACTGAGCAAGAAGGTGACCATGATCCCTAATGGTGTTTCTGGTCTCAAGTGGCAGGCCATTCAAATATTCATAATCTGAATGTAGTTGTGGACGATCACTCCAAAAAAAAAACGCCTAGAAAGTAGGTCTCCCAGTTGCAGCTTTATACTAAATAATCCAAATCTGCAAACTTGAAAACTATGTTTGCTCATTTGCTGTCTCCTCTGTGCTTAATAGAGACCTATTCCAATTTGCACTTAATTGGATTACTACAGCTAATGGCAAAATGAGGTTTTAAATACATGTATTTTTGTAGTCAATTAAATCTAACTTAAATCCCACACATGTACAAAGTTAGGAATGATCAGTGCACAATGCCAGTCAGCAGAAACCCAGCATGATTAAACTTCTGAAAAATTCCTCCCTGAAAATGTGCTGTGCCACTGACAGCTCCGCTACTGACAGAGCAGTAGTTACCTTGTGATAAATTCCACAAAATGACATTCCCCATCCATGTCAGAGATGAAAAAAACCCAACCAAACCAACCAAGAAATCTAAACTGATCTAGATAAACTGAAAGACAAAATAAACGAACAACGAGGAAAAATATATAACCATACTTCATGTGAATCTGTATACACTGGATTGTAATTTAAAATAATTTACGTGAATATGTGCACATTTTTTTCACTTGTTTAGCTCAAAACATATATTTTCTTTCCTTTTTTTTTTTTTTTTTTTTTGTGGCTTTCAGACTCTAAAGCTTCAAATAAATCATTTAATTTACTTCATATTACCAAGAAATCTACCTATTTAGACGTTTAAGAAACTACCAAAAAAATGGCAGAGCACATTTTTCATTTGAAAAGAGCAGCCTTAACATCTCAGTTATTGCTATATCAATTTTCTATGTAAAAATTTATTTTTCAATTGCCAGCACAGGAATTTAGCTTAAGAGTCAGAAATTAAGCAATGATGCCTATAACATCTGATATGCTGAAAGCCAAATGCTACCATCATGTAAATCTCTGCAACCCCATCCTTTTCAGAGTTCACACTATAGAAGTTGTCTTCCTTTATGCAAAGGTGTTGCTGGGCCACGTGTGAGAACAAATGCCTGAAAGCAGAGTTTAGCTCATCTTTAGCTTGAACATGTCCATCACAAAAAATAATCCAGAGCAATATTACTTCCGCAAGATCGACTGCAACAAGTGCAGACAGCAATATTTTTCATACCAAGTTTTCTATGTTTGGATGACAATACCACTTACTTATGATACCTACTAAACAAAAATATGTCAAAACTATTTAGCATAAGGTCTAGTTTGTGGAAAAGCCTCTGTAAATGTCTGAAGGACTGCTATTACCTTCTAGTCACGTTTTTTTTCCCTCTTCCACCTTTTACAAATACATAGAGCAACATCACAGTCCTGGTGCTCGTACAAGATGATTTTTTTCACACATTGCCTTGAAAAACTAAACCAGTCACGAGTTTGGAGAAAAGAAAGTTGAGAGAGATATCGACAAGATTTGTAAAATCACAAAGGCAGTGGATATGGTGAATGTCAAACTGCTATTTAACAAAACACAAAATGCTTGAGCCAGGGGATGCCCGTTGAATATTGAAAAAAAAAAAATGGAAATTGAGAAAAATAAAATGTACTTTTTAATGTGATTGGTAGTGAACTGTGGCAGTTTGCTACCTGAGAATGCTGGATGCAGACAGCAATTAATTGAAAGGATTCATGGATAACAGCTGCATAAATGTCTAGATACTAAAGCGATGAGGCAGACTTCCCTAATCCAGTGCCTATGGACAGCACGAGGGAACTGGGCTGCAGAAAATGGCCAGGCTTATGTGCTGTCCTTAAACAGTATGTCCTGTTGGCTCTGTTGAAGGCAGAACGCTGGGCCAGATGGACCTTGCTGAGATCCAGTTGGGTATTTCTTATGCTCTCTAAACTTGAAAAAGTTTTGAAGTTCATGGTTTCAAAAGATAATGAACTTTGATTCCAAGACAGAACATCACTGATTTACAACAGTGTTCACACATGTCACAGGCCAGAAGAACAGTTCCTTGCCACAAGAGAGCTGAGTGTCTAACCAGAACACGACAAATCACTGACACATGGCACTGTTAGAGGAAAATAAGCTGAATCCAGCAGCCTGAGAGAGGCGAGGCTGCTGCTGCTCCATGTCCCCAGGTTCAACCAAGTAGCAAGGCAAAACAATTTTTTCCAACAGACACACATAGACATCACATACATGCATCTATATACATATATATGGCTGGACATACAGATACCAGCCACTCAGAGCACTCACACCAACACTAACAGCCTCATCCCACTCCCCACCCTGGCTAAGCAAGAGCTCCATTAATAGGAATATATCTACATGTCCAAGGCGGACCCCTCCAGTAGCTGGGTTCACCCGGTCTGCCCAGTAGCTGCATCTGGATCCCAGTCTTTCCAGTTGCTGCCAGCTTGACATATGAGCCTCCGATGCTGCAGCCCCACTACAGCTGCTGGTACAGACCATCATACACACCTGCACTCGCTCCAGTTGCACCACAGGCCCCCCATACCCACAGGGAGTAAAGAACCCCTTTACTGGAAAACAGCTGAAGGCGGAGTTTAATGAGGAGACAGGACAGACTGTGCTGGACAAGCAACCTGGCGAGCCCCTGCTACCATGCAAACAGACCTTTTTATTCTGTTATCCCTCCACTTCCCACATTTGTTCCTCCCCAAATCATATAAATCCCTTCCATTTTCCACCTTTGTCTCCTCTCCTAGGCATCCCACAATGAGTCCCATGCAATCCCCAAAACCTTTTCCCTTGCATCCCATTCCACAACATGTTCTACACCCCCAACTAGCAATACCCTTAGTCCAAACAGTGGAGAGTGGCTCCTAATGGCTCACGGCAATGGATTTTATGCCTGGATGCTGGGGCTCTCCTGGTACAGCCCTGGGAGGGGACCAGACAAAGCCTCCTTTCCTCTAGGTCCTTAATTTGGGTTTCTTCCTGCCCCTATGCTCCTCTGGGCTTGTGGAGATGGACCTTTCACAGCTCTCCCGTGACGGGCCTGGGAGTAGCTTGGCCAGGTAATTGTTTGGGCTCCCATCCCCAGTGTCTCTCCAGGCTCCTCCGTGGGGGTGCACCTGAGCTTTATAGCAACCACTGACCAGGTATCACTGCAGTCAGTCAGCCCTGAAATGTAACGACTTTCCACCAGCTTTCTAAGCTCTAACACACAGATTTAATCTGTCATAGGTCACCTGTTTCTTAAAATAACCTGTGATGATCAATCCCCCTTCAGCGCCTGTTAGAAATCATCCCATATTGCTTGTCATAAACCAAATTACATTACTAATGATTACGTAAAGCATATAATGAAACAAAGAGTTGGTACAGGCTGTAGGCAGTAACTTGTGCACATCCTTAACGCTCCTACAGCTTCAGCAGTCTCATCAAGGTCACCACAGCTACTCAAGTGGTTAAAACAAAGCCTTTGTGTCTCAGGAAAATTGGAGCGTTACAGATCACAGCACCTGATCTGCAGATAGACAGGCCTGGGGCCTCATCCAGCACACAGCCTAGTGGACTCTTCTCACTCATGCAGGAAGGCTTTGGATCAGCCTTTAGAATCACAACACTTTTTTTTTTTTCTTATTTCATTTTTGGGTTTTTTTATTACCTCTCTGTTGGTCTTCTGTTCCATTAAGTTGTTTCTGTGCTTCTTCAATTTTGTCTGCAAGAAAGAGAAGTCATTATTAAAATACATATGTAAGAAAAGCAAGATTTTAGAAAGTCATTTACTAAAATCTGTCTCGAGCTATCTGTTTATATTTAGGAGCAATATCCATCACATGTAAATATGCAGCACATTATGAGTAATATGGCCATATAAAATTCTATCATTTTTTACCAGCAAGGCTATTGACATGTTAAATTACACGGAACTGCAGAAAGAAAAACATTGGCATTGGATCTGCAATCAACAGCTAATCCCATTGTAGTTTCATACAGTCTATAATAACTTATGCAGTCAGGGGACTCTTTGGAATAGGTATTATATTATGGCGCATTACAGAGTATTTTAATATGTTTTTGAAAACACTGTTAGAACAAGACAATGCAGCATTAAACACGGCAATAGGAATAGCAAACTGGATTTAATACACGAAGTGACAGAGCCAATACTGTCACACGGGAGCAGCGAGGGTCGAGCAGTAGCCCCGTGCTTATTCCTCTGTGCAATTATCTGGAATTTATACACACGCAGCAGGAACAAAAAGAGGCCTCGAGTCTTTACTCTCACCCTGTTCTTCTGCTGCCCCCAAACGCATCAGTGTAGGGAAGGGAACTGCATTTCTGTCGCTGTTTGTACAGAAGATCCTGTGGGAAGTGGGGAGCTTGTTCTGCATGTGTGTGCATTTGCAAGTGCAGAGCAAGAAGCAAGAAATGGGGTAACTGGAAGGAATGAAAACTCGAGACACGTTTCTTTTTGGTAGCAAACGGTCCTCTGAGTGGCTTCAGGCTAAGAGGTGCTATTAATAAAAAGCTGCAGCACTAGGACAGGCTCATCTCCACATCATGCTGTGACCTGACCAACCAAGACCTGAGCTAGGAATGTGGCTTTCAGATCTTTTTCCAAAATACCTGTGAAAATTAAATTGAACAAACAGACCAGGGGTGTCAAACACATGTTAACCAAGGGCCACATTGCCCTCGCAGTGGCCTTCAAAGGGCCAAATGTAATTTTAGGGCTGTATAAATGTAGGAGTAGCCCTAAAATTACATTCAGCCCTCTGAAGGCCACCGCAAGGCCAATGTGCCCCTTGGTGAAAATGGATTTTACACCTCTGGAATAGACAATAACTGGGTTCATCCTAAACCTCTCCAACTCTACTGGTAGAACTCAAGAAACACCAGACTCCATGGCTGCCATGCACAGGAGGAGGACAGCTCTGCAAAGTCCTCACCTCTTTCTTCACAAGTGTGGAGGTTGTTATTTGGTCTTTCAGTCACCGTTCCTATACAACACGAGGTTTCTAGAAAACAGTCCTTTCTTCAACAGACTTTTAAATCAGTGGGTTTAAGTGACTTCTCCAATATTTACGAACTGAACCACTCAAGTATGTTGGAACCATTTGTTCACAGTTGAGGTCTGAATTTGTTTTCTGATTATTTTCTCAGTAGAGCCAAAAGCTATAACTGAAGTAAACCCTTCTCCTAGGTGTTAAGGCCAAGCTTTGTTCAGCTCGCTCTAGTTCAGCATTTCTGCTTTTCAAAACTAGCACCAGGTTCCCTTCCACACTAAAGCTCAGTAATTTCTCTCCTGTATGTTGTTGTCCCAGAGAATGCACAAAAGCATCTCACAAGGATGCCAACCAGGCAGACTCACAGAGCTGGAGTGAATGAAGCTGCTAATGAGACTACCACTGCAATTTTAAAAGCCAAATCTCTTCCTTCTTCCTCTGAGGTTAGTGAGACATACATATACATTTAAAGGGAAGTTTTATACAGTCTCTTTTGTACTGACTCACTGGCTGCTGAAGACAAACACAGGCAACTCAAAGAGAACAACCCTGCTCTAGCTCTTTACCAATCCTGTTACGCAGACTGACTTAGAACACAATTTGATATTTAACGTCTTCCTGGATTTCAGCTACAGCTGAAATAATATATACCTCTACGCATTTTTTGTATAGAAGTGGCTGTAAATATCAATTTCTTACAAAAATAAGAGCAAATATTAACAAAGGACCTTTTATATACATATGCCTCTAATGCTAATAGAGAAAAACGTATCCAACCATCTTACACTGTTCTCCCACAGAAACGTGATGAAATAAGCAACTTAAAAAGCTGTATGACAGCTGTTGAAATACATGAACACACAGGAAAAAAACAAACATCGACATTAACCCTGTAAACTGTGAGATTTACCAAAAACAACAAGCAATCAAAACCATAGATTGGCTATCAAACTCTCTTCCCCTGTGTACTTAAGTACAACTGGAGTTCCATTATTAAAAGAATTATCTGCATATTTCACATAAATACTACAATAAATGTATGTATCTAAATTCATGATGATCCTATTTTATAGACAAAAATTAGTTAAGTATTTTGGAAGCATGCCACATCAGATTGTCAGAAAGATAAAATGCTTTGATGTCCTTAGCTTATTTCTCTCTTATTAAAGAAAAAAAGAAAAAGAAAGAAATTAGTTCCTTTCAGAAATTCTCAACCACCTCTTTGTCAGACTGTAATCCCAAACAAATAAACACAGATAACAGAAATAATAACAAAGTAAACATAGGCTTGGTACACAGCCAGAAAGTCTCCTGCACTTCCTGCATCTCCTGAAATGCTTGCCCAATTAATTAGATTTGTTGCATATGTATTTTCCTACCTATAGAGGTATCTCTGTGCAGAACACTTTTCAGCATTTTGAACACAGAAAAAATTCACTGTTGATTCCGGAAACGGAGACGCTGATTTTGATGGTACCTGAGGCCTGGGTATTAACATGGGTCTGCCTGCTGAATGTCTCACTGAGGACCACGTCCTCCTAACATCCCTCACCACCCAGATACCTGTTCCCCTCACCGTACCAAGGCATGTTTAATACCACTGAATTAAATCTGGCAGCTGCTTCCCAGCCTGCCACATTTTACCACTATAGATCCTATCCTATAATTGTATTACAGATTCTCTAACGGTATGCACCTTTGAAAACTCTTTCTAAGCAAAAATACATCAGACTGAAATATCTGAAAAAGCCAGGAGAAACTGAAAACTACAAAGCTCACTATCAACTGCAAATAATACTATTCGATCCAATGCTCACTTGATTTAGTATTATTTCAGATTTAAACCTGTGATACTGAAGACAATGCCTATTCTGAAAATTTTACAAAGCAAACATTTCTTTATCACTGGAATATTACTTATTTTTAATAGGATAAGGGAAAATAATTTAAATAATGGGAATTTCTAATACATGGCAGGCATAGCACTCTATTTCCCATAAAATGACAGAATAGTACATCTCTTGACTACTTTACTGTAAGACCTACTCTAACGTGACCAACCTTCAGCAGACAGCCTTCTGAAGTTGCACACATCTAGAGGCAAATGATGATGGTGACAGATACCATCACATTTAAGATGGGACACTTCTCACTAAGTGCTTACTAGAGGTGAAAAGAAGAGCAACAATAAAAGAGGAAATTGTCATGTGCTGCTGAATAAAGATGAGATTTTACATCAGGAGTGTCAAACTCGTTTTCACCGAGGACTACAGCAGCCTCGCGGTTGCCTTCAAAGGGCCGAACATAATTTTAGGACTGCATAAATGTAATTTATTACATTCGGCCCTTTGAAGGCAACCGCGAAGCTGCTGCGGCCCTCGGTGAAAACGAGTTTGACACTCCCGTTCTATATGATAGTAGCAGTGTTACAAGTCAGGGAGCCAGCTCTTGGTTATCCTAGGCAGCTTAGTATCACAAAAAAGTACAGCGCAGGTAACATATAATAGTTATATGCATATATAGTTAGTTCTATACATATACAGTTAAGTTATATACATAGTGATATGTGCGTACATAAAATAAAGTGAAACAACCTGAGTGCAATGGCTTTTTTTACTCCAGTCTTAAACCTTTTCATGTTATTGTCTAACACAGCTCTCCCAGCAGGTATCTGTTGTGTGGAAATATCATCAAATTCCTTGGGGGTTTAAATACATAATGTAACTGTGCTTTTTAGGAACACGAGGAAGGAGATTGGCATGCAGTAAAATATGCTTCTTGTCTTACATGCCTCCTGCTGTGATGGATCATTAAATGGATACCAACAGTCTGAGCCAGACACGGCGGTGCTGTGGTGGGTTTTTCAATGAAAAAATAAACAAGATTTTTCACCAGCTTTGTATTCTCTATTTCTGATCTTCACTGAGAGATATAATGTCATAGATTTTAATTACACCACAAATAAAACGTAGTTTGTAAAGATATTTACTTTTTTTAAAAAAAAGACATCAGCATATCAACACATACAAACTCGAACATGTTTATGTGTATTAGAAATGCATTGGGAATTTTCAAGAAAAACTTAATAGGCCTTATTTATATGGTCAGTTAAGGAAAAATAATAAAGGCTTAAGAATCTCAGCAAGAAAAGTAGAAATACCGAGAAGAGTGAGGTTTGCAAAATATGAAACCAGTAACTTCTACTTCTGACAGCAAGTTAAGCTAGAGTAAAAAAATCTTCTATTTGTGGATTTGTGGGTCGTCTTCTTTTTTAATCTCTTTTTGCTCATGACAGAAACTCCCCACACCAGTGTAATGAGATGACTGTTTCCTGCTGAACAAATCTCCCCGTGTAGTGACAACGCACACAGGAATGGAGCAGCAGTCACTGAGGAGGAATACTACTTCTTCTAAGCCACCAGAAAAGCTCACATGGGGCTGATGGGTGGGAAATGTTCATTAAGCTTAAGCAAGACACCCCAACACAAATATTTTTCATTGCACATATTTGGAGGTGCCTATAAAGAAAGCCTTTTTTCTTTTTTCCTTCTTCACAAAGACACAAAACTTCTGCTCTAAAATAAAAAAGAAGGTTGTTTTTTTGGTTTTTTGTATTTTTTAATCTGACATACCCTATTCTCTATGGATAAATGGGAAACTAGCAGATTTACACGATACCAGATGCTAAAAGCAGACTATCACAACTTTAAAAAATAGAAATGTGTATCTTGCCTAAAAGACTAGGTTTTTATATTCAAATATTTAACCAAAACAGCTGGAAGGTAAAATGTCAGCAATTTTCCCCTCAGTTAAAGGCAAGAACAACTCTCAAGCCTTATGCCTGAGTCATCCTAAAAATACCTCCAGCAAAACAGCTTCAGATGGCAAGTTTTTCTCCTTGCTTTCTTAAGAAACACACTCTCTCTTATCATACTGCATCAGAAGACATTTGAAAAGCAATTTTAAAAATCACTTTCAATGTTTTTCAGTGAACACAAGGAAAGACATCACTGATTATTTTTTCTTGCACTGATCACCAAGATCAAGGTGTCAAACTCATTTTCACCAGTGGCCACATCAGCCTCGCAGTTGCCTTCAAAGGGCCAAATGTCATTTTAGGACTCGATAAATGTAACTACTCCTACATTTATACAGACCGAGATCACTAGCAGAGAACTGCAGTGACAAAACATTCTTCGGCTGAAGTGCATTAATGCAATCAGTCTATATGCATTGGCCAGTATTACTGAAAACAGATTTGTAGGTGGGTTTTCCTTTTTTTGGGGGGGGGGGGGGGGATGGGGGGGGCAGGATGCACAGCTTGAGAAAGCCACTGATGGAATTTTCAAACACTGCATTTTCTATCGCTAGTTAAATTCAGAGAGCAAGTGAAAAGAGGCTGAGGCCCTATGTGGAAATCACCATCTTCTGAGGAATGAAACCTCTATCAGTCTCTGCAGCTCAGGTGTTTCTGAAAGCATGACAAGACCACCACGTTTAGACAGATGGATAAATAAAATACTCTGAGTACCAGATAGTGCAGAGCAGCAGAGTGTGTGAAGAAGAGCTCAGATTTGGCACAAAGGGACCCAAGCCCATCGCCACGTCCCACTGGAGCCATTTCATGCCTCCCCCAGAGGCCTTCAAGCATGGGAGCACACGGTGCCAGCACTGGTAGGCAGGAAGGGGCAGCAGGGCAAAGCTGATGCACCACACAGTGTCAATATGGGAATATGAGCTTGGAGCCCTTCCCCAGGTGGTGGGTTCGCCCTGAGAGGCGCCAGAGGCAGGGTTTAATCCCAAGACATCCTGCCTGCAGGTGGGGGTACCCACCAGCGCTGGGAGGGGATAGAGAAGAGCCCGTGCTCCACTGCAAGGAGGCCACAGTGCTTGGCTTTTCCCTTTCGCTAGGAGGGGGAAAGGCTCTTTCCAACCTGCTTAAACAAGAACGTCATAGTCCTAATGCATTTTGGTTAACCGACATTAATCCCAAGACTTCCCTTAACCAGGCAATTAAAAAAAAAAAAAAAAAGGAGGAATAAAAACAAAGGCAGGAGTCTTGTCTGTACAAGGAGCCCATCGGGTTAATTGCGAGCGCAGTGCAACCAGCAGGATGCTGCCTCCTGCCCATGGAGCGGAGGTTTGGCAGGCCGTGGCATGCAGGCTTCCCCGTGGAGCAGGACAGCATCCAAACCCCAAACCCAAGTGGCAGAACCAGGGGAGCGGGTCCCACTGAACTCCGGCTCGCAGTGGGAAGGAGGGGAGCAGCATGGGCCCCCACTGAAGGAGACGGTGCCCCTGCAGCCAGGAGGTGCAGGGGCTTGCAGGGATGACCTGGATGGTCCAGAGTTCCCATTGCTGCCTTCCTGCCGCAAAACAAACACCCACAAAGTTGGCAGCAATAGCAAAAGGCAGTTCAAGAAACCCATAGGAAGAGGCACTCTTCTCATGCAAATTTAAATCTACTTTTAATTACAAACCACTCTTCTGCCCCTATATATTTCCCTTTTCTAGTTTAATGAGAAACGCTCAAGATTAAAAGAAAGAGACCAGATCAGGCAAAGCCAGTTGCTACATAGAATCATAGACTAGCTTGGGTTGGAAGGGACCTTCAAAGGTTTAGTTTAATCCCCCTGCAATGAGCAGAAACATCTTCAACATCTCCCTTATGAGGAAAGGCTGAGGGAGATGGGTCTCTTTAGCTTGCAGAAGAGGAGACTGAGGGGTGACCTCATTAATGTTTATAAATATGTAAAGGGTGAGGGTCACGAGGATGAAGCCAGGCTCTTCTCGGTGACAAGCAATGATAGGACAAGGGAAAATGGGTACAAACTGGAACAGAGGAGGTTTCACTTAAATATAAGCAGAAAATTCTTCATGATGAGTGTGACAGAACACTGGAAAAGGCTGCCCAGGGAGGTTGTGGAGTCTCCTTGTCCGGAGGCATTCAAAACCTGCCTGAACGCCTTCCTGTGTAACCTCATCTAGGTGTGGTGTGGCTCCAGCAGGCAGACTGGACTAGATGATCTTTCGAGGTCCCTTCCAATCCCTAACATTCTGTGGTTCTCTGTGTTCAGAGCCCCATCCAGCCTGGCCTTGAATGTCTCCAGGGATGGGGCATCTACCACCTCTCTGGGCAACCTGGGCCAGTGCTTCACCACCTTCATGAAAAAATTCTTCCTCATATCTAGCCTGAATTTCTCCTCTTTTAATTTGAAACCATAACCCCATGTCCTATCGCAACAGGCCCTGCTAAAATCTTCTCTGTAATTTTCCAGTGTGGGAACTTGACAACTTTTGGCATAGAGTTTTTTTTGTGGTTTCTTCTTTCCAGTCTGGGCCTTAGAGAATCACAGCACCATGGCTCAGTGGGTTGCCAAACCCTCAACCTGATAGCATGGATGTCTCCAGCCTATCATAAATGAAAGGTAAAAGAGATTAAATCTCAGTTTGGCAGATGCCACTGGGTTTGAAGATTGGTTGTACAGCTGTAAGAGGAGGAAAAAAAGACCTCTTAAAAATTAGGAAATGGGGATTTGAAACTCTTAGTAACTACAAGTATGATGCAGGAGTTGTCATTTTAAAAACTATTGGCTACTTTTTTAAACATCTTAAATGAGATTTAAAACATCTTAAAATGTTCTACTAGTTATTATAACCTTGACTAATGACCTGTTTGATCAGTTTTTCAGGAAAATTTTATGCATTTTCATTTCAATGTCAACTTTGAATGCTCATCATACTCCCTGCCATATATAATTATTTGCATTTAAAAATGAAGAACCCGTGACAGATACTTTACATAACTCCTTGAAAAGAGAAGATAAAAATCCTCCTCTTATTGTTCTTCATTTTCAGAAAAGAAGAGGCTTGCATATTGGAAAATACAATCTGTAATCTGCAGATTAGTATCACCAATGAACAGCTATACTGTATCTACAATACAACAGTCAATGGAGAGGTTGTATATAAATCGTATATATAATAGCTTTATCCTTGTCATCACATGTATTACTTAAGCACTGCAAGGGCTCCTGATGTGGCTGACAAGGTATATGCGCATAAATTACAGAAGCACTTTGCATATGAACCCAAACTCAGTCCCTGTGTCATCAGTTTTCGACTGGAGAAGCTTTCAACTTTTTTTTTGTTTACATGATCAGAATTTTTATTATGAGGCTTTTAAACGCATTAAAAACTGAGCACACAAGGGTGGGAGAGGAAGAGGATTTTTGGAGGGCTGTCACCTTGCAGTGCTAGTGGCAGAAGGACATGGGGAACAGCGAGGCACTGGGCGGGGGGACGGGACACACGACACAAGGTACAGTAGCTGCCAAACACACATACACAAAATAAGAAGTGCAGATGAAGTATCTTGAGAAATGTCTCCTGCTGGGCACCTTTTCACCCTGTACAGGCCACTGTGCAAGGGAGGCACCTCCTATGGCAAGTCCCTTTTCCACCTGCCCCATAAAGCCAGATGACCCTGGCTCCTACCTGTGCTTCTGAGAGCCATCAGCTGTGCCGCCAGAGAAAATTCATTCATGCCTTGTCTCACTCCTGTACCAAAGTACAAACACAGGTACTGATTGCAGGGCCATCTGCATAGCTCCTCATCAGCCACCTAGCACAACAATGACACCATTCCTATGCTGATGGCTACAGCATTGTTCTGCTCCCACTGCCAAATTCTAGCCATGTATCTAGGATGGGGTGATCACTATCACTAAGATCTACTTAATAATTATTTAACAGCCTCCAGGGCACCAGGTTTATCTTCAGCTTTCTTGTGTTTTTTTTTCTAAACCTAACCCAGTATCGAGGTTAAAAGTTAAAACAAAATATTAAAGGTGACCACATGCTGTGCTAAGCTTACTACCTTTTCCCAGTTGCTGCTACAAGCATCTTCATACCTTCTGCACAGAGACAAGTTCCCTTCCCCTGGCAGGTTTACGGTTCTTTGATCTCATGTCCCCAAAATGGAAAAAAGTGTGGTTTTCACATGTTCATTTTTTTTTAGAGCCTGACACAAATTAGATAAATGCCAGTGAAACCTCTGTCTTAAAAAAAAAACCAAAAACCAAAAACCAAAACAACCCACCATTTTCTATTCAACAGAAACACCACTTAGTACCCAAGTTTTCTTTAATTTCTGTGTTTTCTCCAATACATAGCCTGTACTGAAGAATAGTCAAGCCAGCCACTCCCAGCCAAAGAGGGGAAAAATCTTCCAACCATCTTTCTGGTACTCCAAAAGCACTCATCCTCGGCTGCCAGGCTGCTGAGGGAGGGCCTGCCCAACACAGAAAGGAAAAGAACTGGTTCAACAGGCAGAACAACATCAAGAGCAGGTGTTTCATCACCTGAGACAACAGCGTGGAGGCTTTCTTCAAGTTCTTCGAGGGGTCAAACTGCTCTGTAATTTTGTCTTCTATTTCTGCGGTTCCTCAAATGCTACCGAGTTTACAAGGCAGAAATCATGTAAGTAGACACACTAAGCACTGAGGAACCTAAAGTACCAACAGCACTGTTTAAAAACAGATCAGTTTTCTTAAGCTTAACATACCTTAAAAAAAAAACCTCTGCTGAGATCCTGAAATCTTTAAATGGCTTAAATGGTTTAAATTATTACATATTTAGTAGGACATTAGATACTGAAGTTATTACAATTACCTGATATTAAGATGGATAATAAATAGTACTAGCTGGCTAAGAAAGAGAGTCTTTTTTAATGACACTAATGAAAAACAAAGCAAAAGCCTACAAGTCAAGCCCAAACATCTTGCTTCCAGCAGAAGGCAAGAGCAGAAGCCGATGGAAAAGCAGAGCAGGACACGTGGTAAGTCCTGGACTCTGAAACCACACAGCCCTGAAGCAAACCCCAGAAGCTGTACTTGAACCTCACAAGTCCCTCAGATTATTCCTACATTAGTTTCTCAAAGTCTCTTTTGAATCTATGTGAGCTTTTCACGTCTCTCTTCATCAAACTGCAGGGCTTCATCTACTTAGTCATTCCTCATACAAAAGCTGTTCAATAGACTTATGACCTCTTCAGCTTTTGCAGTGCTATTTTATCTTCTTTGGAGGTGGAAATGAAGAAGGGCAAAAGAGTTAGGAGGAAGATGTCAGAATCAATCCCATTCTTCAAGATGAAGGCACACCACAGACACCTGCTGTGACAGATACATTTTTCTCTACCGTTGCCATAAACACTCCTAATGTTTTATTTGCTTTTTGACAGTTAGTGAGTACACAGTTGACTTCTCCACACAAATATATGACCCCCAGACCTCATGTCTGAGTGTTAACAAGCAGCTCAATTTAAATGAAAAGTTAGAATATTTTTCCTGTGGACATCACATTGCATTTATCTACACTGAACTGCATTTGTCATTTTACAACATGGTTGCACGGCAACCTAATGTCATTTTGAAATCCTTTGCATTTTCATTTGCATCTTCATCTTCAGCTCTGTGGATAACTCCTTCAAATCAGTGACACTATCACTTCACTATGGGAATCGACAGAGGGACATTTTTATTAAGTGTAAAATGGCAGGCAGTGTTTGTCTGCTAAGGAACAAGTATCAACTGCAAAATGTGTAAATACTAGTCTCTCGATAAATTTACACATAAGAGGTTTTCTTTATGGGGTGCACTGGTGGAGTTCACTCAAGAATCTGATTTCCTCTTTAAACTCCTGTCCTTAATTCCAGTCTGTCCTTAAAACTCAGCCTCTCCAGACTCTGTCGCCCCTTCACCACGTAGCTCAACACAACATGCCTCTGGGTCACCACCTCCAGCCATCCTGCCCACTCCTTCCTCACCAGCTCCTGTCAGCGCTGAAGCATCTTCATGTATCTCCTGTATAACTGGACCGACTCTAACACAGCTTAGGACTTCTTCCAGAACAATGGTCAGCTGCATTTTTGGTAAATCCACTTTGAACGGGTCTGAAAAATCACCATCAAATTCAAGATTCTTCTTTAGGCTAACTACGCATGAAATGTAAACTTAAAGCTTTTCATTAATTTAACTAAAGTATCTCATTTTTTGCTTGCTTATTTCCCAAAACTTAATAGGGCTTAATGTTATAAGCCAAAGCGTGTGAATACAGTCCAAGATATGAACAGTCATAACGGCAGCAAGTGGGTCTTAGGGCTGAATTTTATTTTTCCACAGTATTCTTCTATTTTTGCCCTCATTTTTTATATGCTGAACGAAATGTGACTAGCCGCTTTAAAGTGAAAAACAACATAACTTGGATCGACAAAAAGAAAAAGGCTTTGGAAAAACTAGTCAATACAAGCTGATGTAGGACAAGGTGTACCTGAAACACAAAACTTAAGCAAAGGCACAAAGGTATGATATTTTCTTGTTAACAGTGTTCTCAAGCCATGAACAGAGGCTTAGCCACTCTAAGAGGCTTACAAACAAAAAAGCCCTAGGCAGTTCATCTTCTCTTCTGAGGGCAAACACAAATTGTGGGTGGAAAATATACATATCAAGCAAATACCTCACTTCAGTGACTTATTTTACTGTTCTCTACCTACCCCCATCCTCCTCCAAGACCTGAGACAAAAACTAGGTGTCAAGTACCCCACTGAACACTTGGTGTTCTCCAGTCCACAAGTTGTTCCCACCCAAGACAGCAGGAACAAGGACAAACCACGTCTCCAGAAACCACCCACACTCTACACAGGGTCAGGGAGACCCTAACCAAAGCAAGGAAGTTGTGGGCCAAATACCTTAAATAATCCAAATTTGCCAGACACTTCACAAGCTACTACTTTGGGAAGGAGAAGGCTATTCAACAGGTGCCCCTTAAGATCAGACACATAAGAGAGATGTTCTGTACCAAAAGGAAATAAATATGAATCATATATTATTCACCCATACACTCTCAGCAAATTGAGATGAGCTGAAATTGCAAGTGGTGCTGCCGCTTTGTTATTTTACTGCTTTCAAAGAACTACTAGGACATGAGTTACTAAGTCTCTAACCATTAACTGAAGTAGAAATGGCAAGCTGACCTTGCAGAGTGCACCATAACCCTCTGGCACTGTAAAAACCTACAAGTCTCACTATTTCGGTTGCTTATTCAGGGGCTGAACGGCAGATAAGCCTCGTAAGACAAGGCTTGTATAAAACAACTGTGCTTTTTTTAATGGAGAAGGGATGGAGGGAAATATTCTGGAGGCCTGATTCAGCCCGTGTTGGACCAGCTAGTAACCTCCCAAATAAACAGGTATCTTTCTTAGAATTATATTTGGTTGGAAGAGACCCTCAAAATCATTGAGTTCAGCCGTTAACCTAACCCTGTCACTAAACCGCGTACCTAAGAACCTCATCTACGCATCTTTTAAACACCTTCAGTGATGGTGACTCCACCACTTCCCTGGGCAGCCTGTTCCAATGCCTGACAACCCTTTTCATGAATAAATGTTTCCTAATTGCCAATCTAATCCTCCCCTGGACAACTTGAGGCCATTTCCTCTTGTCCTATCACTTGCTCCTTGGGAGAAGAGACCAACACCCTCCATGCTACAACCTCCTTTCAGGTAGTTGTAAAGAGTGTCCCCTCAGAGAGCTTTTTCATCAGGAAAAATCAAAGGACTTGAAGTTTTCTATCACAGGAGGCCAAGTGACAAACATCCATACGATGACAGATTATCTTCTGGTCACAACCACACACCAGCCTGCTAAGGCTGGGCTCAGCTTTAAGCACCCACCTGGTTACCCTGCAAACCACACCAGCCATTCTCAAGCTCCCCTGCTCCCCTCCCCTTGTCCCATAAAATACAGGTTTCTGCCGGGAGCAGGACTGCGCCTGGTCCCCAGACACTTGTTAAAACCTGTCGCCAGCACAGCCAGCTCACATCTTGTCTCTCTCCTCCTCCTCCACGCCTGCTCCGGCTGGCTCAGGGAGCTGAGGTAGGCCTGGTGGGACATGGCTGCTGCTCACTGCTCCTGATCCCACCTGCAGCCACCCTGCCCCACTCCACCTCAACTGGAAAGGACAGCACGGCTCTGACCCTGACCGCCCTGAGAGTCAAAATTGCTCAGATCATACAAGTCTGGTAAAAGGGAGCAGAGACAAAGAACCCAGCATGATTTATTAGCACCACTGACGAACAAGAATGTGTTGAAGCAGAGCCCCAGAAGGTATTTTCTGGTGCTAAATTCATAAACAAAGGGAATAAGCAAGTGAAATCTTCAATAACTCCTCCAAAGTAGAGACCTGACTGAAACAGGTTTTTTCTTTTTCTTCTTTTTTTTTTTTTTTTTGGTGGGGTGGGAGCAGTTGTTAAAATATTTAGTATGCGTTCTGGATTGTAATCAGCATGAAATGTGAAGAAAACAATTGAAATGCTCACTCTTCCTCGCTCTCTCCTCTCCCCAGTAAATAAAAGAAAGTAGACTGAGGTATCTTCCTGGCATTCCTTTTCTGATTCTCTCTAAGGGACCCTTACATGGCAAATAAGCTCTTGTGGAAAAAAAAAGAAATCCTGGAATGCTGACACTGCAAATTTAGTTCATTAATTTTTATATAAAAAGCTACTCATTGCAAGAAGCTGAGAAGGTTTTGGTTAGTAAAATAAAGAATAGGAAACAAATCTGGTAGTACACAGATAGTTAAGTGTATTGTTAATATACTAAACAGTGTTTTGAAAAATGAAGGAAAAATTATACAGATTCACTCACATTCACCTCATCCCCACAAGAAGTACAGTTCCTATTGCTGTGGAACAGCAAACCATTATTTCTTTTTTTAAAAAAAAAAACAAGTAAAATCTAAACTAAAACCTAGCCCCCTTCCCTCCTTTTTTGTGGGTTCACTGGTGAAATTTTCTTTATCTACTTGCAAGCTTAGGAAGATAATTAACTAGCTGCTTCTTATACACCTACAAAATGATAGCGCTCTGCAATCTGAACATCACCCGGGTGTTTTTTCCTTTTTTATTTAGAATTCACGCTGAATTTTGCGTCGTCTGATTGAAGATGAGGGGGCGGTGAGGAACGTGTGGGAGAAAGCCACAGCAAGCTGCCGCACACACCATCCATTCTGCATTTGGAAGTGAACAATTAAGCCTGGAGGGAGCTTGCTTCAATAGCGATGTGCTGAAGTGAGCATCCAGGGACTTCAAGTCCTCAAATGGATTTTTTTGGCCTTTAACAAAAAGATTTTATACGACTCGACCCTGTGCCACAACAGAGTAGTAAGACTTGCATCCAACTTTATTAACTCATTTTCAGTTAAATATTTTCTTGGTTTGCTGTGCTGGAACAATGATTTCTGGAAAATATGGTGAGTGGGAGAAGAAATTATTAGAATGTGCTGCTTGACTAAAACAATGAAAATGCAAACCCAGTATAATGTCCTGGAACTGCTTTTTGGTTTTGTTTTTAACGTGCCTGTTTGGACATTTTCTTCGTAGCATTAAAATTAATGACTTAGGAATCGGACCCAAATTTTTAAAACTATGTAGATTTTCAGTGGTATTTTCCCCATTTTACCCTCATCTGTTTCTTTCAGTTTAAAATGTCTTATCTATTTGCAGAAATATTTTTCTCAATTTTTTTCCGACAGCTCAGCTAAAATCAATTTCTGCTCAAAGTTTCCACATTTCCAGCCAGAGAAAGAGTAACTGAGACAAAAATTGTGCGTGGTTAACAGGAAGAAAACTAACATCGGAAACTTTGCATACACAAAGAGGGGAGTGATTGGAGAACAAAGCCAACTGGACAATCTCTCTCGCTCTTTAATTCCTCCTCCTCTCCCCTCCTCTCCTCTCCTCTCCTCTCCTCTCCTCTCCTCTCCTCTCCTCTCCTCTCCTCTCCTCTCCCTCTCCCTCTCCCTCTCCCTCTCCCTCTCCCTCTCCCTCTCCCTCTCCTCTAATTCACACTGGCCAGTAGATCACCAAGTCTCCCTGACCTAGGCCCCTGGAGTTGCACTGAAGGAAAAAATCTCCACCAACTTCTCACTAAAGCTTATGAGATCCCTACTAAACACCAGGAAAATTTCAACCAAGACTAATGTATACCCAAGGGACATTACACAAGGAAAGTGAAAAGGTGTTGGGGGAGAGGAAAAAGAAGTCCACAGTTGTCAATCTGATGCTTTGTTCATTGCTATGAGCCGTCACACAGAACTGCTGGAATGACTAGACTTTCCAGGATGGAAAAAACAGAAGCTAGGCTGGGCTTGGTGCTCTGCAACCTCCCTCAGGTTTCCTCTCTTGCCAACCACTCCTATGCCAGGAATCACATCAACAAGACCTTCCTGTTTCCCTCTACTGCTGTCAGATTCACCCACTGCTATTATTTAAGGCTGTGAATGGTAGGACAAGGTGGGCATCCATCAAATGCAGGTATCTGGTATTCCCCACATGAACTGCAGTAGGTCAAAGGCTTCTGATGCCCCCAACTTTGGGAAGATCTTAAGTTGTGCACAGAACTCAGACAGCATTTATCTCTTTCTTTGTGGTTCTCCAAAAATAGAGGCAAGTATTTTGTTCCACGCTGAAATGGGTGAGGGAGAAGGAAAGGAGACAGGAGAACAAAAGCAGGATAAAAGACATTCCAGGGAAAAAAAAGAAGAAGAAAAAGATTAAGTACAATACAAAGCAAATAAACAGTGTCTATGGTGTAGAAATGATGCACTGAAACCATTTTCTTATCCTTTTTCTTTCTCCTTCCTGAGATGATAGTTGATACTTTGAAGATTTTACTTAGAAGAAATCACATCACTAGAAAAATACTAAAAATGTGCTTTCCCATTTCTTTTCCATTGTAAATTAACAGTGGACAATATTTGTTTGGTGACTAAATGTAATTAAAAGATATACTCATACAGCAGACGACGTGATGCTTTCACAGTTTTGGCAGTCTTTTTGTCCAGTTTCTAATTTTCTATACTTACAATTCATAATTATAATACATATAACCTCAGGTTAATCCTGGGGCAGGAATAACCAGTATCTTACAGGTAGTCAGGTATTTGGTTTCATACTTTAGAAGAAATCTTACGCATGTAATACTTTAAAAAACCCAAACCAAGCCAAAACCCCAAAGCCACCCCACCCCGAAAGCCAACAACACCTGTCATTCATGTCAAGCTCATGGTTTGGGTCTTTAAATACCTTATCTCTCATTTGTTTTATCCCGTTCAGTAATTACTTCCAACTATACTAAACTGTGACAGTTTTATTTTTAAGAATTCCCAGAAATTAAGTTTTACTCAAACAGAATACTCAACAAGTATTCATTAACAACTCAAGCCAGGATTCAGCAACAGAATCTGACCTTAATTACCAATGATCAACTGGATAAAATTTATACTTCCACACTCCTATTACATAATTTTGAAGATTTTGCTGGCTGCAATTTCATTACCTCACATGCTGCAGTAAACAAGACATTTGGAAATTGTGACTAAATTTAGCACAAAAGCAGAGACAAAACCAATGGCCCTCATTAGAAAACCTTTGTAAAATTGGGACTGGATGGAAAAAGAGATGTCATATATACATATATAGTTCTGAGCATGCATATAGCTTAAGTTCCTGGGATGATCCATGATTTAAATACAGTCCACTACATGACACCTTAAGAGTCACTTCCTCATCAGACAGCAAGAGCAATGCAACCCAACTGGTCCATTAGCAGCCTAAATTGTGGCCTGTGGAAAAGTGATTTTACCTGGAAGGCAGTGTCACAAGACACATGCTAAGGGAAAAAGAGATGATTGAAAAGCACTGAAATACAGAAAGAAATAAAAGGTCAAATCCCTGTATCTGCTTAAACTACTCGTACATTGAATTTATGACCTGCTGGGGTGCAGCACTGAGGAACTGACCTGCAGGTCTCGGTGATTCTCTGAAAATAACCACATACTGCACAAGGTTCATTCCTTTGCTGATTTATTTGTTTAATTCTTTGTGGGAGGAGGCAGTATGTGCAGATAAAATGTTGGGTTGCTTTAGGAAAAAACAGATACAATAATAATACCACTACTTCAAAAATAAAAAAAGTTCAAAGGACAATAAAACTACTTAGGAGCCTGTAGAAGATTCCATTTGAGAGGAATCTAAAAGTTCACAGCATTTTAATTTACAGAGACGTGGAAAATATTTGACATAATGCAGGTATATAAAATAATAAATGGTATAGGGAAGGTCAAGCTGAGCACTACTGGAGAAAAAAGACCAAACCGAAACCTTCTAAATCATATTTCTAATATCAAGATGTAGGTCTTAGCAGCTGAACTTCCCACCAGTTCTGTTTTATCGATTTACCTCTGCTTTCATTTCCTCCATGCTTTGAGGCAGCTATTTAAAATACATGTTTGAGATTTAGCTTTCCTACTGAAAATGAATTCATTAATCAATTCAGTCTGAAACTACTAAAGAGAAACCCTTTTAAACACAATTAGACATTATTAGCTCTTGGGTTTTTGTCATTTAATACTGAAGCTGCGTACAGGGGAATCTCAACACTTGCATTAAGAGGAGCATACCCCAGCAGGGGCAAACAGATACCGTTCACAGTGGAGATCAAATGTGGTTTTCAGAACACCACCCAGCTACTAATTGCACTGCATGAAAGGTTAAAAAAACACACAAAACAAAACACCGTGTTCCACAGTCAGTTCTTGCAAAACTGCCCACTTTGCAGGGCCCATAATGAATCACTCTGTGCTGGTTTTAAAGAAATGAGGAAAGAGTTAAAAATAATTCTGGTTGCTTTAGAAACTGACATCCTTTGTTTTGGTTGAAATGAAATACCATTACATGCATGCAATACCCTTTAAACTTGCCCCTATTCCAACAATAACTTATGCTATTCTAAGAAACTACCACCCAAAGAGCGATCACTACAGGTTCACAGTAGGTTTGTCGTCATGAATTCAGAGTACACTTGTGATATTACCAAAAACACTCAGCTGAGCCTGGTTCAGAATGACCTGACTGTAACCACCAAAATACGACAGTAACTCGCTGCCCACCAACTCCAGCAAAACCACAGCAATCAAAATATCAATAGGGGTTTTTCTATTTTCAATAGCAACTTTAAAATAACCACATTTTCAATAAATGCAATACTCAGCCCAAATCATTGACATTTCTAATACAAGAGCATTAAAATACTGCTAAAATTTAATTATAAAGCTAAACTCGTGTGTTTTTAACATGCATTTTAGCTTTACTATTGTATTCACTGAAACTGCAACCTTTTAGATGATTGAACTCAGATTCTCTGGTTTGCTGATACAGAGACTCCTGCCCTATTCCCAAGCATACCTGACCACTGATCCTTCAATATTCCATGTAAACAACACAGACTTTTAAACCTGTCAGCTCCTACCTTTTAAGCTGGCACCACTCCATCTAAAACCATCTTCATTATTAGAATTCAAGCACAGAAAGGGATTTTTCTTTTGCAATATTTTAGCTTCAACAAACCCATACCCATCTGGGTTCCCAGCAGCCGCCAATGGCTCGCAGGAATACAAACCTCCTGTTTTGACACCTGTCCCTGCCCAAATGAACCTCAAAGGACCACTTTGGACCAAGCCAGCAATAACTTTTAAAGCAATATACTGGACTATACTGATATTCCAGTAATAGCCATCTCTATACAGTATACGATGCTACATCTGTCAAGATATGTGACCTGACTTTTACATCTCTTGATCTGCATCTGTCTTGACATTTTGGAGACTGTTCTGACTCGAACTAAAATTAAAAGCATTGATAGGCAAAATAAAGCTCCATAGTTTGCAAACTAAACTGCCATCTCTCCCTCTACATATGTGTACGAATGTACACATTTTTAAGGATGCATAATTAACTGTAAGAAAATAGTTCTCAGAAACCAGAAAGCTAAAGTATTTATATCAAAAGCTGAATCTTTCTCACTCTATCTGCACAAATAAACCCACTGAAGTTGCCAGCTTTGTCAAAGTGAACAAGATTAGGTTCTAAACATATATCAATTTAAGCAGTCAGAAACCTAGAAGAAATACTGAAGTTGCTTTCAGATTTTTTACAAATTGGAAGTCTCTGACTTTATCTGTGGAAACAAAGATAGTATTCTCTAATGCGCAACAACATTGCTACTATATGCAACCTACTTTCTAGTAGGGCCATTTAAAATCAGAAAAAAAGTATAGTTATTTCCAGATAGTATTGCAAAGGTGGTTTGATGCGGCAGGCTGGTGGCAGAGTCTGGGGGTGAAAGAGGGAGCTGATCTTACAACTGCAATATTGTTTAAAATTCTATGTATCCACATTGGTCAAATAGCTCCAGGTTGCTTAGTTGCGCTTTTTTTTTCTTTTTTGCTTCCAAATTTTGCTATGTATTTATAACCATAAAAGCTAGTAAAGTGACTTGATTTGTGAGAGGCACTACAATCAGACAGATTTAGGATAAAAATAAAACTCATTATCTACAAGGTTGCTCTCAAAAGTCAGCTAACACATTGGCATCATAAGAAATTAATTCATCAGTATATTTTTGACAAGCACAGTGTTTTTCCTCTGAAAGGTCATTTTTCTAAATTAAGCGAAGTATTAAATATCTTTGCTGTTCTGCTGCATATCTCAAACTTAACTCATGAAATGTTTTCACACTAAATATCAAATTACATTTGAAATAAATATATGTAATAAAGTTTCACATGCATTTAAATTTGACATTTGTACCCCAAGCAATGTAAGCAAACAGTAAGGCCTGTTCATACGTTGCATAAACTACGTTAACTGAAAATAAGCATACTTAGGAAATGCAGTATAGCCTAACTTTGCCCAGAAAGTGTCCTCCTTCTAAAACTACCCTAAACACACAGTGGTGAGCATGAAAGGTTGATCTGGACATCATTGTCTGCTCCTTAGGATTTGCATGGGTCTTCCTCGCTGTGCTGGACACCCAGACGGATGTCCCACACACCACGCTCTGCTGCCGGCCACCTCCACGTCCCTCCACATCCTTCTTCTCTCTCACCCAAACAGTGCTGGGATGGAAGCCACCAGAGCTGCTGCCCAGGACTACTTCTGACTCCCACCCTGCCTCCAGAAGGTTACCTGGACTCTTTTCAACCAGCGGCAGCGGCAAGGCCTGGCCATGAGTTGTGGAAAATACCCACCTCTTCCCCTCCATGTCAGAAAAGGAAACTCCGACCCACAACGCCGACAAGAAAAAGCAGCTCCACAGGATAAAATCTGCGAGTCCTCTGGTGCCAAACAGACATGCCAAACACAACTTCTCTTTGTGAATAAATACGGCGCAAAGGATAAAGCTTCTCCCCTTTTGCACCCACTGAAGTTCTTCTGCGATGAGTGGCTTTTCCGCAGCACCCGTATTCCTGGCAGGCGAGGGTTACAGGAGTGTCTGCACTTATGTAACTTCATTTCTTCAGTACACAATTACCCAACACACCCAAGGCTTTTTTTTTTTTTTTATTAAAGAAAAATTAGTTTCTCTCCAGCTTGAACATTTTTTTTTTCCAAACTGAGGTCTGTAAGCAAAGCCACAGAAGCGCTCTGAATGCGGTGGGCCAAGACCCTCAGCATCCCCATAAAGCAGACATTAATTTCTTGGCAGCGTATCTCGCTCTCTATGCACAGGAACGTAGGCTGAGCTCCAGACTTGCAAAAGACCTCGACATTCACAAGAACCTCCTCCATTTTCACCCAGGCACCTTCTTCCTCCCACAGCAGGTCATCAAGTTTCTGGTGAGCATTCCTCTGAAAGCGGTACAAGACAGCTACCTAGAGCAGCAAGCTCTGAAACAAACGCCCTTTCCGCCATTGCACAGCACCCAATATTTGACTCTATTCTTCCTAAAAGAAACACTTTAGCTCATTTTACAAGAGAAACAGAGAGGCAAAGAGCAGGATAGAAACAATTAAGGATGTATTTGCCCATGAAAAGGCAATGGGACATTGTGTGGGAGACACCTCCAGTCAAAGCATATTCATTTGAATAGCCATCAGTGAAGTCAAATACAGATCTGTCAGGCAGCACGTAACACATATCACAAGGGACTTATCACAAGGATTTGTACTTGCCACAGTTTCCTTAAAATACCTTCTCCCTCCTGAACAGGTCTCCAGCCACAAGCTAATTGAAAACAGAACCCTTTAGGTTCAGGACGAGACACAGTGCAAACATGCTGTGAAGGTACCAGTCACATCCTTCATCAGCAGATCTGTGCCAGGCAGAGTGTGGCAGAGAGCACTGATAACTCTGAAGTAGAAATAGGCCTTTTTAACTGGAAACCTGAGTAGTAAAAAGCAGGAAGGAATCTCAATCACCCCAATGCTGATTTATGATTATCATCACACAGGTCCCAAGGTGACATGGGGAAACCACCATGGGTGTTCGTATCACGGTCTGCTAGTGAAGGATCAGGACCTTATTTACCGAGCATTGTCCTAGACACATGGAAAAGGGGGAACAAAAAGTTAGTTCCCCTCTCGGAAGAGGTTTAACTTAAATATACTATTAAAAAATACTGATTCTGTTTCACAAACATTACAGATTCTCAAAATCCATACCCTCTGCTTGAGGTCCTAAACATCCTGACAATGTCATCGTGACTATTCAGGTATCATTCATTCTTTCACCCCAAACCCTTTTTAATCATTCTATCCAAAAACCTGTGGGACTTGACAACCACACTGCATTTGGAGGTACTGTAAAATTTCCTTTCCTCACTGCTACACTACACCTTGTTACAGCTGACTGGTCTGGTGCAATACAGTGCCATGTTGAGAGAAAGGAAGATGCAACAGGTAACCTCCAGGATGCTGTAGGAGCAATGAAATCATCAGTTTGAAGAGATGTTGACAAATATTATTTGTTTTTGTCATTATCTCAAGTGGAGAAAAAAGGTTAAGCTGTCTGAGTGAAATTAAACATTTTAATAGGAACAAGAACAAATATGAAGTTGTCAGACTGTAAAAATGCAACCTCCATAAATCTGCTCCTGTTTTGATCTATGCAACCAAGAAAGATACATTAGAAATAACCATGCTATCCTCTTCTTGCATGTTGTTGACATAAGATCTACAGGAGAGAAAATAAAAAGTAAATAACTGATCAGACTGTTGATATACTGTTGATCGCTGAAGATACACAATGGGAAATAATACCTCCCCTCTCATAGAATTCAACAAGACGCAGGCAAAGCAAACAGAAGTTTTAATTGTAATATTTCATTTCTAGTTCAGATTTCAAATGGCTGGACATATTAATTTTACAAATTTCTGCTTTATAAATATATCGTGTGTCAGTTACATTTAAGCAGTGAAACTCAAAACCAAACAGTGCAACAGTAAAGCTTCCTTAAGGCATAATGCCAATGAAAACCAGAAGGCTGCAGTAAACCGCACTAGTAAACACATTTTAGGAATACCTTGTACAGTCCAATAAGAATCTCTGTGCTGTATTACCAAGGGGGCTTTAAGCATTATACTGCAAATCCTGTGTAACAAGAAGCGGATGAAACATATCAAACCATATACTGTTCTTTAAAATTCCCTGTATATAAACTAGGTTTTAAGAAATCAAACTGACACTCTATGTTAGTACTGGAGAGTAAAATGCATTAGATGCCACATCATCCTCATAATTATCCCCAAAGCAAGTAACACATACCCAGAAACTCAGAGCAAAATAAATTGAAACACATTATGGTTGGGAAACGCACTGCTAAGGTACACAGAGCCTTCTTAACAACACAGTCAATGCTGGGACTCTCATTAAGATACTCTGGCATTTTGAAACCCTAAATTAAATTTCATTTAATGATCTACTGGCCACTTCTCCCATTCCAATATTACCAAAGGGCGTAGGTAGCATTGTTTGGCTGTAGTAGTTGATTAATTTTCTATAGCTTAAAATGGCCTAAGGTAGGCTGACGCCCAGCTTTCCCAGGAAAATTGCAGGATCCCATGCGTACCGGAGGATGCTGATAGGGGGAGTCTGACAAAAAGCTTTCTCAGCCATAAAATTCATTACCAAAATCTAAGGTGTTTGTGGAAAGGATGAGTTCCAGCAAGTTTCACATTATGAAATATTTTCTAGAATGGTCAGTTTCATCTTTTCTCAAAAAAATTAAAAAAAATAAAAATAAATTAAAAATCCAAAGCTCTGTTTCCAATTTTTGCTTAATTCACACTAAGAAAAGCCATGCAGACTTTGAAAAGTCAAACTCAAAAGTATTTAAAATTTATACCAACAAAACTCTGATTTAACACACATTTACATTTCAGAAAAATTACAGAAATGTGACAATTTTTTAGTTTCCTGACATTTTAGTTTCTGTTGCTTTTTCACATTAAATACAACCTCTGAAGGAAAACAAAGGCAAACTTCTAAAAATAATGTCAACAATGACCTATGAATTTAATCTCAATGAGCTTTAGTTTCAGATGTTCGAATAAAGATCATCTGACATACCCACAAGGAATGGCTTGGCATAGACTAAATGTGGATTTAATATCTATTGTTCACTCAAATCTACGAATGAATTTACTACCACTCAAAGGACTCATTCTGAAAATACTCCATAATTTCAATAGCGATATGTTTTGATTTTTGCACAAACAATATTGTACCCATTGTTCAGCATGGTTATGGATCTAGAAATGCTGGACTTTTTCTTTGTTATATATACATCTGTCGTCCTTACACAGACACGCACAGATGAACATCTCTCTGTAGCATGGAATAAATCAGATGAAGCTGAAATGCCTTCCCCAACCCCACGCTCAGAACTCAAGTGGGCACTCCCCCAACAATACGCCACCAACAGCGGACACAGGATAAAGAGCCCAACTTCTGAACTTAAACATCTCCAGAGAAGTGCAAAGCCTAAATATCAGAAAATGGTTAAGTAGGAAAACTTCTTCACTGAAATTCCGACTGCCGACTCTAAAGCTCCCAAGGGTTTTAAGAGAACCAGAATTTCATCTTGCAATTTTATGAGGAAACCAAAACTTCCTGGCACGACGTCCACCTATCTGTGGGAACTCCCTTGTTATGACTTCCATGCCCCTGTGGCAAGCGACTCTGCAAACCAGCCAAATCTCACACAAAGGTTTGCTTCTTCGTCGCTCCTCTGGAATCCCAGGGCGTAGATGAAAGCGAGGACTGGCTGCCTGGGAAAGCGTCCAGGCACACAGAACAATTAAAAAAGAAAGCAGGTAGCAAGACGCCTACCAGCAGTGCAGAACTGGGGAAGGGGGATACTCGTTTTCGACTGCACAGCTCAGTGATGGGAAAGCAGACGAGAATACGTGCGATGATGCTGGGGAGGTGGGGGTGAAACACCACTGGAAATACTTATGGGAGGGAAAAGCTGGGTCTCGGGATTAAGCAACATGTAAAACATGCAAGTTCAGCACCAGCGCCCACCACAACCTTCCTGCGTGCCTTAGCTCCAGTCCACAAAACAACATTTCCATGCTGCAGTGATTTATTGGAAGATAATTTATGTTCCTAAGGAACATAGCTGCTGCACACATGAAGTCTTACAGAGGTATTTAGATAGTTTATTGCCAACTACTTACATAGAACACACTATTGATTAACTCCTTAGAGGCCCTCCTGAGCTTATCTTCACATTCACTGCTGCCTTTTCCAACGGTGCACAAAAATCTAAAGGCAGCTTGATTTGTTGCTGTTTCATCACATATTACTACTGCATCCGAGATGGGGGCACGAACTCCTCCTGCCCTTACACAGTCTGACAGGTTATACTTAATCATTAGACCAACAACTTCAAAAGCAGCTAATGAGTCAAAGTGCCCAACCACAGCTCTTTTTCAGCAAGGGACTTTCTGAAAATCAGACCCTATTAAACTGTTTCAGACTAGGCTCACACAAAGTAAACTGCCTAAAACCTTCTGCAGAAACACCTGACTTCCGCATGTGTCTCCTAAATACAGTGTAAAATAATTACGGTACACACAATGCAAAATTAGGGTAGTTAAAAAGTAGCCTCTTCTTCCAACTTGCAGCAATTCATCTGAAAAATCAAGAATCTTCACAACGTACTTGAAGATTTTCAAAGACACTACGATGTTGGTGACAGGTTTTAACCAATTTTCCCACAGAAGCTGATGGTAAAACTCCTGCCAATTAAAAGAGCGTTAATCTAACTCAGGTTCCAAGTGCTCCTGACCATCCTGCTCATAACTCCTAGGTGAGGTAACAGCCTGTTTTAATCTCTTGGAAAATGATCATTCAAGATAAAACTTATTATTAAGTAATAAAAACCTGATATTTATCTTGCAATGACAATTAAGACCTATAATAAAGCATGTATGTTCAACCAGAATAAAATCTTACTCTCCTCTGCACAAACTGGTTTGTGACCATACACTTTATAAGATACGAGACCCAAACAGTAAAGACCCAGTAGAGCCACTTGGACACCTAGACCACACCAAAAGAAACCCCTGAGCTACTTTAAAACCAGCTCAGCCTCCCACTTGACATTTCCCCTGAGGCTGGGCTAGGAGAATGACCTTTGTTGAGATTGAAAAGCCTTATCCCTGCTTCTCAATCTCATTGTACTACATACTTTCTAGACAGAAGACAACTTGCAAAGGTTTAGGATCACTTTTGGTAAAATGTGCTACGCAAACTTCCGCCAGATTTAATATCACTAAAAGGTTTCCAAATACATTAATAGCAAGATTCATGCTTGGGTCTTCTTCTGGAATCTCCCTCTAAATAAATTCCACGGTTGAGTTACAACACCTTCTCAATGTCTTTTCACAATAGAAGCCAGAACCGGATGAACAATATTAATAGCTGACCCTCCACTATGTACTGTGTCCTGTTATCTGTCATCTCCAGGGCCATCGACACTGCTTGGATTTATAATCAAATCATGGTACATAACAGACAAATGAGCAAAAATTATTCTTGATTTAAAACGTCATTAATTCTTTTATAATTATATTGACTGTACTGAAGGTCTGCCATTTTTAAATGGTGCACAAACACTTAATTCTCTGTGTCAAGCATAAATATTCCAAAATAATGATACAGAAATAAGCTGACGCTAGTTCCATGTCAGGGAAGTGAAAATAACTGAAAGGCATCTACCCAACATTGATTACGACTACTCATAAATCCAGTGAGCTTCAGAAAGGCTTCAGAAGCAAAGCAGACGACAAGGCATGTCTCACTTCCTTCAAGGAGGAAGCATTTATTGACACCCTACACTGCCAAAGGGAGCTGCCAAAACAGCAGCAACTAATGCTTTCAGCTGCATATGCCCGGCCTATCCAAAATAATTTTAAGGTCAACCTCATCCATTTTCAAAATAATTTTAAGGTCAAGCTTCACCCATCTCCATTTGTTTTTAATTTTGCCAAGGTAACTGCAATTAACTTACCAAGTTTCAAGCTGAACTACTTTGGGCTCAGGGGAGGCGGGAGGGAAAGAAACATTAATGCAAAGTCATGTGTTTGCCTTACGAACCTAAATAAATAACTGCTGGCAATGAAGAACAATATCGCATTTTAAAATAAACAGGAGTCAAATCCCCATAGCTGAAACAACCAAAATATCAGTTATTTTATCTCTTGGAAAATAGTTGACAATATTAACAATTATCAGATACATGCAAAAGACAAGACAGCTGAATCACACACACACACATGCAGAAAACCCACCCTCACTGTACTCTTATAGAAATGCAGCAGAAGCAATATTTCCAGTTCCTGAAAAGAACAGCTGTAAGCCAGTCTGGGGGCAACCAAGGACGTCCAAATGCAAGCTCTCCTCTCCAAACACTTCAAGTTCCCTGAGCGAACAACAGTTGCTCAGAGCCGAAGAGGACAGTGCCAGTTTTGCAGGCTCCTGCAACAGGTACCAGGCCTGCTTTGCTAAATAAACACTCCAATGACAACAGCATCTAGCGAATTCCCAAGGGGAATTCAAAACCAGAAGGCATCAGAAATTGCTGCAGGCACCCCTGCTTCCCGGACATGGCTCTTGGTTGCTCTGAAACAGGCTCTCAGCTCCTTCCTGCACCACTCAGAGTCTGCTGAGCACAACCCTGCTGCAATAAATCCCATCTTCGGGCTCCCTGTGCTGCCCCTCTGATTGCACAGTTTGCTACAGGTGTATTATTCAGCTTTACGTGTTGCCCGGCCCAGACTTCTGCGTTTTTAGAATATCTGCACGCACACACACAGGTAGCAGATATGCTTTGGTAAGTAAAGCAACAGTGCTCTTCTCAAATCTCTTCATGCAATAAATACTCAGCTTCTGGAAAACTGTTCTGGTTGTGATTTTCTTGGGCACCCTCCTCCCCAGTACAACTCAGAGATAAAGATCTTGTCACAGCTGTAAAACTAAAGCTGCACTACAGCGCAAGGTCAGGCTTTGCCTATTTATACAACAGCATCCTTACTTTAAAGCTTTAAAGTTCTTGTAGCCCATTTCTGTCTTTTTCATACAAATAATATTTTCAAAAGCTAAATGTCTTTGTTCACGTATACCAAACAGAGCCTTTTTGCCGGTAATAGCCTGGAAGCTAATAACTATTTTAGAGCAATTCCAGCACAATGAAATGCTGTTATTGGCTGTTTATGTAACAGTGAATTAACCCCCACCGATACCTTTCAGGAATTCACAGCCATAGTGCACAAAAAGTGTTTTGCGAGAGCTTGTTAATATGGTAAGTGCAAAAGCCGCCTCGATTCAAGAAGACTGTCTTTCAAAACAAACATGCTTAACCTGCAGTTTCAGACATGGAAGAAATTACTCAATTAATTGCAGACAACAAAAAACCAACAGGGTTATAACTAATGTACAGTAAATGCTCTGTGGGTGTAATGCAAGCTCATTTCCCAGTAGCATACTCTCTCACATCCTAACACATTTCTTACCCCACAGCTGTAGAACAGTTTCAAGAATGTTAAATTTGCTTAGATATTTTTCCCCACATATATTTGTTTTTTGGCAACGAATGTTATTATTATTAACCCAGGTAGGGTTTGTTCTCTTAAGAAACATGTTTACAATATAGTACTTTGCAGCATCATACTTTTCATACTTTTTTCCTAGACAATACATCATCTTTTCCAAAGTCGAACAAACACCAGAATTTATAAAGTTTCTGCCTGCACTAATGGTATTCTTTCAGGAACAAAAGAAGGGACCACAGTGACAGGACTCAATAAATTCTCACCTGCTTCTGGGAATTCAAGCAGGCAACGAGTAGCAAAAAGCTCAAAAGCACAAAAAGACCCCACCAGTGGCAACTGCTCCCATTCTGACACTAGGCAAAAGATGGAGGCAAACACTAATAATTAAAGATAATGGAATGAAAACTTACCAAAGCAGACATTGATGTCTTCTTCTGTCTCTCCTTCCATTCATGTTAAAGACATCTGTCAATGACTTGATCTAGGCTAGGTATCAGCATAAAGGCTAATACTTAAACTTGCTGCTTCCTTACTGCTTATAGATATTCAGGATGTGTTTATATGCACAGCTTATTATTAGAATGATAACAACTAACTGTGATAATGAAATATGCAGATGAAAATCAGAAGAATCCCCTTCTCAGCAGATGCTAGAAATACTCATAAACACGTATGCCTCCCCTTTCTGCTGAAGCCAGCCCGATACCTCAAGCCTTGTGATATTTTCCTCAATGTAGCCCCCGTGCAAATGCATCTAATCCTCTTACCCCGAGAGCCGTCCCCCACCCCCCAAAGCTTTATTTCTTTTAAAACGATGCCTGCAACACTTGGGGGCTGCCGGCCGGCTCCCGTCACCCGTCCCCCGTCGGGGGACCCCCCGGGACACCGGAACGACCCTGCCACATCACGTTAGGCGCAGCGGAGTGCCCGGCTTAAGACGTAATCCCCCTCCCCGGCTTACGGATCCCAGGAATCCTCCCCCGCTACCTCGCCATGGCAACGGCAGCCACGGGGAACACGGGGCCGCCTCTTGCGCAGGGGGAGCGCCCGGCCCCGCCAAAAGGCCGCGGGTCCCACCGCCGCCCCCCCAGCGCCCAGCACCCCGCTCCGCGCCCCGCCCGCCGCAACCGGAGAAGATGCGCGGGGCGGATTTCGGGATTCGGGTTGGGGCGTTTTCTTTGGGTTTGGGTTTGTTTTTCTTTTCTCCTTATTTTTTTTTATTTTCTCTTCCCCCATTTTTTCTCTCTTTGTGTCCCATTTTTCTTTTTTCCCCTTTTTCTAATTTTTAATTTTTTTTTTTCATTTTGCCCCCTTTTTCCATTTTCCCCTTTTATCCCCTTTTTCCGTTTCTCCCCCTTTTTCCTTTTTTTTTTCCATTTCTCCCCATTTTTCCCTTTTTCTTTTTTCTTTCCCACCCCCTCTTTCCCTTTTTATCCTTTTTTTTAATTTATTTTTTTTCTTTCCTCCCCCTTTTTCCTTTTTATCCTTTTCGTCTCACTTCCCTCCCCCCCACACACTTTTTTTTTTCCTTTCCTCCTTTTATTGCATTTCCCACAACCAACAGCCGGCTAGGTGGAGATTTAACCCACTCCAATCCCCCTCCCATGGAAAACCCAACTGCAGCAAAGCCATCCACCAACAGCACAATCTCCATTCCCACTTCCCGTGAACGGGTGGCAACAGAAAATTGTTGCGCGTTTAAGCTCCTCAAATTAATAACCCCACGGAAGGCTTGGAGCTGGGCAGATGAAAGGCAAGGTGTGGACTTTGATCCATGTGCGATGGGATCCGCGCGGGCAGGCCGCCCAGCCCCTGTAGAGCAGCGCTGAAGGTCAGCCTGGGCTGATCAGATTGCAGCAAGAGGGCTGTAGAAAGCAAAGCCAAAGGGAGGTGGAAAAAAATCTATACTGCCCAGGTGTCTGCCAAGAGATGAGAGAAAAGTCTGCCTCTGCTACAGGGATTTATGATGAAGGTAAATGAAGCTGTAATATTATGCTTGCCAAGATACTTAGGTCTTCCTTCAGGAAAACACTTAAGCATGTGCTTAAACCCATTACTATTCAGGGCAGCCCATAAGCGTTTGCTGAAGGCTAAGCATAACTCTCTTACACAGGAGCCCTTAAGTACTACACTGATTAAGGCTTTTTTTTTTTTTTTCCTTCTAAATCTGAGCTATCATGAACCAACAAATGAATTGCTCTCATTATATTTTAATATCACCTCTGTCTTTTTTCAAATTAAACCAGAGAATGCAAACAGAAAGTAAGCCTTATTTTACATTAAGAAGATAAAACTCAACTTTACATTCTGTTGTACTTTTTTTTTCCTTTAAAATCAACAGGCTGCACACTACCATGCATCCTTTATGAACGAGCACCTTTCATGAGGAAGAAAGCAAGCACATGGAAAAATGATTGCTCTGCTAGTGCAAAAACTTGAATTCCCTTGATGTGGTGTTACAAACCAGGAATGATCACACAGAGCAATGCATACATACATATGCTTTATCCACTGATCTCTTTTGAAGCAAACATTAAAACGCTATAGATGGTGAACGTTATTTCAGCTACTAAAGGTTGTGGATAAAACAGCTATTTATCAGTTCACATAAGGTCACTGTCAAATCCACGGTCAGATGGGTTTGCCTATTGCACAAGTGACACAGCCTGCCCTTAATGCCCCTAGAAACTTTTGACAAGCTAAGTATACATAACGAGCCACAAATCTCACATACAAATGTTACATTTCATTAATGTTCAATAGGCAGGTATCACGTCTGCAACTGCTTCAGTTTCTGTTTCATAGCAGAACACCTCCCCTCTCACTGCCCCTTCCTTACAAAATCCCCTGCTGGAGGAAAAAACTTCACTAACTAGAGAATCGACAGTTGTGTCTCTTTCTGAAGACCTTTCTCCTTGCTGTCATTTAGGAATACTCTGCCCCACATACTGAACTATTGGTTTGTTTACTTTCTTTATACACAGAGAAAATCGGACCTTGGGAAATGGTTTGTGCCAATTTTGACTTCTACTGGAACTAAAATCAGGATCTTGGCTGAATTCTGTAACATACAGTTTTGAAGGAAAACGCTTTTACACAGCTCTTCTGTTCTGTTTCTGGGAGACAGCCTTGGTAGGAGAGCTTATGAGAGGCATTTAGATCTCCTATTGCAGATCTTGGGACATATGGCAAAGTACCAGGGCAGATGGTTACGCTAAGTTCACGGTGTTTCCCATTCTTATTAGACTTATCCAAATGCTATGGGCGGGCAGGAACATCTTTATACACCTGCAAGAACCTCTTCTCCTTGCTTGCTGTAATTTGCCTTGCTAAAGCCTGAGCTAAAGGCACCATCGTCTTCCTGGAAACTTTGTTGTTATAAATGGCTAGGGACAAAGAAATAAAGAGGAATCTCAGAAGTCTGTCCCTAAATGACCAATTTACCTTTCAGGAAATAAAGGTCTCACCTTGGCATGACAGCTGGACAAAAGAGAAGTTTGAAATCTCCATGCTACAACTGTCCTGATGTGCCCCACTCAGCTCTTCAAACAGGAAAGCAAATCCAAAGAAGTAGGCTAATGATCTTAACGATTAAGAGACGGCCACAACCACGCTGCAAAAAATGAAAGTGCATTCAGCTGTCCATGGATAGTAAAATTACCTGCGAACTTTACAAAGCACCTCCTGAGATGAATGCTACAGGACTTCTGTTTACTCAGAAGAACAACGCTGCAAAAAGGGGGAGAAATCAGGTGTTCAAAGTCTTTCCTACTGTTCCCACTGCTTAAAGACCTATCAGCACAAGCAACATGAAGGAACAAGTGAGTAAATAACTACAATCATCACTGCTGTGCGGAGAAGCTGGAAACCAAAGAAAAAGAAAGATCAGTATGAACAATCCTAACTCCACATTTGTAAAACAAACCTAGGAGAAAATGTCTCCTTATGTGAGATCACAGCAGGGCCCAAATGGCTTCAAGACAAAGCGTACGTGAACAGCTCTCTCTTGAGAAGGCTCAAAGTTGGATGCTCAAGTGAACCACCAGTGAGTTTTCCCACAGAATCGGGACCTTTAAGAGCCTGTCTCTACTGTCATCTGGTTCATAGCAAGGATCTGGCAGCAGCAATTACCACACAAGCTTCTCTCTCCTCCCCCTCAAACAGGCACATAACAAAGGATGCTGTTTTCAGTCACTGGTGACTGGAGATCACAGCACCTGTATTCCCCTACCTCCTTCTCGGAAGAGTATGTTAACAGTCTACTAAAAAATGAACTACTAATGAAACAAAAATAGATTACAAAGTGACAATCTCCATTCTCTGAAGCTGAAATCCCAATCTCTTCCACTGGAGTGAAAGTCCAAATGATGAAATAAACCTTGAACTGTGCCCTAGTGTTGGTCTACTCATCGCTTTTAGAAACGAAAGAGCACCTTGTCCCAGACGAGCAATTTAGCAACTCCATCTGTATACGTGCCCTCATGCCAGATGTCAAAAAGAGGGAGCAGAAAACTTTCAGCCAGCCAGTATCCAAACGAGAGCATTCCCCTGATCGATATCGGTGACCAGAATTGCACTTTCAAGAGACGTCATGGCAGTTACTGTCATACCACCGTGACCCGACTCCAGGAACACGGCCAGCTGTGCTCCCAAATCAGTGGTCTCCTAAAGTGGGTCTCATGAACATCAAGCACTCATCTGGATATGAAACTGGGGGGAAAAAAAAAAGGACCTATTTACCATCGACATGTTCAGCAGAACTCAGCCTGCATCATCTTGTCAGCTCTCACAGTGATGTCCAGGAGCAAGTGAGCAGGAGAGAGAACAGAGAAGAGCTCTGAACTGGAACTCAATGGCAGAGGGAGAGGGGGTCATAAGTCTTCTCACCTTCCCAGTTCTCTAAAGGAAAAATGGGTACATCACATATGCATATGGGTTCTCTATCTAATCTCAGCCACTTTGACTATTCCTGAATGCTACACGGGTTTTCAACTGAAAAAAACAAGGAAAACAAAATCTGTGTATTCCTGATGTCTAAAATACAGCTGCCACAAGAGACAACACTGCAGATGCAGGAAACCAGAACATTTAACTAAGTATTTTTTTCCCTTTTTATCTAAAGTAATTCCAAATAATGAACAGGGGTAGAAGACGTCATTATGCTATTTAGTGTTCATCCTAAATCAGATTGCAAGATACGCTAGAAAAAGACAGCACTTCTTTGAAAATACTTTAAATATGACTAAATAAAAATTCTGACCTGGGTTTGAAATAATCCTAAAATAGTCTTTCCAATGGTTTTGTCCTGTTGCATGATGATTTAAACCAGGTATAATGCAACTTTGAATCATATTCAAACAAGGTACCTCAACCAATTTAAACTATATTTAGTCTGCAGTATTTTTACTATTAAAGAAATATAGCAGAGGAACAACATGCTTGGAACATCTGTCGCAGTGATTGAAAGAAGTCTATGACAGGAATAGCAAACACTTATTTTCTTTTCGGAGATGCTGTCAATCTGCTGAAGCGAGGTATCAGTAAAGTAGATTGTTTCTAAGAGGTACCTCACACTGGCCCATCTTCTCCAAAACAAAGATGATTAAAATATCCCCTTGTTGCATAACCTTGTCTGCTTGCTTATTATTTTCTGCTATTGTTGTATTGGGGGAAAAAAAAACTCTGTCAAAGCTAGTAAGCATGTTACAGTGTTATATTAAAAAAATTTCCTTTGCCCAAGTCTAAAAACCTCCCCCTAATGAAATTCAAATTTTAAAGTGTGTCAATTACTATTTACATTTAAATAATCAACTGTATGACTCAACACAATCCCTAAGATACAGACCCCTAGGCAAGGCTGTCTGTCACCCAACATACTCTGCAGAGACAAGCAGAGCCACAAGTATTTATGACACAACTTCCCAGTTACTTCATGGAAGATAACAACAGAACAGCTGCTCACCCTATGCTAACACTGGTTCTCCAGGAGGGGTTTCTATGCTGCTTGCTCCTTAGGTGGTCAAAATCAAGGTTTCTTCCTAAGACAACAAGTGTCCTTCCTGCTCAGACCACACGGAGGTGTATTCCAGGTGAATGTGAAGAAAGGAGAGTCTCTGGGGCTGTGCTTGGGCTACCTCTGAGCATAGAGATAAAGGAAACTGATATGCTGATAAATAATGGCATGACTCATAGGATTCATTACAAGTTCTTGGTGTATCACTATCATACGTCCAACTGCGGGCGTCCAACCAGCAAACAGTACCTCTGTCACCAGGCTGAGGTTTCAACCCCATGGCCAAGCAGCAGCCGCACACATTGCTCTCCTTAACTAGGATCTGCCGAGGCCCTCAGCTCAGGCACATAATACATAGTATCGTTTCGGTTGGAAGAGACCCTTGGGATCATTGAGTCCAAACATCACCTAACTCTAGCACTAAACCATGTCCCTAAGAACCTCATCTAAACGTCTTTTAAACACCTCCAGGGATGGCGGCTCCACCACTTCCCTGGGCAGCCTGTTCCAATGCCTGACATTGTAAAGAGCAGCCTGTTCCTCCACGTCACCCCATCTGACCGACGGCATCAACACACAACTAATGCCACCATGTCACTCTTGAGCTCTGGTGGAACAAGCCTTGAGGCTCAGCAGGAGGAAGGCAGGCTGGTGGGCTGCTAACATGAGAGGATGCCTTTAATAACCAACAACAGCATCTGCATGACACAAGACAAGGCAGGCCACAAAGGGCTGGAAGCAGCTGCGGTTGCATGGCCCGGGCGGTTCCCTTGTGCTCAGTGCTCATCTGTGTTCAAGAGAGGTGACCACGGCCACTACTGATGTCCTGGGACCAGCCCAGCGAAGAGCTTCTCACTGGGTCACAGCACCGCCGTGGGGATTTCAGCCATTGCTGAGAACACCACCAGTTTTCTAGCTGAAGACATGAGATGCAAAATGGTTTAGGAAAAGTTAAGAAGGGGACTTCAAAAAGGCAGCCAAGCAGTTTCTGGCCAGTGGATAGGGATAGAAAAGCTTTCTGAGAAATTTCAGTATCAAATAGCTAAGACAGAACCAAGTATCAGCACTCCAGAAGGACTGAAATGACTGTAAGAAGGGAATGAAATGCCACAGTCTTGAAGTTCTCTGCTGATTATTTGGGGGAGAAAGGGAAGAATCAAACAAGGACGAGAACACTGACATATTCAACTAAATAGTTTAAAATCCTATTTCTTTTTCATATGTAAATACTCACATTAACATATATTGTGCTAAAAAGATTCATAAGACATTTATATATAAAATACAGACTTAAAAGCAGAATTTATCCCTCTATAATGTGTTTTTTTGTAGATACAGGGCTCTTAACTTCAAAAGGGACTGCTATACAAAGGAGTCACTGTTAACTTTCAACTTCTGTATCCAAAGTTTTTAGTGTACCAATCCAAAAAAGTTCACAATTCACCCACGATCAAAAGCGTTTTTTTCCAAACAATTTAGGAAAATATGATGGCTGTGTAACTTGCCAGGGTGACACTCAACACCTGACTTATCACACCCTGCTTAATCCACAGCTCACACCCTACCATACTTTTATTAAAACTGATGGGTACAGATTCCACCTTCCTGAGAGCAAAGTCCCCATTTCCCCATGCATCCACTGGTCCTTTTAGAGTGGCCTCTGGAGGCATCTCAGCTCTTTACTCCTGCTCTTTTTACCCTTCCTTAAATTTCAACAGAGACACTACAGCAAAAGCTATTTTATTTTAAACCACTCATGGAGAGACCTGGATCTACATTTCCAAAGCAATAAAAAGGTAGGACAGAATTTTCTCTGTCAGTAGCAGACAGGCAGAGCTCCTTTTTGACTAATTATTTTAATGCTGCTGTGGTTTTGTTATAGTATTAATTATGCAGTAGGGCACCCACAGCTTTGTATAAGCATCCTTTTGAATTATTTAAAACAAAATAAAAGGGAAACAGCAGTTACTCAGCATTTCTGTACACTGTGCAAGACAAATTTTAGCACCGATCACAGAACACGCTAAGCAACAAATAACATAGTCACCAACATGCAGGCCTTGAAAGACAAAGCAGGTCATTCTACAACTGATTGTCCCTGCGTAGCTGTACACTTGCTTAAGAACAGAAGCATCATAAGGTTACTAAGTGTACTACTTTGTGGATTCAGCTGGTTGCTTCTTACAAAAACAAACCAACCAACCCACCCCTAACCCAGACCACAGCATAAGTGGAAAAAAATACACCAGATTACCCAAGATAATTCTATTCAATTTTTGAAGTTTCGGTTTTAAATAGCCTGAAGTGAAAGACCAAAGGAGAAATAAAGCTCCTAGACTGTTGTATGATTTCAAGGCAGTCCTTGGCCAACTCAGTAACAGCTGGGGCAGACATTACAAACTAACGCAGCCTGTATTTGACTACGCGTACGTCCAGCCAACAGAAAATACATTTTTCCGCCATGGTGAAGGCAGGAGTCAATTAGTGAACAAGTCAGCCTCAGCCTCCACCTTTCCTTCCGCAGGGGGGATGCCTGGGAGGAGCGCCCTTCCCTCCTGCTCCCGAATCCACCCTGTCCTCTCACAGCTCTGTTAAACCACCCCCTTTCACCCCGAGCATGGAAACAGGTTTTAAGAAAGTTCCCTTAAGGCTAATGGGGAAATCTTGACCCGAACCAGGTTGCAGCCATAGCTGTGTGACTCCCCAAAAGAAAGCACTTAGGAACAGATTCATGACCAAGGGGATTGCAGCTGTCAGGAGGGGCTTAAAGCCCATAATCGGGATCAGACTACGCGACATGAACCACGGCATTCCCTGCAGTGGTTACTATGCTTCTGTCCTTTTTCCAGCAATTTCTGCTGACTCGGGAGCGCATATTGCTGACATCCCTCCCAGGAGCGCTCACGCACACACTGAACTCCTTTACATGCACGCAAAATCAACAATATTGAACATGGAAAGGAGTACGAAACAAGTAAGTATATGTCAAAGAACTTTAAAAAAAAGTTCCACGCTTTAACCACCTCTTTTTTTTTTAAATACTCACATTAAGTGCTACACTGAACAAAAGCAGCTGAACAAACAATCTTGGGATTACTGGAAAAAATACAGCGGTGAAATTTTGCAGGATTTTAGCCCACTACAAAGACCCACAGTTTTTTGGCCAATCTGGAAGACAAATTGTTTCAATGAGTGAGGATTTCCCCTCTTCAGAAAGCAAAAACTCACTGTGCATGTGTGGCACATCCTAAATAACCAAAAGCATCGCGGGAGTTGTTCCACATAGGTACCCACCCCAGACACCGCACAAACAACCCTGCCATTCGAAATGTGGAATAAAGAGACTACAGAAAAGTTTGAAGTACCACTTCTTGAAACTCACCAAATTACTGTTGTTACAAGAAAACACATAGAAACAAAACCAGCTGAATTTACCAAACATTTTATATATCAAAATCACTTCAACTAAAATTTTTTTAAAAGATCACATAGAAAAAGCAACTTGTGCAAAGTGACAGATTTCAGCAATGCAAGCAAGCAAATCTTCGCATTAAAAATACTGCTATTAATAATACTGTCTCATATATACAAGAAAAACAGATTAATTTGGCTATTTCTTAGCCTCAACCAGGTTATAACCTTCACACTCAAACTAAACTTCACCACATTTATTGCCAAAATCCTTTTGGCATTAGATTTAGTAACTGTGGAAAAATGCCCCAAGTTTTGTCTTTTCCTCCAAAGTGAAATATTTTTACAATTTCTTTAGTTATTTTCCTCTAAGTAACTGTTACCACTTCTTCTATTTCACTGTCCCATGCTAGCTTCACAACTGATTTTCCACCCTTCGTTGACCGCCGAACTTGCATTCCCCCAGCTAAGTAGGAAGTCTGCAGAAGACAACTACAGGCTACAACATACAATAAGCTAGATGCGCATCAACAAAAATCACACTCTTGCGAAAAAGCAAACATTGTGCCGGCAGAGACAGAGAGCAAGAGAGGTCTGTGAGGAAAGCTTTCTGCTGTACTCACCATTACTAGGATGTCAGCAGGAGCACTGTGGCCAAGTTTCACGGCTGCACTCCATTAAATATGTGGGCAAATCAGAAGATATTCAGACAAGAGTAGAAAAAAATGTGTGTTATGTACCTAATCTAAACAAAAGGAAACTGAAGGGAGACAAGGCAACAACCTTAAATTGTTCAGCAGGATGATGCGAAGAGGAAAGGAACTTATTTTCAAATTACAAAGACTTCACCAAGACAGTGAGAAAAACTTTCTGACAGAAAGAAAAACACTCAAATAGAATATATACGATATATATGTACACATAGACATCATATGTATATAAGATACATATTGTATCTTTTCAGTGGGATGAGAACATCTATCTATGTATGAAGATGCTGGTTGCTGCCAGAAATAGCCAAGAATTTGCCAACGCTGTTTTAAGGCAAGCAGTTTAGATAATTTATTGAGGATGCAGTTCAGCCCTGTGATTCTGCATGCAGGCAAACCACCTCCCCCTTTTCCCAATACAAGTGACCACTGAGGCCTATGAAAGGAGCAGTCTCTTTATTTTAAAATACAGAAAGAGATGAGGCTTTAGCTTTGCTGTCCCTGGTAGCCCTGGGCAAAGGTCAGGTACAGCCTGCCCCTCAACAGCAAGCCCAAGGCAGCATGACAAAAGATGACGTAGCCATGTGGAGTACAGCAAATCACCTAAACTGCACAAAAAAAACCCAAAGTCCATGCAATCAGCTACAGAGAAAATAAAAGCAAAGGTTTGCAGTTAGATGCCAAGAGGTCTACAAACAGGAAAGGGCAAAAATCTGTAGAAACACCACTCTTGACTTCTATATACTGTACCAGCAGATGATGCACGTTATTTGTGGACATCAGCTACCTTGTTCCCTGCTTTTAAATAAAGAGCATGGCTTTTCCCTCTCCTACGTGTATTTTGTCTACACAGATCACTAGTGGTTTGTGTTAAAAACTATTTTACTTATTTACACCATCCCTCAAAAAACAGAGATCGCCCTCAGCTGATTACAAGCATCAACCACCCATCAGCTGTTCAAAAAAATGAGTTGTATCTTCCACCACAATGCGATTTAGCTACAGGTGCAAGTTTGCATTCAATCTAAGGAAGTGATTTTTTTCCTCCCTCTTCTCCCATAACCTGAAGTTTCCAGGCCGTTGTTTGTTTGTTTGGGGTTTTTTTGTTTGTTTTTAATCTGCCTTTTCCCCCTTTCTTCTTCTCCTCTCTCTTTTCTCCTTCCAACCTTTCCTGTTGCCTACTAGCAGCTCTTCTCCACTGCCGCTCCTTATTTCACAACACCATGCTACAGGGTGGAAGGCAGTACAAGAAAAGTAGTGGGACAAGCACATAGAGCTCCAGTAAAATGGGGATATTCCTGGTGCACTCCTCCAAACCTGAAGGTCTCCAACCTTCACTGATCCATTAGCAACAACAGTACAGACTAGTAGTGAGACACAGAGGTCAACATCAGATTTTGGTCTTGAACCAAGGTTCACTAAATCAAGAACTATTTTACATACAGAGGGTGGAAAAAAAAAAGAAGAAGAAAGCCCAAAAAACTGAAGATGCAGAGAGGTACACAATTTGAGCTAGTCTTGTGCATTACACAAAAGCACCCATGGAAATGCCACAGATGCAGTCACTCTGTAGCAGGGATGTGAAAAATTACTGTGATTTCATTCCCAACCAGCTTGCCGGAGAACACCACAGGAGGCTTCAAAAGGACTTTGTGTTCTCCTGCTTCTGGACTGCTGTCAAGGTCGGAGGGACCCTGACATGATCTGGATGCCTACAGACTGCCTGGTTTATGCTGACCAATTCCTACCAACCCTTGTGTCCTAAGGGCTGGATGGAGCTGCCCGACATGCTCCTCCTGACTCCCACTGCATGGTTTGCAAGGAGTCCAGGGCTGAAGCTGGTTCTCCAAGCCAGGTAGATGTCAATGATTCCATTAAAAATGTTACAGATTTTTTTTTGTGAAAATGGACAGGAGTACAGTCCTGGTGAAGATCTTGACCTCTACACATACACATTCCTTTGGCTTTTCCTTTTACTGGCAACACAGAAAGTGGCAGTGTTTTAAGGACAGAAGCTCTCAGAGAAAACAATTCAGGCAGAGCAGAACACCTCACTAATTACATTACTAACACACTCTTTCCTTAGCAAAGCCTTGTCCATAGCACACATGTAACTAAGTTTTAGCGACTTGTTCTGGAGTCATATCTCATGCAAAGCAACTGTTGAGTCTAACCACAGCAGCTTTTGACAAGCAATTTATCAGAACCACTACTGGGCAGGCACTCATTTTTTCATTGTATGGCCAACACCAAGGGTGACAGAACTGAAAAGTTTATTTCCTTTTGTTGGTCCATGCAGCTGCATTAGCATTGTTGTAATACAGGGCTCTGTTTGACAGAAAGTTTCTGTATGTGTATATATCCCACATATGCTCCAGACTCCAAGGACAATAAACAGAAGTTAAGATGTGGTCATACTTTTATCTATACTGGTCACAGCAATCCTCATTTTCTATGGAGCACCCAAAAGCTCATGCAAGCACATGGCAGATACAGCCTCTGGCTTCACGAGACATACGTGAGAGGGCAAGAAGAGCTGGACTGAGTGAGGTCCGTGTGGGCCGGCTGTGCAAGATGTCACGCTGCGCTCATTTGGAAAGTACCCAGCAGCCATGCCTCAACTCATCTCGAAATGAGAAAGGCCACTTCTTCTTCCTTTGTATAAAGGTTATCAGAAAACCACAGAAAGTTCCCACAGCAGTAACTAAAATATTCTTAGGGGAATAAAACAAAATAAAAATATATATTTTGATATGCATGCCTGTATCAGGCTGCTTTCTTAAAGGCAAAATAGAGAACTTCATGGGCTGAACTCTGGCAGAAGGCTGAACATTCAGCAATAGCTGCTCTACCAAAATCAGGCAGCTAACATGGAAATTACCTCCTGTTTCCTAAATACAAAGTGCACTAGTATCAAAATATTTTGAAACCAAGGACCAAAATGAAGGAAAAACAAAAATGCAGGTACACCTGAGATCAGAAGAAGTTGAGACCATCTAAAACTTTCCACTGATCTTACCAGAACCAAGCATATCTATATAGGCAGCTAAACGTTAATTTGAAAAAACACACTTTAAATTCTGTTTCTGAAGATATGAGCCAGTGTGCTTGGTCACACAACACGCTACAATTGAGTTTCCTCTCCTACTCAGAGCATTAGGCAGTTATAAAAGGTGTTAGTAAGTCTTTAATTACATCATAAACCTTGGCAGTGTTAGATAATTTCTTGAGGGATTTGATAGAGGAAGCAAAAGGTTACAGAAATCTCAGTTTTTCTTCTTAGGTTCCTAACCTTCACAGCAGTGCAGTCATGTGGAAGAAGTGAATCTGAAAGTACCAGATGAAAGAAGGCAAGTAAATCTATTTCCAGTTTCCATTAAAAACAATCCTGATAGTTTTAGCCACCTTCAGGGAGCTCTGGCTCAAGACTGGGCACCCAAAGTTATGAACATTACTAAGCATTAGTGTTCCTTCATCAGACTCCTAATTTTGTGCTGTGTTCAAGCTAGCAGTTACTAACTGAATTAGCTCCCCCAAATTCAGTGCTACCCGAGTTGGGCAGCAAGGGCTGTGTGCACCTGTGGGCAATCAGGCGTTGAAGACGGGGGAAAAAATTGCTCCCCACCTGTCCTGAGAACATAAAAACACAGAATAGTTTGGGTTGGAAGGGACTTTCAAAGCCCATCCAGTCCAACGCCCCTGCCGTGAGCAGGGACGTCTTCAACTAGATCAGGTTGCTCAGAACCCCATCCAGCCTGGCCTGGGATGTCTCCAGGGATGGGGCATCTACCACCTCTCTGGGCAACCTGGGCCAGTGTTGCACCACCCCCAGTGTAAAAAATTTCTTCCTCATGTCCAGTCTGAATCTCTCTTCGTTTAAAACCATTACCCTTGTCCTACCACAACCAGTCTGTCAGGTGGGGGTGTTTCAGAAGTTGTAATGCAGGGCTCCTCTCCAAACGCTGCAGTCCTTCACAGAGCTGCTTGAGCATCACGTCCCATTGCTTGTGCACAGCGCACATTGCAGAGGGCTTGAACATTTTGCAGAGTCTCTTATATTTTAGGAACAATAGAGATGCTGCTGACTACAAAAAGACTGCTTAACAGTGCCACTTTAGGGCGACTCTATTGCTTTTACTTCCTCAGGATGTAACTATGAATGATGAAACTACTGCTCGTGTAATGACAGTAACTAGCTGTTCTTGCCATATAGCGGTGTCCTGCCCTACCAGGGGAAATATAAATATGTACCAAAGAATCAAGTTCTGTCCTCAGAGTTCCAGTAACTTAAATCCAACAGGAAGAAGCATGCTTAAGAAAAGCTCGGAAGGGGATTCTTCCTTCCACTGTTCTCATATATGAAATATATGCATGTATAGCAACATTCCTGTTTTAGTAGCTCTTGTATTTGTTTTCCATTAGACATTATGAAACTTACTTTAGCAAATATGTTTTGTGGGTTGTAATCCATAGCTTGTTAACCACTATATTCATTTAGGGACTACACATATGCTTTTTCAAATATAGACATAAGGGGAAGTAAAAATCATGCCAGAGAGCATTGGTTAGTTCCCAGGAAAGATGGCATCTAGAATTTGGCAGCCTTCAGACACGAGAACAGTACTAACACCATCAGACTCAAAATTTTAAGTCATTTGTGTGGGCCTTTTTTATGTATAGGTGACCTCAGCTTCTATAGTTATTTGTAACTTAAACCATCCTTATTTTTTAATACAAAATACATAGCAGCATTTCCTCTGGCTGTAGCATTATTGTACTAGAAAATTATGTTTGCAAAACTCATCCCCATAATTCTGAGTGCTTCCAGAAACTTATTTTTACCGGACATTTGATGAAAATACTGTTGTAATCTGCTACATTGCTACCAAAATTCTTACAAAATGACAGTGTGCTTGGTAAACAGAAAATAATAAATGAGCTATCACTAGGTTTCCAATAAAGCAGAGAGGGAAAAGTGGTCACACCAAACCACCAGAACACATGGAGAACTGGTTTTTACCACCTAAGAGAACATGGGACAGAGGTTTGGGATCCTCCCCAAAGCCTTCTGTGCTTCATGAACCTGGGCTCCCTGCTTGGCCAGGTATCGGCTCCCCGACCCATCACCCTGGATCAGGTGCAAGCCTGGCTTTTGGCAAGGAGCCTCCGCTCCCTCATGCGTCATCAGGTGACAGCTGCCACGGCTGAGCCAGGAATCCGAATCTCACATTCATGTATGGCAAATAATCAGCTCTCCAAAGCTATCATGACAGCAATGAGGCTTCCTAATCGGGAAAAACACTTCTGCTCCAAGGTAGCTGACCGGCTTCACTGGTTGTCTCTTTGGTTTTGTTAGAGCCAAGATGAAAGAATTTCAGCTTAAGCTTATAGCCCTGCTTATTTTTTTTAAACAAAAATGTACTGTTGTTTCTGGGAAGAACAAAAAAACCAAAACCAGAAATAAACAAAAACAACAACAACAACAACCACCACACCAAAAACAACCAGAAAAAAAACCCAAACCAAAGAAAAAAGCCCTGTCATCAGCAGGCATATCTATTTAAATGTGGATAACAAGAGGAAGCTCACATCAAACATCCCCTACAAGCTGCTTCTCGCTGCCCCGTGCTAAAGTTCAGCCCATCACAGGAGCTGCCTGGTTCCTTTCCTCACCAGCACTTCCCTCCCCTGCTTGGGGGAGCACGAGCTCCCTGAGCAAAAATACATTATATTGTGCACAAGCAGACCCATGTTGAAGAACTGTGTGGTTGGGGACCCAAGAACCAGCACAACCTCCCCTCAACCCCAACTTTTCCTATGCTGCTTTTCCTCTCAAAACTTCTCCACTCCTTGTTGTGTGGAAGGGGTTGCGATGGCTGTGTGGCCATCACTTGGTGGAGAGCCATGCACTGTCCTCTCTTTGTTGCTGAGGAAATGACCCTGTGCCCAATTTGGCTCATTTCTCTGTCCAGTTGGTAAGAGACAACACCTAAAGACAAGTGTGGGTACTGGAGAATAACACTGTTGAGGGCACAGGTTTAGTAGCCATCAGCAAAGATAAATTTATTCTCTGCTGATCCATCTACCTCTTAATATAATTCTCGATGGCCTCTAAGCAATGAACTCTAAGTTGTAACAGGGCTTCTGCATACACAGTTGGGCCCAAAGTACTCACTATGTTGCCATCACAACAGATATCAGTAAGAAAAATATATTCTTATCACCATTTAATAAAAAGATATTTTTATTAACATTACAGAAGAAGTCTGAAAAAAGTAGCCTTCGAATATACCCAGTGTTTTAAAATCAAAGTTAGAGTTTATTCTGCAGACTGTGATTGTATTGTAAAAGGGAAACAAAACCACACAGGGTACTTCCTTGAGGTTTAAGAAAGTAATTAAATACCATACAGTTTATAACATTTAATTTGCCTCAGCTTCTGCAAAATAATATGGCACATGGGGAACATATTCAAAATTTTGATCTAGTCTACTTGAAAACTATTTAAAGGAAACGCTAACTGATATATACATTGCCGAATCCCTCTGCCAATACTTGCTGATTATCCCAGCAGTGTTCTCTCCTATTGCTGTATGAAAGAAACAGCCAACTAATTCATTAACCAGGAGGTGTTGATTACATACATATTGTTATCAAAAGCACAAACTACACTTTTTTCCTTTCTCTCAGTTACAGTAATTTTAGGTGCTTGCAAAACAAGCAGACTGAAAATATTCAGCCTGAAATCTGATACTTAAATAATACTTGGGTAATGCCTCCTTAGGAACCCAAATAGACACACAGAAATTTCATACACTCAAAGCCCAGCTACACACAGCTAGTAGCTATTCTCAATTAAGCATTCTACTCTAAAAAAAGGTAAAGTCAAGCAGAGTTCTTTTTTGTCCCAGTATAAGTATGTCCACAGAGCTGGGACATTCCCTGAATTTTACATTTTTACCCCCTTTATATTCAAATTAGTTTCCAAATGCAAGAAAGTCCCCATTTTCTTTTTTGCATGGCCTAACTACAGAAGACTTGGATTACACACAGAAGGAATGAATGCTGCCTTCTAAGACACCGATTCAACTGGGTATCTTCACTTTTACAGCCGACGGAAAGCAGACCCCAAAACCATGAAAAATGACCCAGAATTTTTAATCAGCACTTCCTACCCATATACTTTCATGAATACCAAATTCTGTAGTTACAATGGACTCTCAAATTGTTTTCAGTAATTCACCACAAGGAGGGACAGAATCCCCACAAGTGACTAATTGTACAACAGACTAGTAGTTGAAGACAATTTAGAAATATCACCCCCCAAGGCCAAGTCTGCCATTGATTTGATATGTCAGGTTTGGTCTCTAAGTAAAACTAACAATGCACGTTAATGTCATACATAATCACAATGAAGTGTTACAGCTCTAGAAGACAAAGTGCTACATGATTCCATAAAACCCTTCTAGTATATGACATAACTGAATTATTTAGAGGTAAAACATAGGAATTTTAAGGGTTCTCCTCATCAGCAAGGTTTGTTCTTGTCACATAACTAAAGACAAGAAAATAGAAAAAAGAAGCTGATAGATAGATAAATAAATGAATAAATAAATAAACGAACAGAAATGTGATCTGATTTTTTTCCCTTGATTCTAGGAACAGTCTCCCCCTTAGAAAGGGAATATCATAAAGGCAAAGAGCACCCACGCAGAGCCGGATCCTCAGATTTCTGTAGCTATTAAACACCTTGGACAAAATCCTAGAGAAACAGGTTGAACAGAGTATATGACAACAGACTCTGAGTCTGTACCCTGTTTGTTATGCTTTCCATTTTTTGTTTGTGCTAACTCAGTAATCGAGAACTTAACCCACCACCTGGCTGAAATAAAACTAGCTTTTGCTTGAAGTTTCTCCAGCATCTCCAGTTGCTTTGCAAGGTCACACTAAGGACTAGTGGTATCAAATGCCAAGAAAAAGCAAGATGTTTTGCCAAGCAGGCAATATCCAGTGCCTCCCTGGCACAGGGCAGACAAAACAAAGGCAATCTACAACTCTGGGAAATGTCTGCTTTCACTTTTTTTTAAGTCCTCAAAAATAAAATGCAGAGACCCATCACTTTAACTGAAGAGAGTTTTAGACAGTACTTTACTTCTTTGACAGACAACAGTCAAGGTGCCAAGACAATATTTTCAGTATCACATCTGATGTATTGCAGATGCCTTTTTCCTTCTTTCCATTGTAAGCAAAGACATTCTATTCAATAATATTTTGCATACTCTTGGGCAGGATGTTAATTACAAAAGGCAGGTGGATTTACTTTCAGGAAACACAATACCTAATGGCAGTAACTTTTCAGAGCTCAATGACAAATACATTGTCTCCTTTCGAGCTTCTACAGGCCACTAAAACATCACGATTACACCATGAGGTTGGAAACATGCAGTATTTTTGGAAAAAAGCTTTCTCTTACCAGTTCATTCTGTATGTAACTCATAAGAGACCTAAGTTGGCATTAGGTTCTTAAAGGGTAAAACTGAATATTTCTGTGCAAGCAGGACATCTATTGCAGTCGCTCAATACTGCTTCTAGCACTTTTATGATGCCATTAAGGGAATAGGTCGTAATACTTCAGCCAGCTTTTGAGGTCCTAACCCAGCAACTGATTGCAGTAAGTTTGGGGTTTTGATTTTGGGGGTTTTTATTGTGTGTGTGAGGGGGTGAGTTTTTGAGTTGTTTGTTTGTTTTTCCTTTCTCAATATATGATACAACAAAGGGATTCCATGCTAAATATTATTCCGTGCAATGTCCAGAGTTATACCACAAATGGCTAATGCATCTCAGCTAAAACAAACTACTCTGCAGCAATGAATGGGGACTCTGTTGTTGAAGTCCTTGCCAACTGCATGCATCGTTCTTGGTTCTGCTAATGCTGCGGAGGGACAAAGGCCATATTCTGTCCTTCATGGCAGCACAGCACAGTGACAACGCTGTACATTAAAGAAAGCACAACATGCTGACAAACAGACTCATTACTACCTCCTTCCTCTCAGTTCCAACACATAAACGTAGCATAGTTTCTCACATTGTGCCAAAAATAATGGGAAACAGGGCTAAACATGACAGAGACTTTCCATAGCTCCAGAATGCAGATCCCCCTTCCTCCATCAGATTTTGCTGGGTGGTTTTTGCATCATTCATCTATCCTTGTTCTTAGCTTTTCTTCTACTTATTTTCAGAGCAGCTGTTCAAGCATATCAGTAATTTAAAAAATAGTCTTCCCCACAACAGCATTATCTATACTCCTGTAAGAATCTGCTTCGCACTCTTTGGTAATGTCGTATCTCTCTCTGCTATTTTTATTTCAGGCAAATACAAAAAACAGATCTGAGAAAAGATCTAAGAAAGTTTCATTTATAAGTAGATGTAGACATTTTCCACACAGGTAAGTAAATTATACAGTCCAGATTCCGCCATAACCCCATGTTCTGCCCCCGTATTCCCTGCCTGCCTCTCCCTTTCCCCCACATATATATGGCCTGGGCAGTCTTGCTACTAGGTGTGACCTCAATATCACAACAACACTGAAGATAACCTAAGTGGAGATTTCAGAAAGCACACATCTAATAATAAAACTGTTTGCAGGAAACTCTGGGAATTCCAGAGAACATTTCAAGCCTAGAAGGATAAGTATGTATACAGAAATAACATAAAGCTGACTTGATTCTGATGTCCCAAAAGAAAATACTTCTGTACCAATACTATGCTTGCCTTAGGAACAAAGAAATTCCTATCAGCGTCCTTATAATGCTAGTATGCACAAGCATCTTACTATTTTCAATAAGTTTTACCAGGATGAAAGAGAATTGTAGTAACCACCACAATGATCAAAGGTTAAAGGGTACTCAACCATCCCCAACATTGCCACCAGTGCCTCTGGCTCAACAGTCCCACTCATCTGTAGACTAGATGAGCCACTGGTTAAAAATAACCCAAAAAAACCCCAAAACTGTCTCTTATGAATGGCAATCTGACATTTCATGGACACAACTACATTATAGTTCCAATAATGTTTAGAAATTAGAGCTGAAATAGTAGAAACAGTGAGTGTAAATCTACTGCCAGGAATTAAAAGAAAAAAAAATTTAAAACACAAACAACACAAACCCCCAAAAAGTCAGTTCTCAGGTTAACAGGACCCTGAAACAAACCTCTGTAAATTCAGGATATATTCTCATGCAAGCAGAAATACAAATCAGATCAGTCACTAACAAGAAATATGGGCAAAGGGGGCAAAGACAAAGACTTGCCAGGATCAAACACAGACAGGATTTAGGGGGAGAACAAACAAACAAAAAAGATGTTTTCCTTCTTCTGTATCCTCAAAGGAAGTAGAGAATTTGGTGTTAACTTTTCTTGGAAGTGGATTTCTACAGAAGTTGAGGTGATTAAAAAAATGATACTTGAAACCTTGACAGCACTAAAAAACACACAGCCCATCCCAGTCTATGAGAATAATCTAATTATTCCATCAAAAAAATAGCCGGAAATAAGCTTAAAAATAATTCAAGCATCACTTACAGTTCAGACTGTAAATACACAGAGTGAAAAATATGGCTACTCATGGGCACATGTTGGACTACAACCCCTGCTGGTGTAAGTGGTGCCTGATGCTAGTTTTGTTTAAGACTGACATTTGTTAGTCAGGAAACAGCAGACCCAGGTGGACTCTGAGCCACTGACTTGAGTGCCAATGGGCAGCAATGACGAGTCTGCAAAAGTCACCCTGTTCATCACTTTTAGCGGTGGTCTCAACTGTGTCAAAAATAGAGACAAAAACTCTCCAGCTCCACAGAGGCCACTGAGCTCTCCCACGCTGCTGTGAATTCCACATTGTACTTGAAACCATTCTGATATAAATAAGGATACTGGTGAAACCGGCAAGCCGCAGCACCACTCTCATCCATTGCTTTGCCAATCACCTGAGTAAATGACCAGCCCTTCCCATTCTGAGCAAGGAGAAAACTTGTAGCCAGTGGATGCAGCTGTGATGAACAGGTTCCCTGTGCCACTCGCCTGCTGCTGCAGGGATTTAACTTGGAAAGAGGGCACTGTGACGTGAAATTCCACAATCACCAGACCAGGAATCTTCCCAAGGAAAGTACAGTGTGACAGCAGCAGGAAAAATAAAAAAAATCATGGTTGTGATGCTGCATAAATATACCTATATGGCTACTGGAGATGAGCACTGAGAAACAGCTGAACTCATAAGCTTGCTAACTTCCACGCTGAACTTCATATTTCAAATCAGCAGCCACTCAAATTCCTGTTGTGTTGAAACAGTCCTAAAACGAAGCAATTCAAGCTCCCTCATGCAAGATTTTCTACTACTTTAGCAGGATCATTGCTTGCCCTATAAAGTTTCTCTATTGCCTTTGGCTTTGCCCTTTTATTTACTGGGAATGTTCTGAGGTTTTGTTTTTTAAGCATGCATTTACTGAAACACTCCATTGGAAAATGACAGCGCTGATACAAAATTATTTCTTGTAATCAAGTCATACATTTCAACAGCACGTAATTCACAAAGTTACTTTGGAAAGAAGTCTGACAACTTTTGTTTACATGCCTTAACTTGCTCATTTGCATTCCGTAAAATATTTTGAAGCCATTAACTGGAAATTACTGTATCTTCTATGGTACACCAAAGAAACTTTAGTCTGCAGCCACAGTCATTTTGTGTCATTAATCTTCTGCATGATTCAAGCACATTTGGATTTCTGGTAAGAGCGGATGACCAATAATAAAAACTATATATAAACTAGCTCGGCTTGGACTCCTGCAATCATTTGGGAAATTCTCAGAAGCTATCTCCTTGGTTGTATCACTCAACACGCAGTACACAGGAATTGTTTGTGGAAACGTTTAGTATTTTTAGGCCTGGGCTCTAAATAGGAATTCCACACTGAAAAAAAGGTAGTATTTATACGCTCAAACCCCTCGCCGTGTCCTCAGCTACGAATTTACGAACAGGGGGTAGAGGATAAATTGCTCAGCTATAAGCTGAACTTACAAATGTATTTAAGCACCTGCTGAAAATAACTAGGAATTATGCTCTTGACACAAGTACACACTTTTCTTTTTCTGCAAAGTAAAAGCCTCAGCTCAGTACAGGACAGGAGTACACATAAAATGAATCAATATTGAATGAAAAGCCACAAATCCACTTTTCTAATTTCCAGGTCTCGTCTCAGCTGCACAAATACGTTATTTTAATCTAGTTTTTAAGGTAAGATACACTGCACATAATTTATATACTTGGTATATAATTTTTCTTCATTAAAAAAAAGAAAATCAAATAAAATAACCTCTAAGGAAAAAAATACTTCCATGGGCATTAAGCATGAATGGAAAGGGAAAAATCATGAAGAAGCAAAGGCAACTCAGCCAGAGTATTTACCTCCCTCTTCCTCACAGCTGCATGCACCAACATTACTCTCAGTTACAGACAGGTACAAAGCTCTCCTTGGGGAATGTATTTATCCACTTAACTGCAAACTAATACTTTATTTCTGACTGTATCAAGGATTTTGTGTACACGGAGCTTGGGAGCACTGCTGTACTCCCACACCACCACAGGAGCACAGTTATTAGGAAGAGGATGAAGCAACCAGCATGACTTGGAAGAGCATTACTGTAGCGACTCCCGAGTTCCAGTTTCTGAAGAGAGAAAACGGGTGGAGAGATTGAATTCGCCTCCGGAAAAAACTCAGCTTTTTTTCCAATGGATTTTTTTAGCTAAAAGTCTGTGTTGTTGTTATAATGATTATTTAGCACAGCTTGTAAGAGCTCCAAAAAAAGCAAAGCAATGTGTGTATCAGGCAGAGCTTTACCAGGCAAGCAAAGTAAAATGCCAAGACAGCGATAGCCCCTTCTCCGTCCTTTAGCAGACTCCTGGATGGTTTCCACACACTTGGTCACTGATGTGACACAAAAAGCTACAGCGTGGATTCACGCACCCACACTGGAGCATCATTAGCCTTTGACAACTTTTAAATGCTAAGCAAGCATATATCCAGTTCCCACGGCAGGATTTACATATAAGGCAGAAGGAGCAAACCAGGTGTTTTAAAATTTGTTTATCAAACATGCTTTTCTCACACGGGCACACATAAAGGATAAACCCATGCTGACTTCCACCATGCAGCATCACACCCAGTTCCTCAGCACTCCTGGGCACAGAGGTGGCAACAGCGATGGAGAATAACTTTTCCAGCCTTCAGACAACCTGAAGCCTATTCCCTTCATCTTGCCACAAGGCTCTAATCCCCGTGGATTCATGTTTTGTGGTTCCTAGGCTAATGCAGCTCCCCAGGCACAGTCAGCTGCTTCACGAAGGCTGCAGCCAGAGCAGAAACCTGCAGCCTGTACATGCCTGGGGACAGGCACCCCTGAACCTGCAAGGCTCCTGCCTCAGAAATGAAAGATTGTGAGCCCTAATCCAATGCATAGGCTCACCGTACACATAGCTCTGCACATTCAGAAGCACATCTGCCATAGCCATTGCAACAGTCCACCTGAACCGAAGACACAGAGATGTAGACGCAGGGACACAGAGGAGGAATTGGCCACTACCAAAGGGAACTAATTCTCAGCAGCGAGACATCCAGTTGTTAATTACTTCTCAGGATGAGTGAAAGTCTAACTGTATCTTCAGGCACTCCATTTCAATAATTCATTCACCACAGACAGCCTCCCTCAAATGAAACTCCTACGAGGGAAGAGCAGACTGGGCAGCTCCTGGAACTCGTGATGCTGTTTGGAGTCATGTCCCAGTGGCGCAGCAAGGCATAGGCCCCCGGACAAACATCTCTGTCTCATTAATCTACACCCTGTAGCACTAGGAACAAATACATGACTGGGGGGAGTCTTGTGAAGAGAGCCACACAGCTCAAAAACTTAAAGAAAGGTTTCTGTTGGCAAACAGCAGGTCAGCAATGACCACTGCAACCCGGGGCAGCCAGGAAAGACCTGGCTTCATCCCCCAGCGTCACCCTAAACAATAATCATCAAACAACCGAGACATTAGGAAAATTTCTTCCCCCAGAGGGTGGTGGAGCACTGGAACAGGCTCCCCAGGGAGGTGTCATGGCCCCAAGCCTGACAGTGTTCAAGGAGAGCCTGGACAACACCCTCAGACACATGGTGTGAACTGTGGGGTTGTCCTGTGCAGGGACATAAGTTGGACTCAGTGATCCTTGTGGGTCCCTTCCAACTCAGCACATTCTACGATTCATCCCAGGGCCTGATCCAGCAATGGCTTCAGGCACGACAGCTCCTCAGGCTTTAGCAGGGAGCAGGTGCCTACACACCTCAGTTAATGTCTCTTAATCCCTCCATGCATCCGCTTCTTGACTTCGCAGTAGTTGCAACAGCAATACCTTATTTTGAAAACCCTGTTGCAAAAAGTGCCTCTAAAAATATGGAAGCCCCCATGACAGTCAGTGCAAAATATGTCACCGTTGAATTGCTTTGATCTCAGACCACTTCACGGAGGATAGAGAGAAATGACAGCATGAATGCCTCAGTCAGTTCTAGCTATTTTCTTCATTTTTCTTCTAGCAGAGAGAAGAAAGTGGGCTGCACTGAATGGTACTCCAACACCAATGCAATAGTAAAACCACAAAGCACCGAGTGTTTCAGGCATTACCTATGCAGAAAAACTGACAATTGTGAATCACTTGGGTTTGATCCTGCTTATGTCTAACAGCTATTAAAACACTCGCGGCAGGAGGGGAAAAAAAGAAGAAAATAAATCTGCAAGATCAGTTATAGATTTGCCTGTTATGAGAGAAAGACAAATGTTTTATTTGTTGCTTGCCTACGTTTACTTTCTGTCCCTTCACAGTTCCCAAAACCTCTGCCAGTTCACCAAAACAACAGAAGTCCATCTGTGTAAACACAAGTCTTTGCTCTACAAGCCCGGGTAGAAGATTAATTCAAAACCTTGCACAGCATATCAAAACTAATGCAACAAAGATATACCATGTGTAAAAGGTTTGTGTAATCCGAGGGCACAGAAAGAAAATCAAGTTTCCTTTGGAAGAAAGTCAGATTATTCTACAGAAGCATTTCCTTTCCAGTGCACGAGTACAAAATGTTTTCTCTCCTTTCGGACAGTCACATTAAATGGAAGAGGGACCATGTACTTTCAAAAACGTCCTACCTTCTGATGACATCTCCATGTGAACACTCCCCTTCAAAGTTCAATCATTCCACCTAAAAATTATTCAAGGAACTGTTCAATCCTTGTGTCAGATGTTGGTTTTTAAAGAGGAATCATTTAAAAGGCAAAACGTGAGAAGCAAACAATGTAAAAACCAGAGAGTTACGGTAAAGCAAAGGAGGGAGGAAAGGAGGGAAAGGATTTGGTTTTGCCTCTCTACAGAAATTGTTTTGATACAGTATCTCCGTTGTGTGAATTTTCCATAGGCCTGTGTCAGATCTACTACTTTAAGCCACAGAGCTGTCAGATGCTTGGTTTTTTATGGTGTGCTTATGTGGCAGGTCAATCTTTCTTTGGAATCAGTCAGCTTTTCATAAAGTCAGGATCTGTAACCCAGAAAGATGTACATGCTCTTCTGGCCAGAAGTCTCAACTTTGCAGCAGAATTGAGTCGGCAAAGTAAAACGCTATATATTCTGGTACCCAACAACTGTTACAAGAATCAGTGCTTTTACATTAAAAAAAAAAAGAACATAAGAAATAGTAACTATTCTCCATGAATAATTGAAGTAAATAAAAAAATTGAAATGCAGATTTGAATGATCAGATGCTGCCATAAACTGGCAATTCTTAAAATAATATAGAACAATCTCACAAACTTTTGTACACACTCAACTTTCTTTGCCTTCAACAAAATGAGGAGCAGGACATTCAGCTCATGAACAAAAGCCTTAATACTTCAGATGAAAGTTAAATTAAGTCTGTTGTAGACTAAGGAAAATTTGCAAAAATAATAAATAAAAAAGTAAAACCAACCCCCCTTCACAGTTTTTCCTTTACCCATGCCAGATTAAGAAATCCCATAATCCCAAAACTGTGTGAAAATATCAGCCATGCAGGTATCACTTTACAAGGCTTAGGAGGTGGGTGCATCTCCTGCACGTTTTTGACCTGACAGCCCCAGCCTTTAGCATCTGAGAGTTTATCTCCACTTTCCATGCCTCAGATTCCACAAAAGTAAAATTTTGTATTTAAATGCAACTACATACTAATCGAGATGTAAATATTTAAATACTGGGATGAAGATGCATTCATCAAAACTGATTATCAGCTTGCTTTCTTTCTGTTTACTGGGGGTTCTTCTGTAAAATGTTATCTTAGCTACCGTTGTCAAAACTGTGTTTTTAAAGCCTCTTGGAGAAAAAGCTGATTAGTTAGAACGTTGGCTCATGAGACGTGTTTTACGTCAGTGTTTACTAGAAATGCAGGGCTGAAATTAACTTGCAGGTAACAAGTACATAATTGTGCACCTACGTTAAGCCTTTCTGTTAGCTTAAAACCAGGCTTTGTCTCCTCTGCCCCTTTTCCTCGCATCAGTAGATTTTAAAGTGTTTCTAGGTTCAGAATGCCCTTGTAGAAGTAAGTGGTTAACCAGGAACTCTCAGCTCTGGAAAACACTGACCACTACATCCTTTTCAAGCTATTATTTTCCACCTGTAAGACATCAACTTTCATATTTCTCCCTGTTTCCAAGGATTTTTAAATAGCTTTTTACAATTAATATATCCAACTGGAGTGAGCCAACATCGGTGAGCCAGGACTGTAACTAGCCATGCTGTGCAAATTGTTATTTCCCAGTCAAATTGAAAATCAGAAATTAACAAGCCTTTAATGCCTGACCACAGGAGACATACTAAGCTCTGTAAGAAAGGACCTCAACAGGTTGTATCTTTTAGCCTCGATGCACTAAAAAAAAAAAAAGCTGCTTGAATGTGAATCTCCTACAGGATGGGGAAATCAAGAACTTTTATAAAAAAACCAAAAATTACAAAAATTACTGTAAAAGTTAGACTAAATATTTTAATATTAACTCATTTTTTATACTTCCAAACAGTCCTAAATGTGTTTATACACACCTATGAGAAATGCAACCACTCACACACTTGCTCTTTCAGCTTGGAGACACTGTTTGTACAAATACTGCCTAAAATAATGGGGTCAGTTTTCAGGAACGCTGAAAATCCATTACTTGGAAATACTTCCTGAGCAGGCTACAGACACGACACCACATTCTTCAACCCCCCGTACCCCAATTCTTAATACAACATGCTTCCCTATAGCAAATGCCTTGTTCTGCTTCCTCAAAGATGTTATTCCTGAGGAACATAGTTTGTTAACTCTATTTTTTAAGGGCTCATCATGTAAACTCAGGGTCACTTCAGTAGAAATGTCTTTATACCTACGAATTTGTTCAGGGAGCAAACCGAAGCATGTAAGAAATTAGCAATATGAAAGGTTTGCGAGGCTTAAGAACAAGAGGAAAAGATCAGGGAAGAATAAGATGATATTATGAATTTGCCTATTTCCTAGATGCCTGCTAGACTATTGGTTATATTTGCAGTAGCAGGCAGAAAAGTAGAGAAGCAATAGCCACAGGTAGTAAGAACTGGAAGAGAAAACTGGAAAGAACTGGAAAAAAAAAAAGCATAAAACGGGGAAAAGAAAATACAGCACTGGGTTGTGAGGGGGAAGATGTGAAGAAAAAAGTTAAAACTTATAGTCTTTAAGAGAAGTGTGCTAGTCATTTATTTTTGAAAAGGCGTGATAGAAGCCAGCCATAAGATACTGGAAAAACATTAATCATTCAAAGCTGTTTTGTGCTGAGTCCAAATCCTGCCCAGATGCCTGTGAAACCTTCCCACGAGCTCTGGGACGTGCCCCGATCTGCCTATGGTGGCCCCTCTGGGATCCGGGATCCCTCAGGCAAAGAGAGATCCCAACCTGCTCCACCAGGAATTTCGAAGTTTGCCTTGACAGTAGTCTTGAACATGGAGAGGATAACATCAGGACAACTGAGAGCTTCCAGAAACCATAAACTGTTCAGACTGCAAGGCTTCTGAGCAAGGCTAAACGACCAGCCTGATCAATGAGTCTAAGAGAGAGAAGACGGACAGTTTACACAGTGTTAGCAGCCCAACAAAAACTGGCTCTTTCTTTCTACCACTGCAGCAACGGGTTTCTCATCTGTGAGAAACGAGGTTCTACAGCCATCCCTGGACCAAGCCTTGTTGAAGAGGAGCTCAAGACAAACTGCATTTCACAAGTCAGAAGTGAAATCATCGGGTACCAGAACAGCAACTCCTCTGCTATCTCCAGCAGTTACATCACTGTTTCAGGTTATATTCTAGAATTTTAAGAAACAAAAAGATAGAAAACACTATTTTGAAACATGTGGACATAACATGGATATACAGTGTTCTAAAATAAATGTAAGATTTTATTGGCACAAAAATATATTTTGGTTAAAAGAAAGAAAAAACACACCAGTGGGAAACACAATGAAATGTTCCATAGATTGTTATAGTGAAAAAAGGTAGGTACTATCCCAGTCCCATTAACAAATGAATGCAATACCTGAGACTAATTCAGTAAGCTCCCTGTGAACACTACATAAAGATTTGTTTGAAAATTATTAAATTATCCCTGCAATAAAGTTCAGTATTTTCATAGTTCCTAAACCGCCTCTTAGCCACAAAAGCACTGCTCCTTAAAAGAGAATTGCCTTCTTCAGTGTAAGATTCAAGGCACTAAACTATTACAGTATACATACTTAGAAGAACATTTTGGAACATTATCTATTTTGCTAATAAAAATCAGAGCAAAATATTTCAAATACAATCAATAGATACGCAATTGTGTTTCCTTCACAGATCTGGGACAGAAATACTTCTTTCTGTCAGAAATCCTGAATCAGGGAGAAAGGTAAGATCTTTATATCTACTGTGCAAGAGACATGTAATCCTCTTCAAAAAGCACACTGTCTAGAGATTCTTTATAGGTAACATAACAGCAAAACCACCACAGAAATTACAGTTCAAGTGCCATTTCTAAACACTTCTTTTTCCTGGCTCTGTTTTGTGTCTGCATTGCAAACTTTAGGGTAAGACCAAGCGTGCAATCTCCCACGTGACTTAACAGAGCTCAGTAGTTAAAAACAATAGGGTTCAACATTAACTTACTCTACTTCCCATCCCCCCAAATTAGGCCAAAAATCAAAGGAAATCATGCGGTGTGCTCTGGATATTCCATGATTACCACCGCTGGCAGGGCGTAAGCCACATATTTCATAGGTAACTATGAACACACACACATGGGTGTTTTGTAGCGACGCTGTGCCCTCGGCTCCTGCTGAACCGCAGCTTCTCCTCCCCGCAGCTCCTTCCAAACCTTCTCCCATCGCAGCCCAGAAGGGCTGCCCCAAGGATTTACCAAGGGGACTTGGTGGGAGCTAACCTTTTAAACACATGGGAATTCAGGAGGAAGAAAGGTCACAGGGTGTTTTAACATACGAACATGCATTCTCTGCTTGCTTCTGCTGGCAATTAAAGATGCTACACCCAGTGTACCCCATTAACCAGGTTTGATTATACGAGTATCAGCAAAATCTTAAGATTAAATTTTCAAGTACACAGGCTTTTTCAGCTTTGCCTTAACAAAAATCCCCCTTCCGATTTTCACAACCTGTGTATTGTTACAAAGACATTTCTTCTTCAGCTTGCCACCAAAGGTCATAGGGGAATTGCTCAGTCAGCATATTCACCAAGCAGCCTCATTCTGAGAGAAGCTTCAAGGGCATTTAAAAAGCTTTTACATAAAAACAAACATTACTGCCTCGCCTACCCAACTACAGCTTCCCCACTTCCCCCACAAATGCGTCACTGAAGGCTCCAAACATCTGCCGCGGGGTTTTGGTTTTTGTCCCCTCCTTCTTCTTAATGTAAGTATTCTGAGTTGTACATTTAAGCAAGTGGAGGGAAAGGCTGCACTTTGCTCAACTCATCTAATTTGGAAATTTGAAGTCCAGTTTATTCATCTGTTTTAACACAGCAAGGAAAAAAAATCATACTTTTGCAAATGAATAAGAGCCTGGGTTTCTCCCTCGATAATCTCATAAGACATTACTGAACTGAAATGCTTAGTACAGAAGTCTAACATACCAAAGAATGAACAAGTCTAGGAAATATATACTGGTATAAACAGCTTTTTGAAAATGTATAGCTCTAGGAAGTCTCCTTTACATCTTTCAGCATAAATATTTAGAGCACTTGGCAATTTGAAATAAAATTTTGTGATTGTAAGAAGAAACTCAAAATTCATGCCATGAAAGGGAATAAAAAATATTTAGAAATTATTCAGCATTAAACACCAAACCAAGCCAACACAACTCCAAAACCGGAGTATTTTTCTAAGCTTCCTCAGTACTTCAAGGTGGGCTAACAGGTTGACTGTTTTGGTGATACTGACTGACTGTGGTTAGGAAAAAAACAATAGTTTTCACCTCTCCAGCAATTTTGCAAAGTGTTAAGTCAGATGCTACTCCCTAACAGACAACTGTGTGTTCCCTGAGCAAGGTCCTGCACTCCTGTCCACCCCACCAAGGGCCAGGAATTCTTCCTCGCCTTGAGCAGCAGGTAAGTCTTTATCACGCAAACCCTTTCAAGCACGACAAGTTTGAAGGAAACAGTACTGCACTGCAAATAAGAATTCAGTGCAACAAGATATTTTTAAATGGTAACTATGCTCTTGGGAAGTTTTTTGGGCTAGATGTAAGACTTGTGCAGTCACACAGCCCACAACTGCAAAGCCTCCTGGACCGATGCCTTCGAAGTCTTAAAATCCTGACATGTGTGCCAATAGAGAAACTTGCACAGTTTTAAAGCAGGAAAAAGTCAATTAAGAAAATCATGAGACCATAAGCATTCACCCTTTTAATGACAGCCCTTTAAGATGTAGATGACCATAAAACTGCGAGGAGATTCTCTCAACCAAGCTTCTCCAGCCTATCCAGGATTTTGCTGTTTACATGTTAATTTCTAATGGTTACACATTGGAAGTGGCCCCTTGGGGGTTTGGTTTGGTTTGGTTTTTTATGTTCACACATATAGACCCCACACACACATGAAGTTACCTTACACACTCACAGCAACTCAAAATCTATTCTGAGATGCAACAATTTAAACAAAGAAACAAAAAGTCATATTGTTCTAAATGCTCATAAGAAAGCTGGACTCTTACAGAATGTACTTGCTCCTGGGTTCAACAGACTGCACTCAGTTTCTTCCCAGAGCCAACCGCCTGCTTTAATAGAAATGTTTAAAACAGCAACTGCTGAAATCTTACTTTTTGTTTCTCTTTTCACAGATGCAATTTTTTTCATGACCTTCCTACCACACTGAAGTTCATGCTTCAGCAAATGTCAAATTCTGCAGCATTTCTTACTGCATGCTCGATTAGCAATAAAGAAGATACAGGACAGAAAGGTGAGGCAGAGTTACAGATCTGTACTGTTTCCACTGCACTATATTCTGAAAAAAAAAATCTAACTGGCTTATACTGTGCTTTCAAGCCCCAGTTCATGGCTGCTTTTTTTGTTTCAGTATGAATTCCATTTTTTTTAACCCTCCCCTTCACCAATTTCTTCCAGCTCAAGCCTAATTTTAACTGCATTTGTTATGATTTTATATTCCACAAAAAATACAATTTGTTGCTTTTTACGATCAAGAGAACAGAACTAGGCTCTTTCCTCTATTATTTTTCTTTCATCAACATTCTTGCAGGCATTTCTTTGCAATCCTGATGCATAAAATACCATTCTTCTATCCTTCTCCATGTTATTTTAACTCCCTCTGAAAGCACCTGTTTATGCCACTGTCTGTGTCCAGCAGACTCTGCATTATCCCCATTTTCTTTTCCTAATCTATAAATACATGTTCAAAGCTGACAGTGCCAGCTACAATCAAGTTTGGTTTTCTGGACCTCTTTTTAATTGCTTAAATCTTAGCTAACGTTTGTTCATTCTGAATGAATGTTCTACACCAAATTTGTGAGGGAATGTTTTATTTTATTTTTAATTAAGGTGTCAACAGAGACCAGTTCAGTTTCCTGCTGGTTTACCAGTACACTACAATTCTTAAAGATATCCATTAAGAACCTCCAACGCTTCCCAGTTTTTAAATTTGCCAACAGAAGCAGGGTTCTGGAGGGAAAAGCAAAGAAACCAGAAATAAGGGACACACCTTTTGTCATCCTTATGGAAATCTATACCTGTCTTTGGACAATCAAAGAAGCTCAAAAAGCTTGCTGCTTACACGCGGCAAATATGGGATTTCCAACATAGTTTCACAACAAGTGCAAACAGGAGGCTCTGTGTTGTCCCTCCCAGGTGGCCACCGCAGCATCGGGGTATACAGCATCAGGGAACCAACCAACCCAGTGCAAAAATTAGCCCCCGGCCCATGATACTGGTGGAACTCACTCTGGGTATCGCTGCTTCTCCCACTGCAGGGCCAGCAAACACAGCAATGAGGAGGGCAACACAACGTGGGGAACAAGCGTTGAGCTGGGGGAAGGGAGGACCTCTTCACTTCCTCCTCCTCCTCCATCGGCAATGGCTTCAATCCGTCTCAAAACCAAGCGGCAAACAATGACATTAAAGATGCTCCTCTCTGGAGACTTCTCCTGCAGTGAGTACTCCCTCCTGGCTGCAGGTGCTTTCTCAACAACAGCATCAGGATGATGATGAGCACTCACCAATGACAGAAATTTCCTTCTCCACTCTCCTGGTCCATGTGGGGTACACCAGCACACGGTGAAAGCCTGCCTTGCACTTAGAGGTCCCAACACGTCAACGACTCATATGAGAAGCGTTGTGGTTCAATATGGTGGAATTTCTCGGTCTTTTAGTTTGCTATTTTAAAAGCTAGGAAGTAACCTTTAAGAATACCTTTTAAATGTTAAGATTGTGAAGCAAAGCAGTTAGAAGCTGGAGAATGCCAAAAGCAAGGGTGTTTACGCAAACTGAACCAGTGCACAAAACGGGCTGTGCTCACTGCTTGGCTCTGTTGACTACCAGTTTCTTCATCAACTTTTCCATTATTTAGCCTCCAAGCACCTGCCTCACAACACTAACAACTTTATCTTCCCAACCCTTAGCAGCTGCTGTGGTACCAGTATCATCAATTTACAGGCAGAAAACAGAGACACAAAGAGATTTGCCAAAAGTGTTGGTTGTGGATCTCTCACTTGAGTAACCTAGACCCCTATCTATCTATCTATCTATCTATCTATCATCTATTTATTTTAAAGCTACTTAGCACTTTTGCAGTGCTTTGCATCCAAATTGTAGCCATAGTGGACCAATCACAGTTGTTGCAGAAACTCGGAACTTTTGCATAGGCATCTCAACACAGGCAAAACACAGCACATGCAATTAGTGGCTGGCTGCAAAGGTTTAGTGCAACGAAATCACGCAGTCTCACGTAAGAAACTCAATGTCAGAGACAGAAATTAAAGGCAGTCGTCTCAAGGCAATGCTGAACAGTCTTATCCACCCTACCATTCCTTCCCCTCTTGCAACCTACTCGCAGCAAGCTTCTGTCCATCACCTGTGGCTTACTGACATAAGCCCCAACCATTCTGTGCAGTGAACAGGACTAGGTCCCACTGAAAACACATCATCCAATTTAGGGACACGTAACAGAGAGTCAGAGACAGGACAGGTGATGTGAAAGGGTGGCAAATTACAGTTTTAAATCCAGCCTTTTTTTTACACCACAGAGTATTTTGTACAGTTTTAACATGTAACATGTTAAACTTGTGACATATAGACATTATTCACATTACAATATAATTTAATGGGTGCAGCCAAAATGACCTCTGATGTGCAAGATGTTGGACCATACACACCAAAAGAAACAGCCTAAAGATCTTACACTATAAACAAGTAAAATAAAAACAAAATAAGAGAAATACTATCATTACACATCCCAGATGAGGACTATGAGGCATGCAGAGACTACTTCTATGGTGTACAAGAGATCTAGTCTATTCACTGTATTACAGGTGCATCTCCTGGTACTCCAGCTGACAATATACAAACAGAGCCATGCACTCTTTCTACCTTCATGAGGGAGGTTTTAGTTTCAAATTTAGTTTGTACAATAAATTTTAAGAAGCAATCTGATATGCAGAAGCAAGAACCACTGCCAAATCAAGGGATATTTACATATCAAGGTCACTGAGTCAAAGCTCTGACTTCTTGTTCCAGCTTACACATGCTCCAGAAATCTGAGCAAGACACATATGCAACATCTTTACAGATGTCCACAGGTATGCCACAGAGCACAGACACTAGTACTCCTGATGTACCAATATCACATCAACAACCTCTCAGAAATATTCTATATCGGAGTATTATTTTTGTGGCAAAACCAATACCAAAAGTTAAATGTTGTGCTTGCACACTTCTTTTGAACCAAACAAGCATAAGTTCTAGAAATGAGCTTTGAGAAGTCTCAGTGTTTGTTCGGGGATTTTTTTTTCAAGTCATTTGATGCCAGTCATGAACACAGCACACCAGTACACCAACCAATTCTCAAATTTTATAAACTACATGACCAAACACTAATAAGAAATATCAACCTGTTAGCTTTCAGTGTAGACAAGCCTATTTCAGTACTGAAAACACATTACAATTTTAAACCAACTCACAGAGATTTGCTAAATCACACTTAAGCCACAATAGATGCCTAGCTCTTTTGGACATCATAAGACCCAGAATGTATCCAGCTTTCCAGCAAACTTACACACGGTTTTCAGATCAATGCAAAGCTATCAAGCTGTCGAGCAAGGCTACTCATATTATACTTGCATTTCCTTATCACACGCAAAGTGTTAAAAGATTTGGAGACAGCTGTTGAACTTCACAGGCCCATCCACCATTTGTTGGGCCCATCCACCATTTGTTTCAAATAGAAATATTTGACTGAGAAGCAAAAACAGAAAGAGCAACAACTTGTACTCTGAAAAATAACAGAAGGCTTATCTAGAAAGAGATTAAGTTCAAAACATTTCTGTTACAGTTTTATACTGGTGAATCAGAACACCGTGCTAAACGCTGTACACATAATAAATGAGTTTTCATTTTAAACTCTGCAACTGGGTACTTTTAAGTAAAGGAAAATATGAGGCTTTTTTCCTTCTATATCCTCACAACCATCTGACAACAAACCAAGCCCACTCAGCCCTGCTAAAAGCATGATTCTCTAATGTAACTGTACTTCTGGGAATACATGACAGCTTCTGTGAAATGTTTTGTTACACCTCTGTATCAATTGGCCATGTAAATACAGGGTGCAACTGCATGCAAAGTAGTCTTTTTGTTAGTTTTAGTGGGCTAAACCATCATGCAACAAATAGAGTAAATTAAGAAAAAATGACCTCTGGATGTCTGAATAAGACGGATGTTTTCCTCTTTCACGGCACACATTTTTGTGGGGTGGGGGGAACTGATGATGCTTTTTATTAGCAACATGATACGTGACTGAACAATTTCAGAGACCAAGACAACATCAGGAAGACCTGCTTAAAGTCTCAGTTCCAGCCATGTAGCCAACAGGTAACCCATGCCAGGCTTTTCCTAGGCATGCCTTTGGCCTTCACTTTTGAAACTACTAACCATTTTTTGGAACTTGCATGCATCGAATCCATATCCATATCCTCTTGAGACCTGCAAAACTGTAATTTCCCTCAAATTTTAGCTGCTCATCCCTACTTCTGGGGATGACCATGACTTGACTGCTGATGCCCTGTTTCCCCAAAAATAAGCCCATGATTTTTCAGGATTTTGGAGGATGCTCAAAATAAAAGCCCTACTCCAAAAATAAGCCCTAGTTACAGTTCATTAAAAAAAGTCAATTTACATAGTGTCCAGGCAGCTATATATGTAAAAAAGTAATAAGTTTTGGAACAAAAATTAAGATAAGACCCTGTCTTATTTTGGGGCAAACAGGGTGGCAACATTTTTCAAGTTAAGGACATATTTGCAGCGAAAAGGAGGGAAGGTCTATGTGACAAAACAACATAATGACATGAGCACATCACAGCAGGCGCCTTATTTGAGCCCTTCAGATACAACACACATATTGAGCCACATTCGGCAATTAAAACCACGTTGCTAACACAGTCATGAAAAGAAACGGCTAACTGATTTATTTTTTTTTTTTTAATAATGCTTCCTATATCCTGTCCTCTTGATACAGTTTCTTTTTTCCTGCTGTGAAAATCAGGTTCATATAGCACTATATTGACTCATCTAAAAACAGACAGTGAAAGCCAAGAAGAGGGAGGGGGGAAGAGAGCCTCAGCATACAAAAAACCCACCAAAAAATAAATTTGATCTTCACTGATCCAAATACTTCAGGGCCAGTGCTAATCTGCCAAGGGCTGTCAGCTCTCTCAGAAGTATACAAAATGAGTAAAATAAAGCCATGTCACAGAAAGAAGAGCCTTAAGGTTTCCTGCCAAAATCTTAAATTTAGCTCTCTATGTTAAACAACTCTACTTCATTTTCCCTAGACAATAAAGTTGCTTATGGTAAACACAGGCAGTATTAAAACATTCAAAACTTATTCCTATGCTGCAGAAAACCTCAAATTAACTAATGAGAGTGTGTGTAGTGGGAGTGTGTATAGTGGTTTAGTTTGCTGGTTTTTTTTCCTGGGTCGTGTTTCTCTAGAGGGGGAAAAGAGGGATTGTGTTGGGCTTTTTTTAGGGCAAAATACTCTCAGTTATTGGACTTGGTTGTTCATTCTCCAGACTGATTTGGACTGCAAGTGCAACCCAAGTAACTCATCTGATGCACAACGGGACAGAGTGTGTCAAGGGTTGTTCCAAAGTGATCTCTCAAAAAAGTTAAACATTGATGGGCTCTGGATAAGTCCAGTTAACCTGTTGGTGATTTGATCAATATGAGGCAATGAGAGGAGGTGAGACAAGGGAGAGAAAAGCCAGGTAAGGCCACAGAGCATTTTCTGTACATGGTACAAAAGGTGACAATCAGGTTTAGACAACTTAAAAATACCCTTCAACCTAAAAATACAGGTTGCTTCACCTTACATCTTTGTTTTCCGAAAGTTATAAAACCTAAGAGTTTGACAATTTTCACCTTCGACCACAGACATTTATTCTTTTTGCAGATTTAGTTACCATCAGTACTAATTACCATGAGCTAAACCACAGGTGTGACACATTTTTTAAAGTTTAAATGGTAAGATGGTCAACTTAAGACGGGCCTAACTTTGCATACAGTAAAAAGCAGCTGTCAGAAACAGACCTGTGAAATCTTTCAGCATCCTCAAGTTCCAGTAAAAAATGAGGGTTTAAACAAATATTTTCTGCAATATTCTCAGAGACTGATAAAATGACTAAAGAAACCGAAATCCAGTTTTCCTCATTATCTAGACTAAAAATGGAAATAGGGAATAATTAATGAGAAGTAAACTGATTTTTCAAATCACTTCACCTCTAATAACCCATGATAGTAGTGATATATGCTTACAACATGTTGAAGTTTCCAGCACCTGTGTAGTTTTAACAATCACATAACCGTTCCAACATCATTTCAAATTATGGGTTCACTGTATACATCTATCTCCCTTCTCAACATTTAACCCATCTTAATTCATTCAAGAACTCCATTAGTTGTGGAAAAACAGGAACTGATGAAAACTGCTATTACAGGGAGCAACAAAAGCTAAATGACTGGGGAAATTACACAAGATAAAAAAAAATAATGCAATTAATTTCTTACACAATTAAGAGTTAATTAGATTATTTATTTTAAATGCATTTGCTTCAGCAAATAGAAAGCTTTACAATAGACTTAACTCCTCTTAAGTTTCAAGCAATACAAGAGTAGATATCAGACAGTACTAAAGCTAGATCACTCAAATTTGATCAGAAAACATAAGCTCAGCTATGTCAGCAACCTGGCAAACAGCAATATTGAAAATCAGGCTCTAATTTATTGCTTCACGTTCAGTAAGAAGGGGAAACGGCATCGCCTAAATGTGAAATTCCTGATCTGTGACGGAGGTTTATCCATCACACCGAGCAAGGCTGCCCAGCACTTCCCGACTAAAGACACTGCAGAGATGTCTTGTCCAGCAGAAGATTGCTAGTGATGGCAGTGACACAGTCCACAAACACGAGGTGTCGGATACAGCTGTATAGGCTCACACTTGAGAGCCTCCCAGCTGTAAACTCACTGAAACACACGCGGATGTTTGCTGAGTTTTGGCATACAAAGCTAAAATGGGAATCAAATCCTGTCGGTGTCCCTTAAACTTTATGTTGTTTGCAGCTTTGTAATTGCTTCTATTCTCTGAAGGGATGCTTCCACACTACAACTTGAAAGTATGCATTAAAAAAGCTGATGACATGAGGGTGCAGGTGGAAGCATGTTCTCCCGAAAGCTGCGTACGAGGGTGGGGATGGAAGCGCATTCTCCCTCAACATACACATCTGTTCATCAACTGACTTGCATTTTTCCCCTCATTTAGTCCCTCCAGGGCCACTTCTACCAAGACAGTAACAAATAATCACAGGATCAGATTGCTCACGCTTATCTGCCAATCCTGGGCTCGGTTAAGCACACTGGGATTTTGTTCAAGGAAATGTCTGGATATAAAAATCTTGCCAGTTTGTGGAACAGGTCACCTGCCTGCTTGCTCCTTTCCAAAGCCAAGGATCTACCGTTTGGCTGTGTGAAGGCAGGACAATGAGGAGACCAAGGTCAAACCTAGCAATTCCTGAGGCAGCGTGGGTGACAGAGACGATAAATAGTGCAAAGGCATGCATGGGAAGGGAGCCTGATCCCCTCCAAAGCAAGGCAAACTGATTACTATTAAGAAAAACAACTACCGGCTGTCACATCTCGTGCTGCTTCTACGTTACACACAATTCCCACCTCCCTGTATATTTCAACTGTAAATACTCTGGTAAGGAAACTACATTTTCCTTTATATTTTCAAACTTCATGTTCGTTATTGCTGTAAGCTGGAGGGTTTCAAGAATGCTGTCAAGCACACAGACTGCAGGAATAAGAACAGATTCCACTTATTTATCTCAAAATTAGAGCTGTCTTGTGGGTGACTCCTAAAACTTGCTTGCAAACGATTTTTGGATCAAAACAGACTTCTTCAATACGTATTACTTTAACCTCGTAATTGAAACTGCAACTGAGTTTCCCAAGAGCTTTTCTTTCTCAGTTGACAGCTACATACCTCTCAGATTTCTAGGATGTATCTGCTTTGTCCGAGGCATTTTCCTCTGATCTCATACACCACTTTCTCCTCGCAGAAATGGAAAGTACAGCAAGCAGAGAGATGGCAGCTCCATAAACTTGTCAAAGGGGTCAGTTAATCCGTATGCTAAAAAAAAAGAGAAAGAAAAGTTAAGATATATACACATTAGTAGGGAAAACAAAGATATCTTTCTGCTCTGTTTCATCCTCAAATGGCCACGGAAATTAGCAATGAGCAAGAAATGTTTCTGTACCTATCTTTTTACAGAGTGAACTGTTCCGATCTCTTAAGAAAACTACAGGAGGGTGAAACTCCTTTTGGGATCACTCAGGAAGCATGAGAAAACTAAGACACTTTCCACATTTGTCAGCTGTTTTCTGGCCAGAAAACGTCTTCCAACAACTCATGTCCCATGCAAATAAATCCAGAAAACTAAACAAAATTTGACATCAGGCTTCAAGATACAGATCTTCATCTCAGGGTGTGAGGGGAGAGCAAAGCGGCGAGCAAACACACACAGTGTCGGCCACAATGCACCCTCTTCGTAACACCAGCTACCCAGGGGTTCCTCACACAGAGCATGGAAGCCTGGGAGAACTCCTCATGGGATATTTCTGCTGTACACTGGTATTTCGGCAGAGAATCACACTGGCTCTTGGCCCACCTGCAAGCTGTTGCAGAGCAAGTTTCTGCCCTGGCGTGGTCCTACAAGGCTGCAGCAGCCCCTGCACTGACAGGAGCCGGCAGCCAGCAAAGCCCCGCTGCGGATAAACCCCACGGGCCACGGAATTTTTGTAACGGGCCACGGAATTTTTGTAATGGCCTCACAAAGATTTGCTGCTAAATTGGCCATGAACCTACATTTGCATCCCTAAACCTACCTCTTTTTCAAGATTAACAAAACTTTCTTACTTTTCAAATGTTTTTATGATTTGCTCGCAGTTTAAGAAGCGTTTTGTTTAGTTTCTGAAATCCTACAGGAGGTGAAATCTCCAACAGAACTATGCTAAACACACAAGAAATTAAAAGAGAAAATGACTGACTCTTCCAGCTAAATAAAATAAAACATTAACAACTTTTCACTTTTTTTGTTTTAATAGTAACACTGTCTCAGGTTAGCAGACCTTTTCTAACACTAAGAAGAAATGTTTAATATTTATATAAACTTCAGAACAGCTCCTAATATGGACAAGATGATTAAGGACAGTTACTTCAAGAAGTATGTAGAGTTTTTAGCATCTAAATATTAATTTAGGTTGTTGTTTTTTAAAAGCAAGCATGGTTTCCTGTAAAAGTGGAATTCAAATCCACTTAAAATAGACTACTTGCAACCAGCCCTTCAGTCTACAGACTGTTGAGGAACATAATCATTAATTTTTAATGTTTCTTTTGTCTGTTGCTGTATAAAAGGACCAGAACAGAAGAAGAAACTGACTGCAACTGACATAAAGGAAGGCTGGAAAATATTATTCAGACTAATGGTTCTTCACTAGGGTTTTGCTGCATGCTAAGAGAAAAACAGGGAAAAATCCAAACCAGAGCACACAGCCTGTCAAGTTGTTCATTCGTACCAGTTTATCTGCAAGGATGACAGATTTAGAAACAAAATAAAACCTTATGTTAACAGGTCTGTTTTCCTGGTCTTGGATGCAAACTGGAAACGTAGAGAAATGGCTGGATTGCTTGAAGCAACAAACTCCCCCTGAACCGCAGGCCCCCTTTACTCTTGGGTGCAAGGCTGAGGTTTTTATAATTATTATAAACACCGCCACGTCTTTATGCAAGTTATTTGGAGCAGGAGTTTGAAATCCCCCGGGTATCCGTAAATCACAAGCACCTCCCGATGCTCCCCTGCAGCACAAATGACATCTTATTTACGCTTTAAAACCACCAATTTCCCCCGCTCACCAGCAGGACTCATTCTTTCGGGGAAAAGAGATGGCCGTGTGAAAGCCACGGCGCAAAACACCGTGCAGGACCCACGCGAAAAGTCACTCCCTCCTTAATTTGAACAAAAAAAAAAAAGGGGGGGGGGGTGGGGGGAGAAGGAAAAAGGGGCCTTCGCAAACGCAGCGGTCATACTGCACACCACCACTTCCCCCCCCCCCCCCAAAAAAAAAGAGAAAAAAAAAAAAGCGGCAGATTAGGGAGCGGGAGGCAGCCAGCCCCGGGGCCCCGAGAGCCGCCGGTGTGTGCGAGCAGGGTTGCAAAGGGAAGGGAGAGAGGAAAAAAAAAACATGAATGAATAAAGAGGGAGGAGCCTGGGAAAACCCCTCTGCAACGCCGCACCGAACAAAGCGCTGCACACATGCCGGGGGGGGGGAGGGGGGAAGCGGGGGGGCGGCCGCAGCCCGGCACCCAGCGGGGACGGCGGCGGTGCCAGGGGCGGGAGGAGCCGGGCCGGGGCTCCGCGGCACCCACCCTCCCAACCGCGGCTGCAAAGCCGGAGCGGAGCGGGGGGCCGGACGTAAACCCTCCCGAGCTCTGCGCGCCTGGGGCTCGGGGGGCAGCCGGCAGCCCCGGGGAGCGCGGGCGGGCGCAGCCGGGGCGCTGAGTCCCCGCTTGTCCCGGAGGGGCCGTGGCGACCCGGCGGGGATGGGGGAGCTGGAAGAGGGGAGCGGGGCCTGCGGTCCTCCCTGTCCCCGCCCGCCCCGCCGCCGCCGCCGCCGGAGGACACATTGTGTTGTGGCTGCCGCAGCTCCGCGCAGAGGGGGGCGCCGGCCGCGGCGGGGAGCGCCCGTCCCGCCCCGTATCCCCCCTCCCCACGGCGCCTCCCGAGCCCCCCTCCCGCCCCCCCGCGGGCCCGCTGCAAACCTGGCGGAGGGGCCGGCGCGGCGGCAGCAGCGGCTGATGGCGGCGGCAGCGGCGGGGAGCGCGGCGACCCCTGCGCGGCGGCGGGAGGTGGGGGGGAAGGAAAGCGGAGGGGGGGGGGGGCCAGGAGGCTCCTTCACTTGACAACCTCAAACACAAACATGACCCAGCGCCGCCGCCGCGCCCGGCCGCGCACACGCACACACAGCCCGGCACCGACACCCACCCCTCCTCCTCCTCCTCCTCCTCCTCCATGCACCGTCCCCCCGGGCCGGCCAAGGCGCCGCCCCCCGGCACGGCCCCCCCTCCGCAGCCCCCCGCCGCCGTGCCGGCCGGCCGCGCCCTCCCCCCGCGGCAGACCCCTCCTCCGGGCGCCCACCCCCGCCATGTCCCGCGCGGGAGCCGACCGACCCCGCGGCCCCCGGAGCGATGAAGCGGGGGGGGACACACACACAATGCGGGGGGGGGGGGGGGATGGAGCCTCCCCTGACAGGCGGGAGGGGCGGGGCGGGCCCGGCGGGGGAGGGCCGGCAGGCACGGGCGGGCTCAGCGCATCCGCCGGGCTCCCCTCGGGGAGAGACGCGCTCCCCGCCCCGCCCCTCCCCCTGGCGCCCCGGTCACTGGCGGGGGGAGGGGCGCGAGGCAGCGGCGCGGGCCGCGGGGGGGGGGGGGGTGGGAGGGGGAGGAAGGGGGGGCGGGGGGTGTTTTACCTTCTCTCACTTTCTATTGCAGGAAGCGGGGCCCGAGAGCAGTGACGTCACCGGGTCTCCCGGCCCCGCCCCCTTCCCCGGCCCGGGCGGGCGGCGGGGGGGAGGGGTCGGGGGAGGGGTCATCGAGGGGGTTTCCTCGCGGCCCGGTGGGGGAGGGACGGCGGCGCAGCGCGAGGCACAACAGACGCGCCGCGAGCCGGCTTCCCCGCGCCCAGCGGGACCCCGCGGCCCCTCAGCGGCCGCCGCCCCCCCCCCCCCCCCCACCCCCGGCCGGAGGCTGCGCGGCGCCCCGGGGTCTCCTCCGAGGGTCCCGGGTGGCGGCCGCGCCTGGGCCCGGCCTGGAGCGGGGTCTCCTCCCGAGGGCAAAAGTTACCGCCGCGCCCCCAACTCCCCGCCGCTCGGGGCGCTGCACCGGTGCGCGTCGCGCTCCCCCCTGCCGCGGCCCGGGCCCCGGGGCACCGGCACGGCCGGACGCGCTCACACAGACGCAGAGAGCCGAGGCTCCAGGAGGGGATCCCGAAGGTTGCTCCCCGCCGCCGGCCCGCCCCGCCGGGCTCCCCCGCGCCCCGAACGCCGGGCCCGGCCCACCGCGCCCCGGCGCTGCCGCGGAAAACTCGCAAACTCACCGCCCCGGCAAACTCACCGCCCCGGCGCGCATCCTGCCGCCGCTAACTTTTCATCCCGGGCGGCAGCCGGCGGCAGCGAGCCCCTCCGCCGCTGGAAGTGGGCGGGGGAGGAAATACGAGGAGGAGGCGCGTCGTGCTCTCCGCCGCGGCGCCCCTTTTTTGGCCCTGGCCGCGGGTTTTGCCGGGGAGGGGGGCTGTGCCGCGGCCAGTGGGTTCCTGCATCAGCTGTGTCTGCGTGAGTGTGTGCGCTCCGAGCGGGGTCACCCTGCCCGGCCAAGGGCTGCCCCCCCCCCCCCGCCGCAGGGCAGGGAGGCACGGCCCCCACCGCCGGGAAACGCGGTACCTCCCCCGAGAAGGCGAGGTGGAGAGCAGGGGGCCTGGGCTGGGCTTTTAGTGCTGAAGCCCTAAAGCACTAAAGCCTTGTGTATTTAATTTTTTTCTTCTTTTTTCTTTTTTTTTTTTTTTCCCCCAAACTCTCTGACAAAGAGATGTCGGCAACTTTTTGTTACCGCTAGGATTTTCTGTCCGGTTTTACGTTTGGAGCCAGCACGTGATGTCTTCAGCAAATAAACCCAATTAAATATTTCTCGCCCTGCCACACTGTGCTTTCTCCTCCCATGCCGGCGCTCCCCTGGCAGCCCTTGTGCTGAGCTGTAAGAGCTTTGGCCGTGCTACATCCTTCTCCTGTAAGACCAGGGCCTGCCAGCATTTTCAGAGGCTTCGAGTTTTTCACAGGGCCTTCTTTCAAACTGCATTTAATCGTGCAGGGTGGGTTTTCATACAGATGAGCACTTTCATCCCCATTTCACACAGGAGAAACCAAGGCAGGAAGATGTAGGGGTAGCTCAAAAAAAGGTCCCACCACAGCTGCTGCTGAGGGAAGTCCTAGGTCACCAATCTCTTTGCAAGCAACCTCATTAAGTTCAAAGTAGATGGTCTGACGTGGAGGTTGAAATGAAGGACAACAGCAAACCCCCTGGAGCCACCGGGAAACTGTTCTTCTACTAGAACAAGTCAAGCTGCCTCTCACCCAGGAGCACGAAAATCCAGCCCTCTCGCTATATGGTTATGCACAGAAATATAATAAGCACTCTGCAAACAAGCACAAAGTGTCTTTACAAGAATGACTCAATGAAGTGTCAAAGAGGAGACAGGTCCCCAGGGAGGCGTGGAGCATGTCATAGTGCCAGCTGATCAGCCCTTGAGCGTTACACTAGTCATCTCAAATTCAGTTTGGGTGAGAGGACAAAACACAGAAGTGGAAGTCCAGCCCCTTGAGGTTATTCCCATAGCTGTCTGGAAAAGCGGTGGAAGAGGCAGCTGTGGGCTGGTGACACTCCTCAGCCTGCTCACCTCAAACAAGCAGAGGTAAGAGCCAAAAGAGCCATCTCCAGCACAGCTTGGTGTTGCTCTAACAGGCTCCCCAACCTGCTCCAGCAAGCAGAAAACACAGTCCTGGGGGGCAGCCTTGGGGAAGCCTGGAAGAGGTGGCAATAACAGGCTGTTTATCCTGGGCGGACCACTTCATCTTTTTGCGGCTTCTTTTTTTTTCCCCTCAGCAAAAAAAGGAAGTGCATACCTACTCAGTAAAGTACTTTGGGAAAAGTACTGTGGATGATTGCTGGTAGGAGGCACACAGTAATCTTCTCAAACCTGCAAATGAGGGAAATTCTTTAGAAGTTTTCAGCGAGATCTAAAATGCCACATCAATGTGCACATTGAAAAAAAAAAAATCCTCCATGGCGGAATTTAGATACTTCTAAAATTCCATCTAAAAGGAGCCCTACAGGATACAGATTCCCTTTAAATGGCTATGTGTATATCTGAAGACAGAAGATTATTAAGGCTTTCTTCTTTCTAAAACTCCACTGCATTTTCAGGAGGACACTTATTTTTAAACTTCCTCTAGATTTACACTTAAAACCCCTACGCTCACAAACTGGTATTCTGTAATGGCTCACAGGTATTTTTTGTATAAATATATACACATACACACATTAGGCTCTCAAGAAACCATGATACATTAGGTACTTTTAAATAATTCATTGTTAAGCACCCCACGATAAATCTCTAGTTGAACAGTATGTGATTTTGCTAGAATTCTTGGTATATATTGAATGAGTAGCACTGTGGTAAATTTAACTGTGCTGAGCATCAAATGTGAAAATTTTATATTGTACATTACATCCTGACATGCAACTGAGAATCTTTATTATTAAGGCTTCAGGGAATTTTTGAGGGAACTTCTGAAGTTCTGAAAAGAAAAAACAAGACTGAGCACTATTTCTCTATAGAAGCTGAGTTTTTCTTAGAGAAGGGAAATTCCATAAGTAGTCTATACTGAATTAACATAAAGGTTTCACTAGAAGAACTGCTGTGTAATAGCTCATGCTCCAAGGCTCCTCATTTGGCATTATTCAGATGAAAATCAGAAGATCTTGGCTTACCGGGCACGAGCTGATGCTCAGAGCATTTCCAGGGCTTGCAGCTTGTGCAGCAGGGCCAGAGAGATAGGGCAGCAACTGCTCCTGTGAGGGGAGGTCATTTTTTCCCTTTTCTCAAGCACTTACTGTCACCCCAGATACTCGCAACTCTCCCTTGTCAGCAACGGCCAGACGTGTTCCTGGAGGCAGGCGAAGATGACAGCAGGGACCTGGCCATGCTCTGCTCCCTGCAGCCTGCCGCTCCAAGAAAGGAGCCGGTCCATTTTTCATGGCAATGTCCTGTATCTCCCCAAAAATGGAGGCCTGCTTTTTTGTCGTCCCATGAGTTGAATCATTTTTTTTCTAATTTGGAGAAGCTGGCATTACATAACAGAAAAATGTTCCATCAAAGAATTTTGACCCAACCTTATGGCCAAGGAAAGGTGTGAATCTGTCCAGCTTTAGGTTAATCAAGTGATATAGGGCACAAAAAACTGGCAGAGCTCCACCTTTTTTTTTCAGGTATTAGTAACCAGATATTTCAATGAACTTCATGATCACTGATGCCATATCTAGTTATTTACACCACATTCAATTTGATATCAGAACACCCTCCGATGAGAATACTGGTATTTAAAATGCTATGCTGAAAGCTGTTACGGTGACTCTTTGTCCTTTTCTCTCCTTGAAAGAGCCCCAGCTGCTGTGGTGCTCTCCTGGGAGTAAATCACAGGAGAGCTTTCCCAAAAAGAGCTTCTCCAGGCAGGGGATGCAATCCTCACCCTACCTAAACCACCACCACAGCCTGACATCATCCTTCTTACCTCCCGGCGTGCAAGGCCTCACATGTCTGGTCACAGGACAAGAGACCAGACAAGACATCAGCCACAGGGCAAAGCACTCGCTGAGGAAGACGCCTTCTAGAAGAGTCCCTTTGAGGTCTCCTTTGGTGCTGCAGGCTCTGGCAAGACCGGTGCTGTGCCCACATCGTGTACATGTGCGTGATCTTCTCTATAGAGAAACGTGGTGAGGCCAAGAGCAAGAGACTCACCCTCAGTGCTTTGCAGGCTGGCTGCACTCCCTGCCCAGTCAAACCTTCCATGATGGCATGCCAAAGTGGAAAGGAAAGGGGAAAGGGAAAAGGAAAGGGAAAGGGAAAGGAAAGGAAAGGAAAGAGGAATTAAAACCAGACTGGTTAAACCACTGCTGCCTTTTCCTCCAACAGGCAGCCCCAGTGGCTGACACATGCTGTGCCCGTGTGCTTGCTGACCTGCCCTGAACAGGAGGAGATGCCGTCTGGACCACTGCCTTGTGATGAACGCCTTGTACTCAGCACACCACACATCTCACAGGACTTCGTGGGATGTGACGTTAAGCCCTTCTGGGAGGGAGATAAGTGCTACATAGAATTATGAGATCTGGTATGGAGGATTTGGAAAAAGGCAAAGGCTCATCTGCAGTGCCAGATACATTACCGTTGGGGTTATATTAAAGGGCTGAGCTAGCTCAGACTCCCTTTCTCCTCCCTGAGATGGAGCTCACCCAAAGCCCTGAGCACAGTCTTGTGTCCAAACATGGGGCAAGTTTGAGCTTGGGCTGGTGCTCTGAAGTTAGTGTAGATGTAGCTGTGAAAAGCAAGTCCCAGAGCTGTTTGCTTTCCAGTGAAAATTGCTTCTGCTTTTTCAGAAAGAACTGTTTCTTTACAAGTCAGTAGGCTCTCTACTTTTACAACCCTTTTACTCCCCTACACCCATGTATTTTTACTCTTAACTGAACTAGACCAGTTTCTTGCCATCCCTGAACTTTTTTGAAGAGTTGCTCATATTTTCCACTGCGTCCCCCCCCTCACCTCAGCTCGCCAGTTCACTCTGATCTTTCTTTCTTTCTCAGTAATTCTAGGTTCTGAACTGTTCATTTAAATGTGGTGTGGTTTGGCAGCGTTTTTTGCTAAGCCTTTTTTTTTTATCTGTTAAAGAAACATAAGACACATATGCACCTAACGCAAGCTCACCTTTGCCAGGATGCTTTCAGTTGTATGCTTTTTCTTTAGATTTGATCATAGACATTTAAACCTATCTGAATGATTAAAAAGCATCTCATCCTGTGCCTTCTTCCCCATGTATTTTTGCCATTCAACAGCACTCTGGTATTATCTTTGCCACAGACATGTATGGGAGAGGTCTTTAACACATTCTGGGCATATTAAGTTGGCTTAGCAGCTCAAATGTTGTAAGGTTAACTATGTTGTGCTTATTTCCTTTTATTTTCTCTGGAAATGTTTTCCCTTGCCTCTTTTCTAGTATACATGTGAATATAAGAAATCCACATAGAGGAGAAAAATCCCCATTCTATTGAAAAAAATCACAAGATAGAATTTCTTTGATTGCTGGGATGTTTACTTTGTCAGGCATATTACAGATCATTAGGCACAGATCAATAACAAAGCTTTGAGTTCCTTTAGCTTTGTTCTGTGACTACGAAGTGGCTTTCAAATAGTATGTGGAATATTTGCAGTGGTGCATCACATGCCAGACATATAGCATCGTTTGTAAGCTGTTCTATTTCTGTCATTTAAATGTGTTCAGTCCTCCTTAAATCTAAATGGCTACAACAATAACTAAATGTATGGTTTTGCTTTGAACGATCTTGGTGCCTTTCTGTTAATAAACCTGCTATGTTATTTCTCTGTTTGTGGGGTCTCTTGAAAAATCATTTCCTCCAGTTGTGTCCAGTGACTTCATTAAATCTTTTTATCTTTTAAAACCAACACTAGCAACTGTCAGGCTGCAATCCTGAGGAGCACAGAAAATTTTCAAAACACACTTCAGCAAACAAATGCAGATTGAAAACACGGCACTTGCAGTCTTGCAGCTGTCCCAAAATTTCACAAGGCCAACACTGTAACAGCCATGGATCTCATTTTCCAAAATTGTGTCACAGCAGCATGACTGTGTACTGTACCCATTTTCACACATCGATAAGAAATCACCCATGTAGCATACAAGACAGAGCAAAACTAGGTGTAGGAACACAACAGTGATATAAGTAAGAGACCTAGTTCAAGGCTGGCTTCTCAGTGCAGTAAGGACAGAAATGTTTTGGTTTAGGTTTTTCACAGATCAGCCTAAGTCTGCTAGGCAGCCTGGAAAGCCAGCATCCAGCCCCTTTTCCCACTTGGCCAGGCTCCTGCTCTGGGCTGGCTTGGCAGTCTCTGCTCTGGCTTCTTCAGGCCCAACGGCACCTTGCATCCCTTCCAGAAAGTTGTGCCATGGGCTCGTCACATCCCAGTTGAAGCCTTTTTTTCACCAAGAAGGGATAAGACATTTCACAACTGACTATGTCTTCTATTTAAACACTGTAATGTTTTGAAAAGCAACATCAAAATGTGCTTTAGGGTGCAACAGCTGTTTGTCTGTTAAGTGGTACAACAGAAAAAACACACTTTATTTCCTTCAGAGGTGGAATCATTCCCCAGCCCTGTCTTCACAACAAGTTTTAAGGCCTTTTCTATATCACAAAAATATGATGTGTATCTTATTTTTATCGAATTGTGGAACAGCCATACTGATGAAAGAAATGTGTGTGTGTTTGTGGGGAGGAGAATCTGACACTGATGCACCATTAGGCTTGCAGATAAGCTCATGACAACACAAGGAAAAGCAAAAGTTAAGACATCAGATCCTCCACTGTCTTAACTTGGCATAGTTCCTCTGAGACACATAAATTATATTATTGCTATAGAAATCCTACAGGAGGAGTGCCTGGCAAGCCCATAAAATCCTAAACATGGCATGCACTTCTTAAAAATACTGAGTTTGTCAGGGGAGACAAAAGCCTAGGTCAATACTTGACCAGAAGAAATCCAGCATGGAGGCCAGGCCTGCTGAGATAGAGACCCAGCCACATGAGGCAGATGATGGGCACAGATATGAGAGAATCTTGCAAGGAACAGCTCAGCCTCTCGAAGGCTTTGGGCACCAGAGTGCAGAGAAGGGAAAGAGTACGTAGCACAGCTGTGAATCCCTCTCTAGAGAGGTATTCCCCTTGTGGAGTACTTTTTTCCCTGTGCCTATCTTCAGGAAAGAATTTCCATGCCTGTTAATTCCCACTGGTGCACTCCCAGGAAGCCAGAGCCTTTGCTTAAGGGCTTCTTGTATCAAGTTTTAAAGGCATCATTCGAGCACACGAGTTATCCTCTTGACTTAGTGGGACCACTCGTGCCTGGAGTCCCTGATGATCTCATTGTAGCCTCAGCAGTAAACTTCACACAGAAAAGGAAAGTGAATGTTACTAAATTGAAAATGTTCAGAGAACTGAAACATAACTGAACCTCTCCTCCCCCCCATCAAAGGCTCCATTTTATGTATCTGATCCTGTGAACAGCTCACACAATGAGATACCCAGATCAATGAGACTAACAAGCCACTGGTTATGCTTTTTGTCAAGTCAGAGACAGTGCCTGCAAATATTCAGAGCCAGGTCTTCAATGCTCCTCCATGCATGGTCTTATTATCAAGATTGTAGTGCCTTTCTGATGTAATGCTTTAGAAATCCTTCTCTGGTAAAAAACACAACTGTGCATTACTTTTGTTGTCTCTTAAATAGAAATACACAAAGCTGTAAAAATCCTTCTAATTATGTTTAAAAACCAATCACATTAAAACCAAAGCTGATGCCAAGAACATTTTAATCGCACAAACCAAGAGATGCAGAAACACTTCATTCCACTGCTATGGACTGTGGAATGAAATAAGCATGATAATTTCCATCTGGTTTACGGAGGCCAAACTCATGGTGCCCACTTTTGCATCTCCCCCTATTCCTGCAAACTGCCTACAAGTTGTTGTTTTTTTTGTGTTGTTTTGCGTGGTGGGGGTTTTTGTGTGCTTGGGGTTTTTAATGCCTTTTCCACTTACATTTTTCATTACTCCTTCATTCCCTATTCCCATCCTCAGGGCCTATCTTGGTGTTGTGCGTTTTGTCTCTATCCAGTTCTTCTCCACAATACTTCTCTCCCAACTTCAAAGCACCTTTTCCTTACCCAGGTTGCATGAGACATTATGCATTCCGCCTTATTTTGCCCAACCTGGATGCATCTCTTGAGAAGCTGCAGGTCAGGAGAGGAAGCACTGAAGCTTTCTTCACATGCTTCTCTATCATCTTCCCCCTTGGCTGACCATGTGGAGCATACCTCTTAAACAGCTTCTAACAGGAGCACAGAGAGGATGGGAAGGTGCAAGTAGCTGCTCATTCTTTTCAAATTTGGGACCTGCTGCCCAGTTCTGTTACTACTGAGACTAAAAGCAGTCCTTGATATTGTGGAGTTGCCTGGATGAAGTGACCAAAAGCTGATTCTGGAACCCTACCACAGAAATACCATCAACTGCCAAGTCCCAGTTCTCTTGACCTATGAAAATGCAAGTGTGCTGGTCTAACTGATAAAAAACAGTAAGTGTGACCTAAACACCAAACTCTGGAAACACGTGAGTCACATCAGTGCAGATTTCTCACCTAGACAAGCAATGCCTTGCAGTCTCAAGCCAGTGAGGTGAAACATTGAATACAGCATTATCTTTATTTGTGGGCAAAGTTCTCTAGTCAAATCTGAACCACAGATCTTCACATCTGAAAACAAAAGAGTTATCTAGATTTTCTCCCATGCTGGAGATATTACAACAACATTGCTAGAGATTTCTGTTCCTTACCGTTGCCTTCTGTTGCTACTTCCCTGCCTCCAGGTGAAGAGGAGCCAGTTAGAGACAGCTCCTTCTTCATTAAGCAAAAAAGTTACTCCAGTCAGGAGTCACCACCTTCTGTCATTTTGCTAGCGATGGCCATAGCAGCTCACCTCTACACACTCACATACATACTTGAAGAGAGCAGCAAGAGCAGGTCTTTTCTCTGGGGGATGGCAAGTCAAGCCAAGAGCCAAGGTGATCCCATAGCCTGCCCCAAAGCCCCAAGTGAACCAGCCAGCAATGGCCCAGAAATGGTGGTCAGGTCCAACCAAGAGTCCAGACCGTATGGCAAAAGTGTGGTCATAGGGCAAGTCCAAGATCAAGCCAAGAAGCCAGTTCATGGGTCAGGTCCAGCAAAGTTCAGGTAGGACCACTGCAACAAGACAGAGCCAGGTTCAGGCTTGGAAACCAGTCCACACATGGAGCTCCAGAGAAAAGGGACTCCATAGCCAGTCCCAGCCATACTGAGCTGGAGACCAGCATGTCTCCAAATAGCTCAGGTAAGGGGCAAATGGTCCCCACCTGAACCTGAAAGAGTTTCTGGGCGCTTTTAAGGTGGGTGAAGGTTCCAGGTGAGGCTGGTCAGGTCTGTTAAAGATTGTTAATGCTTTTGGAAATCTGAGGGAGAGTGAAACAAATTGCAAAGCATACCTGTATATATGTAACACATACATGTTTCTTAAGCCTCTTCACTTGCAAGCATCTGGCTGATGATTTTAGATTGCCTAAGGCTTGGAATAGACCTTATCTCTAAAGATGTATATAATTCCACACAGCAAACAAAAGATTAAAAAGTTAAAGAAAGCTGCAGAAAAGGGATTGCAAGTACTTTAAAACAAAAACTCCAAGCTGCAAATAATATGGCTTGAATTCAAATTTATATCTAGGCTACTTTAAAAGCTCTTCAAGGATTTTTTAGTTTTCCTGGCTACAAATCATTATAAATCTGGAAAGTATTCTTCTGCATTTCTTACATAATTCCTATATCCTTTTGTTTTATTAGTGTTAGTACTTTCTACTCCCTCTACTACCAGTTATGTTAACTTTTTTGACTCTTTTCCCCAAAGTGATTCTGCCTTTGGCCTTTTAAGTCCACAAGGGTAACCTTTCCAAGCTGCTCTCTGTTATCTGTGATCCTTGGTGGCACCTGTAGTCCTTCCTAAGTTAAAAATCAACTGAAAAATGAATTCATGTGATCTTTGCCCCACTTCTGCTCTCAAGAGTTAGTATCTGACATCAGGCTGGACCCCACACCAAATCCTCAAGTAGCCTAGATTTTGACAACAATATTCATTCCCAGGACTCACCCTTGCCATCAGTTGGATTGTCACAAGCAGTGTACAGGCAGACATGCACACAGGATCAGGCTTGCAACTGTTAGGTTTCCTGGGACAAGGTTATATTCTAATTATCCCACAGCAAGACATTTCAGGGCTGCTGACCAAAAAAAAAAAAAGCATGTTAAATAGAAAACAATTATTCTTATGAGTAAATTCCTTTACCTCATGTCTCAATTTTGTTTTCTCTGTATTTACAGTCTGTTTTTATGCCGTAATTATTCCTGGCCAAATAATCTGAAACAATTTTTAAAACATTTAATTTTGAAAATGTTCCCATACAAATGCAAATTCTTTAATAGAGTTCTGATATTACATTTATTCTTTCTCTTCATTGCAAATTTGTGTAATTAGATTTTAATTTAGTTTATGTTGGAAGTTTTTAATATTTAAAATGCCATCCATGTGCTAGCATCACCTCCAGTGGTTCAGGTTGAAGTTAGCCGGGTTTCAAGGCTGTGGATAAATGTCTTCTACTCACTCTACTTTTTCAGCTGTGATTGAGTGCATTAGTGTCCCACATGGAGTTCACAGCTCCTGCTTTGCCAGCAGAAGGGGTTGCATGGACACACCACTGTGTGTGGGCTAGTTCAGAGTGCCTTTAATGGTTTAAGTTAACTGAGTTAACTCTGCAGAGAAGCAAATGGTGCATGTAAACATATTTCCACCTGCTGGCAGATGGGTGGGAATGGTGACCTCTGGCACAGGAACAATAACCCATACCTCGGAGCTGCAATATCTTCAAACAGTAGAGATAGTGGCAAAGTAAACAGGTGCTTATGACCTGACTCAACTAAAACTTGGAAAGTAAGAATGCTGCAAAAACTTCATTGAACTTTGAAAAGAGAGATGGGGATGACGAAGAGGGATGGTGGAGGGTACTGCATGTGGGCATTGTGGGACGACACGAGCTATCGGGCAGAACCCTTTGGGTTGTTCTGGAAAACTCAGGTGTGGAGTCAGAGTACAGCGAACCCTGCCAGATTGCACAGATGACTCGACTGAACTTCAAAACCATCTATATGGAAGAGTTATTCAAGGGTGATTCATGACCACTGGCAGGAGGGGATTATCCAGGGAGAGGAGAAGGGCAGCTTTATTTTCTGAAACAACTTCAGAGAAAATGAGTTGGATTCAGACTGAACTCTGGCCGCCATGCGTGGCCATCACGCTCTGATCTGTAGAGACTGGCAGCTGCATAGCATGTCTCAGTGAAGGAGGCCTGAAATATTTCAGAAACTACAGAGCAGCCCATGGCTCTTACACCAACAATTTTATGTTGGAAAGTCTGGGGCAGAGACTAAGTGCATCTCTGACATGCAGTTATTTCTCTTCACACTGCATGAGCCTGGTCGTAGTAGGGCAGGGGCCTTGCATTTGAGAAACCAAAGCAGGGGAGAGTGGAAAAAGAGAACCAAACTTGATGGAAAGAGCACTGTACATGCACATTTGTGTCCAGGCAGCTTCTTGCACCCTTTTCCATCTCCATAGTTATGGAGGGGCTGCCAGGATCCAGCCTTCAATAAAAGGCATCTGTTTCTGGAGTGAAAACCGGCACTTGGTTGCTAACAGCACACAGTAACGCTACACATCAGTGCAGAGCAGGAAATTAAAAACGCCTTTTCTAACTATGTTATAATGGCAATTTTAGGTAGAATGAACATTAGCAGTGGATGCCAAGCTGGAAGCTGGCCACCCCGTTGGCTTTTCAGCAGCAGCTTTGGTCTTTGGAAGCTTTTTACAGGCTGACAATGCTTCAGAAGAGTCTACTTTTCTCTGGGATTACAAAAATCAATCGCACCACTTGTACATGGCATGAATGGTTACCATGTGGATGGCCCCTTCAGCCAACTGACATTTATTGCAGGTTATCACATCCAGTGTGCTACAGGAAGCTTTCTCCAGCTTTATGGTACTGTTTATCAGAAGACTATTTCCATTTCTAAACTCAGTGTTCTCTTTCAAAGGAGAATAGATTATTTTTCTCCCAACAGGCAAAATTAGTTCCCTCAGGGAAGGTTTAGGTGCTGGTAAGGTGTCCCAGGCCCCCTTGGTCTTGTAAGCCATGTCAAGACCTGCACACAACACCGATGTCACAGTAGTGTTGCGCTGTAACTACTTTTCAATCCTTGTTTTAGTGCAGAAAAGCCATAGCAGTTGGTGGAAAATATAGTTCTGGCAACATTAAACCTCCTTTCCATTGGTAAAGCCTTCTCAATCAAAACAGAAGCATTTTTTAGAGGAATATCACTCAAGGAACACCACAACAGAAGGGCAGGTTTCCCAGCTCAGCCCACATAACTGCACTGCAGCCTCTTGGAATAACAGAGACAACCAAAAACATCATGAAAGCCACCTGACTTCGCTCTGGGAGAGTTGCCTAGCTTGCCATCACAAAGTTAGCAGAGCATCTTATATATCTTTATTTCTTTTCGGAGGATGGCATAAGGATTAAGACTAAGACATCCCCACCGCCAGTTAAGGCTTTCTTGCTGCACTCAGCCTATATGCTTCTCCCTTCAGACTGTTCTTGGGGCCACCAGCAGCTGGGGTAAATCAAACAAGCTTTCAGACTGCAGTTTAAGTTAGGAAACTGGTTATGTCCACCGCTGGCCTAAGATTCAGAGTGTGTGCATGGCTTAAAAAAATGCATTTATCTTTTTTATTTCCTCCCTCGAATTATGCCTTGTATCTGCTGCAGAGACTTGGGACAACTCTGTGGTGAATCAGACATGTTACACAATGATTTGATTAAAGGAAGCATTCCTCTTCAACTGAGACACAGTTATGTCATGGATCTGCACAGAACACTTTTCAAGCTATCATTCACCCAACAGTCCGGAGCAGCTGTTAATATTTAAGGAGCACTAGAAGTTACTAAGTGTCTCTAAAATACCTATGGGATTTAAATGTTCCCTGTGAGGTCCACTTGATAGACTCATCGTGATTTTGGCCATGCCATAGAACTGATTCATCTGCCTCATGAGTATTTCCTAGTGCATGGTAAAGAAAAAGTAGCAAAAATATAGTTTTCTGTGGAAAGTCATACATATGCATGGTATACATATATTTCAAGTAAAGTGTATTTCCATGTGTACTTATACGCAAAAATGTGCTCAGAAAATGTGATTCGGCCTGTGAAGTTCACCACTAAATAGTTAGGAAACACCACAAGAGAGGTTACCCACGAAGCATTAGTTTAGTCCTGTTTAGTGAATATTGGAGACCAATGTCCCACTCCTTTGCTCTGTGTGAAGGCCACCACATGCACTGTTTGTTGCTGAGGGTCAGACATGTTTTGATCACAGCTCATCCCAAGTAAGAATCTACTGCCCTGGCCCTACCACCAGCTACTCATCACCGCTTCTCTGCCAGAGATATAATCACACTTCCTGATCTGCCAGCACAGCTCCATCTGTCGTCACTTCCCAGCTCAAATTCTGTAAAATGATCTGTTTTTTGGGGGGGAGAAGAGGGTATGTATATGCTTTTAAAGAGCAGGCAAAAACAGTGCCCTGCTAAGCCAGATCATTTTTGCAAAACTGAGGAACAGTGAGATGTGCCGTTCTGCCAGCAGATCTGAAGGGTCAGCAACCTACGAGACAGGATCTGCCACAGACAGAACATTGTGTCTGATCACACCATTAATGAGCTCCTGTTCAATATTTATTTTTCACCATATTGCTCAAGGCATGGTACCAAAGCCTTAGTAATGGTGTCATTCAAACTCTGTGGTGGAGACAGAATTACTAATATCTAGGACACCCACCACTGTATTATCACAAATACCCATTTGTTCATTAATTTTAAATGCCCAGTTTGATTTTTGTTCAGAAGCTTTAGCATTATACAGCACTTTATTTGATCAGGGAACAACTTACATTGACTTTCATTGCAAATGTGAGCATCGGCACCTGAAATTTGGAATATAGCATATAAGAAACAGATTTTCTCAAATAAATGGTCAAACTGTCAAAACTTGATTAACATCATACAGGAATTAGAGCGTAACCAAGGATAGATTTTTATTTTTCCAGGGCAAGATACAGCTCTGACAATATCTAGTCTCCTTCCTCAGTCTTTTGTCTCAGGCAATATGCATTTGCCAGTTTCTATATGAAATAAAGCAAGAGTCCCTGTAAACCCTGGATCCATCCTAGAGCAGATCCATCCTGCACCTTCAGCAAAGAAGAGTCCTGAGGGAAAGTATTTATGATGATATAGTTAAAGGTATAAGTCTCATGGATAAGAGGATTTCGCAGCCTTGGTTCTAGCATTGCCCAGTGACTAAAGATTTGATATTTTAAAATATTAATAAAGGAAACAAACAAACAAAAATCATGGCCATTATTTTCTAGGTTTATAAAAGCATGTTGAAAGCCCAGAAATGTGCTTCTGTTGTCTCTCAGTACCTCAGCACACAGGAGCCCGCACAGTGGTCTTGAAGACATGCACCATGTGAGCTAAAGGACAACTTCCACCAGTGTTTGACCATTGCCCTGTATATCTGACCGGATCTCTCTCTGTGTGCATGTTTGTTTACGTGTGTGCATGTCAGACACACACGCACACTTTGCAGTGAGTTTCAGTGCTATTTGCTGACACTGGAAAAGATGAAACAAAGAAATATGTGCTACAAGATGTACTTGCTCTTCTGCTTTTCCTTCCTAAGCTTGGTTGACTCTGTCCCACTATGATGTTCCTGTTTTGATTCTTCTCTGTCAGTGCACTCCTCAGTCCTATCCGTTTCTCCTTGCCAGTCGAATCCCTTTCTTCCTCCTTCCCTTCCTCCCTCCTTTGGACTGTGAATCCCCATCCCAGGCTCCTTACCCAACTACACTTTCCTCTCACTGAGTCTCTTCCTCCTTATTCCTTCTTCTTCACCAGAATCCCCCTTGCCACAGATGAATTATTTGTTGTCTCCCTCCTTGTGCAGACAGTCCCAGCTCTGCCTCAAAGCTCTCCTCCTAAAAAGCCTCTCAACCCAACAGGGTGCCTCTGTAGATCTTTCATGCAGCTCCAGTCTTCTGCCTTGTCCCATCCTGTCCCACTGCCAGACTGATTTTCCAATCAGTCTTACATTGGTGAACCAGTTCTGACTCCCCTTTCCCAGTTCCTATTCTCATTGTCCTTTTCCATTAGGCGGCATCTCCTTATCAAGCTTGCCACCTTCCTCTTAGATTCATCTGTCTCGGTCATCCCTTAAAACCCAGCTGCCAGTCCCCTCTTCCACAGCTTCTCCTCTCTCCAAACTGCTTGGCTGCTAGCATGTTGATAGATTACCAATGATGGAAAGAAGTGGGATCTGAAGATTTTGGTAATCAGCTTTGTCATAAAAAGCCTGCAGTAGGAACTACAGAAGTGGTCTAGTTTTATCCCTTTCACCCCAGGCCTGAGTGGGAGCTGTTGTTGGCTCTGTCCATGTAGACATCTTAACCTGATCTATCTTTACCTGATCTCAGACACCTTAAATACCTTTGCATGTCAGCTGCCTAAGTAAAATCATCTCGGTTGCTTACAACTTGAGATAGAGAGTTTGAGCTCTGGTCCTTGGGGAATGGCAAGCCAGACCTTGGGGTCAGAGACCCAGCACTTATACCACTATAAAAATAGCCAGGACTATCTCTATCTTTATCCTTCTGATACATTACTATAAAACCTGTATTGAGTATCAGTTATCTGCCTGTACTTATATTAGACATAGAAGAATCTGCTTGAAAGGATGTACAATGTAATTAGATCCCCCAACAAACCAAACTCAAAAAACTCCGAACACAAATGGAAGTGCTATTGCCTTAGCCTTAGTACTATTGAACATAGTGAATTCTAATAGCTTACTCTGCAAGGTCATTTACACAATGTTCTGAAAATCCCCTGAGTTCCCCTCCTGGACAAAAACTGAGAGCCTGGAAGAATGCAATAATGAGCTCCCACCTGAACCAAAGAGCTCCCACACACTTGTTTAATTTGTGATGGAAAAAATGCCACATGGATTCTCCACATCCACCTCCCCTTTCCCCACTGCAGCTGAGCAAGGGGAAAAATCCAGGCAACTTAGGGCTTCCCTTCCTGACCTGCGAGGTGTGTCCACATTGAAGGTGAGGCTCAGCAGAGCGCAGGGGACAAGTGAATAAGCTCTGCGGGGCTCTGTGGCCTTGTCCCTGGAGGTGGCAGTAGGAAAAAGCAACAGGAGGCACAGGGAGCTGGGACACAGGAGAGGAAGCAGCAGCAAAGGCTGTTGGAAAGCTGAAATGGGAAACTGCGGGCAATGGTGGAGGTTATCTGCTGGAGACAAGGACCAGGAGGAAAAGTGCTAAGAGGCTTGCTCCAAAATCTTTGGTAACCACTGGCCTAGAGACACTGGCAGCTTGCAGCAACTAATGTATTCCATTACCTCATGGTTTTATGCTTCAGATTCAGATTAATAGCCTTCGTTCAAAGAAAGAATGACATCATCTGCATAAAATCCTTTCCAGTGTCATACAGTATTCTCTGGCTGATTATTGCTGGTCTACTGGGTTAGGGATGGTGTTTCAGATTTTGTTTTGTTTTCCAGTTTAAAAAAATAAGTCCTTCAATCCTCCATTCAAGCCTGTTTTGCAAGAATTCTCTTAATGGCAAAAGTGACTCTACATCCAAATCTTTATTTCTGTCATCTCCACCTGCTCCTCCTGTCTCCTCTCTGTGTTACTTTCATGCACCTATAAGGTTCTCCTCAAACCTACTTTAGCAAAGCCTCCATTGTGGCTTATTGGTGTGATGATAAGCCATGGCAGCGAAGCAAACTTACACAGTTGCTGCTGAGGTGGTGTAGCGTGGCCATGGAACTTTGACAAATGCTGTTATGACTTGTAGGTCTCTCTTCCACTAGAGGCCATGACTTCATAATCTCCTATAGCTTAATGTCTTAAGCAACTACATTCTCATTCCTACAGCAAACCTTCTGCAGAGGTCTTCTGTGTCTTCAGCCTTCATCCTAGCAAGGGTCATCTGGGGGCAAGTTTCATGTTTGTGGGACCTTTTTTTTTAGGAAAAACAGTCATTGGACTCCTACACACCATTCTGCATAGGCTGCTCAATCTAGTCCTGCATTTTTTTGATGCCATCACCTTGTTAAATATAAATATTGTACAAAGATAATAGGGGAAAGGAAATAAGACAGAAAATATTCATTTGGATCGAAAAAGTCTCTCATATACTTAGGTACAACCCAATACAAAAGTACTGCTTGAATTTTGGAGAAGTATAGTATTTTCTCAGCTTATTCACAAAGCTTCCATTAAACTCCAGTTGGGTTCACAGGCATGTGACAGGAGGAGAACATACCCAAGAGTATATATAAAAAGTGAACGAGTGAAACAAATTCTAAAGATTTTATTGCTTTATTTGTCTTTTCATTTTTCAATCCATTTCCAATCTGAAACATGCAATTAGGAACATGTTGTGCTATCTGAAACAATAGGCAGGGTTTACATATAGCTGTCAATTATCACAGAAGGTGCTGGGAAACATTCTGTAGTGCTCTGTCTACACTATGCAAAAAGGAAATCACAGCTGCAGCTAAGCAAGTAACATAATAATAATTACCCTGAAATCATCTGCTTGGATTTTCAAATGAATTCACCATGAGCAGGCTTAGGCTCAAATAGTGTTCCTTTTCTGGCAGCTTTCTATCAGTTTAAGAGCACAGGCTCTTGCAGAAAGGACACTTACAGGACCTTAGAGCTGGGAAGATTATCTGAATGTCTGAGTTTTGTTCCCCACTGTGGCTGGCAGACATACTCTATCTGAAACTGAATAAATGATAAAGCTCTGTCTTTAAAAAGAATGGGGTAGACAACTCTGTCTATTATTTCTCCTAAAAAGATACTGTCCATTTAGAAACACCTCATTCCCAGCTTGAGGTTTTCTTAGCTAACATTGTCCTTTAGTGTCAGTTATCTTTCCACTGTTTACCCAGTATTTATACACCACTCCCATACCCTCTTGCAGCCTGTGTTTTGACAAGGTAAACAAGCTAAATTCTTCTGGTCTCCTCCCATAGAAACTTTCTAGATGTTCAAACCAGAGAAGGAAAAAAAAAAAAGCAGACCTGTATCCAGATCTACATATGGAGGTTTTTATCAAATGACTGCCACCATTCAAAAAACATATAAATTCTTAGTACTATTCTGTATTGTTGCAAGAAAACAGATTGGCCAAAGCTGCAGAGAGAGGGAAAAGACTGTACTTCCTAAGCTCCTGGCTAAATACCAGCACAAACCAGTGCATGTTAGGCCTCTTTTTCAGAAATGTTAAGCACCATTAACCCTCATTGACTTCAGGTGGAGCTAAAGATGCTCAGACAAGGCGTTTAAAAGCATGATTTGGCTCTTGAGGTAGGTGTAGAGTGTGTCTATATTCATATGTTATTCTAGCAGGGCACCTTGTGTCCTCAGCCACATTTAAAATTGAGAATGGTGGCAACATTTCACATCCTTAGAAACCTTTTTCCCCTCTTCCAGTCACTTCAACTTGGCATGCTCATTCTCGGAGTGAATCACAAGTACAGCACTTAGTTGACTGCAGTCAGAAGCTGTATGAAGGAAGTATTTTCTGCCCATTGGAGAATGTTGACTCATCTACACCGAATTCTCTGAAGAGACTCTGGCTACAGAAAATGTCCAATTGTTGATTGTTATGTGACCTCTTGCTTTCAGAGACCTTTCCTGCGGCTAGTGCTTAGGTGATGGTTAGATGGGTGGAAGTGTGTATGTATATATGTGAGAGAGAGGTGAAGGTCTGTGTCAGATAAGGGACTAGATGAGTCACTGACATTTTCAATTGGTTTAGACAGTGTGATAGATGTGCTAAAGAAAATAGTGCCGAGTGTCATCATTTTGACTGTCCAACGTTAATGCTTGAAGAAAGAAGGGGTTAGAGCTCACGGAGAGGAAAAATGCTGTTGTCCATGTTGAAGACTCAGGTCCAGAGAGAAGAGGCTCTGTGTTCCCAAGAGCACAGCCTCAGAAAGTGCTCAAGAATGTCCCAGTGTGATGAGAAAATTGAGGCATGATATGGCACATAGACATGTTATTGTTTTGCCTAGATCTGTATCTCTCTTGCAGTGCCTAAAATAAACAGTGTTGAGGGGGTAGTAAGGGGCGGGGGAGGGGGATGTGGTTGGAAACCTCATGCAAAAGCTGCAACATACACTTCAGCTATCATGTGTCCCTGAGGAGGCAATCTGCCAGAATACCCACAGAACTGGTGCTCTGGGAAAGGGTTTGATTAAGCCATCAGGGAGTCTCTGAGACCTGACACCAGTCTCGGGATCTGCACCAGTGGCAGCAAACCGTTACATGGAGGTCAAGTTTAGCACTGACAAAAATTTGAGCTGGCACCAAAGACAAATCAGCAACAATGTTTTTACACATAAACTTGGCACTCTAAAACCCCTACAGAGCTGGATACTAAGGTCTCAGTTCTCAGAAGGGGATGCTCAGAGGGGGTCTGTGCTTTGGGAATGCATCTAGAAATCCACAGCTATGAAGCAAACAGATGCAGCAGACGGGACCAACTCACACACAGAGGAGGGAGAACAGAGTGAGGACTACAACACCAAGCTCTCCAGAGCTCACCATACAGACTGCTGGGGAATGACGAACTGAGTCGCCGGCTTGCAGCCTTGCAGCTTCACAGGAACATGGGAGACTCTATGGCTTTCAGGCTTTCTGGTCCCAGTCGTCACGTGGAAAGCTCTGGGATGGGAGATCCAGGCTTTCCATCACCCTCCCATCCCCAGCAGCCTGACAGAAATGCAGTGACCCCAAGGGTTTTCCCTTTCATGGAAAATGTTGAAATTCAGGTTTCATTCCAAATTGGAATGAAACCAGATTTTGCAAGATTGAAATCATCCACAAAATGAAATGACTGTTCATGGCAGGGCTTTGCTGATCGATGCAGACTGCATGTAACTGAGAAGAGCCTCCTAAATAGGTGTTTCAACCAGAATTTCCTGATCTGTCTCTTCCAAGAACACAATTAACTACCCAACTGACATCTGCACTTTTGCAGGAAGGCAGTGCACAGCATCAGCAAAACATCATTACGATGTGGTGGGCGCTGCCGCTGATCTGACAATTTCTTTGGAGAGTCCATGTTCACACGCTGCTCCTTCCCTTTCTGGTGCGCCCGGTCCAACTAAACTATGGCGAGAGTCTCTTTCCCACACGCACACATACCTTGTTCTCTCAGACCTGAGGTTTTCACATGGCACCCAGTAATATTACAATAATTTCAGTTAGCACGTGCTGCTGCTGAGCTCAGAGCGGTCGATTGCTTTGTACTTTGTTTGCAGGAAGTTTGCAACGTGTCCCCTTGCACTAATCAGCGAGCAGGCATGCAAGGTGACTGCAAGGTGACTAGCAGGCTCGCTTCTTGTTTGCTCATTTATTTTAATAATTGTATTTTCACTGGTAAAAAGCATGTGATTTAAGGTGGAGAGGAAATATAAACTGAGAATGGAGGAATTCTGTAGATGAAGGAATGTTGCATCAAATGTTTTTGCACAATAATCACTTCTGTTTATCACCATTAAACACATGCACATAGCTTCAGTTTTTTGCAGCAGTTGCCCAACTTACCTACTGCATATGGAAGATAAGATATTCGACTGCGAGGAAGGTTAAATTAATTCTACTTTGCAGTTAGTTTAGTAAATTCATTTGATAGTCCCGTCTGAACGACACAGTGTTATTAATATCTGCAGGCACAAGAGAATGCTGCAGAGTAATATTTCTGAAACAGAAAAGCTCTAAGACATGATTGAGACAATACAACTTTTCCCTTGTTGTACAAGATGATTACATCAAATGCACTTCGCTTTGAGTACCAAAAGCTGGAGGCACAAGGAGAGGTTAAAAATAGTTTTTACTTTTTATTTTACTGGAAGAAAATTAAAAGAGAATAAGCATAAACTTTAAATGATGTGTTTCAAAAATACAGTTTACAAAACAAAGAATCAGCTTTTCTCATTTATTCACCTCTGAAAGAAATGCTGACTTTAACTAACTGTATATGTGGTCGGTTTTGTTGTAGGTCTTGCTGGCTTGCTACAGTTTTCCTTATTTGTTCATATTATTAATTCATTTACCTCCATCAGTGACAACGAAGTGACAACATTGCCCCAAAAGAAAAGCAGAAATGGGTCCCCTTGAAGAAATTTCACATCTAAGGGAAATGGGACACAATCTGTTCCTCTGAGCTACTCAAGCACAAGCAGCACAGATTTCCTGCAGGTTTCAATGAAATAACCCACTGCAATTTGGATTCTTTTAAGATTCTTCTTGAGATACCAAATGACAAAATGTTCCAGATTGCTTAAAATAAGTTAATCTGTAGATGGTTATTAGTACATCACCCCACCTTCTCTATCCCCCTAAAATGCTCCTTTTCCAGATACAGTTTTATGGCAAGAGCCCCAGCCCTGCAGCCCATCCTTAAACTGAACATTTGCATTAGGCATCAACCTCTCTACTGTGTCACCACACTCACATCTCTATGGCCAAGGCAAACAAAAATATGCTTCCAGTGGGGTTTTCTGCAATCAGAAAAGAGGAAATCTGTATTGAAAAAAAGAAAATAATGTTCACTACTTAAAAATCAATATTCTCTGGGAACTTCACCTTGTCTTTATGGTATCTAGTTACTTGGGAACTTTCATTCACAGTGACATGTACATGTTGGAGGGAGGAAAGCTATTGGGAACTGTTTGTCTTCCTTTATCCCTCAGAAATATCAGGTTTTAAGAGTCATATTTGTTACACACATACTGCTCCTTTGGGAAACATTATATATTTAATCCACTTAGTATCTTGCTACCAAGACAGGTACTGTTTGGAGCAATATATATCTTTTCAGTGGAATCTGGGATTGCAGTTAACCCCTAAATAACCTTATTAAAAAATCAGGAGAGCATTTCCCTTTGGCCAAGGTTGTAAGGCATGCAAAACCTAGGTGCTTGGCTGCAACATGCTCCTACTCTACCCTACCAGCATGCACAACCATGAAAAAAAAAAGAAGCAGTAATTAACATGGTGAGCTCACTTTAAAAACATCTGAAAAGTTTCTAGGAATAATTCCATTGACCTGCTCTTACATACCAGACATCTTTTGTTCCCTTACTTTTCAGGCTGCAGGCTGTCTGGGAGTACTTACGTGTGAGTAGTAGTTTACGCTGGAACAGTAACATTTCTCTGGGGACTTCTAGGTGTCTGCAAAGGGAGTGAAAGTCTGTGATTTAGCCCAAGAGGAGAGCTCCCAGGACAGCCCAATTAGCTGCTTTATTTAGAAGTAAGAAACAGAGTTAGCCATTCTTTTTTCTTTTCTCTTTTATTCTCTTATCTATTTTTTTAAAACTCCCATGGAGTTGTAAGAAATGAGGGAGTGAACTCTGGACTTTAAAAATTATGTAAATAAACTGATAACTCTCTCAGATGTGCTGGTGAAAATGCTGGAGCAACCCAGCTGAAATTATTGAAAGTAACCCCACACAAAGGAGTAAGTGCGAATTAGGTTCCACAGTGCTGGGAAGGATCAAAGAGGAGTGCACAGGCAGGAGTAAGGAGGCTGATGTACAGATCTCATGCATAGCAGCACAAGAATAAAACACAGACGAAAGGAATCAGCTACCCTCTCACACTGGGCTCCTGGAATACTGGAGAGTGGGCCCTCATTACATTATTACTCAGATGAAATGCTCGGCATTGCCTTATGGGGTGTGCATGCCTGCAAAGTTCAAATATTTTATGCGGGACTTATCTGGCCTGGAGGGAAATTCCTGGTGCCCCTATATTTAACTTGTATCACAGCAGGCCAATAAAATTCCCCACGGTTTTAACTCTCTCAGTAACAACTGCCCCAAATTATCTGGCAGCCTTTTTTTTTTCTTTTTTCTTTTTCTTTTTTTTTTAAAATTTTTTTATTTTATAACAGTCTGGAGCTATCCAAAGGAATTTTACTACCTTAAATAATATTTACCCTGTGCTAAAGTGGGAAGCCTCTGGAGAGCAGCCTGGCCTGTCGCTGGGAAGGGGGTGTGAAAGGCAGCTGGACCCTCACAACCGACCTCCCCCTCTGGAGCAAGCAGCTCTCGGAAATGCTGTGAGCTGCATGGCTTTCTCCAAAGTGGGAAAGCAGCTCACACTTGGATTTTGTTTCTGTTGCAGCACCCCTGGATGCCCTAACCTATGGAATTGCCTGTATTTCTATTTTTTCTCATCACTTCTAGTCCTGTCATGGGGCACCGCTGAAAAGGGCCTGTCTCTTTATTCCTTTCATTCAGGTATTTCTACACATTAATAAGATCCATACTGAGCCCTCTCCTCCCCTCCCCTCCCCTCCCCTCCCCTCCCCTCCCCTCCCCTCCCCTCCCCTCCCCTCCCCTCCCCTCCCCTCCCCTCCCCTCCCCTCTCCTCTCCTCTCCTTTCCTTTCCTTTCCTTTCCTTTCCTTTCCTTTCCTTTCCTTTCCTTTCCTTTCCTTTCCTTTCCTTTCCTTTCCTTTCCTTTCCTTTCCTTTCCTTTCCTTTCCTTTCCTTTCCTTTCCTTTCCTTTCCTTTCCTTCTTTCCTTTCCTTTCCCAGGATAGAACAGAGTTGCAGGGCCCAGCCAGACAACTGTACTGACCAGTTAACTGTTTACACACAACCAACCCTTTTTATATCTTTACCCTTCTGTTTTCCCGCTCCTGTTCCTCCCAAAATTATATAAACCCCTCTCTTCTTCTAACTTTGGTTCCTCCACTAAACAACCCATAAAAAGCCCCGTGTGGTCCCAAACTGCTTTTGCCCTGTACCTCATAAAATATCCCACCTCTAGACAGTGACCTCCTGAGACTGAAAGGTGACCCAGAGATCTGCTCCCAGTGACTCATGGTGATTTTCCCTAGTTTTCCTTTTCCTGCTGATGCATCTGGAGAAGCTCTTCTTGTTGCCCTTCACATTGCTCACCAGATTCCACTCCAGATGGGCTTTGACTTTTCTTACCACATCCCTGCACACTCAGACAATGTCTCCCCCTGGGTCACCTGCCCTTAATTCCACCTCTTGCACACCTCCTTTTCACATTTTAATTTTGTCAGGAGCTCCTTGTTCTTTCACACAGGCCTCCTGCTGCCTTTGCTTGATTTCCTGCTCACTGGGATGGACCATTCTGGAGCTGGGAGGAGGAGATCCTTGAAAATCAACCAGCTCTCCTGGACTGCTCTTCTCTGCAGGGACATCTCCTGTGGGATTCTTCCAAGCAGATCCCTAAAGAGGCCAAAGCCTGCTCTACTGAAGTCCTAGGTTGTAATATTCCTTTTAGCCTTGTTATCTCCCACCAAGATCCTCAACTCCACCGTATCAAATGCTGAAGGACGGACAGACACCTTGTTCCCAGCTTGGGCTCTGGCACAGGACACACATGAAAAGTCAATTCTTCATGTGCTTGAATGACGAAAAAAATTGAATCTAAAAATAATAATAATAAAAACGATAGATCTTCCTTGGGAAATGTTGGCTGAAACATTTGGTTTTGTCTCTTTCCGTTCCCAAATGGCTTCTATGAGAATATTTCTTAGCACTTTTACATAACATTTTATATTGTGTTAAATCACTGATCAGATTTCTTTGAAGGGAATCCTTGCGGGGCTTTGCTATGCTAGGAAAAGAAGAAAAAAGGAAAGCATATTCTTTTCTTTCTTTCCATCATCGGAAAAAGCCAACCCAAATCAACAGGGAAATAGTTTAATTTCAGACTCCTAGAGCGATGTTAGGAACACTGGCAAGAGGAGAAAAAACATTTTCAAAGGTGTAACTGATACTTCACTTTAGTTTCTGAATGTTTTGCATTGCTTTCTCTATCTACTAAAATGATGTCAACACATTTTTCTTTTTTTTAAGATGCAGATTTAAAATATACAGCTCAATCAGATTCATAGTCTTTGTTTGCAAAGAAGAAAAGACTTGTGTTCCCGAGAGGCAACGTGGTGTGATGGATCCAGTTTGTGATCACTGCCCTGCTTTTTGCCAAATATAGCTGAAAAAAGGAAATTTTTAATTATTTTAATGAGTCCTAAGAGTAAGGTGCAGGTACTTCTGCACATTGCTCTAGCCTTTTAAACTACATGCATCTAATCACAAGTTAGTTAAACTAGACTTCACATAAAAGTCATGAGAAAAAGTGTGATATTAGCTGAAGAATGGCTGTCATAAACACCGCCACTGAAGTCTCTAAAAGTATTCACAGCAGTGAATGTGGTTAAAAACTTTATGGAAGTTTCTGGAAAATTTAGCAATTTTTGGAACCTGTAAATACAGAAACATTGGTTGAAGGACCTTTTAATATGTTATGGTAAAACTTGCAAGTTAAGTATCACTGGAGAGATTTTTTTCTTAATGTCTTGTAGCCCTTAGGGAAAAAAAAATAGAAAAATCAGAGCAAAAAATCAGAGCATACTATTGCCCTTTCCATGGGCATGGGAAGGGTCAACACTACTTTAAATCACCAATTCGTGTGTGGTGCTCACTTTGGTGACTCCTGGAAAACCATCTTAATCTACCCCGGCCCCCTGACTGCATGCTGTCCCTTTTTATTCCCTGATTTCCCAGACTCCTGTGCAAACTATTTTCATTCTGGGATCAGAATGAAAATATTTTCAGAAATTCTTAGTACCCAACATCTTCACTGAAATAAATGGCTGTGTTTTTGGAAAAGCTCAACAGCTTTTCTATAGGGGAACTATTGAGAGTCAAACTTTCTTCCCCCCATTGCCTCAGTTTGGCATCTTCACTTAAATATCCCACAAGCTGAGTACCAGTCCCTAACAAACATTCTTGACTGGCTTTCTAGTTGGAACCATTACCAATTTCTTGAGTTCTAGAAGAAAAATAAATATAACCAAAGTCAGGTTGCTCTTTTAAAAATATATATCTAAAAGTAACTCCAAACTTCAGAGAACGAGCTGATATTATTCACAGTATAAGTCACTGGAGCTGTACATTTCAGCACAGATAAATGAAATCTCTGTTGCATTAAACAGAGAGGGCGTAACACAAAGAACTCCGCTTACAAATCCAGAGAGACTTTCTTGCATAAAGGCAAAGCTGCTGTTAAGGAAGTTTTAACAGGATTAAAAATTGCAAAAATATGCAACTACAACCAAGTAATGCATAAAATACAATTTAAAATTATTCCACCTTTTAAAAATACTGGTGCCTATTAAAACGCAGGCACATTCACGTGGCTTTCAAATGCATCCCAGTAGAGTATAAAGTGAAAAGCCATTGCATTTCATCACACAATAGTCAGAAGGAAAAACGATGTCACTTTCTAAGCATTCATTAAATGTAGAAATAGGCACTGAGGATGTAAATGTTGACTAGACTCTCACAGAAGTGTATAATTTATATTCAAAACTAAGATTCATAATAAATACCCAGCTTCAAGTCTCCTTGGACAGTGTCTCTCAATAGATTTCTAAAAACGTACATTTATGGAGTAAACAGAATATTTAATGGTTGCTAGCACTGCATCAGATTTGTTACGCTTATGGGAGCTGTGGTCATCAAATATTCATGCTGATGGTTCTTACGCAATGCTGACAGCTTTCTAATTCGTGAAATAAATAACAGGTGAGTGGGAATTGATGAGGTAAGTAGTCTGCTTTATCTGACAAGGGTGACCAAGCTTTTCTGTGGCAGTAGGAAGATTAAGAGTTGCTTTCTCAGAGCAGGAGGGAAAATCTGAAGGTGTATTTCTTGTGATTACAAACCAGACATATCTCTTGATCTGGCCATATGTTCTCTTATTCTTCTCACTCTAACTGTCCCTTCCAGGCCAAGGAATTTATTTGCTGGTGTTGGGGTCAAGTAGTGCAAAAATGACTCATAAATTTCTGCTACCAGACAAGCTGGGCTAAGATACTGTATCATTTCAGGCAGGATAAGGGAAGGTTGATAACATACACATAGCCCATCTCCATATTTCTTACTTAGGCAGTTTGCCCTTACTCCAGTTAGGGCAAATAAACGGTTTTACCTCTTTAAGCAACGTGGAGGATGGTCCATGAGAAGTTTTTATGTTTGGTGGTGGTGGTGGTTTTTTTTAATTTGTTTGTGTGTTTTTGGTGGTGGTGGTGATTTCTGTTTTTGTTTTAATGGACTACACTCCTCAGTGATGGTATGTCTTTAGTACAGTATATGACTACCGCTACATACTTCAGTTTGATAATTTAGCATAACTGCATTTGAAAAAGGCTGCAGGTTAACAAGTTATGCTAAAATCAGGTCATAGGACATTTTCAGTGCAGATGTTCTTCACTATCTTAATAGGTCTTTACTTCATATGAAAGCCATTATTGTGTAGTGCTTACACATCCTTCATATTATCTGATCTCAGCAACTGGCCTTCAGCCCTCCAATTTCTGGAATGTCTCTGTACAACTCAAGGTAAGAAAAAGTACCTTCACAGCAATCTGGAGAAATACTGCATGCCCAGCATATTAGAACATCAGTACTAGTGACTTAGTTGCCAATCGTGGCTTTCTAGAATTAAACCATGCAAATTACCTTTAAGTCTTTCAGTATGAGCTTCCTCACCTGTGACACAACACTTAAAATAAGTTTGGATCTCACGGATTTAACTTGTTGGTTGTTTGAAGTTGTAAATTACAGAATCTCCATAAAAACAGTTCAGAATGTCCATGGACAGTGTGATATAAGTTTAAGCAAAACTATATATGCAATTCAAGAGTCCCATTTTCAACCACAAGATAAAATGTTTCAGAACAGAAGCTGATTCCAACGCTCTTTCCAATAAAAACAAGAGGCAAATTAATACTGAAATCAAGTAGAATTATATCTGCACTCCCAAGAATGACTCCCCCCAAACACAGGTAACGATGCAAGGGACTCTGGGTAAGTACAACTTTTTATCACAGACTTTGAAAGACAAGAATGTTAGCAAAAGGGTAAAAGCCCTAAACCTTGGTGCTAGTCTCAGATTATTGTAAGATGCAATTTGGAGCCTAATCTTGCAAATTTGACTTGGGCAGCACTGCAAAACAGACTGGGCTATAAAAGTAAAGGTTACAATCTGAATCTCTACATTTTGTCACATGGTGCTTTGCAGTATAAACTACCATTCAGTGGGAACATGCAACATTAAATTTTACATCAAAATTCCTTTGCTGGAAGTTGCATTGCCGTGATATGGGTAGTGGCACAGGACACACAAGAAATTCTGTGGTGGACTACTATGGGATGCCTTCTTTCTACAGGAATTTCTTTCTAATACCCCAGCAATCAAATGTTCCCTCACATCTCAGAGGAGAAAAATAATCTTGTGAAAACACAGCTGTTCTCTTCTTCTCTCCCTGAAATCTCTGTGCTGTATCTTTTTAGACAAGGAGTACCTAAATTCAATGTTATGTCCCAGGTGAAGGCATTTCTGTCATACAGATTGTTCTAAAATTACTTTAATTTTTAAAATTGTTCACTTATTACAGCACACTTTATTAGAAACAGACAAGACATGAGGAAAATGAAAACTGCAGGCATCTACTACTCCATCTTCTTTCTCGAGTACTGATTTGTTTAAAAAACCCTAAACCCTCGCGTCTATCCTCTGAAGTACTCTAGGCTCTCTTGGGCTTCTTTTCACCAAATGCCAAACACAAGGGAAGCTACCAGCACAATTTTATCGTCCATGAATGACAGGTTAACTCTGTGCTAGTTTTCTGCAGCCTTTCTACAAACACTCCTTCACTACAGTTTCATTTTCCTTTTTTGCCTTCTCTGCTTTAGACTGGTTGAGGTTGGCAAGGGTACATCAGCAGATGTTTAAACACAGAGAGATAAACAAAGACAATTTGGAAACCCTAGCTTCTAGACCCTAATAGTGAGAACAGTTTTGCGAAGGTCTTTTTGAAGAACAAATCTATCCATTCTCTCTGCTTATTCTCCATCATTTTGCCAATCTACATTTTACTTCCAATTACAATTTTTCTATTGAACACTCTTAAAATACCATCTCATTAGCTGCTTGTCAAATTACCTGACTATCGTACCTTCCAAATGTTCTGTGACCTTTTGTGGTTTAAATTACTGAGTTCACAAATAAGACTTTGTGGTTTGCAGTTTTCTTATTCCCCAGAAGATCCTTTCAAGCATCAGGGATATTTGACACTTTCTAACACCCCAGTGTAATGCTTGTTTGGACAATGGATGAATGCTCCCACTACTAACCTAACTCTTTCATCATTTTTATGTTTTGACAGGCTTAAGAATTCTAGAGATTTTCTACTCTCCAGTTTTTCCAGTTCTTTCAACACCTTTTTTTCTTCATAGTTTTGAATAACCATAATCAGAAAAAAAAGAAAACATCTCTCTTGAGTAGTTCCGTTCTCAAGGGCTCAGTGACTTCCATGTTTCCAAAGTGATCTTTTTAACTATGCATAATCCAACTCTTCCCAAGTTCCGTGATCCTGATATGCTTCAAGGATGTCTTGTGGTTGTTTTTCTAATTTTGTGTTTCTTTCCCCTTCCCCCAAATATCCGTACCATTTGGGCTTTTCATTTTATATCTTCTAATTTCCTCCTTACATATCTCCTCTGCATTTTTTTTTTTCCAAATTTTATTTTTTAAAATCATCTTTCTAAAATACCATGTCACTGGGCTAAGTGAAGCCAGGATACATTTCCTTGCCTAAAAATGTAGAACACAATTAGTTTATGGGCTAGCTATTCTGCTGAAGGCAAACTTAAACTGTATCATTCCAAATGTTGGAATAGACTGTGACTACTATTCTTATTCTTTCAGACATGTCAGAATTCTCCACCAGGTCCTGCCTTCCACAGAGTAGACTAAGTCTACCTGCTGAACTGTATGCCATTTGCCCTTGCCTTCTATTTGCAAAATCTACACGGATTAAAGTTCAGCAGCTTCCAAATTAGCTTTTACAACGGGAATTGGTAGAGAAAGCAAATTGGTTCCTGGCAGGACAACAGCTGGCCAACACACATGCACCTTTCTCCAGTGAGGTTTCTGCTTTCTCCTTCAGGTGGTTTAGGGGTTTTATATAATAAACCATATATGAAAATACTTGACTAACAGTTAAACCTGAGACAGAGACCATCAGCACAATTGAGAAATCTAGCTTCCCTTACATTTCATTCACAGGTCTGTAATTAGGGTTGTGAACGTGAGCAAAAGCAGGAAGCCAGCTTCCCACATCAGATTCTGCCTTTTACACCTGTGCTTAGCCTAAGTGTATGGAAAATCTTTTGCATAATCCTACACAAGATTTTTATTTCTATTCCTGGAAAGACTGAGAAGATTCGCACAATATATTCGATTGGTTTATCAGGGTCTACTGGAAATTCGGCAAAACCATACTAAGTTGGGAATGTAAATCTGTTATAAGGTAACGCAAATCTGTTAGCAACTTTTGCAGTAGTGAGATTGATTCTCTTCTCACCTAAATCAGCATCAATCAACTTATTAAACTGAAATTAACGGAATTACGCAGCCAACCAATTGGTATTAGCAAGAGGAGGATTGGTACTAGTGTGTATTTAAAAGACCAGCGTTCCTCTCATCTCTCACAATGGAAAAAAATCAGGACAACCTCACTTAAGCCAGAAGACCAAGACTAGGATGGAGAGCAGAGAAGTTGTCCCATTAGCGTCCTGGGAGTAAAGAATGAAGAAAGAACATTTGCATGGCCTCTAAGGCAATGACCACCTTCTTCTCTTCTCCTCAAAGATACTGCCTTGTGTGTAGGTTCCCTGATGACAGGTCTTACAGGACTGGTACAATAGACAGGAATAGCAACGTAAAAATCACAGCAGCCTTTGGTGTACATTTCTCTGAAGAGCCACATGAAGTCTTAGGAATCAATGTTAAGATGGGTACCAATAATTTGCTGGCTCAGAGCCTTAGAACGAGCAGCTGGCAACATTTGAGACCTGCAGGAAGCAAGCACAGCCAGACTAAAATAACTCAAATACACAGTGATGTGCTGTAATGCTTCCCAATAAATAATCCCATTTGGCTAAGGGGAAAATAAATACAAATAAACCAGCTGAAGCAAAATATTATAAATTATTTCCAAGATGCTCAGGAGAATCTAGAAATGTTTTACTTGAAGAGGAGAGAGAGACAGAACATATGAAAGGAGAGACTGCGTTACATGCATCAGCTTTCTTCTCCTTATTGTGAATTATGTCCATCCCATCCTTTCCTTTTCTTCCTCTGTCTAAATGCATTAGGATAGTGATGCTTCAACACCAGGAAATAAACCTTTAATTAATAGTCTATGGAAGAATTAACTTATCCATAGCACACTCACTTTCAAGATGATTTCTCATCATGATCATTTCTTCTTCATCTGTCTTCCACCTCTATATTTGTGTCTTCACTGCTCTTCATTTCCCACTTTTGTGACTCAACTCATTTTTAAATATGACATGAAATAAATGCTAGTTCAATATGTTTGAATGGCAATTACACCCCTTACTAGGTCAAGCATATATAAGCTATTGTGGCTGCTGAATGCCTTCTCTGTGTGAATGCAACACAGCCGTATCTCAGATGCATTGCCGAATTTTCATCTTTTTCTTCCCCTGCCCCACGGTTTACTGTTAAATTTCTTCTCCTTCCTGCTGTTTTGTGTCCTGACTGAATATCAATTCTAGAAAATTCTACTGGAAAGTAATTATTGGAAGGCCAGTTACATACATGCCAGTTTCCAGCTGAAGAATACAAGGTAGAGAACAACCATCGTATCACATATATGACCTGTGTTTCTGAATGAATTTTAATAGATCAAGAAAACAGAAGGCATACTTTTTAAGCTTTCACTTAAAACAACTCTTTTAGTGGAAATAGATACAAATAGACTAAATTATTACAACCTATTGAGGTAAAATGTGTGTAGCCACTGAAGTTAAAATAAATATTTCTCATTTCTGTGAATTGATTCTGCAAAGTGCTGAGCATAAGACCTCTGAAATCCCAAAGCAAGTTATGCAGATGCTTAACCACAAGCCTATGGCTGGTCCCATGGAGGTCAGCAACTAGAAATTGTCAGAGGAGATGGGCTGGTGGTGCAACCTGGGACCTCCAGTTCCTCCCCAGGGTTGTGTGGAGGGAGAGACACCACCAGACCCAGGCAGCAGCAGCAGCCAGTTTCCCATCTACTCCACAAATGGAGAACAAACCCCCTTCCTGATAACACCAGGGAAGGTGGTCGCTTCTCCCACCCTCCCCACCAAACCATCTTCCTGAAAGAAGTGACAACCTGCCATCCTGGGGAAACGAGTGAGAGAACTGCCTGTAGCAATATCATCTTGAATTACGAATTAATCAAATCTCAGAAGTTGAGCTTAGGTGTTACAGGCTTCTCTGGGGAGCTCAAATTTACCTGAAAGAATTCAAAGAGTTTTAAACAAAATTATAGCTACAATTTAGCAAAGAAAATGTGTATAGTTACATTTCTTATCGCTGAAGTGCTGTAAAATTGAAGCAAGTTTTCAATGTGATTAATTCATTCTGAATGATTCCTGTTGAGTAATTGTCTTCAATAAAGATCTGTCAATACAGTTTCTAGCTATTGTCATTTTATATCAAATATAAATTAGACAGTATAATGAATTCAGCTACACCTAAACTCAATGTCAGATTAAATTCTTCTATGATAATCAAGTGAAATAATCACTCTAAGAAGATAAAAACAAAATAACTTAATACAATAACAGTAAAACTCTTTCTTCTTTCTGGGTTAAGATAGAATGGATGATTTTACAAAATCATCTGAGATGTACATCCCAGGTCAGTTCAACTAACAAAACTTTCAGGATTGATTGCTGCAGAGAAGGAGACATTCTTTCGGCTGATGTAAAATAACGTAGCTTTAAAATAGATAAAATCATGCCTATTTCAACCAGGTGAAGATTTGGCATAGAAACATTGATTTAAAAACTAGTTTTCTAACATATTTAGATATAGGCTATGTGGCCAGAAACACTGACATGGTGTACTGTCCAAGGGGTTAATTTAACAAAATTAATAGTTTCTGAGACATGGAGGTAATCGTTTATATATATTTTGGTTAGGGCATCACCAGTTGATGCATGGTCTGATACTTTCAAGTGAGAAAGTTTCAGTTCAGCAGCTTTTATGACTAAACCTGGCATTAGGAAAACAAGACTATGTTGGTCTAGAGATAAGGTAACAGCTCTCATCCATCTAAATGGGCAACTGAGTATTTTTTCCAAGAGAAAATTTTTCTGTCCTGCTCCACAGTTTAAAGGAAATTTACACAAAGCAGCAACAAAAATAGATCTGTAACTTCAGCCCCACTGAGCAAACACAATATTGCCTTGTACCCGAACAAAGCAGATTTCCACAGGAGCTGCAAAGACCCATCATCTCTGGAGATCAACCTCTTGCATGTAGCTGCAAGGGCTTGAGTCTAAGAGAGTTTTGTCCATTTGGGCTTGACTGACCCACTCGAATTCAGAAAGCGAATTGAAGCAGGGGCAAGAGCCCTGGTCCTGTTTGCTATCTTTCCGCATGACATATATCACCCTCCATACCATCCTGAGGCCAGCAAGCAGCGTGGCACGGCAGACCACAGTGGTCGGGTTGTTATTTTTACAATTTTTTTAGTGCTAAAAGTAGCGAGCATTTTTAAGGAGATAGATTCTGTACTTTTGAGTCCATGCATTGTTATTCTGCTGTCTTTATTCTTTCTTTCTCCAGCTTTTTGTCTGAATGCTCCTCAAAGGCAGGCTGCCTGCAAATTTGCCTTAATCTGTAGTAGGCAGATTGCCCCTGCACAGCAACAACTCAACAGCTTTTGTTACTTAATAGAAAATTAAGCTAAAAGCCATTGCTTTTATACGTGCATAGTTAATAAACAGAGAAATCCCAAAGACAGGTGGCTTAAGGGGTGCATGTTTAAAGGCTCTTTCTTTACAAGCACAGCAGCAAATTGAAGCACGGATCATCCAAAGCAGAAAAGCCAGCAGTCCCAGGCAGCACTATATCAGAGATCAGAAACCGGCATTCGGCTCTCATAAACAGAATAAAAGTTACAAAGAGAGTCCTCTCCTGATGCTAAGTAACAGAGAGCGGTGACCACAGAGTCCAAAATGGGAAATGGCTGTTGAAATGCCCCTTTTTTTTTTTTCAAGTTACTAAAAACTGTTCTAAAATCCCCCATAAAGTGTGGTCTTCTCCAGTGACAGTATAGCTTGCACACAGTAACTAATAAAGTGTATATGACAGGAGGAGTGTCTGCCTAGTAAATAAAGCTCATCTATCCAGATGGATCTATTAACAAAGCATTTTTAACAGAAGTTTGAGTAGTTAAATCAATCCTAACTGGGGTGTAGGTGCCGCAGGATGCTGAGAGCTCTCAAACTCCACATATGTTCTAGGGGACATACAGGGCCTTGCTGGATTAGATCTCTGCTCAGGCTGCATTTGGGGACTGCTGAGGTGGATACAAGCAAAACCCTTAAGAAACGGGCAAGTGTTTTGTGTGAGTCTGCATGGGCACATGCCATTAGGTTAGCTCCTTAATGTTTTGCACCTGACATTAAGATTTAGTTATGCTGCAACTTGCAATTAACTTCTTTTTTCCTGGCTGCTTTAAATTGTTGCTTTCTGGTTGCTGTAAATCCCTGCTTTGCCTCACTGCTCTCCTTGGCTTCAGTTGCTCTATTATTAGTGATAGACTTACTGGTGCAGTAAATCAGCTCAGACAGGAGGACTGCAGTGTTATTCTTACACTTACCCTTCGCCTGACCAGCGACCAGCAGAAGTCACATACGTCCAAATACCCAGTAAAGCTGGTTACCCACAATTCAAAGTAAGGTACTTGTAGCTCACTCTTTACTTACACTTGTGCCGTGATAAAATGTGTCCTAGCCGATACAAAAGCAATTATACTTTGAGATATTGTAACATTATCCATTGCTGAGTGCTGGAGCAAATGCTGATTAAACTCTATTTTCTTGCTCGTATTACTGCATGCATTTGATATTTTAAAGTAGCATAGTTAGAATTACTATTTTGCTGCTTCTTTAACTTGCATTACTCATTACGTTTTTTCCTGTACCCAGACAGAGAAATCTTGGAAGATTCTCTCCTCTGGAACAGTTGCGTGACCATCTATGTGTATAAATACACAGATTTATTTATGCTTTTGCAGACTGCAATATAAGACAGCACTTTTATAACCACAGAAGACTGAAACAATGACATTCCATTAACTTTGAGTAGGGCACAAAGGAGGTTACACTCCAAGTTACTTTTAATCAGTTTTTATGAAACAGAAATCTGCAGTTGTATTGACATTCAGAAGTTCAAAGGTAGAGAGAGAGAAAAAAAAAGTCTCTTGGAATTAGTTTCCTTGATATAAATTTTTGAGCTGGTTGAACAGCAGGAAAAAAATGCTAAATAAATTATGTAACAAAACCAAGAATATTTGCTGAATAATGTATGATCTGGTCAGGACATTCTTATTTTTTGAGAAAGCAGAAGTAATCTAGTGAAAGAAATTACTTCAGTGTGATAATAATAAACGTAATCGGAGCAACATGAGGTAAACTGGGCAGAATTAGGACCTTTTTCAGAAATTTAGCTGAAATCAATACCGTTTCCTGGGTGCAATACATACATTTGTAAAAGCTCACACCATAGAGGCTGGACTCACAAATAAGCATCCACCACTCCTGACACCCAGCCACAGGGCTAGACTCTGAGCTAAGCTTGGCCACACTGGCACTCATGAGTGCCACTCATGAGAAACACTGATGAGTGTTTCTCCATCAGCAGATGCCATTTCATAAGATCCCACCTTCTCTTCTACTCTTTCCCATAGCTTAATCCTTGCACTCCTCCTGTCATATACACTTTATTAGTTACTGTGTGCAAGCTATACTGTCACTGGAGAAGATCACACTTCATGGGGGATTGTAGAACAGTTTTTGGTAACTTGAAAAAAAATATATGGGGCATTTCAACAGCCATTTCCCATTTTGGACTCTGTGGTCACCACTCTCTGTTACTTAGCATCAGGAGAAGACTCTCTTTGTAACTTTTATTTTGTAAAGAAAGAGCTTTTAAACAAAAAAAGCCTATTTGCGCAGAGGCTTAGAGCTTTTGGACACCCACACTGTCCTTGGGGACCTAAGTGAGCATCACACTGAAGCCACAGCCACCAGTCTAGAGGTGACTGTGCCACCACTGAGGTCTTTCTGCCTTCCTCTCTGAAGCCTGGATACTGAGACATAAACTACAATACTGACTACAAGCTGATTTTTCTCCAGGAAAAGTTAATGCACTTGCACAGTTATCTCTAGGCCAGTGAATAACTATCCCATGCAGCATGGGATAACGATCCCCGTCCTATTGATCACTCCTCTGGCAGCTTGACAGGCAGAATACGTTCCCATTCTGTTTATAACCCACCTCCCTTTCTCCTACCAAGCTGGAAAGTGGGGAAGGCACGTGAGCAGCTTGAATTTGGATAGTTTTCTGAATGCAGCTGGATTACTTAAGGGCTAGCCCAGCCTGCCTTGGGCAGAGCTGGTGGCAATCAGGCATTCCCCAAGCCAGAAATCACAGTCTAGTACTGCAGTGCTTGGCTGACCATAGGGTGCTGCTTTGACCTGAGAATCGCTCATCTGGAAAGCAGAGCGCTGAAGGCAAATTTTATTGCCATTTGCAGCAGCTTCCCCAGAATGAAACTGCCTTGGAGGTGACAATAAGGTTGTCTTCTGAAGCTTGAGCAAAACTGGCATGTTCACAAGATGAACATGTGAGACTATTACAGCACTGTCTGGCAATCCCTGAGCAATGATCTCACCTGTCTTGCGTCATGAGACCAAACATCTATTCTCTTCAGCCTCAGGGTCAGACACATGGGTGGCACTGAAGGGGCTGCAGAACTGCAAGCAAAAACTGCAAAAGACTCTTCATCCCGTTCAGGACCCTTTGTGACACATAAGAACTTGACAAGGGGTGCAGAAGCCACGGGGTGCGTATCTGAAATCTCTCAGTGCTGGGGTCTGCCACTGGAGTTACCAGTCACTGTCTCACTTCTACACAACCTGCACTTGCAACCTGGCAGAGAAGCTGAGAGCTTTAAATGGCAGCTGGTTTTCTCCAGGTGGGGTGTCCCTCTGTCTCAGAGTCAGCCAGCTCAGATGTACCTTGCCAGGAGCCTCCTGTGCAATGGCGTAGGACCAGATGACTCCCAGGAGTGAGCTATAGTAAAGGCCACAGTGATTTTTTTACCAGAGACCAACTTCCTTTGGTGAACTCAACTTTCCTGCCCCTGTGACTTCATTTCACTTCTCATCTCTGTAGCAAGCTCAGTTCTGTCAGACTTTGCAAGTCTTTAATTCATATTTGCCTGAAGAGTGAGCACAGACACTGGATCATGTTCTCTGCAGAAGGAAATAAAACATCCCATAGCAGTGATTGTGTATTTTGGGGAAAGCCTGCTGGCTGAGAAGAGACCTGAACAGGTAAGAGCTCACACACATGCCCAGACCCGCTAACATGCTTTAAAATAAGACAAATGCAATGGGAAGCCTCTGACTTCCACCAGATGGTCTCACACCTGCCTGTATCTTCTGCATTGGTGCAACTGTAGAGCTTTCCTTTCCTCCCCCATCTGTGAAAAAGCTGCCGCCACCTTACAATGCGTTCCCAGAGCTCAGCACCCTGCAAGGCTGTGGGCCATGATGTAAGCTGGTGGCAGCCCCTTGTGACAAAGTGCAGTGCTGAAGTGGGGCAGGACATCTCCGTAGCTGTGGTGCCGTTTGTTTGCACAGATGTCCCCATGCCAGGCATGTTCCTCCACCGTTTCCTGCAACAGGCTGGAGTCAGCCTCTCTGACTTCTCACGTTGATACACGTGTTAAGTTCATTATCGTGTTTGCAGTGCTTTTTCAGAATAACCGAGATGTGAATGTTTGAGCTGCGTATGTTTGAGCTGTGTCAACAGTACATGCTGTTAGACCTCTGAGGAAATTAAGACTCTGAAATTATTGCAAATGGAAAGCCTTTTTTTTTTTGCCTTTTAATTAGTAATCCAACCAACCATTTAATAGAGAGCAAAATAATCACAGAGAGGTGAAGACAAGGTATGTAAACTAGATTTCTGCTTGACTGGACATGCTTTCTTAGGGCGCAATTGGTAACACTCATATGAATTAATAAAACAGTGCCTACCTGAAACACGTAGGAAAAGCTGGGGCAAAAACATTGCTGGCTTTTTCAAATATGTTTCTAATACTCCTATTTGCTTCCAGTAGTTCCTCAAAGGCTAGCTTCGATTCCAGCAAGAAATGCAGATTTCTATATTAATTTGAGAAAACTGAGAATATGCTTTTGGACAGATATTTGTGCTCCTATTGCGGAGGCTTGAGATCTTCATTAAAAGCCATTAAATCTTGAGGAATCATTAAACCGTTTCTCTCTGGATGAGGTCTATGCCAGTAGGGCTTCTCAGCTCCACTTATTTACAGAAAACACTAGAAGTCCAATCCTGAAAGACGCTCTAACATCCACATATCTTAGCGAGTAAAATTGCACATGATATTTTAATCCATACATATCACCCTAGAGTCCTTCTCACTTTAAGAGGCCTTTCAAGTCCGTGAGTCTGTATCTAGAAATCTGTACTCTTCCTTGGAATCTGTTGTGGGTTTTTTGGTTGGTAGTGTTTTAGGGTTTTTTTGTTTGTTTTTGTTTTGTTTTGTTTTAGCTAACCCAGCAGAAGGTAATCTTGCTGAATATTTTACCAAATGCTTGGGTCTGAAATCTGCATCAACTCCTCTGCATTGGATTTTTTTGTTTTCTCCAATTTTGCATGTCAAGTGAGCTCATTGTTAGAAGAGATACCTTGGGCATTAGCCATGTGCGGAGAGAGCTGGCACGTCCCTGGTGCTTTACCTCTTCAATGTCAGCCTGATGTTAGTGTCACCCACTGCAAGGCCCCAGCCTCCCCCACTGTGCCTGACTGCACCAGGGAAATCCCAGATTTCACTTCTCCTCTGCTGCTTCTCCCAAGGCAGCCCCACACGCCACCACAGAAAGGGCTCCCAGCTGTGGGCAATGCTATCTGCACCTGCACCTTGCCAGCTGCGGGGGCACAGGGCAGCTTCACCATGTCCTATGCCAAGCTCAGACCTTCCAATGCTGGAGCATGATCTGCCACGTGTTGCAGATCAGACACCTTCTGCTTTAACTTCAGCTTCCCCCTTTGCCAGCCCTCAGGAGGGGGACACTCCTCTTTACACTGTCAGAGATGGCACATAGGAGGGTGAGATTTAAAGACAGCCAGCAGAGAATTAGCACTCAGGCTAGTCTGGCGAAATGCACGTTTTAAAGCAACCACAAAAAAAAGGAGGAGGACGAAGTACACTGCTTTGTACCATGGCATGCATTTGGGCAGCGATCTGCAGCAGCCCAGCATACCAGCATTGTTCCAGTTCACGAAATGAGAAAGCAAATTTTCTCCCTTCCAAATTCATTGTGAACTCCAGGAAGGGAAGATTATAAATGTTGGCAGTATGCTGGAAATAAAAACATATATCTGCCACAGAGAGCGCATTATTCAAACAGAGCATTAGTCACAGCCCTACACTCTTTAATAACCTCTGCGCTGCCGTTTATAACACAGCAAGCGTCCTTGGAGCTACAGAAAGTCCAAACACCACCAGGACGAGTATTTTCCCATCGGTGAGAACAGAGAACCTGTTTGTGTGACGGGGGTGACTCAGCAGTGGCCGGGGCTCCTCCACCACCTGCGGGCAGAGCGCTGTGGGGAGAGAGACCTTGTGTGTGTGGGGCGGTGATTTCGCAGTCAGACATGTCCTATGTAGACTTTCAAAGCAGTTTTCAGCTAAGTAATAGAAAGTAGTCCATGTTATTCAGGGGATTTTCAGGTAAAAAAAAAAATAATTGCAGGAGAGCTTGTGAATAGAAATGTGTCCATAGTGTCCATAAAACTATTTCTGCTCTGTTTGATGCTCAGTTGTCTGCTGTCTGTATCTGTGAAAGGAGCTTTTAGAAGGCTGCCTCTTAGTCTACGGGGAATTCTGGCTTCCAGCACCCTGAGGTCATGTGTCCTTAAATTTTCCCAAACAAAATAATATCCTGTGGCTTTGCCAAGAATTTTGTTTGGCCATTTTGAATTTACCATTTCACTTGCTTTAGTCAAGGAGTTTATATGCAAACTCTGACGCAAGTCTCAACCTTTTAGTAGCAATAGTAATACCCTCAATGCTGGAGATATTTAATAGGCAAATATCCTCCTCTGGTGCAGGGGCGATGCATAACAATATATGAAGTTTAGCCCTCTTAAGAAAGACTTCTAATTCTCTTCCTCTTGGATCATACAATTATATCACTGAACTTTTTTTCTTTCTAACATATCTAGAAGATATCTAATGCATGAGAATGAGGAGCTTCATGGAGCTAAGCTCTGCAACTGCTGTGTCTTGGAAAGTTTCAGTCATTGCAGAAAATAGTTCCGTACAACTGTGACTACTTGACTATTTTTTAATTTTTTCCCCCCCACCCCCTCTGGAATCCAAAGTCCGGATTTTGCTTTGTACATGGAGATTTTATTTTAAATGGGGATTGCATCTAAGGGAAAACAAAATTCCTGCTCCAAACTTAATGTCAAATGAAAAATGAAGTTTTGCAGATCTTTACTCCTTGGGAGCACCCCGACAGAGCAGAACCTTGCCACCGCATTTCAGAGTAAATATGTAGATACACCTGTCTGCCAGGGGCAGCGACTTAGGAAACTGAATCACGAACTGCAGAAACCACAGCCTCGGGCTCTTGCTCCCTGGGGACAAATCCAGTAAAATGAAAAAGGCAAATGTCACATTTCCCTGCCAGCAAAGCTCCCGGCCACCCAGAAGGCTGTTCAGCCCAGGAAGAAGCAAACTTTTTTTCTGCAACTCCTACGGTATCTCCTCGCAAGCCTATTCAGACACCAGCCAGGCCTCTACAGGTGACTAACAGACTCCGTGAGGGCTGCTATTCTGCATTTTAGAATAAAGTTAAGAGGTCTCACATCAGTGACTGTGGCGACAAGCCCTACTGAAACTCCTAATAAGAGGAAACACTTGTCCTGAGGAGCACCAGAGCCTCCACAGAGAGAAGAGAAGCCCAATTTGGTGAGGAAACATGCCTGGGACAACTCAGCCCAGCAGCCAAAGAGGGTCCAGATCAGACATGGATGGAGCAGGGACAAGGTAAAGGGAAGCTGTATTTTCCGTGGCTTTCTTTGGCATGGTGTCTTCCTCTTACACGTTATGTGGGCAGTTACAAGCTTTTCTGGTCTTGATTCAAGCCTGGTCTAAAGCTTATCATCCTCAACACAAAGGACAGCAGCCCCAGTGCTGGCAGCAAGGAGCACCCCAGCAGACAGGCTCATTTCAGGTTCCTGCTCCAAATCAGGCAGATGGGGGATTTTAACGTGGGCTTTCCTCAACAATGCATGAATGACATGGTGCTGGCTAGTCTGCCTTAAGAGTCAGTATTTTCAGTTGGAGCTGTTCCACTCTGCGCAAATAATTAAGCGTGAACAGATCTGGTTTGGTCACTCTCACGAAGTTTAAGGTAGAATAGGACTAGAAAAGGGTTTTCATGAAGATAGTCGTGATCTGCATCACATCACACCGTAAGGAGAAGTTGCAAATTTCCTCTGCACTGAAAGAAGGAACTGAAGTGGAAAACCCAAACCCTGGGCAACCCGTCTCAGCCCAACCGCAGAGTGAAACAGAAACAAATGCGATTATGGTAAGAAACAACGTGACCAAAGCGGTGTTGCATCAGTGGAGCTAGCCTGGAAGCCTCATAAGCCAGGGCTGCCAGCATGTAGATGGGACAAGACTGGATGAGGCAACAAAGGTTGCCGAGGTTATTGTGTCCAGTTCTGGGCCCCTCAGCTCCAGAAGGACAGGAAACTGCTGGAGAGAGTCCCACATAGGGCAACAAAGGTGATGAAGGGAGTGGAGCATCTCCCTTATGAGGAAAGGCTGAGGGAGCTGGGTCTCTATAGCTTGGAGAAGAGGAGACTGAGGGGTGACCTCATTAATGTTTACAAATACATAAAGGGTGAGCGTCACGAGGATGGAGCCAGGCTCTTCTTGGTGACAACCAACAGTAGGACAAGGAGTAATGGGTTCAAACTGGAGCACAAGAAGTTCCACTTAAATTTGAGAAGAACCTTCTTCTCAGTGAGGGTAACAGAGCACTGGAACAGGCTGCCCAGGGAGGTTGTGGAGTCTCCTACTCTGGAGACATTCAGAACCTGCCTGGACACCTTCCTGTGTAACCTCACCCAGGTGTTCCTGCTCTGGCAGGGGGATTGGACTAGATGATCTTTCGAGGTCCCTTCCAATCCCTGACATTCTGTGATTCTGTGAAGAGAGAAAATATCCGCTTGCTCCGCTTGACCTCAGCTCAGCAGGGTTGCTGAAAAATTCCTTGTGTGCTCTGAATGTGCATATCTATCGGCATCCATTACCTCTCTTGGGGAAAACTCTTAGATGTTCAAGATCAGAATAAATTTCTCAGGCCTGGAGAGAAAAGCAAATGATGTAGGGATGGCACCGGTAAGGGGAAACATAGACGTTTGAAAATTACTCTCTCACACTCCCCAACCTAACATAATCTGGCTCCTTGCAGATCTGTGTTTTGTGGTTGATTTCAAGCTCCCAGAGAAGCTTTTCCTGTGGTTGGGACATTCATAAAGTCTCTCTCTCATGTGGGTGCTCGAGCAATTAACACCACATGTGATCATGTTGCAGACGCTGCCCGAACTGGTCCACACATCTTGTATTTTTATTTTATGGGGGCTCTAATTTTCACATCACTGATGGAATTTAGTAATGTCTCAGAACTTTTCCCTTTTGAAAAATGTGCTTAAAAATGACCAAAGAATTCAAACACTGAGATGTCTGAGTCAGACAGCCAATGTGATTGCATAAGACTTGCTTCCTTAGGAAAACCATGCTAGAAAACAATAAAATTCAAGTAGCTGTTTTTCTGTAATTCTGTAATTCTGTAGTTCTGTAATTCTAGCAAACTAGTTTGCCAGGACTGGAAAACATTTCATTCATGGAAGCAACTCAGGCTGTATTGGTGAGGTCTTAGGCATTCAAGGCCTCTGTCTCAAATTACTGGTTGCCTGTGTTCTTCAGAGGTACAGAAATCAATCCTTCATTTAGCAACAGCTTCTCCCATTTGCCTGCTTTTTTGATGTGAATAAGTTATGAAAATTCTGTTGACTGTTTTCACAGCCTGATTGAAAAACAGATACAAATTTGTGCAAAACTGAGCAGTCTTCTCTTCAAAATACTCTCTTCTCAAGAAAAAAAAGAAATTTAAAAGCAAGAAAACATGTTGGTTGGCAGCGTTCGTCAACCTACGTAGCCAGAGCGAGCAATAACACCTCACTTACAGACCGACACTGTTGTGAAAGAGAGGAAGATGACAAGGCAAGGGAGAGGGCCATGTTCCATATCTACCATGTAACATCCAAAGAATCATGGAATCACTGGTTGGAACAGACCCTCAAGATCGAGTCCAACTGTTAACTCTGGCACTAAACATCTCTAAGATCCTTATTCACATGTCTTTTAAACACCTCCAAGGATGGTGACTCAGCCACTTCTCTGGGCAGCCTGTTCTGCTGCTTGACAACCCTTTCTGTGAAGTTTTTCCTAATATTCAATCTAAACCTTCCCTGGCACAACCTGAGGCCATTTCCTCTCATTCTATTGCTTGCTGCTTGGGAGAAGAAACCAAAAAAGGTGGACCTGCTTTCCCTGAATAACCTCAGACAAATGTGAGCTGCCACAGAAACCAGAGAATGGAACTATGTTGACTTTTCAGGGCACCAGCACTACAGGGCTGAACAACCTAGCTGGCATTTCCCACACCAACAACATACAGTCTTATCACTGGTAAGAGATGTCCCTCTGGGTGAGGCGTAATGCACACGTGTTGCTGGCATGAGGGACATGGCTGAAGGTCCAGCACAGCCCAAACTGGCAGCCAACGCCAGCCTCTTTCCCTGAGGGCCAGGAGCACAGATGTTTTGGAGGAGGAGAGGGAGGAGGAGGGAGGCGGTGTCAGTGACATGTCCCACACCATGTGTAGCAGCGACCGCAGCAGCTGAGAGGGCTCTCATGCCAGAAAACTGTATTGCAGATAACCGTGAGAGGTTTCTCCCATGTACTATGGATCTATAAAACAGCATGTGGGTGGGTTATCTGCCTTTGAGGGTGTCTTTTCCCTTGACCAAACCTGAGACAGTAGCCCATCTTTTCCACCAGCACCCAGCTTTGCATTAAGAAGCAACATATGGCTTGAAAAGTGCATCTGTCATCCTGTATGTAAATAACAGGCACAATGCAAGCTGCATCATGTTTAACTTTAAGACAATCATAGCTTCTATAGATTTATTGTTGACTGTACACACTAACATGAAAATGCATTTTTAAAAGCCTCAACACAGTACATGTTTTCTCAGCCTGTGTTCTCAAATCGATAAAATACATCTGCTCTGTGGAGCTATTACAGCTTATCACAGAAACTTGGATCTAATTTACTGCCAGCAAAAAGCTTTCTTAAAAACACTTTCTATTTCAGAGGCTGTATCATAAAACATGATAATTCACATTTAAACACTGCTGAAAAGACAACTTGTCCTGAACAAGAGGCAACATTCATCCATGGTGATGGCTAGTATAAAACATAGCCAAGATTGGAAATATAAACTTTAGTGATTTGGAGTACTTTAAGTCTTGCCTGATGAGCCTTACATAGGCAAAGTGGTCTACAGTCTGCTGAGAACCATAGCTCTTTAAATCACTTCCCTTTGGGGTCCTGAAAAACCACCCACCAGATGTTTTTGAAATCTAGGCCCATTGATTTTCCTTTCCAACAGTCTCCTCACCCACCTTTGTGGCTTTGGGAACAAACCCACCAGAGACCAGCAAAACTTGTTGCTCCTCAGAGGCTGAAGAAAAAAAAAAATATATATATGTATATATTTGTTGATTGTGGCCATAAGCTGAGGATGTGTGCACTGACACATGGCCTCAGCCCTCCTCTGGCCCAGGGTTTAGCAGATACCACCATGCCTTGAGGGAAGGTTAAGGGGAGAGCTTCAGGAAGGAGCTTGAGGGGTCAGTAGGATTCATGTGATGCAGTTCTGCTCACCCCCTAGACCAGTCTCACCTGGCCCATGAGAGGTCCCTACCCACAAGAGGATACTGCCACAGCCCAGCTGTGCTCCATGGTGCTTGCTCAAACTTCTGGTTCCTTGGGAGCGGCTCCTTTTGCTCCTGCACCAAGGATGCCCTCTAGGACCAGCACATCTCTGCGGTGGCTCTGCCGGATTTGGCCAGGGTGTGCTGTGGTTGCCTGCTACAGCTGGCCTTTGGTCACTCATCTAGGTTTTCTCCTCAGGTCTTGTCCCAGCACTCACACCATGAGTGTTAAGGCAGCCCCTGGAGCTATGGGGTAGCAAATTCCTTCTCTCAAAGAGAGGGACTGACAATGAATAATATAACAGACAGTCTCTATCCTGTGGCACCAAGGATGAACTCAGCTTCCCTGACAATCTCAGGGGTTTCCAGGCAGCGTTTTGCAGCCCTGTTCTAGACACAGGTTCCTGCTTGCATGCAGAAGCCAACTCTTTGCCCCAGGAAAGCAAGCAGTGCTGAGGTGCTGCCCTTGCACCACCTACACTTTGGCAACTGGATCTCTCTTCCTTGCAAATACTCCCCTCTTGAAGGCACAGTGGTTGGTGGGGCAGCGTCACTTGATGTGCATGTGGCTGCCACGACCACGATGGCTCTGCCAGTGTCTTCTCAGCCATCAGGTGAGGACAGGCAGAGTCATAGATCATTTTGGTTGGAAGAGACCCTCAAGATCATAGAGTCCAACTGTTAACCTAACTCTGTCACTAAACCATGTCCCTGAGAAACTCATCAAGTCAATCCCTCACTCCAAACCCAACTTTCAGAGGACCCAGCAACCTCCTTCCCTTCCACCTACTCAGTGAAGCAACCACGCTGCTGTGGCCACGCTAAGACCTGGTAGGACAGCAGTCTTGGCCTTGACCACACTGTTAAATTTGTTTCCACTTCTGTGTAGCCCTATTAGGGGATCCTCAATAGCTGCCATTCAAACCACAGATCCACATTGCTTTGTTAACTTGCTGAAAACACCGTGCTGCTGCAATGCCCTGCTCAGTGCTGTTGGCAGATGCACTTCTGTGCAAGGCTGTTCTGATAACATCAGCGCATTTCTGGGCATCACCAGCAAAGCAGGGCTGCACACCAGCAGAGAGGCTGCAGGAGGCCAATGAATGTATCAGATATGCAGCACAACAGGCAAGTATAAAGAAGGAAAAGGAAAATCATGTAGGTAGCTCTGCTCCCTCCAAAAGGATCAATCCACTGACAGGATTTGCAGTTTTAAAATAAGGACCACCCTTGCATTATTGCTTGAACAGCTTGGCCAGATGTTCTTCCTCTCTCTGAATAAAACTCAGACTTTCCTGGAGACTTCTCTGCAGCCATAGGCATATCCTATGGTGGTGGGGTTTTTTTGGTATACAATGCTTAAGCATTACTGTGATCTCTTTGCATGCACCCAGGTTTCCATGTAAAAACACCACCAAAACCTAGTCAAATCATTCAGTGCCAGGCGCCTAGCAAAAGCTGGAAACATCTATGTTAAATGTTTTGGAAATACCATGGTGGAGCCTGGTCCTCAATCCACTTACTCCAGCTGTTTGTGTGCCATTAGAAAAGGGCCTGCTCAGCCCAAGAGCCACAAATGGAGAGTGTTGTGCAGCAATACAGCATTCTTTGCTGAAAAGAAAAAAAAAAAATCAAATTTCATTGCTTCTTCATATATTACAATTGCTTGAATGAAAGACTTCACTTCAGGGTTTCCTGCAGTCATTTGCTGTCTTATTTCTGTTATGCTTCCAGAAAACAGGCATTCATTTGGGAAACACAAGAAAAAGGAAGATGTTGAAAAGCTATTGATCTGCCAGGTGGAAAACTCTACATTTCATTTCCAGGGGAAATGAAACAGCAACAGAGCAGCTTTTTTGCTTTTTTTTCCAGCTTGGGAAACAGCACATCATCCCTTCAGTAAAATACTGGAGTAATCATAAGATTGTTTTATAACAAGAACAATCACAAAGACAATTTGTACTTTGAATTTTGTTTTCAAGCCTGCACATCTATTGTATGACTTGCTTATATATACAGTCACTTGTGAATATAGTTTTGGGTCTTATTGACAGTGTTGATTACAACCAGAGAAGAAAAACCTGCCAGCAATCCTGACACACTCATCCCTATGGAAAAAGCATCTCTACAATGACTGCTAGGGCACCATGGAAGCTGCCAAATTACAGTGCCTCCCTTTCCATTAGTCACTCCACACCATTGTTCCCTGTTGCCACATTTCATACTTCCCCAGCAAGAAAGTAAAGATGCCACCAAACTCCCTGCTATCCTCTCTTAGTGACAGGGGTTTTTGTTTGTTTTGTTTTGTTTTGGTGGAGGAAGAAAAAATGAGCCACATATAGGGTTATAGAAGAGTTTCAGATGTTGTAGTTCTCAACTTCTTTGCAAAACTGTGATAACCAAGAATGCTCCACTTTTAGCAAGGTTTCAATTTTTCATCTGTGCTTCAAATATTTTCTCCAAATAGTCCTTGGCTTTCCAGGCCATTTATCTCAAAAATAAAGTGCCTGCTCCACACCATTTTCAAGAATGCCTATCCTAATGTCTTGTGGACCTTCAGCCACTTGTTCGGCAGCACAAACACAGAAAAAACTGATGAAAGTACCCAACCTCAGCTATTGCTTTTGTCAGATGTAAGGGGGCTGATATCATATCTTTCTCTAAATAAACACTGTGTGCATTGCAAGGGTCAGATAAGCCCTGGACAGACAGTACCTGATGTTGAAAAGAGCTTTAAAAAAACATCAGAATCATGTTTTTCCTATAGTTGCTTCAGAGTGGGTGAAATTGTAGAGAGAGGACAGCGTTTAGAGGAATGAAATGGATTCTGGCATGCTTTCCCCTTTTGTGTTCCAAGCTTTGGGCTGGAAAAGGCTGCATTGAGGGTGGGATTTTTTTGTTAGTTTAGTGGTGCTGCCAGGCATGTATTTAATCTTTTTCCCTGATATTGCTGTTATGAGAAGTTGCAGCCAGAGTCAGGGAGACATTTATCAATAGGGAAAGCACACTCACAATTACTACAGCATGGTCTAAAACAAAAGGAGTTCACTTTCCATCACCCTGAGGCGCTGAAAAGGCTCTGACATTCTTTGCTTCATTATTATTCTCTTTCTCACTTTGGAAACTGGTACCCACAGTTTCCTAACAAAGACATGGACTTCTTGCAAGCTTTCAGTGGAAACACTGCAGGTGGACCACATCAGCATGGTTGAGGAGGGAAGGGACCTGTGGAGATCATCTGGCCAAACACTGCTGTTCAAGCAGGGTCACCTAGAGGTGACCATGTCCAGATTGCTTTTGAATATCTCTAAAGATGGAGATTATGCCCTAAAAAGCATTTGTTTTCCTCACATAAATGCACAAAATACCTTATTTCACCCAAATTATCCTTCCACAAGAAATAAATCACATGGATGACGGATAGGTCCCAGTGTAAGGGGAGATCAAGCAAGCCTGCAGGTACTGCACAGTCAAAGTGGGCACTCATTTCTCCCATGACACTAACTAATCTTTTCACAAATACTTTCCTCTGCCCTTGATCTTTTTGCCCCTTCACACACCTACACATCAGCTGGGGCACTGGGCATTCAAAGGGGATTACCGAAACTGAAGAACCCTTTTCCTGAGACACCCAAGAACTGCACAGCCAACTTTTTAATTACCTTATCCCGTCACCAGGGATAGTAAGGATGAACAAACCCATACATTTTACATGGGGCAGATGGGTGGTTTTGTGGACAAAAGAGTAGCTGAGCAAGTTTCAGTTCAACTAGCCTGCTGCTCTTCCCTTGGGGAAACACGACTCTCACCTGTGAATTAAGAAGCAGTTAAATACAGGGTTTCTTGACCATATCCTCTCACCGATCTCCAATATTTGGAGACTCCTTCAGCCACTGATGCATACATTTGTGAATTTTGCTAAAATATGCTAGTGCAGTTCCGTATATTCTTGTTATCCAGGTAACTACTACCCTGTGGCAGTGGTGGTTCTTGGGCTTTTTTTTTTGCTTTTTTTGGTTTTGTTTTTTGTTTGGTTGGTTGTTGTTGTTGTTTTGTTGTTTTTTGTTTGCTTGGGTTTTTTTTGTTTTTGTTTTTTTGTTGGTTTTTTGTTTTGTTTGTTTGTGGTGGGTTTTTTTTTTTTAGGGGTGGAGTTTTTGGCATTTGGTTGTTGGTCTTGTTTGTTTGTTTTTTAATTGAAGCTTACTATCTTTTGAACTTTGTTGATTTGCAATGGTAACAATCTTCGCAGATAATTGTCCCTTATATAGGAAACCTTCTTCACTGTATGCACAAGAATGTACTTTTTGGAAGCTAGCACAGATATTCCAGAACATTCTCATTTTCCTGTTGGGTGCAGCAATACCCCTGTGCCAGCATCAGTTGAAATAAGTAGTAGTGATCTCCTCAGTCTTCAATAAGCTGAGAATGAAGCCTCCCATTTTCTGTGTGAGACTTTTTATAAAAGCATACCACAACAAGCCACCCTGCAGTATGATCAAGTCTTATTCAAGAAGGTGGCTGGGGCAGCAGGAGGCTGAAATTGCAAATTTCTCTTGCAGGACTGAAGCTCCTGCTCTTACCTCTAGTAGCTGGGAAATCTGATACTGGGGCAGTGCAGTGCTTGCACTTTTTAAAACAATCTTGTCTTGTATTACAGGTTTGTTTATCCCAATAGTTACCATACTTAATTTGCCATTAGGAACATGGTGTGACTATGACAGCCCAGATAAATGAACTAATAGTAAATGTACCTGCTCAGTTTGATAACTGAAAAATCCTATTAATAATACTAATAATAAAAAACATGATCCATTTGGCTTGTGTCAGCTTATAGTATGTGTGTGTGTGTCTCAGATTGGATAATCAAGTTGCTTTCATTCTTATTTATGTTTAAGTTTCACAGGTGGATTCAATTGCAAAGGCTGAAGAAAAGAGGGGACAGAGCCCTGCATGAAAATAAGCTGTTGACATCCGAATTTTTTATAAAAAGAAGATATATTTTCTGCATTTCTTTGCCTATCATTGCCTAATTTGTGAGAAATCACAAACACGTTCCTACGGATGTGGATGATGACAGTGTCAGAATACTCTCATTGTTCTGGAGGTCACGGGAAGTCAATGGCAATGGGAGGACCTGGGATCCCCCTGCAAAGAGATTTCTAGTGTTTTTAGGATTTGTCCTTAACAGAAATCCAGGGTGAAATTTGATTTTACATAAATACTTTACATTAATATTTTGGCAAAGATACCATGTAGGTTATCATACCTACCATATATGCTTGATTGCTCTCTCAGGTTGTATTCAGGCTTTTTCCACAAGCACAAATTGTTCCAAAATATGAAGTTCTCTATTAACCATGCAGTCTATTGTGCAAACAATCCAAGCCCAAAACACAGCATTACTCTTGTTCTTAACTCTGTAAAATGCATTAGAAAGTCTGAACTCACATGTTTCAAATTAGCTCAATGCCTTAGATGAGCTTGGGCTGTGATATGTTGGTAGCGATGCTACCCAGCCAAGGGCCAAGAGTGAACAACAAAACAGCAATGCATGTGTGATAAACAAGGGAATTGCAGTAAGGAGAAGGTGCAGAATTTACAGGGATCAAGAGATGCAACCTACAAGCAAACCTCAGGGGTGCTAAAATGCCTTTGCTCCAAGGAAAGGCCAGGACACACATCTCACCCTGTGCAACGCAGGGAGACCATCTCAGCCACGCTTTTAAAAAAATGCAACTTTTAACACAGCTCACCCATACCCTGGGTGCAGCACCATGTTGCTTGCATCTTTTTCCTGAGGACTTAGATAGTGTTTTCTATATTCACCCACTACTTAACTGATTCGGTTTCGCATGCTGATGAAGCCCTGAATTTTTCTGGCTCTCACTTACCAGCTCTCTTTGATTTCTTTAATCAGGCCACTGCTTCTCTGTGATTCAGTGAGCCAGTTTCTAATGCCTAATTCCACTTGATTAACCATCAGCATTATGTACTTAGCGCTGTTTGTTTTGTTCTCCAAGGTTCAAGACGCCAATGACAGTTTTAATAGCTCTGCCTACCTCACTGGGCTGCAGTTGGCAGGAACACAAGAAGGTGATCGTAGAATCATATAATAGTTTGGGTTGGAAGGGACCTTCAAAGGTCATCCAGTCCAACACCCTGCAATGAGCAGGGACATCTTCAACTAGATCAGGTTGCTCAGAGCCCCGTCCAGCCTGGTCTGGGAAGTCTCCAGGGATGGGGCATCTACCACCTCTCTGGGCAACCTGGGCCAGTGTTTCACCACCCTCATTGTAAAACATTTCTTCTTCATGTCCAGCCTGAATCTTCCCTCCTTTAGTTTAAAACTATTACCCCTTGTCCTGCTGTAACAGGCCCTGCTAAAAGGTCTGTCCCCATCTTTCTTACAGGCCCCTTTTAATGGCTAAAAGGCCACTGCAAAGGCTCCCTGGAGCCTTCTCTTCTCCAGGCTGAACAACCCCAACTCTCTCAGCCTGTCCTCATAGGAGAGGTGTTCCAGCCCTCTCATTATTTTATGAGATATTTACTAGATGCAAGACACAGGAAGACCAAATAGGACATAGGTACACAGTTCCCAGGAAGCAGCTTTGCAACACAGCAGCAGATATTGGCTTAATACAGATAATGCCTTAATTACAAAGGCAGATGGCCTCCCCCATAAATGTTACCCAGTAAAAACTCAGTTGTACATCAATGGTTATTGCTGAAAAACTAAAACCTGTAGATCTCTGAATCAAACTCGGAAAGGAATAAACTATTCATGGAAAATTATATTGTGTATTCCTTCACATATGATTCTCTGTCTGCAGATTGTCCACCAGCATATCCCAACTTTCAGACATATGTGTTGTCTGACATAATTCATAAAATAACTTAATCTACATGACAAAAATTATGCAGATAATTTTTGAGCAGATTTCACAAGCATTTAATATTCAAAACTCAAGCTGTGGTGATTAATCTTGATTGAAGACACAAATAAGCCAGTATCTTGCTGTATTTGAATGATTTTTTTTTGAGAAAAAAAAAAACAAACAACACTTATGTTTATGAACTCAATATCTGCTTTTTTGGGACTACTCTGATATTTGCTTGGTTTTTGCCTTCCCCTCCCCCTCCC